>NW_026622930.1:30440448-31837948 GCF_023065955.2 Ursus arctos | reverse complement strand
GTAGACAGGCTATTTTTAGGGAACTCATGTTTTTCTTTAAAAGCTCGGTTAGCATTTGGAATCGATATACAGTATGATATTTAAAAGAAAAACAACATATTTCCTCATCCCCCAAGAGGTTTCTTAAAATAGCATGTAATCTTACCTACAGTGGGAAAAGTTTCAAATTTTATAAATTGGGTTGACTCTAACTCAGATTACCTGACCAGGAGAGCCCCCAAGAAAAACAAGATGTGGTAAAGGTTATAGTAATGGTAATTAAGACATTTGTGTTATGCATGCTGGGCCTTCCTCACTAAAAGCAGTGACCCAGCCTGTGGCTACTGGCATCATTTCTAACTGCTGAGACATGCTGTCTTTTTAGAGAGAAGTCCAAACCACTTTGAAAGCCAAAATATTCTTCCCATTCCTTTCAGCCACAGAAAGGGCTGAGCTTTTGCTAATAGGATCCATGTCTTTGTGACCTGTTGATGCATCAACCTGTTTCCTGCGCAGCATGTAAGCAACAAAGGGTTTAAGTTTAGTTGCTTTTCTTCCCAGGGTCATGAAAGTGCTAGAAGCTAGAAAGGATCTTTGAAGTGAACCACTTTCAGCCTCTCACATTCCAGATGAGAACACCAAGACTCAGGTGACATGATGTGTCCATGTCCCCACAGCTGGAAAATCGTAGAGCTTGAACTCAGGCCAACCGACACTGCACCTCGGTCTGTAGCTGTATTGTACATGATAGCATCTCCTTTCAGCAGCAAAACCTCTCTGGGGTGGTACATTGTACTGTAGATGTTATGTACCAAGTGTGTGCCAGCATAGAGTTGTGCCGTGTTAAGAAGCAGTTGGGTAGCCAGCGCCCGCAAGCGGACCCTGTGGGTCATCTGAACGTAAAATATTTTCTGAATTGAATGGGATCTATGGAGATCTGTGATAGCCTTGTCCTGAGGCGAAGTTCTATTGTTTTGAGGGGTTGAAGACGTGCTGTGTGTTGTAGCACTTTAGGGAAGCGCTCTCCTTTTTCATGATAGGTGATCCAGTCTGGAGACTGATGGATCAGGAAGATTTTTTTCATCCTTCACACTGCAAGACTTCAAGACATTAGATTCAAAATCGTATTTCTCTTTTCTGCCAATAGAGAATACTTCTACTCCAGTACACTAGGGTCGACCACTTTGGGACATATGGGAGGCTGTTTCCATTTCGTCTGCTTTCAGTAAGCAAATATTTACAGAAGACTGTGCAAGCCAGACACCATACTAGGAATAACAAGGGCGTTTGAGAACCACCGTCCTCCTTCCTAAGTTCAGGGCAGGAACAGTGTGCACAGCAACCCTTGCTGATTGTCCGTGCTGCGGCCTTTGGTGGATGACCTCTCTGGCTCCCAGAGCCTTGTGTTTTCACAGCTTCACTGATTCTTCCTCAGGAGAAGTCGTTCCTCCTACTAAGATTCCCTTCGAAAAGATGAGGTTGTCTTTTTCACTTCTGTTTTCTTCAACATTTGAAAGAACTGAAGTGAGGACAAGGAGAAAGAATATTTAGGCCTGAAAAATGGAAATGTCCTCTTTAAATCTACTTTTAAGAAGGTGATTTTAAAATATTCTATACCCTCAGGGATCTACTGCCCTTTGGATACACATGCCTTAGCTACCATCATGTTAGAAGACACTGTGTTTAGGCTTCAAAGAAAGGAATTATACTGAGAACTTTTAGTGATAATTCTTTTATTGTAACCTTGGATTTCTTCCTCCTGCTAATCTTTTTAAATGGGTCTTGCAGGAAACTGCTTGCCAGGCTATAATATGCCTCCAGGGAATGCAGCACATGATCTTTTTCCTTATTTGGCACTGAAATTTCATCAGGCTGTGTGAATCTGAGTGAAACACACTCTAGGAATATCTTTAGAATAGTTCTATAGCTGAAAAATTTGAGACCAGGTAACAGTGGAACCCGGTTTCATATGCCATGCCTGAAGCACATAAAGGCAGGCAGTATTTCTGTTCCCGTGTTCAAATATACCAGGGCCAAATGTGTAGGACTACCTTAAAAATGCTCTTGTCCACATGTGTTTTATTTTAAAGATGTTAGGGCTGATAAAGCTGCGTTGTGTATGTGTGCGCAAATCAATGTAGCAACGGGGTCTGTTTGGACAATGAGGCTTCATGCGAATTAAGGGTGGTAGAGTGATCATTGTGTGTGTTTTGGTTGCCTGCAGGGAAGTCTGCATGGGCTCTAGTCACAGCCCTCACTGCTATAGTACCATGGAAAAAAAATCCTTGAACTTAAAGTGGTTTCCTTACCTGTAACAGACAAAAATGTCAGCCTCACAGAGTTTGTGTGAGGGTCAGATGAGAAATTATTTGGCAAAGTGCTTTGTAATGTCTGTAGCACTCTGCAAGAGCGGGCAAATATGCTTGCAATCATTATCACGATGACGTGAAGTGAGTTATTCCCCAGATATTCAGGATAAGGTCGTCAGAAAAGAGTCGGTAGGTCCCTTTACCAAACAGAATTCTGTATGTACTGCAGAAACTCCCTGTCTGAGTCACGGAGCAAAGTGAGAGGTCATGAGAAGTGTGCTCCATTTAAGATGTTCGGTTCATTTTCACATTCCATTCTTGACCAGCAAACCGGTTTCACTTCATTTCCTGTCACTTTCACTTTCAAGTTCTCAAGCTTCGGTTCAGTGTCAGAGACATTCCCACACTTAAAAATTTGCATTGTCTTTCTTGATCTTTTCTCTGAGAAGTCTGTTTATCTGACTAATGCACTGTGGTCAGAATGAGAGCATTGTTCATGGTGCATTTCCTAGGTAGGAATGTCAAAAATCAACAAGTGGCCTAGCCCAGATGGTTCTCTAGGAACCTTCCCCCTGCCCTCCCCACCCATTGCCTATTGGCTCTGATTTGTTTGTGTATAAGACTACTTCCACTTCTAGGTCAAGGGCCTGGCTGCCTATGCACAGGGCCCCCCTTTCCATGTATTGTGGTTTGGTGCCCTTACTATTGTCTGGCTACCTGCTTCCTTCTGTAAGTGAGAGTTGTAACGTGGCAGTGAACCCTTCCAAGCAGACTCTTAAGGAGCCAAGGTGTTCTGGCTCAATCTCCGGAATCATAGTCTAACAAAGATGCATAGCATATATTGTTCTGTTGTCTTTCAGAATCCTTCTCATAAACCCTAGGAAATATTTAGCCCAGAAGAAAAACCAAGCAAGTAGGGTTATGCTTCATTTACTGTCTAAAGGCCTCCAAATGTCTATAGGGAAGTAGGGTGAGATGTGTTCTTTGGGGCTCCAAGGGATAGAACTAAGCCCATGGGTAGAAGCTACACAGAGACAAATTTTGACTTAGTGACACAGAGAGGATTCTAACAGAGCTGTTCAAACGTGGAATGAACAGCCTCAAGAGTCTGAGTTGCCATTACTGGAGGTGTTAAGAGTAAACTGGACAACCAGTGAAGGTGTATTGTAGAGAGGATGTATATTATTGGACTAGGTAACGTTTATTTATTTTTTAAACTGTATTAGAAATTTTTTTTTAAAGATTTTATTTATTTATTTGACAGAGACAGCCAGCGAGAGAGGGAACACAAGCAGGGGGAGTGGGAGAGGAAGAAGCAGGCTCCCAGAGGAGGAGCCTGATGTGGGGCTCGATCCCAGACCGCCGGGATTACGCCCTGAGCCGAAGGCAGGCACCCAATGACTGCGCTACCCAGGCGCCCCAAACTGTATTAGAATTTTTAACCATGAAAACAACATATGCATTTTATACCAAAATAATACAGAACTGTATAAAGAATAAGTTAATCCTTTTTTTTTCCTTGTCTCTGATCACATTACCCACCCTCTATCCCCTTTCTCCCATTGAAACCAGTGTTTGGAGGAGAGAGAAGAATGTTCACAAAAACATACCTAATCCTATTTTTGTACTACATTCACCAAGCTGAATGTAGTAGATATGTTTTTAAGGGGTAAAAAAGAAAAATAGAAAAGATAATAGGAGAACTCCTAGTTGTCTTGAGTAAGTCCAAGTTCTTAGGTCAGAGCTAATTATAGTATAGAGCATAGACTAAGATATGGGGTTACTCAAAAATTTGGTTGGGAAATAAATTAATATATACAGCCACCAGAGAACGAATCAGAGCAGAGTTGTGGACAGTCACCTAAAGAGAGTGACTGTCTGTAAGCCAAAGACTGGCATAAATATACGTGAGGCACAAATGTGTCCGAATGGGAGCTGGTCTACATCACAAGCACCCAAAAGTACACACTGTTTGTGCCTCCTGCCCCCAGTACCTGTCCTGAGGAACGGGATTGTCAGCAGCCTCCAGGGTTTCAGTTCTACTTGCAAGTCCTCCTTTGTGGGCGGTTCAGTTTAACATTTCAGTCCTACAGCAAACTTCTCATTTTGATACCTTGTGATTAGAATTTGCCTCTGTAGGTAGAACTGCCTGAAGGGGAAATGCTCTGGTCAGACAATTATGACTGTTATGGTCAGTGTGATAGATACATTACTATTGTAAATCAATAAGTTGGCATTCTGGGTTGCTGCATCAGTTTATTGTGACCTTTCTTAGGGTGAGGCACTGTGACTAATTCTAGTCAACTCTGGGATACTGACAGCATCAAGGTTTTGGATCTGCGAGGCTGAAACTGGAACCCAGCTGTATAGTTCATATAGGCATTAGGTGGCATTTAGTACAAAAGGGAGGTAAGATAGCACTTAGAAATTTGGGTGCCAGAAATTAATTGACATGGGTTTGACTGCTAGGTCTGCCATTTACAAACTGTATGACCTAAGCCTGTTTCTTTCTTTGCAAAAAGGAGAGAAGATGATCATAACACCAATCTAAAAGTGTTGTTTTGAGGGGCGCCTGGGTGGCACAGCGGTTAAGCATCTGCCTTCGGCTCAGGGCGTGATCCCGGCATTCTGGGATCGAGCCCCACGTCAGGCTCCTCCGCTATGAGCCTGCTTCTAACTCTCCCACTCCCTCTGCTTGTGTTCCCTCTCTCGCTGGCTGTCTCTATCTCTGTCGAATAAATAAATAAAATCTTAAAAAAAAATAAATAAAAGTGTTGTTTTGAGGATTAAATTAGATAATCTGTGTAAAATGCTTGACTCAGAGCCTTACACATAGCTGCTATCATCATCACCACCACCACCAAGGCAAAGGACACCTTGTGATGATTATTGAGAGCCACTATGAGCTCACGAATAACAAAACATTCTTATTTCTAACATCCTTTTATTCTTCCACTGTCATCTGATTGGTTATAGGAATGTCATAGAGTAGATTTTTCTTTCTGGGAGGAAGTTGGCAGTGATTTTTATTATATTCTTGTTGTCTAGTTGGGATATTAATTAAGTAGATTCATAGCTGGTTCAACAAATGTGAGCAAGTAGTTTTGAGCTGATTGATGAATTGATGTCCTTCTGGAAGGACTCAGGAATTTATTTGCTGATGCTGTTCTGTCCAATTTACTCATTTAAAAATGTTGATGAAAGCATAAAACTTGTGGTTGTGTAACGTATGGTTCACTCAAAGTTGGAAGAGATGAATAACATATCCAATAAGAGAGACAAGATTTTTAAAAGATCTGTGTAGGCTGATGGGACGGGTTTGCTAATAACAACCACATGTAATTCTTACTGAGGACTTCCTATGTGCCAGGTAGAATGCCAGATGTGTTACATGTATTCCTTTGTGTATCCTCACATGACCCTCTGTATACTATTAATATTCTGTTTGATAGTAGATATACAAAGGCACAGAGATGTGCAGTTATTTACTCAAGTCCCACAGTCAATAAGAGGTACAACTGCAACAGTTGTTTAACACCAAAGCACATGTTCCTAAACACTATACTATGTTACCAGAGCCAGCGAGTCAAAATTTTACAGAGGTCAGTGTACAGTCCTACACTAAGGTTAACAAAATACTACATTAAGTCCAAAAAAGGACAGTGGGAGTTTGGTTTGATAGCAAGTAATGGGGAAAAGTCTTAGGGATGTTTGTTGATGGGAAATACAATATAAGTCAATATGTCATGTACTTGGTTGAAGAAAACAAAGTGACTTCTGTACTCTGAGTGAGAGAAAAGGAGCCTAGTTCATGTCTGCACAGAAGTTCTTCCCGGAATCCTTGGAGAGGGCTGCAAAAGAGACCAGAATGTTCTGTAGCAGGAGGCCCCTCATGGAAGCCTTAGGGCAGGGGAATTGTGTTAGTCCTGGTACTTGTCAACTGTAACTCCAGTGGGGGCCGCCAAGCCAGTGGGGCACTGTTGTCTCTGAAATGTCCTGCCTTGGTAGGGAATTGTGTGAAAACTCCTAGCATTGAGGGCTGGGGGGGTGGGGGGATCCAGATGACTTAATACGGGCCCCCCTCCTTAAGATTCTCTGAGATCAGTGAAGATTCACATTCGTGAGCAACAACAACTCTGAGTTAAGCAAGGCAATGATTTAGGGGCTGAGATTGTTTGAGCAATGAGAGATGGTCAATGTTCTGAGAGTTATGGCTGGTCATGTTCTGGAGGTGGCTTTGCTCCAACTGTTTGTTCACCAGTGTTTTGAGTTAAAGGGAGTGACAGTCTACAAATTTACACACATGGCACTTCACAGAATAGAGGAAGCCAGCTTCTGGCCTCTGATATCCACATGCAACAAATATAGCTTGTGTCCTTCCCCCAGGACTCAATTTGTAAGCCTCTTTATTGCATTGTGCTGTAGTAAACAATTTCCCAGTTTTGTGGGCAATCTGTGAAACCATCTTTCCCTTTATTTCAACTTTGTTGTTGTTGTTTTACGTTTATATTGTGAATTAAATGGACCCTTAGGGGTTCCAATTATATTATGGAAAAAAGAACTTGGAGCTCTGAGAACCTGAAGAACATTTTGTTTTCCTCAGCTGGATATTTAGGGCCTTTAGGACTTGGTTATCATTTTCCCAAAATTTCAAGAGTAATCATTCCTGTCACTATTGGCAGCAATAATGTATTAAGTTCTCTCCTGACTTACCATCATAATCACTCCTTATTCCTATATGGTCTTTTGTATCTTACAAAATGCTATTTTACACACGATAGTCATCTCAAATAATCCTGTTTGGAAGGAAGAACAGAGGAGACTAGACAGGTATTATTGTCCCATTTCAGAGACCGAGAAGATGAAACTCAGAGAGTGGTGGTGGTAACAATTACAACAGATGTTTTTTGAACACCAACTCTGTGCCAGCTATCTTCAGTAGTTTATTTAATCCTTGTAATAATAGTTCTTTGAGTTAGGTATTAATTTCTCCATTTGGGGATGGGGAAGCTGTGGCTCAAGAGCATAACTTACTTGTCCAAGGTCACACAGTAGTAAGTAGAAGAACCGGAATCAAGCCCAGAGCTTTTTGATTTTGAAACCCATGTTCTCAATCAAAACATTATTACTACCAGAGAGGTTATGAACCTACCAGGGCCATCTGGGTGCCCAGTGGCCTAGGCAGTGTCTTTAGACTGTTTAGCACATTTTCTACTGTACACTGCAGCTGCTTCACTGGTTTTCATTAACAATTGGTTCTTTTCAATACATATAGAGGAAACAAATGAAAACTGAGCCAAATTGTACCCTCATAACATAGAGGAACTCACTCAGAATCGTAGAGAATCTCAGGCTATTATGCGATTTTTAAGTGCCTAATGTTCTCTTCATATTGTTTACTCCTCACCACCACTACTATCAGTGAATGCAGGTGGTTCTTGTCTGAGAGTGATTCACATGTGGGCCTGTGCCAGGTACACCTGTTTTACTATGTTTGGCATTTATAGAGGCAGTATGTTTCTTAGTCAGTTTTGGGGAAATAAATTCTGATATTAACTGTAGCAGAAAAACAAACAGGAGAGGCAATGAGGTTCAGCAGAAAGAGCTCAGACCTACCTTGGGCATTGGTCCAAACAGAGTCAAAAATCCAGCTCAGACTCTAAGGGAGGCACCTTAAATAAGTTACTGAATCCCACTAAAAATCTATTTCTGCATCTTAAAATGGAGATAACATTTGACTTATGCGTTTGTTTTAAGGAACAAATGGAAAGGGTTATTTAATGTTTAATGGTTTTTTAACCATTCTAACAGGTATAAGGTGATATCTCGTTGTGGTTTTGATTTCATTTCCCTGATGTTTAGTGATGTTGGGCATCTTTTCATATGTCTATGGGCCATCTGTATATCTTCTTTGGAAAAATGTTTATTCAGGTCCTCTGCCTATTTTTTAATCAGATTTTTTTCTTTGGTATTGGGTCGTATATGTTCTTTATATATTTTGGATATTAATCCCTTATTGAATATATCATTTGCAAATATCTTCTCCCATTCAATGGGTTGTCTTTTTGTTTTGTTGTTGGTTTCCTTTGCTGTGCAAAAGCATTTTATTTTGATGTAACCCCAATAGTTTACGTTTGCTTTTTTCCCTTACCCTAGGAGACATATCTAGAAAAATGTTGCTATGGCTAATGTCAGAGAAATTACTGCCTGTGCTCTCTTCTAGGATTTTTATGGTTTCAGGTCTCACGTTTAGGTATTTAATCCATTTTAAGTTTATTTTTGTGTAGGGAGTTAAAAGGTTAAATGGTTTCATTCTTCTACATGTAGCTGTTTAGTTTTTCCAATACCATTTATTGAAGAGACTGTCTTCCCCATTGTATAATTTTGCCTCCTTTGCCATAAACTAATTGATTGTATAATCAGGGGTTTATTTCCGGGCTCTCTATCCTGTTCTATTGATCTGTGTGTCTATTTCTGTGTCAGTACCATACTGTTTTGATTACTACAGCTTTGTAGTGTGTTTTGAAATCTGGAATTGTTATACCTCCAGCTTTGTTCTTCTTTCTCAAGATTGCTTTGGCTATTCAGGGTCTTTTGTGGTTCCATACAGATTTTAGTATTATTTGTTCTAGTTTTTATGAAAAAATGCTGTTGGTATTTTGATATGGGTTGCATTCAATCTATTGATTGCTTTAGGTACACCTGAAACTAATGTAACATTGTTGACTATACTCAAATAAAAAGAAATACATTTATTGGGCCTATACTATATGCTCGTTGCTGTGCTTGCATTTATATAATTAATTACAGCATTAATCCTCATGAAAGCCTTAGGAGATAGGTATTATTAGGTATTATCCCACTTCTAACCACTTGACAGATAAGGAAACTGAATCTCAAGATTTTATAACTTTCCCAATGTAAACTCCATTTCAGTATCTTATAAATGTTTAAGAGGACATCAAATCAAACATCCTATTTCAGTTTCCCCAAAGCCATGAAATATCCCTAACTTTCCCTAGCAGTTTTCCCAGATAAGGCTGTCGAAGTCTTCTTAAAGAATCCCATCTAAGTTCCATTATTCCAGCTGTTCTTTCACCTTTTACTTGTCATAAAATTAAATCTAGAATTACATAGAAATATTTTTAATGTATATGATAGTCCTCTGTTGTGTGGATTTGTTTATTACCTCCTCCATCATCAGGGATCAAGAGAAGGACAATATCTCACTCCCCTGGATTTCCTCCCTTCCATCAGGAGGGGTCAAGGGGAAGTGGATGGTCATCCCTCTCTGACCCCATTCTCAGCCTCGTCCCCAATATCTGCCTCCAGTAATGCAGCTCTGATCTCATTATGCTTGACTACTGTTTAGATGTCACCACAAGAAGTCCAACTTGTAGGAAATCTTTTACCTCTCAAACTCTTCTACTCCTTTTCCACTCCTCCCCAAGTCCTGTGTCCCCTAGAATTCAGAATCCAGCATCAGCAAAATCTCCTATATTCCCAGCCTCTTCTTGGAACATTCCTTTCACCTTCAAACTCTAACAGAAATATATCTCTCTTCTGGGTATGTTGTCCTCTTAGTGGTGTTTTCTACTGTCTCCTGCCACCAGGCCTGGATGCCAGGTGGGTATCATCCTTTCCCTCATTGTTGCTTGCAGATCATTCTTCATCCCTTCTTCCCAAACAAACCCCACCCCAGCTTTGAATCTCATGTTATCAGTAATATAGAGATGTCAGAGAGCTTAATCCTGCACAATGTAAAGATGTGGCATTTGTGGTCGATTAATACGGAGGCTATGGCTCTTTTACAAAGAAGGATCCTTTGTAAAGATCCCTTGATCAAGAACGTAACTGCTGGGGCGCCTGGGTGGCACAGCGGTTAAGCGTCTGCCTTCAGCTCAGGGCGTGATCCCGGCATTATGGGATCGAGCCCCACATCAGGCTCCTCCGCTATGAGCCTGCTTCTTCCTCTCCCACTCCCCCTGCTTGTGTTCCCTCTCTTGCTGGCTGTCTCTGTCAAATAAATAAATAAAATCTTAAAAAAAAAAAAAAGAAGAACATACTGCTGTTTCAGTCGGTCAGTATTCTATGAGGAGGGTGTGTAGGACAGGGGAAGTGGGTTCTTGCATCAGGCTGACTGGCAGTTGGGACCTTAACCCGCTCAGAGTGCAAGGGCTGCATATTACTGGGTGGACACCCTGTCTGAAGCATGCTCCTGAGATCCATTCCTAACATGGAAAATACACAATCCCTGCCCTCGAGTGATAGTCCCAAGATTTTTTACTTGATGGGACTCTGTGACTATGGGCCAAACTAAATAGGATACCAGCCTCATTTTCCTAGTCTGTGGAGGAGTGGGACCTGCGTAATGTGGTGCAGAGAGCTGGACACTTATATGTAAGGATATTTTTCTAAAACAGTAGAAGTCACGGAAGACTCCAGGTCTGGAGTAGGAAGTGTTTGTCTACTTGATTTTGAAAGGACAACTTTGTATACATTTGCAAGGCCTTCTTGTTTAAGGTTAGTCTCAAGCAAGTAAGAGGGCCTTGTTGGATTTCTCCATAATTCTCAGTAGTTCCCAGAGGTCAGAACTGTACCTTATCTAGAAGTAGCAGGTCTTTAGATTATAGACCTAATGGGGATATAACTTTAATGTAGTACAGTTAAACCAACTTCACACTATTTACAAGACATGTCATACAACACTGAAAACAAGAAATTAGAGTATGTGGAAACTATGCTACTAAAATTAAGCAGCATAAGGAAAATTAATATAAGCCTATAAGTCACAGCTTGACTTCTGTTTCAGGAGCTGACCTAGGGGCAGTGGAGCCAAAAACAATTTTAAGACCTGTTCTGTTCTGACTTGTAAAGGTTATTTGATGTTGTTCCTCCACCCCCATCTCATTTCCAAGTTAGTACGAGGGGTTAGGAAAAAGATTGTAATTGTGCCTGATTCATTCTGGTCTAACTTTGATTCTGGCTTCAGTAAGGTGAGAGGTCTACTTTTTGTTAAGTATTATTGGCAGCTGGCCGTGCATTTCCTGGCCGTTTATATGGCTGCCGGTAATATTTGTGATACTCTGAGGATGGGCACAGTACAAATCATGCTTATTAGCAAGCATGCCAATTTGTAAGTGATGATGTAGTTTTACCATTCCCGGAATGTGAGTGCTGTGACATGGCACTGACATTGACTTAATCTATTTAATCAAGAGATAGAAATTTCAGATTATAATTATGACATCAGTATGTTGGTCTTTCCTTAAAGATGAAAAACACATAAGAACTGTGAAAAATTACTGTACTTAGATCAGAAAATGCATACTTCTCTATTGAAAAAGCAGGTAACGAACATAGATTACAGCATAATCTAAAAGTTCAAATATGTAGAATTTTCAGTATGAAGATACAATGTGTTAGGCAGTAGGGTGTATGGATATTATCGGTATTCCCACTTGGCACCGCTGGACGTGGTGGATGACGCAGTCGAACTCGAGGTGGTTGTGGACCGCAGCAGGGGAGCAGTCGAGCTTCAGTGGCACAACGTTTGGTGCCAGGGTGAGGGGAAAATTCCTGCATTCTGACAGACTGGGTGGGTGGATGCAAGGCTGAGAGCAAGGATACTTTCAGAATTAGAGAAAAATGACAAAATTCTTAAAATGTTGATAAGGAGAAAGGGAACTTCTAAGTAGCTAAAACCCCTGGCATGGGAGTGTTGTGACAGAGCACCCGAATCTTGTGTATCAAATCTTCTAAGTTCATTTGGAAACAGGAGAGTTTGACAATTTTTTTTCTCCCATGAGGATGCTTTATGAAGGAAAACAATAGGAAATTGGAATTATTCTAAAGAAATTTACTCTAGCATAAACCCAGTTGGACTTCATCTAGTCCATAGGACGTCTTTCCCTTTATCCCATTCAGTTACCTTACCGTAGAAAGGGCGTCCTCTGGAGTAGCATGATGACACATTCACAAATGGGACTTTGAAAACATTCTCGAAAGTCCTGACTCCTCTGCCCTTATTTTATAGATCTTCAGAGGTGGTGGAAAGTTCACAGCCTCCTTTAGTAACCTTGCCCTTTGTTAAACTCTGACTGTAAAGATACACTTTTTTGTGTCTATCCTAAATCCCTTGCATTATCTTTGAGCCCTCTTCTTTCTGCTCTATCTTCACTAGAGATGGAAAGCAGCTGGTGACTATTCTTTCCTTAAGAATCCCTATATACTTGAAGAAACTGATTAAATCACCCCCCTCTTACTTTGGGTTTTTAGATAGAATTATTCCCATCTCTTTAGTATTCCATTTGTCTTATTTTCCAAGTCTAATCAGCTTCGACCCTCTCCTAGAAACCATCTGGATCCCAGAACTTCATGCCGTAGTCCATAAGGTCTAACCAATTACTTAATAAAAAGAAGATTGTTTTGTGATTCCTAAGCAATTTTTCTCATGAATCTCATTGTCTTGCTTGATTTTTTAACTTGTAATTTTTAATTAAGCTGTGAGTCACATACCCATTCAAAGTGCTCAGTTTAGTGGTTTTTTAGTATATTCACTAGGTATATAACCATTGCTACTATCTAATTCTAGAACAATTTCATTGCCCCAGAAAGGAAACCCAGTGTCTATTAGCAGTCACTCTCCATTCCCCCCTTCTCCCAATTGCTGGCAACCACTAATCTATTTTCTGTGTCTATGGATTTGCAAATTCTGGACATGTCATAATAATGGAATCAGGCCGTATATGTTGCCTTTTGTGTCTGGCTTCTTTCCTTTAAATGTTTTCAAGTTTCATTCAGGTTGTAGCACAAGTTAGGACCTCATTCCTTTTTATGGCTGAATAATATTCCATTGTATGGACACACCGTATTTTGTTTATTCTTGCTTGCTTGTTAAACTCAGTATATTAAGGACAAATAATCCGCTCTGTTCTTCCTTCAGGGACGTTCCGTCAAATTTGTGTTTTTCAATCTCATTTAGCTTTTTGATTTTTTATTCTTTAATTTAATAAGGTCCCTTTGAGTCCCCAGTTTTACTGCCCAAGGCAGTATTAGTTACACACAGAAGAAAAGATCCAAGGCCAACCTTGCAAACCTGCCTTGAACGTTACCTGTTCCATTTTTTAAATAGGTATGTTTCATTATGTAAGGAACGTTAACAACCCCCTTTTCATTCATCAGCTTTTCATGCCTCCAAAGTTTGGACACTCACTAAGTAGTCTTAAAGAGGAGTACTTCTCAAAGCATTCTAATTGGTTTTCTAAAGTAGTCCCAAGAGTTGGTAGAGGTGGACAAGGGTGCTTGATGGCAGATCCTCAGTTATTACAAAACCTCCCTCCTGTCACTGGCAGTGATCATTTGTTCCCTCTTCACAAAGAGTGAACGCACAGAGATGGCATGTGGACATTTAAAAGAGCATGATTTGCTCCTGTGGTCATGAGACAAATTTGGGTTTGTGTCTTGGCTATGCCATTTGCCAATCAGGTTGTACCCTGATTGTTGGACCTATGAAAAGGAGGAGTAATCCCAACCTTGTAGGCTTGTCATGGTGTTTAAATGAAATAACTTCTGTAAAGCACTTACAAGTAATGGCTGCTCACTAAGTGATAGTTATTATTCTCATGTAGAATATTGAGTATTAAAAAGAGAAATAAGTGTTATAGTGACCCCTGACCTCAAGGAGCTTAGTATTCTAATGACAGAGACAAAGCATCCAGTTGATAATCCTAAATTTAAGAACAAACTAAAAAATGTAGGAAAATGTACTGAGAAGGCATAGAAAGTATAAAATAATATTTTCTATGTCATTTTAGTAAATTTGGGGCATAAATTTAGGGGAAGTACCACTGATAATCAGGAAAGAAATATTTGTTTTACTCAAATACCCATAAAGAGTAGTCATTTTTGTGAGGGCTAGAACTCCATTCTTTGCACCTCTCTATGCCTGGAAGTACCTCATAAAATGACTACAAAGAGTGATTTCCCATGAGGTATTTGCTGAATTGCTGCCTATTACAGCATTCTAGATACCTTGGTTCTCTTCTCACTATCCATTCTCTCTGGGTGGTCTCTTATGTATGTCTGTGGAATCCACCCTCACTCTGACCAGCCTCACGTCTCTGCCTTGGGCCCAGACTTCTCTCCTAAGCTCCAGGCCCATGTGTCCAAGTGTTTGCCACAGGTGTCCTATGTGTCCAGGTTTGTTGCTACCTGCAGCTCCAGTGATCAAGTCTGAACTGTTCATCTTTCTTTCCAAAATGACTACCTCTCACATTTTTCCTGTCTTGATTAGTAGGAAAAATCATTATCTACAGAGTTGCATACATCACAGTTTGGGGCCAGAGGAACTCCCCCTTTCCCTTCCTAGCCACACCAGATCAAAGATGTTTACATTCCTTTTTCTCCTTCGGGTTCTGGATCCCCTCCAAGACAGGGTTCGTTGCTCATTACTTATTATCCCTGCCCAGCCCAAGGCCTGATCCAAGATACTTATGCTTTTAATAAATGTCTAGTGAATAGGTATTTTTTTTCTATAGCTTTTCATTTTTTGTTGGAAGGACACACACTCACAAATGTGTGTGTGTGTGTGTGTGTGTGTGTGTGTGTGTCTGTAAGCACGTACCTGTAGTGTTCACACAAGTCATCCAAGTTCTCCAACTCTTGCCCAGCCCTTTAACTCCCTCAGTTGACTGGTGAGAGTCTTATGTTGTGCGGGCCTACGGGCTTGTGTCGTTGTTACAGGGAAGTGGGTTGAGAATTCTGCCATGATACCTCAAAATACCTTCTGGCCAGTTGAGCCACAAACTCCATGCTGCCAAACCACTCTCAGACATTGCTCAACCATTTTCCTTCTCCTTTGTTAACAAATTTTCAAAAATAAAAAAATAATAATAAAAGAAAGAAAGAAAAGAAAATCCTACCCTAAGAAATTATCCTGGCCTCGATGAGAATATAGTTTGGATTCCCAGTTGACCATTTTCCATTCTGTCACTAGAATGTATTTGGAGAACAACAATAAATAACCCCCAAGTCCTGCTATTGTTTCTTTATGGTTTATGTTTCATGCTCTGCTGCTTGGCTGGCAGGGAGGGAGGCTTAGCTGACAAACCCAATTTCTGTAGCTGTGCTGATACCATACATGACTCAAAGCCACAGTGAAAAATTACAAATCAGCCTCAGCCACATTTTTTTTGTTGTTGTTCTTTTTGCTGAGAAACACACATGCACAGGCAAAGCAGTCCCATGTTTGCCAAGTGGGACCAAACAGTCCTTGTGTGGAATGAAGAAAAATTGTGAAACCATAGCGGGTGAAATTATTTAAGCCATAAAAAGCAAATGACTCTGTTTCCCTGGATTGCTCGGCCTTTTAAGTGCCTCCTTTTGTGCAGTCTCCATCCTGCACGAAGCCTGTTATGTTAATTAGTTGTTTTCTCATCCTGAGATTGTACTGAAATGGCGTGACTCTGTTAGCAGTACTTAGATGACTTCTCAAGGACATCTTTTAGTTGGAAAAACTATTGTAAAAATAGCATCTCTCCAGAATCCAATTTTGTTCTTTCCCAATCGGTTCCTAGGCCAATGTCTCGTTAGCTGTATAATTGATGCTGTTCTGCCTTTCTTGGCTCGTTGTTACTTCTGCCTGGTTTATGTTCCTTCAGTTTGGGTGTCAGCCAGAAATCCTACTCATTCCTCAATGTCCAACTTAAATGTCACCTCCTCTGAAAAGCTTTTCAGGTTTATACTGTGCTTTGCTCATACTCTGTCCTGCCTTCAAGTACCTAGTGTGCGCATAGTAGGTGTCTGATAAATATTCATTAAGTTTGTGTTAATATATGGCTCAGGAGGTTGCTAATTTTATACTACCATGGTCTTGTTTTTTTATGTAAACGACAAAAACATTTTAAAAAGTTATTTTTTTAAAGCCTCAACAGCATATGTAGAAAAAATACAAGTGAAAGGTATGTTTGTTACAGAAAAAGATTTAAACACACTATTATGCAATTTAGAAAAACATTTTTTTTCTAAGCTATTATAAATTTAGAAGGATTGTACAAACAGAAAACACTATAGGGATGATACATGATAAGTAAACTGTGCTTTGGCAACTCAGATAGCTTCTTAGATACCACTGCATTATGTGTACAAATGCAGGAACAGTGATAAACAAAACCCAAACCTACTTATATTCATATTTAATACACATTTTAGGATTCCTATTCAGCTAATTTACTTTCTTCCTTATGGTTTACCAGGGTTCTTATTAAAGTTAGTTCTCCCTGATTGCCTGGAGGAGAAGTAGTTAGAAATAGGCCAGGAGTTAGGAGATAGCCAGTTCACATTTAAGTTTGCTGCGGAGAAGCTGCAAATCATCTACTTTCAGCCCAAATAGGGTGGCCTATAGTTTTACAAACCAAAGCATGGTCATGGAATGCTAATTGAGGGCACTATCCCATAGGAGCCATGACATAATCAGTTCTCTGGTCAACATTCAGAACCATAGTTGGCAATCAGCCCCAGTTCTGTGATTTGTAATCAACAAGGAGGGGTTGAGTCCAGAGGTGGCTGAGAGTTTAGCCACAAAGGTGATTAAAACATTGGGAATGAAGAAGTAGGAAGGAATTTAAAGAAACTGGGATTAGTCATCTTGGGAAGAAAGAAGGATAAAGAGCAATTTAATAGCCATCTTTGCCTATGAAAAGACTCACCTGAGGACAACACAAGAGGCTTAAATTATAGCATGAAGGATTTGGGACATAAGAAAGTATCTAGTAACCAGCAAAACTGGAGTAGACTACTGAGAAATATGGTAGAATTTCTATCTCTGAGGATTAAAAATTATATGTTCTATTCTCTTTGGGTGTTGTTTTTTTTTTTAAGATTTTATTTATTTGACAGGAACAGCCAGCGAGAGAGGGAACACAAGCAGGGGGAGTGGGAGAGGAAGAAGCAGGCTCCTAACGGAGAAGCCCGATGTGGGGCTCGATCCCAGAACGCCGGGATCACGCCCTGAGCCGAAGGCAGACACTTAACGACTGCACCACCCAGGCGCCTCTTTCTTTGGGTGTTTTGAGATGAGTCTTGTGTAATGACAATGGCGTGGATTTGAGGGCTTCCTGGAATCCCATCAATCATGTGGTGTTTTTATTTTTTAAAAGCTCCTTCATGGTAGCAGGAGAGAAGCAAGTACACCACTCAAGTCAGGAAGCAGTGTGATGTAGAAGAAAGGGCACCAGGCTGAGAGTCGAGGGAGTTTGATTATTGTCTTGGGTGTACAGTAATTAATTGAGTGATCTTGTACTTATCACTTAACTCCTCTGTGCCTTAGTTTTCTCATCTGTAAAATGAGGGGGCCCAGCTTAAAGTTTAAAAGATGGGAAGCATCATATTTAGTAAACATAGGTTAAAAGCCTTCTCTGGGCCAGCTGTTGAGCAAAACCACTTTACAAATTATCTCACTTATAGATCATCTTATCTAATCATTTTATAGATGAGCCAACAGAGGGCCAGAAAGACTAAATGACTTGCCAGTGTATACGGCTGCTCTCAGAGCTGGGTAGATCCCAAATCTCCTAACTTCCAGGTCAGTACTCTTTCACTGAGTTAGGCCTGTGATAATTATGCTGTGATACAGTATTTGAGAAGTGTTTCTACCTTTTTTTTTTTTTTGACCTTTACTTCCCTTTTCTTCTTTCCAGAAATGTTTATTATGCCCTATTAATATGGTGGGTACTATGCTAGGCACTTGTCATAAAAAAATGGAACTTTGATGGAGACTTCAAGGATTTTTAATTCAAAGAAAAAGTATTTCAGATAGTAAGAGAGGCTTTTGGATTTTTCCAGGCACGTAGATACCCTTAATGGTATAGTAATGCCTCCCTTGTCCCAAGTCTGTGGTCAGAGTCAGACTAACAAGAGGTAGAGATACATATCCTCTAAGGCTTCATAAATTTCTCCTTTCTTCAGAGAGCTCCTTCCCTTTTTCCCCTCTTCTTCCAGACCCTCTGATATAGACCTCGACATGGCCGAGGCATAGGTGGAACTTTCCCAACTCCCAGGACCAGATTCTGGAGCCCCAAGACTGTACCCCTCCCCTGCACTGGGGCCAAAGGTTATAGCCTATCATTTAGTCTGAGGGTTCCCTGGGTTCCCTGCCACTCAGCAAATGTTGAACTCAGGTAAGTGACTTAAGACATATGTGAAATGGGGGGAATAATACTGATATCTACATCAGAGGTTGTTGAAAGGATTAAATGAAACAATACCTGTGAGACTATGATTATTACTAAGAAAGCAAGAAGTATTAGAACTCAATAAGTTTTAGCAGTTTTGATTTCCCAGACAGCAACACTGTTCTCATCTCCTCAGCAATGGTCTCTTCTTCAGCCTAGATCTGAGGCCAGACCCGTCCCAGGTCCTGTCACTTAACCTGTGCTTTCTTCCTGAAGATTAGTCTATTAGGGTGTATGTCGGTTTGGAGACAGTATACAGATTGCTTAAGGGTTCGGGTTCTGTAGTCTGACCAACCTAAATTCAAATCTCCACTCTAATGCTTAATTGGAGAAAACTTTAAGTATAGTGAACACACCTATGTAAAGGTTTTGTAACATGTCACCTGGGAATTCATGTATTTAGTTTTGTTCCTATAGAATTGTTCTACAGGTTGAATTATTATGCCATTAATTATTATTAGTGACAATAATGGCAGATTCTATGTATTAAGGGCTCGCTCTATGCCAGAACTGAGCTAAATGATTTACATGTATTACATCTAATTTTTACAATAACCATGTAAAGTAGGTGGTCTCATCCCCATTTTAGAGATGACAAAATGGAGACCAAGAGAGGGGAAGCAACTTGTCCAAGGTCATGAGCTAGTAAATGGCAGAGCCAAAATTTAAACCAGGTCTGTCTAGCTCAAAAGCCCAATGCCCATGATCTTTTTACCATAGCTCCCTTTTTGCCATCCTGGCTAAGACTAGAAGTCTTACCTCTGGGCCAGGAATAGGCTAGCATAAATGGCTTCTTGGCCTTACTGGGAATGGTTTCTAGGCCTTACTTACAAGCTTAGTGAAAATGTTTCCGATTGTTGGCCAAAAATTCACACACTGTTTTAACTGATATTGAACCATTATTGTTCGTAAGAATGTACAACCTTACTTCATCTTTGTCTCAATTGTCTTGACTTTACCACAGCATGAAAATGTGTTAAAACACTGAGAGGTGGGGGCGCCTGGGTGACTTAGTAGGTTGGGTGTCTGCCCTCGGCTCAGGTCATGGTCTCAGGGTCCTGGGATTGAGCCTCACGTGGGACTCCCTGGTCAGTGGGGAGCCCACTTCTCCCTCTCCCTCTGCCTCCACTCCCCCCCCCACTCATGCTCACTCTCTAATGCTGTCTCTCTCTCTCAAATAAATAAATCAAATCTAAACCAAAACAAAACACTGAGAGGTGTTATTTTTAGAACCAACTTTGAATTTTTTTTAAAGGAACTTATTTCTATTTATCATTTTGTGTCTACCTATAACAGCTCCTGGCATATCAGAATTTTATAATATCATATATAATATCAAATATATAATATAATATAACATCATAAATTTGTGTAGAATGGAATGAATGAATGAATGAATGAATGAGATTTTAGTAGCTTTGTTTTAAAAGCACTTGATATAGTAAAACAGGTTCTGAAGGCGAGTTAGATTATCTGTGCTCTAGATTTAGCCTGGCTACCGTGTGGCTTATGTCAAGTAACTACTTCTTGAATGGCCCTCACATGGAGTTTGACTTTGCAAAATGATGGAGTTTAATCTAAATGATTGCTAAGTTCCTTTCCAGGTTTCAGCTTTCGTAGCTTTCTGTAGGCTATGAATGTGGAAATAAAGTATGATTATCTCAGTGACTCATCTGTAACCCTAAAATTTGCAGATTTGGGAAGAAAACCCAATGTTCTCTGAAAATACTACAGAAGTTCTTAACTTAAAAACAGATACATTGCAAAAGTCTACTTGTTTCCAAGCCCAAAAAGATACTATTCATGCAACAGCTAATATCATCTTTTGCTGATGGGCTAAGTAGACGGAGACATAGCTTTGTAATTTTGAAAATTCAATAAATTGGAGGTGCACTTGTAAACAAACACCTATGGACAGCTGAGAAGTAATTATTCTTTCTTACATTGAGTTGTTACATTTAAATCTTTTTATACTGACTTATAGTTATCATGCTGGCCATGCTAACATGTTTTAATGGCCAGGAGCTGGAGAACCTAGTCACTGTTGGCCTAATTGTATACTTGGCTTACCTTTGGAATTCTTGGCCATTAGGAGTTCTTATAAAACTATCTGGGAGGGACCTTTGTGGATAAGATGAGCAACACATTGCATTTTAGAATAGTATATGATAAGAACCAAGGTGATGACATAATGTTTGAGACTTCTGGATAATTCCTAGTATAGGTAAGAATGTGGCATTATATAAGATGTCCCCCCTGTCTTACTCATCTTCACAGTGACTGGAATTGTCATTTTCAATGTCTCATATGCTGCAGGATGAGAAAGAAATGGCCCCATGGAGTAGATATCTACAGTAAAATCTGGGTTAATCTCACAGCCAGTTTCAGAGTAGAGCACTCTCTGGGATGTTGGGAATAAGTAGGCCCCAGTCTGCAGTCCTGGGCTCGGCTCTATTCCTGTAAGGCCCCAGGCATATGCTGAACAGTGTGTCCTCTTTAGTTGGTCCGTCTCCCTGTCTCCAGACAGAGAGGCTGTCCCTGAAAACTGGAACCAACAGGGCAAGTATCCCAGCTCCAGTGTGGGAGACAAGCCTTCAGTCTGGGGCCAGGATCAGAGCTGTGGTGCAGATCAGTTGTATCCGCGCATCCCAACCAGCTCTTTAGATCGCCTCACCTCTAGATTCATGGCTTAGGATTTGACAGAATGTGACCACTTTCTGGGGCCATCAGAGGCCAGGCTACATCCTCATCTCACACTAAAACTGCAACTTTGACTAGGTTGAAATAACTCCTTTCATTTTAGCACATCACTGCATTATACCGCTGCTCCTCAGAATAAGTTAAACATTTTCAACTGGATATCCAGGGCTGAGAAGGCATGGAGAATGGGCCTGTAGCCAGTTGAGAGGTTTACAAAAGGCATCAAATTGTAGGACCTTCTTACACAGTGACTTTTTGATTCAACAGAATGTGAATTGTGTTAACAGACTTTTCGATTACAAGCAACAGAAACTAACTCTGGCTAACTTAAGGAAAGAAAAAAAAAAAACCCAAAAACGTTGGAATGGATGTGGAGTAGGTCATAGAATTGAAGGAAAAGTAAAGCGAACAGATTTCCAGACCAGGACAGCTCTAGGAATATAAGAAACAGAAATGGATAGACAGTCACATCATAGTACCACTTCTGGGATGAATCCACTCCAGATCTTTACTGTTCAGCTAATTATTCAAATTCCCAAGAGAGTGTCTGATTGGCTGGCTTGGGTTATAAGCCTATCCCTTGGCTTTGATGAGAGTGACTGACTTCAAACAAATTAGCAAGACAGATAATTCTGCTTCTATAGGCTGAGGGATTTATAACAAGAAACCGTATTGTGGGTAGTAGATTATAATAACAAAGGAGATTTTAAAATGAGGATGACACATTGATTTGGAATGTTTTCTCATCTGTATTTACTTATTGCTAAGTATATTCCTTCATGCTTTCTTTCTCAAGTGGAGGACCAGCTGCTGCCACCTTTTTCTTCTTTCTTTGCCTCTGTTCCTGATTTCTTTCTTTTCCTGAACCACACTACTCTAATCTACTCTTGTGTTTTCTCTCTAAATCTTCTTTTCTCTAACCCTTTTTCATTTCTCCCTTTCTTTTCCTTATTTGGTCTTATAGTCCATAATTTATGTTCCTTTTCCTGAAATTCCCTTTCTTTCTCCTCTTCCAAATCAGCATTTTAGTGCCTCACTCCCAAGCTTTTTTCTCTTCACTGTTAATCCGCAATGCTTTTTTACTGACCTGTGGCCCAAAAGGCACAATCCCCAAGGGCCCTCTGTCCATGCAAGTGCTGTGCAAAGCAGCAGCTATCATTGCTCAACAGGTGCCTTGTGATCCATGAATCAATGGGAAGAACCCTGCCACTGAAAGTTTACACAGATATGTTTGTATGTACATAGACGTGTATGACAGTGTTCAAGCAACTAGTTCAATGGAGAGATGCTTGGTCTTTGTTTTTGTTTTTTGTTTTTTGTTTTTTTTCTGGTAAGGAAGAGTTAAGTTGAAAGCTTTGCCTTAATTTATTTCTTTGTTAAGTTAATGGACAAGGTCCTAAGAAGTTGCATAAAGAAAATAGACTATATTAAAGAGAGAAACAGGGACAAGAGACCAAAAAACAATTAGGCATTAGCATATCTTGCTGACACATTATTGATAGCAGACACAAAGAATATATTATGGATGCAGTGATTGAGCAGAAAGCAGAACCAGGAAAGAGATGGCAATAAATGGTAATAAAATCCAAGTGATTCATATGTTTAAATGAAAGAAAGGAGGAAGAGGGGAGTGAACATATGTAAGAAGATGGAAATCAAGATATAGTGGTGGAAACAAATAGCTTAGAAATTTCAGAAGCTGTCCTTGCATTAATAAAACATCACATGTTAAACAAACAGGGAATGTACAATTATACTGCTCAGATGCAGTGTCTGTAGTATTTTAGAACAATAAAAGCCAGACAATATTAGAGTAGTATCTTTAAGAAATTTAATTTCAAAAATCAAGTCCTTGATAAAAGAAATTGGAAGCATTCATATAGATGAAATGAGGAACAGTGGTAAGTGATACAGATCTTGAGCAGGCAGAGCGATTTTATATGGTACTACCCGTTTAACAATTGTCAAAAAAGAAAAGCAAGATGGTCCTGTATACCTTGAGTGTCTGAGGATCAACCTGGCCTAAAAAAGAGCAGACCTATATGCTGTTTGCCAAGTCCTCTGCTAGGTGCTTTACGTATACTTCTGATTTAAGCCTCACTATACATAAAAGTGAAGCCAAGGGCCCAAAATGATATCCAATGGGAGGAAAAAGCAGAGGGAATTTTCTGAGCCGGTTCCAAAGTCATAACACTAAGGGGGAATAACTTTGGTTTTGTCAAGTCAGAGTGAAAAGCCAAAGGCAGCAGACATAAGATATTGTCAGAGGTAAATCACCCAGCTCAGATTGTTTTGTCTTTATTGCAAGGTCAGAGGACTACAGCATGCCGGCCAAATGTTTTCAACCATGGAAATCCCCTAACTTTCCAATGGCTGCAATCCCATAGCTCCAAAGTTTTACTCACAGGATGGCTCTCTTCCAGCTTTCAAATCTCTCCAAGTTGATTAATCATTTTCTTCTTCTGACTCATTCAGGCCTCTAGAACATAGCTGTAGGTATTGGATAGGCTGTTTAGATCAAGGAGGTCAGATAAATTGGCTTGTTGGTCTATAGAAAAACCTAGAAGATATTGCCAAAACATTTAAGCACACTATCCTCAGATGCTAGTATATGGGCTATGGCTGAAGGCCATTGGCTCATTCATGTGTTTAAAGTAGGATAGTTTCATGTGCATTAGGAACCCTAGATATGTGTGGGTATTTCAGTTCTTAATGTAAGGGTTAGTATTTGTAGGCCACTTAGCCAGTAAAATTCCATTATGACAGCTTATATTTATGTCTCTTTGGATGGACTATGGGTCACATCATAGCCCCCTAATAATAATAACAGCAAACACACATACACTGCTGATTATTTGTCAGGGACTATACTCATTGTTCTCCCTAAGAGACTCTTATTTGTAGGACGAAAAGGTTAGTTCTGGTTGTCGGGGCCCAGGCCATATATATTGATTACATTATTTCATCTGGCCAATATTCCTCATCATGAAATTTATTATAGAAGAAATGCTTATTTTTAGATTCATGATTATATTTTTAAATTATACTGGAAAGTCTGTTTCTCTTGCTTTTGTAATGTCTTAATCTCCTGGTTTATTCATTCAATTCAGACGTTTATTAAGCACCCGAGTGTACTGGTCATGGAGACATCACCCTGACATGAAGTTACATGTTGTGTTAGTGCTTTGCGATTGGTATGAGCAAAATACTTTGAGAAAGCACAGGGGAAGCAGCACATATTTCTGCAAAGGAAACACTTGAGTTGGAACTTCACGAATATATAGAAAGTGTCCAGACTGACAAAGGAGGTAGGGACATCCTCAATAGAGGGAACAGCATGTGTAAATGCAAAGAGGCGTGAAAAAGCATGGCATGTTCAGGGTAGAATAAGACATTTTTAAAAATGGGGCTGTGGCAAAAAATTAGACAAAATGGAGTAAGTTGGGTTAAGCTTGTGATGGACCTTGTGGAGCACACTAAGACATGAGCCTGTAAGCCCTGGAGGGGCTCATGGAGTTAACAAAAGAATAACTTCATTTGATTATGTTTTCAGGAAGAAAATTCTGGTAATAGTGTGGAGTGGGAGAAGAGGGTAAACAAGAGGCTGGTTAGAAAGTTATTGCATAGTCTAGAAGTGGCCGTGGGGGGTGGGGGGCAAAAAGGTAAGGGGACAGATTTGAGACATGTCTCAGAAGTCAAACAGGCAGACTGTAATGACTGGTTAGATACAGGGCTTGAGGTTTAGATGACCCAGGGTAGGGACTTTGGTCTCTGGGTGGATCATGATACTTTCAATGAGAAATTCAGAGGAAAGGCAGCCTTGTGGAGTGATGAGGTCACTTGGTGACATGTTTGAGTTGAAATTAAGGTGCTAATGAGGTGAGACATTGGGGTAGAGAAAGTCCAGTGGGTGATCAGAGCATAGGTCAAGAAAGAGATCAGCTGAGCAGTATCTGAAGTACTTGAAGCTGATTAGATCAGTGAAGCAGAAGAGAAAGGGGGCCAGTAGAGAGTATATTCTGTTCAGACTGTAGATCAGGAATCTATTTATGCTGTGTTGAGAGTTTTAGGGATCACTAATTGGCTGTTTCACAACCGTGTTTATTGTTTCTATGCAAGACATACTTTGGATTGTGTTATTTTTCTACACATGACTAATAAATCTTTTAATGAGGTTGGAAGCCTCAGTCAAAGGCTAGCAGGACACTGACCCCCTGTAGGCCGTTATCTGTGTGTGTTGTTTTGGGGGAGGAGTTAGAGAATGGTTCTCAGTGACACAGAAGCACATGTTCCCACTCAGCTTTACCTGGCTGACCTGGATTCCAAACAACCGCCGCCCCTATAGAGAGTTGCAGGCATCCACACGAAAGGAGTGTCATTTGTATACAGCCCCTGAACTAATTGTAACAGTCTGTTCCTGAGTCTCTGAGAAAGCACACAAATTGTTTCTCCAGTGCTTGTTCCTTTTCAAGGACACCTGTACGACCCTTCATCAAATCAGCTGACCCCTCCCCCCTTTATTCACCTGCTATTTCAATTAAGTGAGCAGTGATGTATCTGCCACAAAAACTCCCTGTCCTGGGAAATTTCTTCAGAAGAGAATTATTGAAAAAAGTATTTCTGCTTTTGAGCCAACTCCGGGATCTAAATCTCTTCCAGCGTACAGAGCACCTGGATTCAAGTGTCTGTTCCCTCCTGACCCGGGAAGAATGAGCTGCGTCTTGAACCAAAGCTCATAAGCACATT
Organism: Ursus arctos; assembly: GCF_023065955.2. NCBI lineage: Eukaryota > Metazoa > Chordata > Mammalia > Carnivora > Ursidae > Ursus > Ursus arctos. The sequence continues at coordinate 31,811,982 of NW_026622930.1, read as the reverse complement.
TAGAAACTGAGTCGATTTCCTCCTGCTGTTCACTGCAGCAATGAAAAATAAATGAATTCAGATAGTCCAGAGCCAGTCTTAAGTATCACAAGATGGGGCCCAGCGGTGTGCTGGAATTTAGGAGCCTGGTTGTAATGCCATATATATAACTGTCTTATGCAGGCTGCTGGAGCCCCTCCTTCACAAATGCCATACTTCCCATTTGCAATGACAATTGACTGAACCATGACTTTATCTCTTGTTTCACGCTGCACCTAACTTCTAGTGCCTTACACCTAAGAGGCCTCTGATGAATATTTGTCACCTGGTTAGATTTTCCAAGTTGTTAGTATATGAAGGCCTCTGAGCTTCTTGAATGTGATCAACTTTGCTAACAGCGAAGGAAAGGTGCACCTGTTGATTCAAGGTCACAAGCTGTCGATCATGGGATCCACTGGCCCACAGACATATTTTAATTTGATGTCTCAGTGATGTCTTTAAGAAAATACAAATTCATTGTCAGTATTAAAAAATTGAGACTTACATACAAGTCCAGGTTTTTGACTTCTCCTAAAAACTGGAAGATCTACAACATTGGGCTGCGTTCTTGTAGGTTGACAACTGATTAGACCTGCATAACCCTGCCCCCTTTAGAGTAGCATGTCTTCCCCATTTGCCAAAGTCCCCACCGCTCCCTACTTTTCTTATACTTGACCCACCTCACTCATATGTTTCATGCCTTGCCTGTGTAGACTTTTCTTTGTAGGCTCTACTAACAAAATTATTTAGAACCTTCAAAAGTTATATGATATTTTAAAATGTATTGAGTCTTTATTGAGTTATAATTGAGATAATAATTTGTATACCAGAAAAGTTACACAGGTGAAGTGGAAAATTCAGTATTTTTTGGTTTATTCAGAGTTCTGCAACTATTACCACTTTGAATTAAAACAGATTTCCACCTCCAAAAGAAATCCTGTACCCATTAGCAGTTACTTCCTATTCCTCCATCCCACCCTCTACCCCACTGCTAAGCAACCACTAATCTACTTTCTGTCTCTGTGGAATTGGTTTCTACTTTTTAGCTATTACAAATAATGCTTCTATGAACTTTTGTATACAAGTTTTTGCAAAGACAGATGTTTTCATTTCCCTTGGGAGCATACCTGGGCCATGTTGGGTCTTTTTTGGCCAGGGGTGGGGCGGGTCTTACATTAACTCTGTGTTTTAGCATTTTGAGGAACTGCGAAATTGCTTTCCAGAGTGGCTGTACCATTTTACATTTCCACCATCAGTGTGTGAGGGTTCTAGTTTCTCTACATCCTCACCAGCACTTTTTATTGTCCGTCTTATAGCCATGCTAGTTGTTGTGAATTGGTATTTCAGTGTGGATTTGATTTTAATGTATATGTATATTTTACAAAATGGAATTCATTACTTTTTATAAGGAAGTGTTGCTGATGGATTATGCTAACCCTCACTCATCCCTGGAACTCTCAGCTTGGTCTCAACTCTTAGGGCCAACCACATCAAGGACTGCTGTATTATTCCGGGTTGTGGTCTGTTGAGCCCTCATGGACGGGATTAGTGCCCTTATAAAGGAGCCCCCAGGGAGCTCTGTTGCTCTTTCTGCCATTGAGGGTACAATGAGAAGTAGGCAGTCTGCAGCCTGGAAAAGAACCAGAACCCAACCCTGCTAGCGCCCTGGTCTTGGACTTTCCAGCCTCCAGAACTGCGAGAAATAAATTTCTGTTGTTCATGAGCCACCCATTTAACTGTACCTTGTTAGACAGCCCTGGCTGACCAAGACACTGACGTTCCGAGGAAGAAGGCAGTTGTCCTGCTCCAGACTCAGGTTCTACTTCTGCCCCAGAAGCTGCACTTCTCCGTAGTCCTTTTTTTTTTTTTTTCCTCTCCCTCTCTTTCTTTCACTGAGCCCTACGGCCCCACTCTAGCACCCAACTTTGATATATTTTCTTCATCTCACTACTCTCTTCTTTTGTCTATTGCTTTCTCTCTTCTTTTACTCTTTCTCACTTCCACCCATCCATTCCGACAGCCCCCCCCCCAGGGGTACTGATCCAGTCCTGAGACTCTGGAGCCTTTTTTGTAATCATTTCCAGCCAGAAGAACCACACGAGGCCCCTTTGTTCAGCAGAGTCTGTTAGAATCATCAGATGTTTCAACAATCTCCTTTCAAATATTCTGTTCCATTTTCCCCTTAAATATACTTTACTGACAAGGTTTGTACTTGAGCAAATTTGGACTTGCTGAGTATAATTCAATATCTTAATAAAAAAATAGAAGGTCTCAGGTTGGATGTGTAAAACCTACATTAGCCACGTTGTTCCGGCCCACTACATCTCTTATTTTTGCATAGTCTACCAGGCCAGAGTCTGACCACAAGAGCATCCACATAGGCATCTGGAGCAGAGAGGCCTTTTTTGCTAAACGTGACACTGAAGTTGTGCAGGAACCCCCAGCCCCTCTTTATCAGCAGCAGTGGTTTTTATAGGGCACCCCTTATTACCCTGGGTGTTATATCTGTGATCATAAAGATTGCCTTGGATCTTGAGTTTCCTTCACCTCAGAACCAGGCCTCGTTGTATATAGTTAGAGGCACAGCCCATGCCTGTCCTTTCCTTAATGAGTAGAATGACTTAAAACAGCACCTTTCACCCCAGGATCTGGAAGGTTTTAGGGCCTCAACTCCACGCTTCTTACACAACCACTTCAGGATGGATGGACCATAAACAGGAATTTCTAGGGACTGTCTGCTCAGGGAGAATGGACAGAAAGAGAAGCTGGTGTGCATGAGCAGCAGAGACCACTAGGACCCCAAACTCCTGTGAGGGTCCAGTGTGCTGCTTTGACAGCGTATGCAGAATCAATACTTTTGCTTACCTAATACCTCATTAGAAGCGCTTTCCCATCAATTGCTGGGAGGTAAAATGGTAAAGGATGATTATTTCTCTAACTAAAGAAGTTAGAGGTTTCAGCTGGCACAGGAACTGGCTCTTTGTGGTGGGTGAGTCACTAATAGAGTAAAGATAAAGTGCCCAGAGTACAAAAGGCCTTTTGTTTTCCTGTGGCCTAATATTTGCTCCCATCCCTGCCTTCATTTACTTCTCAAGGAAACAGGGTCTAGTCTCATAGCCATCCCAACTCACTCATAAATGATGCCAGAACTCAAGGACTTTAACCCACGAAAACTTGCCATCATGTTTTTCTTTCTGTAGATTTATAGAACAGTTCCCCCCCACCAGCTTGAAGCTGTCAGAGAAGGAAAGGTTATCTGTCTTACCTTTGTGTTGGAGATGGGAAGAAGCCCAGAAGGAAAAGCCTGCTTCACCCCAGGCACGGTGTTGGTCACTTTACATAGATTATCTCATTAAACGAAAATAATGACGGGTCGGCTGAGAAAAGCAATTCCAGTGAGCTTGCCATCTTTGCGTTTTTGTCATTTGTTCAATGAGCCAGTAGCTGTATATTATCATGGCTTTAAACTCTAAGACTCACCAGGGCCTGTTCTATGACATCTTCTTGTCTTTGCCTTTAAATGGGGCTCTGATATGTTGACAGACCCAAATGGCATGTTCTTCCGTCTTGTAAGCTGCTAGTCAGCATTGGGACCCAGCTTTGAATAACTTTCTTTTTCTCTCTCCATTTCTTTCTCTCTTTTTGTATTCTTCCTTTGTTATGAGAAAAACATATTAATGCTTTTTTTAAATTGTCAATTATAATGTCACGAAAAAATATTTGGTTTCATCATTTTGGCTAAGTCTAATAAATACAGGTTCCATTTAAATTTAAGTTCTTGGGGGGGTCCCAGATTTTCTTTATTCTTTATTATTTATTTATTTGAGAGAGAGGGAGAGAGAGAAAGAGAAGAAGAGGAGAAGGAGGCGCAGAGGGAGAGGGACAAGCAGACTCCGCGCTGAGTGCGGAGCCTGATGTGGGGCCTGATTCCACGACCCTGAGATCATGACCTGAGCCAAAACCAAGAGTCGGACGCTCAACTGGTTGAGCCACCCAGACACCCTAGATTTTATTTTTTAAAAACTTGTTTCTGCCCACCTTCTCTCCACTGCACCCCAGGCAGCCCAGCCCATGTGTATTTCCCCACCAGTGAGAAGACAATCACATGGCTCCCCTGCTCCATCAGGTCTCTCTCCATGAATTCTGGAGTCAGAATTCATACTCCACCCCCATTACTTCTGAGCTGTGCGACCTTGGGCATGCACTACCTCAGTTTCCCTGTCGAAGGACGTCAGAGAAGTTAGTAACTTGTTCAAGTTCACCTAGCTCTGGTCAGTGGTAGAGCTGGGATTTGAACCCAGGTTGTCTACCGCCAAACCTATGCTCTTAATCAGGTTAATAAGATATAGTTTCGTTGAGTTACTGAGTGTCCAGTAGCAGAGATATGTGAGCTGGTCCAAACCTTCTTCTCTGACATCATCTCCTAACACTGCGCTTCATTCAGCCACCCGGCCTTCCCACTGTCCCTTCAACCTGCCAGACTTGTTCCTGCCTCGGGACCCTTGCACATGCAGTAGTCCATTCCTGCCTGGAATGCTCTCAAACCTGATCTTCACAGCTGTATGTCTCATCATCTTGGCTAGAAAGTCATCTTCTAGATGGACTTCCCAGCTAACGTAGCACTCCTCTTTCCCACTTCCTCTATACACTCTCTACCCTGATTACCCTGTTTTATTTTCTTCTGGCCATTTATCACTGTGTAAATTGATCACATTTACTTGCATATATATGTACTGTCTGTTCCCTGCTGGAATTGAAGCCCAGCAGCAACAGGGATTTACTCAGCATTGTATCCCCAGGATCCAGAACAGGGTCTGGCACATAATAGGTGTTTAATAAGTATTTGTTGTTTAATGTTGATGGGGCACCTGTGAGGCTCAGTCATTTAAGTGTCTGACTCTTGGTCTCAGCTCAGGTCTTGACGTCAGGGCCGTAAGTAAGTTCAAGCCCTGTGTTGGGCTCCACACTAGGCATGGAGCCTACTTGAAAAATAAATAAATAATCAAATGAACAATAAATATTTGTTATATGTTGAATGAATGAATGAAGTTTGGAGCAGTTAACTGCTCCAGGTTGGGTTCTGCAAAAGCAGATAGATACTGGGTAGACTTTGGATACAAGATATTGCAGGGATCACCACTTGTGAAAGGAAGGTAAAGGAGCAGAATTGAACAGAGGGAGGAACTGAGCTGATACAGACCCAACAGAGCTTCAGCCAATCCTGCAACAAGTTCTAGAGTACATAAAAATTTAAAAAGTCCCCCCGCTAGACTAATAAAGAACTATCATTATGGTTTAAAATCAGGTTCGCTCTAGAACGTGCTGTGGCCTTTATACCCACCCCTTCCCCACTGTGCTTCTTAGTTAAAGGATGTGATCTGCTCCTACAAGGGCATGACTATGGGCAAGAAGGCCCTCTAAAACTGAGGCTGACCCTAAAGGAGCTGACGTTGGAGGCCATCTGCTGACCATAGATCCCCTGGCTATATAGAAAGTCCTTCCCTGAAGGGGCCTTTCAACAGTGCACTTCACTATCTACCAACGAATGATACCATCAGTAGTGTGTACCTTATGCATCATCGTCACTGTTATTAATTTAAGATGTGATCTTCAGAATTAATTTATATCTAAAAGCTGGGACTATATATGAGAGATTTTAAAGTAAATCTGTACTGGTTAATTTTAAATCACTCATTGCTTTGATTCACACATGATAATCGATGACATTTCTTTCCCCCTTTTTGTAGCTACAATATTTGGTATTACAGTTTCTCAGAATGCACCAAGAACTTGCCTAGAATTATCATGCCTGTTTTCTAGTTAGTGATATATCTTCAAGATGATTACATTTTTTAACCTTTGCAAGTCCCAGTAAACTGAAGTTTCTTTTTTTTTCTTCTATAAAATATTGTTCAGATTTTTTCCTGTGGTAAATTTTCTTATACAAATCTTTAGGCAAAAAGCAACTTTCTGCATGATTTCATATTTTTAATAGTTTCTCTTTTTGGTTAGGTCACCGGCATGTGAGAATTAATGAGTAACATAAGGACGAAGTTGTCACGCTTGGTGTTATTTGTATTTTCTAAGGTCTAGAACTTGCTGATTTTTTTGATCCCGCCTTTTCCTTCCTTGGGGAATTAAGTTTCCCTTTGTTCACTTATTTATAGCTCTGCTGTGGGCATGGTTTGGAGCCTTGGTTTTTATTGCTTCAATTGCTCTATAGTAATTGACATACTATACACATTGCAGGTCCCATGCTCCATTTACATATGGACATACACTACTTGATGACTCAAATAGACTATAATGAGTCCCCTTTATTCTGGGATATCTTTGGGATTCTGGCTTATTGTGTTGGTCTGTTCTCCTTAAACATGGGACCAACAGCATTGAGTATTGGAAACAACTGACCTTTTATTTCTGCTGGCATTTCATCACCATGGGTGCATCCCAATCTAATTATGTGTTGATTTGTAATCAACAGAAGCTTCCTCTCATTTAATTTTCTGCTGACTTTATTTTCTCCCTGTTTGGAAACCTCCAGGATTATTATATAAATTTCAATTTCTTTAACAGGTTTCCTTTCACATTGGCCTGCTTCCAGCCTATTATTTATCCATTCATTTACTCTGTCAACCCATGTTATTTGTTTAAAAGAGCAAAAAAAACAAAACAAAAATGCTGATATGTTGTGGGCTCTGTGCTGTCATCTAAAATGTTATGGAAAGAACTATTTATGTTGTTACTGCTTGCTATGAATTATCTCAGTGGCCCACAAATCTCTGGTATATAAGATGTACTTGACCTTAAGAAAAAAAATGTCTTAACCAGAATCCTCACTGAAGTCTGATTTGGCTACAATAAGAATTCATCAAAAACATAGAAGCTGCATTTCCTAGGAAATTGAGGCTTTTTCCTGTATTTGGGAGTGGTCAAGGATACGCCCAAGAACTTGGAACAGATACAGCATTGGCAGACAAACAAAAGATCTGTAGGGTAGGACTTCCTTTTTATTCCCTGAGCTCTCTCTCCCATTGTCTCAGGGAAGATGGGGCAAATACCCAGACAGAAGCTGCTTCAGTATTGTCTTTTATTGATAGGCTGCTTGTGTTCAGTGATTCCTCTGGCCCATAGTGTCTGCTGGACAGTTGGGGGCTTTTTGAAGCCATTGTATTGTTGGAGAATAATTAGGGTGAATGAAGCAGGGGGTAGGGGTTAACAACAATTCTTTGTTGCAAGCAATTGCTAGTCTTGGCATCAGTATTGGTAACAAGGCCAATCTACTGGAAGGAATCGAAACAAAGGATGGAAAGGTTGCGGTTGGTTTGTCTAATCCATCCAGCAAATCCACCCATGCATGGCCATTGTGCCCTGTGAGCTCTCTGGAAATGCCTTTGGTCACACTGCATTCCAAGCCAATGGGTGGGTGATCTCTGGGCAGTCTTGTACATGAATTTCCTAGAATGCTTCCCCTAGCAAAAAAAGGGGATGCACAGGTGTTGCCTTGGCAATTAATCAGCATACTTCATAAAGAAAATAAGCTCCTAACATTTGGATAGTTGAATGAGGGCAGTATGAAAGGCTTATCATCTTTCTTTTCGAAGGAGTTGTTGGAGAATATCCTAACACAAAAGAGCTGAGATGTATTGATTGACACCAAGGTGAAAACACCTAGGTAAAATTGTGGCCATGTCCTCATTGTCTCCTCCATCCTCTCTAGGCCATCAGGCTTAGTCCTGATCCTAGGGGTCTTAATTCCACTCATATTGGGGTCTAGAGGAGCCCCAGGCAGGGTGAGGCCCAGCAAACTGGGGTGGCTATGAATTTACTACTTCAGAGGAAGTGGTTCTTTCTGGAAGGCATTATAAACTAGATGCCTATTTCTCCTCCCCAATTTAAGGAACTGGACCTACTGCTAAGTTTGAGTCAAGTAGACTTCCAGCTAGGTTGATCAGATTTATAATATATCAATGGCATGTGGCAGTGGTGCCTTACATGGGGACCTAGTTGTCCTCTTGGAGCCTGTCATTCAGATTTTATAGCACTGGTTGGATTTGCTAGTGTGTGATGCTGCTTATTTCCTTCTCCCGAATCAGCTTTCCAACATAGGTTCCCAAGCGTGGAGAGGCCTGCCTCAAATTTTTGTTTCAAATTGTGCAACCATAGTTATTCTATCTATCTTTTCCTGTCCCTTATCAGAAAGGACAGAAACACAGAGGAGGTTTGGGAGTAGAGGTAGGCCTGCCTCCAAGGAGATTTTTGACCTTAGACACATATCCCCAAAAGGTGAATTCCTGCTCTCCATTTTGAGCAGGGCTCTAATCCCATAGTCTGATTTAAACCAATGATGACTTACATTTGTAATCTCAAACCAGGAACGTTCAAGATCTCTACTAAACTCTGAGCCATGAGGCAGAGGTGGTGTTCACCTACATTTATTCTGAGAGGCTATCTGACTCTCTGGGGTGTGTGTGTGTGTGTGTGTGTGTGTGTGTGTGTAAGTGAGGAGTGTTAGTTGTCAGGGAATGAGGGAAGGTGGTATGGGGAGTAAAGGAGGGGGGACAGCAGCATGCTTATTTTCAGTTTGTCAGCTGTCCTGGAAAACTGCCAAAATGAATGAGCTACAACAAGCCTTCAGGGTTTTTGTAAGCCAAGGGGAGACAAGGCCCCTCCTTTTAAAAGACGCTGTGGAATTTAGACTTAAAGTTTCATGTGTATTTAGTTTGGGGCAAATGTGAAATCCCAGAACTTTCCTCAGAAAAATGTTAGCTCCCAGGAACCCAGAGTAGGCCTAATTCTGTGGACAGAAGTGTGTCTTGAGGGAGAAAAAAAGAATCCAGCACCACCTTTCCATTTCGCCTCCTGGCTCTGTTTGGCCTGCAGAGAAAGATTGATGAGAACCCTGATTAAGTTTGTTTCCATGGCCTCCAGCAGATTATTGGCAAGGCCTGAAAAAATCCTTTTGATATGGGTGGTGGGAGTTCCAGTAGATGGGGGAAGGGAAAGGACTAAATCTTCCTGGCCCAAATGTGCCACGACGTACACACACATAGTAGCAGGGGGTGGGATTGAGCAAAGCTGAGCATTTTTTACAAGACTAGGCACCGGCATCACCCTAAGGGAGAGGGAGTCTGGGACATTTAAAGTAAGGGGACTTCCATATGGCAAGAAGAGCTTGTAAACCCAGTGCGGTTATGATTTCTGAAAGAGAAATCAATGGCTGGCTTTTTCTAGGCATGAGTGGTATCCTTTATTGGCAATCATGTTCCAAGTTTGATCCCTCTGCAATTTGACTTTGGTCTGATGTTCACATCATGAAAACTCCAGGCTGTTTGTGTTGTACTCCCAAGTCATGTTGACATTTGCAGGGAGGGAGGAAATCTGGATAAATAGAACTCTTTTCTTGGCATTGTTAAAAATATTACTAAAAAGAGCAAAAAGTGTTTTCAGAGCTAAATGGAAACAAAGTCTTCCTTTGGAATTTTGAAAGCGTAGGTAGGTGGCTGGGTAAGCACTTTCTCGCAGCCTGTTGGTTTTAGCCCATGGTGGTTTCTGAGCAGCTTTAAGAGATTCTGATAGAGGACACACAAACACCCCTTCTGCAGTGGCCATCTCTCCTGAGGCTGTCCCTCCTGTCTGGTTACTGGAAATTTATATAACTCTTAGGACTTTTCTCAAGAATTACAGTATAGCTGGTCTACCCTGAGTTTTGAATTTCACTATCAAAAGCGGAAGAACAACTTTTCATTCTAGAACTGGAAGGAGCGTTTTTTTATTCTACCCCTTACTTTTTGCACATTTGGAAACTGAAATTGAGAGCAGTTAAGTGACTTGCCTGCAGTTGCCCGACTTGGTTAATGCGGGAACAGAAACGAAAAACTAGAGTTCCTGATGCTTGGTTGACCGTCACCGTGCAGGCTATGCCCACGAGAGGGAAAGTTCAGTTCACGCTCTCTGTAGCTTTAAGAACTTGGACAACTATATCAATCTTAGTAGAAACAGCTAATCAAGATAACCTTATCATTCTCAAGGGAACATAATTTTAAGGGGAAACATTTGTAGTAACTGGATTTTAAACTATAATGTTAATTCTTCATTAGTCTAGTAGGGGGATATTTTCATATATTGCATGAATATTTGAACATTTCTTACTTAATATTTCTTTTAGCCATAAAAGCACTTTATTTGAGGATAAACACTAGCACTCTAGGACAAGTTGGTTACACAAGCTGTTTGCACAGAGGGCCACATACATGTCAGTAACAGCCAGAAACCAGAGAAGGGAATAATAGTGTGGGGAAATGGTCTTCATAATGCTTTATAATTGACAGAATGCCTCCACGTATGTTACCTAATGGATCCTCTAGGACAGTTTTGGGAAAGTAGGAAGAATAGACATATAAGTACAGTTGTTTTCTAGTAAAGCAGATCACAGCTCAGCAATACTGAGTGGTTCACCCAGCCCACTAGGAAGCTACGGAATTGGGACTCAAACCCAAGACTTTCTCTCCAAGACCACAGCCTATTTCATGACCTCTCCATGCGTTAGCTATAGAAGTGATAATGCCGTAAATAGAAATCCCTGTTTTCTCTGTTTGCTTTTTCATCTCTTCTCCAGGGCAGAAACTGCAGGGGCTGTGTAGTCCCTGCCCAGTCCTAGGGAGTTTTGCTTCCTGGTTTGTATTATCGTATTTGTGGTATTTACCTTACATGGAGGTATTGCCCTTACCTTGCATTCCCACTCACATGGAGGCATAGGTCTTTTAAAAATCATTAAGATGGGTTTTGAAGTTATATACTCCTTTCTCCTTCACATCCTAAACTGCACACCTACTGCTCTCTGGCTTTCCATTCGAATGAGAAAAAGACTGTTATAAACATTGGTGATGCCTCCCCAGGCTGCCAGCATAAATGAAGGATGTTCTTTTTTAGAAAGGAAAAAAAATGCAATTAACAATGTTCTCCATTCTCTTTTTCCTCTTTTAGTGCAGCAAGTGGTCATTTGTTTGTTTTCCTATGTAACACTAGGTGGCAGAATGACTACACCACAAAGTAGGGTCTCCTTTGTTTCTTGCTACTCTCGGTGGAGGGACCTGAGTAGTGAGGCAGAAGCCATCTGTGGCTGCATGAGATCGGACCAGACAACCTGGCCAATATTTTCTTGACAGGGAACTGGCTGCAGTGATTCTAAAACATATGCTTCCAAGATACTGCCTTTAAGGTTTCCCTCTTTTTTCTTTCTTTCTCCCCCGCCTCACCAGCTCCCCAGCATTTTAACTTTTCTGCCCCATTGCATTCATGTAGCAGAGGGCAGACAGGGCCTGCAGGCAGCTGCTCTGAAATGGCAGATTGGGGTGGGTGCCCCCAGTGGCGCTGGCACTCTTGCCCTGAGTGCCAGCGGCTCATCAGGGGTCCGGGGAAAGGCTCCTGAGCCCTTGCCCCGAGTTGTGCGGGTGGCTCTGGCCCAGGGACAGCAGCAGCTAAGCTGGGGCAGCTGGAAGGTGCTGCCCTAACTGACTCAGGTATACAAAACAGGTTTTTGTTTTTAAAGAGCAGCTCTTTAGCTTGGTTGGAAATATTGCTGCATGGTGTGGGGAACGTTGCCTCCAGTTTTTTTTTCCCCCTAACGATTTGCTGGTGTCTCCACACTCTCCAAGTGTCTGCTCCGCTGGGCGCCTCTCCTGCCACAGGAAGCGTGAGGCTAAAGAAAGCTGCAGCACCAGGTGTGTCCTTCCATGCTGTGAAGAGTGGGAACTTGGGGTCCAGAAATACTTCTTGGAGTTTTTGCTGAAAAAGAAAAGAGTAGCATGAAAACAAAACTACATACCTACACCTAGGCGTAACACTCTGAGTAGACACGACCTAAAGGAACTCCACTGAAACCAAGTCCGAATGTCTAAAATGGATCAAAAAAAGATTTTATTTTAATTACAGAAGCATTCTGTGCTTTATAGCTGGAACCACAATCGGATTTCATTAAATAGCAAGTTCCTGATGTGAATTGTAAGTGATTCCATTTACAAACATGAAAAAAAGTATTTAAAGCTTGACGTTTCAGGAGCCCGCTCGTTGCCTAAAACAAAGAGTAACTGGACTGTAGTTTTACACACAGACTTACACCACACTCTACTCAACTTTCCACCTGGGAATCTCAGTGTCTTTTTAGTTTGTAGCTGGGGCTGCTGGTATGATCCTACTTTTGCAGAGAAGGCACTGGTGACTTGAGGGCCTGTAGAAGTGACCCAGGTGAGTGGCAGTAATCAGGATAAGCCGTAGGTTGGGGGGGGGGCTTTATTTGTTTATCTGCCAGAGCTGCTTCTCTTTCATAAAGAATAAACCCTGTGACTTTTGAGAATACCTGAAACAACATATATAAATCAGACCAAGGATATCTATCGCAGGCCACCACCATAGTGATGCTTTGAAGCTAGAAGAGGATTGTGAGACTTTCTTGTTTGTTAAGAATGAAATGTCATAAAAATTCCAAAGCAGGGTTCAAATTTCCAGGGGGAGGGGACCTCTTTATTGTTTCCTCTAATAGCTGCTTTGGTGCTTTAGTGAATCAATGTGTTGCACAAAATATCCCTAGATGCAGTCTCTGAACTATAGCCTGGCTGCGTGCCCACTTTTGTATTTAGCATCCACTCTGAATTATTTATGATAGTTTTGCTGTTGTTTGTCACTCCTCCCTCCTTACTCCCCCCACCCCACCCCACCATTTGTTCTGTCTTTATTTTCACACCCTCCAATTAATTGATATCTTCTGCTCTCAGGACTACAACAAATGGGTCTGTGCATTTTTATGGGGATCTTCACTATGCAGGCCATGCTTTTAAGTTTCTGGAATAGAACAATGGTAAAAATGAGTCACGGCTTGCTTCTATATTTGTTTCTGAGTCAAGAAGCTTAATTTTCTCATTATAATGCTCAAGGTATAGGGCTTTGTAGTTTACTTTTAAGGGAAATAACTCAAATTTAAACAATTTCTTTAATTAGATGTTTTCATATATTGGCAGAATTCTTTGGATTTGTATTTCCAAAGTGAACAACACAGTGGTAGTGGTTTTATTATTTTTATCCATAAGGGGGAAAAAGCCACATCCAAAATAGGCCAGATTCTCTGGGAACAGGCTTTTTAGGTGTTACCCAGCCCTGCTCATAGCCTCAGGCCAACCAGCATTCATTCACTGAGGGCCGTATACCTCCATCCAAATGACATCTCAAAACCAGAGACATGAGGGGCTGGGGTCTAGCCATAAGAAAATAGTAGGAGAGTAGAGTTGAGGAATAGAGTGGGGTGGGGGGGACATTCGTAGAAGAGGAGAGAATATCGGCCAAACAGGATGGCAGCGGAGAGCTGGGGGCTCCCCCGCCCCAGTGCAGGGGCCTGGTTGTGAGCAAAGGGCGATCAGAAGTTCTGGCTCCTGCACCCTCGTGGACACAAGCTATAGATATCCGTTTACCATGGTTTTCAGCATTAAAGAGCCAACGAATGTTCTCAAGTCTCCATTTATTGAGCTCTCCAGTGCAGCCTCATAACTTACATTAATTGGCAGGAAAATGCTTCCAGAGAAGAGAGAGATGCTGGACAAAACAACTTTGTCTTTGACCAGTTGTCAAAGCCCTGCTGTTCGGAGTCATTGACAAGTCCTTGGCTTGTATATGACAGACCCAGAGAAAAAGAAACGATTCATCTTCTTCTGTTGCACCTTTCAAGGAGGAATTTTTTTTTTCTTTAAGGCAGATTTTGTTTATGGACTTAACATCACCGGCAGTGGCCAGTGGGCTCAGACTCTTTGTATAATTTACTATTGTGCTCCTCCCCCCTAAGTTTGTGCACCTCGAGGAGCTCCATCCCATTAAAATTCCTTCTTAAAAGCATGAGGTGAAAGAGCCAAGCATGTGTTGTGTTTTTAGAGGGGAGTGTAGCTACAGAAGGGAAGAGTCTTTTTCTCTTTTACATGCTGGTAAATAGCTTAAAACCTGTTGAAACTTTTGAAGGAATGTGGAGGAGTTGTCACTTGACTCTAATGTTTAGGAGAATAGAATAAAGGAAATAATTTTAAGAAAAGAGACTTTCCCATGATGGGCTTCTGTTCTCTGAAGTGCCCTGCACACACCACTGCTGTCCCTCTGTGCGCACAAGCCGCCTCAAGTTGACCCCATGTCCGCTGGGCCCAGTGTCTTTGCTCATTGCCCTGATGATTTTTTTCAGACTTCAGTGCTATGCTTTCCCAGCTCAACCCTTATAAAAGTGTGAAATACTCTTGTTTTTCATAATGAGAAGGAGTAGTGTTGTTTAAAGATGGTATGCTAACACATTTATGTAGAAATTCTCCATTTTCAGATGTTATGGGAAAAACACCAGTGTCTGTTATGACTGAACACAGTTCTCACTAAGCCATGCACATAAAGATTGACCTGTCTACCATTTGGGAAAGCCTTTGTAACCTATAAGGCGCAGGAAGGAACTGATTTTTATTGAGAATTTTAAAGGAGTGTCTTTCACAGCCAATAGCCTTTCTTTTTGAGTCCCTTATTTCTAAAGGGTCTTTTGCAGCTTCTACAAAAGGGAAAGAGCTCAAATTCCTCTTTTAATCCTACAGCCTGAAGGAATTGAGTATACCTATAGCCAGACAGCTGAAACTTGAAAACAGCAAAATACCATGTAAAACACACACACACACACACACACACACACACACACACACACACACATGCTTAACTGTATTTCACCTGTGGACATTTTGGCTGAAGAGCATGATTTGGTTCTGGATTTCCTGGAAATAGTCTGTGTAAATCTTAGGAAATTATGTGAATGGAGAAGTGGGAGCCATCTAAATAATGTAAATCTAGTTTGGATAGATATGTATTTTTGAATTTACATGTGAATGTGAACATGGTCCTATCTTAGATTCTGGAAATTCAATACACTCCCCCAGGCCTTAATCTATTTTCCTACTTCTCCTTCACCACCCCTCCTTCCATGCATGCATGCATGCGTGTGTGTGCGTGCACACACACATATTTTTGCCAAATAATGGAGAAATAGACACAGTATTTTTAATGGGGTCATGCTTAAATAAACTGTTTTGCAAGTTGTTTCTTTTTATGTAAAAACATTGCAGAAAGAAATATACTTTATTCTTTCTTAACAGCTGTGTATTCATATTGAGTACATGCATACATATTATGTGTATTTTTAACCCATTTGTTATTGATGGACAGTTAGATGGCTCCTAATTTTTCACTATTTCAAGCAATGCTTTGTGTTATGTGCTTTTTTTTTTTAATCAAAAAGGAATGTTCCTTATTGTAAATTTGGCCAAATTCTCCACTCACAAAGGCGGAAAAATATGAAGAAGAGAATGAAAATCACTCATAATCCTCTAACTAGGATTTAAAATTTTAGTGTATTTTCTTCCATGCCTTTTCAATGTATTTGTACAATATTTACAAAACTGACACACTGTATAAGTTTTGGTCCAATATTTTTCTATTTATCATTTTACTTTAGCTATTTTCTTGCATCCTTAAATCCTTTTTTGAACAATTGTCTAAACGTTGTATTTTGTCTGTTGTGAGTTGTCTGTTTATGTCCTTTATTCATTGTTCTACTGGAACGTTAATGTGTGTTTTTATATTGATTTGTAAGAACTCCTTATATTTAAGGCTATTAGTCTTTTTTCTTTCATATTTGTTTCAGTTATTTTCCTTAGTTTTTCATTTGTCTTTTGATTTTGTTTATAGAACCATAACAGATTATACAAGTCTTAAATTTTTATATAATCAAATATGTTAGTATTTTCCTTTATAGCTTCTTTTTTTAGGCTTAAAAGGACCTTAAAAGAGGCTGTAATAATAATAATAATAATAATAACACATATATACAATAATAAAAATAAAATATTTTTTAGCACTTAGCTACCATGTCAACTGTTTCATATATATAAATTTATGTAGTTTTACTCTTTATAACAAACCTATGAGATAGGTACTGTTATCTCTGTTTTCAGATGAGGAAATAAAGGCAGAGAGAGTCATATAAATAGAAGTGGCGTAAACCCAGGCAGTCTGGTTTGAGAGCCCACACTGTTCCCCACTTCATTATATTGCCGTATGTTTTACTGGTATTTGTTAAGCCTGAAGTACTGTACTAAATTCTACTCTGCCTCAACAATCACTAAAAACAAAGAAGAAAAATACCCATACTTTTTCCTATTGTGTTGAGTAGTCTTAATTATATATCATTCTCATTTGTCGGGCTCTCACCTTGATGTGTGGTATGAGGTGGGGCTT
This sequence comes from Ursus arctos, assembly GCF_023065955.2. Lineage (NCBI taxonomy): Eukaryota > Metazoa > Chordata > Mammalia > Carnivora > Ursidae > Ursus > Ursus arctos. The sequence goes on along the minus strand of NW_026622930.1, from coordinate 31,795,665 downwards.
AGATGTAATTTTTTTAATTAGTCAATGTCACCAATATGTTAGCACTTTTTTAGGACTTTGGGAAAGACTTGACTTTTCCAAGAAGCCTTTATAATTAGTGCCACTTCATGTTCGTTGTTTTTTCAATTACATTTCTTCAGAGTTCTTGGTTTTCTCAGCAACTTTGGTCTGCACAATTTTATGGAATCTGATGCTGCCCCTAGATTAAAAGGTTCATCGAACAAGAGAGACTAACTGTTCCAGTTGTTTTATTCTTTATATAGGAATAGGATAAGCGTGTCTTATCCTAGGGTGGATGGACCTGCTCTTCCCCACCTCTGATTCAGGATATCCATTAACCTGGATAAGAAAAGAATTACATCTCCATCTTCACTAACCTTTATCAGTGAAATTAACCATTTCCTTCAATTTTGAATGTAGGCAACAAACCACAGTAATGTTAGCAGTACCCATGATTTTAAACTACAGATATTTAATATTACATTTTAGTTGTTTCAGATATCTTGAAATATTTTTATACTCATCATTACTTTAACATTATAGCATTCATATTAGACCCACTACTGGCTTTTGCTATATAATGGATTCAGAAGCATATTTACTAATATTCAAAAATTATTTTGAAACTGGGTTTCTATAAAATGGTTTTCTGTGTAATTCTATTTATTTTATGCACTTAGAAACACTTTTTTTGGGGAAGGGGTTCATAGGCTTCATGAAACCACCAAGGGGGTCCATAGCATAAACATTATGAAGAGCCTCTGTCTATTTGAATGCAAGGTGTACTGTTGGGCTTTATCAGTACTCGTTAGGTACTGAGTGATCGAGAGGTGATTTGGGAAGGGCTGAAAAACAGTCCAGCATATTCCTCTCTATTGCCTTGATCCTTTCACTTCTGGAAAAGTTCTCTTTATCATCCTAACTAGAGCTGCTTATTCTCTTCTCTTTCCTTCCCTTTTCACACTCCCCCCTTTTCACTGAATACCTCACTTTCTTCCCACTCTTCTTCGTTTCTTTCTCATGCTCTTCTTCCTTCACTGTGCTCTTCCTCCTTTTCTTTCTCTTCCTTTTCTTCTCTCACTCATGGAGTTTATGTTTCAACTATTTAAAAAAAAATGTTTCCTCTTTTGGGTCTAAGAATGAATTTAGGAACAGGGTAAATGAAAGGGTTGATAGAAAGGGTTAATAATATCAACCAGAAGTGGAGAATAAGATCTGCCAAACTAAGTGTAAGGTAATTACCTGGAGATAATTAAGAATTGACCTTTGAGGGTACCTACCTTGTTGCTTGTCTGGCCCCAGGAAAGAACATATATACCTCTCTATGGGGCTTGTCTGGCCCCATAGTTTCAAGGCCTGCTTTCATATCTGGCTTATCCAGCTCCTTTTATAACCTGCTTGTCTCATAAGACATTTGACACAGTACTGACAGGGAAGGGCCTAAAAGAGTGAGACAATTTGACTGTGTTGTTGAGTTAGGTCATTTCTTTGGGATGAGTTCAAAAGTACACATATTTATGGGCAAAAATTATCACACAGTTTCTTCATCTAAAGAGGAACTTCTGATGCCTGAATAAGTTAGGATTTCATTTCTGAAATGCTCATGCCATTCACTTATCTACTGAAATGTAATAGCAGTTCATCTTAGTCATTGGTCATGGATACCTATTGATACAATCTGTATGGCTATACAATTTGTCCTCTTAAAGAAAGTTCTCTGTCTGGAATAATGCCATTTTTCTACACTAAAAACATTAGCTCGTGTTACAGCTAACATAAGCTGAAAATTAGAGGTGCCTGAGGGAGGGAAATGAGGCAGGTGGGTTGTTTACATGAGTGCTATAGTTTCACTTTTTATGCACCAGTCACCTTGGAAGAATTAATGCCCTGTAAGTTTGCCAATCAGATTGCTCCAGTCATCTCTAAACATTCCATTTAGTTTATTAGAATAATAAATACTGTGCAAAGAAAGTTCATCTGGATCCAGGACATTATACTGTGGTCAACCAAAAAAATATATGCTGCACCTTACCTCTGACTAGATTTGGTCAGGTGACACACTGAATTTGACAAATGGCTATAGATTTACCCTATTTCAGTGTTGAATTTCTGGGCTGGTCCCTGGACTTATAGCCCTTATAACTAAAGTTACACCATCTTTGTAACCTGTTCCGGCCAATGTTGGTGGCCATTTCCCTGGCCATTTCTATCACTCCCCTCAACATCTGATGTCTGCGAGGTGTTCTCTGTGGAGAGGAGTAAGAGTTCTCCCTTCATTCTGCCAGAAAGATTTGGATATCTGAAGTTACCTTTTTGACCTATCAAATAGTCCATTAAATGTTTCATCTGATTTGATGACTGTGACTCTGGATTAATTTCAGTTGAGGAGGTCTCAGTTTTTCTCTCTGGCTTTCAGCCCCTCCCATGGTATGTCCTTTCTCCTCCTAGTCCGGCTTGTTACAGCTGTTCCCCAGAGATACCTCTTCCACTCTCAGGGAAATAGTTCTGGAAATCACACTGTTCAGTCATTATACTTTGGTTATAATGACTTGGTTTTCCTCCCAAGTTCTTTTCCTTCTCTGTTGTGTCCCTTTTCTCTGTGGTCAGTTCATCATCCTACTGTATTTCCAAGGCCAAGTCAAATCCCACCTCCTTCATGAGGCTTTTCTGTTGTCTTAATCCTTCACCAATCTCTCTTGCCACTACACTTCTACAGATCTGACAGTTTGTACAAAAAAGGTAAACTTTGGCACAGGAAGCAGCCTAAGAGAGTTCCATAAGTAATAAAGTTATCAACATAAAATCTGGTTTTATTCACCTAAGATATATTAAAGAGATTATAAGTAATTGGTATTTCTAAGAACAAAGTTCATATATAACATTTTATTGCTAGGGATATAGGATCTAGCAGAAAAGTAATAAAATCTGAAACTGAAAAAAAATTACATAATGATCAATGCACCAAACTAATTGCAGCATTAATTACAGAGGGAAAAATGTCCACAGTGTCTAACAATGGAAAAATGGCTAGTTCAGCTATAATATACACACTTAATACACTGTGCATTTATTGATAACAATTTTAAATTAAATGATTTTTGAAGATGATGCATTGATAAGAATTTTTGTAGAATGGTAAGCAATAAAAGCAGAATACAAAATTATACAAATGTGTATATGTGAATCAAGATGAGAAGGGAACATGGATAAATGAAATATATTGGTTAACATTATGGGATTGGTAATTTTTTGGAAAGGTTCCCATTGTAGATATTATTAAACCCTAAATTTTATGTGTATAGATATATTAAGGTTTTAATGTGTTCTCTGTGATGATTTTTGGCCTCCTGACTTAATTGTAAGCACTATAGAAGTAGAGTCTGTGTTTTTTTTTTTTTTAAAGATTTTATTTATTTATTCGACAGAGATAGAGACAGCCAGCGAGAGAGGGAACACAAGCAGGAGGAGTGGGAGAGGAAGAAGCAGGCTCATAGCAGAGAAGCCTGATGTGGGGCTCGATCCCATAACGCCAGGATCACGCCCTGAGCCGAAGGCAGACGCTTAACCGCTGTGCCACCCAGGCGCCCCTAGAGTCTGTGTCTTTTAATTCTTCTGTACTCCATGTTTTTAAAAGAGTAAATTGCTCCAGCCACTATGGAAAACAGTATGGAGGTTCCTCCAAAAATTAAAAATACAACCACTTCATGATCCAGCAAATCCATTTCTGGATATTTATCCAAAGGAAATGAAATCACAGTCTCAAAGAGACACCTGTACCCCCATGTTCATTGCAGCATTATTTACAATAGGAAACAACACAAGTCTCCACCGATGGATAAACAGATAAAGAAGATGTGGTATATATTTATGTGATGGAATATTATTGATCCTTAAAAAAGAATGAAATCTGCTATTTGCAACAACATGGGTGGACCTTGAGGGCATTATGCTAATGAAATAAACCAGACAGAGAAAGACAAATACCATATGATCTCTCTTATATATGGAGTTAAACAACAACAATAAACACAAACTCATAGATTTAGAGAACAAGTTTGATCGTTGCCAGAGGTGGCGGGGGGTGTGGGGTGGGGAATGGGTAGGGAAGAGAAATGGATGATGGGGTCAAAAAGTAAAGAAGGAAAAAGAAAAACTCCTTTTCAAAAAGTAGTAAGGGGCGGGGCGCCTGGGTGGCACAGCGGTTAAGCGTCTGCCTTCAGCTCAGGGCGTGATCCCGGCGTTATGAGATCGAGCCCCACATCAGGCTCCTCCGCTATGAGCCTGCTTCTTCCTCTCCCACTCCCCCTGCTTGTGTTCCCTCTCTCGCTGGCTGTCTCTATCTCTGTTGAATGAATAAATAAAATCTTAAAAAAAAAAAAAAAGTAATAAGGGGCGCCTGGGTGGCTCAGTCAGTTAAGGGTCTGCCTTCAGGTTGGGTCATGATCCCAGGGTCCTGGGATCGAGCACCACATCAGGCTCCCTGCTCAGTGGGGAGCCTGCTTCTTCCTCTCCCTCTGTAGCTTCCCCTGCTTGTGCTCTTTCTCTCTGTCAAATAAATGAAAAAAATCTTTAAAATAAAATAAAAAAATCTTTAAAATAAAATTAAAAACTAATAAATAGTAAAACAGAACAGATATCTCTTGAAAGAATTATTTAGTAATCAAGAATTACCAACAAATGTAATGCAGTTTAACTTTGTGAGAAAGAAAAATCTATTGTTCTTCTTTAGGAATATATGCATGATTTGGGGTGTACATATATTAGGAAAACATTATTTTTTATGGAAAAGCAGAATATCAAAAAGCAATAAAATAAATTATCTCCCAGCTTATAGGTTGAACACTTAAGATGCATCAAGGGTCCTCACCTGGAATCTGGAGGTTTATAATCAGTCTGTAAAAAAAATACAAATACAAACACAAATAAAATGGTAGAGAAGTTAATGCTTTGAATTCATGGGTAGATATATAAATTATGAGAAAAGTAAAGACATTCAAACTAAGGGATGGAAACTGGTATTTTTAAATACTTCTATGTGCCAGACATGATACTAAATATTTAGTATAGTTTGTTTCATTTAAATATTTGTAAAATCCTGAAAGTTACTACTCACCTTTTAATGATGAGGTATCTGGGATTCAGAAATAGGAGTTGTATGAGAACACATGGTTCATAAGATTTGAAACCAGTTGTTGGTTTTGATTCTTTGTTTTTTTCTTATTCCAGAAACATATTTCTTTAGTCAGTAAAATAATTATTGTGACCCTGGAAAGTTCCCATGGACTTTATGTCTTAATAAAACTTAGTCTGTGGGTTCACTGACTAATAAAATAATGTGTGGGTGTGGGTGGGTGTATGTGTGTATATTTGTAATAATGATTTCTATAGTTCCTTCAAAATGTAATTTATTTCATAAAACCATGTCGTCTCAAGGATAGCATCCACAATGTAGACCATGATGTCAGATTGTGTGTGTGTGTGTGTGTGTGTGTGTGTGTGTGTGGTGTCTAACAATGAATCTACCTTTCCCAACACAGTCCCACTCAAGGGTTTCCCATAGGTTGCCTGTTTGAGGGCAGTTCATGACCATCCCCATGAGACAGTTTCCTTACTGGATAGTATTATTCTCTCTTTTTCACATACTGGTAACTGTTTGAATTAGACTTTTGTGGTTGAATAAAGACCCACTCAAGCTAGCTCAAATGAAAAAGAAGGTTTACCGCAAAGGAGGAAGAATCTCCTGAAAATTCAAGAACAGAAGCCATGGTAGTGTGGAGCTTCATGGAGGTTCATACTGGAAGGTGGACTTCAGCAGCAGGAATTTTGGGAGCCTCATTCACTGACATGTCTCCACTATAGCCAGAGCAGCTTCTCCTGGACCCCACCCACTGTCAATTTTTCCCCTCACTTCTTGCCCTTGACTCACTTGCTTAACATTGGTCTAGTCAACTTTGGGAACGAGTAACCCTGGTCTGAAAAATGACCACCTAACCACTGGCAGTAGAGGCTCTAGAATTTTACATAGGGGAACATAGGGGCAGCAACATGGTTGGTGAAAGGAAGGATGCCACTTGATGCAGAAACATTTGCAGAAAATTTTATTTGTCTTTACCAAAGAATGCGAGAGAGGGAAGTTGGGCCTTGAACCAACACTGGCAGAAGAGACTACAGATAGGTGGTCCCCCTTAGGGGACATGCTTGTGGCAGGTCAAAATCAAAGTGTCTAGTATAGGGACATGAAACATTATTGTTACTTATTCAGGCATTTTGGATTTGTTTTTAATCAAGTACTGATACCTAGACCCATATTTAGACCCTGAGTTCACTCAGAGGTAAGAGGTTCCAATTAGAGATGGGAAAAAACAAAAGAAAACAAAACCTAAATTGGAAGAAGTCAGACCAATGAAATGTCAATTTTTAAACCATGGTCTCATCCCCTCCACCACTCTAACCCAAGTCACCATCATTAGTGATCTAAGGAATTATAATAGCCTGGCTTTTCTGTTTCTACTTTTGCCATCTTAAATCAGTTCCCTGTGTAGCAGCAAGGGTGGTCTTTCTAAAATATTAATCATGTCCTATCACTCCCCTGCTGAAGACACTCTAGTGGCTTCCCTTCTCTCTCAGAATATAATCCAAAATCCTCACCGTGGCCTCCAAGATTTTACATGATCTCCCATCTTTCTGACAGGATTTCCCTCCTGATTATAACTGCACCCGCCTTCTTGTCTTTCCTCCAGCCAACACACTAACACAATGTGCCTTACTACAGTGTGAGCTCTACAAGGGCAGGGACTCTGGTTTGGTCATTGCTATAGTTTCAACGCCCAAAACAGAGCCTCTCACATAGAAGGCACCTTATAAACATTTGTTGAATTAAATGAATGAATTACACAAGAATCTCTTTTTTAAAAAAAGCGAGAGAGGGAGTGCTAAATGGACATCCTCTTGAGCTGTCATCAGTGAAGACAAGTGATTCTTTCACAGTTTGGGATTTTTTCTTCTCTTTCATATCTGCTACTCCTAGAAATTGTATGATTATGATGCCCTACTAAAATTCTTGATTTTCTCCAGGAAATCTAAATGTTACATTTATTTATTTATTTATTTGTTTGTTTATTTATTTATTTAAGATTTTGTTTATTGTGAGAGAGAGGGGCAGAGGGAGAGGGAGAAGTAGACTCCCCACTGAGCAGGGAGCCTCAGGCTGGCTCAATCCCATGACCCTGAGATCATAACCTTTGCCAAAGGCAGATGCTTAAGCAATTGAGCCACCCAGGCACCCCTAAATGTTACTTTTAGATGCATGTGAATGAATTTTTCAATGTTGGAAATCACATTTAGAGGAAGCATGAGGATTTCAGGAAGTTGTGGAGATAATAGTGCCTTCAGCATGTTGGTCTTTCCTCATTCAATCTTTATTCCATCCGTCCTATCTGCTCTCTTTCTTGTTTGAAAACACTGAACAAAATGCAAAGGAAAGGAGGATGATTTAAAAACTCAGAACACAAATGCTTAAAAGGCCTTTGCTGGGTTCATCACACATGATTTAACAAGAAGGCACTTGCCTTTATTTAGGGACTGAAGAATTGGACAAGGTCAAGAATGCAATGCCAGTTGTAATCTGACCATATGGTTATAGATGGCCCTGTTTTCATATGATTCCAAGTACAATGGAGTGCAGACCTGAGGATTAGCACAGGTCTGTGGTAGATACATGCGCAGGGCACCAGTGTATTTTTTACATTAGTGCTCAGGTCAATTCAAAGAAGCTGGCAACACATTTTATAAAATTAAATTCTCTTGTTCGTCCTAGAAATTTTTGGTAAGCAGCCAGTGATTACATTTATTTTAGTCTTTTTTTTTTTAATTTCTAGTTAGATATTTTCTAGTGGATATTCATACCAAAAATTTCTGAAAAATAAATGTTGGAGTTAAAATTGGTACCATTATTTGTGTGCCATCTAGAGAAAAAATTGCGTTCTGGGATCTATAGCTTTCCTGACTTCCATAGTTTTGTTTGTTTGTTTGTCTTTAATTTGGAAGTTTATGTAGTTACCACCAAAAAAGCTGGATTTGTAGAACTCATTTGATGTGTGGTTTTCTGTCTCACACAAATAGGTTATATGACATCTTGATCAAGGAGATGGTTGTGGGGAATGAAAGGGGGACTGGATGCTGAGTCAAGATTGGGTTCAACGCTGATATGTCCCCTTCATGTCCTTCATCACAGTTCTCTGAGCTCCATGCTTCTCATGTGTAAACACAAGGATAAAAATAGAATTTCTACCTTACATGGTTATTATAAAATTAAATAATCCTTGTAGAGGTAACAAGGATGATGTCTGACACATTGGAAGATACTTGGGAAATATTTGTTTGTTCCCCCATTCATCATGGTTTCCTACTATCATCCTAGTATATCCTTGATTCTCTAGCTGGCTATTCCAGTGCCTTCTATAGCTCAGATTATAGGGACACTTAAATTTATTATTGGATCCATCAGCATTCTGTATATTACCTTCTAAGTAGATTATTCATTATAGTAATAAGTGAGCACTCTCTGGGCATCTTTTGGTACTTCTGTTAGCCTTGTGTATTTATGTTTGTCTTGTGCCTCCCACGGTCAAGTTGTTGATGCTGAGCCCACTGACTCTTTCTCATCTCAGTGTCCTCTGTAGCCCTCTGCATAGTGTCTGGTCCGCAATGTACTTAGTAAGTTCTGTTGAATTGATTTCAACAGGTACCATAAAAGGAGGTGGGTATATTCTTTTAGTGAAGTAAGAAAGCATCATGGGTCTAATGGTTATGCCATAACCATACTTGCTTCCCCCATAATATCCTAAATTAGAACCCTGTGTTCTTACTGAGTCTGGCTGGGCCAGTTAGAAGGGGCCTAGGTTTTCATTAATGGTGTGGGAACTTGGTTCTGTTGGAGATCTCAGACAGTGATGTACCCAATATTCCTGATGGGTGATAGTTCTGCATCTCTGAGACAAAGGGAAAACGGTATATAGAGAAACCTCAAACCAATCAATTCTATGATCATTCTTGGCTCTCTATAACTTTAGACTTGCAAGTTGACCTCTTATAGCTTCATTTTCCTTCTTGACCTCTCCCTACTGCTTAAGGTAACAGGCACTAGTTAGGCATGGTGCCTTGGCCCTGATGCTGTGGTCCAAGCAGGAGGGCTAAGACTATATGGCCCACAGCTTTATGGCTATTTAGCTTGAGAATTCTTTATTCTCTCATTGGATATTTATTGGGCACCTACTCTGAGCCAGGCACAAACCAGACATCATGGAGAGTGTGGAAAACAAGACAGAGATCTTGTCCTCAAGGAGCTTACATTCTAGTGGAGGGATTCAGACGATAAGCAAAAAACCAAATATTTGAAGTATTTATGGATAGTGATGAATGTGACAAGGGAAATAAAACCAAGGCACGTGATAATAGGGAGATGGGTAGACAGTGGTGGAGAGGCTGGCTGCTGTAAAATGGGTAGTTAGAGAGAAGGCCTGTCTGAGCAGACAATTTGAGCTGAGACCTAAATGATGAGAAGGATCCAGTCATGGGGAGAACTGAGGAAAACATTCAAGATAAGATGGAAATGGTTGATGCAAAGGCCCTGGGTAGGAGCAAGCTTGGATAATTCTCCAACAAAAAGGTGGCCAGTGTGACTGAGATACTGTTTGTATGTGGGGAGGGGGAGAAACGGGGAAGAGAGGAAGATAGTGGGGAGAGTGATAGAAGCTGGTTTTCTCACATTTGCGAGAACATTCAACAACTAACATAAATAATCACTGATAGCATATTTCAAGATATACTTGGAGAATGAGTACTTAAAGAACTCTAAGCACATTCACAAAAATTATTAATCTTCTGTTAATCCTTAAGTGCCTAATGTAAACTTTGTTTTACCCGACTTCAGCTAGGATGCGCCGTTCTGATTCAATTCTGAATGGTTCCTTAGAATTGATTTCCTCTTAAGGCGAGTGCATCCTTAAGAGACCTTGGGCCAATCGGTCGGCGGACTCTTGAGTCTCCGGGATGTCGCAGCTAAAGGAAGCCTGAAACTGGGCATCTTTCACAGCCTAGTGTAGAAGTGATTGCCTGCAGTTCTTGCCGGCTTTCTCTTTCAGAAATCTTCTTTTGTTCCTGCCACAAGGCAAAAACAGGAAAAGAGATCTGTGTGAAAGAATGCTCTCCCTTTTCCTTTTGTGGTGATTGTGTATCTTAAGAGAAGGCCTCAAAGGTTCCCGGAGCTGTCTGTCTTTTCATGTAAATGGAGCCCTTAAGCCTATTTAGAAGTGTGTGGAGAGCCTGTGGGGGTTGGGGAAAGACACGGTGGAGTAGCCTCAGAGCCCCACTGAATTTATTCAAGTTCAGCTATGCACTGTCTTTCTTGTTTATAGTTAAAAATACTGCAGAATTGTATTTTGCACTTGTAATTTTACTTATATGCTATGCATATTACTGTGTACACATATTACTGTGCAGTGTTGTAACTACAGAATCATACATTTTTTACTGGGAGGCTTAAGGGATTTTCCAGGGTAATTTTGACTACGTAAATTTTGCCTTACACGCCAACTTTAAAATGCAATTCTGATATAAAATGTGACCTTCTATGTTAAATATTTTTTAAATCACTGATGATCCTAGAGCACAGGAGTGGGCATCACTGAGAGCCAAACTCACACTCCCAACACCAGTAACAGGTATAGGGTTGGTATTGGGCTTTATACATGGAAAAGGGATAAGGCTGAACTTGTGAGATTCGACTGCAAAGAGAGAGGGACAAGGGAATCCAAGGCCAGGGATTCTGAAGTCAGGAAGGGAAGGGGGCTGGTGGACAGTTTCTGGGTGAGAAGTTTTCCTCTAGGGAGTGCAGGGCTCCAGCCTTCTTAGCCAAGGGGAGTAACCCCTGCTCTTTTCCCTAGAGTCCCTTCACCTTGTAATAACGCTTACTTGTGCATTGTTCCATGTTGCTGAGTGTGTGTGGCTGTGTGTTTGTAACATTGTAGCCAGAGTAGGAGGGAAAAGCAGCAGAGCAGGAAAGAAGAGCCAGGGAAGCATAAGGATTTATAGTCAGTAGTTGTAGGAGCAAGTTCTGCCATTTCTTCTGCTGTGGCCATATTAGATGGGGCAGAAGTGGGTGGGATGGGACCTGAGACACTGTGGGGCAGAGCAGGGTAGAGGTCAAACTTGTGTGCACCTGCAGCCCGCCCCCCCCCAGGCTGCCTTGGAGCACTACTCCCTCTACCCTTTCCCACCCCAGCCCCACCCCCAAGGCAAAGTCTGTTGAATCTGATGCAGAAAACTTTTAGATCTGGTAAAGGAGAAATGGGAACCACCTATCCCAGCACATCACTTGGGATTTTTAGTAAGTGCGTTTGAAATTTATATTCACCTGCCCCCTCACCCAACTGCTTTAGGAGGTCGATGGAACTCTGAGTCTGCTCCGCCAAGGCGGAATCCTCCCCAGTTAGTTAGCCATTTGTTTTTTTGAGCTAGTGTCTGAGCCTCGGTTTTCTCATCTGCATTGAGAAGATGGTACCTACCTCACTGGTGTGTTTTGAGGGTTGAAGGTAACAGGATATGTGTAAGCACTTTTCCCAGTTTTGCAGATTGCTTATAAAACAAACTGCCCACCTAGGAGTTTGAACACAAAATTCTAATGCATAGCATGATATTTTAGTCAAGATTCTTTGTTGCAAGTGATAAAAGCCCAAACCTAACCAACTTCTACAAAAAGCAGAATTTCTGGTTTCACAGAAGCCAGGGAAGACCTAAGAAGTGAAAAGGGAGCAAAGATGAAAATAGCCCCATAGAAGGGTTGGGACGGAATGGGCACTCACAGGGCAGACAGTCCCAGCAGTGTTAGTAACATATTTTCAGTCAAATTTAAGTAAGATTTTTGAACTTCATTCTTATTTTATATTAACATTCATTATGAATACTTAATGCTAATTTTACATTGTAGGTTTAATATCGCTTACGTATACAGTAAAGACTAGTATATTTCACGGTGCTTTTTTTTCTTCTGACACTAGTTCTTATTTGAACACACGAAACTACATTTTACTGTAAGCAAAACAGAATGTGTCAGGCTTTCAATTCGGAAACCTGAGTCAAATCTGCAAAGTTTTGTGGAGGAGGAAAGTTGTAAGGCCTACGTTCTTTCATAATAGGTCTAGCCCTTCCCCTCATCTGACATTTTCTTGTGGAAAACATCTGGTTTAAATGAGCACTAATGGCAGCCTTGATCATCAGAAGGCAGAACGCAAAAATCATAAACAACGTATAGTAGGGAAAAGGGTTGCCAAAAAGCAATGTGCAGAGAAGTCAGCAGCAAATTTACTTCATATGTAAATTTCACCTTCTGGGTGCTTGTCTTCTGACTTACACTTCTCTTCTGAGAACAGCCAAGGGCTGCAAAACACAGGGGTGGGTGCTTGTCCCATTTTACCAAACTTTTGAGATGGCTCTGCAGACATACCCTCTACTTCATGACTTCTCTTGCCACTTCATCAGAATTCACTAAAAATAATGGGTAGAGCTTAGGGTATGTAGCTTAGAGTAGGGGCAAAGATTGTGCCTGTCTAGGACTATGGCTTCTAAATTAGTAGGACTATTTTGACACCCTGTCTTCTGGTAGTCAGGGGTAGGGTTGTCGTATTGGTCAACATGCCTGGTCCGTTTGGGACCATCTTTAGGGAAGTCTGAATGCCTTAAAAGTTCTTAGTTTTCTAGGAATTCTGTGACTGGAAATGACTTACAGGCAGGGATGGAACAAGATTTCTGTCATATTATCTGAGGTTTATAAGCTTAGTGGTGGAATTTACCGGAGTGGAAAAGAAGAGAAAGTTTTCTGAGTAGATAGTATTTTGGATGGCCGAGGATTTGTGAGAAGATTTTCGATGAGCCAGTAAGTGATACCGTGGGGTATCAGAGAACTTACCACTTTGTGGGAAATGTCAGAGATACAGGAGGCATCTTACAGAATAGTTACCTTTTTAGAAGCTAGAAAAGAGAAGAAAGGAAGAGTGGATTCAAGTTGGTTTTTGGAACTTTCATGGATCCTTGACACAGTTAGGAGACAAGAGGTTGAGTCTGGGAATTAGTTCGATCAGAAAAGAGTTTAGTAGAATCCAGTTTGGGGGGATTACAGAGTACTGAGTAAGATGCCCGAAGTTTTCAGGATCCAAGGAGAATGGACGGCAGGAAGTGAGAGAGAGGGGTTTGCGTTGTGCTTTTACCTCCTTCACCACTTCTCGTCTGATTTGTCTGAATGTTACTAATCTCAAATTGAACATATGTACATGGAGGCTGCATAGTATAGTGGGAAAAACACAGAGTATGTTTAAAGTGTCTAAAGACCTTTATCACTCCGAGCTGTATCTCTGCATTAGCATATAATGCTTACACAAAATTTGGTGGGAAGTAAATGGGATAATCTAGGTCAAGTGAATTAGATGGAATACTGGCCAAGTCTTCCAGATGACTTGGAATGAGTGGGATAGTCTTGGATTTCAGCATCCTATCCTATATTTAATTCACTTAAGTGACAGGACTTCCTATTACCCTGATATCTGGAGGTCATGGACCCTTATGATCTAGAGATCTGTGATAATTTTCATCAGTGGTTAAAACAGAATTCTTAAACTAGATTTGGAGGTAGGATTTTAATGCAGAATTTCTATGTCTTTGGGACACTCATTAGGCCTTAGTAAAGCTTGGTCTCTTAAAATTTATCACTTATTTATGGCTAAGAATGTCACACATAATTTTTAGGTTCCATAGTGAGTTTTCAGCAGTAATTTCCTTGGGATCTGCTATGTATCAGGTGCTATGCCAATGGCACTGAGGTGAATGACATGTGGACCTTGTTTTTTGTTTTGTTTTTAGAAATATTTTATTTTATTTTATTTATTTATTTATTTATTTATTTATTTATTTATTTATTTAAGTGAACTCTACACCCAGCATAGGGCTTGGACTCACAACCCCAAGATCAAGAGTCACATGCTCCACCCGCTCACTGAGCCAGCCACACGCCCCACATGGGCCTTGTTTATAAGGTGCTCCCAGACCAGTGGGACAGACTGGTATGAAAATAATTAACTATGCTATATAAGATAGTAAATGCTATTTTATTGGTATGAATCAGGTAGCACAGAGGAAGAAAGTGGTTTGCTCTGAAAGATCACACAAAATGTTATAGAGGAGGGAGTGGATGGCTAGTGTTTTGAGGAATGAATATTATGCTTATGAAAATATGTATTTTATTTTATTTATTTTTTAAAGATTTTATTTATTTGAGAGAGAGAGAGCATGCACCCAAGAGAGAGAGAGCATGCACCCAATGTGGGGCTTGATCCTGGGACTCCAGGATTGTGACCTGAGCTGAAGGCAGACGCTTAACTGACTGAGCCACCCAGGCGCCCCAAGAAAATATGAATTTTCAATGTAGTTGGATATGCCCAGTAAGATGTAGGGCCACCAGATTGGATAAAGTGTACATTTTGGGCTTATAGGTGGTAGATGGATGATCTTATCATGTTTGTTCTTTCTTTCCCTACTTGTGAGGAAGTCCTTGTCTAGCAAAGTGATCAATGTTTGCACTCTTGAAAATAGGCTTTAGATACTTCCTTCTCTGGAAAGAGGATGGCATTTTGATCTATGCGGAGTTATTAGAGGCAGTGTGATATGAATGAGTAGAGGACAGGCTATAAGACAAAATTCTTACTCTACCACCTAAAAGCCGAGTGTCTTTTGACAAGTTGCATATAGTCATGGTGACTTTGATATCTCTATGAAATAGGATTAATAATAGCACCAACATAACAAAATTATTGCCTCAAGTGCACTAATAAATGTGAAAGCATTGTGTAAGGGTTGTGAAAAGATATAAATGTTATTATATTATCAAACAGCAGCAAACCATTTTTTATGTAGTTGTATGTAATATGCAGAACTACAGAGGTATAGGACCCATCTTCTAGGAAAACAGAATCAGGATTCTGTATCAGCTTCGAAGTGGGAGAATGAAGCCTTAAGTCCTCCCTAGAGGCTCTTACCCTGGAAAATAGACCTGTGGGTCTACCTCATTGCTGCTATGGACTTGGTATGCTCTTCTGCTGGGTAAAAGGAAATCTGAAAAGGGGGGAGAATATTGTGCTTTTGGGAAGGATATTACATTTTTTGCTCCTTAGAAACGTTTGCTCTTTTGGTTTTGAGCTCTGAATGTGAACAATCCAGGTGATTCTGATCCCCAGACTAACCCTAATAATAGAAACACTGTGACAACCACAAATATTAAAAACATACCTCAATTTAGGCAATCAAGGTAAGGCAAATACATATGGTATTATACAAAAAAAGTTTAATGTCATTGCATTTAATATCAAAGAGAGATGACAGAGGACATATTTATCACAAGAAGATTTCAAATGAAATGATGAATCTTCTGGACAAAGGCAGTAGAAGGAGTCATGATAATCATTTCTCTTGTTTATGTGAAGCAAAATTGGAACGTCACATTAACATCAAATTTTTTAAATTTTAATTTACATAAAGTATGTAGTTTGATAAGTTTTGGCAAATAGGCGTACCTAGTAACCATATTTCCATCACCCCCAAAATTTCCTGCATGTTCCCTTGCAATCAGTCCCCTCCCTTCCCAGCCCCAGGCAAACACTGATTTGCTTTCTGATTTACTATGGTTTTGCTAAAGTTTAATTTTAATTTACTGATTAACAAAAATAATGATAATTGGATGTCATCAAAATTTAGGATTAGAATCCTGCCTCCTTTAGAAAGTGCAATTCCAGTAACTTTCTCTGAGCCTCGGTTTTATGATATTAGTGAGGACAATGATGACTCTTTTATACACCTCAGAAGGTTGCTATAAAAATCCAAAGAGATAATGGATGAAAAGTAGGTGTTTAGGATTTGACAGACCATATCTAGGAAGGCACTCCTAGATATGAGTCATTACACAGAGGAGCTTCCTTGGTGCCTGGAGAGCCCCTGGAGAGTCCTCGCGTGGTTGTAAAGGAAGCTTTGAAATGGTTGGCTCATGGGCCCGCAAGTGAGCCTCATGTCTCTCCAGCTGATATCCTGAGTTAACATCAGATTAACCATATGTATTGCTTTGGGTATGAATATAATATAAAAATGTTCAGAGCGGCTTCTGTTTTCACAGTGCTTTATCATAATAAATCACACAGTTGACTCCATGCCAAGCTCCTGTGCCCTGACTCTGAGCCACTTCAGTTTTACGGTTCCCATTTTACACAGGTAAAAACCGAGCTTTTCAGATGTCAGGTAATATGTCAGAGGCTTCCACGCGGTCTCTCAGCTACTGTTATAAATCACTGTTGTTTTAAACAAGTGAACTAAATGCACATTTATCGAAAGTGTTTGAGTGGAGGGCAGAGACTAACGTATAAAACAAATCCTCTGATCGCGGTAATATTTCTGTCTGGGCAGCAAGAAGAGAATTGCATTCCTTGCTAGTCAGAAAAACCAGGGCAATTTTATCTTCCCTCTAGGACATACCACTTTAGATACTCTGTAGACACACCTGACATATTCAGGTCGTGCTTATTTTTCCTGGATGAGCTGTTAGAATGCATATATATGCACAGGCACACGTGTGTGGAGACACACACACACACACCCCAAGCTGCCGTTTGTCTCTGTGTATGCATACATGTCCTGTGCAGATTGCTAGTTTTCAAAAAAGACAAATGATCACCAGCTGGTTACTCTCACTTCCTCCCTTGTACATTTTGTAGCTTCCCCATAGGGAAGCGAAACTGATGGTGGGTTGGAAGAGATTGAATTTGCTGAATTGGATTCAGCCAAATGGCTGTTTATGGATGACCTTTGTCTTCTTGGGGGTAATAGCAGGCAGAATGTCTGATCACATTCCATTACAATTAGAATCGTAAACCATGGGCTTTGTGAGTCTGTTCACCTGAGACAGTGATGAACCCAGAATCCAAAGACCTGGGTTTGAGCTTTACCTCTAAATATCTACATATATGTGAAGATCGCTCTGACTACCACTACGGAGAATTTCCCCCTTCTCTCCTAGCTTCCCTATGAGATTCTCAAATCCTCAAAGACACACTGCATCTGTAATTTGCACAATATTCGCTTTGTCATCTTTTTCTGTTCCTACACTGCATTTGGTAGAGATGTAATAAGTACTTGCTGACGGACACAGTGGGACCACATCCTGCCTCGGGTGAACTGGAATTCTATTTGAAAGTGTTTCCAGCTAGAAATCTTCTTCTTCAGTGCCGTCGCCCCTGTTGAGATTCAGCTGGTGGATGTGATCAGATACCTTCTTCCTTTGGGTCTCAGGTCACCCAGAAAATGGGGCTGTGAACACACTCCCCAGCTCCAGTCTAGGCCCTTAGTGGGTCATCTTCTACTGTGCTGTGTTTCTGGCGCCTTGTATTTCAGAGTCTACCCTACTCCCAACTCTTAGCAGCCTGAAGAAGTAGAGCCTCAGTGGACGTTCCCTCCTTCCCTTCTTCCTTCCTCTCTCTTTCTTTTTCCTTCTCTTCCTTTTTGTTTCTCTCTCTGCCCCTTTCTGTCTCTCCTTCCCTCTCTCACTCCCCCTTGGTCTGTTTTTTTCTCCCCTTCTTTCTTCATCCCTTTCTTTTGCCAAGAGAGATTGAACTCTCAGGAATATTTTAAGTGGGTTTCACAGAACACAAAATCTGTATCTTCATAAGGGGGATTAAATGTTGGAGTTTTAATTCCTCAGAATAAGCAGATTTTAAAACAAACCCGATCACATCAGTCTCCTGTTTGAAGCCTGTCGGGAGCCTCCCACCACACTTAGAACCAAGTGCTGGGCCTCCAAGTCACTGCCTAACTCGAGCCTGGCCCACCTCCCTGATCCCTCTCTTCACTCACTAACCTCCAGCCAGGCTGGTCTTCTTTGGGTCCTTAGAGCACCCCAAGCTTGTTTCTGCCTCAGACCTTAATGCTCAACTCTTCTGCCTCAGTCTGTGCTCTGAACTCCGTGGTACCCCAGAGCTGCCGCTCAGATCTTAGCCCAGACGTCCGACTTCCCTGACTGTCCTATCAGTAGCCCTATACACAATATTTTATTTCTCCATGTCACTCACCAAATCTGACATTGACTGGCCCATCTCCTGGTCTCCTTGTATATTGTTGGACTCTGACTAGTGTGTACACTCACTTCACAAGGCACACAGGCTTTATTAGTCCTGTTCTTTGTTATTCCGGAACTTAGAACGGTGCCTGTCACCCAGCAGCTGCTTAATAAACATGTCACATGTAGATTCAGTGAGGGATGGAATCTGACATTATTTCTCTCTCTTGGCTTTTCCTTCACTGTCTCTGTCTCTCTCTCTCTCTCTCTCTGTTTCTCTTGTGTCTTGGGCAGAACCTGCATCGGGAAAAGCAGGATGATTTAATGCTGGACCACAGCCCTTGCGCCAGAGCTCTGGGCTTCTCTGTTCGCTTGATCTGAAGCTTCTGGCCTTGCACAATTGGAAACACCTATAATAGAGCCACTCTCTTTCTGTTGGTCAATCAGTAAATCAAAACTACAAAGAAATTTCGAGTAATCTGTAATACTTTACTAACATTAGCTCTGATAACACCTTTTCAACCTTAATTTCCATTACTGAACTGCTTCTTCAGTTCCTTTGTGAGATGCCCTGCAATCTAGCCCAATACGAGAGAGGCCCTGTAAGATATATAGATTGCTGAATCTTCAGATATGGCCAGAGAAATGTGCTTGTGAAGAGGAAGAGGAAGATGGTTCACCCAGGGACAATTTATAGAGGAGGCCAAGGATCAAAGTTGACTGCCTAGCTTTAGCTCTTTTTTATCAGAAAGTCTGGAATAAAAGGATGAGTTCTCAGGATTTTCCTAAGAGAGGAATTCTATTTTTATTTGGATTTTGAGAGATTATCTCTGTAACTTCTCACAGTCACAGGCTGAACTCCTGGATGACCCTTGCAGTGTAATGAGCTCTTACAGGGGGATGGCCTGGGCCTTGTGTACTCATGGAGAGTGTAACATAGCTCGCCTTGTTGGTTTTTCTGGAGATAGCATGTTTGGGTTATGGGGGTTCAGCCAGTCTCTGTCACACAGAACCGTTTTATAGGAATAGTTGTATAATGTTAACATCTGTAGACTGAGAGCTGGACTGCTGGGAAAGACCGTGTACCTTGGGAGCTAATTCTTGATTAGTATAATATGTAGCATTTTTCCTGTCCTTGCCGAGGCACAGGCGCCCAACCTTACCGTTTCCATCAGTAATGGTAGCTGAGCCGTGTGCGTATTTTCTTATCACCTTGCAGTATGCAGTTTGGGCAAGTGAAGTGGCAAAGCAAAGGCCCTTTGCGTTTTAATTTCTCTGCCTCCTTGGTTTTTCCACATAAGATGGGCTATTAAGAGGTTAGAGGATTTCTCTTTAAAGATTTCTCAGGAGGAGATATAGACTGATTGATAGCCACGTACCTGCCGCCCTCAGCCTAAAGTCTGTATTCATATATCTCCTTTCCATGAGGCCCCTCTTGCCCACTCTGTTTAAAATTGCGACCTGTTCTCACACATTACACCAAATCCCTTTACTCTAATTTGTTTCCTCTAGAAATAGTCACTTTTTGACACACTGTGTAGCTTAGCACTTCTTGTGTTCATTGTCTGCCTCCCCCTGGTAGAATACAGACTCCACAGGGCAAGGATTTCTTGCTCTTTTGTTCACATTGTATGCCTAAGTGCCTAGAACAGTGCCTGGTGCATAGTTAAACCCTTGGTCAATATGCCTTGCATGAGTGAGCCAATGTCCCAGTGAAAGGAGGGCTAATATAGTGTAGTGATAAAGAGCTTGGGCTCTGGAGTCACAGGATCATGGGTTTGAATCCCCGCTTTGCCAGTTAGCAGCTGTGTGTCTTCAGAAAGTGATTTAACCTCTCTGAGCCTCAGTTTTCTCATTTGTAAAATAAGGATTATAGCACCGGCCTTGAAGGTGTGTTGTAAAGATCAAAAGAGATATTATAACGTGGTGGCTAAGAAGCAAAGCTTTGCATTCCAGTAGATCTGGGATCTGGGCGTCAGCTTCAAGTTCTGGCTCTCCCATGACCTTTCGCAATGTTTATAAACTCTATAAGCTCACTTTCTTTACCTGTAAAATGGATATAATACTATGGCCTGATGAATAGAACAGTGATCAGGATTAAAGAGGTAATCCATGTGCAGGGTTTACCAGACTGACCAGCTCATAGTAAGGGATCCATTAACTTGAGCTCTTTTGAGAACAGTGATGATAATGTTTGAAGTTAGCCTCATTGCTCATGCAGAGTAACTGCTCAATAAGTGGTAGGTTTGAGAAAACAATACTAGGACTCTGGGAACCTCCTAAATTAATGTCACTGTTTTCCTCCAATTCTGTCTTCTCTGGGGGAAGTAAAGCAATCTCCGTGAGCTTTTTGTTTCAAGTTGAAAATGGGAACGGTGAACAACTTTTATGTGCCATACTCCTTTCTTCGCTCTTTAATGAGGCAGTTCCATTATGATTTCAGGGGTTATTTTTGAATTTTGGAGGACTGAGTTGCCGCAGGGGCTCTGCCCTCACCAGGTGATCACTGGGAGGACTTTATGTAACTTGGGTGTTTGGTTAGCTTGTTCAGAGGCAATGAAATTGGTTTTGGGAGATGGTGCTATCTCAAGGGTTTGGTTGGCTTCCACTTCCTTCTGTAAGAAGATATGCCTCTTCCCAGCTCTGCTCATTTGCTGTGTGAGTCTCAGCAAGACACTTCACCTCAACCAGACCCTCTCACTGTACGGCCTATGAATCCATGTCCTGTCTTGCTGTGTAACCCTGGCCAAATTAGACAACTTCACTATACCTTATTCTCCACCTTTGTAAATAGGTAGGTAGGTAATAGACAGACAGACAGAAGGACAGACAGAAATAAAAAATGGGATAGTCCTATACCATAGGGTCTTGTGAGGATTGAATGACCTATTACATGTAAAGAGTACTTTAAAAGTACTCAGTAATACTTATTATTATGTCATTTACTAAAAAATTGAAATAATCTGGTACTGTGATATTTTAAGTTTATGAACACTTTCTCTATTTTGAAAGCCTGGGAACTTCAGCTTCTGCCCATAGTGTCCTGTGGGGTCCTGAAAGCACGTTGTGAAGAATATCTTTGCTTGAAAAGAGCCACAGGTGTCCACTGTGTCTTCCGAGAAGCAATCAAATATAGTTGCCTCTCAATTATTCAGTGTAATGTAGGGAAATGATAGGCATCAATGGCGTTGTGAGGGCGCTCAGGGCAATGTGGGGAATACCCTGAGGTCAGGGCAGCCCTAGGAGAGGAAGCTTCTAGCCCAATCAGGAAGGTCTCACAAGATGGATTTTACCTGGTGACCTGGCCTTGGCCCAGATTTCTATCTGGGCTTATCGCACTCAGGTGGACCTGGCCCTGTTTATGGTTCCAAAGCTCTCGTGGGCCAGACTGAGCTATAAAAGCAGAACATCAAGTTGTTAATTTTACAATGAGAAAGACAGCTGTTCTGTGCACTGGACAGGGATGCTGGTCTAACTAGCACATTTCCCCTTCAAACAAGTTAAATGTGAAATGAAATTGTTGGAAGGTTACCTGTTTCAGTATGGAGTTGACGATAAGGGAGCTGCATGATTCAGTTGTTTCTGGTGGGTGGCCATAGCCTGCTGCATCTGTCTCCACAGCCCAGATCTACCTGCCAGGTGATCCAGGCACTCACCTGAGTCACACAGGGCCCCTGGTAGCCCTAGCTGGGGTTCGAATCTACACTGCCATCATTTGCCTCTCTGGCTATCTTTTCTATTAATTTTTTGGCTGACTAACTTCCTCCTCACATACTTCTGGTGCACTTTCTTTAGTTTAAATTTTATTTTTCATCAAAGTAAAACATGGGTATTGTTTCATAAATCTAATAATCATATAATACTTAAACTGAAAAGCAGCATTTCTCGGCCCCAAGTCTGCTTCTCCCCTTTGACTCTCTGGGAGGAGACACTTTCAAACCATTGAGTTGTTGATTCTGCTAGTTACCTCCCTATTTCTAAATGATATGCTCGAATTGCTAATTCTTGATGTTTCCATTGAAGATGATTCTATGAAAGATGACCACTGAGTCACCATTCTCCCTGTCAGTTTCACCCTTCTCTTCTTTCCAGTGTGGTCTCATCTTACCATTTAGTTAAAACCATATTTAACATTTATGTTGTTGCGCCAGTGTAAGTGCTCACAGAGAGCTACTACACGTACGATGATCATGTTTCCTTCCTCCCCTCCTTCCTTGCTTCCTTCCTTCCTCTTTCCTTCCTCCGTCCCTTCCTCTCCCTCCTTTCTTCCTTCCTTGTATTTTTAAATTTCTCTTTGGAGCGTATTTCTCCACCTGTTCTCCATCTTTAAATTAATAAGGGCATTTGAAACCGTAGCTGCCATACCTTCACCACATCTAGGAGAAGTGACAAGTCATTGATGTCATCTAACACCTAGCCTATATTCACATTTCCCTGATTGTCTCAAAGATTTCCTTTTATAGTTGGTTAATTTGAATAAGGACCTCAATACGTTTCACCAATTGTGTCTGGTTATTATATTCCCTTTCTTTTATTTGTTAATAGCACTCCTCCCACCCCTCTTTTATTTGACATTTGATTTGCTGGAGAAATTGGATGTAGAATGCCTCACATTCTAGATTTGGTGGATGGTTTCCTCACAGTGTTGTTTAACTTATTCTTCTATATCCTATTAGATTAGGACTTACATTTTTTTAAGCAAAAATATTCTATAGGTGGTGCTGTTTACTTCCTATTTTATCATGCCATAAGACAATAATGTCTTGTCATACCACCTTTAATGGTGATTAAATTGATCAGTGGGTTCAGTTGATGGCAGCTGATCATTCCATTGCCAAGTTCCCTATCAACTTTTCATCTAATCCATTGATGATCATTACCTAGATCCATCATTTTATGGGGCACATAGTCTGTCCTTTCATTGTGTCATTCAGTTCTGAACCAGTAAGTGCCGATTACCTAGTTTGACTCCAGTATAACTCCAGGTCCTACCAGATAGCCGACTGAATTTACCTGGAAGTAATATGCTCCTATGTTGTGCTGATTAATGTTTTTATTTGAACCTCTAGTTGAGCTTTGCTGTTGCCTTAGAAAACATAAACAGAAAAGTGAAAAGCTTTCTTGTCAGTCATGTTGAAAAGTAACCAGCAGGAAAAAAAAAAATAGATTTTTAAGAAATGGAACAGATCAGAAGACTCTGCTTTAGTTTCTCATATCTCCGTTCTCCAGTGCAGAAAAGATCTGCAGTCTGTTGGGATCTCTTCTGCCTGTGAGGGGATTGGAGGGACGCTACCAGAAGGGACACAGGACCCACAGTCGTAAGGAATTTTTGGTTGCTCTTGTGTTTTAGTTTTTACTGCCCTAGTTGCTAAGAGGTCTTTCATAAAGATTTTTTCCTAAACCCTGTTGCATATGATTAGAGTTTTTCCTTTCCTCTGTAACAGGGACTGGTACCCTTGATGTGTTTTAGCAGAATTTTCTCCTACATAAAATTTGAAACACACACACACATGCACTCAACACTCAGGATTCTCTCAATTGACATATTACTAGTATTACGATTTTACTACAGGCACCTGCCCTGTAGGAGTCAACTTAGCAGCAGGATGAACTATGAAGGCACCTTGAGTCTCCTTCCTGCAAGGTTGGTTCCTCTAGGTTCTCTTGGCTGGGGAGCCTTTTTCCATGCTTTTCAAAGGCCTCTTTGGATTAAAATGAATTCCTGGTATAAATACCTGGTCTATTCCTGATGCAGATTGGTTCTCTTTTTAGTGCCTGCCAGTATTCCAAAGTTTAAGGCCCTCCTCTAAAATACTCTGTAGTTCAAATTCTTATAATATTGGGGCCTCTTCTGCCATTTATAAAAACCTTCCACATAACTCTCAATGACAAAATTGTACCCTGCTTTCAAGGCCCAGATCAAATGACACTTTCCCTGAGTCCCTCGGTGAGAAGCCATCTCTTCCCATCTTCTAGACTCCAGTGGCTCTCTTTCTTCACCCTCCTTATGACAAGGATTATTTGCTCCCTTTCGTTATAGTTAGTATAGTAATACTCATACTACTTCTCCCTTTTGACAGAAAAATAGCAGTCTTATCTTTGCTTTGTTTTGACCCTAGTTAGTATTAAATAAATATTTTATCAACATTTGAAATTGTAATTAAATGACTTGAATGATTTTATTTTGTCAGATATTCAGTTTATATTTCAGTTATGCTTCAAATATCTATAGGAGACTCTGTCAGTCAGATGTAGAGCCAGATTTTCTACCTCAGAAGAGGGAGGAAAAGATTGTAGAGAGGAATTAACATGGAATTTGGAGTCAGGAGACTAGATTCAACACCCACCTCAATCACTTCACTGCTTTCACAATCAAGTCACTGCTTTAGAACAATTGGTATGTCACTGGGCTCCTTCCCCGGTAGCATAAAGATCTGTAGCAAAAGTCACTTAAGACTTAATTTAAGATTTAGCTCATTAGAAAGAGAGAAGTGGAGAAAAGACTGTGGATTTTTGAGTAGTAGTGGATGGTATAGGGATGGAGTCTTGGACTTTCAAAGCCCTTCAAGGTGGTACTGGCTGGGGAAGGGAGGTCTAGCTGTGTTGGGTAGGATGAGTGTGCAAAGCCCACGGGGTTCACAACAGAAAGAAGATGGTGGAGTTGGGGAGGGAAGCCATACATATATGCTTTACTCTTTAACTCTTTGCAATCTTGCCCCAAACCTACCTAGTCTCAGATATAGCTCTCTTTCACTTCTTGCTTCCAAGGAACTTGCTCTCTTAGGAACTCCTTTGCTGAATTAATGAATGGGGCTGTTTCTAATAAACCATAACCAGCACTTAAATGAGCCTCACATTAGTAACAGAGGATCGCCTTCAAAGAGAGCATAAAAGTTCTAACACTATCGACAGTCACCTCTGTGGAGAGAGGAAATAAAACCAAGATCCCATTGCATTGGGCATCACAACTTCACGAGCAGCACCTCCTTGTTTCAGGAAGACATTGAGACCCAGCTTTCTCATGAAAGCTGTTCCTTTACCCTCAATCTGCCTCTCAATGGGAGGTGCACTCCCCTTCAGGATCAAGATGTGTAAAGAACATGGGATTTGGAGTCAGTAGACCTGGCTTTGGGTACATATATATGCTGTAAACTTTAGGTTACTCAGTTTTCCTCTCTGATGTGGAAAGAGATGTAATACCTACCTTATCACTAGATGAGAAGCAGGTTCAGATGAAATTCTGTATTTGTATAGGCGTGTGTATGTAGCCCCTTCATTTTTTCTAAAGCAACATAAAGAATTCTTCCCTACTGCCAAGTTATTTCAAAAGGTACATCTTGCCATGGGTGAGAATCAGAGCTGTGTCGTGGTCTAATGGCTCTTCTGCTTACTAGCATGAGCAGTTCCCTCCACCTCTTAGCACCCTACTTTCCTCTCTTGCGAAATGGTCAAGAGTATCAGTTGTCCAGAGAAGGTAGTTATTTGAAATAGAATATGTGCAAGGTAGACATAGGACTGGTGAGTTACCATTCTGCTATTTCCAATTCTATCTATTTCAGTTCTTCTAGCAGGATTTAAAATCCACAGTAGTTTTCCTGGTGCCATGTTTGAACATGGTGAGTCTGGTTGAAAGAGGTGATTTTGGAGTCACATAGATGTGGCTGCTTGCTGCAAGCTATGCAAGTTACAGAATACATTTATCTCAAAAGCAGAAGAACAATGTCACCTACCGCATAGGATTGCAATGAGGATTAAAGCAAGTTATGTAAATAAGTCATCGGGCATACTGTTTGGCACCTGGTGGGTACTCAATGAGTGTTAGTTATTTTCCTCTAGACTATAAATGTTGCTCTTCAGTTTTTACCCTCATCAAATCACATTTATTATACATTCCAAATAAGGCATGGTACTAAGGAGGTGCTTTAATAACAGGGTGCTAAGGGACCGTCAGGTTGGGATGAAGAATGGAGGAAGCCAGTTTTGTTTGCCTCATAATGAACAGTAGTGGTATCTCATCTCCTTGCCTTGGTCCTGAGCCTGCTGAGTCACTGTTCAGCCCCTTGGCCCCATGATCTCTGGCTGTGTCTACGGAACACAGCAAAGGCCACAAGAAACCAGTGCTAATAAATGGCAGATCATTTTGAGGGATTTTTGTTTGCGTTCCTGTGCTTGCTCTCCTGGTGAGATAGGAAACCTTTAATAAGACTTTTCCTAAATGATGCTGCATGTGAAATGTGGATTTCCCCCCTCTGGTCTCCTAACAAATGACCATTTCATGAGGTTTCTTTTCATTTTTTTTCTTCTTCTTTCCTGCTTCTCAGTGCATTCCACAAAGAGCTTATTCCTCTGCTGGTTACTGATTGATGGTTCTACTCTGTGTGCCCTTTAATTTTGCAATAAACCAACAAGGAGTTGAGACCACAAACTTAAAGAGAATTGACTTATTTATTTGACTGGATTCACTGGAGTAACAGGCAGATTTAGTCATTTCAGTGTGGTCCTGGGGAGGGCAGGAGGAGTCCATGAGCCCAAATGCTGTGTTGTAAATAACCAGACAGAGAAGAGCTTCCTTGTCCTCCCATTCCAAAGCAGCTGGCTGTTCATCTGCAGCCGTGATCCCTTTCTAGGCCTCGATCTGAACAGGAAATCTTCCACAAGACTTGCCCATAGCTCCAGGATTCTGAATTTAGTGGGACCTCAGATATGTGGGAATGGAAAGCCACTACCCACAGGTCCTGTGTTTCTGTTTTCAGAGGGCTTATCATGCCCCTTCAGCAATTGCCAGCATGCCTGCAAACCTGCCTGGGTTACCAGTCCTTCCAGGCCCGGCCTCTCAGCTGGATGATGTCAAGGACCAAGGACAAACCTCTGCCTCTCCACCTCCATTCTAGCTGTGTCTTCACTATAGATAGACCAGGGCCTCCATCACAAACACTGGCACTAATACACTTCAGGAATCAATTACCAAACATATGAAGAATCGACTGATTTTTTTTTCTTATTTAGTACCACCATCGTATGGTGTAACCAGTCAGAAAATGAATGCAAACATCATTTCAAGTCGGAAAACAAGAATGAACTTTTTGAATGGCTCACATGGATCCTAAGTAAACTAAAGACAGTCCCTTTTGGGTTTTTAAACACATAGATGCCCCTATCATTTATATTTAAGGAGGGCAGTGCACCCAGGGCTGTTCCCCATGGGTTGAAGTGGAGCTGGAAAGATACAGGCCCACATGGGATTCGCCCCGGCTGCGAGCTCCTCCTCCAGATCCCAGTGCTGTTTGTGGTTCCACCACATGTAACCAGCTAACTGCCTATCCTCGTTCTGCTCTCAGGTGGCAACCTTTCTTCTGAAACTCTTGTCATCACATGTTAGCAGAAGTGAAAATATTAGCAGAGAGGTTAGCGGCCAAGACAGAAATAGAATCCAGGAGTCTGTGTCTTTTCTTTCGCCATACCTGCTGGAGCATGGTTCCTCCCCGCACTGAAGACTCAGTGTTTCCAGCTCCACCAAACAGCATTCTAACAGTCGACTGGGTTCTTCTTGCTACTGAAAGTTTGTCTTATTCTTCACATTTTGTACAGTTTTCCTTTACATGTGATTTTGCTTTAAATCACATGGCACTTGGTCCATCCAATCTCAGCAAATGCCATGCTCTGAGGAAATTAATCCACAAATATCCATGAGGCTATGAGTGTTTGTGTCAAGAAGCTTTGATGTGGTAGAGTCAGCGTGCACTGGAGGTGAAGACAGACCTGGTTTGAATCTGGTTCTGCCACATGCTAGCTATTCCATCTCTGAAAATGGCTCAACTCCTCTGAGCCTCAGTTTCCTCATCTTCAAAACCAGGATAATAACATTTGCCTCACTGAAGTGTGAGGATGAAATGAACTAATGTTTGTAAAGCACTTGGTACAGGCTTGGATCCATAGGAAGCAGGCATTAGTCTCCTCCCTTCTCCCTTCCCGCCATTAGAATGGGGACAGGGAGGCAGAGACACATGAAATCTCAGAACATTTACACTGTAGGTAGAGAGGTAAGAATCACATACATGACACCGAGAAAAAAATCCTCGTCCTAAATTACTTGGGACCAATTGTCAAGTGAGAGCATTAGGAGCTGAGAGATGAGTTAGTTTCAGCTAGCATGGTGAGGAAAGACTTCATGGAAGAGGTGGCATTTGAACTGGTCCTGAAAGATGGAAGCTGGAAGAAGAGTAAAGGAGAACATTTCAGCCTTGGCGTGGGGCACTTGGCATGGGAATGAGAGCAAGAGTGAGTGAACCATGAGAAACACAGAGAAGAATGAGAATGTCACAAGCGTCAGTGTTCCCACTGGAAAAAATGGAAGTGGGTAGAATAATAAGTAAAAAGCTGATCGGTGTTAGGTACCTGCTAGGTATTAGGCACTGTCTTAAGTGCTTTCTATGCCAACTCATTTATCCTCACAACAAGTGTAATTGTTCTCTCATTATGCAGTTGAAGAAAGTGAGGCATAGAGAGATGAAGTCATCTACCCGAAATTCTACAGCTGGGTGGTTGAGGAGCTGAGATAGAAACCCAGGAGGTCTGACTCCAGAGCCCACCCTCCTAACACACAAGAGCTGTTTCCCTCAAGAGGCAGTGAGGATCAGCTAAGGCCACTCTGAGAACCTTCTGAAAAGTATAAAGCATCATACACATGTAAAGTGCTGTCATTACTTTTGTTAATGACGTTAGATGAGGGGGGAACAAAATAGAGAAATGAAAATGACGGAGGAAAAATGACAGGATAGCAATCTTGTGCAGTTACAGTTAGCAGCTCATGCCCTCACCATCCCCTCTAGCAATTCAGAGGCCTGACACAACCTCATGCTTCCTCTTGGGACAGTGCTCCAGGTGGCCATTCCCAAGCCACCAGAGTAGCTATTGGAGACTAAAAACCTATTTGTCATCTGGCATTGAGGCTTGTGACTTGAGTGTGATCTGCCCTTGGCGAGGACATCATTTTATGGGCCTGTAGCACATGATGGGGATTGGCTTATTAGTGACCACGATCAAGATCTCCACTCCAAGGGCATTGCCGTGAAAGGAGGCCCATCCTCACTCGCCATGTAAATATTTAGCCATTTTAATGTATTTGTTCTGGGCCTATTCTTCTTCTGTCTCTTATGTTGACTCTGTTTAATTGTAGGTTTTTATTGTTTGTGGATATTGATGTCATTTATTTAAGTTTGGATATAGACAGATAGCTTCAGCTCCCAACCCCCCCCTCCTTAAAACAACAGCAACAACAACAACGCTTTACACAGTATCCCTTCTTTGAGGATATCAAATAAATAGCTTTTGTTCAAAGGCTTCTCTGATGAGGTTGGTGTCTTGGAAATTTGTTCCTAGGCAGGTGTTTTGGCCTCCTTTTGAACAGGTTGTGAATGATCTTTGCTTTCATTTTATGCTACAGATTCACTTTGGAGATAGAATTGGATGCATGCACCCAGTTTCTGAGTTCAGAGAGCGCTGGAATGCCATTTGCCTGAGTGGCATAGAGATACTGAAGTCAGATTAGTGTTGGCTTGTCCTCCTTTGGAGGTTTTTCAGAGGCGGGGTGAGATCAGAGGCCTGTCTGGGCTTCAGCTCCTCCCCACTATAAGCCACTATAAGTTTGGCTGGGGCTAGAGAAAAGCAAAGTCGGTGTTTATCAGGCTGGACTCCCCCAAGAGCCGTATTTTCAGACCCCTGGGGAGCAAGTGACTCAACAGAACTATTTTCTTGGTCTCAAATGAGTCTAAGGAGGGGAAATCAGTCAGTAGTAGCCGCCTGTAATGGACTCATCACAAAGCTGTGTCTTTCTAACCATCCTTGCAAATCAAAAGTAGGGGAATCCCCAGAACCCAGGAGTACACGTGAATAGAAAGCACCATCAAGTAACAAAAACACCTAAAAAGGTCAGCAGAAACTCAGGGGGCTGTTGGAAATTCACCTCCCCTGCCTTTCTGTAGGGCTCAGTGGGCAGTAAGGGAGTGGGCTAGGACAACCAAACAAACCCAAGAGCGACTCGGCCACAAGAAATGTACAGTGCAGTGAAGGCTGGTAGGAAGGTTTCTTCCACATCTTCGAACCTCAGAGTCATCCAGCAATTGGCCTTGTTCATTTCCAAGCCCCAGCTGGCCAGAGACCTATTTGATCCCATGCTAAGGGCAAAATCGCACGCGGTTGGGGAATGCACCATTTGAGGCCGCTGTGAACACGCTGTTGCAGTTCACCAATGGTGCATGTTATTTCCTGCAACAAGCTGAAGATCACTGACAGGATGTCGCCCAGGTTGGGTTGCAGGTGGAAACAGCACACCAGGCTGCTGTTTGTGGCCTCATTACAACTGTCACCCCATTTGAGACCCGGAACCAGCATGTGTTAACCTCAGCCCCATTGGAGCAGTGGAACAGCATGTTGATAGTGGAACCGGACCTTTCACACCTACGCAGTGGCTGCCACCCCAGGGTTTCCACCGCATCCCCTTGCATGTACACCCCTGGAGAAGTAGGCCAAAGAGAAAGCCACCCTACTGTGCTACAGTTTTCTTGTATCTTTATTTTGACCAAATGGCAGACACAGTTTTACTTCCGTTCATCTCCTCTGAACTCCATGGTCTAGACGATGGCTAACATGAGACAGAAGCAGTAGGGTTATCAACCTCTGTGTGATTGAGTGTGTGTGTGTGTGTGTGTGTGTGTGTGTGTGCGCGCACACACAAAGCTGTGGAGATTCATTTCTCTTCCTCCATCTCCATGGCCTCATACTGAGCCAGTATCTTCCTCAGGGACTCTCCTACTTTAGAGACTCTCCTCCTAGGCAATGTTTCTTGAACATTGCCTGTGAATTTCCACAGTGAAACCTACAAAAGAGATCTTTTCCTCCAGGTTCATATTAAGAGATGTGAATTTTTATCAGGATTTGAAAGTAGTCTCACCATAAATACAAAATTATTTGAAATTGTGTCTTTCATTCTTTTTTTTCCTTCTCTCTTCTTCAGCTACTACCAATTGGTTCTGTGTAAAATGGATTTCTTGAGGGTGGAGATAATGAGAATCAATGATAAGGTGGAATTTTAAGTATAACACTCATCCCGATGAGAACTGAAATGTATAGCATTTTTCATAGCAGCCTGCTACATTTACAGCCATAATATATTCATTTTCTTTATACCTTTTATGGACTTAACACTTTTTTTTTTTAAGATTTTATTTATTTATTCAACAGAGATAGAGACAGCCATCGAGAGAGGGAACACAAGCAGGGGGAGTGGGAGAGGAAGAAGCAGGCTCATAGCGGAGGAGCCTGATGTGGGGCTTGATCCCACAATGCCGGGATCACGCCCTGAGCCGAAGGCAGATGCTTAACCGCTGTGCCACCCAGGCGCCCCAACACTTTTTTTTTTTTTTTTGACTCAACACTTTTTAGGTTCAGAGAAGGTAGGAGCATTTTCCAGGATTGCCCAGCAGGCTAGTGACAGAGCCAGAAATACGAGGCAGGATGCCTGATTCCCACAACAGTGTTTTCTTCAAGCCAAATTGAAGTTTGGTCCTTTTACCACAAATATTTTGAAAGGAAAATCCCCCACAGCCTTTCAGATTTTCCCAGAAAACAATTGTCATACAGACTTTCAAGCAGGCTGGAATACCAAAACCTTATCAGTTCTTTATTTTCGAACTGACAGTTGATATTCTCTGGGCTGAAGCTAAAGAAAAATGGTTATTTTTTCATAATGGAATGATTTATAATTTTCCAGACCTTGGCAAAATTAAGCCAGTGAATAGTAAAACCAGAACTGTGACTCTCAGACTCTAAAATATTTGGTCTGACTTTTCCTCACAACAAATACTGGATATGTCTTTTCAAAGCTGGAAGTGACAGGAAGGGGTTGGGATGGGGAGAGTCAGGGGAGAGGCATGTGTCTGTGAGTGTGGGCCTCTTGGCCTCTCCTAGGGGGACTCCTCTATTCCTGCACTGCACCCAGAGCTGCCCCTGCCCTCGTGCCCTCCCCCCCTCGTGCCCTCTCCTACTTTCTTTTGGGGGCAGGGGGTCGCCTCCCCATTTCCCTCTCACTCCCAGCTCCTGTACAGCAGAATGGGTTGGGGCAGACACCGTCATGGTTGGGAATCAAGAGGAGAGTACGGTGAAAACCACTCCAGGGCCTTTCTCCCAAGCCTTGGTGATGAAAGGACTCAATGAACCTTAACAATTCTCACAGGAAAATTCCGGCCTCTGTCTTCTTAAAAGCAGGACATTTAGCAACCCTTAATAGAGCCAGGATTAAAACCCAGAATTTCTGACTTATCCAAGGCCTGTGTTTAGATAGAAAGGCTCAATCACTGTGCTATCTGGCAATTAGGATCATTTTAGATACCAAAAATAACAGTATAAAAAAGTGCATCTTGGGCAGATAGACCATTTTTAATACAAAAAGAAGAAAAAATTAACTATGACTTCAGAACCTATGAAAAGCAGAGCCCTGTCATTTTGAGAGTGCTAGATTTGGTGGCGGGCAGGCAGCTTGTGAGCATAGGAAGGCCCCAGTTTCTCTCTCCATCGCTCGGATGATGCCCTTTCTCTGGCTGACCAGGTTATCTGGTGCACTGCCTGTTCACTTGAATAACCAGGAGTATTAGGACCATCTCTGCACCTAGCACTACAGGCCCAATTAAAGTGATTTTGAAACTTGTCTGATTCTCTGTGTTAGATTGTAGCAGGTTTCTGACAGGGAGTGGGTGGGAGGAGGAAGTGGGTGTTTTTATGGGCATAGAAATGCTCCAGAAGGGGCCTCACAATTCCTCTAGCCCAGCCTCCCCCTTAAACTCTTGTACATAGACATGAGTTCCATGAAGAGCTTTAGATTCCAGGCCTTCTGTGGGCCTCGGAACTGACATGCCACATGCATCTGGGGCCACTGAAAACCACCAAAAAATTGGCAGAGTTCGACTCAGATTGCCTCAAATGCTTAGCTCTTTTGTAGAAGCCTCAGCTACTTACCTACTTGACTTATGGTTATTTCGTAGCAGCAGAGTCCAAAAGGACTCTTGTCACAAGATTGGGCTTGTTACAATGTAGCACTTTGATAATCTTCTAATTTCTGGATGTTGAACATAATGAACAAAGAAATCTATAGATCAAAATCTCTGGACCAGGACGTGCAGGCCTGGAGAAGTCCCCCATCCTAGCGTCTGAGCTGAGAGCTCCTCTCCCCTCTCGTCTGTCCACTGCTGCCTTAAGAGGAAGAGTCCGTCTTCTTATCTGAGCTGCTGACCTCAGGCGGGTGACTCTAGTTCACCTGGTGGAAAGTGGGACTTAGAAATTTTGCCTCTCACTTGCCCCCACAAAAAGTTGAATGAGAGCATGTGCCATATATTTAGGTCCTTAAAAAAATCTGACTTGTAAATATTGAGTTATTGTTTTGCTGACCATGAGTATTTCTTCTGCTGACCAAAGAGGGCCAGATATTCCATTCCAACCTATTCTGTCCCTGGCTTACCGTAAAGTCCTTCTTCTCTGTCACCTTCCAAGAGTCAAATAAAAGGAGCTTCTTCTGCCAAAGGCTGTGCCTTTAGATCTGACAGTTCTCCACCCTGATTTCACCCGGGCTGTCCCTTTTTCTCTTCTGTCTCCCATTTTCCAGTATTCACCATGGGGCTGGAATATACTAGTGGCTTCTGCTGGAGGCCCCAGCAGAAATACTTCCAATACTTCACTGTAGGGTGGATCAGACTAGACATATGATGGCCTCTAAGGTAGAAAGTGTTCTGGACCAGAGCAAGAAGGATAAGTAGGATGTGGGGGTGGAGTACAGCATAGATATAGTCTGGTCATAGCATAGCCAAAGAAAGAGATGGGTCAACTGAGGGCAAGTGGTCTACACTGGACACAGAGACTCATAGAGAGGCAGGCTTAATTGCCCAGTGGACTCTAGCTCCCCAACCCCCTGACACTTGGGGCGGGTGGTTCTAATCAGTTTATTCTGCTCCTACCTTCTTGTCTCCAGTTATTTGCTCTCTTAAACTATTTTTTTTATACTTAATGGAAATGAGTCATATTTCTGTTTGTGTATTAGTTGGCTTTTTCATCCACAGGACCCTGTCTTCTGACCAAAATGGCATTCCTTCCCATCCATCTGTCTTTTCAGTTCACCTGGTCTTTAACTGGTTCCTGTCTGTCCACTTTTTTTTCTCTAAGTCCTGTACTCTGTGAAAGCAGGGCTAACTGGGTTATTTATGAATATGTACCCTGAAGTTTCTTCTTTTTTAAAGAGCTTTATTGTGCCCTTGAAGTGAGCATAGACACTATACACAGAAAGGTTGAGTAGGATGCACTTAAAGAAAGCCAGATAATGCAAAAGAAAACTTGGAACCCAGGGACATGGTCTTTGGAGGGAGAAGTCTCACCCCAGTGTTGCCTTGGGAGAGGAGCACTAAAAATTAGACTCAAGGTCTATGTGGCATGACATGATAAGAGGGGCCATTTGCAAGTCAAGTGTACCTGAAGCATCCTACATCCCATAGGGCAGTACGGAGAAGCCCTGGGAGTAAGTGGTCTCTCTCTATATGGAGTTGAGTGGAGACAATAGTTACTTTATCTGACTTACAAAGCCTCCTCTTCCCAGTAGATGGATGGTGTTCTCCTTCCCGAAGAATAAACTTTAAGCTAGACTCCGTCTCCTCCTGGCTTCAGATGTCATCATGACCATTAAAACAAACAAACAAACAAACAAAACCCAACATGTCTTCTCCTTAGTCCAAGAGTCCTATTCTGGCCTTTGGATTTGTAGTTAATGGAGGGTAGGTGTGGTGGGAGTGGTATGTTTTCAATAAGCCATACTTTTAGAGAAATGGCAAAAATAGTTGATGTCATTTCATTTAAATTGCCATCGCTTTTTGAACATATCAGCATTTGTTCTTTGTCAGCAATGGGCTATATGTTATACAAAAGGGAATCGGGTATGTTTTCTATCTAAAAAGGAAGGTACCAGTCTGCAAAGGATAACTAAAGACAACGATGAGTGGTAACATTTCAGCATTTAGCACTGGTCAGGCACTAATGCTAGAGATCTTATGTGCATTATCCAGTTTCATGAAACCCTGTGAGTTCAGTATTATCATACCAGAGAGAGATGAGACTTGCCTAATGTCATATAGCTAGTAAGTGGTGGAGCCCCGGATCTTAACTCTGGTCTGTCTGACTCCCAAGCACTCACCCTAACTACTGCGCAAACTGCTTTCCCACAAAGAGAGCACCAAGCGTCAGAGGCCCCAATCTTTCCAATGGAGCAAAGTGGCACGGAAGCCCTTCTGAAGTGTCAGTCAGAATAAATTTTCAGAAACCAGGTAGTGTTAAGACTCTGTTTATGATGTGTAATAGTATTTTATAGGTTATTTTAAGGGTGTAGTTTTCAGGTCTCCAGAGGACAACAGATCTGTAGGGTTCTGCCCAAGCCGTGGTTATTTGTCAGCGATACTATTTGAAAATATTTCCATTCTATCATTTTGCCGAACACGGGTTTAAAAAACCACAACAGTTTAGTAAGATGGTGTGATTAGCAAAGCCCCGAGTTTAGTTTCTATGTGTCCTTCAGTGATTTGGCTTTCGGGTGCATAATACAAAGGGAGAGGATTATTAGCAAAACCACTCTTGCCCTTGGTGAGTGAAATGTCTTCTTCTCCACCTCATCTTCCATTGGAGGTAGAAATGGGGCTGAGAACCTTCTAAAAGGGACATCTGGAATTTGGTTTGAGGTTCTATAGGACATAACTTTATTAGTTCTATATAATACAACCATCATCTCAGGACAAGTTTCCATGAAGGACCAGCATAATAATAATAAAATTGAAGGGGGAAAATGATCTGGATATTTTAGTAAATGGCTCATCTCTTAACTTACAAGTTTCTAGAGAAGACATACAGAGACTTTACCTCTTCATTTCCGCCTGTGTATATGGTGACAGGCCTTGCATGCTAAGTATTCAATACATTTTTTTCCATACTATCATTACCGTATCATTAGAGTTCTTTCATTTTTACCAAGCCGTCTTTTAGAAGAATCCTCTAATAAAGTGAACTTTCCTATTTTGATCTCTCAGAAGCTTCACATTTTAAAAACTAGGACAGACAGATACATTGTTTTGTTCACTGGTAAATAAAGCACATAGTATTTTCAGAGTAATACCAGTACATTATTGGCCTGCCTTTAAATGATTGCTACCTTTTTCTTATTGAGACTTTTGCACAAATTCCTAGCCATTGGATAAAACTTAAGAAGGACTAAGATTGGTAGAAATGATCAGATCCTGAAGTATATCCTAATGTAGAAAATTGTGGTTTAGTGTTCTCCTGTTAGATTCAATTGTCTGAAGCACATGGATTTTACTATATAATATATATATATATATATATATAATGTATATAGCATCGTTCTGAAGAAAATAACACCAATAACAATGGTTTCCATTTATTGACTATTTACTATGTGCCAGACATTATGTTAGGTGCCTCACATTGATTATCTCCGTTAATTCTCGTAACAGTTCTTTTTTTTTTATTTTTTTAAGATTTTATTTATTTATCTGACAGAGATAGAGACAGCCAGCGAGAGAGGGAACACAAGCAGGGGGAGTGGGAGAGGAAGAAGCAGGCTCCCAGTGGAAGAGCCTGATGTGGGGCTCAATCCCATAACGCCGGGATCACGCCCTGAGCCGAAGGCAGACGCTTAACCGCTGTGCCACCCAGGCACTCCCTCTCGTAACAGTTCTGTAAGATGGGTGTGATTTTTACCTATGAGCAAATGAAGCTACTTAACTCAAAAGTTTAAGTAACTGTCCCAGGGTGCGCAGTGTCAGAGTCAGAATTCGAACCCGGTTTAATTAAACTCCAAAGCCCATGCCCTATGTTATAAAGAGAGAAATGAACGTAATTTTTATTCATACTCCTAAACATGAACATTTGTTCTTGAAAGAGCGGCTGTTATTCGACTCTGCAAAGCCATTGTAATTGAAGACACATGGCAGGTGATTCCTACCAGTCCAGATGAAAAGGAGCAATGCAGAAGAGTGAGAGTAGATGTGCAGATACTGAGCAGAGTGCTGGCAGGAGCTGACCATCACTTCAGAGTAGCTGGAGACTCATAAGCCTAGGTCACACACAGAGACCTTGCAAAGGTTGTCTTTGCTAATAGAGTGCGTCATTTCTTTGCCTGACCTTGCCAACATGCTCCCCTCTCAGCCCTCAATTAAGCCGCCGTTGGTAGAGGATTTATCACATGTGCCTGGTTCGTTCAAGAGACAGTGACAGAGGTATGGCTGAAAATAAAGGATAGAGACAGTTTCCATTTCTGTTCAAATTCGGGTGGCAGCAAAACCATAGCTGACCCTCGGGACAGACCAAGACATTCCAACTAGATGCTTATTCCAGATGCTAAGTGCCTAGTACCGTTTTCAGAAGGGACGTTTCCTCTGAGTGACCAAGATGCTCACAGTTTTCCACATGATGGGAACACCCAAACCTTGGGAAACCTTGGGTGTTAGTCAATGTAATGTTCCAGGAGAGAATCTGTATTTTATTCCTCCTTTGGGCTTTCAAACAATATAGTAAATTTTATAAATGAAGGTTTTTAAGGAAAAGAATAGTTTCTTGATTGAATCAAATGCCACGGTGTGGCAGTGGATCATAGGAATTTTAAGTGTTATGAACCGTATTTTGTATAGGTAGGATTATATTAATTTGTGTTTTAAATGCATAGTGAGACTGGAATGTTTTTGTTGGCATTCAACGAATCTCAAAGAACAGTGTTGTTCCTTTCCAGATGAATCTTATTACAGTTTCACAAATTTGGAAATAAAACTCTGACTCTGAGTTAATAAGGAAGAAGCCACAGGCATCCCAATTTTAAATTATTGCTTTTATTTAGCACTAGCAATATCTTGGGCTGTGGATATAATCCTAAAATTTGAAGTTTGATCAAATGTGTTCATATGCATCTTAATTCTCTGGTTAGCCTTCTATTATTTAGCTAATATGACAACACCTCTCAGTACCAATTTACTCAGCATTTAGAAGGAACTGATTGGTGGTTTAAACTCTAAAAGAAGCCTGTTTCCCCTTTTCTGTGTTTTGAATGACTTATAGGTTTTGCCAGATATTCTGGCCTGCAGATAAAACTGATGAAAGTCAGAACTGGGGTTTTCCTACCTATGTGCTTATCAGTCCTCCCCTGAACCACAGTCTGTTCTTTTGAGAGCTCTAATAATTAATTTGGTCTCTTTCTTCTCCCTTCCCCCACCTTCTCCCTGTCTGTTCACAGGTTATCTTGACGAATCAAATTACAACGCATCTAAGCAGAGGCCTAGCTTCTCAGGCAGACCTGGTGTCTCCAGCTGATGATTTGTCCCTGTCTGAAGGTAAGGGATCTGTCCTAGAGGGGCCGAAACTTGACACTGACATATAGCCCCACCGCCTCTCCTCTCTGCCTCTCTGCCCCCTGTTGCGCTGGGAGACTGGGCTGAGAGGCCCTGGCCAGTGAACCCAGCCGGATCCTGGCAATTTAGGCTTAGCCGGCTTCCCTGCCATCTGATTCCTTGTATTTGGAGAGGCTCTTGCCCTGTCTCTATAGGCCAGCTTCCTTTTCCATCTGAGTGAGTCACCCTCACAGACACCCATTACCTCCACCTTGAAGCCTGTCACACCTCCATAGGCTGATTTGGGGTCCTTCGGATAAGGGCTGGCCAACTGCTAAGTGACTTGATTTTTGAGACCGATGCTCACAGGTTGGCTTTACTGGTGGTCCCATAGCAACTCAGCCTTTTGTTTGTGCTGGGTGTTTCTGGACTGGCTTAAAGTGTACAGCCGTGTCGCGTGCTGGAGGTGTGGCATTCCCGACCAGCTTTACAGAAGAGTTAAGAGAAACTCTCCACGTTGGTAAATCTGCAAAATTTTCTTCACCCTCCCATGCTAGCAAAGGTCAGGTTGGCTATGGTTTGCGTAGCTAGGGGAATTACGCCACTGAGCCAGTGGGTGGTTTCTAGCTTTATTGAAAGTTCTTATGTGACATTTCTGAGTTCTGCTAGCTGTGGGCTGGATAAATGTGCGTAGCTGTGACAGACCCCTCTGCACTTCCATTTTCTGAGAAGTGTTCATGAGTGAGCAGATGGGACTTGTACGCCTAGAAAGGCTTCTGACTGCCCATGTGGTCTTCCATGGATTGCCCACAGTTCACGGACTCAAAAATCGGAAGGACCACAGCCCTGCTTCTTGGTGGTGTTTTTCAGAGAGAAAAACTACTTATTCATAAAAATTGTATAATGCTCTGTGTCCCCTATTTCCACATTCAGTGATACGTCACCCCTCCCATCATCACCTGAACTGAAAACCCAAATCTTTACTATTCCTTCCTCCCTGCACTCCTATCATCCAGGCTTCTTGGTTCTTCTTTCCAAATATATTCTTCCTGGGGCGCCTGGGTGGCTCAGTCGTTAAGCGTCTGCCTTCGGCTCAGGGCATGATCTTGGTGTTCTGGGATCGAGCCCCGCATCAGGCTCCTCCGCTAGGAGCCTGCTCCTTCCTCTCCCACTGACCCTGCTTGTGTTCCCTCTCTCGCTGGCTGTCTCTATCTCTGTCAAATAAATAAATCAAATCTTTAAAAAAAAAAAAAAACACAAATATATTCTTCCTCTGCCCCCTCTTCTTTGTAATTAAAAAATAATATCTATGGATATTACACATTTTTTAAATAGGCTTCACGCCCAGTGTGGGGCTTGAAT
The DNA here is from genome assembly GCF_023065955.2 of Ursus arctos. Classification (NCBI taxonomy): domain Eukaryota; kingdom Metazoa; phylum Chordata; class Mammalia; order Carnivora; family Ursidae; genus Ursus; species Ursus arctos. The sequence continues at coordinate 31,755,744 of NW_026622930.1, read as the reverse complement.
TCAAGACACTGAAATCAAGAGTGGCATGCTCTACCGACTGAGCCAGCCAGGTGCCTCCTCTTTGTGATTTGTATTGTGATCAGCTGACTTATTAAACTCACAGTTGGATTATTTTTATAAATTCCAAAATGGCCTTCCCAACTCCAGCCTCTCTACCATCTTCATCCTGCCACCACCAAATGAAACTCTCCGGATCTGGCTTCGTTTTACTTGTCACCCTCCTACTCAAAAGTCTGGGAACCGTAGGAGCCCATTTTCTGAGAATGGGCTAAGATCAATAAGCTGCTTTTAAAATATTCAGGAATTTGTGATTTGTCAGCCTGAAATCACCCAGGGTAGAAATATTTACACCATGAGAATCTACACATGCTAAAAATCAGGATTTTTTTTTTTCTTTTCTTTTGTGTGCATCAGTTTCCAAAACACCACCAGAGACAGTGCTTCCTCACTCCTCACAGTCTGCCCTGTCCTTCCCGTTCCCCTTGGTTCTTGCCAGTGCCTTGTGGGAAGCTCCCACATCAAGCATGCCGACTTTCTGCCTGCCACTTCCCACTCCTACCCCATGCTGCTGCAGAGACAGCTCGTCCTATCTAGAATAGCATTTCCCTTTTTTACTTCTACTGCTTCCTTTCTTCCCAAATCCTCCGACTCAAGCAAGGTTTATTTAAAGACCACCGCTTCCCACAAAACCTCCTTGTTTGTTCCAGTCTGCACTGGTCTCGCTCCCTCTTCCTCCTCTGTGGCCCTTCTACCTGCTCTGCTTTATAAAGAAAAGGTCCAGGAAAATTAATTTAACTTTTCATGGTTTCCTGACTAGATTGGCAGATTTTTTTAAGGGCACAGGCTAGCTTGTATTCTTTTTGTATCCTGAGTGAGTAGCAAAGTTCTAGGCACAAAGTAGGCAGTAAATAAATGCTAAATGGATACCATAGTAAATACTTTGTAAACAGTAGCTGTGAGATTCACTTTTTAAAAATTGGTGTAATTATTTCATGCACACATACACACACACTCATTTATTCAGCTTTGAGGAGGAAAAAAATGTCTTATTTCCTTATTTAAAAACCAATAAATAATAGCACTTTGCTTTGTCTTGGCTTCCTGGCTTATCTTAAGCAAAGAAGAGGAACAGAACAAATACAGAGGAAATTGTTTTGGGGCTCCAGTGTAACCGCTTCCAGAAAATGGTTAAGTTGTATTCATGACAAGGGGAGACTTATCAGCTCATCCTTAGATAACTTTTTTAAATTATGAAATCCTAGGGAGAATGGAAACAGTTGATTTTTCTAGATCTTTCCTTTGTATAGCTGAGCAGATAAAGAAGCTATAGAAATATTTTTCCTGAAGTCTATGATGAAGTTCCTTACCAGTGAACTAAAATGGACAATTTTCTTAAAGCATTTATACCTATTCAGATACATTGCAACGATTGTTAATGCCACTGTGGTTAATACATATAAATTACTTTGTTGTCTTCAGAATCCATTGTATCAACTTTGCTATTGTGTTATTAGCCCTGTGACCTTGGGCAGGTCTTTCAATGACTTTGAGCCTTAGGTGTTTTTTTTCTATAAAATGACAGGTTGGAAATATAAGATTGCTAAAGTCTTTTCTCACTCTACCATTGTGAGATCATGATATGGGTCCGAAAATCAGGAGCATTCGCTTGTTGATGGGGTTTTAAAATTCTGATTTATAGAGTGGGGTGAATGGCCTTGCATTTTCCTAGATTAAGCATGATAGAAAGGATCTTCAGGAGTCTTAGCACTGATACTTCGGCATACCTGTAAGAGCCTCCTTGCCCCACATTGCTATCTCCTCACGCTGTAAACCATTCTGGTCTTGTCTGTCTCTTGCTCTCTCTGCCTCTTTCCCACACGGGCGTATACACAAGAAGACACGTGTGCAAACCAGTGAGAGTGAGAAACACACTGATGGGGTGAGCTCCAGGTCCACCCTGTCGTGTAATAGATTTCAGCTGCAGAGCAGAGGGCACAGCTTAAACAGTGCTCCCTTGAAAACAGTTGTGGGGTGAGAACAAGCAGCCAAGAGCAGCCAGCAATAAAATGATCTGAGTTGACCTAAGGGAAATACCCAGCAGGGGCCAATTCAGGGAAATGAAGTCCCTTCTGCTCTGATGCAGAGCAGGGAATACAAGTGACCTGGCCCAACGGAGAGATCTCTTCCACCCCAGCGGATCCTGTACTATTAATATCTGCCAGCTGCAGGCCCAGAGCTTCCCCCTGCTGAGATCAAAAGAGCCCCTATCTTAGCTGGAACAAGGTCATCTTCACAGAGCTGTAAAAGTGAGCTCTGGCTGGCTGCAGGGACCTCTTTGGGGGAGGAGAAGTCAGGGGATGGGGAGGTGCTCTCTCACGCTCCTTTAATCTCGGCTGACCAGCTGTTGCCCTCCCAGTGTTTGTAAAGTTGAGAGTTCTTTGTTTTTGTGTTGCTAGTTTTTTTTTTTTTTTTTTTTTTTTCTTATTAAAGTTTATGGCTGGGTTGTTGCTTGGATGATGTAGGCCATGTTCACTGCTTGGATCCATGGTCTGATTCCCTTCATCGGAGTTTCATTCCACTGTTGGATTATCCAGCTCCCAGGTAGGAGAGCCAAAGAAGAGAGAAGTGGACCCCAGAGGTCAAGGACTTCCTCCACATTGCTCCTGCCCCATAGTTTTGTGCCTTGTGAAGGAATCAGAGGGCAAATAGAATTTTCCCTATTTCGTTGAAATAACTTCTCATAGTTGCAGTGTGCTTGTCAGTTTTCAGCCTGCTCTCACAAACATTATTTCATTTAGTGGGGAGAATGGAACCTTCAAGACTTATGCAAATTGACCAAAATTCACTGCCCTGTGAACCTAAGGGCAGAAATCCAGATTTCTGGTTTTAGAATCTACATTGTTCTTGACCAGGCACTGTGAATCAAAGTATTTTCTTCTTTAGTTTTTAGTTTTGTTGACAGAAACTCAGGCAACTAGATTATTACAAAGTTGAGTGACTGGTTATTGACTAGGTTGCTGTGACTGTTCTGTGGCCAAGGACATGTTCCTTAGATGCCCTTGCCAATTCTTCCTGGTGGTCATAGAAAATACTGAGGATGACTGAATCTCAGTCCTAGGGAATATCTCTTTTCCCCGTAGCGATCAGTAGAGAAAGGATCTAACAGTCCAGCTGGCCTAAGGCTCCATACCCTGTTCTGAAGTCACCTGGGATTTGGGCAGAAGGACTGGCTGGGCTTCTGTCCACACAAGCACAGTTGGTAGGTGAGGCTGACGTATGGTGACAGTGGGCCCTGTGCAAGATTGAAGCTCTGCTCAACCTACACCATTGGCTTTCTCTCCTCTGATGATTTAATGGAATAGCAGTCACTTCAGTGTGGCGACATGGCCCATTTCAGGAGCCCCAGATGGCTTCATGGAAAGGAAGACATTATTAGGCTGCCATCCTGGCATTTCCAGCACCTGCCATGTTAGTCTCCTTTTATCTGCATTAATAGTTTTTGATAGATAATAGCACTCAAAAACTAAAAATTGAAAGTGCATGGATGGGTAAAGGAAAGAACACAAGAGAAAAAGCAGTACTTACTAGAACCACGGGTGCTTTCTAGTTTTAGTAGTGGAAGCCTTTCTATTCCAGTTGAATTGATGGCTGATTTCATGTGCAAGAGAAAGTATTTTGGGATTCATACTCCTTAACAAACCATCCCTGCAAAAAGCTGGAGTCCATTTGAAAGATTATATGCAAGTGCATGGCTGGTGTCTCTTTTAAAATAAATTCAACAAGCAAGAGCAGCTCGGAATGGTGGGGGCGAATCAGGGACTCATGGTTGTGAAGAAAGCAGACTTCAAAGTGTGGTATGAATTTTCAAGTTTTATTTCCACTCTTGCTTTCCAGCTGGATCTGCTCTGGATTTACTGCAGGATGTTTGAAATTGTGGCTCCCTGCTAATCTCAGACAGTTGCTATGATCAATGGTTTCTTTCATTTCCGATAAAAAACACTGGTGTTTCTGCTTAAATTGTGTGTACTTTCAGCTTTATTATTGTAGTTGTAATTTATTGTCCAGCATTACCCAAATTTGTAATCCATTAACCACAGACTTTGGGGTGGGTTGGTCAAGTTAGCAGAGCTCTCTCCCCACTTTAGCTCCGAGGCCCTCCACAGCCCAGTCCAAAACTAAAAATGTCTGATGGTTTGTGTAGGACCATGTACAAGTGAGAATGGGTGCAACAACTTTAAAAATCCACCTCTCAGGGGTATGGTGCAGGTTGCTATAATTATTGCTTTGAAAACATAAAGTGTCACCACGTGACAATGAGGTTAATGTTAACAACTGTGATCAGCATTGTTGACCTTAACATCTCTATAGTATTTTTAAATGTCCTAAAATGATGAATCATTTAAACCACCTCAAACAACTGAAGCATGAAGGAGAGAAGGGAATTGCTCAAAGGCCACACAATAAGTGAGAAGTGGTAGTGCCAGGAACAGAAGTTAGAGCCCCTCCTGTGAATTTCTAGATTTGGCTACGGCTGCCTCTTAGGAGTTTTGGATAAAAATGTTTAAGTGCCCTGGTGACCTTTCGATTTCTAATTCCAAAGTCACGGACATATACCAACACATAACCTCACATGCTTCCATTCACAAGGGGCACATGCCTACCCATGCTCCACCCTCCCTAGTTTTCCAGAATCCATGGCACTTAGCTGGGTGTATATCACTTCCAGCAACTGTTCAGATGCCGTGAAAGGCCTAATTTATAGAAAAAGATTAAAAGCCCCCAAACCCTGTGTTGTTTAGCTAAAGAAAACCAACTTCTTATTATGTGAGGTAGGGGCAGCTAGAGTTGAGAGAGGGTGGGCAGAGTCTACAAGAGTCTGACAAGCTGTAAATCTCAAAAGGGAGAGGAACTTGTTGAAGATGTCCAGCAGGGAGACCAGGGGGTAATAGGATCAAGGCAGAGGGACCAACAGGAGAAAGGGAACATTGAAGTCAGCCACCAGGAAGTATTTCTTGGTCAGGAGCTCTGTTTTGCTAGCAGTAGTTTGCCAGAGAGAGACACATTTGAAGCATGAGGTGCATTACGATCAAATGAGACGAGAGAGAGCTTTCTTGGGGGTCAGTCTTTGAGGTGGTTCGTGGGAGGCCTGGGCTAGATGTTTTGAAAGTATTTTCCTCTTACCCTCAGACTTCTTCACTACTTAGGATTTACTGGCTAATTTCCTAGATCTGCACATGTTCCTGTTAACATCTCAGCATCACAAAGACAGAAGGGACGAGAATACCAAAGCCAGTTTTGTCAATTGTTTCAACTACAGAGATGACGGGGCCAAAAGCCCAAGAATGGGATGCCAAGAGGGGGTGTGATCCCAGAGGGCTTCAAGTCAGAAGGATTTTCTGAGACAAGATCCATGTTTACCATCATCAAAGAGAATTCAATACCAAATATGAGAGGCCTCTAGGTCAGAGATCATAAAGAAGGGATGAATGGCTGGTTTCTAGGAGTGGTGCCCAGAGAATAACTTGGTTTGCATTGTAATGTGGCATGAAAAACTTTCAGAATGCATTTGTGATGTTTACTAGGATTTGGGGAGGATTATAACAAGGTCTGGCAAGGTGGTTTAGCCCAAGGACAGTCCCGCTGAGCTCTGACCTAGGCTCAGATCTCTCTGAAGGCTTTGCTTTTCCTCATTTTTCTGATAAGCCGCTAAATAAATTCTAGTTGGATTAAGCTGCACTTCATTCAGTCATACTGACATTTCCTATGCAATAGCTGCATTCCTGCATATATTAGCATAGTTTTAGAGCTATGGCCCCTCCAAAAAAAACTTTTTGGCTAGTTGAAGAGACTTTCAAGTTCCTTCCAGCCGACGATTTTATGAGTTGTGGAGCCCCTACTATATGCACTATGTTAATGTTATAGGAAATCCAGAAATGAGCAAGGTATGGTCCTTGCCCACAAGATATTTACAGTGTAGATTGAGCATAGTTCTAAAGGAGAATATTATTAGGTCAAATGTGGGTGGTGCTTTCAGACAAGATGGTATGCACCAAAGCCTCCAGGATTTAGGAAGAAGAGCACACTCTTCCTCAGCAGAGGGGAATCTGAATGGTCCAGGGAGGAAGATGTAAGAGACAGCCCTTGAGGGATAGATAGGATTTCAACAGGCAAAGAAGAGTAGAGATCAGGAAAATCTATGAACTAAGGCATTAAGTTCAAAATGGGCCATGTCCTGCCCTTATCTTTTGTCCTTCTCCCCCTTTCTGTTCTAGCCTCATAGCCCACTCTCCTGTTTCTCAAATTCACCAAAGTGTTTCTACTTCTGGGCTTTTGCATTTTTTTTTTAAGATTTTATTTATTTATTTGACACAGAGAGAGATAGCCAGCGAGAGAGGGAACACAAGCAGGGGGAGTGGGAGAGGAAGAAGCAGGCTCCCCGCGGAGGAGCCCGATGTGGGGCTCGATCCCAGGAACCTGAGATCACGCCCCGGGCCAAAGGCAGATGCCTAATGACTGAGCCACCCAGGCGCCCCTGGGCTTTTGCATTTGTTATTCCTACTGACTGGAGCACTTGTCCAGATCTCTCCTTGGCCTCCTCTCTCACTACATTCAGTACTGCTCAAGCCTCATCTTCTGAGAGACGTCTTTCTTCACCTCTCTAAGATGGGGCCCCCACCCCATCCCATCCTCTTCTGCCCCCCAAGCCTGCTTTATTTTTCTTCATTGCCCTTATCACTACCTGATTCATATTATAAATTTGTCTATGGGTTCACTGTCTGCCTCCTTTGCTTTCATATAATCTCCTCAAGGGCAGGGACTTTGTCTTGATCACTCCTGTATTCTGTAGTTCCTGGAGAGTACCCAAGAAATATGGGATCTGTATTGTAGGGAAATGCAGGAAGAGGGCGAAGGAGCCTCATTTGCCTGGGGTGGTCACTTACAACAAATCTAGAAATAGATTGGGGCCAGACTTTGAATGCCAGACTGAATTTAGATTTTATGCTAAAGTGATCATAACTATACATCCTCAAGACTATCTAGATGAGATGTATAGGATGGTTTAGGGATATGGAGATTAGAAGTAGGGAGACAATGAACTCATCAAATATTTAGGGAAATGGGGCATCCATTTTGTACCAGGAACTATACTTAGTGCTAAGAATATAGAGATGGAAGAATGACATTCTAGACAGAGGATATGTCGTTATCAAAGATATGATGGGAAGGGCATGGTCATTGGAGGAACTGCAGTAATTCCTTATGGCTGGGAGTGCAGGGGGATGTATGAGAAATGCAAGGGATGAGACTTGAGAAGTAGGCATGTGGATCATGGACATCTGGCATGCCATATTAGGGAGTTTATGATTTTTCCTGAAGCCCCCGTGAGAAGAATGTGAGGATAATCCATTGGCAACACATCATTTCCTTGATCAACATGATTGATGAGGCTTATTTGACTGGCTAGGAATGTTTCTCTTTCCTCCCTTACAGTTCCATGTGCATCCCTTACAAAGCCACATGCTCAATCAAAGAAGATGGATGATCTCCCCAGATAGAATAGGGCTGTTCTTTAGTTAAGGTTATGTAGTGGTTGTGTTTCCACACCAGAAAATTTATTCCAGTGGTTCTCAAACTTCAGCATGCATCAGAATCACCAGGTGAGGGTGTAGGGGTGTGGGGGTGTGGTTATTAATGTACACATTGCTGGGCTCCCACTCCCAGAGTTTCATTCAGTTGTGGGAGGGGCCAGATAATTTGCATTTCTAACAGGTTCTCAGGAGTTGTTGATACTGCTGGTTTAGGGACCACACTTTGAGAACCACTCTTTATTCAGTGAATCTCTTATCTGTGTTAGGCACCAAGAATACCAAGATGAATGTGTCTCCATCTGAGCTCTCCAGGACACTATCTTAAGAGAGGAGATAGGCATGTTAGAAGGACTTAGGTAGCCATTTGCCTTTATTGGGTCACGAGGCTTTGTCTCAGGTCTGTGATAGTGTAGTTACTAGACTGTTCAGGGCCCTTTGGTAGCAAGAAACAAAGACGCTCGCGTTTGCTTACAAAAAGTTAGGATTATTAATAACAATAGCTAACAGTATGGACCACATATTGTATGTCTTGCATTGTACATCCATTGTGGCATTAACACAACAACCCTCTGAGGCAGATGGTAATCATTACCCTATTTTATAGATAAACAGAGGCTTAGAAAGCAGCACAATTACTGACAGAGCCAGGATTCTAACCCAAAAATCTGGCTCCAGAACTTACATTTTTTTCCACTAGGTTCTTCTCTAAGGATATATGGCTATGTGCAAATAGGAACTAAAATATGGCCTGATTACATAGGTATTGGAAACAGGTCATTCTCTTCATTTTTCTGATCCCTACCTAAGCTTTCCACGGCACTGGCCCTTGACCTTATGATCTGATTGGTCCAATTTACCTTTTCACACCTGGTAATTCTGCAGATGAGTGGTCTTTTGGGCCTGTCACCCATGGCTGAGAAGTCATATGAACATGGCGAGTACACCTATCTTTTCATTGAGATGCATAGATAAGGGGCACTTTTCCCTTAACAGGTTATGCATGAAGGGCAGATTCCTCTACCCCCACATAGCCTCTAATTCAAGAATTTTGTCCAACTAAGCAGATATCATTATAAGTTTACTTATAAACCCAGAGATATGTATACCTCTGTCAATCCCATCAGTCACATCCATTCTCAGAATCCTCTCCTTCTTGATCAACTTTTTGGTATTACTTACCTATTGCTTGTCCATGCCTTTGAGCCAATACACTGGTTAAAAAACACCAGTAACATTTGAAAATATTTTTTTCCAGTCCCAGATAACCATCTGATTCCTCTTCAATTTTCTTTATACCTACAGTCAACCCTTGAGTTTTTCTTCAGGGATGAGAGAGGTCTCTTCTATTTATCTGGAATCTACTACATATTCTAAATAATTATTATCTGATGACACATGAAGCCTAAGCTTACCTGTGTACAAGTTACCTCCTATTCAGGGACATGTGACCAGCATATTAGCACGGACTATAGGATATAGTGGTCATCAGAATATAGTGGCCATAATTTACCGCTGTTTAAGACAAGATCAGATGTCTTTTCTTGTCATACCCAAGATGGCAGCTGGGTAACAGAAAAATGTGCCGTGGAGAACTCCATATCTATAAGTTCCATCCTTTCTACAATTTATGATATGCTGGAACAAAAGCATAAGCAGTAGATCCAAGGCCTAACGAGAGAGACCCTCGTGGCTCCCTCAGGGACCAAACTGGAACCAAGGAAAATAGCTTGTGCTTTGACATGATGATAGGAATTCAGGTAAATTAGGAAAAAAAAAATCTAATCTGTGATCATTAGAAGGTAAACTCCTTGAGGATAGGAATCTTTCTCTTTTGTCCACTACTGGATTATCAGAGCCTACAATACTGCCTTGTATAGTAGTTACTCAATAAATACTTGATGACTGAATGAGGCACCTACAGCTGCAAATTGCGGGCAAAGAATTATTTAAAGCTTTAGATATGTATTTACCTTAAAGAAGCATGAAACCACTACTGTGGTTTTTCTCATCAGACATGATCATATATGCTTTAAAATTCCTCCAAAATGCAATCAGCTTTAGCTATGTACCTGCACTAACTCTGTGTGATAAATAACATTAAGCGGGGCAGGGAAAGTGTCAAAAGGGAAAGAGCAGGAGCCTAATAACTCTGCGTTTGGAGGGGAAATCTCCCCCATTTACACCAGCATGGAAACTGAAGCCGTTGAGTCTGATATATAATATGGATATTTATTAGGGGCCTACTATCTACTAGGTCCTGTGCTCGGCAGAAGCTACAGTCCTTGCTCTTTGCGAAGCTCACAGGAGGGAGGAAGTGTGATGGACGGGGAAGCAGAGTGTGCTGTGATGGCTCTGGGTGGAGGATATAGCTGGGAAGCACACAGGATCCTGGTTTGGGGACGGGAGTTCTCTAGGAAGGCTTTCCAGTGAGGAGACCCTTGAGCTGTCTCCTGAAGGGTCAGTAGCAGTTCCCAAGAGGAGAAAGAGAATGGGAAGGTGCTCCTGGCCTCGAGAAAAGCCTCTGTAATGGGCTAGAGGCAGGGCGCCACAGGAGACCTGTGGGAGGAGTGCGAGGGCTGGCATGGAAGACGTAGGTCCATCTGTCGAGATAGGCGGGGCCAGGGAGTGGAAGGTGCTCTTCATCGTGCTGCTCACTTGGAGTTCTTTCCTGAAGCTGAGGGGAGCCACTGAAACAGGCACGAGACAGGATGATTTTGTGGTTCAAAGAAATTTCTCAGGGAGTGATGGACAGGTTAGAGGGAATGGGGATGAAACTAGAGAGCTTGGGTTTTGATTTCTTTGAGGGGAATCACTTTTGAGTGGAAAACAGCCTTAAATTTCTCAAGGTATTGGGAACTTTATAATAAGCTTTAACCATTCTAAAGTCTGAGTGGCCAGGTCTAGCTTTTCCCACTCAAAAACCTGAGAGAGATTTCTTTGGTGCATTCAGGCACCCGAGTAGTATCAGGTGAGCCTTCCCTTTATCAAGGCACCTTATAGTTAGAAGTGGCTTATCTGGGGCGCCTGGGTGGCACAGTCGTTAAAATGTCTGCCTTTGGCTCAGGGCATGATCCCAGCGTTCTGGAATCGAGCCCCACATCAGGCTCCTCCGCTGGGAGCCTGCTTCTTCCTCTCCCACTCCCCCTGCTTGTGTTCCCTCTGTCGCTGGCTGTCTCTCTCTGTCAAATAAATAAATAAAATCTTAAAAAAAAAAAAAAAAGAAGTGGCTTATCTGTAATTCTTTGCTAGGTGGTGAGAGAAAATAGCTAATGATTTAAAGGGCCCTATGGAAATTAGTATATGTTTTGTGTCCTTTTTTGCTAGTGAGAATAATGAATGTCCAGTATGTGTCGGACATTGTACTGAGCATGAAAATTCTCAACAGCTTTGTGGGGTTCAATTATAACCTCCATTTCAGAAACAAAGAAACTGAAGTGTGGAGCATTTATGTAAGCTGCTGATGGTCAGCTAACTAGTGATTATTCGCTGGGATTCGAACCCACAGTCTGTGCTCTTGACCAGTACATTATACTCAGTTCTTCAAGGTGATCCTACAAGCACCTCACTGAGCTTATGATCACATATTTCCGCCTGCCACTGCCAGAGTTGAGAGGGTCCCACACTAAGCGCTATGATAACTGTGGCCATTTCTTTGTAGATGCCCTGAAGTCTCTTTACAGACAGACATTAGAGAAGAGGTGTTTTTAAACAGTAGACAGGGCACTGCCTTTGGAATGAGGAGACCTGTGTTCAGGGGCCAGCTCTGCCACAAACTGTCTGTGTTACTTTGAGCAAGTCACTTAACTTCTCTGGGCCGCGGTTCCCTCGGCCACTTACGTAGGGTGTCGCATGAGGTGATGTCTTGTGAAGTTCACTTCTTCAAGGCAAACCGATATTTTCTTTTTTAAGTTTCAGACAAGCTTCTCTGTTTCTCCTTTAAAGATGAACAAAGCAAACCCCAGGCTGGACCAAACCCTCTATGAGCATTTTGGCACATCCCTTTGTCACTGCTGCTATTACACTGCTTGTGCAGAGCAGCAATCTTCACATGTTTTTGAATCCACAACCCAATTGTTTTTGAGCACACTGCCCAAAATATGTAAAACTGCTATCTGTAAAATATAGAGCTACTATGCTATTAGGTTATATAAAACACACTAGAAATAGAGGTTTTAAAAAAACGAAATCGATTCTAATTATTTTTTCCCCACATCCCAGTGAGTCATCATATGCATGCCTGCCACTGATGTCATGGGGACAGTTCAAATTTCTCCCTTCCTTGTTTTCATTGCAAAGCTCTTTACTGTCCCAAAAAGAATGAGACTGAGCCCAAAACTTGAGCATTGGCTCCATTCTTTCAGTTGTTCATCCATTCACATATGAAGCATCTATCATGTAAAGCTTGCTGGGTGCTCGGGGGTAGCAAGAACAATATCAGGCTTGGCCTCTGCCCCCTAGAACATAAAGGCTAATTCTAATTTTTGTCAGCCTTATCTGGAATCCTAGAATTCCTGCATACTGTAATGAAGCCAAACCTTACATCTGAACGGGTTGTATGTGTTACACTACAGTGCATAGGACCGGGAAAAGATAAGAAAAGAAGGCAAGGCCAGAATATGAGGTCCACACACATGAGACAGTTCAAGTCACACTGAGCACAGCACTTAGTGAGTTGCCGGGATGAGGGCAGCAGATTTTAAATGTCTGGGGCACTCATGGAAAGGAGAGGCTATCACGATCTTTTGGTGGCGTGGACCACCATCTTAGGATATTAGAACACAACGAAGATGGACTCCCTGACTGGTCTGTCCTGAATCACAATGTAGGTAGGGCCCTATATATCAGCCAACAGACAACCTCCATCGCTCATGAAGGTACAGGCTGAGAATCAGCCGCATGTTTCACTGAGAACTCGCCAGCCTGGCCAAGGTAGTTCTGTGTAGCTTAACACCTGTGGTGGGTGACTGTTTTTCTTGGCCAGTTGTTTCATGAGCACCAAATCAGATAAACTGTGCTTGGTTCCTATGCTCACTCCAGACACAAACAATTAAGCACATCCTGCTAGAATGGTCATGTTAGGGAACCTGGCCTTCCTGTGCTGATCATCTGGTTTTCCTGCCCCTCAGGGTCAGAGTTTGGAGAAGCTGCTGAGGCAAACTTGAGAAAGCTGTTAACCCTTAAAAGGGGGTTAGCTGTTCACCAAATATATTCAAAAATGGTTTGCAGCCAAAGCCTTACCATGTATGGCAGTTTTCAATGATTATCAAAATCATGATTTCATTAATTTTACCCTCTGTTCAGCGCTGCCTTAGAGAAGTCAGAGATGCAACTGATGGATTCTTTCCTGGTTTGATAACCAAGTTGCACTCTCAGGTTGAGGCAGTCACCTTGTACTTCGTTTATTCATCTGTGAACTGGGGTAAAGTTGCCCATGCATCGGTGAAATTCACAAATGAAACCTCATTTAGTTGGTTTTAAATTTTGTGAGAAATCACTTTCCTTCATGAGAATGCACAAATCAGCTGAGACTAGCATGACTGATTCCAGAAGTAGCCCAAGCTGAATAGATCTCTGAAGGAGTCCTCCGAAATGGGTACACATGACCCAGCCTGGCCTTTGCCCAGCTAGCTTCGGGAACCACTGAGGGCATGGAGGAACTATGATCTTGGTATTTTGCCCTACAGATAAACATTCTTGCAATTCTAAGTGTAGGTGGAATTTGTGATAAGCGTGTATTGGGGAATCTTTGAAAACATGTAAGTTAGTAATGCTATCTCTTTGGGAAGATGTACATCCTTAAAGACTGAAATGAGATTACGGGGCAAGGTCCTGGTGGAGAAAGAGCTAGGAGTGTATGTTGATCTCTGGAGGTCAGTTTATGGAGGGCCAGGCAATGGATCGCGCCATCGGGAAAGGAATCTAGAAAGGTGAGGAGACTCGTGAGAAAGAAGGTGACTTCTGTTGACAGGTCACTGTTTTTCAGACTCAGTGAGGATGAGAAAGGAAAGCCAAAAACCTACATGACAGCTTCTTTTGGATTGGACAAAAATATTGATTTTTTTTTTCGATCTGGAATTTGACAGGGTCAGTTCACGTCTGGGTTTTCAGCACTTAATACAGGGCCCTTTTGTCTAGGGAGGCGGCTGGACTGGTTTTTCCTCCAGGCAGGTGCACAGAGGGCGTTTATTGTAGCCCGAAACACAAACACCAAGCCCCTAGGCCCCGATCCACACACTCTCCAGCGTGGCTCAAGGAAATAAAGTGAACAATGTCTCTTGCAACAGGCGAGCACTGTAAATGCCACTCCTGAATGAAATATTTCTTAAAACTTTGTATCCGTAACTCGATCGTCTCTTAAAACTTAATTATATGTCGGGAAAAAGGAAGCCATTGGCTCCTCCAGCTGTCCAGGTTGAACAGGGGCTCACAATGGAGCATATCCGATTCGCGGCCTCACTTAGGTAATCAGATTAATATCTCCTGAATTGAATTTACCCTTTTGATATGGAGTCTTTCAGCTGCCTTGTTTCACATCTCGAATTCTGACAAAGCTGTGCAGCCTTTGAGTAATTTCCCTGAAATCTATATGCGGGAAGCCTGTTCTCTTTCGAGCACTTTTTGGGACTTGTACCAATTAAATCTGTTTCTGGCACACTTTTAATGGCATACTTTCCCCTGAGTCAACAACTGCTCCAAAATCTGAGGTCATTTGTTGAATTTAAAAGCAAAGGTTATGAAACAACCATTTCAGGCTTCACCAGCCAAGGCCCTGTGGCTTTGAAAGGGGTGATGAGACAGGAGCAAGGCTAGTAAACTGGATTTCTTACACACAAAATAAATTAATTACTGTGTTTCTGTTAAATCAGTATCAAACCAGGTCTGTCTGCACCCTCTCTGCCAACCTCGCTGTCCCTTTCTCTGCAAATACACCCCCTTCTCCTGGGGCTTTCATACTCACTATTGAAGTTCACCCTCTTGCTGTTGTTCTTGCAAAACAAACATCTGGACTGGATTTTTGTCAGCTGGAGTTGAGAGAGAACTGTAAATGATGCAGTGATTTTTTTTTCATCCTTATTAAATGTATTTATAGCCAGTCTGAAGCCAGGAAACATGTTTTTAAATGGCTAGAGCCCTTGATTGGAGGTTCTCAAGGAACGTACGGTGGATGGTGTTTTTCCCCTTGCCATGTTCTAAGTAATACAAAGATAGAATTACATAATTCCCTATTTGGGTGGTTGTTGGGTTTTTTTGTTTGTTTGTTTTTTGGTCTTTTATTTCCCTGAAGGACCCTTCATTAGGACATTTTGTATGTCAGAATTCTTCCATTGTATTAGTTTATCCAATGCGCCTTTCTTTCCATCGGTGAGAGAAAAAGGAATATAACGGGCAGGCTATTTCTGAATAATTACAGCGATGGAGAGTGAATTTCTGGTTGTTTGAGACGTGAACCAATGGCATGGGTATTTTCTTTTGCCAAAAGAACACAACTTGGATCCTATTTCTACCTTTTCCACTTAACAACCTCTAAAATCTGAAAGCTGCAAATCTTAAAGAATCTCATTCATTTTCTCATTATTTAAGATAATAAAAGGCTCCACAAGGGGCTTAGGAAAATAATTTATAAAATACTTTGCTGTGCCCTTAGACCTTATTAAATCACAATGCCTTGGGGTTTATATACTTATTTAAGAAACAAAAACCTTCTAGAGGAGGTTGAGTCACATGATGATTTTTTTTTTTTTTTTGAGATCCCTTCCACTTCTATGATTTGAGATGATTCTTTGAATCTTTCACTGTCACTTAAAAAAAAAAAGAAGAAGAAGAAGGCTGTTTGGGAATGAGGTTTGTTACCCACAAGCATTTTCTTCCCCAGAGAAGAGACTGTTCTGCTTCCTGCCACCCAAGCCAGTCATTCCTCAGCCGGAACAATAGGGTTTAATGTTCTCCATCTTGCTAAGCATTAGTCTCTGTTGTTATGAAAGTGAATTGAAACCAAATGCACTTTCTATTGGAAAGGCTGCCATTGATCACAACCCATGGACCATACTGAGCGGGAGGGTGCTCATAAATCAGAGGGGACATCCTTGCTGTAGTATGGAACACCAGGGATTTCGCTGCTGGGCCTCTGAACAGACCTCTGATGCAGCTCTATATTATTTTGTTTCTGCCATTTGAAGATCGGTGTTCCATATTTAGTTCTTAGAAATGTTCACAGATCCTTTAGAGAATTATCTTGCTAATGGACTGGGAAAGCTATTCTTACAGTGAGACCCTTCATTAACTAAGAGGGCATACAAGATAGCTCATGTGCTCCACCAAGAAAGGCAGCTCTGTTTCATCTGTCTGATGGGAAGCGTTTGAGACAGAGCGGCCTCATCGCATGTGGATTTCTGCTGCCCACTTTGCAGTTATTGAAGTAGAAGCCAACTCAGTGGCACTGGTACTGGCTGTGAAAGGAGCACAGAGAGCTCATCACTCATCACCAGCCTCATGATTCAGAGGGCTGTGCATCAGAAAACAGCAGGCCCAAAGGTAAAGAGCATTTATTTTCAGGTGGGGAGAAAGGAGAATCACAGGGAGGTAGAGAGATGTAAAAGGCAAAGACGAATCCAGGCAGACATGAAACAACACTGCATCTTCCAAGAGCAGAAAGCCAAACAGATACTGCTAGATTTAGCTTTCATTCTATCTGGAGATGAAAATCAGAGGGTGGATGAAGGTTGCATGCAAGGGGCATGGAGTTCTCTGTCTGCGCTTAGAAACTTCCAAAATATTTTCCTAACAACAACAATAATAATAAGGATTATAATAGCTTTTATTAAATCTCCCTAAAGAAACATCTTTAAATGCAGTATCGTTTGTTGTAAAACATTGCAACTTACAGTGGAGTCAGGATCTCTGCCTGAGAGTTTGTGAGGGAATGGACACAGAGCCTCTGGTGTTGGACACTAACTAATTCCTCTAACCAAAAGAAATGAATAGTCATGGGAAATGGTTATTCTAGCTATGATGCTTTGGGAAATTCAACAGAATGTGATGACATTATATAAGGAATAATCTTAGACACACCAGGACATATGTAAGTCAACTTGACTGTCTTTATCATGGGAAACATAATTTGATTAATATGATTTTTTTGTAATTTTATTTTATTCTGCTGTATTTTGTGTTAGTTTGATACCATTGTCAGGTATGGACATCTTTCATTTAGATACCTGTTTTCTATAATTCAAGGCTTTAAAAATAAATCTCCTCTTCCTCTGGCAGAAGTTGGGTACAAGTAAGATCAGACATCCTGTTCATTCTGGGATGGAAAGGATCCCATCAAAACTCTGTGGGCTATTTGCCCCTCAGGCACACAAGCCTGATTTCCTCTTATCACCCGATGAATTTTCAAATGTTCTATATTTTCATCCACCGTGGTTGTGCTTTTTAGGAAGCCATGAAGCCTGTAAACCATATGAAACATCTGAACACAACATATAGGACAACTCCACACTATTGTCAGGATTATTACAGGTCTGAGGGCCTGAAGTAGGACCAGTCAGGCTGAAAGGGAGGGGGAAGAGGGCGGTCTTATACGCAATCATGGAACACTACATCAGAAACTAATGATGTACCGTATGGTGACTAACATAACATAATAAAATTTTAAAACTAAATAAATAATTAATTTTTAAAAAGCAGATGGCCTTTCTCTCTAAGGAAAGCTAGTTTGTCTAAAACAAAAGAAACTCTACAGAGTGGTGAGCAGCCTTGCTTATTTGAACCAGTTTCCAGCCTTTTCTTTTGCTTTTTCTCTCTTAACTCTTTTGTGAGCCATTTCACTTCTGCTCTCACAGACTTTTTCAAGACATGACAGTCATGGCCGAGCCTCTTCTGTGGAGAAAGTTTGGGCCACGTTGTTCTCCCAGCTGGGAGCTCCTGTCTCTCATCAGTGTATAGTGTATAGTGTACCCCTTATAGTGTACAAAGATGTACCCCTTTAGATAGAGTGGCCTTTCTTTTGTTCCCTCGTACCTCCTCATCTCCCATTTGTCCAGCCCTGTATACCTCATCTTTGTATGCATGAAGCTCATTCCCCCCAGAACGTTTCTGTGCATGGAGGAATGCAGACTAGGGTGTTGGTGCCATGTCCACTTTGTTAACTGCAGCCCAATATGTAATCTGGTAGAGAAGAAAAGACAAGATCAACAAAATCAATTTTAACAGACTACCCCTAGGCAGCTTTGTCTGAAGAGGAAATAATTATTTTTTAAAAATGAGACTTAAGTAGGCCATTTGGGAAGCAGGCAATGACTATTTTAAAGGCTTGAAATTCTAACATATGTCTATGACTTTTTTCCCTCATCTCTTGCAAATAGATAATGGTTTACGTCAAGAGAAAATTCAGGGAAAAAAGCCTTTTTTTATTCCCAGGAAATCTGGCCACTGTGTTCTGCAGCCAGTGATAAATGACAATGCCACCAACAGTGACCTAGGACATCCTGAATTCTTGCGCTTATGAAGAGCTTACATTCTCTTTTCAAAGGGTATCCTGTTCCTATTGCAATCCTCATGCTATCTCAGCTCAAGATCATCTTTCCCCCCTCTGTTATCATACTTAAAATAGCACCAGTGCTGTTTAAAAGCCTACACATAGATGTTGATGTCATGGCAGGGGGTGGGGTGAGGGTACAAGGGCTGGATGAAAAAAGAAAGTAAATAGATATTGGCTCCAAACATATTGTAATTCAGCAAAGCGACCCGTTGAAACTCAGCTCTGTGATTTCAGCTCATGTTGTATAAATCAAATATTATTTTGTCCTTTGTGGGGTTAACTGAGTGCTGTTCATCCACAAGGGCCCCAGTCCATATAGAATAGCAATGCCATGAAGGAGAAATGTGTTTTAAGAAAATATGCTGGCGAAAGGCGTTGCACCCACGGGTAAGTTAGACATGGAGCAACTGCTTCTGATGAGGAAGACTGAGTCACTTAGTCGGCACTGACACTACCCAGACAAGCGGGAAGAGCAAAATTGGGTTCCCTGGAGCCTCTCAGTTGCTTTGGAGCCAAGGTAGAATGAATCCACCATTCTGCTTTCATACTGTCTTCCAGTTGAAAACATGTCGTAAACTAAAGTCTAAGGAAAGAAGACTCTGTTGCCTTTTCTTTGTCCCATCCAGCCATCAAGACAAAGTTGGTAGGAAAGTCAAGTTTTCAGAGACCATGCAGACCCTTCAGTCTTAAACCTGCTGTCATCTGACAGTGACTGGGTCAACAGGTATACCTCTCTTTCCCCTTGAACTAAGGCAGTTGGACATTCAGGAAAAAAAAAAAAAATAAGCCCAACCCTAGAAACCATTTAAATAGTTCTCAAAGCCCAATTAAACTAGAATGTCTGGTTAGTAGTTCCTTCCACAGCGTATGGAGTTTGCCAGTAGTGTCATCAAGCTGTTACGGTTTCTCTTTTTTGCTGTCTTGTTCTGTTTGATTCGCTTGGCAATGTCATAGCCTTTCTGTCTGAAGAATTAGTGGAAGATAAAATATTGCTAGGAACAATTTGGATAGTACTGAAAATATTAGGAAAGAAATGGAGGAAGGGACCATTATTAACAAAAGAGCCTAGTTATATGCATTAAGCTTGGAAGAGAAAAATTAAGTCATTGGGGTTATCTATGCAAAATTCCTTTGTTTTACTAACCACAGAGAAAGCCCTTGCTTGGGCTTCCTTGAGGAGTGTCCTGAGGAGTCAGAACCTGGGGTGGTTCCAAGCTCAGCAGTTGCTGCTTTCCCGCACTGTGCGTCAACCGCCAAATGGCTAGAACCGTTTCAAAGTTTAGAGGGAAAGGGAAATGAGAGGAGTTTTGAGGTCTTTGCTGGTTTCTTATTCAAAACATGACTTCAATTCCAAGCAGCCAATTACAATTGTGATTGCTTATACCTGGTGAATTCTAATCTTCTGTATGGGAACCACACTGCATGTGGATGGGGGCCTTCCCATCTGCCTCCTTTGTGAATCTCTTCTTCTTTCAGTGCCTCCAAACTTGGGCCCCAGAGAGGGGTACGGCAGCTGACATGCTCTTGGGCCTTGGTCCAGACATGCATCTTTCTGGAAGGATGACTGAATCCCATTCTTAAGTCTGAAGTTCCTCTTGATTAGCGGCTCCTTTTGTTTGTTGTTTTTAACGGCACCTCTGTCTTTCGTGGGTAGCTTACAGGGATGTGTTTGAGAGCTCCTTCCAGCTGGGAAGTTGCCCAGCTCCCACCAGCTGAGTTGGGGGATGGCTTCCCTTTAGTTCCGCTGCTGCCTGTGGACTACAAGCACTGTGCTTCCAGCCCTGGCCACAGTGGCCCTTGTCTGCTGTGCAAATTTGGCTCTGTTCTCAGGGTTTTTATTCTCCAGCCATCTGGGCATTTTGAGCACCCCTCTTATCTTAGTACCTTGGCACTCAGAACCACATGTCATCCTATCATAGAGATGGGAACAAAGGAATCCTTCACTTTGGGCCTGCAATTCCCCTGGAGCCATCATAGGTTGAGTGACAGTCAAGGAAATTGTGGGGTGGGGATAGGTCTGGAGTGATATCAATGGTTTTGCTGATAGAAGGCATACGGAATGGTGTGACAATAGCTAGGAGTGTTTAGGACTAGGATTCTTAGCTCCTGGTTTCCTCCTTTTTCTGTTGGCTATTTTTTTAGTCAGGGAGCAAGGAGCATAAAGACCCCTGTGGCCTTTGATTGCTGTAGCCTTTCCAGGCCTGGCAGCCTAAGCTTAGGGGCTAGCATGTGCTGTGTGCCAGAGGAGTGAATCACCAGCTTCTAAAATTCCTCCTCCACCTCCTCAACTGCTGATTTGGGTTTGAGCAGAGTCATTCACTCTTCAGAGAAGTGTCTGGAAAGATTAGTCCAAGAGTGCTGACAGCAAGTTCCCTAAAATCATTCTGCCTGGAGAAAAAGAAGCGTTTGCTCAAAGAACAGTTCACTGCCCGGTTTACTCCCCCTCCTCTGTGTCCTTTCTTGTCTCTACCCCCAGCCCTCTGACCCCTGTGTACTCATTCAGGTCATTTGCCCTGTGCAGATCTCTCTTGGAGGTGGTCATTGAGGCACTGGCCAGCCAAAGAAAATGCAGCCAAATGGTATTAAGTCACTTCCGTTTAGACCTTAGTAGTTGGGTGGGACTGCAGCTTCTTGAAAGGCAGACCTAAAATGCTCGCCTCTTTTCAGAGAATCTGATTTCATATTTGGCTGTTGACCACATAGTTACTGGCATTCATTCATATATTGGAAGCCCGGAGCTTCCACATGCTTGATTCTACAGAGCAGTGTAATATTAACAAGACACGTCTTGATTATGGAGCCAAAACTGTGATGCAACCTCATTTCACACCAAAGTGGGTGGGTATATTTATTTATGTTTTAATGGTTGAGGCAGCAGAGACACAGGCATGTTGGAAATTCATTCAGGATCAGCCAGTGAGTCCAAGTTTTGATCCTTTGGTCTTCATGCTAGGCAGTGGTGGTCACTTTCTTATAGAGCAGACAACCATTGTAACTAGAACCACAGGTTCTCCACAGGCTCTCTCTCCACCTACTAACGCCACCATCCAGCTGCTGGAACCCGCTCGGTTTTCTGTAGAACGCCAGCTAATGACACTTTGTGTGGGTGCCCCCAGAAAGCCTTTCAGTCTTTGTCTCATTTTAGGTGTGCATCTCAACCAAGAAGATAACTCTTCATATGCAAAATGAGCTCTCTCTGGTTTTCACAGTTTCTTTCCATGAATCACCCACCGTCAGCCCCTAGTCCTCTGTCTGGCAAACTTAGAAGAGACAATGGAGTACAGACTGATTGTTGCTCCCAGTGCACATGAATGATACACTGACCTTTTACATAATTGGTAAATGAGTGCAGACGAAATGCATATTCTCTGGCACGAGCTGGCTCTACGACGTGGTTTAAAGTAAATGGCCATTTTATTTCACATTAGGAAGAGAAACTTAGAGCAGCTTGGTGGCAGATCTGTGGTTAGGTAATTAATCTAAAAACTATAGCTTTCTTCTACATAGGAGATTAAATACCCATCTTTGGTCAGATCAAAGCGAGCCTCTTGGACTATCTGATCTTTGCAAAAGGCCCCATGGTGGGCCAGCACAACAGTCTTAGCATGGATTGCTCCTTGTGTTAAAAAAAAAAAAAAAAAAAAAAAAAAAAAAGACCATTTTAGTGTGTTTAAATAATTTGGTCTGCCAGCTTTTGTAGCTCTTTGGACCCAAAGTAAAACTTTAGTTTTATTTGTGCTGACTTTATGTCAATTTTCTTCTACTAAAACAAGTCACTGTCTCCTGGAATTTGAAGAAAAGTGAACATTTGCAGGGGCTTTTCTGAATGAGAGCAGAGTATGGCTCTTTGGGGAGCATTACAATAAATAGCATCTTCACCTAATATGGCATTTTCTTTAGGACATTAACAAACAGAGTTTATATAATCGCTCATTCACTTTCTTCATATCCCATTGAGATAGTTTAGATACTGGTGCAGTCCTAAAATGAAAAGAACCAAAGTATTAAGTTCAACGTAAATGGATTACAGGAAAGAATGCAGACATCTGTGTGATCTGAATTGCCAAGGTGCTGCCTAGAGCTTGTATATTTTGTGACTTCTGCATCTCACCTACCCATGGGGGTCTGAGCAGTGTATGATTTGGGCCAGGGTGCAACAGGCCCATGGGCAGGTTGAACTGGACAAATTACCATATGTCATAGGTACCAACCTGGCACTAATTATGTACCAGTCAAGGAAGTGTTTTTTAAATCATGGGGAGCCACTAGTGAAAATCCATTGGTGTTTTGATGGTTGCCTTTGTAGGTACTTTTATAATTTGAAACCATTCCTATGGCAGGCCCAGGGAGAAGTCTTTCTTCAGCCAACATGCAACATTAGGCAGAAGAAAGGAGGCCTTTCTGGCTGATTTGACCCGTGGGTGGGCCCTCTTCCACATGTTTCTAATTAGGGATGCAAGAGAGAGTAGATATTCCATGGCGACTCTCCTTTCCTTCTCGGCTATGAGATAGAACAACAGTGCCTTTGTGGTGACCTCTCCAGAGCTGTTTACATTTGGTGACCTGACTAAGCACTTCTGCCAGCGTGGATGCACCTCCTGGCCAACAAGGAACAGCCACGCTATCTGTTAGTATGGTAGACCTTGGAGGGCAAAATGAAAAATAAGATGTTGTCCCTGTTGTTGAATAGTCTAAGTTAATTTTTTTACAGATTTCTTGAGGTATAATTTACATAATATAAATTCACTCATTGTAAGTATATAATTCAATGATTTTTAGTACATTTAGAGAATTATATCACCATCACCACAATCCAGTTTTACAACTTTGGTTGGCGTTATTTTGAAAATACCAAATAATCATAATCGGAATGCAGGTCATGCTGAAGTACAAAATAAATTTTTGAGGCTATCTTGAGCTAAGGAAGAAGGCCACCCAACAAGTCATTGGAGACAACTAAGTCTCAAGTTTCTACATGAAGCCTTGAGATTAGCGTTTGTATTTCAGAAGACTATTCCATATTTTTGCTCATCAAATGGTATGACCTACTTGAAAGAACTGAGAAACCATTTGCTATAGAACCTACCTCACATATCAGCATCAATGAGTGTTTCTTGGCTATAAAGAGAAGGTGAAGAAGATGAGAATGTGTGGATCCTTCCTTCAAAAAACTCATAGCCCACTTTAACATCTCATCAAAGATTTACTTATGTGCCCTCTCATTTTCGGATATTATGTTAGGCACTGCAGACACAAAGATGAGTGAAACAAGGTCCCTACCTTGAAAGTTTAGAGTCTAGTGGCTCATAGGTAATATGATAGTTTCAATATGATGTCGTAAGTTCTGTGATAGAGACAAGTGCTGCGTTGTATCAGAAAGGCCATCAAAGCAAAGATTGCCTAGAGAAGATGTTACTAAGAAATCAAAGACATGGTTAATAATTGCATCAATCCTGCTGACATAAATTGAGCACCTGTCCTTTGCTCCATTTGAACGAGGCTCTGTGAGATCTGGTCCCTGCCTACAAGGGGCTTTTGTAATTGGTGGGGGAAACAAGTCTACTGTTACTTCCAATTGTATGTGGTAACTGCATATGGGTGGAAAGAGCAAAATACACTAGGAATTTAGAGGCAAAAGAGAAACCATCTCAAGAAGTCTTTTGAGAAGAAGTGGCCTACAGGCTACTTCAAAACCTCAAAAAGCTCAAAAGCGGAAATTTGACAAAAAGGTAGGGTTTCAGCAGGCATGGGCAAGCTTTGGGAAGTGGTTCAGAAGAAAGATGTGAGTAAAGGCTCAGGGGTGGGAGAGCTATGTTCTGAAAAGAGTGAGTCATCCAAGATGGGTTGATACATGTGTCATACAGTATACACTATTTCTATATATTTATGTCAGAAACAGGGAAATTAAGTAAATCACACGTTCTCACTTCCCTTGGCTGTATCAAGGAAGGCTTCCTAGAGGGGCAGTTCATTCCACTCTGTCCCTTATGTGTGCTTAATGCCAAGATGATATGATGATTAGTTTCCTTCTTCAGTTTCTTCTTTTATTTCGCCATGAAGCCACCACCTACTGGGCCACCATCAAAGCACCAATGGATTTTCACTAGTGTTCCCCATGATTTAAAAAACACTTATTTGACCAGCACATTTTGGGGCCAGGTTGGTAAGCAGGAACCAGTTCCATTTGTTTGTCCAGTTCAGCCTGGCCATAAGCCTGTTGTACCCTGGCCCAGAAGTTTAATGTAATACTTGCAAGATGACTAAAAAAACAGCTCCTTGAAACTTTGGCTGCTGTCCTTTGAAGGGGTAATTGCTGTACCTGAGTAGACTCAGGAAGTGAATTAGAGGCTTGAGAAGAAAAAGAAGAAGAATGGTACCATTTGCTTAAAATTCCCAGGACTCCACAGGGTAAACCTATCTCTAAATTTAGGTTGCCAAGGACCTTGAACCTGGGGTTGCTTGGGGATATTTTGAAAAGTAAGGAATATTGTTGGCGTTCAATCAGGAAGGAAAGAACTAAGTTCTTTTTGATATAACCAAGGAAGAGGGAGTTTTGCATTTGTTTGTTTGCATGGGCAGTCCATCTACTGTGTGTCCATGTTCACAACATGGCCGACCCCTCTCTCTGAGGTCAGTGTGAATAGCCAGCCTGTAGCTATAGCTAGAGACAATGGCCAGCAGCGCTGGGCCTTGCCCTTTAGGCCCCAAAAGTTAATGTCATAGTCTTTTGTGGCATTGAACCTGCCAAAGAAAATGCTACTTTGTTTGGGAAATATAATTTCTGTATGTGTATTTTCTTTTTCCATGAAGAATAAAGAGGAGAGAGTTTTAGAAAATCATAACTATCCTATTGGCCTTGCTAGACAAGCTAAAGCAGCAAGAGGTCAGTGATCTTACAAGCATCACGTCTCAAACGTCTGTCTACCCATAATTACTAACATGCCATCTGAGGGGAAGTCCCCTCCCATTGTTATTTTTTTACTCTAGACTGAGATATTTTAAAAAAAAATCCCTGAGTGGGGAAATGATATTATTAAAAAAAAAAAAAAAAGTCTGTAAATTTAGTACTATATTTGCTGAGAAGTAAAAGCCCTAGAAACTGTGGGGCTTTTTTTTTCTCTTTTGGCATTTTCCAGTGCATAACTAATTATGGATGGGCGGTGACTTTGCTTTGCTGCTCTCTGGGTTAGAAAGGGTAGCTTCTTGGCCACTGATGAAGGTTGCCAGATAAAATGCAGGATGCTCAGTTAACTTTGCATTTTGAGTAGACAACAAATATTTTTTTAGTATGAGTTCATTGCACATATTGCACTGGGACATATTTATACTAAAAATGATTCAGTCTTTATCAAACATTTAAATTTAATTGGGCATCTTGTAGTTTTAGTTGCTAAATCTGGTGACCCTAACTTACTTCATAATAAAAAAGGCTGCCCAAGAAGCCTGGATTTTTTATGATGACTGAAGGTCGCTATCAGTTTTGAACCCAGACAGAACAATCTAGGAGATAAAACTGAAAATAGAATCAGATTGTCATACAAAGGTAAAGAGGGTCCTTTCCGGTTTCTTTATCTTTGTGTAGTTAGCCCTGAGGATCCCTTTCTATTGGGAGTGACCCTCCTAGTTCTAGTGTAGCTCAAAGTCATACGTTGTAAACCATCTGGATGACTTCTTTGTTCTGGCTCTAATTCAGATGATTAGGTCAGACCTGGGGCTCCCTTTTAAATCCAAAGTACTTGGCCTCCATAGGGTAACTTTGGACCCTCTTGAATTCTTGCTTCTATAAAATTCCTATCTGGCCTAGTGAAGTGAGCTCTGCCTAGGCATGTGTTTGGAATAAGAATAGCCATCATTTACTGAGTGCCTAAATGCACCACTGCTTTACCTTCGTGACCTACATGAGTTCACGTTGCCCAACGACTCTGTGAGACATCTCTGTTACCTTTATTTTACAAATGAAGAAATGAAGGTCCAAAGAGATTGGGTAGCATGCTGCAGTTCACAGAGCCAAAGAAGGGCAGAATTGGGATTAGCATTCAGTTCCCTCTGACTCCAAAACCCCTTTGCTTAATCTCTGTGCTACCACATGTGGTATCCTTAGATCCCCACTCTTCCACTCCTTCCCGGGCCCCCAGTTTGACTTGCTATTGGAGTCATCCCTTTCTC
Source organism: Ursus arctos (assembly GCF_023065955.2). NCBI lineage: Eukaryota > Metazoa > Chordata > Mammalia > Carnivora > Ursidae > Ursus > Ursus arctos. The sequence goes on along the minus strand of NW_026622930.1, from coordinate 31,729,449 downwards.
TCCTTGTTACTTACATGCTGGAATTGATAGAGCAATTTTCCATCTGAAATTGGCCCTAAGTAATCTCTGTTCCTGTGTGTCATGCAGCATTGCAATAGACAGAGAAATTTGGGCACGGGAAGATGTTAACTTTGGATGTTTGCTATTTTATACGAAAATGATTAAACCAGTGGGGGAAAAAAGCCCAGGAACTTTATTACCACATTTTAAAATGTGTCATCATTTTAATATCTTTAAAGAGCCTGAAGAGACTTTTAAGCACTAGACCGTAAATAGCTAACAGCTACAAGATGGGCTTACATAGGAATCACATGATTGCTCCAAAATGGCCATTTGTGTACATTCTGCAGGGGTGCCATGGTCCTCAGCCAACTGTCGTGACAAAGACAGGGACCCTTCTTCCCCACTGGTTCCCCCCATTGCAGCCCTCCCCTTGGTAAAGAAGCGGCAAAGATATACTGCCCCTCACCATTTTCTTTTTGAACCAACATTTGCCCCTCCTGGTTCACTCGTTATACAAAATGATTTGTCAGCATTTGAGCTCGTCAAGTAAAGCTTTACTTGTTCCAGCTGGGAAAGTTCATGAAGTTAGCCATTCCATTCCCCTCATCTGCTGTGGCCACAGTTGTTAAGTGTAAAATATCTCTGTGGGTGTGGTCTACCAAACATCCCAACGGCATTTCTCAAACTGTGTGTGATGGACCCAAAGGTCTGGAAGAATGTCTTTCCTAGGGTCACACTGGAACCCTGCCTCTGGTGAAAAGTTATCCCACCCTCTCTCCTCTGACTTCCAATGTGCCTCTCATCTTCCTACCCCCTAGTCACCATGTACAGGTCTTTCTTCTTCTGGGCTCTCTCTTCATCTGGTTCCACCTCTCCATCACACTCCATTTCTCCTACTTCCTATTTCCTTTCACCATCCACTCCTCAAATTTTCCAAAATCAAGTCATTCTAATTCTAAAAGGAAATTTAAAACAAAAAAATGGTAAACTAGGAAAACAGCAGAGGTGGGGGCATACTGTTAGAATCTTCCTCAGCCCTACATGTCTGAGAAAAATAATCTTGTACTTTCTCCGAGAGGAGGGCAGCCCCAGCCACTCCCCACTCCTCACATTCTTCTGCCCTTTTGGAACCCCCCTTCCCACTGCCAGTCTAACTTAGTCAATTTATACACTTGGTAAACTTGTACATTTTTTATCTCCCTCCTTTTGGGTGATAGAATGCTGCTGCCAACGGGACTTGCAGGAACAATTTAAGTGATAGTCTTAGAAGATTTCAGAAGAAGCTCTGGAAAGACATTATTGATTAGTCGCTGCCCTTGGTATTTCATTGCATCTGAGAGGCACAGAAAATAGAAGCATTTGGTTCATAATCTCTTCCTTGGAAGCAAGAGAGGCAGCATGGGTGTAGGCTTTGAGCAAGTCACTTAAGCCCTGTATTTTTGTTTCCCCATCTGTAAAAAGGGCAAAAAAAGTCATCCTGACTCTAGCATTTGTTGTGAGGATTCAATGAGTTAATATTTATGAATCACTTAGAACAGTGCTTAGCATATATAGAGTAAGCATGATATTAAATAGGTAAATATAATAAAGCAAAAAAAAAAAAATCACAATGTCCTTCTTTTGATCCATGCCTGAATAACTATATTCAGCTTCTGTCTGACAGCTTAAAGGTCCAAAATAAATCCAAGTGGCAGTTTGCAAGGACTGCACAATAACACATTCCGTAATTTCACTCAAGGACTTTGACAATCTGGTCTTAGTATACGTCTTCTCACCTGTATTTTGGCCAGACTGATTATTTCCCATTCCAACTCATTCAGATTCCCTTCCCTCCCCTTCCCTGTACCCACTTGCCTTGCTGACCTTACCTCATATTGGCTGTCAGCCTGTGTGGCCCAAGTGTTAGTGGAAATCGATTTAAGGGCAAAGCCTTTTTCCTCTTCTAGATCGTAAGCTTCTTTGCGAGGATGAGGGCCACATTTCTGATGGTTGTGTATCCTTCTCCATGCCCTGTGCATATATGGTACTCTTATCAATGTGGGGTTTTTTGGCTCATTTGAGCTTTCGCAGACTAGGAAATTGTTGGCGTAGAGCCAAGTGGCACCTAGTAGAATCTTGCTTCTAGGCCTCATCGATGTGTTCTGTTGAAAGCCCAGTGTTTCCCTGCTTTGTGTTAGGTTAATGGGAGCCCCCAGTACAGGCCAGGGCAGATGAAGCCACTGTGAAGTTCTGTGTGTGTGTGTGTGTGTGTGTGTGTGTGTGTGTGTGTGTGTAAGGGGGTTGGTCCTGTGCTGAGATCCCAACACAGGCTGAAAGGAGGTGTGCCTGTAGGCAGAAGGCTGAAGGCATTGCTTTGTACAATTACCAGGAACATTCTTAATTAGCACCTTGAGAAAGGGTAAAAGGGGACAGTTAAAATATACTTTTTTATTATACAAAGCACTGCCTCTTAAAATGCTCCAGCTTTGCCTAGTGGGTAAAGGACTAAACACAGAGAGCTGGGAAAAGTACGGCCGCGCCACTGAAAGGTGCCGGGGCGAAGCAAGACAGAGAAATTGGCATAGCCGTTAGTGACACTCTCTAAAATGAGGCAGTGTGGTGCTGTCATTCATATCCCGGGCAAGTTTTGGTGGGTGGATAAATAAAATTCCATGGGGAAAACTGTTTTCTAAAAGTAAATTCTGGCCCTCCAGCATGGTGGTATGTATGTCCACACTTTTATAAATCTATATACACAAACCCGGATGACCATGTCACTCTCACATGTTAGAGATACAATTGGCAAAGACGGTGGAAGAATAAAAAAATACAATGTGTGTTTTTCCCCACTTGTGGGTAGTGTTTGCTGTTTGGAGATGTATGGTTTTAGTAGCCTTGACCAGTAGATCTGGCAACTGAGAATTTAAAAAGGGAAAGCAAGAATACAGAGAAGAAGACCATCTATTGTTTTGCAGGACTCGTCTTCGCAGCAGCACTCTGCCCAGAAGCTGTTACTCCTCCAAGGAGAGCCCAGGGACAAGAAGAATAGGCTTTCCTGACCCAAAGACAGGAATACCCAGGGAGACCATGGGATCTAGGAGTGGGAGCAGAAAGGAGGGTGAAATGTTCGGTGAGACTAGTACTTGCCGAGGGGTCGGCCAACCAGTCATCCTGTGGCAGCTGAGCCTTGCTGCCTCTGCAGCTGAGGGCAGGATCCTTTAGACCCAAAGATGTGGGCATTCGTTCGTGTATGCCTTCACTCTGCAGCATACCTTTACTGAGTGCTTATTACGTGCCAGATCCGGGGCTGAGCCCCGACGTGTGACCTCACTGGGCCTTGAGTCCAAGGCCTTGGCCATGACGGGTGGTGTTCCTTAGAGAACTGGGAAGCCTGCCAAGAGGAGGCACAGTGCAAACAAAAAAGCCCTGGAGAAACTGAGCCCCGCAGCAGAGGAAGTGATGTACCAATGTTCTGCCTCCAGAGAGCGGAAGCGGGAGCAGACAGTCTTCTGCGAGTCGGAGCTTGACCTTCGACATGACATTCAGATAGTAAGAGAACATGCAGGAGTTCAGAGACTCCACTGATTGGGACATGCAGTTGTGAGTCCTCAGAAGCTACAAAGCCAGCTAGGAGTGGCAGGAAAAGAAGCTGAGAGAAGGAGCTAGTGCAGGCACCTGCAGTCATCAGCGGCCGTAAGAGTTTACTAAGCTCCTGGAGGAGCCTAAATAAAACCACACCCATAGTCATACACACTATAACTCATTGTGGAATCGCCCAGCATATCAGCAAATTATATGTAGTTTGCCTACGGTGCTATCTTGGTGGATCGCAAATAATCTCTTATTTTATGTTCTTTTTTAAAAAAAACATTTATTTATTTATGAGAGTGAGAGAGAGCACAAGCGTGGGGGAGGGAGAAGGACAAACAGATTCTGCACTGAGTGCAGAGCCCAACATGGACTCGATCTCACAACCCTGAGATCGTGACGTGAGCCGAGGTCAGGAGTCGGATGCTTAACCGACTGAGCCACCCAGATGCCCTTGTTTTATGTTCAAAAGTCTACTCAAACAGTGTTAGGATGAACCATCTGAGCCCAGGTAGATGGAACAAAATATCTGCTCCCAATCTACATGCCTGGGCAGGAAATACTCTTGATGAAATTTCCAGGCCTCATCTTCCAGACTGTTTGTTCATCCCCTGTTATTGTGGGCATCACCAAGTTTTCACAGTAAATTGCAAAGCAGGTTGTCTTTCCCAATACATGATGTGCTTCTTTAGGGTAGGTATCCTATCCTGGTAATCTCCAGTGCCCAGCACAGAGCCTGGCACACAGTGAGCCCTGTGTCACCTTTCAGGCTACTTTAGACCCATCCACTCATGCCTCACTCATGCTTATGCTCCGCCCCAGTTATTCCTCACCTGTGCCATATCATGTTATTAATGCCAATGAGGCATTGAACCACCCCTTCTCCTAACATTTCTGCCTTCTTCAGGTGAAACTGGTTCACACATGTCTGTCTCTCCCACAGCAGCTAGCACGATGCCTTCCACTCCAGTGTCTGTCTCTTCCACAGCAGCTAGCACGATGCCTTCCACTCCAGTGTCTGTCTCTCCCGTAGCAGCTAGCGCGATGCCTTCCACTCCAGTGTCTGTCTCTCCCGTAGCAGCTAGCACGATGCCTTCCACTCCAGTGTCTGTCTCTCCCACAGCAGCTAGCACGATGCCTTCCACTCCAGTGTCTGTCTCTCCCACAGCAGCTAGCACGATGCCTTCCACTCCAGTGTCTGTCTCTCCCGTAGCAGCTAGCACGATGCCTTCCACTCCAGTGTCTGTCTCTCCCGTAGCAGCTAGCGCGATGCCTTCCACTCCAGTGTCTGTCTCTCCCACAGCAGCTAGCGCGATGCCTTCCACTCCAGTGTCTGTCTCTCCCGTAGCAGCTAGCGCGATGCCTTCCACTCCAGTGTCTGTCTCTCCCGTAGCAGCTAGCGCGATGCCTTCCACTCCAGTGTCTGTCTCTCCCACAGCAGCTAGCGCGATGCCTTCCACTCCAGTGTCTGTCTCTCCCGTAGCAGCTAGCGCGATGCCTTCCACTCCAGTGTCTGTCTCTCCCGTAGCAGCTAGCGCGATGCCTTCCACTCCAGTGTCTGTCTCTCCCACAGCAGCTAGCGCGATGCCTTCCACTCCAGTGTCTGTCTCTCCCGTAGCAGCTAGCACGATGCCTTCCACTCCAGTGGGTGCTCAACGAACTTGTGCTCATAAGATCCCGGTAGTGAAGTGAAGTAGTTAGGAGCAGGTATTAGCTCATTAGGGAGCAATAGCAGATGTGAGCAAATGCTCAAGCATTTTGTGGGACTACCTGGATTCTTTTTTTTTTTTTTTTTTAGATTTTTATTTATTTACTTGAGAGAGAGAGAGAGTGAGCAAGTGAGACAGCATGAGCAGGGGGTTGGGGAACGACAGAGGGAGAGGGGAGAAGCAGGCTCCCCACTGAGCAGGGAGTCCACTGCAGGGCATGATCCCAGGACCCCAGGATCATGACCTGAGCCTAAAGGCAGATGCTTACCCGACTGAGCCGCGCAGGTGCCCCGGGACTACCTGGATTCTAATCCTGGGCTCCTCCTGAAGGACTTTTATGACTTTGAACCATCCGCTAAACCTCCCTGTGTCTCAACTTCTTCATCTTTATGGTGAGGATAATACTATTACCTACGTAGTAAAGATGCTGTGAAGCTGAATGAATTAAGATATGTGCAACACTTAGCACAGCACCTGAGCCCACAGGGACAGCTGTCATCCCCATCAGCACCACCAGCCATAGGTATTCAGTATCAGAAGTTGGAGTCTGGATAAAGAAAGTAAGTTCCTCTGGGTTATAGTCTTGTGAAGTCTGGACTGGAATGCGCCTTCTCCGGTTCCTCATGGAGTACCTTGTGTCCTGCCCTTTTTCTACACAGGGAACATGTCTGCCTCAGGACTGTGTAGAGCATCTTAACTAGGAGGTTTGTTTGTTTTGTTTCGTTCTACTTTTTGTCCTTGACCTGTGTTTATCTGTTGGTGTGTGAGGTTCTCACAGGGGGACGTCCGTGACCCACAATCAGTTAAGCACCACTGAGGGAGCCATTGATGATATTTCTGTGAAGAAGAGTGAGATGAACTGTGTACACGGCAGAAATATACACCCAGGACACCCAAGTGTGGCTCTCCCCAGCACTTACCATCCCACTGCCCCTTCGAACGTAACACTGACACAGCTCAGTGTTTTCACAGGCCCCTACTAAGTGCCAGGCACTGAGCTAGGTCTGGGACCGGAACCGTGACTGAGACATGGTTCCTGCTGTGGAGGTGCTCGGGGTTAGAGCAATTTCTTTTCATCTTTTATGAAACACTAACTGAATAATTTTATTACTCGTTAATAAGTAAGACTTATCTCCCCAGTTGTACTTACTGTGTGTTAGTACTGTCTGGGACACTCTCACAAACAGTGCTGTTTGCCCCACCACTACCCAATAGTAGGAAAGGGTGCCAGGTTATAAAGATGAGGACAGTGGGGAGGAAACAGCAGGTTTGTGTCAATGTGACGAAAGCCAAGCAGTCCTCGTTCCAGTCCACTCTGTATCTGTGTCTAGATCATTAGTAGAGGACTGAAGGCGGTTTTTGTCATAAACCTCCTTATGCCTAGGCTTGGCCTGCGTTCAACTCTAATAAAAATAACAGTAAATGTTAGGACTAGAAATAAAAGGAGGCACAGGTTACTTACTAGAACTTTTTCTACAACTTCTTCAACTGAGTACATTACATATTGTATCAGCCAGGATCCTATCAGGAAAGAGATGGCTCTTTAATTAGGATCATTCAGAAAACCTGAATAATAAAGACATACTTGTAATGGAGTGGACAGGGGTGCAGGGAGACCACAAGGCTTGTGCAGTATTCTGGGGCTAATAATCATTGGCTCCATTAGTACCCCTAGACTGAAAGGGCAAGAGGATGGGCTGGATTTTAGAAACAGGAGACAGGGAGGACTGATGGGTGGGATCTGAGACCTTCCATGAAGAGGCGTGGGCAACCCACAGCCCAAGGGCATTGTACCCGCTGGGGTCCCCTGCTGGTGCCCCCCAGTGGCCAAACCCAGGAAAGAGTCCTGATGATGTGGTCCACCCAGGTCAGGTTCCAAAGCACACAGGGGGATGGAAAAGGAGGGAGAGTAAATCTGGAGTGACCCACAGGAGTATACCTGGAAAACATGTTTTCATGTTTGATTGTAGAGGTAGGGGTGTGTATTTCAATTTTATCTGTTTTGGCAAGCTAAATTTTTAATAGGTTATAAAGTATTTCTGCCATAGTTACAGCATCGTCAGTCTGATGATCTCGGGTATTTTTCTCAGTGTCTTACTAGTTTAGCCCTTTGTTGGGGTGGGGGGTTGAGAAGTGTGTATAAATCAGCTTGTTTTCCTCCAGAGTGCACAGAGAATAAAAATGCTGTTCTTCAGAGATTCTTCTTTTTACAAAGAGAGTTGCTTCATTTCTCCTCCTCTTCGCTGCTTGCTCCTACTGTGCTTGGGCCAAGAGTATATTACATTTGGAGACTTCTAGCATGGTGCTTCCCAAACCTTTCTGAGCTAAAAACTCCTTTGGGAACCCAACTAAACTTCCCGGTTCCCTTTTGCTTATAATACCAAGGCCCGTGTTCCCCAACAAGGCTATATTTACTACTTACAAATATTTTTGTAATTGACTTAAGACTCAACAAGGAACCAAAGGTAAACAGACTCTAATTATTTCAAGTTCTAACCACTATGAGTGGATAGTAATCTTTGAGAAGGAATTATTAAAACACGGTAGAAGGTAGTCAAATTAAATATCGAGTCATAATTGCAAAGGAATATCTGTGACTACAAAAAGGCCAAATAAACTGGAATTTAAAAGTTAATCAGTGTGTCATAGGAAACATGATTATGGCCCATTTCAGCACAGTGTCTGGAAGTTACAGTGTGGACTCTTCGAGTTATTCACTCATGTTCATTCATCTTACTGTGACAGTCAGCATAAAACCCTTTAAATCACTTTAAAAGGTAGGTGATTTCCTGGAAAAGCTATCCTACCTCTGCTCAGTGCCCCATAGAAGGGCCCCACTTCTCTATGGAGCCCTTTGGCCCCTCCTTCTTTTTATACACCTTGTATACCTTTATCCAGCCGTATATCTGTGGTCATTGTATTTTACTGAGCTGCCGTAAAGTCACTGCAAAATTCTGATCAGAACTTCCCTGAATTGGGGATCAAAGAAATGCTAAGGGAATTCTCATTATAGGCTTTAAGTAGATGCTTTTTCTTAGATCCGTGGGAGAGATTTCTCTAATTCTTGGGTTGCCCTTTCTGAAATTACACAGAAAGAACTGTATCTTCTCAGCCCTTTGCCCTTCATCCTACACCCCTATCCCAACCCAGCAAGCATTTTCTTCTGTGCATTGTGAGGCAGTGTTGTCCTTGAGTGTTTGGGGTCTTGTGCTGGTGATGGGCTAGGCTGCTATCCAGTGGATTCATTCATTCAGCCTTTACTGACCCCACACTGTGTGTCACAGACCAGACCACTCTGGACTCCCTGAAAGGCATGAGGAGACACTGAAGGCCTAGCAGTAGAAGAGTGCTGTGCTCTCCCCTGACAAGCTTTCCTTCCCCTTTCTTTTGGAAACAGCACCTCAGTTTTCCCACCTGAATCTCCATCTGTGTGGTTCATATGAGGCTGATGCCACCCTCCAGCTCTAGAGGTTGGCTCTGAATCTGGATCAGACCAAGCAGAGTTTCAGTGATTGGTTTAGGAATAAATATGTGAGTCAAACTAAGGATATGAGAATCTACCACAAGAGTTTGGCCGGAACTACCAGGAAAGAGGGGCCCCCTCTGTCCGCTAGGGTCACTAAACTTGTAGAATGTAAGCCTGTAACCAGCACTTAGGGGGAGCCTGCTTAAGACTGTCCACATTCTGAAAACAGAGCTGAACTGTGGAAAAAGAAATTTCATCATCACTTGAGCACTTGGGTCCACCCACCTTGGAAATGTGACCCATTAACAGGCCCTACCTTTTGTTTTGCCCATTATGACAACTTGAGTTGGCACTCTGTCACTTATAACCTGGACTCTTGAGTAAAATATACACACATCTGAGAATTCAACCCTTTCTGGAACCTGCAGCCCTATGGAGGCCACAAGCTACTAAAAAGATAGTATGGTCAGCTCGAGCTGCAAGTCCTAGAGAACTACAGAGTATTTTTCCTTGTCTCTGGTCTAAAAAGCAGGATGACACACATATGGAACTTGGGAATTCCAGGAGGAGACTTGGGACTGATAACAAGGTGTATCACCAGCCGCATGTGACATCTGTGATTAAATGTTAAAGCCCCACGAGGTCTGGGTTTTACCTTAGGAGAGGAAAAGCATTCTAAATGATTTAGGAGTTTTCACATTTAAACAAGTTAATGTTAAAAATATTTTTTGATAACATAAAGAGGTCAGAGAATCAATTGTGTGTGTGTCCATTTTTCAAGCACACTTTAAAATCTAACATGGTGGTAGACTATGTTAACAGGTGCCTGGCATGAAAAACTGAGTCACCATATTCAGAATTAATGAAACATTAATAGCAGAGCTCTCATTCAGCCACTGTGCCCAGCTTGGGCTTGGGCATTTTGAGAGGATGTGGAAAGCAATTGAAATGATTAAAAGCATGGAAAATCAGATCTATGAAGAACGATGAAAGTGGGCTATTTAACCTAAAGAAAAGAAGATTGAAGGGAGAAAATAAATGGTACTTAAGTATAGGAAGAGTTCTTATAAAGAAAAAGGTGGCAGATGCTGTCCTCCTCCACTGAGTATATTGAGAAAAAATGGCCTTAAATATTTCATTTGTAGAGAAGAAAGATTTTTTTTCAAGCACGTAGGATTTTTTTTTTTTAAGATTTTATTTATTTATTTGACAGAGAGAGAGAGAGACAGCCAGTGATAGAGGGAACACAAGCAGGGGGAGTGGGAGAGGAAGAAGCAGGCTCCCAGCGGAGGAGCCTGATGTGGGGCTTGATCCCAGAACACCGGGATCACGCCCTGAGCCGAAGGCAGATGCTTAATGACTGAGCCACCCAGGCGCCCCCAAGCACGTAGGATTCTTGTACTGGGTAAAGGTTGGACCAGATGACCTTTCAGATTCCTCTTCACTAAGATTCTGATTACTAGATCATGGATTTGCTTTTCAAAAGAATTTTGAAACCACCTGCTGCATATTTTAAACTGTAAGGTGAACAGACACTGGCTGGTTTGGTTGAGGTGTAATTCTGTCCAGAAGTTACTTCCAACACTAATAACATGCCTGTGAAGAAGCAAATATTGTGTATAGACAAACAGTATCAGAAAAACAAAAAATAGAAACAAAAAACATAGTGGTGAAGTAATGATAAAACCTAGGATTTCTATTTTCTACTCCTTCATTTGCCGCTGTTGGACAGAACATCATAATTAGTTTCTGCATTAAGTATATAAATGAGACAAATAAAGTGATAGTTTAGCATTGGTGTCAGTAGTTTTGGAGGGGTAGAATTTAGTGTATGGGTCTACTGAGTCAGGAACATTTAATGTTGACTGTGGTGAAGTATCTGGCTTATTGCCTGCTATAACTTGACCAGACTCATTTGAGATACAGAGACTTCAAACCAAGACTCAGGAAGATGGATTTCACCAAGGGAAACAATTCCAGTTTGATACATGGAAAAGCTATTCTAAAGAACAATGGTTTTGGCATTATTACTGCTTTGATGGATCCAGACCTATTTGAAAGTTAAGGTTAAAAAAAATTCAAGGCCACAGGTTGCTCCACTTTCTTTTCTACTACTTGGGCCATTATCTCAAGTTCTCAGCTGGCGACACAGGATGCTTTGTACAAGCACGAGCTCCTCTGGCTATCGTTTTCATGCGCCCACACATCTACTAATTAGCTCCACTCCTGGGTTCTGCAATTTCCTTGGCCACATTGCTTAGATGCTGCCATTTCCATATATTACACACCAGCAGTCATTTCCTTCATGGAGCCCACATGGTCACTTAAAAGTAATTTATTCAGGAAGCTTTCCAACCTTAAGTGAATCTGCTAATAAGCAGAGGTTGACTGACTTCTCAATCAGTTATTCTAAATAAATTCAAGTGATAATTTCAAGATCTGCAGTTTCAAGTTACAGGGGAAAACTGGGAAGAGAGAAGAATAGCAGGTCTGCAAACCAGTGGTTGAACGTATTGGGGGAAGAGTTTGCTGAACTTGGTGGTTTTGATACAAAGGGACCTGGCAATACCCCACCCAAACTCATGTCCCAGTTGAATTATGCAAGGAAAATCAACTGAGAAACACAAGCTACCAAGCAAACAAACCAAACACCTCTAAACAACAAGAATCTAACTTCCAAAAAGAGTGCATATTATATGTTTACTTTTTAAAAACTGATTTAGAAACAAGAAGCTAGTTTCTAAGTTTATTTCCACACTTGCCCCCTGACCTCTGTCTTGTTGAAAGAGGCAGGGTATCAGATTCTCTCCCATAATTTCCTTTCAACAGCACTTACTGTATTACCCACCCATCCCCCAAACGTAAATGGCTAGAACAGCTGGCTCTTTCACTCCTGGTATACACACACGGACACAAAGGAGATACACACACACACATATGTATAATATACATCTCTGCATATGTAAACGCACTTTGGTCATTTATTTTTTTAGCAGAATAAAGGTCATTAATCAAAATACAATTCATTTTAACCGTCAGAGCTTGACATGAGATCATTATTTCAAGAAAACCCAGAGAGACTAAGCTCCCTTTCATAGTATTGTTTTCTTTCTAAACCCCTCTGTAGGGTGCATGGCTCTTCTCCACTGAGAAAGTTAGGGACAGTGCCATGGAGCAGCCTCGTGGCCTACATGTTAAAAGACCCAAGTTCTCTTGGGGAAAAAGTTCATGCCACATATTCCCTCACCTCACAGAAAGAGAAGATTTTACATCTGTTGTATTCCCAACTCTAGGCTATCGATAGTAGTTAGCCCTGGGGCAAAGAAAACAAAAATGATTTCCCCCCATTTCTCAGAAGAAAAAACTCAGGTGCAGAGAAATACAGCTAAATACCTCTCTCCTATTCCACTGCAGTTCGTTTCATCTGCTCTTTTCTTAAATGTTTTGTAAGCTGAGAAGAAACAGTTTCAGTTCATCTCATCTATGTGAAACCTTTCTTTAGAAAGTGCAAGAGATCTTCATCCCATGAGAGATAATGGCAAGGCTGGCATGTATTTCTCCTTCCTAATGAGTAGGACATAGAGGCATAGCGTAGCGGAGTGACCAGAACGATGGCTGGGCAAATGGAAAACACCACAAGAGCCCTGTCCACAACCTGCCCACCCAGTGAGTAACAGGTTAGTTAGCTGTTCCCTGACTAGAATGACCTCACTCTTTCTGCTATTGAATGTTAGTTCTGTTACAAGCCTTCCAGCCCATCGGGTAGCCCCTTGACCCAATTGGGGCCAACCAGGGGCTCCCAAACTAGTCTGTAACCTCTGACCCTCTAGTCTTAGGAAATTAGGCATATTCATATGCTATGAATAAATAAGAAAATAACAACTCATTGAAAATTGGGCAAAGGCTATAAACTGGTAGATTTTAGAAGAAGAGACTTGAGTCTTTGACTTTACAAGTCATTAAGGAAATAATAATTAAAACAAAATGAGATACCACTCTTACCCATCAATTTGGCCAAACACCCACCAAAACCAAAACCATTGAAAACTTAAAAACTTCTAGATGTCAATGAGCATGTGAGGAAACAAGAACTCATATTGCTGATGAAAGAGTAAATTGGTACAGTCGCTTCGAATAATCTGGTAGCATCTGGTTAGACATGAAAATGCACACACACTGCAATCCAATAAATACAGTTCTAGATGTGTGCCTGAGAGGTACTCGATGCTCCATAAGATTAAGTACCCAAACCACCATTTTCGTATTTGTAAAAAAAGACTAGAAGGCTGAATACTGAATTCTTGATCATGGTTGTCACCAGAAGGAAATAGAATTGTGGTACTTTGACTTGATACATTTTTTAATGTACAAGACAAAAGATTTTTTTAAAAACTGAAGAAAATGTAGAAACAGGGTTTGTTATCATTTTCTCTGTATCTTCTGTATTTAAAATGTTTTCAGGGGCGCCTGGGTGGCACAGCGGTTAAGCGTCTGCCTTCGGCTCAGGGCGTGATCCCGACGTTCTGGGATCGAGCCCCACATCAGGCTCCTCCACTACGAGCCTGCTTCTTCCTCTCCCACTCCCCCTGCTTGTGTTCCCTCTCTCGCTGGCTGTCTCTATCTCCGTCGAATAAATAAATAAAATCTTTAAAAAAATAAAATAAAATAAAATGTTTTCAGAGTTAAAAAAGAAGATTGTCCTTCCTGCATCTGACTGTGCAGCAGGCTTTAGTCCTGCCGCCATTTTATGACTTGCATCTTTCCAGGTCCCCAGGCCCAGAGGCTTTCCTTTTTGCTGCCTACAGGTTTCACCACGACTCTTTTACCTCCCTGCAGCTGCTGATCAGCTCAGGGAGGATGGTGCCAGAAAGACCCGACAATGCAGGGGATTGTAGGAGAGGCCTGGAATCTTTCCCCTTTCCCCCCTAGCATTTCAGAGAGTTGCAAAATTGCCTCAAGGATCATCTAATGTAATTATTTTATTTAAATGAGGCAACTGTGGTCGTGAGAGGCTTGTTCAAATTCACCTGCTAACTAGAGTAGGTACCAGAATCTGTGACCTGAATGGAAATTCTACTGAGCCTTCGCTGTGGACAACCAGGCCCCCCACCACAGGTTTGTCTTGTGGAAATAGCCATGAAGCCAGCTATCCTTGAAGAGACGAGGAGAGGAGTGAGAAGTCTGTGTGGTCACTGCATTCTGGGAGGCAGCGAAACAGAGAGGTGAAAAGGTTTCTCAGAAGTCACGCTTCCCTGGGGGTGTATCCTGGCTCTTCCACTTCCAGCTGTTTCACCTTAGTGGATATTTAACCTCTCTGTGCCACTGTAAAAGTGAGAAGAATAAGATCACCTATTTCAGGGGGGCCATAATGAGAGTTAAAGAATTAATGATGTATTATGTAAGAATGGTGTCTGGTATACGTGCTCAACAAATGCTAGCTATTATTATTGCATCATTCATAGCACGAACTATTGAGGAAACTGAATCTTTAATTATGATTCTGCCATCTTTTGCCATAAACCACATACCTATCTCTCAAAGTTGTCATTAGTATCTTCCTTCATATTTGACTCGGGTGTCTCAGTTTTGCAGTTAAGAAAGCAGAATTTTAAAAAGTAAGATATTTATTTGTCCAAAACAATGTTGTAAATGTGTGATGCTGGTTATATTTTCTTTTCATTATATTTTGTCCAACACTTATTTTTCCCTTTCTGTACATGTGGGGCCACACATAGGGCCACTAAGCAATGACGTTGACCGTAGTAGACAGCTCTTCCTATTGGGGGTCTTACTGCCTGATACCCAGATTGTTATCCTGATGCTCTCCAATCAATTACCAGCAAGTTCTTGAAATTTTTCAAGAAGGAAATACCCCCAAACTCCTGTGACAGAAATGCCTTGAACCTTAACTAGGATGATGACAAAGTTTTACCTGCTGCCAAATTTGTACCTATTGTATGGAGAAGATTTGTAACTCATAAATTAAATTGTCTTTTCCTATATCAGTTTATTGGAACTTCAACTGTTGTATATTAATCCTGATGTGACTTCCAGACATCAACCCATTCACAGGTGGAGAATTCATTCCCAGGCTTTGCAAGAGAGGTAACTATATCTTTATTTGTTCCCAGTGCCTCCTACCCCAATAATGCAGTTTTTTGTTTTTGTTTTTATTTTATTTATTTATTTTTTGACAGAGAGAGACACAGCAAGAGAGGGAAAACAAGCAGGGGGAGTGGGAGAGGAAGAAGCAGGCTTCCCACTGAGCAGGGAGCCTGATGCAGGGCTCGATCCCAGGACCCTGGGATCGTGACCTGAGCCGAAGGCAGACACTTGACGACTGAGCCACCCAGGCGCCCACCAATAATGCAGTTCTAAAAGATGTATTTCTATAGAGTAAGATATTATAAATCTCCTTTTCATGGTTGTTGAAAAGATTTTTTTACAAATATTACAGTAAACTTTCTCATCTACCCTATAAAAGATCCACCCTCTAAACCTGAGATAAATTCCTTTGTCAAAGTAATAAGAGGGTGATTTCACTTGCAGTCTCCTTACTAATTTATTCCATAATTTGGGTGTTAATCTTGCTGTCAGATGAATACAATCAACTTTTGGACTCAATTTCTTCCTGTTCAGGGAAGAATTTCTATAGCAAATTCCCACTTAATTGCCTCTTTTGTATGCACCCACATCTTATTTTCATTTGTGCCTAGCCTAGCTCATTGCAACCTATAATTGTCCAGCTCAGTTAGGTTTGTTTTGTTTTTTGTGGGTTTTTTTTTTTTTTTTTTTTTTTTTTTAAGATTTGATGCTTCCAGGTACCAAAATGATTTAGATTTAAAAGTGCAGGAGATAGTTTGTTGGTACATAAATCAAACCTGAAATACTTTGAAGCTTTTTTCATGGCAGATGACTGAAATTGACCACAGTTTGTTCAGTGTGGAAGTAAGTGCTAAGATTAGTCATTTACGGTATCCGGCTTTGTGGAAGTGGTGTGCACTCTTCCATCCTATGGTTATTTTTTCACTTTTTGCTATTGTTATCTTAGTCCAAAATGTCCCTTTTCCTTTGATGCCTAGCTTTCAGCAATTATGCCATGATTGTCATTCCATGAGATCTCAGGTTGCGTTTTTAAGAATGTAATCTGTCCGGGCTCTGTCCTAGACCTGCTGAGTCAGAACCCCTGGAGGCAGAACAGGGGTATTTGTGCTTTTGAAAACCTCTTTGGGAGGCATTCTGATGCTCAGCCACAATTGAGAACCACTATCTTATTGCCTAGGTTAGAAATCTTTTGTTTGTGAATAATTGAAACCCACTCAAATTGTCATAACAAAAAAGAGAAATTTACCATAAGGAAGCAGGAGAATTTTGCAAAACCCAGGAATTTGAGATCTATCTGGGCTTCATAAGAGACCTAAGCCTAGAAATGGAGCAGGACCCAGGCAGCTAGTCCCCACTCCCCCCACATATATCCCTCTGTCTGCCGAGCTCCCTTCAGAACTTTGTGGACTCAAAGCTCCACTTCTCTCCATATATCGGCTTCCTTCTTTTTCTCTTTCCCTACTGACTACTTGCACTGCTTAGTGAGCACTCAGCCAAACATGGTACCTTCTCAGTACCCAAGTTCATGGATCCTCAGTTCAGTGGGCCAGTCCAGGCTGACTAGCATCTCTCTAGCTAAATTTCTGCAAGAAGATCAGATTGGCCTGGCGTAGGTGATATGCCTGCCCTTACACCAATCAAATAGCATTGTTCAAACATGGCTGCCAAGGACCCCCATGTGTGAGTGAGTTCAGACTGGAGGCTATTCAGATGTCTCAAAGTATTTCTCTATACTTACTGTATTCTTATTCTCCATCCTACCCTGGCATCTATACCAAATAACTTTATATCTGATTCCAGCCTCATTGCCAAAATTTTCACATTTAGGGAAAGTGAGAAGCAACAATTTCCCTGTATTAGGATGATTTAACCTCACAGATGCCACTAAGCCAAAAACTGAATATACTGTCCTCTGTGTCTAGTTCTCCCTCTTATAAATACGCACAAGTTTAAATGTTGAGAAAATTAGAGCCTTGGCAAATCTGCTTCTCCCAAGTAGTAGAAGTTGAAAAGTAGTGAGCAAGATAGCAGTCTAATCTCATAGTCATTTTCTGTAATGCTTATAATTTTAATCACCAAAATAAAGAATGTTTAAAGGAATTGAGGTGGTTTATCACAGACAATGCAGAGATGTGACTTTTTATAATGATCTTTTATAGAAACGTCTTGTGCCTTATCTTTGTCTACAAAAGGGTTAAAAAAGAGGAAATGCTTTAGGAGGAATATAGCAGTGATTGGCACAAGGCTAGTATTCAGTGGTATTTTACCAGTAGTGTTTACTTAGAAGTATTTATTAGAAATAACTTCCAGGTATTTTGAAACATTGGAATGAATTACCAAGGGAAGTAGAAAAGCTTTCATTCTTTCCTCTCTTTATCATCTTACCACCATCTTACATTATGTGGGATGGCCAAAGACATCTATGATACTTGAGTCTCTAAGAGATTAGACTTTGGTAGGAAATAAAATACAAAAGCAATGGGTAACACTGGCACCTTTGCTGTTCAGAGATCTCTACGTGTTCTAACTTGTCCCATTTCATTTTTATAGGGCCGGAAGAGGAAAATAGGGTTCACTGTCTTTATTTTTACTGCTGTGTAAACAGAGGGTCAGTCATTCCTGCTATTTAAAATTCTAATTTTGCTGGAGAAGGGAAGGTGAAAAGCAACAATTTCCACTTATGGATGGTGTCTGAACCTTGCAGATGCCACTAAGATGGATTGGCCAGAGAGAATGTTAAGATAAAGCACACTGTGAATGATCAAGTGAGAACTGAAAATGAATTTTGTCTCTTTAAAAGGACAACAAGAACCAAGGTGACTATATCTCAGCAAACTGTAGTGCCAAAAATTTTTTAAAAGGTATGATGGATTAAAAGAAATCATAGAAACATGTATTAGTGAAGGTTGAACTACAAGTCTGATGTAAATGGAAAAATAAAAAGTAAAAGTGATAGTTGATAAATGATACCATACCAGAGTAGCTTCTTCATAAAATGGCACTATTATTTATAGACTTGTCAATTCCTAGGACATATCTTAAAGCATTAAAGCAGTAAGGGTCTTCATAAAGTTTTGTGGAAGTCTCAACTTGACATATTTTAGGTCCAAGGTACAACAGTAGCAATCTGTAATAATGTTTTCAAGTAATTTGTAAGCTTATGATAAATATTGTATTATCTAGGGTCTTCGGTGCAGGTGAACCGATCCAATGGAATGTCTTGGTTAAGAAGTCTAAGGGGTGTATCTAGCTGGGTTTCCAACAATGTATCATTGTTTCTACTGCTGTTTCCATCTCTCAGCTCTGCTTTCCTTCGGTTGGTTTTGGTTGGTTTTAATCTCAGCAGGTTCTGCCACATGGTGACAAAGCGGCTTCCCTGGTCCTCATCACTTAGGATCTCAAAAGGCATGGGGTCCTTCTTCTTTCTGCCTTTAAGTCAGTACCCCCAAAGAGTCCATCTGGCCCACTGGATTACTTGCTTACCCCAGTGACAGAAAGACAGGGGCCCCAAAGGTGGGGCTGGGGCAGTTCTCCAAAGGAAAGGAAGGCTTTTATTACCAGAAAAGTGGGATGGGGTGTTGAGTAGGCAGAGAGAACAGCTGTCCACCCATACATTACACAATTGCATGTCAGACACTTTCACATCCTTGGCAAAAAAAGAAAGGAAAAGTAAAGCCTTCACTAGTGAAAATATAATGACAGGTTCAAATATTGTAAGTAGTGAAAGAAAAAAAATTTAAGGTGCTTTTTAATATTCTCTCTAGTCCCCAGGGTTACAACTAATTGTTACTTCCTCTTTGCTTCCCAATATTTTGCTTGCCTCTCTGCTCTGTCCCTTGGTTATTCCCCTTCTACAGATCTAGCTTCCTGAAATAGGGTGTGAACATTTGAAGACAGAGCTTTGTCTCTCTTTATCTTCAGTGTCTCGTCTGGTGCCTGGGACACAGAAACCACTTGACGCTTATTGAACATATGCACTGCTTACGTTAGGAAAAGAATAGTTTTTTAAAAGTTTGCTAGGCAAGGGTATTAGGGGTAAGTCCTTATTCTCCATGAGGAAGGGTTTTTTCCCAAGACAGCTCCTGACTTCTCTGCTTCCTCATCACTCCTTCTCAGGGAAAGTGGAATGGCTCATCTGACTGGTGAGTCTAGGATAAGGAAGGAACTTAAGGAAGGTGTGGTGCTCCACCAGCCATAGAGACATCAGGGCCACTGCCTAATTTAGTTCGGGGGAAGCCCACTGTTGCTGTGCTCCCAAGCCATATCTTCTACTTCCTCTGTTTCTTTTGATGGGTTCAGAATTCAGGTAGGAAATGTGTATAACTTAATGGTCCCCTCAATCCTCACAAAAAATGTTTAAGAAGATCCTATATTTGTCTTTGAATATGTGTAGAGAATGGATTTAAAAACTAAATATCTTGGCATTTTAAGTGTTATTTATTTATATCCTATCTTTTTCCAAAACAGATTTAAGATGGCTTCATCTTCAACATGGTAATCTAATCCATGACATTCAAAAGCCACATGGCCAGAAAAAGAATTTTCCGAGACACCCTGAAGCACAACTTCATTTGATATGGTTTCCTAGCCTAGATTATAATCAGAAAGTCACTGATCCCTTTTATTGTTTTTAAGCAAAAAAGATCTTATTCCTCCTCCTCTATCCCTTCTCACAATGAATAGCTTCACCAGTTACCCTGTCACCTAGGAATCAATGTAGATTTCCTTTCCTCTTTGCTGCCCCTTTCCCCCAACAACTATTCCATCAAGATTTCTCTTTCAGTACCTTTCATATCCAACCATACGTCCAGTGTCTAAGTTCATGCCTTGAATTTTCTCTCGCCTGGACTGGTCCAGCACCCCCCGTCTATAGTTCTTATTCCCTCTTCTGTACCATGGCCAAGGTGTTCTTTCCAATGCAACAGCGTGATTGTGTTACTGTTGTATTTGAAATCCCTCAGGGTCTTTTTACTGCCTCTAGGATTAAGTCCAAACTCCCTAGCATACATATAGGGACCTCAAGGGTCTGGCAGCTGCCTGAGTTCTCCAGTCATATCTCCTTGAATGGTTTCTCTCTTGGCCTCATTTCTCCATCACCCCCCTCCCCCCTAAACACATACATTAGAGCCATTGTGAAGTACTCAGAGTACCTCTTAGGGGCTAGGCTATTTCACATTTTGGGGTAGCGTTGCTGCTTTTCTGCCTATAATTTGCACCATCTAGCCTCCCCCAAAACTGACTCAGCTGTCAGGACTCAACCAGAATGCACCTCCTCTCTGAAGTCTTTTTGACAGCTCACCTTTAGGAAGAAGCAAGTGGTCTCTTCTTTGTGTCCACTTCTGTGCCTTGTTGTCCTCAACACATTTTTCTTTCTTTTTTCTTTTCTTTTCTTTTCTTTTTTTTTTTTTTTTTATGAATTGTTTGCAACACTGTTTGCCTCTGATAGACTGAAAGGTCCTGGGCACCAAGTCCACGTCCTACTCCTTCCGTTGTCTCTAACACATAATATTGTACCTGACACTCGAAGACCATCCCAGAGATGTTTGTTGACTAAATGCATGTTTATACGTGTGAATAAACAGCAGTGTAGGCATTTTTGTTAGCAGTATTCCTCTACATCCTACAACTTCGAGGCTGTAGAATTAGCTATTCCCACAAAATGGGCAGAGGGCTCTGTATTGCAAAGATTTGGCCTTAAGAAGTAGGCTTGTGACCAGGAGCAGGCTCTGCTTTACAGTAATGTCAGCTACTGATGTTAGCAGCCTCTGTTCCTTGCATGGTTGAGAGGACTGTTGGTCACTCTGGGGCTTTATCTTATAAACACCCACAGGGAAGGATTGCATGGGAGCCCAAGTATAGGATATCTGTGTGGATTGAAAGAGGACTTTGAAGCTTTAGAGAGCCTTGTCTTTCTGGAGTAGTTTAACTACTCATCTCCGTGAGGCAGAGATGAAATAAATGGATTTGCTCAATATTCCACCCAGGCTTCGAAAACCAACAGGGCAAGAGAGAAGTTAAGAAACAAAGATTCCTGGCAGAGTCAGCCAGTATTTACTAAGTGGCCGTTGCGTGGTCCGTGCTGTGGAAGGGCACTGACAAGTTAAGCGAGAAGGACAGTCTTCCAAGAGTTTACAGTCCAAAGTGATTAACATCACTAAAATGAATAGACCTTATGTGATGGGTTCTGATGATAAATGTAAACTACTTTTATTTTTTGATTATATAAAAATAGAAAATACTCTGCAAAGCAGTTTATAGCGGCTGAAAAATGAAGAGACCGGAGTAGAGTCCAGGGTATGTTCGTGGTCTAAATCAGAGGATTGCAGGTTGGTGCCCACTGGGTCAGAGTCATACGACATTTTCAAATTCAGGAAATTTTTAATAAAAATTAAGATTTCTTGCTTGTGGTTTCTGCCTGACTCTTAAATCTGTTTGACTTTGTGATCTCAGGTCTAAATGATTCACACATGACTTAGTGGTTTTGGGAAAACTGTACAAAGGCTTTCAACTTTGGATAAGTGGATTCTCATATAAACACAAAGAATGTTTAACTCACTTGTGAGTTCCTAGGCAATGTGCATAGGTTTATTTAAAAACAAACCAAAAAAATTGAAGATTCATATTACCTTTGTTTCATAGTTTAGATGTTTAGATCTGGGATCCACAGCATTTTCTGTAAAGGGCCAGATAATAACTACTTTAGGTTTTGCATTGCAGGTCATGCGGTGTTTGTCGCAGCTGCTCTGCCACTGCAGCATGAAGGCAACCATAGACAATACATGAACAAATGAGCATGGCTGTGTTCCAGTAAAACTTTATGAACACTGAAACCTGAATTTCATATCGTTTTCATGTCACAATTTTTTTTTTTTTTTGCCTTTTCCCCCTATTATTTAAAAACTTCTTAGCTCATGGGCCATTCAAAAAACAGGAGGCAGACTTCATCTGGCCTATAGGCCAAATGGACATCAGATGATTGTCGTTGTAAAGTCTTGGTCTTAGGCTTTTTAGACCTGAGTAGCCCCAAGGGAACAAGCTAGGGTGTTCTGCCCTCTGTGTAGTGCAAGGGAATTCTCCTTTCCTCACTTTTTCATGTTCAGAGGGGGCTGGGTTGATGTCCTGCTTGAACATGGAAGTGCCAAGTTGCTCACCTTGCATTTCCCAAAGCCTCAGAGGCCAGTCTACATTTCAGACAGCCCAGGTGATGAGTGAGCCTTGTGTTTTCCATGAGGAACTCTATCCCTAAGCATCTGTATCCCAGCCATACTTGTGCATGGAAAAGGCTAAAATCTATTAATATCCTAGCTAGAAAGAAAACTATAAAATTACACATATATGCAAGCTTGTGTGTACTCTGCAGTTCAAAGTGTAGTCAGCAAAAAAAGCATGCATGCTATTGCACTGGGAGGAAATCGGTGTCTTTGAAATCAAATACCCTCCCATTGGCATATCCAGGCTTGAAACCCTGCTGCAGCTTTTAGCTTCCACCACATGTTTACATTGGAAATCTCTCTGTGCGCATATAGAGTTTGTTCTCTTATGAAATCATGTCTCTAGGGAAGGATAATTTAAAGCCATTTCCGTTTGTTATGTCTGAGCCGAACTAGACTATTAGGGCTTGTTAACGCTGGATAAACTTGAGCCCTATAACTGCCTTCATCTGCAGATTATAGAATCTGTCCAACAAATTGCATTCTGATGTTTTCAGATGAAGGCTAAGCAAGCAAGGACTTTTTAATTTATATTCTATCACCATGGTTGTCTTAAGAATCACAGTTTTGACTTTCATGCCTACTTGGTAGAGCATAGACGATATAACTCTCGAATGGGCCAAATCCAGAAGTAATTGAGACACTAAACGACATCTGCATGCTGCTACAGCAGAGCAAGCAATGGCTGGCAGTCAGAAAACTGCTGGCTAAGCATCTTTCTTCAGAGTATCTCCCTTCCCCCAGTCTTAGCATAAATCAGGGTTAGGTCCACTGAAATAGCGTGTGTGGTCCGCATTTAGAAATTTCATTCGAAAATTATATTGTGGCAACCATGAGACAGATGGATAAAGTAAAACAAGTTTTCTTTAGGCTCATGTTAAGTAAATAGAATTAAGTGAAGATAGACAGTTTCCCTGATGGAGTGAACGGGAGGTGATGGTTGCCCCAGGGTAGCTAACTCCCTCCACGTCCATTCATCAAACCCACTAAACACACTTACCCTAATGCTGACATTTAAGTATTTGACTTATTATGATCCTCCATTTTAGATAGTGGGATATTAGAAGATAGAAATCGCATCTGTTTGGCTTCTTTTTAAAGAAAAAAATCTAGCAGAGGGGTGCCTAGGTGGCTCAGTCGGTCAAACGTCCAACTCTTGATCTCAGCTCAGGTCTGATCTCAGGGTAGTGAGTTCAAGCCCTGCGTTGGTCTCCATGCCGTATATGAAGCCTAGTTAAAAAAAAAAAAAAAAAAAGTTGTTTTTTTTCTAACTCTAGCAGAACTGCCAGCATAGCTTCCATGAAGACCTGAGTAGGATGGTACTGGGCAGCAGTGTGACTATACACTATGGTACCTCCTAACTCTAGAATAAAGAAATTTTCTCTTCATGGCTCCAACCTTATTAACGGTGCTTAGCTGACCTCAGTGCTTTTCAGTAAACCTGTGGAAGGCATTGTCCTAAATCCAGAGATTGATCGTGCTGGGGTAGGGTGGGGGTGGGAGAGAAAGACAAACAAAACGTGGACCCTCTCAAAAGGTGACTGTGTATATGAATCACCCTAATCAAGTCCAGATTCAAAGAATGCCAGAAATGAAGGGCAGATACAGAATGGAGACACTGAAACTGGGCTTTGGGTGGGAATGAGGGATTTGACTAGCAGGGGGAAGAAGAATCTGTTAGACTGAGAGAACAGCATAAACAAAATTCCAAAAGTAGAAAAGTTCAGAATATGTTCAGGGAGCATGGGAATACACCCTCCCCCTGCCTTCTTCCTTCCCTCTTTTCTTTATTCAATAATTATTTAATGAGTGCCTGTGGTAAGCCACACAGACACGGCCACTGTCCACACAGAGCTTACAGTCTGAAGGAAGAGACAGCCGTGAATCAAAGAAGCCCAAAGTAAATGACAGATTACAGCTGTGATCCTTACCTCAAAGGGGAGTGTGCATTGGCTAAGAGAGCATTACAGGAGAATTTGACATACTTTCCAGGACTTCGCTAGGAGATGTCCTGGGGCTAGAAGGGTGAGTAGGTGTTGGTTAGGGGACAGCATTGCATGGAAATAGGTCAGAGTGCACACTGCCCACGTGAGACACTCTGAAACTGAGGATATGTGCCGTCTTAGGTGCAGCTGCCTAGGAAGTTAGGAAGCACACCAAGATAGGGAATTGGTCCTTATTCTATGAGTAAAGGGAAACCATTGACTTGTTTCAAGCAAAGAGTGGGTTGAAGTGTGAGATTTACTTTTTGGAAAGGTCACTCTGGCTGCAGGGTAAAGAATTAGAGGCATGTGGGGAGCAGGAAGTCCCAGTGGGAGGCAGATGAGATTTTCCACGTGGCATATTTTGGTGGTTTGCACTGGGGTAATGGTGATGGGGAGGAAGTGAAGGGAATGAATTCAAGGGCTGAATATGAGTTTGTCAAGTTTGAGGTGCCTTTAAGACACTGAGAAAATGTACCAGGAGGACATAGGGGTCTGGGCTAGAGATATACATTTGAGAGTCTTCTCCCCGTAGATGGTAATCGAACCCTGAGTGTGGATGAATACATGTTAGTTGAATGAGTGAGTGATAGAATGAGGCAGGGGATGAGATTGGGTGAGGAGAGAATGTAGAATAAGAAGAGGGCCTAAACAGCTGTGCGACGCTGTGTTTCTGTAACTATTTATTATCACTTGCGAGGATGCCAAAGCAAATTATTTGTCTTGTGGCTATTCCTCACACCTCATATGGACATGTTCTGAAAGCTAACAAGTACCTGGGAAGTGACCAGGCCACCCCCTTCCCCACATGGAGAGATCCCTCCTAAAACCTTCCAACTTGCAGTTGGGTGGGCTCTAAGTGTTCACGTAGAAGATGGTTGTTTGGATTGTAGAGCGCTCCTCTCCAAAGAGCACCTCGGTTCCTAGGCTGATGCCACCAGAGACCCCAGCTGATCCTAATAGACCAGGGCCCTTTCTAAGGGACATTAAGTTCAAAAGGACATTGGATCACCAGAACAGCTTTCCCTTACTGCTGCTTTGGGCATGGGCCTGGGGACTCCTCTCCACTCTCTTCTCATCCCCCTCACCAGGAACTGAAAGACAGGACTGCCTACCTTGTTGCGTTTGGGAGGGGCTTACTAGCTTCAGACGGGGGGCTTCGGGGGTTTCTGGGACCCCTAGCAGTGCAAGCTCTCTGAGGCTCTTCTAGGTCAGCACCTGAACCCATTCACTCCTCTTTATCCTTTCTGAGGACGCCAAGGATTGGCCTGCCTGTGTCCTTTGCTTTTATTATCAGCAGGTAGGAATCTGATGGGGTCAGGAGGAAGGATAAAATGGGGAGGGCAGGGATGGCGCTATTTATTTCCCCATGCTTAGCCTACAAAGTATTGTCATAAAACTTTTCTCATCTTTCTAGTTCCTAAAGCAAGCACAAAACTCTTTGGAAGTTTCTAAGGTTTTTAATTACTAGCGATGTCAGAAAGTGGGTTGAGAACAAAACAACTCTGTCTGGCCTCTTCCCTAACCTCTCCCTATTTTGTGTTGTTTTCTTGAGATCTAGGATGAACACATATCCCAATTTCTGAGGCCTGTTCTGGTTTATGCCTAGTGTCTTTGGCATAATTGCCAGTAGCACCTCCTTTACCTTTAAAAAATATAGGAGATAAATTATGGTCACCCTATTTAACCCTATAGAGAAAGATAAAGTGATGCATTGATGGTAGTGGTAGGCCCACAAAGGATTGAGATCACCATATTCTAGTGAGATCATATGAACCTGAGTAGGTTCGTTGGCACTTGGGCAAGATGAGATCAAAGACCAGGGTTGAGAAAGGTGGGTTTCCAGGCAGCCATGGGGTCAACAGCAGAGAGGATAAAAATTTGGGAGCAGAGGTGGAGCCAGGTTATAACAGAGCAGAGAGTGGGGTGTTGAGGGGCACAGGCCTCGGCCACTGTTGTCTGGTTGTTGGAGCAGGAGGAACAGAGCACAGAACTGTCAACACTTCACTTAAAATTCTTCCAAAAAGCTGCCACTTTGGGGGAATGGTTCAGTAAGACTTTCCCTGTGTCCACATAGCTATGCTTCTAATAATAGGTTTTGGGGAAGTTCAGGCCACCCAACTGGTATAACCATGTGGGGTAACCCAAGCCCACGGTCTCTAAGGGATGTACTCCAATCACGTGTACACAATATAAGAACCACCTGTGATGTTAAACAAAAAACAAGTATGTGATCCATTCTCGTCACCACTTCCATGAAACAAAAACTATTTACAAGTGTTGACTCTAATGGTAATGTTTCCTTGACAAAGAGATGACTTGTAAAGTAGTGAAGAACTTAGAAAAAGGAGCCATAGTCACTATTATTTGTGGTGCAATAGACGTAGTTGCCTATTACAAGAGCTTTCGCATATTCCAATAATGGTTTTGACTGGGCCATTGGAGGCTTAAAAGCCGCAAAACCTTCTGCTGCCTGGTGGGGAAGGTAAGTCAGGTCAACCCTTGGGAACTTACAGGCTAGCCTCTGGAATCATCTATGATTTGAGTGAGAAAAAGACAATTTAATGGTGAACTCAAGACTGAATTTTGAATTCAGAGTCCCATTTCAGGTTCTGAGGTCTGAAATGCCTTTGTGTAAGCCTCTAGATCTCAAAGTGGCTCAGTTTCCCTTTCTGTAAAAGGAGAAGATAATCGCAGTATGAGAGTAGTATCTGAGTACCTTTCAGCATTTAGGAAAAATTCCAGTGAAGGCTGTGAGCTCTCTGGCTGGGGCGGGGAGATGGCAAGGGGACTATGGTGCATAGGGAAGAGGACTCTTGTCTCATCACTGGAGGGGTACAGGCTGCCGCCGAGGGGACCCTGCTCAGGAATAGTAGAGCTGGCATTCCTGTTTTGGTGATCCTAGTGCAAATACGTTTTTACATCCTGCTTCTTATTTTGCCTGGTTTTTGGAGACACAACTTTTTTTTTTGTTTAAGTCTTTGCATTGTGTAAAGAAAACATTAATACCAGTCTTACTGACTAATATCCCCAGAGTCGGCTGAATGTTCATATACAGAACAACATTATTAATTAGAGTGGCTACATATGACAGTCCATTAAATAGCTCTTCATTTCCCAATTGTTGGTTATTGAATGTTTTTTCTATTTTTTTACCATCATAAAGAAAGCTTGTAATAGCCATCTTTTTACATACAGATTTACAAACTTGTCTATCTCCTTAAGATGCATTCCTGAAATGATACTGATGGGCATATTTCTATTTTTATGTGTACTGCCAGCTACCTATCAGGAAGGTATCAATTTGCATACCTACACTGGGGGTTACATTTGTTTTCAATCTTTGCGAACCTCTTATATGAAAATGATATCTTACAGTTGATTACATTTGCTTTCCTTTGATTGCTAGACAGATTGAGCATCTTTGGTGTGTTTATTGCCTATTTGTATTTTTCCTATTGTGACTTACTCAGCGCAGTCTAAAAACTCTGGGAGTGTTATGGTCTGGTTGGTCCATGGAATGCAGGGTCTGGACTATAAATCATTTGTCAGGTAGATTGCAAGATATGAAAGCCTATAGTAAAGAAAAAATTTTAAAGCCATTAGAAAGATATTTTAAGAATATTCTATGACTTACTATACCATGACATTTGAGTATCCTTAACAAAAGAAGACCTTCACACTGCTAATTGGAGATGCTAATTGCAGAGAAGGTGTCCCTGGGCTGTTCCCCTCCGCTGCGGTCCTAGCAAGTAGTGACCGAATTCTTGGAGCCCTCTCTGCAGAGGAGCTGCTACGACAGCCAGGAGTAGTTCACCTACTTAGAGCTGCCATCAGCCAGCCTCTCTGAGTTTCATGATGCATCTGAAATGGAAGTTTTACTGCATCCTCTCTCCAACTCATGAAAAACCACAGGGGCAGAAGGGAGAAAGACAGCTCACCAACAGGAATAAGAAGACCGGTCTGAGGGTGGGGAATTGGCTACTCCATGCGGCAGTGGGAGAGTAAACTACAAAAGACATAAAGCACACCTCCCTTTAATCCCTTCCATCCGTCCAGAGCCCCCAGAAAGCTCATAAAGTCTCCCTTTCTGGGTGATTGGATTTCTTTTAGCTCACGGGAAGGAAGCATGTTTTGTTGTTTTGGAAGAGGGCTCTGGCGGGGTGCGGGGCTGGTTTGGGGGGGATGGCAATCACTAGGCAGAATGCAGACAAAACCCCCTCTTTCCTTGCTTCTGGGTGCTCAGTGGTGAACACCAACAGCTGCTGCCTGGAAGCACAGGGGGGCTGGTCAGGAGCCTTGCAGCAGAGCCTTACAGCAGGGCCTGGCAATGACCTCCCGCAGAAGCCATGCATATCTGCGCGGGTTTTCACCTTTTGAGGGCTCCTCTTGGCCAACGCAGGGGAATCATTTTGAATGCTGCTGGCAAAAATGTTGCTGAAAGTTGTGGGTGGTGGGTGGTGTGTTTTTTATTTCTCTAAAAAGAGTGGTTGTTCATCTCTGCCAATATTTAGAAGCTGGAACTGTCTGTTCTTTTTGTTTTTGAAATAGAGACTTTGGAGAGGGGTCCTTTCAGAGACTGGAAGTAGGAGAAAGAAAAAAACAAAACAAAACCTCGGTTTGCCTTTGGCCTGGGTACTTTTTACTTGTTTACTTTTGACCTTTCTCTGCGTTTGCAGGCTGCTGGGGAACCCTGGTCGGCCTGGGCTGGGCTCCTTGTTCTCGAACAGTGAACACACAAACAATCCCCCCCAAATTCCTCAGCAGTTAAAAGAAGAATCTCTTAAAATGTGTCTGTCTTCCTCGTTCTTGATTTCCTGGTGAAGATAGAGGAGAAGATGCTCTTACTCGTTCTTCTCCGTCCAGTGGCCCAGCCACCTTTCGGGGGCCTTTTCTCCTTCCTTGTCCCTCCTCCCCGCCAAACACCCTTAAACTCAGCTGCTTCCCAGCTCCCAGCTTAGGGCCTGCATGTTGGGCTTCTCCCCTTTGCAGGTGCCACTCCCTCTCCAGGTGCTTTCTCTGTACCTGTCCCTGCTAGAGTCGTCTGGCCATATAAAGCTGCCCTAAATGCCCTGAGCCTTCCTTCCATGGCTGACATCCTTGAGAGCAGGGAGCAACCTTGGGTGTGTAACACAATACCTGTGGTGGCAGTGGCAGCAGTGGCATTAGTAGCAGCAGCAGCCGTAGTAACAGTAGTAATGGCAATACGCTTTATTGGGCACATGCCACGTGCTAGGCACTATCCCATGTGTTTCTCTCATGTCTTATCCCTAATCCTCCCAGTTACCCTACATCATAGATGGTATCATCTGCAGCTTGAAGATGAGGAAACTGAGGCTTAGGAGTTAAGAGACTCAGCCAGCATCATACAGCTAGCAAATGACTGGACCAAAGTTGGAATGCAGATCTTACTCATTTCCACTCTGTTTCATGGTCTCTCACCTAGATGCTCAGTAAATATCTGTCGATTGAATGAATGGCCCTGAAATTGTTTTCTGAGCCTGGGGAAATCTTTCTGATGGCTTTTACACTTTGTCCTTTAACTGGGTTCCCTAGACCCTTAGTCAATCTCCTTCTGTACCTGTTATCATCCTGTCTCCTGGTTTCTCTCTAGGAACCATACCCTCTCATTATGTTTTAGCTCCAGGGCTGGGAATGGAGCAAAGGGTAGCCTCCTTGTCTCATGTATCCACTTTCCTTGAACTACCCTTTATTTCCCTGATCTCTTTTCAGTCACCCTAAAGTAATTAGGCTAAATTAAATGAAGTCGCTGTTTTTATAGCTCCAGAACAGTTGAAGATCAGCCATATCATATGGGTCAAGCTCATACAGAGCCTCTGTCAGAGGCCTTAAGAAGATGCCTCCAGGGGCACCTGGGTAGCGCAGTCGTTAAGCGTCTGCCTTCGGCTCAGGGAGTGATCCCGGCATTCAGGGATCAAGCCCCACATCGGGCTCCTCAGCTGGGAGCCTGCTTCTTCCTCTCCCACTCCCCTGCTGTGTTCCCTCTCTCGCTGGCTGTCTCTCTGTCACATAAATAAAATAAAAAATCTTAAAAAAAAATAAATAAAAAAATAAAATAAAATAAATAATATAAATAAATAAATAAAATTAAAAAATCACATAAATAAAATAAAAAATCTTTAAAAAAAAAAGACGCCTCCAGACTTCCCTGAGGGAATAAGAATTAAATACGGATAATACACATAAATAACCCCCAGTGCCTGGTATGTAGTGAGTTCTTGAAAAATGTAAATGTTAGCTCTTGTCATGTTTATTAATCCTTGAAAGAGGTATTAAAATTCCTAAAAGGGAGTGAGACTAGGGAAATACATGAATTAAGATTAATAATTGCTACAACTGATATTTAATAACTATGTGCCAAGCACTGTTATATAAGAATTTTTCATTTATTGACTCATATTCTTATTTTTTTTCCAGAGAGGGAGGGGGAGGAGCAGAGGGAGAGAGAGAATCTTTTTTTTTTTTTTTTTTTTTTTAGGATTTATTTTTTTTATTTATTTATTTTTTTTATTTTTAAATGATTTTTTTATTATTATTATTATTATATTATGTTAGTCACCATACAGTACATCCCCGGTTTCCGATGTAAGGCTCGATGATTCATTAGTTGTGTATAACACCCAGTGCACCATGCAATACGTGCCCTCCTTACTACCCATCACCGGTCTATCCCATTCCCCCACCCCCCTCCCCTCTGAAGTCCTCAGTTTGTTTCTCATAGTCCATAGTCTCTCATGTTTCATTCCCCCTTCTGATTACCCCCCCTTTCTTTATCCCTCTCTTCCCCTACCGATCATCCTAGTTCTTATGTTCCATAGATGAGAGAAATCATATGATAGTTGTCTTGGAGAGAGAGAATCTTAAGTAGATTCAACACCCAGCGTGGAGCCCATCTCTCTGCAGTCTTACAACCCTGAGATCATGACCTGAGCCGAAATCAAGAGTTGGACACTTAACTGACTGAGCCACCCAGGTGCCCCTTGACTCATATTCTTATAACACAATTGTAATTCTCACAACAGTCTGATGATGTGGGTACCATGACAAACCTCATTTCCCAGGTCAGGTGGTGGAGACAACAGACAAGTTAATTTGGGGAGCTTGGGTCCCAGCTTCTGGTCCTAGAGTCTATGCTCTTTCATAATCATCCCACTCTGAAAAATACTAAGCCTAGGGCCTAACAGAAACCTAATAGAAAAGTAGTGTACCAAATCCTTCTCATTCTTATCTGTCATTTGTATTTTCAGGGGCCTGAGTGTATCTGGGAAAGGCCTCTGGTGCTCTCGCACTTCCCCAGGCACCGCCAGGAGGAGGAAGGGCAACCCAGAAGCGTCCGCATTCCTGGGAAACAACTCAAAATGGGCAGGACCTCTGTGCACCAAACCTAGCTTCTCCAAACCAGTATTTCCCAGTTGCCAAGCTGCTGCAAAAACCTGTATTACCACAGTTGAGGCTGTTTTGTGAGGAAAGGTTTTTGGTACAAAATTGTTTTTCATATTCAGCTACCCTCTCTGGTCTCTTTACCTTTAGGACTGCAAAACACCATGCCTCCCTCTTTATAGAGGCCAAAACAAAGCCTAGAGATAAACTCAGTATTTGCAGCTCTTTTTCAAAAATGGGTACTATGCACTGAGTAAATATTTGGTGCATGAATATAGGTGATTAAACAGTCAGTAAAAAAAAATGTATACAGCCATACATTCCATATTTGCATAGGAAATGCATACATCTATAAAAGGAATTTCATACATAAACTTTATGATGTAGTTATGTATGTATATGTGTTAATAGATAATATTTTATTTTAATTCTTTCTCCTTGTCTGTATCTTCTACATGCTCCCCAGCGTGGAGATGGACCGCCTTCAGGGACTCCTGCCCTGACTCGGGCTTCCCCACTCCCGCGTGCTGTGCTCTGCTCACCTGCTCCCACTCTTGTCCTCCTCCTGCAGTTTTGCTTGTCACCCTGCGGTTCACATAGCTCTGTGGTTCAGTGGGATGGCTAGGAGCAGAGGGCCAGAGCAGGGGTCATCTCTGAACGGTAAATGTGCTGCTCGACCTCAGTGTTTCCAGCAGGCTTGTAACCTACCAGGGAGCCCCGGAAAGGGAGATTGGTGGTGGTGGCCGCTGTGTGCGTTGTCTCTGTGCGTTGTCTCTGTGTGTTTTCTCTGTGCGTATCTCTGTGCGTTGTCTCTGTGTATGCTGAAGGTACAGGTATCACCTTAGGGGGACTCAGAGCCTGCCCTTCACTGTCATGCTTCTGCGGGCCCACGCGTAAGACGGAAATCGCTTGATGAGCTCTTTGAAGGGGTAAAATCGATGATGTGTTAGGGTGAGATCCGCTGCAGAAAAGCCCACGGGGGCCGGGCTGCCGGCTTGTTTGCACGCATGTGCCCTGAGTGAGAGCGAGGACACGGCGACTTCGGTCTCCAGTGCCCGCACAGTCTGTGGCAGAGGAAAGTTCTGCTCAGTGCTTACTCCAGCTCGGCTTCACCATCCCGCGCTCCTGCCTCCTTCTCCCCCCCCCCCCATGCTTCCATCTGCCCCCACCCTGTGGACTGCTACCCCTTTATTTGTCCCTTGCCCCCTCCCCAGCTAGCCCACTCCCTTGCTCTCCCGCCTCCCCTCCTCCGCCACCACTCGCCCGCCCGCATGGGCCTCAGGAGGGCCCGTCTTGACTCAAGACACCCATTAAACAAAGTGAGACACTAGCAGTCATTGGGCACTTTGTGAGGAGGGCCAATTAGAGGCCAGATTGATCGGGAGGAGCAGCAGGACATCCAGAAAGACGCTTTGCTTCTGGGGAATGGGAGCTTAATCCCGTTACTGGCTGGCTGGAGACTCCTGGGGCCCGCGCGCCTCATTCCTGCTGTGCCTGGAGGGATACCATTGGAGGGCGGCTGCGCCATGGAGGGCTTGGCTCGCCAGCAGCCCCCCTCCCTCCCCCGGCCCCCTCGCCTCTCTTTTCTTCTGCAGTGACACACACTGCAGTGCCGCTGAGGTCATTTGTTTCCCACAGCCTCACAGGGCGCTGTGGCAACAAGGGGGACAATGATCTCTCCCAGGAATGATGGGAGGCCTTGTTTGGCCTTAAATAAGCCCCTTCAAGGGAGCAGTAAGGTCTGTTGTGTGTGTGGTTTGTTTGTGCAGAAAATCCTTTTGCACGTAGTTCCAGTGTGAAGTACCCAGGCAGCTTCAATTGAAGACATAAAGAATCTTATGTGTGTGGGGGAGGGTTTAATTTTATTTTTATTGCTGTTTTGAGACCAGGATCGTGTTTTCCCTTCTGCCAGTTACCCTTTTCCCACTCAGGCTCCCTAGACCCCTGCGTTCTTTGGATAGTTTTAGGCAGGAATTGGCAGGTGTTGGGGCAGAGAGATGCCGTGTCTCCATGCTGGCATCTGACTTCCCCCGGCTGTGGGGAGGCCGCGCTGGGGTGAGTGCACCAGGGATTTAGTAACCCGGCACATTTCTCATCCTATCCTGGGCCTGAAGAACGTGCTTGGGACTGGATCCCCAGTGCTGGAATTCACAGCCAAGTGAAAGTGAGGTGGGAGGAAAAAGTACTTTGTGGGTTGCCTCAGAACAGACTTTAATGCCAGAGCTTCAGGGGACTAGGAGGGAAGGCAAAGGCCTGCATATGAAATATGGAATATTGGATCAGGTTCTGTGCCCAGTTTAGCTGTTTAATGAGGAAAGATGTGAGATGATGTTTACCCACACCTTGATCGCACTGCTAGAAAGCACAGAACTATCCTCTTTGTCTTAGGCTGTCCAGGTTTTAGGTCTCTGGACTGCTGAAGGCAGTTGAAGCTCAGAGCTTGCATTTGCAAGCAGTGTTATTTTCAGAGGCATTCTATTCGATGACTCATGCTGTCTCAGACAACGTACATATTTCATCTGGAGAAACTGAGGTTAGGTGGCAGAGTAAGACTTTCCCAAACCACATGATGAATTTCAAGGCTTGAGATTAAACCCCAGGGAGGGCCTTTCATTGACCAGATTCATTAACTAATAAGTACGATCTATGAATTCTTTCCTCTTATTCCCAAAACAAGATATTCTCTCAACTGAGCAGTATGTATCAGAAACTGTATGACAGTCTAAATCCTATTTTTAAGCTATCTTTTCTTCCTTTGCTTTTTATCAGTCATGTTTCCAACTGTTTATAAAATTTTGTCACCTCTTTGACATATCAGATGCAAAAACTATTGGCTTTATGATTGGGCCACTGGAAGAATATAATTTTTCCCTTCCCTTTTCATTTCCTGACTTTTTTCCAGTGATAATTTTAATACATTTGTGAAATACTCAGGCAGGAAGGAGAGTTTTCCAGATGTTTCTGTTGATTGCTGTATTGCAAACACAGAACAGTTCAAAGACTGGTATCACTGTTTGGTAAATTGAAGAAACATATTTTTTTGATAACTAGTTATCCTTGAATTTAATAAACATCCCTAAGATGAACTTTTCTCTTAACAACCTTAGTGTCATTTGAATTGTTCACAAATTCACAAAGTGGGGTCCTGGACATTTTGGTAAATAGAATGACATCTTGCCTTATTTCTCTGGACCGTCTGCTAAATGCTTATTCTCAATTGTTCATTAGCTTCAAACAACAAACACACCACAGTCCATTCCAACAGATAGCTTGTGTCTCTGACAATGACAGGACATTGGCCAGACCATCTTCTCTCTGGCCATGTTGGAAGTGTTCCAGTCTTAACTAAAGTAGACCGGCTCATGTTTTAATATTCATTATAAAGGAAACAACAAATATAAACAAATAAAAATCACTACTATAAGCCTGTGGAAGATGATGAACAGTAAAAGAAAACTGCTGATTTATAGTCATGAACCGGCCACCTTTGGAAATGTTCAACTTTAAGGAAATGCAGAGTGTGCCTGGTGGAGCCGTCTTCCCTCAGGGCTCATCGGAACATATCCCTAGGGGTTCCTTGCCTACTGGCAAATTCCACTGCATCTTCCAGATGCATGGAAGATGAGTTTGATTAAGTTCAAAATGGTAACCAAAAATGTTAAATAGCAAAAAACTGCCTGTGGTAGCTTTGGGAGCTGGTAAGTAAATAACAGGCTGTTGTCCCACACCCTAGTTGAATGCTCTCAAGAGGTTCTTATGTCGCTGGAATTAGTGGGCATGTAAATGAAACCCCTGTTGGCCTTGGCAGATATTGGCCTCTTCCGTGACCTTGTTTGACTGAAACAAAAAGTCATTGGTGGAACAAAATTTCAGAGCTCTGAACTTGGTTGAAAGAAAAGGGCAATTCTCTGAATTGGGTAATTGGATCACTCTCCCAAGTGCCCTAGGGCTTATATCAAACATATAAGAAGGGGATTAATAACTTCAGTGTATAAATGAGCTTCGGGCAGCTTCCAACTGTAACATTTCACTCTTAGGAGCTTTAGGACATAAAAACAGATTTTTCCAGAGCATTTTGAAGTGCTCTTTATAAAATGCAGGAAGGGACTGCAGACTGCTGTGGAATCCTGTAATTGTGTCTGGTCCAGGGTGATGAGCAACCTAAAAGCCTTTATAAAATGGCCACTTAATAAAACCATTCATGAGATATATTGTTGAAACTAAAAGATGACGCCAATAATATTTTTCAAATTGTGCTTGATATTCATTTCCTTGGTAGTGGTTTTATTATCTAGACTAAATTAGATGGTATCTATGAAATGGGAAGCTCCCCACCTTCCTATTTTTTACAGCTGATTTGGAGGACTCCAAGACTTACCACAGACCTATATTCTTATGCATGAGTTGTAAGGGGCCCTTTGAAAAACTGAGACCTTTTAAGAATTAGTTTATTCATTAATTTGCTTACTCAATATTTATTTAATACCTACTATATGCCAGACTTGAAAATGTAAAAAGAAAACATAAAGTAGAGTAAGATCCATGAACAGATATTTGAAATAAGGTTTATAAGGACTGAAGGAATGCATGAGAAGGGAGCCATTGCTTCTTAGGAATGGGGAAGTCCAGATAAGGCTAATGGAGGTGACAAGAGGTGAATCCATGAGGCAGAAAACTGGAGGAGAGTATTTTAGGTAGAGGACTCAGGACTGAAAAAGGTTACTCAGAAAGGCTAGGTTTGTGATCAGTATGACTCAGATAAAAGATGCAGGCCAAAATGGTCATCTTCTCTTGGAGGAGAGGGATCAAGAGGTAGTTCTGTTGGGTCCTAAGGAGGTGGAATTTTTAGCGATGGAGGCAACTGCTGGGGTCACAACTTGGGTAGAAAAGGGGAAACAAAGGAAAATTTCTGAAAAATGCATTGTTTTGTAATGTATCTTTAAGAGTATGAGCATTCCGAGGCCTCTGGCAACCACATAGAAAAGAAGAGCTCATGGGGGAACATTCTAGAATTGATTCTTATCTTAATGGCTATTGATCTGGATGCCAAAAAGAGTTTGCAGAATTCTGCTATTTATTTATCACTGATTAAATTTAAAGGTGTTGTTTTTTCACTAAGGAAATATTACTAAAGCTGGGTAGAGTTGCTTCTAAGAACTAGAACACCAGATAGCTAATCAGAAAAGGAGTTATCTTTAATCAGGACCCAAGTATTTATTTTCATTTTTCTCTTGTAATTTTTATAGAAACCTGTAAAGCAGCTATTTTACCTGCACAGTCACAAGTGAGTAAACAGCCTCAGAGAAGTTGAATAAATTCCTCAGAATCCCAGGACAGCCAGTACGTGGCAAAGCCCATGTCCTCCCTCTTAGGCATACTCTTTCCCAGTAGAGCTAAATCTTCAGGCTTATGTCCACCTACAAGAGTAAAGGCAGACATTTGAATTCTCTCATATTTGTTTTGGTTTTGCCATTGATCATGTTTTTTCTTCCTGTAGAGAATATGTGTTTCCTCCTCCTTCTTCTCCTCTTCCTCCTTCTTCTTTCTGTAATATCTGGATGCTTCTAGCCAGAAATGGCAAATAGGTTCCATCTTCCATTCTACTCCACATGGCTAATAGTGGTGGCTTGGAGTGCTATATTGTAATTGTCTAGCAGCCCCCTGAGCTCTATGCGGGGGAAGGGGGCAGTATGTGTGCTGCGTATCTGTTATCAAGGCTGCTGCTCTAGTGTCTTTACTTCACCCCCATGTAAAGTCCTGAGACAAGAAAGCCATGCCTATTTCCCCAAGTAGGGAACATCTTGCTGCTACATAAAGAAAGGAACAAGAGCAGTGAATTTATAAGAGAGATGTGCCGTCTAAGAATTAGAAGGGAAAGTCTGAAGGAGGCTAAATGAAATAGATGGCAAACATCTGAAGTGTGACTGCAAAATCATGTTGGGATTTTGTGGCTCATTTTCAGGGTAGCTTTGGAATCTTTTCTTCTTTTCTTTTTTTAGTCTTATTGTATTTTTTTTTCCCTCTGTGTACAACGAGATGGTAACCACAAAAAGCCACAGCCTCCTGCATCCCTTGGCGGTTCAGTTTAGCCAGTGCCCAGCTGTCCTCCCTGCAGTCAGCTCTGGCTTGTCCTGAGGAGGCCCGTGATTCATCCCCCTTGGGACCTGAGACATGACTCCATATTGATATCACCCATTGGGCTCATTGCTTGAATCCCCAGATTGTTCGTGTGTTTGTTGACTTTTCATCTAAAAATAAAAGTCACTTAAGGCAAATATCTTAGCGCCAATGGTTTTGGCTATTTGTGAAAGTTAGAAACTCATTTAGGAAACCACCATCAGGATTTTCTTGGCATTGTGTCAGATTTGGCATGTTGTGCTTCAGCACACCAGCTCTTGCACGAATTGAGGTCATGGAGTCGAATTATGGAAAACCTCCCTAAGAAAATTAGAACTCAGAAAGTAGTATTGGTGATCCACAACATATTGCTGTATTTTCTAAGGTTCTCTTCTGGTCCTACCATCATTTCTTCTTGGGTAAAATATGAAACTGGCATGCTACCCTTTTGAAGGGAAAAAAATGTTAGCTGCTTGGCTTTGGAATTTTGGGGCAACTCAGTCATTGACTTCCTCTTCTGTAAGCTCCTATTCTTTAAAATGGGTGCCACATCCTTCATTTTCCCTCCCGAGTCATTATACATTATTTCTGGCTGCTAAATTCCATTCCAGAGCCTATTTCACCCAAGTAATGGATGGAATAATTCTAATGACTAGCTCAGTACAAGTTGCAAAATTGGAGACCTAGTCATCTCTTCGGGTCATACAGAAGTCACTTCTGGACAAAAACTGCTGTATACAATGTATATTTTTAAAAATGATCTTTCTTCTACTTTGTGCTGCAAAAACAAACTTTGAGGGGATGCTTCTCCCACAGGATATGGAAATGGCCTTGGACCACATCCAGGGTTAGTGACACAGCTGCTGTTTCCTGCAAGGGACATCCCACATCCAGAAGGGAAAAAAGACAAAGTTAAATATATAGCAAGAGGGTAATGACTGAACCTATTAATGAGAATGAAAGAATTTGCCTGTTACACAATCTGTTTGTAATAATATACAGCAATTGGCAGGAATTACACTTTATGTTTAGAAGACATGTTTAAACCCTTTCCCAGAGGGCAACTGATCCAATATAACCATAGCAACAACATCATCTACTTATGGTGCCTAATAATTTAAAAGTTCCTTTGTAAATCTAGTTTTATATTCATAACGACCTGAGGAAACTGGTGAGTTAGATGGAGAGGTAAGCAAGGCCTAGGGAATGTAAAGCAAGGGAAGGAGTTTAGACTTTATTCTAAGCGTGATGTAAAGTTTTAAGCCAGGAATGGACATGACGTGATATACGTTTTAGAAAGATCATTCAGCTTGCTGTATGGAATATAGACTATAAAGGGGCCAGAGTGAAAGCTAGGGGCCAGTCAGAAAACACAACACTAATCCAGGTGAGAGATGATGGTGGCTTAGACTGTGTGGTTGTGGTGGAGGGGGTGAGAAGTGGTTAGATTTGCAGTAAATTTTGAAGAAACTGCTTACAAGACCTGCAGACAGATTGAATATGAAGTGTGAATATTAAAAAAAAAAATCAAGAATTGTCTCTAGATTTTGGGACCTAGATGACTCTGGGAATGTTTTTTTGTTTTTTGTTTTTGTTGTTGTTGTTGTTGTTGTTGTTGTTGTTGTTTTTCCTATGAAGTCCCATGGAGTTATTATTTAGGCCAAAAAAAATCTAACCATGTTGAGGAGCAGAGCCAATTGGATGGAGGCGAGCAGGGAGGGATTTCAGTCCTAGAAAAGTTGAGTTTGAAATGTCTGTTAAACATGCAAGTGGAGATCCCAGGTAGACAGCTGACTATATGAGTCTGGAGGCCAGGGGCTTGGGCTGAACTGAAAGGGAAAGGGCTAAGTACTGATCTTGGGGGTACAGCAACACTCAGAAGCCAAAAGAGGGGAGATCTTTAAGACAAGGAGGGAAGGGATGGTAAGGTGGGAGGAAGTCCATGAGCATGTGATTTTTCTGGAAGCCAAATGAAGCAAGTCTTTCAGGAAGAAAGGAGCCAGACCTAATGCTTCTGAGAGATCAAGTGAGGCGAGTACTGAGAGTTGACCCGTGGATTTGGCAGCATACAGTCAATGGTGACCTTGAAAGAGTGTTTTTTGAGGAAGTGTTGGGGATATAAGCCTGACTAGAGTAGGTTGAAGAAAGAATCAGAGGTAGGTGAGGAAGTAAAAACAGAGGGCAAGGACAATTTTTAAAGGTGTTTTGCTATGACTAGAAACAAGGAAATGGAGAGGTAGCTGGAGAGGTCAAAGGTATTTTTATTTTGTATTTTTGTAGTGATGAACATAATTAGTAGAAAGGGAAGATGTGATAATGTCGGAGAGAAAATCGGATACCACTAGTGAAAGGACCTGGAGGATGTGGGAAAGGATGGGGTACAAGTCCACATGGATTAGGTTGAAGCAGGACTTAGGTTGAAACAGTACTGCTTATCCACTGGAACAGAAAAGAAGGAAGATTACATGAGTATAACTGCAAGCAGGCTAATAGATTTGGTGTGTGAGGATGACGTCGTTTTCTTCTGATGGCCTGACTTTTCTCAGTGAAAAGGACATGAGCTGGCCAGCAGAAAGTGAAGAAAGGAAAGGGAAATATTGGAGACTGGAGAAGATTTGATGGAATAGTCAGACAGTCTTTATACTTCGCCACCACTGCCTTTGATTCCTTCATGGTTTCATGAGAAAATAGATGCTAAGTCTAGACTTAGTAATTTACTCAGGAAAGAGAGAGAGAGAGTCCAGAAAAGAGATAGGACTCCCTAAGTGGCTACCACCTCTGTGAGCTAGGGAAGTGATCTCTGTAAAGAAGGGATAAAATGTTGGTGGCTGTGTCAGGTGAACCTCCTCTGAGGACTCCCCTGCCCCAATAGGGTGTGTGGAGGGGGAGGCTATCAGAGCCTTTGCCTTCTTCCAAGATGCCCCACTTGGCTCAAGTCATAGGGCTTGAGGCATATTTCCCAGCTGTCCAGGGCTGACCCAACTCATTTTGTCCCTCACTAAGTTACTTAGAGACATTTCCCAAACAAACTAAATAAATCATCATTCTACACCCACGTTAATGCCTTTTTCATATTTGTGAAAGATCTCTTGACTCTCATATCTGCATATACTACAGACCCAACAGTGTGTGCTTAGGGAAGGAGAATATTGACTAGAGGACTTCCCAGATGGTATTTATCTATTATGTTTCCTGGAAGGTATCTGAATTTTGCCCAAATGCTGTTTATATACAGCATTAATTAGAATTCTAAGATCCTTCCTTGGTGTTATGATAGCTAGAAAGTAAAAAAGCTGGACTTATAGATGATTAAGAAGAAATGGTAAAATTAAAGGAGATACCTCTTTTTCTTCTGAGGTCTCTGAAAGAATAGCAACATGAGAACCAAACAGAACTTTCTTCCCTCTTTAAGGTGGTGCATTACCTTTTCATGGTCCCTTTGACTGCTTCTCCCCAGGAACACTGCTGTGATATATGCCATTCTTAGGGCAATGATATTTTCTTTTGATACGTATTTTTCTGTCTCTGTGAATAGATGAAGTAAATGGAA
Source organism: Ursus arctos (assembly GCF_023065955.2). Classification (NCBI taxonomy): domain Eukaryota; kingdom Metazoa; phylum Chordata; class Mammalia; order Carnivora; family Ursidae; genus Ursus; species Ursus arctos. Next base: position 31,688,338 of record NW_026622930.1, on the reverse strand, counting down.
AAAAGTATGTACAAATAGTACTATGGTAATTAAATCAAACCAGTTTCTTTGAGATGGGCCGTGTGTGTATGTGTTTCCTCATTACTGGCAAATCACCCAGTTACTTGCCACTGCTTATTGATTACCCTAGGTATGTAGTATTTATCATCTTATTCAATCCTCAGAACTGCTCTCTCATTGCCATTTCAAGATGGGGACATGGAAGCCCAGAGAGGTTTAAATAGCCTGCTCAAAGCCACATATCCAGTGTAGGAGAGTCAAGAATTTAACTGTGGCCTCTCTGTGTCCAAAGCCAGAGCTTTCCACTATACCACATTGCCTATCATGTAGTCAGTGATAATAATGGCTTAGTTATTTGTATTTGTGAAACATCCTTTATTGAAACTCTGTAAATATTATTATCTTCTTTGTGATTTGGAGAAAGGAAGGAAAGACCCAACATTTCTTAAACACCTTGTATGTGTCAGATATAATGTTAGGCATGTTCACATACCAAACCGGTTATATTATCTTCATTTTACACGTGAGGAAATGAAACTTAACAGAGAGAATAAGTGAGTTGCCCAGTGCTGCAGCTCACAAAGGAGTTAAGAGTCAATTCTGGTGCTTCCCTTAGCAAAATCTAAGCTCTGTTGGAGCAGGGGGAGAGTCTGTTTTTAATCACTATTCTCTCCCTAGTGTCTAGTATAGGGTCTGACTGTGGCACATAGTAGGGGCGTGAGAAAAATTTATTGCATGGCTAATGATTGAACATGCTATAAGCCGCAATTGAAATGCATCGAGCCTTGTGTTGTGCTTCCTAGGGTCTTCTAATGGATGTTGGCCTAGTAGAGTGGAAGGTTCTGAAAACATATCTGTGAATGCATGTATGTTTCTTATTGCAGAACCCCTGTTCTCACAACTGTGCAATCTCAGTGATGGAATTGCTTTTCTATTGTTGGGAAAACTGAGGAACAAAAGTTATGTAGGCAAAGACTTTTGCAAGTCAGTGGACAATTTGTGACACAATTGAAATCTTGAGATTCTCACCTTTATAGCCCTAACCACTTAACAACCCTGCAGTCCCAGTGGGGTTATAGCTTTCTATAAATCTGGTACTTAATTATTTAAAGAGATGGAAATTTATCTTAAATACATACCTTATTATGGATGTGACACACTTAGCACAGATGGTCTCAGAAGTTTTTCCTGGCTTCCCCTACCCTAGCAGTATCTAGTATGTTAATGTCAATATTAGCTTTACTGTTTTAGGTAACTTTGGTATGCTTCTCATTAGCTGGAACTGTAAAGAGCTCAGTTTTACCTGCGCTAAGGGATCTCTAAATTCCTATTGGCATCTGAGTGTGCAGTCCCATGTCGAAAGTGAGGTCATGTTTCTCCTGGATTGTGCCTGTATCTGATGAGCCTGGGCTGGCGTGAATCCGAGACAATGAAATAATCACAGCCATTAGCTCACCCGGGCCCTATTAAGATGTGGCCTGGCTTTCCACCCATTTCTCCTGCCTGGAAAAACTGACACAGTCATGGTTTGTAAAGCTTAGTGGAGAAGGAACTGCTTCCACAACCGAAACGGCACCACCCTATTTAGACCTGGAACCGCTCTGCTGCTTGATCTCAGGAAACGGAATTCAGGAGACTGGGTACGAGGGTTTTCCTTCATCTCCTTGTGTGTGATGGTAAAGTTGAATTTGCCTAATGCTCTCTTTCTCCCATCCCAGCTTCTGTGGCTAGTGGGTCACCCTGGAGCAGTGGCTTCCAAACTCTTCACCATTTACTATATTTCTCTTTACAGACCCTGCGTTTTAAGGGTTTGGGCCTAGTAAACAAACTATGATGGTTAAATGATTCTGTTTCTTTGTTGACACTTCATGCAGGATCTTCTGCCTCTGATGTCCACCCATGGTGTTTTCTCAGGGACTCCTTCCCCTACCAGGTGACCATTCCAGATACACCACACAGAGTACCCTTGAGCTCACCCACAGAGCTCTTTGCACAATTACAACTAATGATTTGCGTAACTGTTTGCTTATCTAGGCTGTGAGCTCTGTGAGGACAGGGACCACACTTGTCTTGTTCGGACCATGCCTTTTACACGGCTATTTCCCCAGTGCTCAAGTCTTCACTTGACACACACTGGGTACTCGAGAAACCTTTGTTGCATAAATTAATGAATTAGCTGATTTGATTCCAGTGAAAAATAAAAGAAATTTGTTCTTTATATTGGCAGGATTTTTGAGCTGTTGACAATAGCTTGAATGAAAATCACCAAGTTTAGAATGAAGGTTAACTCTTGTTGGGAGAAAAAATATTGCCAGTGGGGAGGGATTACACAAGAGGTTTTCAGAATATTGGTAATGTTCTGTTTCTTAAGCTAGAGGATTCCTATAGATCCAGGGGCCCCGGACCTACTCCTGAACTAGAGGGCATGCCAAATACACCACCTGCCATTTGTTCCATACATACCCAAGGCAAAGGCCAAAGGGTTAGCTAAGGATTTTATAAAAAGTGATGGTGTTACTAAAGTGGCCTGATTAGGTTATAGCTCTTATGGCTGTTTGCCTAAATGCCTTGAAAAATACCTATTTTTCCCTGTTCATATCTTTGAAGACATGCAGAGCCATTGCACACAAGCTATGCTGTCTATCCTTTTGTATCTACTACTTCTTGAACCCATCTCACTTTCCTAAACCACCTGTTGAAACTAACCCAAATTAAAAACAAACGAAAACAACCAATCACTTAGCATTGGCTAGTTGAACACCTACTGTGTGCTTTGTCTTACAAGCTATAATTAGAAGGTCTTGAGTCCTGTCCTGGACTTCCTGGAGGACTTCTAGTGGACATCATCCTGTAGGAAGGAGAAATTTATCAGAGAATGGTCTGATGTCAGGGCAGATTTTTAGTCTTTCTTCATGATCTGATACCTTCCTGTGTGAGTCACCATCTTTGGAAATATCAGAGATATCTTGGAAAAGTCACAGCACCTGCCAACACTGTTGGGCAGGGACCCAAGTAGGATGGCTTGTGCCGCATTGCTCCCTGGTGTTCAGAGACTACCTGCTACCAGAAGCTTGCTAAGCCCAGCTCCACGGGAATGTCAAGGGAGAAGGCCCAGTCAGCCCTCTCATCAGATTGCTATCAAAAGTTGCTTGATAAATCAGTAAAGCTGAAGATATCCTTGGCAGTTTAAATAGGCAGAGGTAAGACCATGCTTTCTGTAGTTTCAATGAGTTCATTATCCAAAGGCCAGAAGTGACCATAATCGCTGATTGGCTAATTAGACATAACTGAAGGGCCATAAAGCTTCATAAGAGTCATTATGTGGGAATATTAATAAAGGACTTGAGTTCAGCTCCAATTAGAAGGGTGAATGCATCCAGGGAAGTTGCAGGGGAAAGTCTGAGAAGGTAGATAGCATAGATATTTGTCCAAAATTGAAGGGTTTAATATATTACTGAGCTCTAAGAACAGATTCCTGGAAAACAGATTCCCCAAGTCTTTCCCAGCTTTCAGATAGGATGTAAAACTAGAGGCTTTAACCTTTACTTGTGGTTGACTAAAAATCTACCCTATTTTTCTTAGGAAGGGAAGCAGTTGCCTTAACACCTTGGCCAGATTCCCAACATGTACAGGGTGGCCCATTTAAAACAGGCCCAGAGTGAGGTGGATGCTTCAAGTGAGGAAAGGGGTTTGTCGTAAAGCATCATGTGGATGTGGGTGTATAATGAATACGAGCTGATTAAATTGGCCACCCTGAATTATAACCTCATGCCTTCTGCAGGTCCTGCCCAGTTTTTAGCTTGAGATGGTATTCTTCCTACTTTTCTGCCCAAACTTGTTAGGCAGAAATTCTACCACTATTAAAACTGCTTGTGCTTTCTACCCAGAGTTTTTTTTGTTTAAATGGTGAGCAGAAGAATCTGGCCTTGGAAATACCTCTCTTAACAAACTAGCCCTCTGAGCCACAGTGATGTCCTGCATCGGCCACACCCACATCACCTCCCCTTCAAACCTTCTTGCCTCCATCTGCTTCCCTGTCTCCGGGCTAACACAATACCCGTATCTGTCTGGAGCAGATAGTGTGAGCTCTGCCGCAAACAGAGGAGGCCTTGTCTAAAGATGGAGAGTGCCTTGCTGTAGAAATCAGGCGACCTGGGCTTATGGCTCACTTTTGCTAATAAGCCCTGTGTGTGGCTTAGGAGAGTCACTTTGTCTTCACAGGCCCCGAGTTCCTTCATCCATAGAAAAGAAAGGATGAGACAGAAGTCAATATTTCTCAAAATGGAGGCTGTAGGTATTTGGGGTCTGCATAGTCCATGGGATTTTACATCCTTTATGTGTTTACTTGAAAGATATCATAAAGACAGTACTTAGTAATTAAAAGACATTTTTAAAAAGGAAATCTTTAGTTTCTGGAGTTGATTCTGAAACCTGGTCTAAGGTTGCCTAGGTGCTAAGTTCTCCTGGAGGTTTTTAAATGTGTTTTGGATGTCTCAAATAATTTTTTTTCTTCCAAAGGAATCATATATCACTCCAATTTGAGAAGCACTGGACTGTTTCCATAGGCTCATAAACTTTATATAGAGGTGGGACAAAATATTAGCTCTCTTATCCTCATCCTACCCGACCTAATTAGTTGAGGACCACCCCAATATGTTGAACTGTTAGCACATGGGCTTCTTTTGTTTTCATAACTGAAATAGTCCCTGTTTTCAATTGCTATGTATTAATTTATACAGAGCATGTTTCTGCCAATAGCTATTTCTTGTTCCTTTTAAGACTAGGATGATTTAATTTACTGGTGACTAATCTCATTGAGCCCACCTCCCTCTAGAAGTGCTTCTGTGTTGGTTGAAACAAAGAGTTGAGTTACTCTTGTCAGTGACCTCAAGACTGAGCAATCACAACAGTAGTTCATGTCTACATTCCACTCTTACAGACATTATCTCTCGATTCTCACTGCAGTCTTGTGGGAGCAATGAAGCTGGTAGCTTGATGCCCATTTCATAGGTGAGAACATTCAGACTCAGAGAGGTGTCTTGTGGGAACTCAGTTTATGTGTGCTTTCCAACAATGCATCTTCATCCAATAACAGCAACAAAGTTATATTGGATAGCTCTTTGCCATATTGTATTGTTCCACTGTGATTTGTTCTAGGAAATCATAAGTGGAGCTTCTCACTCAAGGATAGACTGACATTGCCGGGCTTACTCAGCCTGACAGAAGTCACATGCCATTATTTACCAAAGACCCATAGCCGATCTCACCCTGCCCAGTTCCTGGTACATGGAACTAACTCAGTAAATATTTATTGGATGATGAGTGGCTGAATGAATACATCTAAAAAAAATCATTCTCTCATCCGTCTGATAAAAATTTATACATTGGAGATAATTTTTGCTGCACAGATTTTTGCCAACATTTTTTCAAGTTTGAAGTTGACAGGATTTGGTCCATGACTGCTAAGGGCTTTAAAGGGAAAAGAACAGGGAACTATTGAGAGAGAGGTTCACTGGGAGGCCAGCAGAGAAAATCCCCTTTCTGGCTTTATCTACCTTCTTGTCTCTGATCCATTTTCTAGGCCTCAGAGTGGATATGGGAAATGATGTCACCTGGTCTGCCTGGAGTTAACTGAAGTATTCACCCCCACCATAGGGAGAGGAGAGAAATGCTAGAAGTGTGTGAAGTGTAAATGGAAAGGCAGGAAAATGGAAGCAAGTGTGAAGGTTAGAATGGAGAGCAGAAGAGTTGGTGAGAAGACAATTTCTGTGGTGAGAATCTGTCTGAATGGGAAGGGAAGAGATTTTTTGTCTGCTTCTCCTGTGGTGTGGTTTGGCTCCTTTCCCTTTATGTCCCAAGAGAACTATTAGTGACCAGGGACATCACATTTTAATCAAGGCAGCTCTTGCTGGGCTGGTTGGTGAGCTAGGCTCCCATGGGTGTGGTGAAGTTATAACAGTGAAGAGACAGGCTGCTGGTCACAAAGGGATCCACTCACCCTCTTCCGCTGTTGGTCACTGCTGTGGTATCTATAAACATATAGTGTGTGCTCACATGCTCATAAATGCTAGTTATTTTCATCTGATTGCATTGTCTATGGAAGTGGATTGCCTGGAAAAAGTGATTCCACTTCATTTGTATATACTCATTGTCCCTGGAACCACTTCCTGAAATTCCAGGCTTTTATACTGTCATTCTCTTAAATTGCCTCTTTCTCAAAGCCCCAGGGTTCTGGAGACTTTCTTGTGCTTAAAGTGGGCTTCTAAGCAGCTCCTGGAAACCATGTAGCACGTCTGGCTCCACTCGGCCAGTGAGGAGGCTACTTTCCTTCCCAATTATTCCTCTCTGACGGGGGTTTTTGGTCATCTTGAAAAGCTAAGAATGTGAGGGGACCAAAGTGAAATTGCAGAGCATATTCACTCAGCCAAACTGAAACACACATGATTAACTGACCACACACATGGTCTCAGAATGACATCTCACTTGGGGAGTAAATGGCAAGGATTGTGGTTAGTGCCCCCGCAGGCCCCAGATGGTTGGAGTTAATATACACCTGTGCTTTCTGCCAGGTAGTTTTCATCAGTTTCCTCAGGATGTCAGTGTGTGTGTATAATTAAGAGTATTTAATCATATTATAATTCCCCACAGAGAGATGGAGCGGGGGATGGAGCAGGGATCATTGGCTTTTACAGTCTCAGTGAGAGTCATCAGTTGAAAAAGCAACAGAGAAAAGCCAAGTCTCTGGACTGTGTCTGTGCCATAACTCAGGCAGTAGTCGCTGGCACCCCCCGCCAAGTGTCACTTCAGTGAAAATATTACCCCAAATCTTTTGTTGCAATCTCAAGGTTCGCAGCATTAGGTTAGAATACTTGAATTGCAGGAAGAAAACTGTTCTAATTCTACCTCCATCAAGGCCGTGCTTTGTGTAAACCCACAGAAAACAACCTTCCGTTTGGAAGAGTTGTGGCTCCAGGCTCGTAAAAATAAATGAGGTGGGCACTTCAGTCACTTTAAGTTAGATCTGATCAGTAAGGTGAGTTTAATTGGCATGTGTTGATAGGCTTCTAAATTAAAAGAGTGAAATCTAAACCGTGAAATCATTGTCTTGTTTATTCTGAATTCCTCACTTTTTCCAATTTCCCTATATATTCTCTTTTCTTTGTCCTGTCGATTGCCAAATTAAGCTGCTGGAATCGATCTCTTATTTTGGATGAGGAAACCAAGCCTCACTCACAGGAAGTGGCTTTTCAGAATCATGCAACTAGTTAGCAAGTTAGGATCCAGGTCACCAGAATTCCAGTCTTTCCACTTTACTGGGTAGTCATCTTTGGGAAATATATTTTTACCCATTTCTTAGAAGAATTTTACTAATTTTACTAATGTGAGCTTCATTTAAAGCATTACTGATTTCTTTCCTAATTCCCCTAAATTGATCTGATACATTTCTGTTTAAAAGCCATAGAGTAGAAGTTTCCTATAATTAGGTTCTAAAACCATTTCTTCATTCATTCATTCATTCAAAGAATAGCTATTGCAGAGGGCACTATGCCAGGCATCTGCTAATTCTAGATGAAAACACAGAATCTTCCCACAAAGATACAGAACTTAATACTCTTTAAATTCTACTCAGTATAATCAATTTGCTCACCAAATGCTAATGAAATTAAGATTTTGAGGTTGTCTTCCCTTATCTGGCTTTAACTTGGACCAGCCGTCTCACTGATTGGATCAGCACAACTATATCCTGGTTACTCTGAAAACCACTAGGTTTCCTCAAAAAATTAAAAATAGAAATACCGTACAATCCAGTAATTCCACTTCTGGGCATTTGCCCAAAGATAATGAAAATGCTAATTCAAAAAGATACATGTATCCCTATGTTTATTGCAGCATTATTTACAATAGTGGAGATATGGAAGCAACCTAAGTATCCATTGATAGATGAATGGACAAAGAAGATGTGGTATATACTTACAATGGAATATTAGCCATAAAAAAGAATGAGAGCTTGCCGTCTGTGACAACATGGACCTAGAGGGTACTATGCTAAGGGAAACAGTAAGTGAGAGAAAGAAATACCATGATTTCACTTGTATGTGAAATCTAAACAAACAGACAAAAAAACAAAAAACAGAAAAACAACAAATGACAAAAAAAAGCAGAGATAGACTTATAAATACAGAGAACAAACTGATAGTTGCCAGAGCAGAGGGGGTTGGCAGGATAGGCAAAATGGGTGAAGAGGAGTGAGAGGCACAGTCTTCTAGTTATGGAATGAAGAGGTCATGGGGATGAAAGGTACAGCATAGGGAATATGGTATTATAATAGCATAGTATGGTGACAGATGGTAGCCATACTTGTAGTGAGCAAAGCATAATATGTAGCGTTGGTGTAGAGCTGTTGAATCACTATGTTGTACACCTGAAACTAATGTAGCATTGTGTGTCAACCATACTTTAATTAAAACACACACACACACACACACACTTCAAAGACACGTTCTACTGATGTGTGTTGCTAGCTTCCTGGGATATAAAGGTGGCATGTTTAAAGCTGAAAGGACTCCTGGGGACAAGTTAAAAAAAAACAAAACAGAAAAACAAAATAAAACCCCTCACTAGCAGTGTTACATGGTTTTTTTGGCCCAACTGGGCCCAGCTCTGTTGGTCTTTAGATCACAACACTATACTTTCCGATACCAGATGGCCTTGTTTATAGTTATTATATTCTTTTAGTTTACTCTGATTCCTCTTCTTAGATAAGAAACCACAACTGGAAAAAATCAATTAATTTTTAATTTGCTCTTAAGTTTCCCTTCAATGGAAGCAACCAATGCCTCTTGTCATTTGGTACTCATTGCCCTTCAGCATTTTAATCTCTCTGGATACTTGTGAGTTGGAGTTTTATTAAACAAGATAGAAATATATTTTACAAGCTAATTATTTAACTTCTCAAAGTATCAACCATAAGATTATAACAGCTGTCATTCAAGCTTTTTCAAAATTTTTTAGTGTACTAGTATACCAGTTGTTCTCAACCCAGGGTGATATTGCCCCCCAGGGGACATTTGGCAACATCTGAAGTCATTTTGGCTATCACAACTGGAGAGGAATCCTGCTGGGGTCTACCCGGGGATACTGCTTAACATCCTACAATGCATAAGACAATTCCCACAGTCAAGACTTAACCCAGCCCAAAATGTCAACAGTGCTGGGGCTGAGAAAACCCTGTAGTGTATGATACGGACATACGCAGAGTAAATGTAACTGAACTAGACGCTGATCATTTATCAGCTTCACTTCTGCAGGATATCCTCCACAACCAGGAGGCTGTGCTCAGTTACTTCCTACGGAAGACAGCGGATCCTCAGGGTTGAAAAGTGTGTTCCACAATGAAGTTCCACTTCCAAGAAGGTTGTATTTGGTTTCCTCAGAATGTTACTCTCAAGGTCTCCACCAGCATATTTCACTGCCCCTCATTATCAGGCATATGATGAGGCGTAGAATATAAATATTTCCCCAGACATCATTTGGTCTAAAGTTGACCCTACCAGCTGGTAAGCTGCAGCTTCTTACAACCTATCACTTGTACTCTGTGTAAGTCCCAAGGCCCATTCTAAGAAGACAGAGTAGTGAGCAGGTAGCCCCTGAGAGGTTCACTGGGTGGGAAGTTTGGGGTTGCGGGTAGGAGTCCTTTCTACTTACAAGCTTCTTTCTCAATATCTCTGTTTAGGTATTTGGTCTGTTGAATAATACAGTGACCGCTTACATTTCTTCTCATGAGTCAGCTTTTCACTTTGCAAAAGCAAAGCCCATTTGCATCAATGAAGTTTAGCTCAATTTTTTTTTAAGTTTCTTACCTTATTGAATGGAGGAACTAAGAATAGGGAGGAAAAATTTTTACCAAAATGCATAAATCACGGATTTTAAAAATTATTTGTTTTCCTGAAAGTCTTCTGTTGTTTACATGGTGGAATTTTATTATTGAAGAGATTAGTATAAAAAATGAACCAATTCTCAAAAGTATGAGGCAGGATTGCCTGATATAGCTCTGTCCTGGCTGGTCTTGGTACCAAGTGAGTCTCTAAGGAGCTGGCACTCTAAAGACATGTGGAAACAATAATCAATGGGAAAGAAGTGGGGGGGGGGACCTTAAAAGAGGACAAGGTTGATAAATAACTTGTAAAGCAGTCGTTTGCCTCTCAACATAGCTAGGTTGGCATGTCTGGTCTAAGTGTGCGCTAACATCATCTATCACATGTGGTAAATGCCTATGAAGGAAGCCATTCCTCAGTCTATTGATCTGATCTGACTAAAGGAAACTTTAGTTCCCTTTTTCATGTTTTCATCCTCAAGTTGCAAATTATACCCCTTTTTAGCATTCTTATATGCAACTGGTTACCTTTTAAGCAATTGTTGTGAAGAATTATATCACTAGCATAAAATAAGAAGAATTCAGTAAAAATAACTTTGCATTTCCTCTAGAACCAGAGGTCAGTATCTCTCCAAATCTGTCTGAAAGATCTCCTCCTCACCACTACACCCCAATTGTGGGTGACAGTTGTGTGTAGAAAGTAGTGGGACAATCTCTCTTCATGTGGGATGATTTCCCTGTCACCATGACCTTCCGGGATGGATGGAGAGGACAGAGGAGAAGCTTGTGGGAGTGCACTGCAAACAGAGATGGGCGACTTAAGTTACTACAATTGCCATCTGTCTCTGTTTTGCTAACTCATTAGCTCGGACACCACATTGTGTTAATCCCCACTTCCCCTGGCTATGAGCTTGTTCCAGATCTCAAGGGAACAGTGGGACTGCTCGGCCTGACTCTCCTGTCAGCTGGGCCACAGCCTCTCTGCGTTGGGCAGCCTGCCAGGTCTGCCACCCCTCACTGCTGCATCACATTGAGCTGAGGCTTCCCAGCCCCTACAACAGAAATGTAAGCCTCCAGACTTAGCTCACTCCTCCAAAGACTTTTCTAGTCAATGTGATAGGTTTGGGCCTTTCATCCCTAGCACCCCCTCCCTCCTAGCACCCCCTCAAGGCAACTGACAACTTCAGGCTGACCGTTTTGGAAGTTGGATGGCACCGTACCACCAACCAAATGCTCTTCTGTGCTGTGTCTCGCAGAAGAGCTCACTGGGCAGCTAAGAAAGCAAGGCCTAAGTTGTCCCCAGGACTACATCCAAAAGGACATGTCTTTCTCCTGGTCCTAGTCTAGCGCTAAGAGCATTCAACAATGACACTTACAGCACTTTCTGAGAATAGTTCAGCAATGTCATTGTCTCTGCTGGTGCACTGGCCAAGATATAGAAATCATTTCTGATGACTTATTTTGACCTCTCTGACCCTTGGTTTTCTCATCTGTGAAAGGGTGTTTTCTGAGAAGGACTAAATATTTTATGAAATCTTTTCCAGCTATAAAAAGAAAGTATGCTGTACTTATTAATAGCAAAATTTGCTAATATTTACATATGTGCCAGACACGACTCTAGGCATTTCACATATATGAAATTACTTGAGTTCATATGCGGTAGGTACTTTACTAGCTCTGATTTATAGACGAGGAAACTGAGGCACTGAGAGGTTAAGCAGTGTGTCCCAAGGCAAACAGCCGGTAAGTTACAGAACCAGAATTGAAATTCAGAGCTTGGCTCCAGAGTCTGTGCCTTTAGCCACTTATTGTGGTCACTTAAGGTGGTCCTTTAAACACTCTGCTCTATTCCCTCAGCACTATTTCCGAAGTTTGCAGGTTCTTTAGATGTGATCTCATAAACATTTAGGCCAACTTCTCCTTTGGAAGTTACTGTTGCCCCCTTTGTACAAATAGAAATTTTGAGATAAAAGCAGAGACTTACATAAGGCCACACACAAGCTATTGGCAGAACCCAGGAATCCTGCTTTCCTGCTGGGGGCTCCATCTGTTAAGTGTCTCTCCCACTCATAATTATGATGAGCAGAAAATTCAAATATTAGAGGTTAAGTATTCTTTGACCTGCTCAACCCTTGCAACCAGAGCAGATCAGGAGCAGCTCCATAGACGGGTTAAATTCCCAACTCAAAGGTTGAATGATCTATGCAGGATATAAAGCATTTACAAGCCTATGACTCATACAAATGTAGCAATAACATGCCACTTCCCATTCCTCTCCTTGCTGTAAGGCACCCACTAAATATCTTACACCTCTTTGGATGGCAGGAGTTGCAGCTAATTCTGCAAATTTCCTCCAACATTCAGTCCATGCAGGGCTTGTCTAGGGATTTTAACAGCAGGAGATGATGGAGAGCTTGCTTTTTTTGGTCCTTTCTGACTATCTCTGCCCTGATGCTGCCTAGTACCCCACTGACCCTTCCTATTTCCTCCTTCTCCCTGGATGGCATGTGCCTTTTGGTTTTGAAAGCTGACCCAGAACTCCTCTTTACAGAAATCTCTCTCTTGTCTGTCTCCAGAAGGGTTTCTCGTGGAGCAGTGGGAAGGGGACTGTTTCCGCCTCTCGTTTAGTGCTGCCCTGCCAGCTCACTGGATGACTGCTTGCAATGAGATCTGGGAACAGGGAAAGCATATACAAGCTTTCCGCCCTGAGACTGGTTTGTGACACGGGAAAATCCGAATTGAGATGAAACTGTGTGTCCATTCATCTGTCCCATGCAGGTCTGAACCTAACAGGGCAGAATGAAAAGCAATACCAAAATGCCAAACTTACTGATGGCATTTTAGTAACAAAACCATCTGGGCCATGCTTTCAGCGACAGTTGCTCACCACTTTTTTCCTCAGCACAATTAAACCACAGACCCATTCTCCTCAAACTCCAGTTCCGTGTTTAACTGAAGACTCACGGAAATAAATGCGTGTTGGCAGGAAGACAAGCCCTGAGATGAAGCAGGAGGTATGCTGGCTGATAGAAAGGCTGTCATTTTCATTTCTGCTGCATGGCAGCAGCCTCAGATGGATAGCATCCAGGTAACTTGTAGCGCCTGCACCTTATTAAACTCCTGTTGGAGTCAGAATTTACAGCCAAAATGCACCTGGAATATTTCAAGTTGGAACTAGACTTTGGTTCATTTGTTCTCAAAAGTGATGTACAAATTGATTGTGCAACCTCCAGCGAGTGACAGAAAAGCCTTCAGAGTAGAATTTCTGTTAATAACTCTATTTCTTGATTTATAAATTCCACAATGTTGACTTAGTGTCAACTCCTGGACAGGCATTGTGCCTCTAAGCAGGATGCACCTATAGGGCATGTTTTCTCTATATTTATCTCTTTTATGTAAGACTCTTTTGATTGCATGTGACAGAAACCATCCTCAAAGTAGTGTAAGCAAAAGTGGAAATTATCTCAAGGATACTGGTATATCTGCAAGAGCTAAGGATTGGGACGAAGCTGACTTCAGGGGCAGATGAGACTGGTGTTAAATACCTTCAAGTTAGTCTCTCTCTCTCATTCTCTCTCTCAAGCTCTCTTACACACACACACACACACACACACACACACACACACACACACACACACACAGACGCCCCGTTCACCTTTTCTGAAAGAACTGTCACCAGGTGGATATCCTAGACCTGCCCTGTTGATGCAATAGCCACTAGATACATGTGGCCATTAAACACTTGAAATGTGCGTAAGTGAGGGGCACCTGGGTGGCATAGTCGGGTAAGCGTCAGACTCTTGATTTCAGCTCAGGTGGTGATCTCAGGTTTGTAAGATCGAGCCCCGTGTCAGGCTCCATGCTGGGCGTGGAACCTGCTTAAGATTCTCTCTCTCTCTCGCTCTCCCTCTGCCCCTACCCCTCCCAAAAAAAGACAGTATCAGGAAAAATAATGGAAAATATCTTAATTTTCATATTGATTACATGTCAAATGATAGTGTTTGGGATATGTTGCACTGAATGCAATATATAATTAACATTTATTTCACCCTTTTCTTTTTATTCTGTGTCAATGTGGCTACCAGAAAAATTTAAATTATATTTGTGGGCTGCATTATACTTCTCTTGGACTGTGCTGTTCTAAATGGTTTTACCAAATATCTAGAGCAACACAGATCTCTCCATGCCTTAGTTAGCCTGACTTAGCTTGCTTGGGGATCACTACAAGGGCAATAGGAGATGACATACGGGTATCCCCCGCTTTTTGAAAGTTCGTTTTATGCCACTTTGCTTTTAGGAAAGAGCTACATCAATACTTGTTCTTATTAACGAGAGAAATCTGAAGGATTTTCGTTTTTACGAGTAAAGCAAAAATAGCATTCATGCAGTGTTGGTGTTGCAGCGAGACCTTATGGAGGCAGGGTGCACCTGTGCAGCGATGGGGCCTCTCCCAGCTCCTTCCCTGGGAACCGCACTCAGCAGCAGCTCAGCCTCAAGCTGCCAGAGCTTAGAACTGTGTCTGTGAGCATTTGTGCTTTCTCTCAATTTCTTTTTTGCATTATTAGCAAGATGCGTCCTAAGGTATCAGAAAAGCCTTTGAGAGGTTATTTTTTGAGTCTGGAAACGCTCAGAACTTTTTCTATATACATTCATGGTGTTTGTTTCTTCACTTTATGCCATTTCAGTTTACAAAAGGTTTCAGAGGCACAGTCTATTTGCAGATAGCAGGGGGAAACCCCTACCACCAATCAAGTATGTGTCCTCTTACTCCATCCTTTTACCTTCCTTTACCATTCATGGTGACTCCTACTTGAGCCGTAACAATTTCTTCTTTTTGAAAGTGGATATATATACTTATCTGAAAAGTACTCATTGAGCCCCTCTTCTATGCCAGGTCTTGATTAGGCACTGGGGGAGAAAAGTTCTCAGCCTTCCCTGAATATCTCTTCTAGCAGGTTTAGCCATTTTTTGTTTGCTTTTGTGAGTGTAAGCTCAGTGCAGGAAGCACACTTTGCCGTGTGGCTGCATCTGATGCGGCCCGATCAACCCTTAGAGAGAGCCTGAGGGAGATGAGAACTTGGATTTCCAGAGTCACCATTATTTCAGTGTTGTCAAGGGAGATGTGAAGGATGCTGACAGTAATGAGTTAGGATCTTTCCATGACGTAAACCTGTGTTTCTTGTCCTGCTTTGGTGGAGCCAGTTTCCAGAGCCCCTTTCCTCAGGGATGGAGCTATGGAGATATGGTCGTGTCTTCTTTGTCATCACCACCACAAAGAGAAGACAGTTGTGCAATTGGAAGTGCAATTTGAGAGATTTCTCCCCACCCAAAAGACAGTTGTTTCTCTTGACTTCCCGACAGTTGTGTATGGAAGCCTCCAGATTCAGGTTTTCTTTTGTTTTGTTTTAATTTAAGTAGCTTTTAAAATTAAGTATAACATAGCAAAAAACATATACCTCACAAGTGTGCAATGCCATGAGCTTTCTCAGTAAACACACATGTATAACCAGCACCCAGATTAAGAAACAAAACATTAATGGTACCCCAGGAGCTCCCTCTTCCTATCACTATCCATATCTTCCCAACCCAAAGGTAACCACCATCTGGATTTCTACAACCATAGATTAGCTTTGCCTGTCTTTGAACTTTATATAAATGGAATCATATAGTACATTTTCTTTAGTATGGTATCTTTTGTTCAACGTTATTTTTATAAAATTTATCCATGTTGTTGTATGTACCAGCCAAAAAATAAAAATTAGTGTCCTACTTTTGTAAGATAATGTAAAATGTCAGTGTTTATAATTCTAGGCACTTCTCTAGGCAATACAAGTACTTTTATAAATTTTTTTCAAAAATTAGACCATAGTACACATAATACTTTGTGATTTGCTCTTTTGTTTAATGTATCAGATCTACCAGAGTATCTTAAATGTTGGTCTCTCTCTTAAGGAAGCTGCATTCTGAACTGAGCTGAAAAATAACTTAAGAAGTGGAACTTGGGGTGCCTGGCTGGCTCAGTCGGTAGAGTATGCGACTCTTGATCTCGGGGTTGTGAGCTCGAGCCCCATGTTGGGGGAGATAGATGTGGTCCATCTTAGCCGGGTTTCCAGGGGACTTCTGAATAAAGGTGGTAAGCAAATAGTCCACTGAGTTGCCAGATTGATCACTGAGATACTCAGGACTGAGTCGGGCCTCTTATTTCTCAATGAATCTTCTGAATTTCTCTCTACTGTTTTAAACCCAGGTGTTCTGATAATATGTAATACATTAGGAAGGTGGATAATTTTCTGAGTGGCTTGTTAGAGTCTCTGTTCAAATCCTAGCTTATTTTTTAACTTAAGTCTGTAATAAACTCCTTATTTCTTAAATGCAGAGTCTCATCACATCTGTTTGGGATCATAAGAAATAATACTTATATAACATTTTGGAGTCCTTAAATGAAAAGTTCTGTCAAGTTGCTGACTGTTCTTAAAATTTCCTCAACTAACATTGTGGAAATCCATTGTCATGGATATAGTTGCTGAGCAGGGTCATAACTAGACTGCAAATCTTGAGTAGTGGAAACATGTAAACCTTGAGGTTCCAGTCATTTATTTAAAAAGCTACCCATTTATTTCCTAGATGTTAACACTAAGAGCTTAGCCTGTTGTAGTTTTGGTTTCCACACTAAATCTTCCCAGTTGGGTCTTTATCCTTACCCATTTTGGATTGTATCTATTGGCATATGCCAGTGGGTTTTCCTGAGTGAGGTCAGCTGGAACACTAGTATTCTGACGTTAACTTTCCCCTGCAGGAGTGAAGAGAAGTAAATATCCCTGTTATCCAGTACAAATGCTTGACCTGACACTCTTCAGACACTGTCAGGGACCCCTTGGGACAAGCACTGGGTGAAGCTTAAAAGAGATAATGTACTGCGGTGGGGAAAATGCTGGAGCCAATCCGTGCAGAGATACAATAGTAGTAGGGCATCTTGGAGATGGGAGGGGTGTAGGAGGACTCTAATCCTACTCTCTTATTTATCAGATGGGGAAACTGAGGCTTAAGGAGTTCACAGAATAGACTTAGAAGCTTGATGATCCATCGCCTAGCCAGATGTCTGTACTCTTTAGGAGGCATAGGGAAAGACAGTGTCTGAGGAGTGATTAGAGTGATCTAGGCTCCATTAAACCGGTGCAATCTCTGGTAGCATCTAAAGCCTTACTCTTCTCCAGGTCACCCCACAGAAGAGAGTATTGATTCATCTTTCCTTTTTCCTCATCTTGAGATTGTGATGGTGAGAGGAATTTGACATTTTACCTGATTAGCATTGGAAACTTGGCCTCTGCTGGAGAATTCAAAAGTTTAGTTCAGGAGATGTTCAGAAGATGCCTTTCTCCAGAATCAGGTGATGGAGGTCAACTGTTATTAAATTTATGAGGCTTTCTTCCTTCCTTCCTTCTTTCCTTCCCTTTCCTTCCTTCCCTTTTGTTCGTTCCTTCCTTTCCATTCTTTCCTTCCCTTTCCTTCCTTCCTTCCTTCCTTCCTTCCTTCCTTCCTTCCTTCCTTCCTTCCTTCTTTTTCTGTGGTATTCTTTTTAAAACTTGTTTCTGATCCAACCTCTTAATCCTCACTTTTCAAGTTCAATTACATTTCTGTTGTCATAGATGTATCAGTTGTTGGGGTGCCTGGGTGGCTCAGTCATTGGGTGTCTGCTTTCCACTCAGGGCGTGATCCCGGCGTTCTGGGATCGAGCCCCACATCAGGCTCCTCCGCTGGGAGCCTGCTTCTTCCTCTCCCACTCCCCTTGCTTGTGTTCCCTCTCTCACTGGCTGTCTCTCTCTCTGTCAAATAAATAAATAAATAAAATCTTAAAAAAAAAAAAAAAAGGTGTATCAGTTGTTGAGTCTTTAGTATGCAGAGATGCTGAGCTTGCCCTTCTGAAATTCTTCCAGGGTCAACTGGCCTTATTAGTCCAGGTCCAGGAAATGAGAATATTTCCAACTCCTTGGGAACTGTCTTGGCCTTGAGCAGAAGTGGGGTCTGAATCATTACCTAAGAGAGCTTTGTAGATTGTCACAGTTGGCAGCCTTAGGACTTGAGCTAATCCTGGAAATTCCTTAACTTCCCAGAAAGAAGGTTCCACGAGGTCAGGCTGAGGTCCTCAGAGAGAGCAGATGGAATAAAGCTTGCAACTAGTTGCTTCTGCAGCTGGACCTGGAGATAAATAAAATCATACCCATTTTTTTGGATCATCAAGACTTCACTTCTCAGGGGCTATCTGTTCTCTGCTTCTTTTTCCCTGTATGTGGGGGGAGGAGAAAGCACTGCAATCACTGAAAGAAAAGCAAGAAAGTGTGTTGACTCAGTTCCCATGGTGAATGCAAGGAAGGCCAGCCAATAGAAACAACTGAGATATTACAAAAATGTGTTGCTTTCTGGCAGCTGTGCAGTCGGTCCTTTATATCCAGTCGCTATAATCGGCTCATCACCCAAACTCTTTCCAGGGTCATTATACTGGTTGTGGGGGGCTGCTTCTCCTGTAAACAAATGTTGGTGTTACTTAATGTCCTCTCTCTCCAACTTTCTTGTGGCAAGTGAAGAGTATCAAATCATCATTTAGGGGAAAAAAGTACAAAAGATCACAGAGATAAAATCCTGCAGGTCTTCTAAAGGCTCTGGCATATGTGGCTCAAACAACACAAATCATAAACTATGACGCCACCTGTAAAATCCAGTTTTAATTAACTTGAAGGCACATTGGTGTTTTTCATTAAAATGAAATTGTATTTAAATGGAAAACTACCAAGACAGGGTACATTGGGGCATTGTTCACTGGGGCTTGGGGGTTGGCAAGTGAATCATGTACTTAGAAAAAGCAAAGCAAACCTTGTTTCTGTGGGGCCTTCTTAGCTTTGGAGGACTTGTCACTGGTTCCCTGGAATGTAGGGAGTGCCACTAGGTAGGACCCAGGCATAACTCAAAACGTATGCCAGTTCTTCTTTTTATGACCCTTCTAGTCTTCCGTCATCCTGCTCCCTGCCTGTCTCCATCTCTCATTAGCCCTTGGCCTAGATACCCCAGGAATACCTCTTCCATTTCCTCCCTTGCACTGACTGATTTGATCCCCATTGTCATTTGTGTGAACAGTGGATGACAGAGAGCACTCTATAAAGAGACAGGATGCTATTTCAGGCTTACAAGACAAATGAAGCCCAGACATCACAAGGGGCTGGTGAAAACTCGAACCCCTCTTTTGAAACTCGCACTTCACTAGTTATCTAAGAACTGAAAGGAACCTTCAAGATCCTCTAATCAAAGCCCCTCCTTTCCCTAAGGAGGACACTGAGACTCAGAGGTGAAGTGACTTGCCCCAACTAATGAAGACCCTTTAAGTGGGGCTTCTCCATCTCAACTCCTGCCCTTTCCTCTCCAGCCAGGGCCGCAAGTTCTGCAACCCTGTTGATTCTAACACAGCCCCCAGTTAGAGAATCCTGCCTTGTCAGCAGAACGTCTCTGCAAGCTGACACAGGACATGTGCTCATTCGGAGTCAGGAGGACCGCCGAGTTTCCCGTTCTGGTTCTGCCTCTGCTTTGTTGGCTTAAACGAGTCACTTCTTCCTTTGTCTATTTCCCCAATCGGTAAAGAGAAGATAATGAACCTTTCCACCTATCAGGCTCACTTGAGTGTTATAAAGAATAATGAGGTGATATTTGTAAAGTGCTTTGAGCTGCTGGGAAAGAGGAGGGGTGAGTTCAGTAGAAAGCATTATTAGCTGCAAGCACTTATCAATTGAGCTGTTTAACAATAGTGGAGAGTAAGAATACTCAGAAATGAATTCCAGGGACTAGCCCTGCTTTGAATTTAGGAGGAGGATTAGCGGGGACCTAATAGGTATTCCACTTCTCCGATTTCTTTAGTGTGCCGTCAGACTAGGAAAGGTAATGACATTCTTCTGTGTCGGATTCAGCCCGGAGTTTCAATTGGGATGTCAAAGTGTACTTGTCTTCTATTCTCATACCGAGGCTGTGTTATGTTGTGATTGTTAAAGTCCTGGGCATCTTCTGTCCCCTGGGGTAATTTCACTGAGAAGCTATACAAAGTAATTTCTATACATTGGCTGGACTGCTGTTTATAAGGTTGATTAGTGGAGCTTCTAAATCTAAAAGTGCCTGGGAAGCAATTTGGATGAAGCAGAGAAATAAAAGGCAAGGTCTTCATCATGGTTGATCTTTTTTTACTACCCCACTCTGGGGGGGATTTTCTCAGGAGCTCAGATGTTCGTACGGTGCAAAATACGGGGCTTGACGGCCATCGTGGCACCCTCTTGCATGTGAGAACAGAGATGTAGCCCAGATGAAAGTGAACTTGCCAGGTCACTACATACATTTAGAGCCGCCTTTTAACGTCCCCTCCCCCACCAAGGGTTCGAGGAGCGAGCAATGTTTATGGGGGCCTGAGACATGCGGGAATGTTTCCAAATGGTTGTTCTGAAAAAGGATCTGTTGCTCCACACTCATACCCCACTGTTTGAAGACCCTCCGCCCTGAGTTCAGGTCTCTCTCATTTTCAGGATCGGGGAAGAAGAAAGAAAATTAAAACCAGAGAAATGTTTTGAGCTGGTGCAGCTCTCCGTGGGCCACTGGACAGTGAGCCAGGAAGACTGTGGCTCCCTCCTTAGTGGGCAGGAGCAGGGCTCAATTTTGTCATCGTCCTCTGGAGGGTGTAGGGAAAGGTCAAGAGGTCATTTGGAACAATAATTTTCCCAGTCAAAGTTATATTAATAACTTTGGTATATATATTTGATATATATATTACACCAGTTGTGTCTTTGTCCCCTGAAATCTATGGGCCTCTCTGTAATGGCTGCTTCTGCAAACCCTCCCCCCCACACACCCATTCTCCATCTGCAGGCGCTGCCTGTCGGGCTTTCCCCTTACAGGAGGGGAGAGGCGCCTGCAATAGCGTCACTCTGTGGCGACCTGTGAGTTTCCAGTAACATCCTACGGTGTGGTGCAACCACAGGCAATGGGCCCACAAACAGTGCCCCCAGATGCCTGTCCCACGCACACACGTGAACACACATGAACACGCCCTGGATGTAGGAGCCCCCTCTGTGCCTCCTGCCACCCCGCTGTGCCCTGCAAAGCTCCACTGTGATTCCTGCACCTCTCTGGGGGCCGACTCAGACCTCTAAACGGACGCCTGGATTCCTTCCTTACTGGGTCAGCCACCAACTCACTTTTGTGTTTCCTCTCCAAATCCCTTCTCTGCCCTGAGACTCCATGAAATAATATGGGATTTACTTGGCAGAATTCTCTGACCTCCTTCAAAGACCTAAGTTTCTTGTTTATTGTAGTTTCAATGTCTCAATCCTCCAAAAGCATTTGGAATATTTTCTTCATTTCCCTCTCTCAAGGTATCTATTTTGTCCCAGACGTGCCTCCCCCAGTGTGTTTTCGGGGAAGGACGCCGAGACTTTGGGCCCCAGCTGCTGCCCTTTCCTTCACCTCTGCCAGGGCACAGACCAGCACTGGGCTGACCTTCCCGGGCAGGCCAGAAGAGAAGGCTGTGGAAGCCCGCACACCCCCCACTGTCCCTCCCTCTGTGGTCACAGCTGCTTGCCCTCCCCACTCCCCTCCCCTGCTCTTTTTCTCAGTGAGCCTCAGCGCCAGTGCCCCAGTGAGCCGCTGGGAACAGAGGTCTGTCCCCTGCACTGGCCTCGGCTCCCCACACTAGAACATTCAGGCGTCAATGGGAAACAGCAAGATCTGTCAGCATTGCCCCTTTCTTCTGGGCTTTGAGGGCCACATTCTCCACGGCCATCTGTTCCCTTTCACCTCTCTGGACAATGTTGCTTTTTAAAGCCAGCGATTCTTCCTTCTTTATCCCCTCCTCTCCCGCCTCCCCTTCTTCTGTGCTCCCACCCTTTCCCCCTCATCTCTCTCTTTCCCAACCCTATGAAATTAGCCTCTCTTAAGAGAAAACTCGACCTTCTTCTACACAAAGCTGTTTTGCAACCACCGTGGTTTTTTTTATTTTTCATTTTAAAATTTTTTTGAAGTGACACGTTGCTGCTTTTAAAGTTTGTGATTGTCTTGGGGGTATTCTTTTGATAAGGATGGGAGGGAGGAGGATAGAAAAACTTTTCAGTCATACAAAAAGAAAATACAGAATAATAATGAGTTTTAGGTTCCTGCTGGCCAGCACTTGCCTCTTAAAAGAAGGAACCCTCCCTTTTCTTCCCTAGATGATCAGTTTAAGGACATTTTTGCACCGTAAAGCTCTTTCCGCCATGTATTTTATTATAATTTTGTTGTTGCTACTATGTTGTTGCTGTTGTGCTGTTTTTAATTTAGAGCTAGGGCTGCTGGGAAATGGGTACGTGATCCCTTTGGTCTTGCACAGCGCTGTACGCAGTTACGGAAGTACCTGATCAACAAGGAGGCCATGATGTCTTCTAAGTGAAGCAACAGATCCTGAGGTTCAAGGAGTGTCCAGGAAGGGGTGTTTGTACCAGTACTGACCCCATGACTTGGTGTGTGACCTGAGGCATGTCACTTTCCCTAAAAACAATGATGATAAAATCTCTTACTAAAAAAATGTTTAATATGTGACTTTTCTGTGTGTACCATTCATTACTCTGTTTCATAAACAAGATGAGTCTATGATAATGTCATGAAACCTTATGGGCCATCCTTGGCTAAGGATGCTATAATAATCTGACTGCTGGGGTCAGACTTAGCTGCTGGTGTGGGAAGTCAGCGAGAACAAGGACTCCCAGCCCTCGCTGCTTGTCAGAGTCATGGGCAAGGCTGGGACACAGGCTCAGGGGTCTGACTCAGCTTTTGAATCCTCTGTCCACCACTTACTAGCTACACAAATGTGGGTAAATTTTTGTCATCTTAAAAATCAGGGCAATACTAGTATCCACCTTCATGTTGTTATTGGGATGACCAAAAGATTTGTATCACGGAAAGCACTTGGAACTGCTTCGGGCCCATTGTAGATGCGTGTGAGTGTTAACCATGATTATTGACCCCCTTCCTATCCCATGACCATATTACAGATGAGAAGATGGGCTAACTGGCTTCCTGTGGGGCTTTTCTGACTCTATCACATTTACCTTCTGCTGCTTTATTTTTCACTATAGAGTTAACATCGGTAAAAGAAATAATGTAATTATCAATGGGATTGCAATGATGATTAACATAGCAATTCCACTTAGAAATGTCATAAAATAGAAACATCCTAAGGTATAAAAAAAAGATATATCATCATGTCCTTCTGGCAAAGAGGGTGAACCAGATGTGATTATATTCATGGAAGAAAAGCCAATCATGATTTTGGCAACTAAGGTTATTTCACATATTTTCAGTTGGAAATCTACAGAACCTGGAGATTTATTTTTCTTCGGTATCAATTTCTAGAAACGTATCATATGACTAAGAGTTTCCCAACAATAGGGAAAGAACATTATTAAAATATGCATTCCTAGACAGGCACAGATGATTCTGAATAAGAAATTGAATATTACAACTTAATGAGGAAAGGAACATGAGTGGAGTATCTAGAAAATGGGCTGAGTTTTCTCTCCCAGAGACAGAGAAATGAATGGTGATTAAATATTTTCTAAATGGCTGAAAGAAATAAGGAAAGAAGTGACAAGAGTCAGACTGCTGCATTCAAAGCCTCGCTCTGCCATTTGCAGGGTGACCTTGGGCAATAACTTACTCTCTCTGTAGCTTAACCTCCTTCCCTAGAAAGTTGGTATGATAATGGCATCTCCCTCATAGAGATCACATAGTGTGCATAAGGTATTGAGCCTAGGTCTGGAACATACTAATTATTCCAAAATGTTACCTCATAATTCATTACTATAATGTCTTGTAACAAGTGACGTCAGAGCTATGGGACAAGTTATACCGAGTGGGTGGTCTTGATCACTTTGTTGAATCTGGTCATTTTCAGTAAACCCATAGTTCTGTCCTCTTTCTAGATAAACAATGGCCTTCAAGGAAGAAGGAAATTGCTTTGCTCAAGAACTCATATTTCACAGATGTGTACTGACCGCCTGCTGTCACCAAAACCAGTTCCCCCCAATTAAAATAGTCCTGTGAGCATCAGCACATTTTGTTCATCAGTTCCCTCTCCTGCCATGAAGCTCCTGCCTAAAAATACTTGACTGTACCACCAGGGATCAGGGCAGTCTTGTGAGGGAGTACTGGAGGAAGTTAAAGGAAGGTCATCTCTGTTGCCCAAGATCCCCCACACCCGGGCAGTCCACACATGGCAGGGACCCTGCAACTTGCAATCCAGAGGCCACTGTGAATTCCGGTCATGAATGGAGTTTTTTCCCTCTTCTGTGGCCCCAATTTGTTGTGAGCCTTATGTTGGCATGACAACCATGGGGTGTGTGTATCTGGGTGCACACCCCAAAAAGGGAGAAGTACAGCATCTTCTCCTCTCCTTGACGCAGGAAGCCCAGCTTCAGATGTCAAGGAAACACAAGCTGAACAGTGGGAACCTGGCAACCCAGCTGAACTCATCAGTGTGAGGAAAGACAACCCAAGTATCTTTGGGTTCTTGTCTAAAACTCAGGGTGCTGAGGACCTGGGGATCGCCTCACCGAACTATTCACTGTTCTGTTTCTTTCTTTCTTTTTATTTTTTTTTAAAGATTTTATTTATTTATTTGACAGAGAGAGAGAGAGACAGCCAGCGAAAGAGGGAACACAAGCAGGGGGAGTGGGAGAGGAAGAAGCAGGCTCCCAGCAGAGCAGGGAGCCCGATATGGGGCTCAATCCCAGGTCCCTGGGATCATGCCCTGGGCCAAAGGCAGACACTTAACTACTGAGCCACCCAGGCGCCCCTCACCGTTCTGTTTCATAACCCCTATCCCCTTCTCACAGCCTTCAGAGGCAACAAACATGTGTGATGCCAGCATTCCATTCCCTCCCATGCATGAAAATATCCTGATTCCTATCATGATCATGCTACTTCCCAAAGGGGTGCTTGAGACGGGGTGGGAAGAAAGCATAACAATAAATCTTTGCAGTCCGGGCAAGGTGATAATTAAAAGCATTCTTCACAGCGATGTGCTCTCTAAGGCCGAAAGGGAGGCAGCTGGTCAGCAGAAAGCCCTAGCGTGCCTGGGCCCAGGCCCCAGCTCTGCCTCACACTAGGCGGGTTTCAGTAAAGCCACTTCTTAGTCTATGAAATGGGAATAATGATGACACTGATGTGCTGGGATCGAGGGAAGCAGTCGATTAGTGTGGTTGAAGTTGACTTGGTCGGATATACTAGTGTACTCCGGAGTATTCAGGGCACCTCAGGGCTCCTAGCTCCTGCCCCATTGATTCTCTTACTCCCTCGCTTGTGCTCTGTTCCTGTTTTCACTGAAGAAACAAAGGGAAGCTCGAGCTCTGAAAGCTGAGCTATGTTTGGTGTCTGGAAGAAATGCAGGTCAAGGAGCCTGACTGACAAGGGACCTTAATGAGGGTCTGTGCCTGAGGGGGCCCTGGTCCTCATCACGACCCCTGTCCTGTCTCATGCCGCAGGCCGTCAGCTGCCCCTCCTCCACTTGCTGACTTAGGGTTTTGGATTGCTCCTCTGACAACAACTCCAAGCAGATGAGTTATGGCGTTTCTAAACAGTTTACATCTCTTCCCTATTCCCCTTGGGAAGTAGGGTGGCGGATAAAGTCAGCAGATAGGAGTCTTAAAAACTGGGCCAAAGGGCATTTGCCAGCCTGGGGTCGTACACTGAGGAAAAGAATTCAGAGCTACATGACAAGATATGAGGTGGAGATTTTTTTTAAATGCAAGTGAATCCACAATAGTACATGGACTGTCCATGAGGTCTGAGAAGTCTGTAGTTGCAAGCAAGATAGCAAATGCCTGGCATGTGATTTTTTTCAAACCTTAATGTATATAAGGGGTCATCTGGGAGAGCCTTTTGAAACTGTAGGCTCCTGGGCATCACCCCTCAGAAATGCTGATTCGTTAGGTTTGGGATGGGGACAAGGATTCTACATTTTAAAAAGTGGTTTACCTGGTTTAGGTGATTCTGATGCATAAACATGCAGGTGAAACAATGCCCTGGTAATTTCTCCAGAGATCCAGTCCTAGGTCCTGATTTTCTATCAGTGACCCAAGTCAACTCTTAGAGTAGGCCAACCTACACTCTCACAGTTGTTTATTTTTGTTTGTTTTTTTACGTAAGAGTTCAAATCTACAGAAAATTTCTAGGGAAAGTACAATGAACTCCCACACATGCTCCACCTAGACTTCTAACATTTTGCCACATTTTTAAAATCTCCCTCATATTATTATTATCAACTTCTTTTTTATAATATGAATTTATTATTATCTTTATGAAACCATTTGATATCATGACGCTTCATCTTCAAATACTTCAGCATTTATCTCGGGAAAACAAGAACTTCTCTTACATAATAGCCACGATACAGTGATCTCACCCAGGAAATTAGCACTGATATAATACTATTATGTAATGTGCCAAAGTCAGACTTTGTCAGCTGTCCCACTTATGTACTTTATGGCAACTTTTTGTTTTTTTCTGATCCAAGATCCAGTCCAGGATTAGACATTCTATTTAGTTGAAATGTCTTTCTGTGTTAATGATCTTTAAATGATTTTTCTTCTAGAACGTGTTTCCTGATAAACAACAGCATTTTCCCCCCTCTGTCCTTATTACCTGCAAAGAGCCAGGGATGCAGAGCCCGCCTGAGCAACAGCAGACTTAACCTGGGCCCAATTCTGCATCAGCTAAGGCCTTGGGAAAGGACCCTATCTCCTGGTCCTGGGTTTGCCTAGTGAGCTGATTCCCCATTACTATTGGTGTGTCCCTTGCTCTTCAGTCAGGTAGGCTGTCATTGTCCAGACGAGTTCCCTGGATCTAACATTACTTCACTCTAGTTTAATTCTCCCCAGGAAAAATAACTGATAAAGGATATGTCGTGTTTTGTCCTTCCTAGCTTTCTCCAGAGGCAGTTGGCTGAATGATACTTCTGAGAGGGACTTTTCTCCCCCCAGCAGCCAGGACTATAGATAATCTGAAATCAGATTAAGTGACTGTATTTCTTCTGCTTCGGCCAGAAAAAAAAGTCACCTGAAAAAAAATGAGATGACCACATATAATACCAGGACTTAGTAGAAACCAACTCTGGTATCCACCTGTTGCCTTGAATTCTGCAATGAGAGTAGAAAAGCAAAGCTCATACCAAGATGGCCAATTGGCATGATTTGAGGAATTCACCTATTTGCAGTCTAGAACACATTGCGATAGAAGAAAATCCATTTCACATAAGCATCTTCCTGGTTGATGTTGAATTAAGCCTAAATTCAGAATGAAAATGCCTCAGAATGAAATGAAAAGAAAATGAAATGTTTGGGTTTTTATTTTCTTCGTTTTATTTGCTAATATTTACTTACGAATAGCATGCATTTACTCTAATGAGTGAGTTTATTTTTAATTAAAGAGTTCTTTTCAAAGGGTCAGGAGATCTGGCTATAGGTCACCAGTCAGGACTTTCTTCCCCCCCTTAAATAGAAGGTAGCTGGAGAAAGCTATATTGGAGAAAGGTTTCAGGGGCATGGCCTCTTGGGGAACGTTGGAAGCAAAGCTAGGTGGGAGGAGATGAATTCTCTCTATTCAGACATCCTCATTCTGTTCTCCCCATGCCTATTATCGTTTTTATAGCTGTCTTTGAGGACGTTCGTGATTGTCACTGCAAACATAGCAGAGCAGTTCTGTGCAGTGTCCCCTATAGAACTCTTGGTTGGTAAATTAGAGGCATTGTGGACTAGGGTGAGCACCCTCCATCCCGTTCTAGGGATTTCCCATATGCATCCTGGTTTGCCCAGAACAGCCCTGATTTATCTCTGTTATCCCAATATAGTTATTCAAATGTCCCCATTTCATTTTCAAAAGTGTCCTGTTTGGATGATGACTTATGTAACCATACTAAGACTCTGGGAAACTTAAGTATGTTCTCCCCACACAAAGCCAGTGGAGTTGTGTGAGTGGTTCGTGCTGGGGCATACCAGTCTTCGTCCTAGTGATTAGCTAACTCTGTTTCTTCCTTTTGCTGTGGACGACTAACCCATCCCCAGCTCTTGCATTCCAAAGGTTCTGATTGCCCCACTTTTTCTTGTCGTCTTCACATTTCTAACCTTCCTCACTAACCAGTTTTATTGGAACGTGGATCCTAGGTGTGTTGTGCAAGTAAATAAAGACTCTGGACTGCATTCAAATCTTTCACCTCTAGCCGAGAGACACTGGGGATGAAATTTTCTGCTTTACCAAAGTGAAGCAGCCTTATCCTTTACCAGGCCAAATGCCTTCCTCAGGGCACAGATGATATTGAGGCAGTTATTGTGTGGTTTTATGCCTCAGATCCTTTATTTGTAAATTTGAAAGAAGACTAATAGCTTTAAAGTATTTTGAGAATCTCAAAGCTCAGAAGATTATAAATAACAAGAGATATTTTTTTCCCATCTAAAATGGCAGTACAGATACTGCGGTTACTTACTTAATAGATAGCGTGTGTTTCCTGGGCCATTTGCAGCTGATGGGTTTTTTCCAGTGCTCTATTTATAGAGCTAGGTCAGAAATATCACTTCCGTTGGAACTTGACCTACAGACCATTGTCAATTTTAAAGGCCTGAGGAAGTAGAGTGCACACTGAATACAGCTGGTTCACAGGTTCAGTTAATGAACCACAAACCCCCAAGGAAATTAATATTGCTGGAGGATAGATGTGTGAGCCTGTCCAAATCTCTTTTATGTGATACCTTTGCACTGTGGCCTCATGGAGCTTGTAGGTCATCTTGAATCCTTATTCTAGAAATAGCCTATCCTAGGTAGTCTTCTTCCCTTTTATACCCCATTCATCCTCTTCAGCACTGCTTGCTGAAATTCTGGCGTTCTGTGTCAAATAAAACAAGACCTGATGATCCACCAACAGAGGCAGTTTAGGCTACTCTGAGGAACTTAGGGAAAAGCAGATCTAAATGTTTCCCTACTTCATCTTTTGACTGAGGCTAACCAAGATTCTCAGTCACTTCCCCAGTTCAAATGAATGACCCAACAAAAAGTATGTGCTGAAGCTCAGCCACTGCCGTGGGCCTGGTTTTAAACAGGAGAAACTGAACCAAATGGATGGTAATCCCCTGTGACCCCTCCTCTCTCACTCAGACTCCCACCTTTAAGCTTTGTTGTTATGAAGTCATGTTTGCTGGGACTTGGCCACTGGCCATCCCATGTTTACCCATCATAAGGTTTTAGTAGGTAGGGGAGACTAAGAAAATCCCTAGTCTGGAGGGAAATCTACTCTTAGGAAAAGGACCACATGTCTGCACTCTCTTCAGGCTTAAATGGGTGATAGGTGGTAGGGTACAGCCATTCAAAGATAGCACACGGAGTAGAACATTCTCAAACTCCTGGGAAAGGTGAGGTCCAGAATGAAGAGCTAATGTCTTGTCATCAAAATGCCATAGATTCAAAGTTCTTAGTAGAGGCAGGAACTTCTGAGATCATTTTCAACAACCCCTTGTCATGGATGAGGAAAATGAGGCTCAGAGAGGCAAAGTAACTGGTCGTTAGCAAGGCCCGCCCTGATGATCTTCGTTACATCACTCTCCTTCTCCCACCCGGTCTCATTAAAAGCCCACAGCTAAGTTGGAAATAGAACTCTAGGGTCCTGCTGTGTAGCCAGCAGCTGACCATATGCTGTCATGCATTACACAGAACATGCTTTAGAATGTGAGGACAAAGATAAGAAAGAGACTGTTCATTCCAATGGTAACATGCCATCTCCTTCCTGAACTTATTGCAGTCCTGAAAAGATTTACAGGTATTTTCCTCCTCCCTCCCTTCCTCCCTCCTTCCCTCTCTTCCTTCTTTACTTCCTTCACTCCCTCCATCTCTCTCTCTCTCCTTCTTTCTTTCCTCTTTCTAATCTCAGTAAGTTGCCTTTCATCTAAAGGGACAGGAGGGATCAATGTCCAGGATATCCAGCCCTCCTGGGCTGTGAATTCCCCACCCCCCCAATCCTGGGAGTCAGCGCTTTGTTTATACTTTCATTATTTTTAACATGGAAAGGTCTATTTTTTAAAGTTGATTGTTTTGCTATGGGACAGACACTTTATGTTATGTACCGGAGATTCAGTTTGACCTCCCAGAAATGCTTAGCACAGGAGTCATAAATTGAAATGTTTTCAGAGAAGGAGCTTCCTCATTGAAGGCCCCCCAGCAGGCCTCTTCTAGTTACTGACACGAGTTGGTACCAGAAGCCCATTACCTTTTTGGAAATCAAGACTACATAGCAACCTGATCATCCTCCTCCAGTCTGATTACACAAGGACTACACCCTGTGTGCAGAATAAGGAGAGAGCCCCTTCCTTGTGAGAAATGTATCTTCATAACCAACTCCCACTCCACAGGCATGAGGAATTGGATCCAAAAGATAGTGGTCATGAAAGATATTCCAGAATCCAAATCCTGTTGTTTTAACCACTTCATTACTGAGCTTTACTAGCTTGCCTCATTATTAATAGAATAAAAAATGTAGAAGATGATAATTCGACTTGCTTTCTCCCTAGAATTTCATCTTCAGTGTTCGATCAGCATTGTTCCTGTCATTTTTATATACCAAATATCTCCATCTGAAAGTCACCGTGAACCTTTGGTTGCCTGGAGGCAGGAATTATTATTCACATTTTACAGATGGGTAAGAAATCACAGAAAGAAAACGTGCTTTGACTTACCTAAAAGAGTCTCGGAGAGTGGAGAACGAATGTCCCCACAGTCTGTTTTAGAGAGACCTGACTTCAATGTAAACAAATTAGATTTTCTCCATGTAGCTTACTTAAATACTTCCGCAAGCTCAATCCTATGATGATGAAAAATCCCCAATAATGAAAATATTTTCAAAACCTAGTTCACTTTTTTGATATTTCTATCTGTATTGAAATGAACCAAATTCCAGTACAATGAAGTCACTCTGCCTTGGCAAGTCTAAATATCAGAGTCATCAAAAAGGAGAAAGGGAGAGAGTGCCCTAATTTTTAGAACTTCCGCTTAAAATGAGCATCGGGGAAGATTCACTTATCTCTTTCCTGACCAATTAGGTCATTGGGCAGGAAATCACCTTTTCTGAAAGGCCAGCAAGCAGATTCCTTCTACCTTTAATTTCTCATAAACAGCATTAATGATTATTTATGCCAGAAATGTTTGGAAGTCAAAAGACATGAGGCCACTGAATTTTCTAGTTGAAAATAAAGTTACAGGGGCACCTGGGTGGCTCAGTGGGTTAAGTGTCTGCCTTTGGCTCAGGTCTTGATCTCAGGGGCCTGGGATCCAGCCCCATGTTGGGCTCCCTGCTCAGCAGAGAGTCTGCTTCTCCCTCTCCCTGTGCTGTTCCCCCTGTTTGTGTGCACATGCTCTCTCTCTCTCAAGTAAATAAATAAAATCTTTTTTTAAAAAAAGAAAGGTTATAAATTTATAGTAACTGACTGTTTCCCCACCTTCCTTTCTCCCGCTTCTCTCTCAAGTAATCCCACCACCTATAGCCACTCTTCAGGGTTCCATTAAGTGAAATACTAGGCCTCCAACCACAGAGGGTCAGTTTCAGGCCACCTGATTGACATGAATCAGCTGCTGGGCCAGTTGAGCGAGGTTAAATAACTTGCCAAGCCGGGGCATGCATTGTCTTTCTGGAAACCCCTTGCCCTGAGTTATCACTGTATATCAGAACAGAGGAAGCTGGTGTGGAGCCAGAGTGACACACAGATTCAGATGAGTGATGAGATAGATGCTCGCAATATGCCTCCATCAGTGTCTCCTCAGAGATGGGCCTTCAGGCTCTTCAGGCCCTTCCCGAGGGCCCCACTGGGCTGACCCAGTTGCGGGCTGTTCGACATCATGAGACTGGAGAAGGCCAGGTGGAGTAGTGGTGAAGACAGTTGGCCCGGTTTGAGTCCCGACCCTGTCATTAACCAACCATGTGACCTTGGGAGAGTGACTTAATCTCTCACAGCCTTAGTTTGTCAATAGGGGTGATGATATTGCCTACCTCCAAGGGTGGTTATGAGGATCAAAAAAGATGTAACTAAGATATGAAGCTCAAACAAGACGTAAGCCCTCCTTATATAAAGGGCTCACCTAGTGCCTCATTTGTAGTACTTTAAAAATATTGTCTGTTCTTATCATTAGCTTTCAAGGTCCTCTGTGACTGTTCTTGTAGTGGCGTAATGTTTGTAAGAACTCCTGAAAATAGATCTCCTTAAGCCGCTCACTCAGGGTTTCCATTAGTAACTTCTCCGTGGTCATTTGCACTCATGGCCTTTTGTCAGGACCTGAGCTCACCTGTCCGGAAAGCAGCCAGGTATATGGGTACTTTGTTATACTGTTTTCATTGGTTTAGGGACATGGCGTTCTTTAAATAGTCACCACTGGCCACATATGTCTCTGACTCCTGAAAACATCTTCCAGACCTGGAAAGTGCCTATAATTTTATTACCAAAAAGTACATATTTTTTGAGTGCTAAACGAATTAACTCCAATTAGTCACATGCAAACTTGAAAGCTCAGCCTTACTTCATCCTATCGCTTAGCAGGCATCTAAGCAACAAGCTTCTAACAAGTTTGTTTGAAAAATGTGAAAATGCTATTAATTTTAGCTGAAGCAAGATAGAATTAGAATGTAAATCTGCTGCTAAAACAAATATATATAACATGGTTCAAAGTTTAGTAGGAATAACTTATTAACTATTTAATCAGGTTTTATTATGTATCTCCTGTGTATCAGTGACACAGAATGATCGAGGCATAAGTTAAATTATTTGGGCAGACTAGCATAAATCAGACATGGATTTGGCCCTCTTAAAATATGTATTAGGGGTGATAAGAAAAGCACACACAAGGGTTATACCGCAGGAGAGAAAACAGTGTAACGTGAGAGAGGGAAAGAAAGTATTATGGGAACTTAGAGGAGGAAGACAGTATGTCTGTGATGACCGAGAAAGCAGCATGCAGGACGTGGTATCGAAGACAACATGTGGACCTAGAGGCATGTCAGATGTGGAAGGGACATGGGGAAGAAGTGATTACATTGGATTGAAGTCTATATGAAGTGGTATGGAGGGAGCAGTGTGGAAAGGCAGGTTGGGCACAAACTAGAAGAACTTTGGATGCCAATCTGAGGAATTTAGAACTCTTTGGACACACTTGGGAGCCACTGAAAGTTTTTGAGCACACTTGATCAGAAGTGGCAGGGGAGTGTGCTTAGGTGTGTGCTTGGGGAAGTTAATCAGGCAGAAGAAGAGAGAATGGGCTTTAGTGAGGAGGAACTGACAGGAGCATGTACATCAGTTAGAAATCTCTAGCAGCCATTCCCTGGTGAAAGGTACTGGGTGTCTGATCTAAGGTCAGGGTTGGAGGAACGGAGGGTAGGGAATGGATACAGATGAGATTTTACAGGTGAATCAATAGGACGTTGCAATTTATTGGAACTGAGAAGCATGGGAGGAGAAATTTAAAAATGGAACTGAGGTTCTAAACCCGATTAACTAGAAGGCCAAAGAAAGGGACAAAGAAGGAAGAGTGAGTTATATGGGAAGACATAAACTTGATTCGAAGATACTCAGTTTACACTGTTGCAGTTCATTAGGTCAGGCTTGTAGTTCTTGTTGAAAATGGAGGACAGGTGCTAAGGCTGGTCCTAGGTTGAGACAAAAGCTTCAAAATCATCCATGTGGGGGTGTGGTCCTTGTCAACAGTGAGGACATGCCATATGCAGCAGATGTTGCAAGCTTGGTGGCAATGAGTGATATACGGCTCCTAAGTATGTTCATTTTAAAAATTGTTAAATTAAGCCAACATTTTAAACAGGAGATTGTACTTAAAACATTGACTTCTGGCTTCTCTTTTAAAAGTCAAAAGATGTGGCTGGCTATGAACTCGTATTGTCACATGACAGCAATAGCTAGGGCAGCCAGGGTCTGCCCCCCTTGCAATCATAGATGGATGCTCTCCTTCTCCACTACTCCTCATCATCTCCTAATACTTCATAGTAAACACAAAGTGGACTAATGGTTGCCTAGGGCTGGGGGGCAGGAAAGAGGGACTTGAGGCTTACATGGCTAGGGGCATGGGGTTTCTTTCTGAGGTGATGAAGTGTCCTAAAGCCGATCATGGTGATGCTTAAAGAACTCTGAATATAGTAAAAACCAGTGAGCTGTACACTTTGGGTGGATTGTATGGTGTGTGAATTATCTCAAAAAAGCTGTTTTATAAACACGCAAAAAAGGAAAGAAAAATCAGTTGATATTGCCTTTCCTGGGTTAGTTTTCTAATAACAGAAAGTATTTTTTTTTATTAATATGTCTCTCTCAGAAAGGGGATAATGGAAGACAAGAGGGTTGTGTATTTTAAGAAGAATGGAAGAAAGTATATCTTTTTGCAGTAATAAAGGACTCCTGCATTTTAAGATGCAAACAGCTGGCCTTTTTACTAATGCACATTACCTTCCTAGCCACTGAAAACACTTGGGTGGTAGACAGGAGAAAAATTGGTCACGGTCAGCCCCCTGCAGTCCACCCACAACCAGGAAGAGAGGGAGAAGAAAAGCAGAGAAGGAAAAGAATACTCATCGGGATCCAGAAGAAGCAGTATACTGGATGCCAAAAGAGGGGGAAGCTTTATCAGTTGCTGACAAGAGGTCAAGGAGGATGGGGACAGAGAAGTCAGGAGGTTACAGGAGACCATCCAGTGAGAAAGCTTAGAGCAGTGGGGCCAGAGGGACACTCCGGAGCAGATGACGAAGTGCCCCGGATGCATCGTTCAGGGGTTAGTATTTCTCCACAGCGTGGAGGGCTGCTGGAGGAGTTTGCGTAAGGGAGTGATGTGATCAGACGAGCGTGGTCTAGGTAATTTGTTTTCAATTAATTTGTATATGTTCTGAATGAAGTGCATGATGCACTACGGTCACCCTAAATTTTATTCTTTCCTATGCTAAATTCTTCTTCATTTGGAAATCCTCAGGCTTGTTGTGGTCCCAGTTGTTGATTTCCATCTAATTCATTCCTGTATCTATTGAACCAGAGAAAATTTATGGTTGGTGTTGTCTAACGCAGGGGCATTCAACCTCAGCACCCTTGTGTTTGGCGCTGGATAATTCTTTGTTATGGGGACCTGTCCTGTGCGTTGCAGGGTGTTCAGCAGCGTCATTGGCCTCTACCCTCTAAATGCCAGCAGCACTCCCACTTACACATTGCCAACAAAATCACCTCCAGCCTTGAGCCACTGACCCACATTCATCTGCTGTAATCTTTGGGCCCAGGAGTATAAGGCCATACAAAGTTGGTAGACCGCCCTGAAAGATGACAGGACCAGAAAAAGAAAAGAAAAGAAGACTAATACTCAAGACTGAGGGGTGAAAATCAGATGATGCAGTAAGCAGTCAATGAATGAGAAGCTCAAGGCCTCATGTTGTTTTAGCTAATTTGGTGGACTTCAGCCTCTCTGTACTCAGTCTCCTCATTGCAAAGAGATGGCATCTTCAGCATACAAGGCACAGTGAATGTCCCACTGTGCTCCTTAGGGCTAGGATTCCTCTCATGGCCCAGGGCCAAAATGGGCATGGGAATTCAGAGGAGATCTCAGGATGTGCCAGATATGAGGGGAGGGGGGTAGGCAGTCTTCTAAGTGGTGGGATTTGTGAGCCTGCCTCTAGGAGGAAGAAGAAGAAGCGATCAGGCATAGTTTCCTACTGGTGATGTCAAAAGGGGTCAGCGAAGCTCTGGAGATGTAAGGTAGTAGGTGAAGCACAACTTGGAGTAGACTAGAAACTCCGATGGGTCCTTCAGATCCGCCCCCTTGCAGGAAAGCCTTAGAAGGTGAAAGAGTGTTTCTCTGGGGGTAAGGTTGTCTAATACAGATTAGATATGAAATGGTTAGATCTTCCGGATTCCTTTTCTGGGTGGGTGTGGTGTGTGTGTGCGCGCGCACAGGGGTTGGAAGAGCAAAGGAATTTTATATGCATATGCCGCCATTTCTATATTGATAAGGAAAATTGAGTTAAGACTCTTATCAAGCTAAACAAGTCTTACAACTCTGTTAAACTAAGACTATTTCATAACTGGCTCTTATTCTGTGTAGTAGCATTATGCCTTTCTGCCACGGATGTTGAGTGGCTCGATTTATTATTAGCAATGGTTCCCAGCTGCCTTGCATGCAAGCTCTTCTCGATGTATACCTCCGTTATCTTTTAGCTCAGTGGTGGTCTCTTTCACTGAGGCTGAAGGAAGCGCATGCTGGTTTTTATTTTTAGTCTCATGTTCCTTAACCTCTCTCCTTCTTCTCTAATTTGTCAGCTTTGGTGGTAATGAACTGAGCCCCCCAGGAGTCTCTAAGCAATGAGCAATGATTGGACTTTTGTTTATGTGAAACACCATTACAAGGAGTGGGCATTCATAATCATGGTTTTGCCCTATGTCATTTCAGGCTCTTCTGGATCCAGCTGTGTGACGGCTGCCCTAGGAAACACCTGGAGTCACAGTGTGAACACCCGGCTGATTCTCCAGTACCTTGGTTCAGAGAGAAGACAGGTGAGTGCTTTGAAAATGTTTTCTGATTGTCGAGTTTAGAGAGCAAGATGTACTTAGCAATCTGAGTGTTTGTCTTCTGAAAGCATTGCCCACTTTGTCTGTCCTGGGCCAGCACTGTCAGGGGCTAAGTAAAGAAACCAGCATCCCTGCCCGCCCCAATAGCCGTTATAATGAAGTGGGAAATCAGTCACTCACAGGAAAAAATGTGTAAGAATAGAGCCCATGGAGTTAGCATGCCTCCTGATATTTGCCAATGGCTTGGAAGTGACCAAGGTCCACCCTCTAGGGATCTCAAACTCTCCGTCTCTAAAGGGTGAATGATCATTTCACTTAGCTTGTATTTGTTGAGGACTAGATAATTTGTGTACAAGTTAAATAGTGATGGTGCTTTTTCTTGAGGTTAGTATGCTTTGAAAACCGAAGTCCAGACAAATCTTTTCATGTGATTTAACTGTTCCCCAGACCCTGGATGCTTGTGCATTAACTCCTAAGCCAGTAGGTTCAAATACCAAAAGGTGCTAGAGAGACCCCCAAAAGGATGATAGCTCTCTCAGGGCTCCCTATTGATGGTTTCTATCCTGGCTTCAAATGAGAACTCCCCCGCCTTCCATCCAGAAAGTTTAACTTTCTACACCCTTTCTTTCACTCTAAAGAAAGGGACACCACAGTCTGACCCCTTTGGTAAAATGTTTCATAATTAGGGACTTTATTTTTCTCGATGCCTAACCTCAACTTTATTCTGTTGTGTGGACCAGGTTCCATCATGACCTCTCCCACAAGCAGGAGGAGGAAGAAGATAGGGTGATTGTTCTGATTTGTTGAATGGGGCAGAATTCAGAATCCAGATTTGCCCATCTTGCTAAATACATTACAATCCAGGTTATTCACTAAAGAGGCATGAAATATCATGCTGGTGGTCCTTTCTGGAGGAGGTGGCAGGGAGTTGTTGCCCTTTACCTGCATTAGGTAAATTGGCTGTCTTTCAAGGAGTCAGGAATCATCAGAAACAGACATGAGCCTTTGCCTGTTCCAGACATAACTTTCCGAGTGCCCTTGGTTACAGACCAGAGGATTCTTCTTGGTTTGCTTGGGACTGTGTAAATAACATTCCATCTTGATGATTGAGTCAGCCATGTTCTGAGAAGATAGAGCTGCTTGTTTTTGTTTAGGGGAACATTCTCAAGTTTTCAGGCCCTGGCGTGCTCATTACCTCAGTGATACCTTTACCCCTGTGATTCAAGTATCCTGGTTTCTGAATCCATTACTTCTCTTTTCAGTGGAACATAGCCAGAGATGTTCCTGTAGAACGTGATGTCCTTTGGTTTGTACCCTAGGTTATAAATTATGTTCAATAAACCCAGTTTGCAGCTATCAGGGATATCATTAAGGATTGTCAGGCAGTACTGCTATTTGAGAAAGCAAAATTGCTTGTGAATCAGTGTCGATCCATGTAACCCCGTTCCTTGAAAATGTGTAGTTTATTTCTGTTTTAGGTTTTAGATGGCACACACTGATTTTGTGATGTAGTCTGTTATATATGGTAGCCTGGACTCCAGACTCTCAGATCCTTGTTTTACCAATTCTAGCTTGCATTTATTAGTATATAAAGAAGTTAGAGCCATATTTTTCTTTTCCTTTTGCTTTAATAAATTAGCCAGTCATTTCCATGTTTTCAATATCAATAGAAGGTAGCTGGTAGGACAAATGCTATTATTTTATGTCTCTTTGGTAACTGCAAGATTTTGGTGGCTCTTGGTTCTTGGCTCATAAGGTCAAACACAGGCCACTAGTCACAAGAAGAATGAGGAGCACAGCATGGATAGATCAGTGACAGTTTATCAACTCATAGCTTATCAAATGAGTCAGGGTGTTATCTTAATCTACAAAGGACAACATGTTACTATCATTGCTAATCAATCAAAAGCAGAGTTAAATGCTTTTGAATCATGTTTTCAAACACTAATTAGTAAAATATGTAAATATAATAGTAAAGTATAATAAAATGCCATAGCAAAGTAAAATATGACCAGTGTTAAAATGGCCAACCCAGGCAAAAGAACTTACACTTAATTAATCTATAGAAATGTGCATGCCTTTTGACCAGTCCTTCAATTTGTGGCCTAATAAGTAGGATAAAATTTGATGTAGAAAACATGTGTCTATCTGATGAACTTATCTCACTTTAGCAGAGGATGTGCATCGTGATCCACTGAGCTTTTCCTGTGGTCTTACTTCTGACAAAGTAAAGAAGCTGTATGAAGATAAACCTTTTCTGGGATATGTGCACAAAACAGTGCTTTAAGCTGGTCTTTAAGGTAGTTGTTCCAAGCAGTACTTCCTCATAACACTACTTAGTGGAAGAACATGCCTAGATCACGGTAGCATCGGCCGACCTCTGGAACACTAACCACCAGGAGAAGATACCAGGTAGAGCTCTCCCCACCCCCACCAATGCACCGAGGCTGCTACACCAAGGGATCAAGGACATGGAATGAGGATTATGTTTGATCCTGTTTCTATGACATTGGGCTCTCCACCAGGGCTCCTTGAACGTGAGGCTTAGTCTGAGATCACAGGGCTGGAAGGAGGGCAGGTCAAGCTGAGCAGCTCTGCAAGCCGATTAAACCAAGAGCTGAGTTGTAGAGTCCAAGGGAAGGAGTCCTCCCTGGCTGATTATTTTCTTTACACCCTGGAAACTTTGTAAAATTATATAACCAAGAACGAAATCTCCTTATCAGGGCACAAGCCAAGTTAACTGTCTTGTTTATTCTGCTTCAGTGTTTGCAAAAACCCTCTTAAGAAGCTGGGGAACATTTTCTTTTGGACTAATTTAGTTTTCTTTCCATTTGACTTTTATTTACTCTTTTTCTAGTCAGCTTCAATCCTGCCCCACCCTTTTTGCAACATTTTTACTCTTACCAAACACATGTCCTTAAAGTGGAATTAAAATGGCCTCTACTAGGGTTGTTCTTTTTTTTCTTTTTTTTTTTTTAGTATTTCGGATTTATTTTTTTTTTTAATAATCAAAAATATGTTTTGGTCCACAATGTGCATGGCTTGGGGATACAAAGAAGTAGAAGACTCGGTCGCACCTTCGAGGTTCTTCTGGTCTGGTGTGAGAGATGGTACGTGTGTCTACACTCACGGATCATCAAAATGGTGTGCCGGAGCCCAGGAACAAATGAATAGCGAAGTGCTGTCATAAGGCGGCGTTCGATTTGTTACCGAATAAGTGGTTAAGACGGTGCCTGCTTTGAAACCAGAGCAAGGTAAACTCACCAGAGGCACATCAGTCTTTCTAAAAGACGGACTTGAGTTATCACTTTAAATCAGTGTTTCTCAAGCCTGGCTGCATTTGCAGACTCATCACAGGAGCATTTACACAATACCAGCCCCAGAGCTCCACCCTGACCAATTAAATCGAAATCTGTGTTGGTGGGCTGGGCACCAGTGTTTATTTGTAAAGCTCCCCCAAGTGATTCTACTGCACAGTCAAGGCCGAAAACCACTGCCTTAAATAGATAAATGTATATTATTGAGAAAGGAAAGGGAAAATTCAGGGTGAGGAGGAACAGGAAAAGAAGACAAACAGGAGAGCAGGTCCCCATGTTCAGAAGACGTGGGTTGGTTTTGGCCTTGTCACAAGAGCAGAGGATTTGTGCCCTCAGTCATTTGATGGGGCTTTATTTGCTCACCTCTTCTCTGCTAGTCACCACATAAGATGCCAGAGATTCAAATATGAGTAAGTCGATGCCCTGAAGATGTTCACAATCACCTGGGGAAAGAGGCGAACGTATAAACGGTACATGCTGCATGTGGTGGGTCTAGTGAGCGTGGCGGAGAGGGCGGTTTTCCACAAAGGAAGGCTCTGGGGTGGTTGGTGAGGCAGCAGCACACACAACGGATTGGCAGTGACCAGACGCGCCATCCTGAGAGGCTGGAAAAGCTGGAGTGAGGGCGGTTCTACTTGAAACAATGATGAAAAACTTGGTGAAATATTCATACTATTTCTCATCAACTCATCATGAAGTCTGTTCCTACAAACCACATATGGGATCATATAAATTTTTCAGTGCCCTGGAAGGAGTAATGAAGGAAATTAATCCCAACTAAGCTTCACACCCCCTTGATGAAATAAATATTATGACTCCCTCATTTCAACAAACTGGGAAGAGATAACTTTTTCATATAGTAGGTTTATTTAAATGGACTTTATAATAATATTTTCATCTTCTATTTAGAAGTCACCCGGAAGGTAAAGAACACTTGAGGGAAGAGCCTAAAGTACCCAGTAAATTGTTGACAAGACCCATAATGTTACTCAAACTCCTGGTCCTTACCAGAATCCTTAGGGTTTTCTCAAGGTCCCAGGTCATTTTGCATCTGGGAAGTATTTAGTGTCTCCTTTCTGGTGATACAATTCTTCTCTCAGTATCCATTTTGTGTTTTAAAAGACTTAAAACACCATCACTGTGGAGATTTCCTGACACCGAGCTTTAATCAGCCCCATTTCCCTCAGTTTTGCCCACAGATGCACCTAGTACTTTCCTCTGTTCTTGCATGAGTGAAACCTGGATTGTGAGCCCCTTGAAGGCTGTGACTGAATCTTCTTTGTATACTCTCAGAAGCAGAACAATGCTTGACACTTACATGTTCAATACATATATTTTGAAAAAAGAGAGAGAGAGGTAGAGAGAGAAACTCCTCATATCCATATGTGGACCTCGTCTTAAGGAAGAAGGCCATACTGCTTATTTGGAATCACTCTTCACCATAGGTGTTGAGTTATGCAGCTTAATAGTTCCTTTAAAGTATTAATAATTGTCAGTTAAAAAGGTTGGCATCAGACCTTGACAATTATAAGCAGATCCTTATAAAGAAGTGCTGTACGAGTACTGAATATAGGAATATCTTTTTGCAAAACCAGCCTGCTGGGGCCTATGGGAGAGTGAGAGTCAGGCTTCCCTTGAAATCCTAGTTGGAATTCCTCTGTGTAAGCAAACCAGAGCCCTAAACACAGACCCAGGCAGAATGAGGGAGAGGGGTTCCCACAGCTGCTTTCAGGGAACAGGCAGCCTGCGGACTTTGGCTGAGGGGAAGGGTAAGAAACCTTTGTTGCCATCTTCCAACCAGTCATGGGTTCTGCTGTCTGTGCTTGGATAGGCTTAATGGAGGACTGACTAAAGGAAAGATGAGAAATCTTTTCTCCCAGATAAGCTGAAGGAAAGGTTTGGGGAAGAATGTGAGACATACAATCATATTCACCCAAAGAAAGACATTGAAGAGGATGTTTTACCTCATGGAAGTCGTAGTTTTATGTCTCGCTATTTGCAGATTCCTCCAGAGAGGAATTCAGGCTTAGTTGCCCTCACTCAAAAATGAACCCCTCTCACTTTGTAAAATGGTTCCGGGTCATTGTGTTTATTCTGTTTCTTTCTACCTCAGCCCGTCTGCTGTTTTTAGGCAAGGAGACTGCTATGTATGTGTGTATATCCAGTCGGAGGAGAAGTTTGGCTGCAGGGGTGGGAGAAATTTCTTTTTAAGCATAAATGTCTGCAGAAATAGCAAAGGGAACATAGAATCCCAGCCAAGTACATTGCCTTGGGTATAAATGTTCCATCCCTTTTCAGAGCTGCTCAAGTGTGAAGCCTAACCCCTGCCCACACTCTTCCTCCAGAAGTGCTGTAACAGGTATTGAGCAGATTGGGAAAATGTATAAAAGAGGAACCCAGAATGGTGACTTTTAAAAGGATTCTTTTTTTTCAGGTCACCAGGCAATTGTATTAAAATCTGAGGAAATCCTGCCTGCAGTTGAGCAGTAATAGCAAATGAATGCGGTGAGCTAGACTCAGAGCTTAAAGACAGGCTCCATCTGAGAAAGGACAACGTAGAGACCCAAGTGGACACTCCCTGTTTCTGTCTCCACGTTTGAGATAGAAAGATCAATGCCTTCCCCACCACCTACCAAAAAAAAAAAAACACCCCAAATTCCACTGGACTCCCTCTGGAAAAAGTCAATGTACTCAAAAAATAAAAATATAATATAATCACTACTTCTGAATGGGTTCAAGTAGAGAAAACTTTCCCTTGAAGGGGTTCGACTGGAAATTGCCATTTAAAAATCCATTAGTACAGTTGCCCCCAAGCTTCTGAGAGGGGTCTGCTTTTCAGATGCCTTGGCCATGATAGACAATGTACCTTTGCCGAGGGGGAGAGTCAGTCTTTCCTAGGAGATTTTGAGCCACAGGGAGTCAAGAAAAGTTCAAATCAAAATCAAAACAAAATAAGGGGGGGCTTTGGGGGGAGAGCCATCATAGGATTTTAAATGTCCTTAAAAAGTAGAGTTGTAAAATTAAGCATTACCACCATTTCAAAAGGAAAAGATACTTTAATACCAAAAAATAGAGAAGACATTATCTGTGAATGAAGAATACTACTGTAAATCAAATACATTTGTTTTTATGGAAGACTTAGTACATGTCCTTATTTCTGTCTTTGAGATCATGATCTCTGACCATGAGAGGCTGAGTAACCAGTCCACTAACACAGTGTTTAGGTGACTTCCCCTTTACTGAGCCACTCACCGTCCCAGTATTTTATCACCTCTGTCATTCTCCTCCAGCTCTGACTGGTTTTATTTTTACACACTGTCTGGTACCAAATCCCCTTATTCAGTGACCCTCCCAGCTCTAACTTGCTAAGTAAACCAGGGCAAATATGTGAATGAGAGATTTCCAGAGAAATCTCAGCTGTTGCAGGAAGTGGAAGAGACACAGGGCTTTGGAACCAAACTGAAGACCTTGTTGTCGGCTAGGGAAGAGAAGTGTTTTCAGTTGGGAAACAACATAGGAAACAGCTATGAGATCTCTTGGACAAGGCAGTGACCTGAGAGTCAAGGACACTGAAATGTATTTGGCTCATTTGAGGATGAAGTTTGGACAGGATGTTGTATTTTGGCTTTGGTCAGCTATGACTGAGAAGAAAATGGGGCAACGTCTTTGGTTAGGAAAAGCAAGAGCTACATAAACTATGAACTGATTTATAAATGAACCAGTGCTTTCACTAGAACCTTTAAAGCCTTTAGGATATGACAATGTCCCATCTGAGATGCCTCCTAGAGATGATCTCAACAATAGCAAGGGATATAGGGATTCTCAACTATAGCCAGCATAAGAACCACAGGTGTTTATTAATGATGATTCCTAGGCCCTGCCCCAGTGACCATTCCATGAGGGCAAGCACTTCCGGTGATTCTCACCAGGGTGGTCCTCAGAATGACACTGTATTCTAGCCATTTCATTTTACAGATAGGGGTAGGCAGTTGAGGTTGTGACTTACTCAGGGTCACACAACTAATAAGTAGCAGAAATGGGGGTGGAATTAAATTCTCATTTCTAATCTGTTGCTATTTTCACTCTACTATGCTGACTTTTAATAGAAAAACTCTGGGCAAAAAAGTGCCCTAGCCCAATCAATTTACTAGGTTTGTAGGCAAAGTGATGTTTATATCCTCTATGACTTTCAGTGGCCTATAAAAAGGGTCTACAGAACTCTGCAAAAAAATATATTTTTTTAAAAGCACCATCCCACCCCACATTGCAATGAATTACCAGATGAAAGTCAGCATTTTAGGGGTGCCTGGGTGGAGCAGACAGTTAAGCAACCGACTCTTGGTTTCGG
Organism: Ursus arctos; assembly: GCF_023065955.2. NCBI lineage: Eukaryota > Metazoa > Chordata > Mammalia > Carnivora > Ursidae > Ursus > Ursus arctos. The sequence goes on along the minus strand of NW_026622930.1, from coordinate 31,644,172 downwards.
CTCAAGTCTCGATCTCAGGGTCGTGACATGGGGCTCCACGCTCTGCGGGGAATCTGCTTGAGATTCTCTCTCTCCCTCTTTCTCTGCCCCTCCCACTCATGCTCTCTCTCTCTCAAGTAAACAGATAAATCTAGAAAGAAAGAGAGAGAAAGAAAGAAAGGAAGGAAGGAAGGAAGGAAGGAAGGAAGGAAGGAAGGAAGGAAGGAAGGAAGGAAGGAAGGAAGGAAGGAAAGAAAGTCAGCATTTTAAATTCTTGGTGAATACATGACTTTTTCTAAATTGAACTTCAAAATGAGCATGGACTTCCCCGCCGAATGACTCTTTATAGACAACATCCTGCAAACAAGGCTGTCTTCTCTGCCCCTCTTCACAAATGGTCACATGTGCTCATGGTGAGTCACCCTTCATCTTGATCTTCCTGTTGCCTAGCTTCATAGGCTAAAGGTATGTGATGGTTTGGGAACCTTCAAATTTTCAAGTCTTTTGTTTGTGTGGTCTTCTCAGAATGAGAGAAGTGTTGTGATTATCATATTTTTGAGTCTTTGCATCTTTATTTGAGAAAGTCAGAGTGGAACGGGGGAAGGAGGCAGTCTGTGTGGAGACCCATTTCCTGCGGTCTCAGGATCCCACAGTATCCCACAGTTCGGTAGTGAAGAGCATCCTTGATGGCTTCAGGTGCTCCAGGCAACACTAATTTAAAGTCCTCTTTATTGTCTCAGGAGGGAAGGGGGTTAGTCTTTATTGAGTACTTATTGTTGCAGGCATCATGTTTGATCCTTTCGCATGCATTATTTCCACTGACCCCACAACAAGTCTTCAACAGAGATCTTATCATCTTGTTTTTACAAATAGAGAAACTGAGCTAAGAGGATAAATGTGTATTCAGTAGTAGACCAAGATTTGAGACCAAGTTTGTTTAACTTCCAAGCCCAAGTCTTCTTGCTATACCATGTCCTCTGAGATGTAGGCACTTTTTTTTTTTTTTTTTTTTTACTTCAGTAATCAAATGAGGTGCTGGAAAATGAGGCCTTGCCTTAGTGATGATTCTTTTGGCTTACAATGAATGGTCCTTAGTATCTTTCTCCCCAGGGATGACTGGATCTAGAATGTCATTTAGCTTACCTCCAAAGCTTACTGCATTACATATTAGAACAGCACCTCCCACTCCAGGGCCAGGGACATTAGGAAGGAGATGATGAGCTGCTTCTTGCTTTTTTCCTCTTGCTCTTGCCATTATTTGGCTGAGAAATACTCCTGGCATGTGACTGTGATTCAGAAATGCTCCTTGCCCCGTCTGTGTGTGATTTGAATAGCACAGCTTGTCACACATGTGGCTGAAGCAGATCCAGCTCGGAGAATTCGTCATCTGGTTGCCATTGCCAGGGGAGTACGCCTGCCCAAGTAGTACACTGCCTGGGCCTGTGGTCTCTGCTTCTCCCCAGGGTCTACTGTGGCTGAGAGGGTCAGTTCAACATGGTACAATGCTGGTGTGTATTTTGACCTCACTGGGGCAAGGGGTGCAGTGGGGCTTCAGACCCTTCTAAAATCTTCATGGCTTATGAAGTTAGGTGTACGGGCATGGGAAGCTGACAAAGGATTTACATGATGGAGGTGTAGGGAAAAACACATCAAATATGTCTCTAGGATTCAGTTTGAATTTAGTTAAGTCTGATGATGTTACCATAACATTTTATGATATACTAAACATTATCTACTGCATGATTGGTTGCCAACCGCAATATAAGTAATTGAACTTTACTAATTTCTGCTGCTCTAAATAATTTGGAATTTTCAGTTACCATAGAGTTGACATATGCCCTCTTTCCTTCCCTCAACCTTCTTCTCACCCGGTGGCCCCTCTCTGCACACTTTCTCCCTCTCCCCACCCCATAACCTTCCCTGGATTTTTAAATCAATGTCTCCTGGCCACCACCTTAGAGTTCAAATGTTTGAAGCAGAGATTTTCCACAGAGGGTATCTTTCTGAAAGTTTCGCTTCTTGGTTTGGCAGAGCTTAAGAATTCTGGCATCTAGGACAAAGAGCATGTGTGCTTGAGTCTTGGACCCTTGTTTTATTGTTACCAAAGGGACTATGATTTTGAGAACACCTTTAGAGAGCCAAGCTACAGGGGCTATACCCCACTGCCTACTTTCTGAATCCTCGACTCAGAATTGGCAGTGAGAGATTGAACTGGAATTATGATCCATGACTTGAAGTAACAAAATTCTCTGAATGTCAAAACTTTGGAATGAGGTTCATTGTTATAAACCTTAAAAAGTTACAACAGAAGCACCTGGTATACCTGGGAGGGATTGAGAACAAATCACCCAAAGCCCCTCCAGCCCTGGCTTTCGGACTTCTTTGCTCTGTCTAACCAGCAATTTATTGAGAGTTTCCTTTGTGCCAGTTACTCTGCTAAGTGTTTTGTGGGCATTCTCCTGTTTAAATCTCACAACTACCCTATGAGTAGATATTACTGGGTATACTTCCTAGATGAGTACATTGAAGTTTATAGAACTTTTAAAAATTGCTTTGAGTCCCATGGCTTCTAAGGATCCCTCCTCCCCCATGCACATACGTACACTCCTACGTCCCTGAGTTCTTAACCATTATCTTCTACTGACTTCCATGTTAAAGTAAGATTATTCATGCGTGCTGCTTGAAATTACTTGCAGGAAATTTCTCCATTCAACCACTGTGGTGTGGCCACCCTCAGTGGTCGTACTAGGTGGATGCTCCCCTCAAAGAGTGGAATGAGTCATTACCTTGAGAGAGCTTTTTCTATCTCTGTTAAATAATCATCAGTTATTTCCTATAACAATGTGGTTCTATATGGCAACAGAACACTCTTGAGGAAGAACGTGCTTCATGGGACATCTCCCCATTCAGTCAGGGGAAGTCCTGGCCCTTCCTCTCTCAACTCCCAAGTTCTGGCCTTTCCAGCCAGCATCATTTCCATGTTCTGGGTTTGGCTTCAATGTCTGATATTTACAATGTCAAAGCAGAAAGAGAACGTCTCTGTGGAGTCTTGCCCATAGTGGGGACAGACCTGTACCTATCCATTTCTAGTCCCCTCAAGTGAGAACCTTGCAGGACCCAAGAGGTACAGTGGTGCACCCTGTGGAGATAATCTCTTCCCTCATGGATGATACAAAATTACATATAAATGATATTTATCCCTGTGTCTGTCTTTGCAAAGTCACTTTCCCCACATAGTAATCAATTTCATGATTTACCTTTAACTTTTTTCTGAGTAGTCAGTTCTTCTTTGAAAGTATTATCCCAGCATCCTAATGGAGATTCAGTGAATGTCTACTGGAATGGGAAAGCTGCTCTCTCTTATTTGTGGCTATTTATACAGTATTCTCTGCAGGCATACTCTCCTATACTGTCCATGCACGGGAATGTTAGGCTTTTTGTGACTCATCTCCATTTTCTACCTGTGACTCCATTCTGGCACTAGCCTTACCTTTTTATGCCTCCCTCTTCCCTTTTCTCATTTAGACCTTGCTTGAAGATCTCTGTGATTGGCTCTGCTAAGAGTCTGTTAGCATTTCATCCCATCGATTTGAGAAGGCCAATCTGTCTCAGAACCAGCCTATAATCTCAGTTTAAATTAAACAGCCTGCATTTCTACCAAAGGCTTCATTTGTCTCTAGGATCCCAGTGCATACAGGGTCTCATTACATGTTGTATAATGTCCAAAGGCGAAACATTTTCAAGGAAAACCCACTGAAACATGTTGGCTAAGTGACTGCCACAGGATCTGTGAAATCTTTTTTTATCTCTGAAAAATTTAATATTTTTCCTCAATTAAGTCCTTTGCATGTACTCTAACCATAGACATGGATCCTCTTGTAACTCTTGTATTTTTATCTAGACTAGACCATTAAGTTTTCTTTGTATTGGACACTCCCTTTTCCTTCCATCCCTCCCTCCTCTTTTTCTACCTTCTGATCTTTTCTGGGTAGATACATTTGTCAAATTTGGGGAATATGAAGTCCAGTAAAGCCCCATTTCCTGCCCTGAAGAACCATAGTGGAGGGAGAACACTTAGTTGAGAGAGACTGCCATGTAACTACATGCAAGTAGGTATTGAGGGAACTGTGACAGAGTACAGTGTGGGCATCAATATTAGGGTATTTAGAACTCTCAGCAGGGAAGAAAGACCTGATCAGGGAAAGATTCAGAAGAGGTTATAATGTTTAAGAGAAGACTTGAATGATATATCAGGATTTGCCAGGTAGATGGGGAAGGAGGCTGAGGAAGCAATATGAACAAAGGCTCTGGGGCGGGAACTGCAAAGAAGTGCTACTGGGGAGGGTATGTGTGTGTCTGTACAATGGGTGGGGGTAGGGGAAATGGAGTCTGTATATAAAGGCAAAGCAAAGAAATGTAGGGCAAATCAGACTTGACCCTGAAAGCTTTCAGAACCCCATTGAGAGCTCTCAGTGGGGCTGTGACATCAGATCTGTACTTACAAGGTTCTTTCAGGCAGAAGTTTGCCCTATGGGTTTGAAATCGGATGGAAAGAAATGAGGGCCTGAACCAAAGCAGTGGCCATTGAGATGGAGAAGAAGGAAGAGGTATGAGATGGAGGCAGGATCAACAGCACTTAAACACACAGAGAGGGGTCTGGAAGGAGGGGTCGTTTCTGATGGAAGTGGGTAGATGAGGTCATCACTCACTGAATGGGCTAGTACAGGAGGACGAGCAGGCCTGGGAGGGAGAGAAGAGCCGGCTCTGCTCGATGTGACAGTGTGGCTGCTTCCATTCTTCCTCCCATACCTCAATGACTGCTCTCAGTGAGTAGCCTGGAGATCAGAAGGGATTTCTTACCATTGTGCAGAATATTGAGTCAAAATTTTCTCTTCCCCTATGTGCCCCACACCATTGCTTCCAGCCGCCCATCATTCTCTTCTCCACCCTCAGTACTATTTCCTTCTTTTAGAACCCTAACTTCTATAAAAAGACAGTTGTCATCAGAATGTATGAAAAATGAAGTTTGGAAACACCTGCAGGGGAAAGGGAAAGGTACAAACTATTTGCATGCAAGCCCCTGAGCTCAGAGAGGAGAGGGCCCTATGGATAACTGTGTCTTCCTCTCCAGTGAATTCTGGCATATTTAAATTCCAGGGATGTGGAATCACTAACTAATTAGGAGAACTACCAGTTTAGGCTTCAGGGTTTTCTAAAAGATCCCCATTTACAAATTGGGAACCAGGAATCCATGCCTTAGTGGGTCATGCCAGTCGATTGCTTCTTTGCTCAGATCTCTTCCCTGCCTTTCCCCTGCTCTGCTTGGTACCACACAGGACCAATCCTACAATCTGCATTTCCCAGGCTCCCTTTCCATGATTCTACTTAGTTTGGGGTCCTGAAAGGAGGGTAGAGGGAAGAAGTACGGGAAAAGTAATGTATTTCTGCCTTCCTCTCTCTTCCAATGGTGTCTCAGGTGGTAGTAACACTAGTCCTCCTCCATGACCTTTGTGTGGTCCCAGCTCCAAAAAGAGCTGGAGTTAGGCAGCTCCATTTTCTGGGTTCTAGTAACAGCACCTCTTCCCTTGCTCCTCTAGCCCTGAGGATGGTGGTGGCTTCCTATTGCTGCTAGTCTCTGGATTGCCTCACTGCCCCTGTTTTCCTTTCAGCTCTTCCAACACATTTGTAACTAGTTCCCCACATTAAATTCTCTCTCTTAAACTACGTGGGATGAGTCCTGTTTTCCTGATGGAACTTGACTGGCATGCTCTACATAAGCTCTCTGATTGGCACGTGGTTACTATAAGACCCCAAATACTTTCCATTGCCCTAGTTCCCCCAAAGAGCTCCTCTGCCTACTGTGATTCTCCAGCCCTAAGAGTCGGGTTCTTAGGCTGAGCTGTCTTGGAGCGCAAACATTTTGTTCGGTGCTTCCTGAATGGCATGAGAAAAGGAGCTCTCTTGGCCCTCTCTCCTTCCTGTGGGATTTTCCAAAACTTTCCAGTTGTATCTAAGCTCAGGAAACATTTTAATGGCTGGAAATATGTGTTGGGGGGGTTGAGGGTTTGAAACCAACAGAACGTCCTCTATAAGAGGTGTGTTGAAATGTTCCAGGGTCTGTATATATACATCAAGACCCTGGTCCTCCCTTGTTGAAAGCATGGCAGACTCCCATCCTTTAATGGGTTCATATCATGGAAGAGAAGTTGGCAACTTCTGAATGCAGTGATGACATGAAGCAGAGTAGGTCCAAAGGCCAGAATTCTCTGCAGGAGGGAAAGGATGGTTAAGTGGTTAGTATTTGGATTCTAATTCAGATTCCGCTTCAGATTCTATAGAAAGAATTCCATAATCCCCTTCTTTGGCCAACAATCTTTGTTAAGATCGATCTAAGTCATAATAAATCTTTTCTAAGGCCATTATTATCAATTTAATGAACTGGAGCATTCTGAGGTTCTTGTGAGGATAAGCAGCGTACAACTGTAGAGTCCATTACTGATTTTCTTCAAAGAGGCCATTTCACTTTGCTGTATCACCCACATTTCATAGCAACTTTCAGAAGGGTCTCTTGGGGGATGAAGATTATTATTGTCTTAAAGCATTCATCAGAGAAAAGTAGAAGTGAAGGAGCTAGAGTTCTGTACGTTCTCAGATCCTTCAGTATTGAACCAAAAAGTAAAAAGTAACCATCATTGCTAGTCTGTGGGGGCAAAACCCCAGAAATTGCTAAGAGACTCTTATTATCACGACATCACTGCACGGAACAGCTGAAAGTCCATCCCTTGAAGAATGACTGTGAATCTAATCACATATCGATTTATTTGGGCTGTGTCTAGGAAGTTCCCCCAATTTTTTTTAGCACAGTACCCACTAACTAGGATACTTGGGTGGTTATTTGTTGATGCACAGAACATTATAGACCTTGGGGTCAGGTATATGTTTTATATTAGAAGGAAAAGGAATTGAATGAAAAGGAAGCAGGTGGTGTGCACCCATGCAAACAGTTCCGGTGTTCCTGAAATGTCTAGCATTGTATGGCATTGTTACTCTTCCTCCCAAGTTTCTTCCATTAGCCTACAAGGGAGCCAGTGGAATGAATTATAGCCCCAGAGGTAATACAAGAGGATTTTTCCATCTGAATGCCTCAAAAAGCTAGGATGATTTTTTTTTATTATGTCAGAGATTAAAATTAATGCATGGATTCTGACATATAACATACATACATAAGCCCATAGTCTTCACCTCAGGTACCTAGAAAGACGAGAGTCTCCATTGTGAAAAAGGTAATGGTATTTTAGAATTAAATTCTATCTTTGTCTACAATTAGATATGTGATCTTGGGCAAACAACTGTGAGTTGTAAATTCCTCTTCTATGAAACAGTTAATGATCCAGAAGAAGAAGCAATGTCATGCTATACCTCATTTATTATTTTGTACAATGTTCATGGTAGGGCTTGCCACATCATTTGTTTGTGCTAAATCATAGGATACAACCCTAGCACTCCGCTCAACTATTTATTTGGCCAATGACTTCCTCTTATAATGCTTCTTGACCAGAGGTCAGAGGAAAACCTCTTGGAATTCACCTTGTTAAAAATTCAGATTCCTGGGCCTTCCCAAGCCAAATCAGTAGTGCCAGGGGCGGGCCTAGAAACCTGCATTTTTTACATTACCCAGGTGATTCTTAGGTGCACTAGAGTCTGAGCTCCACCGCCAACCAACAGCACATGTGTACTCTCTGATGGGAGGTCCTGTAACGCCCTTTGCCCTCTGCATCCAGTTTGCAGTCTGGGTCTTAACTCTGAGCCTACTACTGGCTGATTTGGTCACACCTTGTCATCTCTCTAGAACTGTTTCCTTATTTATAAAATGTGGAGGCTAGAATTCTTGGGTTCTAACAATCCATGAAAATAGTTCTGTGGTGACCTGTAAGATCACTGCACCTATCTTAACAAATAATGTTTCTTGAGTGCCTGCTCTGTGTTGGGCATTGTTTGACTTCTCCATGTGCTTCATTTATGCTTTACAGTAACCTATGATATCTATGGTCATTCATGCTGGACGCTTAAGGAACTAAGGCTTGGAAAGTGAAGTCACTTGTCCGAGACTACTTAGTTAATAAATGGAGCAGCAATGCAGTGGGATTAAGCCGGGGTCATAAACACGTGAAGAGCCACCCAGGTTCCTTTGCCCCCAAAGCTTCTAAAGGCCCGGGGCTTATCCAGCATGCAGCTCATTCACCCTATGTTCCACTCTCCCAGCAGAGGAGCCTGGTTTTGGTTTCCTTAGATGTTTACTTGGCCTCTTGCTTAAGCATTTGCCTTTCCTGCTCAATAACAGTGAAAGGACCAAAAAAAAAAAAATCCTAGGGCTGGAAACATTTTGTTTCCTACAAAAAGAATATTTTGCAGCCAGCTCTGTGGTTGAAAGTATTTTTCCTGTGGTCTGGGGATGGGTTGGATCCCATCTCTTCTTGGCCAGTGTCTGAGAACTTAGCCCGTGGCTTCCCATCAAGTCAGTGCACAGTACGCTGCATTTTTTAAACGAGTGTCGAGTGATGTTGAGTGTGTGCACAAGTGGACCGATAGTCTGGGTGTATAAGAATGTGTACATGTACATTCTCAGAGCAGAGAACCTGGGAGTGGTTTTCCACATGCTGTACGTATCAACATAGCTTTTAAGTTTTCATCACTCACGTGACAACCAAACAAATTCAGATGCTGACAAAATGAGAGGAGGGTGATATGTGAGCCTTATGTGGATTTGCAAGTAATCAGAAAGCCAAGGAATCTGAGATTTTGACCTGTCACATTTCTTTCCATCTTCAAATGTTTAAAACCAAGACGTGGAGTTGGCTTGATTAGATGGCGGGGTGGTCTGGGGGAATGTAGGAAACGGGAATTCTGAGGTCGGCCTCCAGCCTGGCGACTTGCAGAATGTAAGACACTGACCTTTGCCCAGCCTTGCATAAGTCTCTTCTTAAGGACCGCATTTTCCTGTCTAAAAGCATAAACTTGTTTAAAACAAAACAAAACAAAACAGCTGTGTGCTTCAGAGAGTAAAAGCTCTTCTAGTAAAAGATGAATTCGGAGCATTCAAACAGAATTCATATATAAGTATTCCTAGCACTAGGTACCTTTTCTTTACTCATAATTTAGTATTTACTCATAATTGAGATGTTTCCAGTAAGACTTTTCAGTGTGTGGTAATGCCTAGAACTTTCCAGCCTAACTTCCTTTGTTTGTGCTGTACCTGCCTGGAATGTCCTTCACTTGAAGAAATCCTACTTTTTCTTCATGGCCTGGCCTTGATGATATCTTTTTTTTTTTTTTTTACATGCTTCTCAACCACCATGAAGAAGTGGCTCTCTGCGTTTCCTTTTCACATGGTTGTAAATGCAATTACCTGCTACCATTTCCCTGCCACATTAGGTGTTCAGCTAAATTAGAAGGCAGGGTTGACTCACTCCTAAAAGTCCCAGCAGAGAGCACATGCCCCACATGTATTTGTTGACTTAAAGGAAATAAACATCTCTAAGACAAGCTACTATTTGTAACTTCAGAATTCTCTGGTTTAAGTTCTCTATGTAGCTTTCCATCTGGGGACATTTTTGGAACTCAAAGCATCATGGCATCCAGGTAGAGAATTTGTAGTCACTGGATTTGGGGGCACCATTTGAAGAAACAAGCACATCCCAAGTGTGGAAGAACTTACGAATTTTTTTGTTGGTACATTTTAGTAGGGGGGAGATGTTAGGGAAGATTTGAAAAGCTATTGGAATCGAAATTAAACCATCCAGGGTGCTTCATTTTAAAGGGGCCAGGATGAGACAGGGTAAACCCCAGCCCATATTGAACATTGGTGGCATTGGCTGCAGAGCTGCACCCACCCTGGGATGAGACAACTGGCCCATCCAAGTCAGCCCGTGGGAAAGAATCACCACAAGGAGATCAGGGTTCACCAGTGGGGAAAAGCTGGCATTTGCTCCATTTCGTCACACAAGGCAGTGGAGCTATTCTCACGGTAGGGTTCGGGGTGGGGTTGGGGTAGTGGTGGTGAATTTAGTAAACCAGTTTTCCGATGACGAGGATGTTTCTGTTTTTACCCCTTAACAATGAGACAACAACCCAAATAACAGATCCCTCAGTACGTTGAATGCCAAGGCTAAATGAACTGGTGGAACTTTGTGGCTTTGGCTCTTGGCTTGCAGGCGTATCCATGCATTGGGGCCATGGCTTGGCAGTAGACAAAGCGGCTGTGTGGGTCCTCAGGGAGCTCTCTGGCTCTGTGGTTTTCTTTGATATGCAATTGAACTTTGGCAAATTTTTCTTCTCAAGTCTGTGTTTATGAGGTCCAGAGGTAGGCAGAGACCCTCATTATGGAGCCCAAAGCCAACAGCAAACTAGAACTACAGGATGTCCTCCCACATTCACACTCTGCTTGTAAGCTAAAGAGCTGGCCCACAGGCTTACAACAAAGGGACAAGTTAGGGAAAGAGACTGCTGGCTTCTCTTCCCAGCTCTGGGCTTCACACGGCTCTGAGCACATCTACCAAGTGCTTAACCATTTACCATTATGCATGTAATTATCCATATAATTATCACACCTTGGTACAGTAGCTGCTAATATCCCCATTTCACAGGTGAGGGAACTAAGGCACAAAAAGGTTAAGTCATTGTTAATTGTTAATTATTGTTCTCGAAGTTAAGTTACAACTCTGCAGATATATCTTAAAATCACCTGGCTTTCCTGAATCCCTGCCTCCTCGGTCTGTATGACTGGGCCACAGATTAAAAAATTACTGGATTTAGTATACTTAGCATTCTTAAGTGTGGACTCACCTTAAATGTAAGTAGGCATTGGGCATTTTCAATTTATATTATTCTTAGATTGGAAAATCCATAATTGGGACTTTTCCAAAGTTATGAACAAGTATATAGAAAGTGATCAATTTGGTGAACAAGTGGGATTGCCCATCCTGCTAAATCTGCACAGAAGACAGAAAGCAATGTGGCATTGGTCTGAGAAGAGTATAAGAAAGTAGAGGCAGAGATTCCACCAAGATCAAACCAATGGACTCCAAAGGGCCTGAAGATGAGGCAGAGCAGCCTGGCTTGCATCTAGGCTATGGCTATTCACCTTCTTTACTACCCATTTCTGTAGGAAAGAGCCTTTGTGCTTTCTACAGCCACCCCAGGGAATGCTGATAATAACATTAACAGCTGCCATTTTTGTGATCAACACATGAAAAGAGCTACACAAATGTTTTCTTTACAATATACTATGAGGTGGGATTTTACAACAACACCATGAAGTAGGTATGATTACCCTGATCTTCCAGATAGGGAAATAGGCTCAGAAAGGTTAAAAAATGTCTTAAAGCTAACAACACTCAGTAAGTGGTAGAAAAAGAAGTCAAGCTCAGGTCTGTCTAACTCTAAAGTGATTTTAGCCACTAGATTGTTTTGCTTCATAAAGGGCATAGTACACATCTAGTATTTTTGCTCTCCCTTGATCTCTTACCCCTTCTTTTAAATTCTGCACCCTGCTGTTCTTATAAGGAAATGTCCCTCTTCAAGTTTTAGCCTGAATTATCTAGGTAGGGCTGATTGTACCCACTGTCTAGAGATCTGACCAAGAAGAATCACATACCATTTCTATAGAGATTGGTTTGCAGTAATCAGTTAACCCAAGCTAAGCCGATTAGAGTAAACCCAGGACTTTGCTGAAACAATTGGAGTTGCTAAATTGGTAGAATGTAAGCCCGGAGCTCCTGGTGGCCATCTTGGACACCGTGCAGAGGGAACCTACTTGAGAATGGCAATGAAGTCAACCCAGAGGGAAACAAAACCAAGAGATTGAGAGAATGTTCCATGGGGAAGAAGGAGAAGTTCTGAGGTCATCATTTAAGGCCCTGGGTCCAGCTGTACCTCAGGTCAGTTACCCCTGAACATTCCAGTTACATAAGCCAGTAAGTTTCCTTTTTCATTTAGTCTCAGTTGCATTTCTATGACTTACAACAGAAAGAGTACTGGAATAATATACACACTGTATGCTCATAGTTACGTACAAATGTGAGGGCAGAAAAATTCTAATGAGAAACTTTATTATTAAATTGGTGTTTATATCCTCCCATTAGGTAGAGACCAATTATGATTACTCAGCTTTACCTTCTTCTTTTCTAGATGATTCCATTCTTTGCTTTTTCTCTTCCTCCTTTTATGTTTGCTCTTTCCTTCCTTTGTTTTCTTTTGTCCTTTCATTATTCACCTCCACTACTATAGAGAGAAAAAAGCATGAAACTTCTATTAAACAGCTATCCTGGTTTATGAGGCTCTTGGAAAAGGTTCAGATAAAGAGTAAGTTAAAAATAATGACTTAAAAGCAATTAAAAAATTATTTCGGGTTTTAGTTAGCCATGGCTTCTTTGCCACATATTAAGCTTTATGAAAGTCCTTGATGTCATTTCTTCCATGGCAAAAATACAACCTTTCCTGGTTTAGTCTCACTTAATCATTAATGATGGGCTGTAAAATATTCTTTCCAGTTCAAAAGTGGCATCAAATAAGTAACTGAGATGGCATTAGTAATAATTTGGGAAATGTGGTCATTTAGCAAGCTGGCATTTACCGAACATGTACCATGTACTGGACTAGGCTCTGGAAAAAGCCAAGGCGAATAAAACATAGTTTCAAAATCTAGCTGGATCGGCAAGCCTAGGAACCACTGACCACAATGTAGTGTGATGGGCAGGAAGATAGTAAAAACATTTCACAACTAGTTCTGCACAGGAAGGGACCCAGCAGAATGCATGCCAGTCTCTGGGAGAAGTGGGTTCTGGAGCCACCGCCTCCCACTGTGCCTTAGTTTCTGGGTCATGTAGGAGGGTCCTGGGCCAGTGAAGCAATGGGGTCCTTGAGGACCGTAGGAACAGCAACTATCTGCCAAATGGCATGGCATTATTTCAGTATTTTGACAACTGGAATGGACTGAGTAAGACTGGGAGTCATTTGATAATCGAGGCCTTGTAATGGAGGTGAAGAGAGGGGTGACTTTACATAGAGGAGGTGACTTTTGAGTGGGGCTCTAACATAGTTCATTCAGGGGAGAGAGAACAGCCTCTGTAAAGTAAAAGACACTAGGCAGCCAAGCATGGCTTTCAAGGGGCTAAGAATGTGGTAGTCTGGGGGTAAGGACTGTTGGGTTATACGTAGGGGTCTTGCTTGTCTGATGGAGAGAGAAAGCTCACTTTAAGATTCTGTAGCTATATGAGCCATATACTCTACTACGATACCTCTAATCTGGAAAAGCAAGAGGAACAGGCGTTTAAGCCCCGAAAGCCTTGGACTGTTGTTCGTCCTGAAGTAAGGAGCTGGGAAGCGGGTATTTTTCAGCGTGTGTCATCTTCTGGATTCCTGAGGCCTTCTGGGTTACTTCAAAGCTGGCCATTTAGCTTCTTAGGAGAAGGGACCTCATCATATCCATCTTTGTTTTCCCTAATGTCTAGCCCAGTACCTGGGACATAGGAGGTTCTCAGTAAATATTTGTTGAATTAGTATAACATAAAATAAGTCATTCAGCTCTAAGTAACCATTGCTTATACTTATTGTAAATATAATGTCCTTATATAATCACAAAGTGTGACTGCCCTTTTTAGGTCCTGTATTTTCATTCTGGCATGATCTACTTCCAGTGGCATTCGGCTAGAGCCTCTGCCTGCTCAACAGAAAACTTCTGGCAACAATGAGTTGCATATCCTGGGTAGTTTGCTGACTGAGTATGGCAGAGCACGCGCCCTCTCTTTAACTTGACTTTCCTACCTGTACGAGAGATAGGATGCTTCTGTTTATTTATTCTGAAGATGGGAAACATAAAAGTAATGCATACTTGTGGAGAAGTAATCAAGCAATATGAAGTAATACCTAGTAGGAAGGAAAATCCACTAGAGGCATGTAATCTTCTAGACTCTTTCTATGCGTATATGAAAATATGTGTGTGCTCACAATAGCTAATGTTCTATAACCTGCTTTCTAAATCATCCTTACATTTTGGATAATCTTGCTGTGTAAATATAGTTACTGGTATAGTTACTATAGTTTTTCATAGCAGCATAGTATGCTGTGGTGTAGATATAACAGAAATGTGGTCAAGAGGATGATGACATTAAAATGAGTGAAATGCCACGTTTCTTAAACTCAGAATACTTTAGGTATTTTTGTTTTTAATTATTTAAAGAAACAAATAACTTTGATCCAAGCTAGAGACATAGCAATCGATAATTTCACTCCAGAAATAGCTGATTTAAGTCTATCATTATTACAGGCATGCTTTGCTTCATTGTTAACTTTGTCTAACCCCTTCTACCTGGGAACCCCAAAGAAGGTAGTAAACATTATACAAATACTCCATAAAAGTTGTTCTGTACTAGTCTGGACTTAATGGATCTTTAAATAGAGTTGTTTTTAAATGTCTTTTAATAAGGCCTGCCTTAATTGGTGCTCTCTCTTGATCCTGATTTTAAAGGGGAAGATGGCTCCGGAAAGGGCTCAGGTCTCACCAAATAATCCAAGCTCAGAACAATGAGATTCCTTTAGGCCCATCCCCCATCCATCCCCAGATCATGTGACTTCCTAGTCTGAGAGTCTACAGCTGTATGCCACAGGACTGAGGTCTCCCTGCTCCGCTCTTGAGTTGCTGAACCTGGCTTTTGTTTTTGTTTTTTGCTTCCATTCTCTTTTGTCACCTTTCTTCCTCTTTGGTATCTCAGTTTTTATAGAGTCATGGCTGGCTCCGCTAGGGATGAACCTGCCTGTAGGGTCGTTAGGGTGGTTACCTCTAATTCACGCCTCCTTGCTGTGTTAGAACTCTGCCTCAGCACTGAGAAAACTCTTCAGTGTGGGCTCTTGTCTCCGTGAAAAAAGCTTTTGTCCTGTAGTCATTAGGCAGAGCTCTAGTTTACTTCTAAAACATGATTAAATCCTTGGGAAGGAGGGGGAAAAGTGGAGGGTTGTTATTTAAGATGGGTACCCTGAGGGAACAAAGGAGACGTTTTTCACATTGTTGTGCCTCCTAATTGGGCCAAGCCAAGGTTGCTGTGTGTCATTCCAGAAAGCAGTTCCCTGCCTGGTGGGAGGACAGGAGCAGAGGGGTGACAGATTGAAGCTGACACTGGAAGGCGTGGGACCAGAGTTCAGGACTTTTTAAGGCCAGGTCTTCTGGACTTGCCTCCTCTACTACCTCCAAAGGGCCCCAGGAGAGAGAGGAGAGCTTAGACCCCCACACTCTGCTCTGTAGTTCCTGACATAAAGAGTTTCCCTCACCCAGAATTGCTGGGAAGGAGCCGGTTTGCTTTATTCCACATAACTCTATATTGCTTGAATTATTTATAGTGAACATGTGTTATTTATATAATCAGAAGACCATAAAACTATATTCATAGTGCAGGGAGGGGTAGAGAAAGAGAAAGCCAGCCAGTTGTTTAGTGGGACTGGCAAATGGTCCCATAGTACAGGCAGGTCAACGTTAAGAAAAAAAGTGCTAGTGGGATTATGATACTTTAAAAGGCCTCTAAAAA
This sequence comes from Ursus arctos, assembly GCF_023065955.2. Classification (NCBI taxonomy): domain Eukaryota; kingdom Metazoa; phylum Chordata; class Mammalia; order Carnivora; family Ursidae; genus Ursus; species Ursus arctos. The sequence goes on along the minus strand of NW_026622930.1, from coordinate 31,628,618 downwards.
TTCTGAGCAGGACTAATCCTTAGCATGGTAACAAAAAGGGAAGACGTTAACATCCCTCCCCCCACCTCCTTCCTTTGGGGACTCAGTGACAGGCTGTGCTGCACCCCACAAAGGGCCCTGTCCAGACTTCTCATCCCAGGGAACATCTTATGTGGGTGAGTTTTCTGACCTCTTTCATGGTCAATATTCATCTGTATTCCCAGCTTCAGGGTCCGGCCTTTCAGGTAAGATTACCTACTGATGCATTCTGGAGAATGCGCTCTGCCTGACGGGACATTTCGTGTTAACCATGGAGGCTGCCTGAAGACACAGATTTGGTCCAAATATATGGCTCTCTTGAGAATTTCAGACCCTAACAAGTCAATGAGAGGAGGAAGATTGTGACTAGGGACCTTCTGTCACCCCTGAAATCAGACCCTATGGGCTCCCTTGTTCTTGGGCTTCTATAAATAAAAGTTCTAGGCATGGGAAGCCGGACACTCCCCTATATTGATCAATAGACTTGCTTGACCTGTACCTCAGTTTCCTCATTGGTTAAATGGGGATAATAATAGTATTTACCTCATGAGGTTGGTATGAGGATTACATGTCTTACAACAGTGCCCGGCACATAGCAAGAGCTTAGTTAATAAATGTTAGCTCCTATCAGTATTATTACCCCAAGCCCACCAAGAGTCCTGATGTTTGAAGTAAGCCCCAGATGGAAACCTGGTGGGTTCCCAAAGAAATAGGACAGCTTTTTAACTCCAGTTGACAAACAGTGTGGTTTCTATCAAGCTCTTCTTACCAAGTTCTTTCTAAAGTCCTTCTCCTGCAGATCCCTATTTCTTGAATTATTTCAGTCTATGAGCCTATTTCTGTGGACTCAAGATACCTTAATTTTTCAATAATACTTGAAAAAATACTTACTGTATATTTATATATAGTGTAAAATTTCGACACAGTCACAATAGAAATATTAAAAATAACAATGATTAAACTGACAAGTCCCCGGTTATGTGCTGACAACACTGAAGAGAGTTATTGTATAAAGTTCCAGCTCTCCTCCATCTTACTAAGCTTATTGCAAAGACTAGTTCAAACTAGATTTAGCTGAAGCCCTAAAGGAAAGGGTGGTAATGATATTCTACTGTCTCTCTGTTACACTCTTAAACTCATTGGCAATCCCATCCTGTGTTTCCTCCGTGTCCTCTGCCCCTTTTTTCACTGGGGGAGGGCTTTAGGGAAATAGTAAGAATGCTGCAGTAACAGAGGGAATTAATTTGACCGTGCTCTGAAGAAAGAGTGTGTTGATTTCCCACTAGCAATAGTTTCTCCACCCATCAGAACAGAGCCAGGGATGTGGTACATTACACAAACCAGTCCCACTTGACCAGCTGTTTTTGGATATGTCAAGCCCAGAGTTCAGCCTCTTTACATAGAAACATGTTGCCTTCCTCGAATCAATTCCTGTGAGACGAAAGAAAATCCCGTGTGGCCCAAGCATGATGTAACAGGGATGTGTGCTTCAGAATTCAAGACACACCCTCAGAGTTCCTGGCATCTTTTTACCATAATAATCACACAGCCACAGCCTTACTTCTGTGACCTTTGCAGGCCAGAGCTGCCTTACCTTGGCTGTCTTTCTGAGCAGGGCTGGACAAGAAGATCCAGCTCTGCTTCCTCTGGGCCTGTGGACCGTGCTGGGAAGCCAGGCCTGCCTCACTGCATGTTCAGAGAGCTTAGTGTTTATATCTGGACAGACCGCCTGTGCATCTTTTTTTTTTCCTGGTCATTTTTATACTCCTGATTTAGGGTAGAGAAAGGCAATAAGATCTTTGTCACTTGAAATTTTGTGTAACAGTATTTGGTTGCTTTAGTCGGAGCTAGATTGAAATTTCCAGATTCAGGTAACAATGAAACCAGCTCATACCTATTTGAAAGTTAAAATCAATGGTATTTCCATTAACTTTTGATTTTTTTTAAGTTAAAAACAAAGTTTAAATATGATATTTGATGACCATGAACTTACTAGATCCAACCAGTTCTTACTTCTCCCTTTAGCAGCACCCAATGGTAATATTAACAATTTCAGTAACGGTTAGAAAGCTCATTTGAAGCCTCAATGTACAGTGCTACAGCCTGAGTGTGGAATGATACATTAGCCTTACACACATAGACACTCTCACATGGATGGCAAAGACAGATTATTGAGCTGACTGACCTTCAAGACAGGGGAAGTCCCTAACTTTCTTGCATTTTTTTACCCCCTCCCCCACCATGGTGGGAGCTAATATTTCTTAGGTACTCACGAAGTACCCCATTTTTCATTCATTTCCTTCATCTCGTGAATCTCTGCAATAAGCACATGAGGGTGGTATTATTGTGCTCATTTTAGAGATGAGGGAAGTGAGGCTTGGAGAAGCTGGGGTGCCCAAAATCATACAGCCAACATGTGAAGCCATGATTGACTAAATTCAAAGCATTTTACATTTTGTAATAATGATCATACTTGCCCCAAGCCATATTTTTTTAGCCTCCCGGGAGAATGATTTGAGGATAGTTAAAAACTAAAGACTCTCTTTTTTTTTTAAGATTTTATTTATTTATTTGACCCAGAGAGAGAGAGGGAGAGCACAAACAGTGGGAGAAACAGAGGGAGAGGGAGAAGCAGGCTCTCTGCTGAGCAGGGAGCCCGATGTGGGGCATGATCCCAGGACGCTGGGATCATGACCTGAGCTGAAGGCAGACATTTAACAACTGAGGCACCCAGGTGCCCCAAGAATAGTTAAAAATTATATTGAGCAGGCTCGAGGGGAACTTTTTGGTGGATATAGTACTTATACGTATGGTGTGTGTGTATGTAACTGACCCTCAAATCTAATATTATGACAATACCAACAAATCACTACCTGATTGGAAATAGAACTAACGCTTGCAAAGACAACCTCCTCTTTAATGTGAAGGTTTAACCACTTATGTTTATCTCTACTCTTTCTCATGATGTATCTGAAATTATTTCAGCTTAATAGTAATAAAAAAATATTAACCCAAAAGGGCAAAGACATTGAGAATCATTTGAGACATCGACAGATTTCAATGAAGTATTCAAGACAGGAAGTGATAGACGATTGACAGCGCATAACAGAGGAAACTGCAAACCAAAGTGCCACAGTAGAACATGAGAGGTTTTCTCAGAACTTGGAAGCACCAGATATCACAGAAGATAAAGAAGATGACAACAGATTGGTTGAAAATTATATATGAAATAGTTGGACGTCCCTTTGTCACCCTGGACAGCCAGGTGATAAATCTCTCCAACCCAGGTTGAAGGCCAAAATTTATCTTCGGAGAAAATGAATCTGAGAAATTTCAGGCTTGGGACTCCAAACAAAGCAGAGGATATGGGGAGGCATACAGCTAAAATGGGATTATACCTGCCAAATGGTGAATCTTTCTCTGCCCTGCTTCTAGAATGTGGAAATTAGACAAGAGATTGGAGAACTCTTTTCTTTAAATACCAGTCCTCCTCTGAGAAGGCATCTCTGTGTATTGACATTGATCACTCTCTAGTGGATCCCACCAGTTTACAAATGTTGTCCATATACATAGTATTTCTAATTATATTTTTAAAATAAAATATATTTTATATTATATAATTTAAATATGACTGAACAACCACGGATCATTTGGAAATGCTTCCCACATCAAAGAGAGAATAAAACAAACAGAAAAAAAAGAAAAAAATTCCATGAGGAATTAGAGCTAATGCAAAATTCAGAAGGAAAATAAAATGTAAACTACATAATTAATTTCTGAGAATTAAAGAATTAACAAGAATAGGATGTGCTGAATTAGAAATAGAGGACAAGAAAAAGCTCCTGGAAATTAAAAATATGATAGCCAACATAAATTCAGTTAAAGGAGTGGAAAATAACACCATATGATGTTATTTGCTATTTCAGAGTATGTATAAGCATTAAGTTCATTAAAAACAAAACAGGGGAGCTTGGGTGGCTCAGTCAGTTAAGTGTCTGACTCTAGATTTCAGTTCAGGTCATGATCTCAGGGTCATGTGATCATCAGGCTCAGTGATCAGCAGGGAGTCTGCTTGAGGATTCTCTCTCTCCCTCTCCCTCTGCCCCTCCCCCCACTCACACGCTGTCTCGCAAATAAATAAATCAGTCTTAAAAAAAAACAAATTATCTAAAGCTGTGAAAACATTTAAAACAGAAAAAGAATATGGGAGATAACAGATGGATATTGAATCAGGATATCTAAAAATTTGCCTTGAGAGAATCAATATATAGAAGGGCATCATATGGCACTCAAAATGTCTGCACTTCCACAATGCAGGAAGAACATTGACAAAAACTCTCAAAATCAACTTTTTCAGAACTCTGGAAATTAACTATAGCTTGCAACAATTTGAGGAGTGTTTATTCAAGAAAAGCAGAAGAATTCTGTTAAGAACAGTAACATTTGTGGCATTTTAACTTTCCCTAATCCCATCCTCCTCCTCCCCAGCTCTGCAGTAATCTTGAAAGCCGACCATCTTTCAACTACAATCACTTTGTAAGCGAGCAGCCTAACAGCCACTGGAAGAGGCAGAACAGGTTTCCAGCTCCCCAAAAGCCCCATCCAAGAGAATTGTCACCATGTGACCTGTCTGACAGCTCACTGAAAGCTCCATTCTCAAGGCTTGTCCTTTTTGACCTGCCTCAGAATTTGGTCTGTGTGAACAGCTCTACCCACAGGGAATTTGTTGAAAATAATCAGTGACAATTACTTACCATCATGACTGTTAAGGTCCCATTACCAGGATGGGCTAACAAGAGGCTGACCAAAAAAATAAAAAAAAAAAAATTCTGGGAATGAGAAGTCCTCAGGGAGCTTTGTAAATGTCCTACATATACCAGGGAACCCAAGGCTACACAAATGCACAGGGCTTTGCTCATGCCCAGGAAGGACCTAAAAGGACCTTACACTCTCACTTCTGGCTGACCTTAAGGCTCTGTGTAAGCAAGAAGTAAAGGTTAAGACAGAGTTTTACACTGCTTGCTGGAGTGTTGAAGGCATGCCTCAACACCCAGAGAGACCCTTGGCAAAGGTGGGGAGACTTACAGGTTCAAGGCATACAGAGAATCTTTTTTATCATTAGCTATTCAATTAGTAATCACTAAGTGATTTCATGTATAAAGGATCCTCAATAAAATTAGTTGGCTGACTTCTCACCAGAAACCATAGAGGCCAGAAGGCAGTGGAATGACATATTCAAATTGCTGAAAGAAAGACTGTCAACCAAGGATTGTATATCTAGCAAAACTATCCTTCAAAAATGAGGATAAAGTAAGATACTCTCAGAAATACAAAATCTGAGAATTTGTCACTAGTATACCTGACATACACGAAGTACTTAAAGGAGTGAAATGAAAAGACACTAGAAGGTAAGTCAGATCCACATGATAAAACAAGGAGCGTCCATAAAGGTAAATACATAGGTAAATAAAAGAGACAGTATGAATGTATTTTTTTTGTAGTTCTTTTCTTCCCCTATCTGATTTGAAAGACAACTGCATAAAGTAATAAATATAAAACTATGTTGATAACATGCATAAAGATGTAATTTGTATAACAATAGTACAAAGGAAAGGAGGATAATGAAGCTATATTGGAGCAAAGTTTTTGTAAATAATTGAAATTAAAGTGTTATTAATCTGAACTAAATTGTTTAAAGTTAAAATTTTAATAGCAATTCCCAGAGCAACCTATAAGGAAATAACTTAAGAATGTATAGTAAAAGAAATAAGAGAATTAAAACGGTATACTAGAAAAATATCTTACACAAAGAAATCAGTAAAGGAAAAACAGAGGAGCCAAAAAAACATAAGGTACACAGAAAAACAAATAGCAAAATGGCAGATATATCCTACCTTATCAATAATTACATTAAAAGTAAATGAACTAAATATTCCAGATGAGATCAGGCACGTTCAGGGTGGTATGGCCGTAGACTGAACTAAATATTCCAATCCAAAGCAGAGATTGGCAGAATATTCCAATCAAAAGCAGATATATATATGATCCAACCAAATCCTGTCTACAAGAGACACACTTTGGAGTCAAAAACAAATTGCTTAAAGGATGGACAAATACGTACCATGCAAGTGGTAATATTGTGATTTAGATCACCCACATATATTTCCCATATATATTTGGTCTTCATCCACAGGTCCTCACTCACAGATCCCAAAACTTTTGGCATTTCCCAAGCAGTAAGAGCAATGGAACGTCCTTTGTTATAATACTAACTCTTTTGTCTCCAGTTCCTGTAAATGCTTCAGAGCCATAACGGTGAAATAGTTGTCTTGTGTTCTTGGTATGGGGAAGCCTCAACATATACATGCATTGAAATTGGCTTCAGGAGCCCTTTCACAAACAGTAACCAAAAGAGAGCTGGTTACCAACATCAGACAAAATAGACTTTGGGACAAAAATTATTACTGGAGGGGTGCCTGGGTGGCTCAGTCAGTTAAGCATCTGCCTTCAGCTCAGGTTGTAGTCTCAGAGTGCTGGGATCAAGCCCCACCTCTGGGCTCCCTGCTAAATGGGAGTCTGCTTCTCCTTCTCCCTCTGTCACTCTCTGCTCATGCTCTCTCTCTCTCAAATAAATAAATAAAATCCTTTTAAAAAAATTATTACCGGAAGCAAAAAAAGTACTCTCTTTCTTAAAAGACTTTATTTATTTATTTATTTATTTATTTATTTATTTATTTACTTAGTGCAAGTCGGGAGAAGGGCTGAGGGAGAGAGAGAATCTCCAGGAGACTCCACACTGAGAGTGGAGCCTGACACAGGGCTCAACCCCATGACCCTGAGATCATGACCTGAGCCAAAATGAAGAGTCAGACGTTTAATCAACTGTGCCACCCAGGTTCCCCAAAAAAGGACATTTTGAAAGAATAAAAAAGTGAATCCATCAGAAAGACATAGCAATAATAAACATATATGCATCTAACAACTGAACCCCAAAATACATGAAGTAAAAACTGACAGAATTGAAGGGGAGTAATAGACAATTCAACAATAGTACTTGAAGATTTATTTATTTTTTTTTTTAAAGATTTTATTTATTTATTTGACAGAGAGAGAGAGACAGCCAGCGAGAGAGGGAACACAAGCAGGGGGAGTGGGAGAGGAAGAAGCAGGCTCATAGAGGAAGAGCCTGACGTGGGGCTCGATCCCAGAACTCCGGGATCACGCCCTGAGCCGAAGGCAGACGCTTAACCACTGTGCCACCCAGGTGCCCAGTACTTGGAGATTTAATACCCACTTTCAATAATAGATAGAACAACTAGGCGGAAGGTCAACAAGGAAATAGAAGACTTGAGCAACACTATAAATCCTAGACCTAATAGGCATTGTAGAACATTCTACTCAATAATAGCAGATACACGTTCTTCTCAAGTGTACATGGAACATTCTCCTCGATAGACCATATATTACCACACAAATTGATCTTGAAGGAAAGCATGTATATGTCTCTAGTCACAGTGGAATAAAATTAGTAATCAATAATAGGAGAAAATGTGGGGAATTCTCAAATGTGTACAAGTTAAATGCACACTCACACACACTCCTAAATAAGCAATAAGTCAAAGAAAACATAAGGGAAATTAGAAAATACTTTGAGAAAGTGAGAACAAAAATACAACATGCCAAAACTTATGTGATGCAACTAAATCAGTGCTTGAAGGGAAATGTATAGCTTAAGCGTCTATATTAAAAAAGAATTTTATTGCATATAAGTAATTCCTCAATAAAATTGATATTTATTTACTTATTTTTAAAGATTTTATTTATTTATTTGACAGAGATAAACACAGCCAGCAAGAGAGGGAACACAAGCAGGGGGAGTGGGAGAGGAAGAAGCAGGCTCATAGTGGAGGAGCCTGATGTGGGGCTCGATCCCATGATGCTGGGATCACGCCCTGAGCCGAAGGCGGACGCTTAACGACTGCGCCACCCAGGCGCCCCAATAAAATTGATATTTAATATAGAAAGAATGACCCATATTCTTTGACTGTATACATTTGTATGCTATCTATATATGTGCAGTCACTAAATTCTTTCTGATTTTAGTATAATTTGGGAAAAATCACTCTTTCAAATCTCATGTAAAAGTCATTGGGGAAAAAAACCCAACATGGTTTTTAAAAATATAGGAACAAATATTAAGCTTATAGTTAACTATATGCATGTCAAAGTATTTAGGGGAAAGTCCACTGATGTTTCCAATTGACTTTGAAATGCAACAACAACAAAAATATAACATGGGCTGTTGGATGGATAGATAAGTGATAAAAACAAGTATAATAAAATATTAATGGTAGAATCTACTTGATAGGTTTATGGGCACCCACTATAAAATTCTTTCAACTTTGCTGTCTGTTTGAGAATTTTCATAATAAAATGTTGGGGAAAAAATAATAAATTCAAAATGCCATTCTGACCCTGAAAAATTGCTATCATAATTTACTAAGTTAATGTCCTATTGGTCTGAGGAAATTAATGTTTTCTTTAGGGAGCTAGCTTTTTTAGTTTATATACTTTGGGAACCTGATGTATTATAGATAAACATTTTTTAAATAATCACCAGAGAGATGTTATAAAAGAGTATGGTGATACTCTATAGGGAATAAGATCTTGTAGCCTCAGGGCCAAACTTTCTAGGAGAATCTTCTGAGTCTAGAATTATATTTCATTAGCAATTCAGATCAACTTAATTTCTGCCCCTAATTTCTGTAGGGAAAGTTGTGAAACAGGCCATATGTAGATAAATTAATAAGTTCATGCCTGCTCAAATATGGTTCATTTTTCCACCCTGTCATTTTCCAGTACTATATTACTTCTACAGATCTTACTCCACTATTTTGAGACGGCAGTTTAGATGCCATGAAACTCATTCTCTACTCTCCCCTCATAATTTTGCAAAGCTGTTGGTACTGACACTTCAGCATTCCATGGAGAGTGATTTTCCAAGTGATGAAGCAGATTCTAATCAGTATACAATTCAGATGCGGACTGGGAGCTGGACCTCTGCCACCTTTCCCTCCAGCTCTCTTAACACAATGACTAGGGAATTCCTTTGAGGATCTCTGGGTATACTTCAAGCCTCCCTGTCCTTGTGGCCTCCTTCCAGCCACAGAGATCTTCCTGTCTGGAGCATTTCCGGGCCTTCTGTCCCTAGGCTTGGAGAGTTCAGCTCAACCTGGGGAAGACACAGAAGACTTGGGGTTATCAAAAGCCTGTTGAATTATCTGATGCAAGACTGACTGGCTTGTTTGCCTCCCTGGCTGTCTTCCTGGGCTTCAAAGCAGCTGAGAAAACAACCTTTTTCTAAGTCTTGGACAAGGAGGAAAATCCCTGGCATGAAGGATTTCTGTCGCAGACACTTGGCACAGCTAGAGGAAAGGTTTGTTTAGCTTAGCAATGGGTTTTATTAGCCCAGGCATCCAGTTGAAGTGAGATAATAGGGTCCCTGTTGAAGGACATTTCAGAGTCAGTAGGTTTCCTCCCTTGCTTCTCAGAAGGACCCTTGCATGCAGATGAAAGTATCGGATGCATTCAAGAAGGACATCACTGCTGAATTCATCAACAACCACATAATCTTGCTGATCACAGAGGAGACTGAGACAGGGTTAGATAAGTACCAAAATAGGAAATTGCAGATGGATGTAAAGTCCTATATCTCAGCTATCTCAATTGCTTCTCACCCCAGGTGTCTTGGCTCAACATATTACATTGTCTTTGGGCTCTTAATTTTGTAACGGAGAGCAAGTATAGAAAGAAAGCCAGGCCTACCACCTGCCCCTACAGGAAGAATTTCTTCTGCTTATTCTTTTATTCTGCCAGCTGGTTTTATTCTACCCTTCACCCCCAACCAATGTGAGATTTGGGGTAGTGAGTCGGAAGGGGAAGGAAATAGAAGAGAGGAAGAATTCATTAGCAGTGTTCAAGGAAGCCTGCCTGGCACAAGAATTAGAGAAGAGAAAGTGGAAGAATTGGTGCCAATTACCCTCAGCACATGGCTGCTTATTCATGTCTACTTTCCTGGGCCATAAAGGCAAAACTCACTTTTTCCTAAAGTTGGGACTGTATTGCAGGAACTCAGTTAAACTGCCAGGACCAGAACTCTGTAAAAGCAGCCTGCAGGACAGTCTATACCCAAGGTTCCTGACATCTTTTTGCCGTCTGGTCCACACTAGCCTTCCTGACCACCCGTGAAGGAGAAGGCCTGGACTGAGTTGCTCCAGATAAGGGGACAGTCGCACCTACACTTTAGAAGGACACAGGCACTATCCCTAGAAGGTGTCACCATACTGGAGGAGGCCTGAGGTTCCTATGGCCAGCACTTTCTGTTCTATGGCTCCTTTTCCACTTTCTGAGCCTCTTAGAAGTGGGATCAGGCCAGGAAAAACATGTGATGCTATAGCAAGCTGAAACCAAAGACTTGACTTTGGACCTGCCCAAGCTGAGAATCTTGGCAGTGATTGACTGGGCAGGCTGCTCCTTTCTATGCCATCTTCTGTCTCCCAACTCTGGGGAGAGGTACCAGCTAAGTCCTCAAAGTGGGTATCAGTCAGGGCTTCTGAGGGTCACCAGTTTGTGCATTTATTCACTCCTCCATTGTCGGGTTTTATAATTGAGCTTCTATTATGTATTTGGCCCCATACTGGAGTTTGGTGGGACTAGAAAAAGCAGCAATGATGTTAATGGTCTCTACCTTCAAATACATGGCAGTGAGTCCAGGTAACATTAACTGTGAAACCGTGGAGAAAGCAGTAAGCACTATTCGAGAGGTATAGATGAAGTGTGATGGGATTAGAGACAGATTACCTCAGGCTGGAGACATTGGCATAAGCTTTCTGGGAGAGGTGGCATTTGTATGAGGTTCAAAGAATAGGTAGGATTTGGACATTGGGAAATGAAGGGCAGAAACAAGACTGCCATTGTGGAAGCTTGTGAACATCCAAGGCAACCTGCATGGATGCCCTATCCAGTTCCCTTCTGTGTCTTGAATTGTGCAATATCCATGCTGCAGAAAAAAATGTCCTTATTTGCTGTTATATATTCTGCCTCATTTGATGTATTATCCTGGATAAGTAGATTGATCTGTACATGATAAGTTGGGGGCTGCCATCATGGTGGTTAAAAGTATGGACTATAGAACCAGCTGGCTTGGGCTGGAATCCTGATTTCAGCACTTATATAAGCCTACTACCTCAAAGGGTTGTTGTTTTCTTATCATCATCATCATCATCACCATCACCATCATCACCACCATCATTACTGTGGGAACTGCGGAACGCTCCCTCACCCACCCCGATCCTGTAGGATTTTCCACCATTTTAGATCCATTACTCTCCTTCGAGAGTCTTATATTTAAATGAAAACACCAGAAAAGGTAACACTGGAAGGTTTAAATCAGCTGTCACCTGATCAGAACTAAAGAGAATCCATTGACAATTTGCTTGGAGCCAAATAGACACCTGAAGGGACATAAAAGAAGGAGAATAGGGTTTGTAAGGGGAGGCTAGTGAGCTCCAAGGACAGATTTCCCCTTCCACATTTTATTTAAAATATGTAGGCCTCTGTGTTTTCACTTGTTAATTAGAAGAAACCTTTACACATACAGCACAGGGATAAAGTAAAGAACAGTGAGGAAAATGCCTGTCAATCATTTTAGGCACCCACTTTGTACAAAGTACTGGATTGGGCCCTATAAAAAGGATGGGTGTGGGATCAAAGAACATGCCCCTGATCTTTGCAATCCCATCGAGAATTCAGAACATACACCTAAGAAATAAATTGAGGTAGAAATAGATAGCAATCCTTTAAAAAATGCAAATGCACACAGTGCAAATTGAATCTGCTTGGCCCAACAATAAATGTTTACTGATGAATGGATTGAAAGAATGAATGAGTGCTCAGGAATGAGGAACTCATAGTAGAACGTCAATGTGAAAAAAAAGCCCAAAGGCCTAAAGTCTTCTCTGTATTGTCTGTGTTCTGCCACCAGAATGTCAGCTCCATGCAAGTAAGGACCTTTTCTGTCTCACCCCTCTGCTATATCCCCTGCATCTAGAACGGTGCCTAGCACAAAGGAAGGTGCCCAGTAAATATTTGTGGGTTGAATAAGTGCATGGATAAATGCGTGGGTGGAACGAGTAATGGAAATTAACTCCAGATAGTAGTGGGATTTGGGACCCAGCACACCTATACCTTAAATGCTCCTCCAAAGAATTTTAAAATATTGATGACCACTTTGCTTGCAAGGATAGGTGAAGAGAGGAGAAAATATATTCATTACAGTATAAAGCTGAAATAGTTTGATATGAAGGAAACATTCAAGAAAAAACAACCTGGCTATTCACAGGGGGGATAAAAGCTCACAATAGCGCACACCTGCCTTGTGGGGCCTTGGGCTTTCTAAGCCACAGTGTCTGCATTCATTCTTGCCCAACTACATATTTCTATGAACGCTCAGAGGATTCTAAAGCCAACTTCACGATTGCACACAGGGTTGAGTATGATAAAAATTTTTCATTAGGGCCCTGGAGTTTTATTAAGCAGCCTGACCCTCCCTGTAGGTCATTATTGAAGAAGGTGGAATGATACTTGACAACAGCACAAGTCAGACAATGATTAGAACACCCCGAATTTATGGGATGACTGAACATCTGAAACAGAACAGTCCAAATTATCTGCTAGGGAGGGTTGTTTGCTTTAGAAAAGGATAATTTGTAGTTTGAAAGGCAGAAAGGCACAAGGGCATGGGATATTCATTCAAGTCTTCAAAAGGGAAGACTATATGCATTCACAAAGATACATGGCAAGCATCACTTTTTCTCTGAACTCTGTTGGGCTAGAAAACAAATTTACACTCCCCCTCTCTACTATATAATACTACGGAATCTTCAGATTAGAAAACTCGTATTAAAAAAAAAGAAAGAAAGAAAGCCCATATTAAGAGCAATATGCACCTTCACCCCAGACCTCTTAACATCATGTTTGCATTGAAGTGTTTGTGGTCACGGGTTGCTTTGCGTGTTTAACCACTTGATGGTTCTCCTCCAGTTATTCTCTTTTTTGTCAGTTTCCCTTTGGAATTTAGGCTCTGATCCAAACACATTGCACCCAGTATGGTTTGCTGAATGAGAAGAAAAGGACCATCACTTCTCTTGTTCCAGATACTGCGTCTCCACTGATACAACCTGAGACCACACTAGATTTTTGTGAACCACATCCCGCAACCAACTCACACTGAACTGTAGTTAACTAGCCCTCCTAATCCATCTTCTGAATGCTAAATCTCATGTCCTCCATTCTGTAACCAGTAGTTGGTCCTCTGTCCTCAAGGGCAAGGCCTTACACATGTTTCAATAAAATTTCATTCTAAAATAGAACAAACCTTCTAACCAAACTGAGATTTGTTTTGATATTATGATTATCTAATCCAGTATAACAACTTCTTTTTTTTTTTTTAGGTTTAATTTATTTATTTGAGAGAGAGCGCATGCTTGCAAGCACAAGCAGGGGGCTGGGGAGAGGAGAGGGACAGGGAGAAGCAGACTCCCTGCTGAGCAGAGAGCCTGACACAGGGCTCTATTCTGGACCCTGGGATCAGGACCTGAGCCAAAGGCAGATGCTTAAAGGACTGGGCCACTCGGGCACCCCTAAGTTTTTTGTCTTCTCTTACCATATTCAGCATCCCATCAGTGGATTTAATTATGTGATCCACAAATCCAAATGTCACCTTTTTTAGTAAGGTCTTCTCCTAGTACTCTATTTAAAATTGACCCTTTTCTGTGATCTAATATACTTCTTATATTCTTTCTCTGCTTTTTTCCCCTCCACAGCATGCATAATCATCTAATATACCATATATTCTGCCTACTCATTTTGTTTATTATCTTTTTCTTCCTTTGGAATGTAAGCTCCATTAGGGTGGCAGTTTTTGTAAGTTTTGTTTCCTGGTGGATCCCATATCTGTTGTATGGATGTGGTTGAATACATCAGTGTCCTTATCCAGGTCAGTAAGAATGTGGAACATTGACAGGACCAAGGCTAGAATCAGGTACCTTCTACTAGAGGTTGCAACTGATCATCTTCTCACTTACAAATCCACTTAATGATATTAGCATCCAGCCCAACTTGTCTTCACTTGATGCAGAAGGACATTGAGAATTTGTTGCGTTTTTTGCTGAAAATCAGATATTTCATGTTGGTGGTAGCTCTCTCATCTATTAATCTGGAAGTTCTTCCCAAAAAAAGGAAGTGGGATTCATCTGACATAACTGAGCACTTCCTCTTTCTAACTGCATACAAATCATCTTTTGATAACCCATTTTAAACCCTGCTCAGGAAGAACAGGACATTAATCAATGACCTGTCCGAACCCTGTGAATCCCTGGAAGGGAGGTCCTTCCAGGTGTGAGGTCTCTCCAGGTGAGGCCCTCCTGGCTTACTCACAGTGAGCATTGTGCTTGCTGGGAGTGGAAGCATTCAAATGATGGAGGCAGCACCACTGAGCTGGAGGCTGAGGCTTAGATCCCATTTGTTGTGTTGCATTGGAATATCACCTCCTTTTCTCCCCCTGAGTCTCAGTTTTGCAATCTATCAAATAAAAAGGGTAATACAATTTTCAAAAATATAGTATGATACTTTATTTATTTATATCCTTTTGGTTTCATGTCCAATTGCTTCATGCAGACAATAAAGATCTGAGGTTTTGGATATGTTTAGTTTATTTCTATTGCTCTTTGATCTAAAGGATTTCTATTTCTTTTCTCCATTTCCTTTTTTCCCATTCTTTCTGACACAGCTGTGGTTGAGGCCCTTGTCATCTCATCCCTGAGTTATCACAGTAGCTTTCTAATTGGCTCCAGGTCTCCTGCCTCTTGCTTCTTTGTCTTACATTCTTCAGTCAGGCTAATTTCCTGGAACCCAGCTGCTCCAAATGTGGACTATGGAGCACAGCATCAGCATCTCCTAGGAGCTTGCTAGAAATGCAGATTCTCAGGCCCCACTAAAACCATACTGAATGAGAAACTGCATGTCAGCAAGACCTGTAGATGATTCACATTCACATTAAAGTTCGAGAAGCACCATCCTCTCTTCTGTTGCACTGTTCTTCTACCAAGGGCCATCTGTAAACTTCACAAGGAACCATCCCTAAACTATCTTTGCCAGAAAGGTTCTGTCTAATTTCCAGGTGACATGTTTTGGACATGAAGATGCAAATGCCCGCCTGTACCATCTACTCATTGGTTCTAAGGATGATGAGCAAGTTTATCTAGATAACTTTGGAGCCGTAGTAAAAATTGAGATTTAATTTGAGTTGAATCCTTTAAAAGTAAAGTATTTTTGTTTTTGATGAGTGAGAATCAAGGGAAGCACTTGGGAAGCATATGTGATGAGTTGTTTGGAAATGTTTTTGATAGTTTGACCCAATGACAGAAATTTTATATATTTAATTTAATCCTCACAGTAATCCCATTTAGGTACGTGATGTTATCCCCATTTTACATGTGAGGAAATTGAGAATCCAAAAGGTTAGGTTGTGCAGAGCTGCAGTATTTGTTAGAATTCAGGCTATATACACCATAGTAACAAAACTATTGGGAATTCAGTGGTTCAGACAGGTGGCTCTATCTTGAGATGGGCAGGTGACCCCACGTAAGAAGCATGGATGCTTTATGAGGTCACCCTACTCCCTTCTCCTGTGTTGCTTCATTATCTCCCAGGATGTCCACCTCCATGGGGTTGAAGCTGGTTCCTCCCTGCCCTTGGGAAGAGGGAAAGGGAAAATGGAGAGCACATCATTATTTAGTGAAAACATAAGTTTTCAAAATACTGGAAGTGCTGCTTGTCACTTGCACTCACCGTCTCTTAGTCAAAGCTTGGTCACATGGCCACACCCAGTTGCAAAAGAGGCAAAGAAATGTTGAAACCTGGGGAGTTATTAACTACAAAGAAGAAGGGAGAGTGGCTATGAGGGGAAAATTTCAGGCCTTGCCATAGGCACCAAGCTGATTAGTGGAAGAACCAAGATTCAAATTCTGTGACTACAGCCTGTGATCTTTCCACCACATTATACCACTGTTTCTCATAGTTGACAGTCAGTAAATGTTTGTTGAACCGAGATAAACTGAGATATTACATGTAAGCCTTTTGGTTATTTGAAAGTACTTCTTCCTTCTCTCTTGCCTCCCTGATTACCTAAGTGGCTCTGTACTAAACTGTCACTATCTTTGACTATATTACTTTGTAAAGCAGGAAACTGATTTTCATCTTCCTTCAAGAGAATTGTTATAACAAATAATCCACCGGTCCTTAGAGCTTCTGTGGAACCATATGAAGTATGGTAATAGTTGTTAATGGTAATCATTTTTTTAATGACCAAATGGCTATCCCTTTTAAAGTAGGGATTTTGTTAAAAGAATGCCACTGCTCAAAATATTTTTGATATTTTGTATTGCCTGGTATATCAGTCAGCTCTTGCTGCAATGATGCTTCATGACAACCACACCAAAATCTCAGAGGCATGCAATAATAAGCATTTAACTAATGGGTATGTGGGTCTCCTGGGGGTCAGCTCTTTAGACTGGGGCTGGCTGGCCAGCACTGCTCCAGATGTCTCTCAGTCTCCTTCTGAGAGAGCAGGTTAGTGTGGATGTGTTTTTCCCTGGCAGTTAGCAGAAACATAAGAGAGCAAGTGAAGATATGGGAGGCTTCTCGAAGCCTAGGCAAAGAACCTATTAGGAAAGCAAGTTACATGGCCAAAACCATGGTCCAGGACCATGGGAAACACCCACACCCTAAGTAAGAGGAAATGTGGTCACATGGCAAATGGTGTGAATACAGACTTGGTGAAAGTTGGGGCCAAGAAAGCAAATTAATCATAGCTTTGCTTTTACTGAGTTATTTTGAATATTTATAATAAAGGTAAATCTTTATCTTTTGAGGGTAGTTTTGAATTTCTTTTTAGCAAAATAGCTAAATTTATGAATACGATTAGAGAATCAGTTTAGGTTTGTCTTTGGCCAGAAAGGTAGGTATTTGAGCATGTGAAATAAAATAATGAAACATTTCTAGAAGAACCGGCTAAAGAGTATGGTATTCAGTGGCAGAATAGTTGTGATAAATGTATAGCTTTCCTAAGTGACCAGCTGATGGAAGGAATAATACTCATTTGGTTCTAAAATAATTTTTTTAAATAAACTTTATGGCTTATAGTCACATGTTCCCACTTTGTCTCGAAGTGGGAAGGGGAGTCAATAGAGGTTTATCTCTGATCTCCCCTTTGACCAACCCTGGGAAAATATGTTTTATGTGCAGATTCTCATCGCCAAGTCCCCTCTGGCTCCCTTCACTTCATTTGCCTACACCATCAAGAAGGAAGGCCTGGTTCTTCAAAGGTAAGATCCTTGGATTAAGCCATTTCTTTAAGCTGATTGCGCTCAGTGCTGCCTATGGCTGGTGATAATTACTGCTATGCTCCTGATAGAAACTACTTCAGGACAGAATCAAAGGCCAAGATGAGTTTGCCTATGATATTTATCCTGATGAGATGGAAGAGATTGGCAATGGTGGCAAGAACTTCACAGAAGGTAGAGGTGGGGCTGAGGGAGAACTGTAGAATTTCCTAACAGAGTACGACAAAGAATGAGGGTTAAGGCTCCAGTCTAGGAACTGCCACCCCCCAGGTCTCTTCACAGACCCTATGGAGTGAGGAAGCGGGACGTAAGCCTCTGACACCAGTGTGGAAGGCCTGCAAAACCATCTGGTCTGGCTGCCAGTGGGGCACTTGGTCAGGGCTCCATGAGCACTACATCCTCGGCCTCTTTCTGGTCCCTTTACCCAAGTCCTGACTGGGACCAGGCCTTGCTGACCTGCTCTGGTGAAATGGGCCTGGGACTCAGGAGGGATGGAGTTCTGACTCATGGTAGAGTGCCCCCAGGCTACAGCCTAGAACTCCCTGATTTAGAGCGGTGGTTCCCAGATGCTGGATCTTCTGGTGACTGCAGAAAATAATGACATGAGAGGGAAATTCAGACACCATTGAACTTACTCCACAGAGCCAGATGTCCAAAGCTGCTTTGTAGGTTGAGAATGGTCCCCACCGAAGTGCTCGGATCCACATCTGTCCCCCACTGTCAGGCAGGAGGCCCTCCCCACAGAATGCACAGGTGAACATCTGGCCTGAACACCAGGGGAGCTTATTGGCATTGCTGTTGATGGGAGGAATATCTGCCCTTCAGGATTTTTGTAAATTGAGTACTTTTCCCAGGTTTATGAAACGGCGAGTCCTTACTATATTCCCATGGAGACACATTTCATTGAAAAGATCTAGCAGGAGTTTTGCGGGGCAGGCCGGAGTGTTCGTGCTTTGGACTGACGAACAGGCTGCAGCCTTCCCTTTCCTTCCCCTTCTAAGAAGTCCGCTGCTTCATGGACCCGGAAAGCAGCTTGTTTGTTGGGTGCAGCCGAGCCCCACAGCAGGGACTCAGGTCCAGGGAAATTTGGGGTAAGAACCACTGACCTTTGGCTCTTAGCCTTTGACTTATGCTATTCAAGTTCCTTGGTAAATATTTTTTTTACAATTGCAAATGTTGTTTTCTGACAAAGAAGCAGAGATTTTAAGACCAGATTAAGCAAAGCAAACAGCAGGCCCCTTTGTTACATACTCTCTAAGGGTGTATAACTAATAAGCAATCAGAAAGCTGAACTTTTATTTACCCAGGACACGGTGTGGCTTTTGGCTCTTCATTTTTAGAGGCTTTCTTAAAAGATTAGAAATGGACTAAGTAGCAAATTTAGATGAAGATTTTAAGAAATTCTAGTGAAGATTACGAGGGAATTTCAGGAGGCAAAGAGGCAGTTCTGCCCAGATGGCTTGTATCGAGAGCCTTGATCTTGATCACTGGGCCTTTTGGTAAATAGCATTTCTAAGCCTAACCTAATCTGGATAACTTTTAGGAATAATATTTGTGAGAACAAGATTCACAGAGTTGCCTCTCTGACACTCATTGCTAAGAACATGATTTTGACAGGATATAGGAAGTTGTGGAGAAAAATTAGAGGCTAGAAATAAAATGAATTGGTAGAGATTAAGTATCTGCAGAAACTATTAGAAAAAGCCAGAAAACCAAGGAGAAGGTGGATTACTAAAGGAGGCTGACCTATAGCTGTGTGTCCAGGAAAGAGAAAAATTCAGGGAGGTGTCCAATGATGCAGGAGCCCCAGGCAGTAAATAGAAATGTCTGGGAGACCACAGTGCCTCACCTGGTTGCTTTTGAGGCTTTTTCTTCACCCTACTGTCCCAGCTACACCTCCCTCTGTAAGGTTTTCTGAGGCAGCAGAATCCTTCTGCCCCTGGCAGGAACGCCACTGAATACAAACCTCTGGGCACCCCCTCCCCAATAGCTGTGTGCTCCCAAGACTCCGGGAAAACAAAAAGCTCCAAACCTGAGAAAAATGGAGATCCCTCCTTTAGTGGAGAGACCCCGTGGATTTCTGTTCCAGCTCAGGTGTGATCTTGAGAAAAATATCTGTCACCCTAGTTTTATCAGCTTGAAAACGACAATGTTGACCTTGATTCAGCACTTTGCAAACTGTGTTGCAACCCACTGGTGGGTCACGAAGTGAAATTGATGAGTCACAACCAGAATTTTAAAAAATGAAGTAGAGGAGAATAGAAAATATCAGATTACATCACACGTATTGCACTGTTTCATGAAATATTTCTTGTGTGACTGTGTGTGTATTATGAATTTGTGTATATGCAGTGCAAAATGTTTTTCTTACTCGGACTGTCGTCATTGGCCTGGGTGACCTCTAATGGCCTGGGGGACCTCTAACGGCCTTAACCCTTTGGCTTATCTGATTCTCCTAGGAGGTGGCGTACTTCTTATCATTTAGCTCAGTACAGTTGTATCTTGATATCTCCACGCACCAGAACATAAAAGTTTATCCCCCCCCCAACTCTTACCAGATGACTGAGCTAAAAACAAAACAAAAACAAACAGAAAACATCAAAAACAAAAAAAAAACACCACCTGCACAATTCCCCCAGGTTTAAGGCAAAGAAACCTTTGATTCTTGGATGGTAACCCTGGAAAGATACCAGCAGCCAAACCAAGCTTTCCTTGTGTGAGGGGTGGCTCTGGCATGATAGCCCAAGTTGGCATGGAGGTTGGTTGGTACCTAGTGCTGGGCAATTGGCGGGGGGAGGGGGGGCAATGCAATCCATGTCTGAGGGGCAGAGAGACAGAGAGGGGAAGGGCTGGAAGAGTGAGGCAGCTCCCCCAGTACTGACTAAAAAAGAAATTGCCAGCCCAACCCCTTGGGGCTGGATGTTCAGTATCTGTAGTGGAGCCAGTCTGGAGTGGTGCGAAGAAACAATTCATACAGGCTACCCTTTTTCCCGGGGGTTAGTGAATGTGGGAATGATCCCTCAGTGCCTTGTATCCCCTTAGCAAGTCCAAGGTTCCTACCGGCCTGCTAACCGGGAGGTTTTATAATACCTGAAGTGCTCCTGTGTGCAGAAGCAGAGGCTAGGAATAAAAGGTGAGGCCAAAATTCGATTTCCCAGCTCCGCAGGCCATGCCCCTCACCAGTTCTCAAGGATTAGGATGCTAAGAAGAGCCGGCTATTGGGGGCCTTATACCCTTCCTGCCCCTTTGTTCCCTGGGACGGGAGGAACAATGCAGCGGCAGGCCAGAGAGACTGAGGGGCCTGGTTAGAGATTTCTCAGGCTGCTTTTTGAAATACTTGAGGGAGCCGGTCCGTGCTATTGTTGTCGTAAAATAGAAAGCGGAACTATTCTCCTTTTGCAAAAAGGGGAGGGGGGGAGAAAGAAGGAAAGAAGAAAGAAAGAAAGAAAGAAAGAAAGAAAGAAAGAAAGAAAGAAAGAAAGAAAGAAAGAAAGAAAGAAAAGAAGAAGAAGAAGAAGAAGAAGAAGAAGAAGAAGAAGAAGAAGAAGAAGAAAAAGAAAGAAAGAAAGAAAGAAAGAAAGGAAGGAAGGAAGGAAGAAAGAAAGGCAGGCAAGAAAAGAGAAAGAAAGAAAGAAAGAAAGAAAGAAAGAAAGAAAGAAAGAAAGAAAGAAAGAAAAGAAAAAGTAAAAGAAAATCCACCCTCCTGGTATTTTCAGGAAGCTGCCTGGCTCAGGCCATTACCATGGTAATGCTGTGCTGCTTGCATCTTCTTTGTGTGTCCTGCGCTTGTCCAGATCCTGCCCTCGTGGTTGGGCTCAACACCCTGGAAATACTTGGCCCCAAAGGACTAGAAGCTCACAGCCACCAGCTTGCTGATGGTTCAGACTCTGAGAGGGGCCAGGTCCTGGCAGAGGGAGAGACAGCCCTTTTGTGCAACTGAGGTGGGAAAGGTGGAGGGTGTGGGGGTAGCTCCATGAATCCTTTTCTCCTTTTGTCCCCAGAGTTCACCACGAAAGCCCCAGCGCCCACTGGGTAGAAAACCTTAAGAGTTTTGGCTGGCTCAGAGTGACGCTAAGGAGTGCGGGAATGTAGGGAGAGGGAAAAGCAGGAGCTGGCTTTGGGAATCAGCTTAATGGAGCAGGCCCACAAAACCGCATGGCCGCAGAAGGGAAGGGAGCATTTATAGTGAACTCCAACTTGACCCGTATTCTGCTCTGGTTGTGTTCTTTGTTTCCCCAACAAGCCCCAAACGTTGTGCCCCTTAGAACGCAGCTGGGACCTCTGGACCTCTGTGTCAGGCCAGAAATAAAGATGAAGATTCTGTAATTGAAAACAGACAGGCTGTGTTGCTGATGCTGCAGGAGGCCTTGGGAAACCCCAAGGCCAGGCTCTCTCTGGGAGAGAGAGAGAGCCTGGCCTACGTCCTGGCCTCATGGCAGAGGAGGCCTGTCAACTTGGTAAGGAAGGGGACTGGCCAGAGAGAGTGAAGAGGCCAGGTCAGCAGGGGCTCCTCCTTACTCTCCATTTCCTCAAGAATCTAGGGAGCATTTGAAAAACAAGAGCCGGGTTGTTAAGGACAGAAGATAATGGCTTAGTTTCTTGGTAGGACCAAATTGTGGTTTTTATGTTGTTTTTTAAAAAATTAAAATTAGGTATGACAGGTTGAATTTGGATTCTGGTGCTGTCCTCTGCTAGTTTAAGTCTGAATGAGCGGCATAAGTCTTGGGATGGAGCTGGGGAAACTCAGGGGAGCCCAGGGCACCCTGAGGTGGGTCCAGAGAAGACTCTGCAAATGAAGCTAGTTTCCTGTTTTTCCAACCACCTAATACAGGGACTCAGGAGAAACCAGAAAACAAGGAAACAATGATTTTTCTTAAGAGCTGGAAAGCTATGTACCTCATCTTTCTTGTAAAATCAAGAATGGTTGTTTGATCGCCTTTTGAAGCTTATTGGGAGAGGCATTAATCTCCTCTATTTGTTCCCTTGTCACGAAGTCAGGTTAGATTCTTCCACCCATTTTCTTAGTCACTGAGCCAACTGGATGATTTATTGAAAAATTCTTTTCCCCCAAATACCACCATCTAAGTTCATCAGATTTCAGTTGGAATTAGTAACCCATCTAAATGTTTTCTGCCTGGTGGACTCAAAGTGACCCAGAAGATTCTCAATCCATTTCCATCCAGGTATGGAGGTCTGCTTGGTAAATACAGCCCCCACACCTGGCATAGCCTGGCATTCTTGTGGGAGCCTGGGCAGAGAGCCCTGGGATTCAATGGAGCAGAGAGAGTGAACTCCTCTCCCAGAGGTCACAGAGAAGAGGTCAGAGCAGGTCTGTCACGTTGTCCCTTGGCTGCCAGGTACCCCTGCAGCCTCAGAAAGCTGGGGAAAGCCAAAGCGTTGTCCTCTGTGGCTCCTGCCTGCCTGTCAGGGAGGAGCTTCCCCAGGGAAAATGAGGAAGGATGCCCTTCTGCCAGTTCTCCTCTTCTTTGACATTTACTTCACATCCGTGCCTCCGTGACATCTCCTCACAACAACCCTCTGCTTTGTTTACTTCTTTTACACTGGCTATTAGCTTCAAAGAGAGATTTTGTTTTCAGTGTGTGTGGGGGGGAAAAAAATTATATATATATATATATTTTTTTTCTTTAACATACAGAACAGGACAGAATATAATAAAGCCTATGACTTGAACACCCAGAATTAGTAAATGTTAAAATTTTGTCACATTTGCTTCAGATCATTTTTTATTAAAGGAATAAAACTTGACAAAATAAAAAACTCCTTTGTACCTATCCCAGTCCATCCCTTCCCTACCTCACACTCTTCCACAGAAGTAAAAATTCTCCAGGGTTTGATATACATCCTTATCCTCGTGCTGAAGACCTTTTCTACATGTGTGGGAACCCACACATAATATAATGATTTGTTTTGAGTACATTCCAAGTTTGCATAAATGGTTTATTGTACACATCTATTCCACAACTTGTTTTTGTCACTTCATGTTGTGTTTTTATAATGTATCCGCATTGATACACATAGACTATGTTCTTTCACTTTAATGAGGTATCCATATTCATTGTATGAATGTACCACATTATCCATTTCCCTGTTGATGGAAATTTCAATCATTTGTTAACTTAGTGAATTCTGTTGCATGTGCTGCTTGGTATGCTGGTGTGAGGGTTTCTGTAGGTATATAGAAAAAGTGGAATGACTGGTCAGAGGGTATGCACATTTTAATCTTTACTGTATATTCCCAAGTTGCTTTCCAAGGATTTTTACCAATTTAAACTTCCTCTGGAGGTAGTGGACCAATTTCTACGCAGCTGTGTGTAATTATAAGTTTGTTGTCATGTTTCCATGGGCAGCCTTCTTTGTATTCTTTATGGATGCCTCTTTTATCTCTGCCATTGGGGTATAATCTTTCCATAGTCTCTAGAGGGATCTTCTGCACAACACATGTGCTTTATGCATATACTTTCATGATTAGTTGACAAAAATAACTTTAATTCCTCCCAAAGTTAGCTATATACACTTCCAATGAGATTTTAGTTTTGTCCGTCACCCTTATTTTCAGGTCAGTAGACTGAGTTCCAGAAAGGCAAAGTGGTGTTCACTGCCTCAAAATTATGTTTGCAGCCCGTTTCAGGGCTGCAGAGCTCCTAAGATTTTATTAAATTAGAAATGGGTTTGGATCCTCTCATCTTCCATCACGGCAGCCCCTCTGGTAACTTATCTCTCTGAGCCTCTGTTGGGATATTCCAGTCCTGTCCTGAATCTTGAATCTTGAAATCCCAAACTAAGCTGGATCAGTCACACTAATGTCAGCAATCCCTCAAGAAAGTTCTTGAGCTGGGTTTTAATTTTGGCTGGATGGAATCACAATCTAAATTAACAGTAGCATATAAAGTAGAGGTTTACTGCTTTTTCACATAGCATTGCAGAGGAATACAGTCCAGAGCTAGTATAGCAGCTCATCCCACGTGTTTGTCAGAGGACCCAGACTCTTAGCTTGTTGCCCCATCACGCCTAGGATGTTGCCTTTATTGTCATGGTCCACAGTGGCTCAGCATCATGACCTCCATCCAGGTAGCAGAATTTGTATTGGGTAGAGAATGATGGTGGGAGGAAAGGGCATCCTCCTTCTTTTAAGGATATTAACCAGAAATTACACACATTTTCTCTGCTTATATCATGTTGGCCAGACTGTAGATGTATGGGAAGAAGACTGGAAAATGCAATTTTTTTTATCTGGGTGTCCATGTGCCCAGCTAAGTTTTGGGAGTTCTTTTACCATGAGAGAGAAGGGGAGATGAATATTCAGTGACACAGCCCTTTCAGAGGAGCCCAGTTGCAGAGATTAGACCCCAGGGTGCAGTAGTACAGACCCTAGGGTTGGGCTCATAGCCTAATGTTGAAATGCAACATAAATATTGTATTGTAAATATTGTATGTTAAAAATGCTATCAGGACCCTCTTTGGTAGAGTCTAGAGCAGAGAAGGAGGGTATCACAATCAGTAATGCCACCAAGGATCAGCACCAAAAATCTTGGTCCCCCACGCAATAACAGGATCTCTTTCAAACAGAAACTTTAGTATGTGTTTTGCTATTATACACTACATAAGAAATATACTTGAACAAGAGCTGCTTGTGCTTATAGCACAAAGCAGGGTATGAATTTGGGTCCAAAGTCATAGACTAAACACATTTTTCCCCCAAAATGTTTTTTCCTGTCTCCACATTTTTTTAAACATGGAACAAAATGTCAGTTGGAATAAGGTTATAGAAAAAAACTTTATTCCAAGGTCTGGACTATACTTAGACTGGATCCACACTCTTAGAACCTGGAAGCCATTTGGCTATCTTTGCAGAGCTAACAATTTGCATTTGTGAAAATGCCCAGGTAATAATACTAAAAGATGTTAAATCAATTCAGGTTGTTGATTTTCTTTGAAAACTTCTTCCAAAAGGACTTGGTATTCTTTCTGGAATATGATTTAAGCTCCATTTCAGTGAGTTTAGTTCAGCAGGTATTTGTTGAGGTACCTATTGTTTGTAAACTGTGGTGCTCAGGGAATATAAGCCTGGGGGAGGGGGTGGAACAATGGTCCCTCTCTTTTAGTAGTAGCTCAAAATCTAGTTAGCTCAAAAACAAAATAAGTTTAATCAAAGGCAAACTGTGACACCTATTACTGAGGCTCAAACCATGTGATATGGATAAAGGAAATAGAATCATTTCAACTAGGATGACTGAGGAAGGTTCCTGAGAGTGTGTGTGTGGGGGGGGGTAGTTTGAACTGGACGTCAGCCCCTGAATCCTGATGAAAATGGCATTCCATTGTCTCTTGATAGAGGCCAGTTTCTTTCCCTGTTTGAGGATAGATTTGGGAACCCTGGGGAATGCTGATTAGTGCCATGTGACTCATGTTGAATCATGCTGACTAATGTGTTCTAATGGATTGATTCAATAGTAAAGGGAATATTAAGAGGCAAGAGTTCAGATCCTGAATTTCACCGTGTGATGAAATGTAAATCCCTTAGCCTGAGTACTTCATTTTTTTGTCAATTAAAATGTGCTCATGATGAGAATCTAACAAGTCACCTTGACTAGAAAGTGTTTTCCAAACCTCAGGGATAACAGAAATGTTTAACAACAACTCCCAGGACAGGCTTGTGCAACCGTGGGTTATTCATCGTCCATAGAGAGTCGGCACGTCCATCACATGCTGCTCCCCAGCCATGCGAAACTTCTACTTCCTCACACATGCCGCAAGAACTGACAGACAGTACTCTGCCCTCACAAACACGGACAAATAGAGGAGCTTTTGAAAAATCTTCCTATCCACCTACTGGGGCGGCTGGGTTTTTCTTCAACAAATGTCACCGCAGAACTAAGAGCTTGCATTGCGCACATGGCTTTTTCTTTCTTTTGACATCTCCCCAGCTAGACTGCTTGAGAACCTGGCCTTCCGTGTCCAGATGTTTACTGAATTCTGAAGGCCCCCCAAAGGGCCCAAGTTCTTTTGTTGCCCTCCAAATCACTTCCCACAGAGACTGACCGATGTCCTGAAGGAGCCCTTCAATAGGGAGAATAAATGGAGGCAGATGAAGACATGACCCCCTGAGGCTCACCCACGTCCACGCTAACAAAGGGTCTGAGGCACAACCTTGTAAGGAGCATTTTGGTCAGCAGCGTCCCTTCGAGAGGCCACGTCTCCCCACAGGGCTGCTTTCAATGGCTACCATCACAGTGGAAGTACTGGGCATTTGTTAAGGGCTGAGGTTTGCTAGGTGCAGCACAAAACGTCTAATCATGGTCCCCTGTCTTTGTGAGGGCTTCCTGCTACAGATGGCAGCTGGCTTTCTCAGGGGAAACCTGGAGCTAGTGGAAGAAGCCGAAGAGGGGCTCCCACTTCTCTGGATGACCTCTTCCCACCCAGCCCAGAAAGGGCTTTTGTCCATAGTTATCAGCAGTCAAGCCAGGGCTGTGGGACCTTACCCCACACCTAGGCTGTGTTTCTGGGTGTCTCTGGTTTGTGAGGCTGCTGGCTCCCTAGGTAATAGAAAGGTATGTATGTGTGTAAGGGGACTACAGCTGGAAGGAAAGTTTTATTTAGACTATTAGTGAGAAGTTAGTGCATTTCGTGATGACACTTTTTTTTTTCAAACTTATTTTTCTCTCCCTCTTTTTTTTTTTCCCCCTCATTTAGGCCAGCAAAGGCCATAGGGACACTATGACTGTTGTCTAGAGCTGCTAAGGGCACGATTTGTGAAATGAAACAGGGTGGTGCTGCTTGGAAGAAGGAAACGGAAGCCAACATAATGGGGATTAATTAGTTGATTGATGTTGAGATGGTAACAGATTTGCCCCCATACCATTGAGCCAGCCATCTCAGACCTAGCAGGGAAGGTGAGGATGAAGAAGCCTTTGTTCAGGTCTGTAGATGCGTGGGGCTGAAGGCTTTCCCGCCATGGGATGTCAACAGCCATAATAATAATAATTTGCACTTATATAGCACCTTTCAACCAGGCACCTCAAAGCGGGTTAGCCACGTTAATTAATTAAAGCCCACAATCCCCCTGGGGAGAGGAGGAGGATGACTAACAGGATTTGTAATTACAGGAGGGAACATTTCCGAATAAAGTATTGTCCACCATATAAAAAGAGTGGGTGTAAAGGAATTGGGGTCTCCAAAGAGTAACTGATTTAGAAATTAAATCATGGAAGGATGGGGAGGCTGGGGGCGGGCATGGGTGTGGGGGTCTGCTCTTGTGTCAGAGGGAGGTCGATGGGCTCAGAATTCGCTGACAGGTTCGGATCCAGCTGAGAAGCGGAACATGCATGGCATTAGTGGCATTTGGAAGGTCATTAGTGGCACGACTATTGTGGTGTAAATTCACGTTTCACAGGATATTGTGTATAGCCCTGCAGAACAAAGAGTGAGATTCATGCAGTATTTAATAAAGGATGAAATGATTTCTTTAGATTTAAAGGCCAAAGCTGGGCCAGTCAATTAGCAAATAAACCAATTGGTGACCCATAGGGTAATTTAGTCGTTTCCAGCAGAACACCCAGCCTACGCCCTCCTACTGCCATGAAGTTTCCAACCAAAACCTCAAGACTGGGTTTAGTGCAAGGCCTGGGGACTTCAGCTCCTTCAAAGGCAGACATCAGATCTTCCCAGCCTTTGGCCTGGGGACCTCTCTTACCCAAGTTGTTAGTGACCCCCAGGCTGCCTTCTATAGAAGCTTTGGACCTACTCCCCCTCCAGAGATTTTTAAATGCTCTGGAGGCTACAGTCAGGTCCTATTCTATCTCATGTTTCCTGTCAGTGCCCAGCAGAAAGCTGTGCACAGAGTAGGTACGGATCAGTGAAGAGCAAGTGAATGACTAAGTCTTTTAACAACTCAGTATTTGTTGAGCACGTGCCAAATGCTGCGGTGCAGCTCACAACAACAGGATATGCGTCCCATCCTCGAGATGTGAGGAATGGAAAAGACTCATATACTACTAACTGTAATATAAAACAGAATAAAATAAAATGATGTGATAGATGTACATCCAAGCCACATGCTGCAAGAGCAAGAGTAGGACCATTTTATGCAGCTGGAGTGAATCAGGGAAGGTATTCCTGGAGAGCAAACAATGTGTTGGGCATTGGAAGGCAGGAAGGATTTTGGTAGACCTGGAAGAGGTCGGGGAGGCAGACTTTCCAGACTGCGGTCATTTGTCTCCCTTGGAGTGAGATGCATTTTGGGAACTTGTGGTCTTCAGTAGAACATTTGTGAAAACCACACTGAGTTTTTGCGACTGATTAAATGTACATTTTCTATCAGTTCTTACTACATGAATTGACTAATTTCAAACATCAAGGGACTATTTGAGAAGTTGAGAATGATGTTTTATTCTCTGCAACTCTTTATTTGGTCTCTCTCCACTTTCACTGCCCACCAAGAAAGAAAAGCTAAACAGTTCGCACATTAAAACAGGGCACTCAGCAGTGTCTGAGAAAGGTACAAGGAAGACATCTCCCAATCCCAAATGGCAAGGATTAGATGTCTCCCTTATTGAGCCTATTTTTTTGACCTAGGAAACCCTAAGATGATGCTCTGCACCCAGTGACTGACAAATCAATCCCCAGTTCCAACAGGGCTTTTCACCACACACCGCACTGCCAGGATAGGACCTACGTACTGTTTTTGCATCTTGCCAGTATTTATTAAGTGTTGCTGCATGTCTGACACACACTACATATGCATAAGCTTACCTAATCCTAACAATCTCACAAAGTAGGACTTCACATCATTCCTCCTGTGCAGATGAGCAACGAGGCAAAAGTTCAGTCTCTTGCTAGAAAGTGATGGAAGGTAGATTGGAACCCACTCAGTCTTACTTCTTCCCCTCTCACCCCTCACCCATGTAGTATTTCTGTTCATATCTGTTACAGCTTCTCCTCGTCATCCTCAATTCACTAAAGTACTCAGCACAATACTATGCACATACTAGTAACTCCGTGAATATTTTTCTAAGAATCACCAGCAGCAGTACTAGTGGTTTGATCTTGCACTGGAAGGAGTGGCTACAGAAAGTCTGGGCAGTGGTGCTAAGAGTTTAGTAGAGACTCCATCACTACCTCCATCTCTTGCCACCATGACTAAAGATTAGGAGATGTGCTCAGGAAAGTTGCCCCAGGAAATGTTCACAAGAAAGAAGACACAGGTGGTATTCATGAGCTGAGAAGCTGCCAAACTGGTACCTGCCATGAGAGGCTAGTGAGGGATCTTCTATCGACCTTGGATGCTACTCGCTGATTTCTTTCTATGATTGTGTGTGCACATACATTTATCTCTCAAAGTCCAACTTTGTTTCCATAATTGTGCTGACCTCCGAGCTACTCTGTTGATGTGTTGCAGTCCTAGTAAGGATTTAGCACTGATCCCTATCAACAGAGTAAACATTTCTGAACTAACCCAGAAGTGCTGAATTCTATGCATTGGGTCTTGTATGTTGTATGTTGTGAGCAAGGTTACTACTCAGGGACAGGATTTAGAAGATTATCTGGCAAAATCAGGATTGCCAAATGAGAACTCTGGAGCTGGGGAATGAGGATTAGGTAAGGGGGAAGCAGGGAATGAAGGCAAGAGAAAGTCCAAAATATCAGATAGATTCTGACGTTAAAAGTGTGGTGTTGGAGCCAGTTGGGAGTGTCATTTCTTTCTGAGCTTTGGTTTCAATATTGTCACCATCACTTTTGTCCTATGGCTGTGGAAGGGCTTTCTTTATTCTACTACAGAATTCCACTTTTGCTCAAATGGAAGGAGGGAGCCCATTGCAATCCTCAAAAGAATATCCTAAGTGTGAGAGAAAGCACACTGCCTACCTCTCTGAATTTCAGTGAGCACAGTGTTCAGATGGAGCACAAGTTCTCCAGAACTCCAAACAGATTTGGGAAGAGAGAAGACCAACCAATAGTGAGCATAAGTCAGGACAGACTTGGTTTTGGTGCCTAAACAAACAACCCCCAAAATCTTAGTGACTTAAAGTCTGCATGTCTGAGAGACTCTCCCGGGATGCTGTCCTCCATATGATGACTCAGTATTCCATTTTAGTATCAACATGTACTTCCACAGTTGCCACAGTAGAGGAAGAGAGAGAAGGGCTGTACACTGGCAATAAGTGCTTCCCCCGAGAATTGACACACATCACTTCTGCTCTCATGGCCAAGCAGTCCTGCATCCACACCCAGCTCCAAGGAGGTGGGAAATACAAACCTCCCCTGCATTTGGAAGGGAAGGAGAGCTAGATATTTAGTAAACACTTGTAATGTCTGCCATATAATGCTGTAGCCAGTGAGCTGGCACATACCTCCTTCTTTCATACTCATGCCTTACACATACCTTTCCCTTGGATCACCCAGTGTATATTGAAGACTTGGGCTAGTGTTGGGGAAAGAAGACCAAATAGTTTTATAGCCCATTTTAGTCCCTAGGCAACCATTTTGAAAGAGAGGAGTAGCCACAGAAAACCAGTTCACTCTGGGTACTTTTCCCTTGGAGCTATCAGACACTAATAACTCTAGGAAAGGATAAGGGGTTAAAGGGAGCCATGGCCTGAATTCAGTAATACATCTAAGATGGAACAACTAATTTTGAGTTGCCCATAACCATCAGGCTGTGTATGAAAGTGCTTCTGGAAACGTGCCTTTTCTCCTCCATTCCTCCCCTTATTACCAGACATGATTCAAATTCCCTCTAAGCCCTGTGACTTTTCCAGAAAGCAGCTCTCCCAAAAGAGAGAGAGAGAGAGAGGAGGGGGAAGAAAAAAAAAACTTTCCCTTATTATTCTTCCAATAATGAATTCCTGCTCTGAGTGGGCTGTTTCCATGTGTTTTCAGTCAAGTGCTGATGGCAGCCTTGCCGGGGGACATTTCCAACAGGCTGTGGACATAATAGATGAGGTCTCATATTGACAAGAGCTGCTCTCAGTTTTCCTTCCAGTTTAGCCCTCCTAAGCCCTGAAATTGGAGATGCGAAATGATTCACGAGATCCCACTGGTGAACCAACATGGCTGCCACACCTCTTTGCTCCTTTTAACTAGGTAAAAAGTCATGGTTTAAAGCTTCCTTCTAAGAGATTTGTAGACCTGGATCTTAGTAACTTAAAAAGGACTTGGCTTTCACAGACCAGCCCACTTTTTATAGATGCCAAGACCTCCTTTCTTCAGGATTCAAACATAGTCTTGGCCTACCCTGACATCATAAGAACGAAGGGAAAAATTAGGACACACCATTTCCTGCCTAAAACCTGATCTCAAGTACACATATTGCTTCCAAGTAAGCAATGGCAGTAGCTGTGTTTGCTAAGGGAACAGCCTACTCCTTCTCCCCAAAACAAATGTCTTCAGATAATTTGGTTTCAGCTTACCTACACAGAACTGGTACAAATTATTAGTTATAGTTGGGCTCTCTTCATTGAGAAAAGTCTCAGTTACTTCAGGTAAAAAGAAACAGGTATTTTTAAGAGTATAAGTGGCCTGGAATTGGAAAGCCTTTAGGAGCAGAGGCAGCCCTGGGGATTTATTACCTCAGAGTCTCTGAGTCTCTGCTTCCCTCTGCATTTCTGCCTGAGGTACTCATGTCCCAGCAGACAGGCCCTATAGATGCAGTTTCTGCTTACTCAAACTTCAGCTTGCATGTGGCTCACCCTGGGCTCTTGAGCTCCTCCTTATATAACTCAGCCTCTCAACTTCAGTTCCCATTGGCTTTTTTCCTTGGTATTCTTAGTTAAAATTCCTAAGAGACAATCTCATTGGCTCATCTTGTTGTTCTGTCTCAGGTAACATCATTGGTCACTAGCCTGCCAGTCAGCTGTGGGCAAGCATGGCTGCCTAAGTTGCAGAAGATGGGGCAAGGCAGCTTCTTTTAGAGGGTTTATGAGGGGATGAGGATGTGAGGGGCCCTAGTGGGCTCTTTGAACCCTTAATGGATTGCTGCAAAGGTACTCATTCTCTCTTGCTTCTTCCTCCCCCATCTCATCACTGTAGGCCTGATCTCCAGCCATACCCTGGGCTCCCATTACTGCTCATCTGCTAACCCCTGATCCAGCATCCTGCTTCTCACCCTGTTGAAGTGCACAATCATGGGGGTTTGGGCTAGTGAGTGGGAAGAAAGAGCTCTTAAAATTTATTTGAGAATATAAGAAAGATTGGGGAAGTTGTGGAAGGAGGAATGGAAATAAAACCCTTTCTTAGCTAAAGAAAACCCATTCCCACCATGGGACCCAAGTACCTTTCCTCTTTCTCCTAATCTTTGGAGCAGCTTCCCTTTCCCCAAAATCAAACATCAGCAGAAGCATGAGAAACTTCCATCAAGAGACCCAGATGGAGCACAGCAGGAAGATAGTCTGGCTCTGCTAATCCCCCAGAGCTTTTTCTGACCCCTGCAAGGATTCCTAGTTCCCATCTCAGACCTTTGCATTTCCCCAGGCCCCCACCCTCAGGCCTTATAGAGCCCTGGTCCCAGAGTCTTGAATATCAAATCCCAAGCAATTTACTTACAAAATATGGTTTGAAAGACAAGTGAAGGAGTCTGTGTAGATAAGGTCTTTGCCAGTTGTGTTCTTCCAGTATGCTCAAAGCTCTTCATTGGCAGTTTTCACAAATCTCCCTGATATTTTTAGAGGACTGGTCCTGTGTGGTGTTGCCCTGTTTCATCTGAGTCAGAGAAATTATGCTTTGTCTGAATTCACACATCGAGGAGAGGACTGGGGGGAAATTGAATGATGATACTGGGCTTTTATACCCCATCAGCTGGTTAAAAGGCCAACCCCAAACCTATATTCAAATGTCAGCATCTGTATTCTTTTCCGTGGACATGAGGCTAGAAGTGAATTAGAGGCAAGTCTAAACAACCCTGGATTTCCCTGCCCTTTCCTGAGCTCTGGATATGTCAGTGCTGATTAAATCATTCATCAAACCTTGTTCAAACTTCTATCTACTGACTAAAATTGCAGTTTCCCTAGGAGCCTATGATGGCAGGAAAGGTAGTTCTGATGGTGTTTCTAAACCTGCTGCTGTGGGATTCTAGAGCCAGTTCCTCTGGATTACTTCCAGATCTCTGCTCATTCCATTTAGGATCTGAGGTTGAAATCTATTGCCGTTGTCTGTCCCCTGGGATCTGAAAACCCATCTGGGGTTTGTCCAGCCTGTCTCTCCAACTCCACCGTCCAACTCCACAGTCCTTACCACTCTGACAGCTTAAAAGCTGATGCAAAGATGGAGCAGAAGCCAGTTTGGCTTTCTCCCAGTCCTCTAGGTCCTTCTGGGGTTAATCAGCAACCACCTATCTTTGTGTTAATAACATAAGCCTCTCTAACCAGAACACCTGGAGGAAACCCATAGGAAGCCTTAAGATGAAGCCAATTTTACAGTAATTATTCTGACCATCACTTTTTAAGCTGGACTCAGACTGTCCAGGAAAAACCCAGCTTGCTAAAACCAGCCAACTAGCTGGACGAACCTGTGGCTCTCAGTGTTCCTTAAGCCACTTTAGGTTTTGCTAATACTTTCCACGTCCACATCTCAGCTGCAGAGTCTCCTTATGCTCTGCACTTGGGCAGTGTCTCCCTCTTTCAGGTACATGGGGTTTAGCGAGATGTCCTGAGTGCATCTCACTTGACGGAATTCGTTAGTGGCATCTTCCCACACTCTCCCCTACCCTTCCAGCCCATCCCAATGGTTGTGTTTACACCACTGGAGAGATAGCAGACCTTCTTAACTGGGATTGCTGACGATTTCTCTGAGTAACTAGCCCAAAGGGCTTTGGGTGTCAGGTGATTAACTTTGCAGGGGAAAAGGGCTGAGGGCTGAGGAGATGGCAGGGTAGGTGGGGGACACATGAAAGATAGTTTCCTGCCGTATTAGTCTTCTAAGGCTGCCGTCACAGAACACCACAGAATAGCTTAAAGAACAGAAATTTATTTTCTCACAGTTCTAGAGACTGGAAGGGTAAGATCAAGGTGTCAGTCAGTTTGGTTTCTCCCGAGGCCTCTCTCCATGATTTGCGGATGGGCCCCTTCTCACTGTGTCCTCACATGGTCCTTCATATGTGTGCTCTCCTAGTGTCTCTTCCTCTTCTTATGACACCAGTCCTCTTGGATTAGGATCCTATTCTTATGACCTCATTTAATCCAAATTGCCACCCTTTAAAGGCACATCTCCAAACACAGTCATATTGGGGGTTAAGACTTCAACCTATGAATTTGGTGGTAGTAGCGGGGGGGCGGGGCACAGTTCAGTCCATAACAGCTGCCATAACTTTTCCTCAACAGATCATCTCCCATCCTCTGATGCTGTCCTTCTGAGTGGGAGAAGAATAGATATTGGTCAAGAAATGGTGGATGGGACTCTGTACAGTCAGTTTGAGAATGGCTAAGCTAGGTGGGGAGGGTGGCTGAGATAGGCAGAGTGAAAAGATGGACGTTTGACTTGAAGATGGTTGGATGGATAGACAGATGGATGAATATATGACTTAGGGAGTGCCACCAGGGCAGACATTACATTCTACTTATTTGGGGGTGTAGATTTTTACAGTGCAGGAGTTGCAACCTCAAATGCTCATGCTAGGTATCAGGGCTGCTAAAAGAGGCCAGGTGCAATAATAGGGAATAGTGGGGAATGTGACAAATTGGAAAGAGTGTGCCCTGCCTACAGGGGCCACGTATACTCTGTTCCTGCCAATTACTGCTTTGTGGGATGCCAGCTTAATGTTGCCAGTATGTCTGATTTTTCAAGAGAACAAGAAATCTGGATTTTCCCATGAAATCTTTCTTTAAATAAATTTTTAAATTATGACAATTAATTCAAAAATTGTAAAATATTGGATGGGCCGAATCAGCACATTTACAGTCTGAATGAACCCTGGAGGCTGCCAGATTTCCACTCTTGGACTACTGGAAAGACATCCGTAATGTCATCAGATGAGGATGTAGGTGTTTCAGAGCTCCGGCTCATGAGTATGCTGCCTGGGTTCATATTCCAGCCCCGCTTACCAGCTTTGCAATCTTGAGCAAGTTACACGTGTAACTCAAGAGTTGTTGTAGTGATGAAATTAGTTAATACATGCAGTCGCCTACAACAATGCCTTCTGCTTTGTAAGAAAGCAGTAACGGAGCCAGCATTATTAGGTAGTGTCACCAAATCTTTTGGTTTACTCATCTGGAAAATGGGGACAACACTTGCCTTACCTATCCCCCCCCCCCAAAAAAAAGAAGAATGTGTATGAAAGGGCTTACAAATGTGGGCACACTGCTAAGAAGTACACCATGCACTTCTGTTGTTGGCTGTACCTGTGAGCGAGGCTCAGCCTTGCCCAATGCTGGACTGGGAATCCCTAGGAAGACGAGGGTAGCGTTCACTAGAACCAGTCCTTTTCTTTTGCACGGGTTATTTGGCTGTTTTGCTCTTCTTACCACTTGGTAAGTTTCTCTTTTTTTAGTATGAAAAGTTGAGACATTCAGGAAAGTAGAGAAAATAGCATACTGAACACCCAAGTACTCTTATCTAGATTTAATCGTTGTTACCATTTGCCATATTCGTTTCATCTTGGTGAGTGTTCGTTTCAGGGCTGGAATGCGGCAGCTCGGAAATGGGAATGGTTTGAGGCATTGTGGTACTGAATGGGAGAGATGGGAAAGCGTGGGACTTTACCTACCTCAGGGATGCCTTATTTTTGCAAGAAAGGGAGACCCAGTCAGATGCAGATGGTTCTCTTTTGGACGGGACTCCTGAAAGGGGATTTTTGTGCAGGATCGTTCCTTACGTACATTGTTACCACCTTAAAGTGATATAAACTGGGACATGAATTCTTTTATTATTTATAAGGCTTTCATTTATTGTTATTTCTAAGGTTTTAATTTTCTGCAACAGTTCGTGTATTGCTCAGGAAATGGAAAATTAAACATTTTTAGAGACTTTTCATGTGGAAATGTCTCTGTCATAAAGAATTCAGGAGTTGAAACTGTGGTAGAGCTGAGAGAAGCCCAGTAAAATCTCTGATAAAAAGAAATGCTGGTCACTAAAAATGAAAGGTTTTAGGAGCAGAAACACTCAGATTCAAAGAAAGTATATGCCAATTATAGAGGGCCCTTTCTGTTAAAGCATTTAAAAGAGTCTCTAAGACATATTGCCCCATTTCTCAGCGTTAGCTTTTACTGCATTTGAATGCAAAGGCTTCTCCCTGCGGAAAGGATGTCTCACAAATGTGAAAGCAACTAAACTTTGCTTTAAAATTCTATTATTCAGACCCTTCATTAATTTAAGCTGACATTCCTTCTCAATCGGGGCCAATCATCAAAGCTTTATTGTATTGAGAACCTTGAATTCAGCAACAAAGAGTGTGGGTTTGGAAGGACGCGCATGGAGGGGGAGAGCAGAGAGCTCCCAAGGCCCGAAGAGGGGAGGGGAGGGGAGGAAGGCAGCAGGAGGGAGGGTGACCGGGAAAGACTGGAGTCCTGAGAGGCAGAGGGAGGGCAGAGGAGTTAGAAAAGCGGTGATGCACTGGGGGTGGGGTGGGGGTTGTAGACAGCGGACATAAGGGGAGAGGGGCTTGGAGAGTCTACGCTGGAAAGCTGCCCCTTGAGCCTCTGCTCATCAACCTGCAACTTTGCCCTCACGAAGCTTTCTCCAGAGTAAGGATAAAAAAGGGAGACAGAGAACAGGGGAAGAGAAAGCCTTTCCTTTTCTTCCTTCATCCAGGTGCCTCTTGAATCTTCTGTCATGGTACCCTGGCAAGCAACAGGGTGCCTGGCAGGAAGTCTGCCCCACCCTGCAGGCCTCGGGTCACGGTCATGTCTGGCCCAGACCTCCAACAGGGCTCTCTCTTCCTTTCTGGCATGATTTATCGTGGGATACATGATGTGTGATGTACTAGGTGGAATGTATTGGGTTCATTGTTAAGGCATAAGGCAGGGAAGGAGCTTTTGAAATGTGAGGACATCACAAACTTTTCTTGAGCATCTATGATTTATAACTAGAGTAAAATAAGATTTGTAAAGGTGACCTCAGGGACAACTGAGTTTTTTAATGTGTGACTTTAATAAATAAAATACTAATTTCAGAAAACCAAGTATAGCCGGGTGGTCTTTTGTCTGCACTGAAACAGTTCTCAAGGACACAAGAGACTCAAGGACACAAGAGACAGTGCCGTGACTGCCAGCCCCTTGTGTCTGGCAACCCATCCGAGACCAAGTCATGGGAGGTGCAGGTCTTCGATCCCCAGCCCACCACATTCCAGCTGTGTGGGGTCAGAGAACCCCTGTGACCTCCCTGAGCCACAATTTCCCAATGTGTAAAATGGGCATGGAAGTAATCTGCCCAGTCTATGTTCCAAGGGGCCATGGGAATGACCATGTAGATGAATGGATGGTCTTCCAGCCTTCGGGGGTCGTTAATGTGATGACCCATTCTGTAGTTGTAAGACTTAAATAAGATGAAGCTTTTCCTCTGCTCAGAACTCTGAAGTGACTCCCTTTTCACTCAGACTGAAAGCAAAGGCTCTCCACTGTCCCTTAGAGCCCAATGTGTCCACCAGCACCTGCCATCCCATCTCTTGTTGCTGTCCCTTGCTCACCTGCCATGCCCACCCCATTCTCTGTGCTATTCCTCTCATCACCAAACACTCTTCCCCTCACAGACTTTGTACCCTGAACTTTGCAGGAAATCTATTCCCTGGACAGTCCCATAGCTGATGCCCTCACCTCCTTTTCCAGATATCGGCATGACTCCCTTACCTCTAACTTTTTGCCAAAATGCCCCCTCTCCATGAGACCTATATTGTTTAAACTGCAGCCCACTCTTCTTACCCCCATTCTGTTCTGCTTTTCCTCTCCCAAAGCACTTATCACCATGCAACATAATAAATAACTCATTATGTTTACCATTCACTGTGTGTCTTCCCTGCTACAATATAAGCTCTGGGGGCCAGGCATCTCTGATTTGCTCGCTGAATGCCCGAAGCACCAGAGCAGTGTCACGCACATCAAGGACACTCGATAAATAGGTTGGATTTTTCTTAGGGGTCCAGGATATAAAACCAATCAAAGACTGCTCTAGTTGAGGGGAATATGAATTCAAAATCTCTCCCACCATCCCTGCAGACTTTCCATGAAATAACTCTTGCTCCAAGGAACAAATTTGAACACTGCTGACATTTGTTCTGATATGTAAAGCCAGTTTTGAAGCTACAAAGTGCTGTGTAATGTCAAGCCCAACGGACTGGCAAAACCGTCTGTACACAGCAGGTGCCTAGTTGGTAGAGTGGAAGGAGGTGGGCGGGCAAAGATCCCAGGACTGGATCCTTGTTGTCATTCAGGTCTCAGCTCCACTATCACCACTCAGCAAAACCTTGCCTGTCTGCCCTCTCTTCATTCCACACAGCATGACTGTAACAATTTTAGGCTAGAGAACATTGCTAAGGACTTTGTTGAGCAGCTGTTATGTGCTTAGGCAGTGTCTGCACCCAGTTCACTACATAAGTGATCTCGTGAATCTGTCAGCCCTTTCACCATTGTCTCTCCAGTATCTGATACCAGGCCTGGCACATATAAGGTGCTCAATAAATGCTCACTTGTTTCCCTAACAACCCTCTGAGGCAGGTACCATTAACCCCATCTAACAAATGGGGAACCAAAGTTCAGGTTAGGTAGTTTGTCTAACGTCATACAACTAGTGAGTGGCGGAGCAAAGATTTCAGTTCTACTCAGACAAACTCCAGTCACTCTGGTTCTGAAAGAGAATTCGGGTTAGACCAGCCCCCTGGGCTTCCTTCAAGCAGATCTATCTCCTCCTGGCCACACCAGGAGATGAGAGAAGGGGTATTTCTTTTCTTCCTGGCTTTCTCTTCTCCACCTGGGCTCACCTTCTCCCTTCATTCAGTTATCACCTGAAGGGCTCTCCTGCCACCTTTTGATGAATGGGCCTGCCATTCCCACCCTCCCTGGCTGAGTAACCCGAGTCAGCAGTTCATCTCGAATCACAAATCAAATTCTGAAAGGCATTGTGCAATTTTATGCTCAAACTCTCTCTAGAATTCAGATTCTTTGGGAAGGTCATTTGCTAATGAGCAGAATGATGGATTCATCAAGTCTCTCCCTTTAAGAAATATCTGGATGTGTCTGCTGCTTTCCCCCCGCCTCCTCCCAAACTTGCCCTAGTTAGTTCATTTAATGTAGCTAGAATTCCCCCAGGATCCCCACTTAGTTTTCACTCTGGCCACTTAACTAAGGAAGAGCTCCAATCATGTTGTCTCTTTACATAAACAGAAATCATTTATAACCAGCATGTCCATTGTGCCTTCCATATACCCACTCCTAGCTGTGATTTTCTTTCTTAGCCCTTCTTGGCATATGCCAGCTATTTACACCACACAGGGGCAAAGCAATTTAGTGTATGCCCAGAACTATCTTATCTGAGAAGCAGCCTCTGAATCCCAACGTCCCAGAACATTAGCCCCAGGGGGAGGCATCTCCATAAACCGATGTTTTATGCCAGATTAAAATTTCTCTTGGAAGCTTTTGGATTTATTTCAGAGTTGCCTTTAGAGACAATGATGAACTATAGATGTCATGCAGGTTTTCCTTTTCTGGGTGCTTTTTATTTCATCTAGAACCAACAGTGACCTTTAGAATCTGCTACTCCCTCTCAGATACTCTTTCTATAGGGTTTATGTTCAAAGACTCTAGGTCGGAGAAGCTCAGGGTTGAGTTGAGTGTCAAAAACAACCAATTGAGTTGAGTGTCAAAAATGACAGTATTGCTCTATTAGTAAAAGGCTGGCTTAGTTCTCCAATTGCGTGGGACTGCCCTGTGTCCTGGAGGACATTTGTCCTTCCTGCCTCATCCACAGAATGTGAGGTGTGTCCCCCAGTGCCTGGAAGAACCAGAAGTGCCTGTAGCAATATTCCAAGTACCCCAGATTGAAAGCACCGGTGACTATATCTTGAAAGATGGTGAACTGGGGGCAGATGCCATTAAGTTCCGCCATTGGTGAGGGGGGGAGCCTATCCCCAGGGGCTTCTCCCCTTCCAGTGCAAGTGGCTTCCTACTCTTGTTGCCTTCAATGTCCTTTGTTTGCTTTCAAATCTGGCCTTGATAAATATTATTTTATTTTTATTTTTTAAAGATTTTATTTATTTATTTGACAGAAAGAGAGAGCACAAGCAGGGGGAGCTGGAGAGGGAGAAGCAGTCTCCCTGCTGAGCAGGGAGCCCGATATGGGGCTTGATCCCAAGCCCCTGGGATCATGACCTGAGCCAAAGGCAGAGGCTTAACCAACTGAGCCACCCAGGTGCCTGATAAATATAATTTTAAACTGATTTCTCCCATATAAAACTGGGCAGTAGGAGGGAGAGGATGAACTATCCTCCTAAGAAGGGTTCTGTTCTCTGGAATGACTTTGGACCCTTTGTCAAGTTCATGATTGAGAGAGTTCACTAGATGTGAGTTCCCAAACCCAGCAATTAGAGTTTGGGATAAAAGAGACAGAAATCGGAACAGAAACACATGGAATCACCAGGACCCAAACATTGGGCTGTGACCCATGTGTCTTCCCCCCAAACTGCATCCCGCACCAGTCCTGAGTTCCGCTTCTCTTCTGCCCCACAATTTCTAGAAATACTAACAGCTTCTGCAAGGTGAATGGCCAGAGTCAGGATCTTCTGGTAGGTAGGGATTCTGTTAACTCCCCAGACCCTGCAAGAGCGTGACTATCCATAAGGAACCATCCTCCAGAGAGGCAGTCAGATGGATCCGTGTGTTCGCTCTTGTCCTGCTTCTGACTTCTCTCTCTCGGCCACTATTAAGCGCACATGCCACCACCCCAGCCCCGGTGCAGCCCTGCCTCCCGCCCGGCCGGCCGTCTTGCCGGGGCAGCGCTCTGTGCGGCTTCAGCACATCCTGTTTGTTCAGTCCCCTTTGTCTTCCACTGGAGCAACAGGGAGAAAGGATTCCTCTGAGCCCCTTGGATTTGGGCTTTGAAATCAGATCCTGGCACACCTGATTACACTCAATAGCTGGAAATGGTAAGGATGTCCGATGGGCAGAGGGCTCTTGTTTTAAGCTCTGCACACCAGGAAGGCAGGGGCTGGGTCTCCTCCTCGGGGCTGCACTGGAGGGGGCAGGATGCTCTGGCAGGAAAAGCAAACAGTGTAGCTGA
This sequence comes from Ursus arctos, assembly GCF_023065955.2. Lineage (NCBI taxonomy): Eukaryota > Metazoa > Chordata > Mammalia > Carnivora > Ursidae > Ursus > Ursus arctos. The sequence goes on along the minus strand of NW_026622930.1, from coordinate 31,586,928 downwards.
AGGGAAATTCACTTGAAAAAGAACTTGGGGCAGTGTCCATCACGGGGTGTGTAAGCTGTCCCTGAGGACACAGAATGGGGCTTAGACGCGTTCCTCTCTCCTCACACTTCCCTAGATGGGAAACGTTCAGTTCCAGTAACCGCACGCCCCAGGGCTGGGAGGGTCAAGCTCTCCGTCCTGCTTTTTCTGTAGAGGTGTTGCCTCGGAGACCTTGGCAAAGGGAGTAACAAAACAGCAGCTTACGTGCCAGCGCAGGGGGAGGCTCAGAAGCTCCTAGGCTTGCAAGGGCTCCTCAGCCTCCCGGTACCAGGAGCTTTCCCACAGAGATTGAAAAGTCGTTGAGACGATCTCACACATACAAAAAGGCATAAAGAGCTTCCTTGCACCAACACCCAGCTTAAGAAATGAAAGGTCACCAACTCGGCAAAAGCCTCCAGCGTCCTCCCTAAACCCATCCTCTTCGCCACCTCTCCAGGGACAGCCCCTCAGTCACTCCAGGTCTTTCCTATGTAGGAAAGATGATGCGTGCGGCCTTCTTCATGGGAACCACATGCCGTCTTCCCCAGATACGCCACTGCTGAGCTTACTTGCCTGTGATGCGGGTCCCCCCCTTCCTTCAACTCTGGGCTCAAATGTCGCCAACCCCAGGGGGGCTTTCCCTATCACCTCAGGCACTGATTCCGGGTGCTCCGTGGCCCTCGGACTGAGCATGCGCACTACAGCCATGATGCCCCCAGTGTGTGCACCCCACTTCCAAACGGTGCTGCAAATGCAGTCAGGACAGGCACTGGGCCCCTCTGACTACTCCAGCCAGTGGCCTGGCCCATTGCCTGCTGGCTCCCAGCAGGCCCCGTGGAGTGAGTGAGGGAGCGAGTGCCCGGATGAATGACAGCTCAGTTATCAGACTTCCCACGTTCTATCCTATTAACATGGGGAAGTCCCCATGGCCCCAGTTCCTTTGATAAGGGTTTTTTGCCTCAAAGTCCCAAATCCTCTGTTCTGGAAGCACAAAACAAGAAGGTCTCTTTCTATTCCTAAAAATGAAGTTGGAACAAATACAGTGGGAGCATGAACTTTCTTCCACCATAATTTCAACAAACAATAGTTTCAAAGAGAACCCTGGGTGGGCCTCAGAGAGGCCTTGAACCTCTTTTTCTAGGTATCTTATCACTTGTGTTCTTCGTCTTCTGCTAGCCTGTAGAAATTCTTAAAGACGGAGAAATGTATAAACCTATTAATCTTGCTTAGAAAATCCACTTTACCGCCACAGAAACAAAATATTGGGAAACAACAGTCTGGCTATTAAGGTGTTCTCACCCACACCCATTGTTCTCTGCTCAAACATTTGGTTGCTGCTGTGTAGACTCAGCTTTAGTCATGGAATTTTAGAGGATGTGCCTCAGAAGTGGGATCAAGAGCAAGCTTGACAGTAATCTGCCCCATAAGCCGATTTGGTGCTCTGGCGCCGAGAATGGGCCCCAGGTGTGCCCCGGAAGGAAGGACATCTGAAGTGAGCGTGAGACCAGGGGCTGTGATGTGTGTGTGAAGCACAAAGGTTAGATTTTCTTTTACTCTTTTTTTTTTTTTTACGTTTGAAATTTTTATCAAGGTGAAATTCACCTAGCACAAAACATGTTAAAGTAAACAATTCAGAGGCAATTTGTACATTCACAATGTTATGCAACCACCACCAATATCTAGCATTTTAATCACCCCAAAAGGAAACCCCACAGGCATTAGTCAGGGCTCTCCAAACCCCGCCCCACCTTAGCTCCTAGAAACTACCAGTCTGCACTCTGTCGCTATGGATTTACCTATTCTGGATATTTCAGGTAAATAAAAACATAGAGCATGTGACCTTTTGTGTCTGGCTTCTTTCACTAGCATATTTCTGAGGTCCGTCCATCTTGTAGCATAGTTCAGTACTTCATTCCTTTCCTGGCTGAGTAGCATCCCATTATATGGATATACTGCATTTCGCTTATCCATTCATCCAGCGGTGGATATTTGGACTGTTGGCTCCTTTTGACTATTGTGAATAGTGCTGCTATGAACTTGCACGGGCATGTATCTATTTGAGTAACTGTTTTCAATTCTTTGGGGTATTTACACAGAAGTAGAATTGCTGGGTCATATAGTAAATCTACGTTTTAACTTTTTGAGGGGCTGCCATGCTGTTTTCCTCAATGGCTGAACGATTTTACATTCCCACCAGCAACGGACAAGCACGGGTCAGATTCTATTCTTATGGGAGTCACAGCCATCCCCTTTTCAAAACTGTAGGGTCGTAATGACTTTCCACCTTTAGCTAGATTCCCGTCAGTGTGTGGGATTCTGTTAGTATGGGATCCAATGTTTAGAGCTTTCATATTTGTGAAAGCTGAACTCTCCGCATGCCACCCATCACCATCTGTGAGCCAGAAAGAGGAGGAACACCTTTAAAGAGAAAGGGACAGAAGCAAAGTTATTCATAGTAACTGTGGAGGAGAGAAGCCAGGCCATCAGCAGAGTCCCACCGAACCACACTGGTCAGAGGGAAGGGGCATAGAGCTGGTTTCTTTCTTGAAACCACTTGGAAGGAGTCAAGGCCTATGTTAAATCTATATATAAGTATCATTTGATTGGAAGAATTAAAAATACTGCTGCATGGTAATCTTTCTTCTCTCACAGTCTGGTAGCTGAAGGCCTTCCAAGAGAGAGGCTGGGAAGCCCTGGGACAATGTGTTTTCTGTTAGACGTGGATCTTTATGGGCGAACATGGGCTAACAGTGGAAATAGAACAGTGGGGGAGCTGTCAGAGCATGGCCCTGAGAAGGGAGGACAGCCAGAAGAGGCTTTTAAGAAAAGAGAGGGGTAGGGTCTCCTGGACGTTTTCTGTGAGTGTAAGGCCTCGGGAAGATGGCAAGGAGAAGAGAAGAAGGGGAGGAGTGTGAGCACTGGGAGAATTAATGCTTCCAGTGGGCTTAGCAGGAAGGAGACTCAACACACTGGAAGAAGGTCTTCGCAGGGGCACAATGGGCTTTGAAACCCCAGCGTACCTGGCTAAGGACAAGAAGCCCTGGGACACAGTTCTGATTTGAGTGCTGCCATTGAACACAGGGTTGTCTCAGTGTTTCACAGGACAGAAGGAACTTGTCTTCACTACCCTCCAGGAAACAAAGAAGGAACAGCCAAATCACCTTTTGAAGATGGACCACACCCCTTTCTTGGGACCAAGTAGAGAACCAGTGATGTCAACATGGAAATAGGTGATCCTCCTCACCAGCCGCAAGTGAGAGCTTTTGTCCCCACTCTTTAGTCATAATCCAGCAGGACATTTTGCCAGGCAGATGGATGTGGTGGGTTAAATAGCAGCCCCCAGAAGATATGTCCACATCCCAACCCCTGGAACCTGTGAATGTAACTTTCTTTGGAATAGGGTCTTTGCAGATGTAATTAAATTAAAGATCTTGAGATAAGATCATCCTGGATTACCCAAGTGGGCTCTAAATCCAATGACAAGTGTCCTTATGAGGAAAAAGAGGAGGCCATTTGAGTACAGAGGTGGAGACTGGAGTTAAGCAGCCCCAAGCCAAGGAATGGCTGGAGCCACCAGAAGCTGGAAGAAGCAGGGGCATGTTCTCTTCAAGAGCCTTCAGGGGGAGTATGGCTCTGCCGACATCTTGATTTTGGACTTCTGGCTTCCACAACTGTGGTGGAATAAATTTCTATTGTTTTTAGACATGGGGTTTGTGACAATTTGTTGCAGCCACCTTAGGAAACTAATACAATGGGGTTGCACGGAGAAATGATGTGACAGGAGAGAGAGAGAATCTAGAAAACCAAGTCCAGTGCCTGGATTTGCTGCTGGCGTCCGGGGTGAACTTTGTCAACTTTGTGCTGCAGGCCTGTTTCCTCCTGAGATCCTCGTGTATTCGCCCCTCACGGCTGAGAGTGGGCCACAGCTCACTCAAGGATGCTACTCAGGATCTGATGAGGTCAGGTCAGACCCTCACACCTATTTGAAATGGTGGTAATAGTAGTGACCATATTCTACAGAACGTTTAACACGTGCTATGTAATTTACATGCATTATCTCATTTGAGCCTCAAAACAGTTCTATGAGGTTAGTATTCTCATCCCCATTTTACAGATGAGTAAACTGAGGCTCTGAGAGGTCATGTAGCCTATTCAAGGTCATCCAGGGAATGATGGTAGCACCAGACCTGTGCTGAATCCACAGCACTATGGAAGATAGTGCCACAAGGACGGTTGTTCGAGCACTGCACAGCATCCCACAGTGCCCGGCTGGCTGACGAGAAAGATTTGTTTATTTTCTAAATATTAGCACCATTGACACTACAGTTTGGGCGAAGATCTGGTTAGACCCTGCTAATAGCAGATGGGGGCAAAACATCCACATTCCAGGAAAATCTAGTCCCAACTGATACTGATCAAGATCCTCTTAGCCCCAAGCTTCCGAGCCTTTGTCCCCCCTTGGCGATGCCGGGGGAAGAGATGAAACCCCTAATCAAGTGGCCTCTCCCATGTGAGACATTGGCCAGTCCACAAACAGAACCCATCCGGCTTAACTACCCCCGCTCCCCCCTGCCCGGAGAAGAGAGAGGAAGCTGGCTGGAGAGAGAGGCTCTGCGAAAGCCCCGTCCTGGGCAGATGGACGTTGTTGGGGGCCCTGTCTTCAGCAGGTTGGACTCAGGCAGGCCTGACACCTGGAGTCCCTGTGCCTTTCCCAGAATCACAGAGTTTTGGAGAGATCTGGACTCATCTCACTCTGACTGCTGCTTAGGCTGGGGCAGGGCTGATGGGGCAGCTTCTTCCCTGTCCTTCCAGCATTCTGAGTCGGAGGGAGTGCAGGAGCAGGGAGGCGACCCGAGGGCCTGCCAGATTTCCTCCTACGCAGACCTCGGTGCAAGATAAAGTCAGGCGAGCCTGTGCCACAGGACAACAGCATAATAAATCCCCTCCGGCCTCCTCCCGGGCTCATTGTTCTAGGGCAGCAGTTGTTTTGAGTACGATCAAAAGGAAGGAAGAGCACTGTGCTATCAGGCTGGGGAAGAAGGATGCTCTCCTGACCGCTCCTGTTGCCCTTGGCCACCCTCATTTTAAATATGAGGAAACCGAAGGGCAGCGTGCAGCCTAACCCCATCCTCGGTGAGGCTCAGCGCGCTGCTCCGAGGCCGCCTAGACCTCTGGTGAGGCGGCCATCCTGCCCAGACTCGCGGACAGCCACCCGGGTCACCCTGGTCTTGTCCTTTCGCCCTGGGCAGGGGGCTGGGAGGCCCAGGCTCAGGGTCAGCGGCCGTGTGGGGAGGGTGCTGGAAGTGGGCCCTGGAGTGGCTGCTCAGCTGTTGTTTACCCCTTCGGCTGAGAACTGAGGCCAGAAGGCCACAGCCATTGGAAATAATAGGCCCTAGAAGGAACTTCCCGAATTTGGCTGGCCTGGTGCCTGCGGCTCAAGACAGCGAATAGCTCGGCTTCTTGGGAAGCTGGTGTCTTCAGGCCTCGGGGCCTTTCCGCCACAGAGCCAGGTCCAGGCAGGGGCACAGGTGGCGCACACCTCAGCCCCCACAGCTGGATTCCTGCAGGGCGCAGGAGCAGAAAGCATCAGCTCCCTTGAAGTGGGAAGAGGGGAGCTGAGGGTTCCTCCTGAAGGCTGCAGGCTTGGGTAGTCCTTTGCCTCTCCGACGGCTGCCCTGCCTGACGCCCAGAGTCTGCTTCGCCAGGTGCCCAGCTGCAGTGGCCCGGTCACCTTTGTCTGGGCTGGAGGCCACATCTGAGCCATCAAAGGCGCCTCCATGGGGGAGGATGTCAATGTGCTTCCTCAACCAGAAAGGTGGTTTGAGTTTGGCCAAAGCAGCCCAAGCAAACAAGCAGAAGCCTGTCAATGGAAGGATGGGGGCTGCTGGGAGATCACACAACAAAATGAGAACCATTATCAGTCTCGTCCCAGCCTGAAGGAGGGAGAGCCTTTGAAGCCACAGACAGGCTGAACAGAACTTTCCACCTGAGAGGCGCTGGAGATGGGAGGTCAGGCCGCACACAGCCCCCACAAGAACGGATCAAAGCCCGCTGCAGAGGGAGGGGCCCGCAGCTGCAGCCCTGCTTCCCCCACGGGCTGCCCAGGGCTTTCTGAAGGCAGCCAGGCTGCCCTGGGGGGAGCCTGTGGGAAAACCCAGCACAGATGCGCTGTGCGGCCAGCCCCCCCAGCGCTGCTGGGCGAGGGGAAATAACCCCCTCAGTGGTCCTGAAAAGAAGAGGGAGGGAATCAAAGCACACGGAAAACGCAAGGACCACCCACCCGATGAGCGCCTACCTTTCGGGAAACAATAACTCCTGGCTTCCCCGGCGCACTTCTGAAAGAACAAACAGACTAACAGGCCGCCTCCAAGCTCCGTGTTCCCGGGGATCTGTGGGACGCCCGGCCCCTCGGAAGCCGAATTTAATGTGTGTTGGCCTCTCAGTGCCTGTTCCAGGCTTCCTTGCATCCAATCTCCCCTGGCAATCCGAGAAACAGCAAGAAGCCTCATTCAGGGCGCGACAGGGTCCCGTGTGGATGCCTTTAGTGAGCTTCTCTCAGACTGGACCGCGGTATCTTCCAGGGAACATTCTAGCATCATCCTCCGCACTGCATCTGGGGGGCGAGGGAACCTATGAAAAGGCTCTGCCTTGAATGCTGTGTTGGCACTGCCCGGACTGCACAGCCTCAGCCCACCCTGCTGGCCTCGTGCCCCTTCCCTCCTGCCTGGACTCACCTTCCCAGGAGCCCATGAATTTGGGTGCAACAAAGCAAAGCCATTTCCACTGTGCTCTCCTTCTCAAGGGAATGGGAAAGTTCTTTCCTTCTCCTTCTTGGGAATGGGTTTGAAGGGAGGGTGGAGGGGGATACTAATGTGGAAGCCTGGGAGGTATTTGGGTAGAGGGGGAATGTGTAGAGGAAATGGGTTGCCCAGCAGCGCTGGGGAAACTGAGACGAGAATGTTCCAGAACTGCTTGTTTAACCAGCTGGCATTCTTTCCAAAATGAATGAACAGGGACTAGACGGAGGGCCTCAGGGTAGACTAGACAGAAATGAAGGTAGAGGCATTTCCTCTCCCCCTTCTCCAAAGGCCAGATCCTAAAGAGGGGGTGGGCAGCTGGGAATTAGTGACCTGCCACCCACTACTCACTGTGAGATTTATATCTTTTTATTACTTTGCCCGGAGAGATGGATGGGATTATTTCCATTTTACAGGTGACGAAACAGAGATTCCAAGAAGCGACCAAGGCTCTTCTAGGACCACATGGAACTGGCAAGCTGGAACTCAAGCCTCAGGAGGCCTGGCTCCAAAGTTCATAACCTTCCCCACTCTTCCCAGGCCTGCCCTGCCTCTCGGGGCGAGGCATATGTTAGTAGATGCTTCGTAAATATTTGTTAAATTGAACTGAACTGAGCAGCTGAACACACGCAGGCCTCTTTCCCCCTAAGAGGAATCCTTTGACGGTCCGGGTTATGGAAAGAAATTCTCTGAGGCACCAAATAAAATCCTTCTCTGAGGTGCAAGGAGGCCTTTTTTGAAATTAATACCTAATAAAGTTTACACAGACCCCCAAAAGGAAAAACAGAAGGGAACTGGAACCATAAAAAAGCAGAGTAGGTAGATAATAAAACTTCAGAGTGTTGTCTTTCATCCAGGAAGCACAGAGCAGTCACAGGCTCTAATTACAGACCCATCCCCACGGCCCTTTCTGAAGTTGGTAGGCGCATTGCTAGCAGGACCCCTCATTTTAGGCACGGATGGATTTGGGTCCCCAAAGCTTTCGCAGTTCTCCCCATGGTAAAGGGAACATGGCCTCCTTCCCCAAACCTGCGTTGGATGCTACCTCCAGCTGTGTTTCCCGGCTCAGCAAATAACCAAGTTTTCTGAGAGGTTCGGGGGATGGGGGTGGGAATGAGAAGGTCTAGGAATGAGGGGGGCAAAGCTGAGGACTTAGACCTCACTTTGGTCTGCGCACAGTACAAGTCCCCTTCTGTTTACCCATACGCACACTCTTTAGTGAGGCGTGTGTCGAATGTATACATCAGTGGGCCCCAACATGCCAGACGGTCAGCCTCTCTGATGGTGGAGGCGGGAAGACGGTGCGAGGGGGACATTGCTCCTGGTGGATACAGTGATGTTGAGACTCAGACAACTGGAGGTGGGTAAGAGGACTTAACTGCAAAGGAGTAATCCTTTTTTTTTTTTTTTTTTTTTGCTGGTTCATGTCCAATCATGTCATTTTTTGGCTTTAATAATATAATAGTTATAATTGCACATGGCTTTTTAATGGTTCTCCGCTGCAGAATAGTGTTCGGCACAAATCCCTTCACTAGACCCGGAAGCACTTTCATGGTATGACTCCATCTGGGACCCCAGTCTGATTTCTTGTTCTTCTTCTAGCTTCTGTGCAGTGATTCCCAATTTGTGAGCTGCAGACCTGTGGTCAGGGGTGAAGAGTTTTAGCAAGGGGTCTGTAATTGGGTACACCACACCAAATACGGACTACAGCCCAAATCAATAGTATGTAAAAGGCTAATTGGAAAGGGTTGTCAAATCCTAGCAGCTCTTTGTCATTGTGTGTGTTCTTGGGTACGAAAGTTCAACGACTATCACAAGAAAGGGTGTGCGTTATGGTAATGGTTTTCAAACTGGGGTCCACGGAACCCATCAGAGAGTCCCTGAAGTAGAGCTGGGGAAAGGAGCAGGACGGAGCCAGAGCAGAAGGGGCCACCCTCCACCCCCACCACACACACACACACACACACCAAACTCATCCTTTCCCCTTACAAACACAGCATCTCTGCTTTTATTACTTTTGCACACCAGGCTTTCTAGTAAGATTTTGTTTGAAAAACGGACTTTGCTGGGGAAGAGAGTGGGGTGGAGTTTACAGGCAGTGGCCGAGTACAAAGTACACAGACTTCTAGACAGCCCCTTGCCACTGTTCAGTGGAGCAGTGAGAAATCAGTCAAAGCCCTGCGCGTGCCTACCATGAGTAAAGGGTGTGTGTGAAGGCTGCCCGGGAAGACGTTCCCCCGTCCAGACCCGCGGAGGCAGCGCCGAGCTGGTTAGTTTCTTAGATGCATGAAGTCCATCTGCCTCTCGGTCGTACAAGATGAAGTTGTACAGTAGCCAGTCCTATTGTCGATGCAGGCAGTGTCCCCTTTGCACCTGCAGTGCGACATTTCCTGCTCTCCAGGGAGGGGACAGGAACCCTCTATATACCAGCTCTTCTTGCGTGCCAAAATTCCTGCAGGGGTACTGGTCACTCGGGGCCTATGTTCATCTCCTTGAAATTCTGCCCGGATGAGTCTCTGCTCACGTGGCTGATGCCTGCCACCCAGGCCTTGCCCTCAGGTAGCCTGGGGCCTCGAACCCTGGGAGCAGTAGGAGGCGGCGAACAGGACCCTGAGAGAGGACTTGCAGAAGGCCTTCCGCAGAGTCTCCAGCCTCTCAGCCTGGTTTCAGACAGAACAGCAAAGAAATACCCCGAACAACCCAGAACAGTGCTCATTAGCATGTGAGATGAAGGCAGGAGACTCAAAGGGATTCCTTTGTACCTGCTTTTCACTCTGCCATCCACATGTACCTTTAAAAGCCAACTTCCCAACACTCCGACTCGAGGCAAAGAGGGGGTGGCAGGACTCTCTTTGACACGAACGCCCCCGTTAGAGGCAAATGAGACAGCATAGCACGCAGACCCAGGCCTGTCACGGCTGTGACCGCACCAGCTGGAATGTGGCTCCGTGTGGGGGTATGTGTGTGGGTGTGTGTGGGGGTGTGGGTGGCGGTGTGAGTGTGTGTGTATGCACATGTGTGTGTGCGCCCTTCATTTGTATATCGAAGGCTTCTGGGAGCCCTCACACACCTGGATGCTCGAATGCATAGATGGAGATAGTGGGGACCCAAGGGGAAGTTTTGAGAACGGGAGTGTGTCTGTGTCTGAGCCCAGACCTCTGTTCATGTGTGTTGGGGGAAACAGGGGAAATTTTGTGTTCGGGTAGGTGCACGCGTACGGTGTGTGTGGCTGCATTCAAGTGTGTGAAGGGGAAGCTGAAAGAAAGTTTCAAGAGTCTATGAAAATCCTCAGAAGAATACCTTGGCAACTCCCCATGCCACAGGTTGGTACACATTCAATGCTTGTGAAGTTCATTTCCTGTGCTAGTTACCAGCCCTTGTTTATACAGGACACAAAATATGATTTAGGGCAAAAACTCCGGGTATCAGAGGTGAGTTGAGGGACAGGGTATTTTGAGAGGGTGGGGAAGCAGAGTGCAGGGGAGTCACTGTCCAGTGTCTTTTAAAGGACCCGTGAAATAGATTTTCAATATTAATCCATGATTCCCACCCTTGTATGCTTGGGAGAGGGAGAAGGTAGAGATCTAATTTTAAAATTCTGTCCTTTGTCGCTCCGAAGCCAGTTTAGTGCCTGATCTGCTCCTCCAATAGCAGCTGGACGTTCCTGCGTGTGTATGTGTTTTTAAACTTGTGTGTCTTGTTCCACTCCGAGCCTTCATTTGTGAGCCCGGCCCCAGGAAGTGTTTAAGAGCTTTTTCACTCTGCTTTCTTCTGACTTGCTTTTGTGTGGAAGGGGAGAGCCTGGTTTAAGCCCCCAGATCATACAGGGTCCTCGGCCTGGCATCCCCAGTGAAGTTGGGGAGTTTGAGCCTCGCCACCATGGGCTGCATGTGAGCAGACATTGCCGAACACTTCAGTATGGGGAGAAACCGCACTCTCTACACAAACTCCTTGGCATGCGACCTCCTCGGAGTCTGTCTTGCCAGTGTATTATCCATGTGACACCCAGATCAGAATAAATGCTCAGTGGCTGCTAATTAACCATGGTGCGGTCTATTCCAATCAAGGGACATGAAGCCATGACCAGAGTCAACGGAGCCACCATTGTTCTTCAGCAGAGCACGGTGCCAAGCTGGTCAGGTGTCCTGAACACACACCGTTCCCGTTGCACCTGTGTGAGAGTCATGAGCCTCTGTTCTTCCTGTAGTGTAGACTCGAGGAAGGAGTAGCACAATCTCCTGGCTGTTGGGTTCTATGAAGCAGAGAGCCCAAACCTATCAGGAAACCAAGTCTAGGCAAAACAGAGCTCTGAAGATCATACCCACAACCTTTGGTGCTGGTGGAAGGGAAGAGTACCAATCAGGGAGTGTGTTAGGAGGCTCACTGGGAGATAGAAGCGAGAGGAGCCATACCTTGTCCTCTGTCAGGTCAAGGTCTAAGCCCTGCTTAAGGCTGTTTCTGACTTCAGCGCTCCTATGGTGGTGGGACCCAAAGATGCCGATGGGGTCACTTCCCAGGCTTTGCCCTGGCCCGATGCAGGACTTCAGTTGTTTATGGTGATAGGAGTTTGCTTTATATTCCATCCCTGCTCAGTTGGCACCCCTCCATCACCCTCAAGCAATTCACAAAATCTCATCACTAGGAGACCTCTGAACAGCCGCAGGACTGGAAAGATTGGGACCTATAACTCCTAAGTGAATTCTGAAACTCCTTTGAAGCAATGCCTAAAGTTCAGGGAGAAGCTTGCCAAGGAAGAAAGACCTTGAGGCAGCACTGGGGCTGGAGACAATGAGGTACAGATCATTATCCTTCATTGGACCTCTTGGCTCCTGTTCGCCGGGGACCTTGACATAGAGTTAATCTTCTATGCAAGCTAGTGTAGAACTCTGTTGATCTGTGACTCTGTTCGAAGCCCAACAGAGCCACCTTCCAGAGCTCTCCAGACAGCTGTGATTGCAGCCTGGGACATGTCCTTCCTTGGCTGGAAGGGTCTCCACCTGGAGCCGGACCTAGCCCTGGAGGAAATGGGCTCCTGTGGGAAGAGACTTGCACTTGTCCCCCACCCCCACCCCCGCTCCAAGACAGCAGCTTCCTGGGTGCCATCTGTTTGCCTGCCAAGACTAGGCCCTGGGAGGGTGCTGATTTTTCAGGCGTCCCTGCCCAGCCCCCACAATAACCCCAGCAATTACTTTGCCCCCGACTGCCTTGGAAGGGGACCCAATTGCCTGTCCAGCCAGTACCTCTGACATCAGAGGTTCTTCATGCAGATTTCCTTACAGAGGGGGTTGCTTTTAGGGAAGGGTGGGGTTCCTCTCCTCTGTCCTCCCCAAGAACCCTATGTACCCCTCCATCACTGTGCCTGTCATGGAATCATAATCTGTCCCTTCCTCGTGTCTTCCCCTGCTAGCCTGGAAGTCCCCGACGGCCAAGGGCCGTCTCTTAGGCATCCTGGAGGGTGTGGGGCAGCGTGGGGTCCTGACTGGGTGAGGGTCATCTAGGACCTCACTGAGTACCCCCAACACTCACTAGCCATTGGGCCTTGGATAAAGGTGCTTCTCAAGGGCTCTGGCCTGATTCTCATCCCCATCCCCTGACACTCAGTGCTACACACCTTTACCTAAAAAATGGAGGTATAGTTCCCTGAGTGTCCCACTGGATTATTTGTAGACCCATACATGAAAAAAATTCGTAAAATGACCAGTACAACACATACGAGGAGTAGTGTTATGTTAAAGCCCCCCATCTCCCTTCATTACCATCATCGGATGGACGGAGGCCTGGCTCTTCCTAACTGTGCTGTTTCCCGTGTGGCCTTCAGCGAGTTGCTTTGTCTCAGTGACTCTGTCCCTTCAGCTGTGAAGTGGAAGTGTGGAGTTGTCGGGGCAAGTACTTTAAACCCTTAACTGAGTAGCATGAGTGTTGGCATCGTCTGTCGGTTAAATGACATGAAGACAGTTTCCTGAAAAGTGATGTTTAGAAGGAACTAGATCTTGGTATGTATAATGTGGAAACTGAGTGAGTCCCACGTCTGTCCTTTGTTGTCACGTAAGTGCAACAGCTCTCTGGTACTTCTCCCGTTGAGGGTCAGCAAACTTCTACCAACAAGGGGCGCATAGTAAGTATTTTCAGCTCTGTGGGCCGCTGGGTCTCTGCCACACTCCTAAAGCAGCCATAGATGACCCACAAACAAATGGGCATGGCTGTGTTGCAACAAAACTTTAATTTATGAAATCGGGCCCAGAGCCCGATTTGGCCCACGGGCCATCGTTTGCCGAGCCCTATTCTAGCTCGGGGTAGGTGCTCAGGAAAACCTGGGAAACGGATGTATTGAAGACAGGTGAGTAGAGACCTCTCTGCTCATGCAGATCCTTGACTTTAATTCTGTTCACACAGGCCCAAGTTCTGTGCTCCTACCCTGGGGTGACAGCAACAAGACCCTCACCTCCACTTCACTCCCCTCCTCCAGCTTTGAGAGATCACAGGCTCATGCAAACCCACCCGCTTAATGGAGAGCAGAGTTTTGTGACTTCCAGGATCTGTCCCCTACCCCCCGCCCTACCCAGGACCTTTCCCCTCCATCCCGTTTGTGGGACACACAATTTGTAATCTCCTCAAAACCAAAGAAGCGAGGTCTCTGATTCATGTAGATTAAAGTCAGCTGCAACCTATTAATGGCCCAGAGCCCAAGACAGATTTTAGGAAACAAAAACACTGGACCAAATTAGACCGAACTGGCCTCTGTCTCCAGGGGAGGGAGGTGGGGTAGGAGGCTGGGGGTGAGGGGAGTGGCCATGTGGTTTTAATTAATTTGGATTCTCTTCCTGAAGCTAATTCACCCAACACAAAGCATGTGTAGCGTCATGGAAGCAGCCAGCCTTGGATCTGGGCTCTCCCTGGTGAAAGCCCCAGGTCCTGTTGGGGGGGCTGGGGCTGGTTGTGTGTCTGTAATTAACAGGTTTCAAAGTGGTTATTTTGGAAAAGAGAATTTCAGTGGCGCGTTAAAATCCTTTCATCAACCATCAGCCGGCGTCCCAAGGCCTTCAGCAAGGCCCTGGCCACTTAGGGCTTCAGAGAGCTTGGAATTCCCAGGGTCTTATTTGAGAATGGGGAGGCTTTTGCCATGGGTTTTATTAGGCTGATGGTTGCCATGATTTTCATTATGTTGTTTGGTTACTGGGATCATAAAAATGTTTCTCTCTTCCTAGAGTACCTAAAAACATTAAAAAGAAAAGAAAAAGAGGAGCCCCTGCCTCGATGGAAGTTATATAACGTGCAAACTGTGACTCCCTCATGGGAAGGGGCTGGCGCTGCCTCTGGGCCTGGGGTGGGGGGGTGTTGGGGGCAGGGTGGATCACAAGGCTGGAAGAGACAGGGCCAGGGCCACCCGCCAGCACTCCCTTCTGACCTCACATCTGAGGAAACAGGCCTAGGGAGATGCCCAGGCCAAAGCCGGTTCCGTCTTTTTGCTCAAACTCTCTACAGGGGGTGTTCTTTATCCTCCTGGTGCATCAAGGCAGTGAACAGCCGGAAAGGTCGAGAAGGAGTCTGACTTCTACTGGACTGGTGCTTTAGGACACTTCTAAGAGTAGAGGGAAATGGCAAGCGCACATGTAGCTTAAAATGAAATGCTGCAGTGGACAGGGGAGCCCCCCGAGCCAGCGCTGGGGGTCCTGGCGGTGCCAGTGGGGCGAGCTCTCCTCAGATGCTAGACCAGCTGCACCGAGGCCCTGAGAAAAGAGTCACTGGAGCCTATCTTGGCACCCAGAGCCCCGAGCTGCGGAAAGGAGGGAAATAGGTACTAAATCCCGCAAGCCACAGAGATGATTTCTTACCGCTCTGAATATAAAACCTCTGAAAGCTGGTCAAGCTCCCAGAATCACCATATGGGGTGACAGGAACTTTGAGTCTGTGTTATCTGCTAAATGGAACACCAGCCTGGCTTTACTTCCTATTTTGTTGATGGCTACCTTCCAGAACCTTCTTTCATGAAGGACATGAAAAATATTTTGGGAGAGTTGCTATTTAATAACCTCTGATGCTTAAAAACAATGGACAGTCTCCAGAGGAGCAGGCCTTGCTTTCAGTAGGACACCAGCTAGATAGACCCAATCCACAATAAAGCTGTAATGCAATTTTTTAGAGGATTAGAGAGTGTCAGAACTGGGAGGCAAATTCAAGTCCAGCTCATCCAGGCCAGTATTACAGATGGGGAAACTGAGGCCTTAGAGCTGGAGTAGAGGGTCCAACCCATGTTTCCCAGCGATCAGGGTTTGCTCAACTATACCATTCTTCACTTTGCCTTGACGTTTTCATTCACTCATTCAGTACTTACTGATTATCTCCTGTGTGTCAGACACTTCTAGACACTGCTCATTTTGTTCCTTTGACGTTTTGAGATGAAATGAAAGAGATACAATTCTGTGGAATACGTTGAAGAAGGACAGGAAATTTTCTCTGCAGAATCCAGGTATTAGGAAAACTTTGTGGGCCTGGACATTCTAGAGAAACACCTGCTGTTCTGGGTGTACCTTTCAGATGGCCAAATGATATCATTGTCACATATGGATGGGACTTACCTGGTGGCATCCACTTACAATCCCCACCTCACTCCCAACAGCCACCTGGGTGGCCTGGCCCAAATGATTCTGGGACGGAAATTGTCAAGGGTTCTGTGGATCCAAAGTTGAGTGAGTGCTGGTGGGAACCCAGGCCTGTTGAAGACATGCAGATGTACGGGTCCCTCAATCTGTTTCCCATCATTCTCCTCCCACAGTTCACTTGTCAGTTCTTTGCTCTTGTTTACCTCTGTGTGAATAATTCCTCGATTATAAATAGAGAACTTGGCACTGAGTTTTGGATTATCTGTGATCTTTAACTTTCCCAGGGCAAAAGAAATTAAACCAACAAATCTCTTTGTTTCTCATGGTTCAGTATCCAAGCCATGGAAGCACTGATCTGTGTAGAGTGAGCCAAGCCTGAACCTCCCCACCCCTCCCCACCCCCTTGTACTCAGAGAAAGAAGTCATGCATGCATTCATTCATTAATTGATTCATTCAACAAATATTCAGTAAGCACCTATGTGCCAGACTCTATTCTAGACACTGGCGATATGGAGTGAAAAAAGACAATGTCCCGCCTTACCCTGTTTATATCTGAGTGGGGGTGACAGACAATAGGCAAACCAACCAACCAGCACCAACAACAAATATGCATATGTATATGTAGGTATATACATATATCAACTAGTGATAGGTGCCTGGGAAAAAAGTAAAGCAGGGTAGAGAGATAGGGGTGAGCGATGCACTATTTTAGACACGGTGGAGTCAGGAAGACCTTTCTGAAGAGGTGACATTTGGGCAGAGCTTGAATGAAGAGGAAGTGAGCCACATTCAAGCCCAAGAAAGAGCATTCCAGGCAGAAGGAACAGTCAGCGTAAAGCCCTGGGACAGGGACAGTGTGACAAGTGTTGGAGAACAACTAGGAGATGAGGGACTGGAGCAGAGTGAATGGTAGGCACGACCTGGGACAGAAGGTCAGAGTGGTGGGTAGGGGCCAGCTCAGGGAAGGAAGACTTTGGTGTTTGTTCTGAGCATGACGGGGTGTCCCTGGAGGCTCTGGAGCAGGGGAATGTCGCGGGAGGGATGCACGCTGGAAGGCTGGAGAGAAGCTGATGACAGCATGACCGGCCAGCTCGGGTTGTACGTTTGCACTCAGACATGTGGCAGATGGCAGCTCCACCTCATGGGTGGTGCCTCAAGTGCAAACCTTTGAGGGCTACCTGTGTCGGCAGGGTGGGGCTGGGCCTGCAAGCGCACTACCTCTATGCCAATTAATCTTAAGCCCAAAAAAAGGAAATGCTGATGTTTAAATAGCAGGGTTGGGACCCATGAGTCATAGAACCCTCAATCAACCAGGCCACTATTGGTAAGCTCTGGGAAGTGGCTGGTGCAAGGTCTTGAACTTCTAGCTAGGGTGTTTGGCCACTTGTTGGCACCTCTGTGGGGGCCTCTAGACACATTCAGAAAAATCAGACTCAAGTACAGACCTGGCCTTTGGGGGGTCTGGCTTATTTTTGGCTGACTGTATACTCTCTCATCAGTTCTCTTCCCAGGGCCTCTCATTTTGCAAAATGCAGGCTACCCTGCTGGGGAGCAGAGGGGAGAAGGGAAAGGCATGGGCTCTGGGTTCAGTCAGCCTGGGATGCAACCTTTGCCTGTCCACTTAACAAGTGTCTGAAAGCTTTTTTATTTTATTTTTTTTTTAGATTTTATTTATTTATTTGAGAGAGAGAAAGAGAGAGTGAGCATGAATGCGGGGAGAGGCAGAGGGAGAAACAGACTGCCCGCTGAGCAGGGAGCCCTATGCCAGGCTCTATCCCAGGACCCTGGGATCGTGACCTGAGCTGAAGGTAGACACTTTGCTGACTGAGACACCCAGGTGCCCCCTTTTTGGAAGCTTTTTAAAAAGTTACTGAACCTCCTAGAACTGCATTATCCAATGCAGTAGCCACCAGCCATGTGTGGCTATTTAAATTTTAATCAATTAAAATGAAATAAAATTTAAAAATTCAGTTCCTTAGTCCCACTTGGCACACTTCAAGTGCTCAATAGCCACACGGGGCTGGTGACTCTCATAGGATCGGACCGTACCGATATGGAGCGTTTCCAACATGGCAGGAAGTTCAATTGGACAGTTTTACTTCTTTAGAAAGGAAGTAACCCACGAGAAATGAAAAAGTTAACATGCAGAAAGCACAAGGTACTTTGCCTGTCTCATCAGATGTGCTCTGCAAATGACAGTCATCATGAGTCATCACATGAGTCTCTCTCCTGGCTCTGCTGCTGGCTAGCTATGGGGCCACTTGACTTCTCCAAGCCTCAGTTTTCTGTTTCGTAAAATGGGAATAAAAAGTAATGCTGAGTGAATTCCTCAGAGCCTAACTTGATGCTTGTTTTTCTCACTTCTCCCCGGACCTATGAGAACCAGCCAGCCCTCAGCTGACTTCTCTAGACCAGAGTTTGGGATTTTCCAGTCCTGGCACACTTGGCGGGAGGCATGACTTGTATTGTGGCTCAGTAATAGATTCTGGAGGTTTTAACCAACTTTAAGGGTTTGAATATGGTTTGTGGCGTGAAGTTCAAATGAAACAAGTGGGCAGGTCTGATCAAGAAAAAGAGTCATTTGAACTCAAGTCAGATACTCACCTAGCTCTGATGTTCTGAAAACGGTCATGACTTGGGTCCCCCAGCCCAGGCCCTGCTTCCTTGCTTAAATGTTCCTTCTGCGGATGCAGCTCCCAGGGAAGGTTCTCAAGCAGTCCTTCTGGTATCTTGGCCTCCAATCAGGCTTCCTCTTTCCACTTTGGGGTTTTGTTGTTGTTTAACATTTATTAACTGCAGGCATTTAGTGGGTGGAAGTTGGGATTTGCCTGGGGCTGGAAGGAAGTCATTTGCCAGGCCAGGATAAGGTGTGGTTTAAGAGTTGAAGCTGGAATCCCCTTCACCTGCTTAATTCATTTCAAGGGAGATTTGTTTTCAACTTCCAAATTACCTGCTAGGATTTCTTGACCTGAGATCCTATCTCCCCTGGCTGTTTTCTTTCATTTCCGATAAGAAAGACAAAGAAAAAAAACAGACTGAGAGGCTCAAGAACATTCTGGCACTCTTTTAAATAAAATTGCACACAACGCATGATTTTCTTTACTGTCTTCTATAACACAGGTAGCAGAAGGTCTGTACAAGGCGTGGGCACCTCTGCTCTAGGGAGGCATGCCTAGGGAGACATCACCCCGGGGGAGTGAACGCAATGGGGGTTTTACAGAAAACTCCAGAAGTAGTGGAGACGAGGGCAGGGACCCTGTTCTGTTTCGCTCACAGCTCTCTCCACTGCCTTTAGGCTCTTGGCTGAGAGCTGCTCGTCTTTGCCCACTAGTGACCCAAGTTTGCCTGCTGGTGACCCCCTGTTGGAGGTGTGGGCTGTTCAGGGAGCCTGATCAGAGAATGAACAGAACTGAAGTGGGCCCCAAGCATTGCCAAGCAAAAGACCCAACAAACCAGGGTTACAGGGAGTGTTAAACTCATGAGGGAGTCCCCAATAAATTGCAGTTCAGAAGAAACAAAGCCAGAAGGCCCTGTCCCCAGCTCTTGGAGCAGGAAGCTGCCTAAGTGCTTTTGTAAGCAACAAGACAAAAAAACAAGAAGAAAGAGAAAAAGGAGGAGGAGGAGGAGAGGCAAAGACCCTTTTAAGATATAGATCAATTATTTTAAGCTAGCAGCTCTCAAATATTTTGGTTTTAAGGACTCCTTTATACTCTAAATTTTTTGAAGACCCCAAAAAGCCTTTGTTTCTGTGGGTAGTATCTATTGATGAATCCTGGGGTATCCCCAGTGATCCGCATCTCCTAGCATTCGTGCCCTGTGCATTCTCCCACAGTGAATCAGGTCTAGTCTGGGTGACTGGTAGAGAATGGCATAAGACAGGGTGTGTGACTTCAGAGGCTAGATCATAGGAGGGACTCAACGTTTCTGTCTGGTCTCTTCTGTTGTTCGCTCTGGAGAAACCTGACCGCCATGTTTTGAGTAAGTGGGAGAGACCTGCATGAAGAGGAACCAAGTTCCCCTCTCAACAGCAACAACTGAGCAAGCTTGTGAGTGAGCCGCTTTGAAAGCAGACCCTCCAGCCCCAGTCAAGCCTTTAGATGACTATAATGTCATGAGAGACCCCAAGCCAGAACTGCAGTGTCAAGCCACTTCTGAATTCCTAATCCACAGCAACCATGAGGGTAACAAATGATGATAGTTGTTTTAAGCTATTTGGTTTTGGAGTATTTAATTAAATCATCTACCATATTAAAATTAAAACAGAAGAATATTTAGTATTTCTTTGTTAATCCATCTAATAGTATTCATTTATAGGAATAGTCATATCTATTACTTCATTAAAATTCATAAATTTTTTTACTTGTTAAAAAGTTAAAAATAACATAAGCTTCTTGTAAAAATAATTGTGTTTTCCACAACAAAACAGAACAAAATTTAGTGAGAAGAGTGACAGTGTTTTACATTTTTGCAAATCTCTTTAATGTCTAGCTTAATAGAAGACAGCTGGATTCTCATATCTACTTCTGCATTCAATCAACTGTGATAACGTTGTTTTGATTGAACTATATGAAGGAAACCCAGCCTCACATAGATATGTAGCTGGAAAAGGGAGGGCTATTCTAACAGCCTTTTCAGATAATTGTGGATATAGGTATCCCCACTTTTCAAAAGTCTGTTTTACACCATTTTGCTTCTATGAAAGATCCACATTAGTGCCTGTTTTCATTAACCGAAAGAAATCCTAAGAGGATTTTCACTTTTATGAAAAAGGGCAAAAAGTGAAAATGCTGTTCATTCAGCATTTGGTTTGCAGGGAGCCCTTATAGAGGCCGCTCGCACCCCAACCAGCGGGAGTGGCGCCGCCCAGCTCCTTCCTCGGGAACTACACTCAGCATCTGAGCATCCCGCCACCAGAGCTTTGAACTGCGTCGTCGCTGAGGGGCATTTGTTAGCAAGATGTGTCCTAAGACTGAGAAAAGCCAAAGAGAAGTATTTTGGAGTCTGAGAACCCTCAAAAAATCTTCCGTAAAGGTGATTGCCTCTTTACCTTTCAGCTTACAAAAGATTTCATAGGAACACTCTACTTTTGGACAGTGGGGGTGGCCTGTAGTCTTCTTTGGCACCATACCAAAACTCAACAAATGGTAGCTCATGAAACGTTAGTTGCAATGTAGCATCTGAAACGATAGCAATCACCTTCTCAGGCTCAGTTACATTAAAATCCGTTTGGTCTGTCTGGCACTTTGCATGGCCCGTGTGTGATTATATAATGCTACGCATGGGTCATTTGGAAAATATTGCTTCACTAAGTTACGTGGATCTTCCAAATTGGATGTATTTCATGATGAAAACTAAAAATTCACATTTGCTAATAACACACTGGTCTCATCAGAAACCTCCTTAAGCATCGGGAAGGTGTTGAGCTTTGTGGCAGGTCCAAGTTTTCAAAAACTCTAATTTTTGCTTGAAAGCTTGTAGTTTGGCAACAAATACTGTCAGTTATCTTTCTTGAAGTGACAAGCTCTGTTTGTTCATTTGGGAGAAAGCGGCTGTCCAAGAACCGAGTCTGAATAGCCGAGGTTATTCGGTCCTTTTGAGCAAACACGGTGTTTCATGGAAGGGCTAGTTCAGCTCATAACTCCCTCCTCTCGCGAATGCCTTTCCTCCAAACAACCTTTGGGCTTCAGGACGCTTACTTTCCAGTTCGCCATGCAGATAGTAAAAAGACGTGCACTTTGGGCAAGATTTCATAAAACTAATAATTTTGACTGCTTCATCTAAGACATTCTTAAGTCAAAACTGGTTTCTTTTTCTTTTTCTTTTTGTCCTGTGACATTCTGGCTGTGAAGACTGTCGTGACTGCCAGTACAGTGTCTGACCCCAGCATTTTACCCAAATGTCAGCACAGTGGAGAAGGCAAAGGACAACTTGGCATTATGATAAAAATGATTTTGACCTTGCAGACACCCTCATAGGGTCTCAGGGACCCCAGGTTTCCATAGATCTTATTTTGAGAACCATTGCTTTAGAGAAAAGGGTGCCTTTTATCACTGGCAGCATTTATGGGGGAATGGACTATATGCGGAGACATACGTGCACCGGGTCTTTGTGTCTGATTGTGATGGCCATGCTTTGTTGCATAAGCTAGAAAAGATATCATTAAGACATCAGCTTATTCTTGTGGATGGACTTGATAGGAGACAAGTTCTTTGTTTAAGGGAAGTTAGTGTGTTTTCACACTTTTGTTTGCCCCACTCATAAAGGGTGTGTGCATGGCAGGAGGAAGCTAGGCACCAAGAAACTTCTCAGACTGTCTCTGTTGAATAATTAAGGTCAACGAGGAGGCTGTCGCCTGCACCCCTTCCTCTATAACATTTTCTTCTCTCCTTTTCATCCAATGAGTAGTGGGAGCTCTGTGGACTGCAGAAGACAAGCTGTTCAGGGGAGCAGGGTCCTTGAAGCTCCAAGCTTAAGGTGTGAGGGGTCTTCCTCGCATCCACGAGATAAGCAGCAGGCCCAAAAGGTGGCATGTGCTCCAGGGGTCATGGCATCTGTGAGGATTTATCACTGCGGGAGAGCTTAAGGCGCTGCCTCTCTGGAGCCCTCGGCATTCCTGTGAGGCCGACTTAGAGAACACAGGGAGAGGCGTGGTGCTGTTTCACTCTCATTCGGTTTCGCTCGTACATTTTTCTTGCTGCAGAAATGCCGAGTAGGTTGGAACCCCACACCTGACTGGGCTCGGCTCTTTGGTGAGTGACTGTGTAGCTGGTCTGTCTGTGATCACAGGCCCTGTCTGCGAGCGGGAAACAACAAGCAGTTGTGTCCGGATCCCTGGGAACTGGAGACCTTTCCACATCTGTTGGCCTGGTCGGGGGCGGGAGAAAATCACCAGAACCTTCCAACATGGGGCCAGAGCAGGGAGACAAAGGGGAAGCCTTAAGCCACTGGTGACCCTGGGTCATATGACCACCCCGTGGTCCTCCCCCGTCCCCTTTCATCCCCTCAGGTCCCCAACGCTCAGCCTTTTCATCATTCTCCAGGTCAGCGAGATCGGGTTTATGGGAGTTGACCAGAAAGCTTATCAAATGAAGGCAGAAGCAGGTGTCTGCAAAGCTCCTCCCTGTGGAAAGCTGGGTCGAGCAAGGTTGACAGTGTGGCTGAGGCCAACATCCCACGCTAATTGCGTTTTCTTTCCTGGAACTCTTTCTCTCTTTCCTCTCTTTCTGGTTTGGAACCCCTAGAGGGCTCTGGGAACCAGTCACCAAAACAAACCCTTCAAAGAGCTACGGACTGAGGGGGAAAAATACTCAGGGATGTGACATCATGGGCTGAACAGTGGCCCTTCTATGCCAAAGCCCAGGAAACACCGTTTGGAGGTGTCTAGAGGCTTCTACCCAGTGGTGTGCTGGAACCAGTTCCTATGAGCTCGTGAGGATAGATTGCACACTCCCCTTCCCGACTTCAAAATCATGATGTCATGTTGGTCGCTTGAACTGACCATGGTGGGAATATTTACATCACAGAAATCGGCAAGTTGCAAACCAGGCTTTCTCTGCTCCCAAACTAGTTGTTAAACATTTACCAGCATGCCACTGCCTCCACTATAGAGATTGTCATTCAAAGTATGATTCTCAGATCAGTTATATCTGAATTTCTTAAGGAAAAGAGAAGATGAGGCTGGTTGTGTTGTTGTTTAAAATGTAGATTTCTTGGCCAACCTGAACTAAATGGATCGGATTCTTTGGAGGGGAGCCTGAGGAAATGCATTTTTAGCACGTTGCGAAGGTTATTAATAAATTCAGTAAAGTTTAAGACTTCAGGCTTAAGGAGTGGGAGAGAAGAGTGGGTGTACATCTGGCTCTTGGCGTCTGGAAGCAACAGCTGGCTCCAGTCCCAGTTGGCCTGAGAATGGACAGCTGTTTTCCCTCGAGATATAAACTTCATGACAGGAAAAGGAGGTGGGAACTCTGGGGTGCTAGCCCCCGCAACAGACAATTGGTTCTGCCTTGGATCTTAGGATGTCTCTACTTTCTAACCCTGAGACTTGGACCCAAGATGACATGGGCAAATGCCCAGACATATGCACCATCATTTGTATTGTTGAGAGGGCTGGTGGAGCCCAGGGAGGGCCCATGGTCAGTTTTTCATGTTAGATTGCTCAAGACAGCATTTTTCTTTCAGATTTGTACAGGCATTAGCAGAAGCTTTCACAACCAAATGTGATTTGTGAAGCAAGGACCCTGTTTACTTTAGCCTACTGAGCTTGGAAGACAAGCTCCTTTAAGGCAGAAAGAAAAAGAAAAGAAAAGGGATGAAAAGAGAATTCTTTCTTTCCTCGGCTGTGAAACAGAAAGTTCATAGATGACCCAACCCTACTTTTGATTTGTTTTGCTTCTACCTGAGTGAGTGGTTCCCATTAATTTTTCCTGAAAATTTTCATCCCAGTCCTGGGAGGTAGGTATTGATGAGAAAACAAAGACCAGGCCAGGTAACATGAAAACGGAGCAGTAAGTGCCAGAGCTGGAGTTTGGACCCCAATTCTTATGACCAAAAACAAAAAGAAAAACAAAAAAACTAATGTGCTTTCCTCCCAAACACAATGCAGTATTTTCTCTGCATGGAGTTGGAGCCCAGAGAAGTCCGTAATAGGCAACTGGGGATGGTGCTATTGAACATCTGAGCTCAAAGTTTTGTCAGTTCCTAAACCATCAGAGTTCCTTATGTACTGATGCAGATTCACAAAAGCCACATGTAAAACTTTCAAGATTATAAACTATTGAATTACAAACTATTAGATTATTGGCTATTAGATTATCCACCGGAATGGATAATTGAGAGCCGGCCATGTTTATGAATATAATTTAGGTATTCCCCATATTGGACATTTAGGCTTGCAGCAGTTCATCAAATTTATGATCAAGTCCTATATGTTTGCTCTAACTGTTCAGGGCTTTTATTAAACATGAAATTTCATCAAATGGGAGGGGGAAGTGGCCAAATAACCCACTTTGGGAAAACAAGATGTGATCTCAAGTATTTTTTGCCAGGTTTCCTAGCCCTTTTTTGTACCTAGAAACTCTCTTCCTGATCCAGGGACCCAAATCCGCCTTGAAATCATTCATTCGTTCAGCAAATGTATAGTGAGGACAGTCTGTGTCAGACACTGGGTGAGGCGCAGGGAAGAACAGGAGGCAGACAGACCTCATCTTGTCCTCATGAAGCTTAACGGGCTACTGGGAGACAGATACTGTACAAATAAATATAAAAATAGATATGTGATCATACATTGTCTTAAGCGCTATGAAAGATAAGTACTTGGTACAAAGAGGAAGGTCAACAGTTTTGAAAGATCATCTGCAATGAGAACATTTATATGAGACCTTGTTAATGGGGTTTTTTGTTTTTATTGGTTTTGGTGGCATAAGCGTTTATTGAGAGTTTGGGACACTTGAAAAGGAGATGTCAAGTAGGCAACTAAATATCCAAATCAAGAGAGAAGTTGGTTTGGGAGTGAGCAACACAGAGGCAGACTCAAGCCTTCCTGAGATAATAATTTAGAGGTGCAAGAGGAGAAGCAAGGTCTGAGCCCCGTGCCCTGGGCTGCCATCTGTGGCCTCGCTCTGACAGAGGAGGAGGACGAGCTCCCCAGAGAGGAGACAGTCCTGGAAGCCATTGGAAGAGGCTGTTTTATTAGTGTCCATATGCTAGCACAAAAATCAGAAAAGCAATTCAGGGCCCCCAGCACATATCTGACCCCCAGCTCCTCTTTTCCCATGAGCCAGGCAGGCTGTCTGTGGGTCAGTGAGTGACTTGAACTGGCGCTCTGGGAACTTGGACTGGCCTTGTCCCAGGCAGTGCCTCATGACACTAAATTATTACTATCTCTTCCTTCCTCAGTCCCAAGCTCCTTAACCCCTAAGCTGCTGAGTGTGTAGGTATTCGAAAGAAAGCAAATAAGCCAGTTTACGCTGATGTGTCAACGCTGTTTAACCAGCTAGTTCTCATTGAGATATATTGTTGAAAAAAGGCAGAACTAGATCTCTCATCTGTGGAATTTCGGGCCACCTAATATGTTTAAGGTGATGCTCTTGGGAGGGAAGACACCCTGAGGTGGGGGCTGTCTCGCTGCTTCCCCTCTCCCTTCCTTTTATTGTTCCTGTAGCCACTCTTCTTCCTCTATTTCTGAATCTCTAGAGTCTTGAAAACCTCCACCATTTTCAGAGTGGTCCCTTTAGCCTTCACGGCCATGCCCCTGACAATTATGTTTATTAACAAAAACTATTATTGGGCACTTGTTATGTGCAAATAGTAGGCCAAGCATTTGACACAGGTTGACCTCACTGAGATATCAGAGCAACCCTAGGAGGTTGGGCCAGTCACCATACTCGTTCTGGAGGTGAGGCCATGGAGGATTAGTCATGTGAATCAGCTGCCTATGGACACACCGCTAGTAGACTGAGATGTGAAACAGTGTCTTGCTCCCCAGTCCACCCTCAGGTGGTGTGGGTAGGATAGAAGCTAGAGACTGCCCACGTTTGTGTTTGCTGTCCTGAGAATCCAGAAGTGAATCGCAGATCTGGTTCACTGAGTTGGCTCTTACAATGCCTGACTTAGTTTGCCCCATTCCGAGGTTTCGCAGGTGGACAGCCCAGGCGAAGCCCACAGTTGCTGATTACAAGCAAGATGGGAGTTATGTGGGGTGTCAACTTCTGTCTCTTGAAAGAGAGGACAAAAAAAACAAAAACGTCTCCTCATCCTAGAAAAGATGAGGTTGAGGACACAATCTTTTCAAGCCAAACTTCTTGGGCAGAGCTTAAAGTAACCACAGAAGAATATGGATGCTTCCCTGTTTCTGAGATGTCCGAATTTTTCTTTCTCTGGAACAGAGCCTTTGGAAGGTTCCGTAATCCTCCCTCTCCTGGCTCAGAGGCCCAGCTAACTTTATAAAACCTCCCAGAGCCATCTGATTTGAAGCATGTACCGGCTCGTGTGTGCAAGACAGTAATTACCTCCAATTCCAGTTAGGAAAGCTGAAACCTGCCTTTTTCATGCCTCAAACAATTATGGAAACGCCTTTTGAAGCTCTGGATAGAATAGAAAAGCAAAACAAACCAGAGCCAATTAGAGCCTGGGATTTGAGTATGGCTTAGTTTTGTGCAGCGGGACTCAGGAGGAACTGTGGGAGAGGGTCAGGGGTCACTCCAAACCTCCAGCTGCCGACCAATTTTGCCTGTGCCAAAAAAACCATGATTTTGTATTTAAAATCAAGGCCTCTCTCCTGGCCCAGGAACAGCCTCTGCATCAGCTGCAAAGAAGACTCCCTGATTAGATAAGGGCTGGAATGCATTTGATGTTGAGCAAAAACAGTTCTCTGACAGCTTTCCTTACATGCCATTAGAATGTTTTTCCCTCAGCTGAAACTCGGCGAGATAAACTGAATCCCCAGGGACTCTTGTTTTGGGGTACATATTTGAGGAATTTATGTGGCCTGTGTGTTATTTGGAGTTAAGGTTCTCCGGCCCCAAAAGTCCTCTGGGCTTAGTGGTGGAATCTGGCCATTTGGAGTCAGGCTGGGTAACCACTGCTATGAGAGCAGAAAGCAGAATATGGGGCAAGAGGTCACAGGTCAGCTGGCAGCCCTGGGGTGGGGTGGAAGCCTTAGGGCTCATGCTTCTTCATAGTACCCAGGACAGTTCTGTGACATTCAGCACTGTGCCCTAAAGTACAGAGATGGAAGTAGAACTGGGGTATGGAGGTTGAAGCCACCCTAGAATTGTCCTGGCCAAGAGCTCTTCATGACAGTGACTGTCCAGGTGGCCTTTTGAATTACTAGGACTGGATTGACTGTTAGGGCAACAATTCAAAAGGAGGCTCCCTTTTGAATTTGGATTAGGGTAAAATGTGGCACCACAGAGCCCCAAGAGAACCCACTCTGCTAAATTCATGCCCCTACCCCAAGCTGATAAAGAGGAGCTTTCTCTTGGCCATAGCGTAAGTACTTAGCTCTCTATCTGCCTGTTTCCACTGCCTTGACAGTGGACCTTGATGTCTTGCCTCAACTATAACAGCCTTTATGGGGATAGGACGCCTATAGAGCAAAGCAAAAAAGGCACTTTGATTAGGAATGTGTCTGCTGCCCTCAAGAAGGGGTGAATATCAGTGTCTGGAGACAACAAAATGGCCGGCTCTGTGACTGTAAGAGAAAATGTTCATGTTAGTAGACCTTTTAGTAATTATAAGAACCAAGATGTATCACAGCTTTACCAAGTACCACACACTGTTCTAAAGGCTTTGCATGGTTCACTCATTTACTCCTGACTCCAGCCCTATAGGGTAGGTACTGTTATTATCCTCATGTTGCATATGAGGAAAGTGAGAGTGGGAGAGGTCACATGACCTGCCCAAGAACATACACAGAATCAGCCCCGATCAATGGACCAACAGAGAAAGCTCCCGTCATGATCCCAGAGTGGCTTAGAAGCACTGAAAAGTTTGACACATATATAACAAGATGCTTAAAATGTAAAAAGCCAACTTTTTCAGGCTGGACAGGCTAAAAGTATATGGATATAGATAGTGTATGGATACTCTGAGTGGGTAGCCCACTAGAGTGTTGGAATTGGAACCACCTCTGAAGGATATAAGCCCATTACAAGTACTACACTCACCTTCCCTAGTAGATAGGTAGGCTAAGTGTGTCCACAGGCTCAAGCTGGTTTTACATAAAGTGCGCCTAACAGATCTAGAACACATGATTTAAAAATGTTCTGGAGACATGCTTTTGAGATTTTAGGGCTAACTGTGGGAGAATGCTCTCAGTCTCCTATGAACTGACCCTTGCGCTCATCATGAAGGAGGGTCCCAGCTGCCTGTGTCATTGATTTGACCTCATGGGATGGGTTCTTTATCTCGGTTCTGATGAGGAGTAGAAGCATTGAAACTTGAGAAGTTTCATGTTTTGGGTCTTCTCAAGAAGGCGGGTGCATCTGTAGCTTTTTGAATACCATATATGGCCTGCTCAACCTTTCCTCTGAAGCAGGTCCCCAGTGACTCTTCCCTGGCATGCAGCAGAGACTGCCAGCTGCTAAGTAGGCTCTCAACTGGGCTACGAACATCCATGATAGGGATGCTCAGCTTTTCCTTTTGGGGTCTGTGATCGGCAGAATCAAAGATGTCCATGTCCTAATCTCTGGAACCTGTGAATATGTTATATTTGATGAAAAGGGAGCAGTAAGGTAATAGATGGAATTAAGGTTGCTAATCAGTTGACTTTAGAATAGGAATATTATTCTAGATTGCACAAGTAGGTCCAATGCAATCACAGGGTCCTTGGATATGGAAGAGGGAGGCAGAAGGGTCAGCAGCAGAGTGATGCAATGTGACCCATCGCTGGCCTTGAAGGTGGAAGGGAGCCATGAGCCGAGAAACATGGCAGCCTCCGGAAGCTGGAAAAGTAAGAAAATGTACTTTCCCCCTAGAGTCTCTAAAAGGAACACAGCCCTTTCAACACCTTGACTTTCGCACAGTGAGACCTGTGTCAGACTTTTGACCTCCCAACTATAAGATAATACAGTTGTACTGCTTTAAGCCCCTGTATTTGTGCTAATTTGTTACGGCAGCAGTAGAAAACGAACCCCCTGGTAGACAGCTGCAGCGCAAAAAACAACAGCACCCCAGGTCCCACAATCTGGGGGCTGAAAATCACAATGGTCACCTCAGCATTTTCCCGATGACCATCTGAAAACTCTCCCTCCCCTCCTGGCCAAGCACCATCTACACGGGCCCACTCCAGCCATCGGAGTTCTCCCTGGATGGGGCCTCTTCCCAGCTAGGGATGTCACACTTCTGGGCACTGTTAGCCAGGTCCTCTCTCCAGTGTGGTCCAGACATCCTATGGCCTTACACTGAACTGCTCTTCACGCCAATCGAAAAGGCCAAATACTTCTGGCCAGCACGAGGTTTGGGGGATTTTTCTCCTCTTCCAGATAGCCAGCCACAATTTCTATGATCTCTGAATATGGAATTAGCATGACAGAACCACGTGCAGGGGGACAACCTGAGCCACCCTTGGGTTTAAGAAGCTGTCTGTTGGAAAATTTGTGATTTTCTCCAATCTTCTGCCATTCCTCTCACATGAACACCCAAGCCAAACTCTTGAGCTGGGTTAAGAAGCTAGTATTGCTGGGGAACCTGAACCCCTCTTACTAACTGTGTGACACCAGGCAAGTTATTTAAATTTGTTATGTTTCAGTGTTCTTATCTGTAAACTGGGGGAAATACACAAGTTAATAAACATAAAGGACTTCGAGAACTGTTTGGCACATGTTCAGTGCTATGTAAGTGTTAGTTGTTGTCAGTATTACTATTGTTGTTCTAATGTTATTATAATTACCTTGATCCTAAATCTTAGAGGCAAGTCACTTGGCACATCGGGAAAACCAGCTTCTTCATGGTTTGCCATGTATTATACTTCCGGCAACTGACATGAACTACCACCACACAGTGTTGAAGCTCAGGTGTGTAACACCCTCTTTTAAAGCTTTTTCCCCCCCAAACATCTCCTTCAGGAAACAGGCCCTGCTGTGCCAGGGTCAGATGAGTGATTGCAGGGAAAGACCAAGCCCTGTGCTTAGAGCCATGCAAATGTAGTGGAGAGAGGGCATCTCAGACGCTGACTCACACCCACTGGCAGCCCAGCCTGCACCCAGAGTGTTCAGAGCTCTGTTCTCAGTTAGCTCAGCTCACTGTGTGGCCAATCAGGAGCCCTGACATTTAGGCCTCATGGCTCTTCAAGACTTAGCTCATAGGTCCCCAGAAGTGGTGACAGAAAGGGGGGGAAGATTGGCCAGTTTTCAGGCAGGAGGCACCCCGAGAGCCCAGGACACTGCTTGTGTCAGCCAGAGGCCACTCACAATAGGCTACCTTTCTGGATGTGGCAGCCAGCCTACCCTGGCAACCATGTGGCCGGGTCTGTGCTGAGGGAGCAGGCTCTTACTGGCTACTTGGGGGCTGCTACAGGACACTTTGATATGTGACTCGCTCATGAAAGTAGTTTCCGGGCAGATACAGGCGCTCAGGAGAGAAGAAAGTCACATCTGCACAGTTTCAATTATAAACCATAGTAATAACAACAGACAAACAAAAATCTCCATGCTCTTCAGTATCATTGGGACTGAAAACAACAGCACTGAGATTCTCAACTTTCTCTTAACTTTATTTCTATAAAAGAGGTTTGAATTAGAAAAACTTATCAAAGCCAAAACCAGCACAACAGATGCCTGGGCTAACCTGGGAACCTAAGCTATTTAGCTACTCGACTTCCAGAATGTAGGGGAAGGGAAGGAAGAGGAGAGAGAGTAGGGAAAGAATGAGCTTCTTTTGCTTTTTGTATTGGCCATTTGGGGCCCATGAGTCAGCCAAGACCATGTCAGATCCAGGCACCCCCACTCCCAGGAGTCCCAGGTGAGCAGCAGGTGCCAGGAAGAGGCCTGTGTCTCAGGGAAGCAGCACCTGGTAGTAGAAGGAGACTAAGCTGCACAGTCAGACACACCGGAATCTGTTTTTGCTCTCCTTTCACTGGATGATGTAGACAGGTTACATAACCTCTCTGCAAATCGGAAAAACTGCCTCATACCTGTTGGTATTAGAAGGGCCGGAAATACCAATACAGGGGTCTGGAGCACCTTAGACATTCAATAGGCAAGCAGTAGCTATTTTTATTATTAAATATAAAAACCACTTGGGCCAACGGCCACCTAATTTAGAGAGTCATCTGACTAGAAGAAAACTGCAAGAAATCAACTAATATAAGTACACACAGAAAAAAGTTTGGAAGGAAATTCATTAAAGTTTTAATAATGATTGTTTCTAAGTGATGGGATTATGAAGCTACTTTTGTTTCCTTATACTCTTGTATTTTTTAGATCTTTGATAGTAAACATGTATTTTTATTATCCGAAAATTTTAAAATATTGTTTAAAAAGTCATCAATCTCAGTTTCCTGGCTTCAGTCAGATTTGCACTAAACCATCCAAAGCCAAAGTCATCCAATCCGTTGCTAAAGCCATGGGGATAGACTCTACCATCCCTTGTAAAGAATACTTTCTTCTCCACACCATGCAACCCCAATGGAGCTTAACCCCCAAATGGTTTCTACCCCACCATAACCTTGCTAAACTACTTAAGAGAAAAACTTTAGCCACTGAGAATTATGTCACCCATCACATTTCCTCTTTTTTGCCTTTAGCTGCCAAGAAGCCTTGAACAAATTTAATGCTCAATTACAGTAACGGTTAGCTCAGGTTTTTGGCATAATTATTTTCTCTTCCTATGGTTTAAATTTCTCTTTCTCTCATTCATCCAACTTATTGTGCACATTTCTTTTCTCGTAAACTATCTTAAGAATACTTTGAAAGTTGGATATAAATCATAAAGTACAAAAAATAAATGAAATTTTATCTATTCTCTTGTAATAACCCATGATCAGCCCATTAAAATTCGTATTTCTAAACATCTTGACCAGTAAGTTCCAGGAAGGAGGTATGAAGAGAATGAAGGAGAAAGTCTCTGAGTCAAGGTCCCATATTTAGTGAGAAAAAAATTCTGACTGCAAAAACGGATTTGCTTGAAACAAAATATTTACCTTTTAAAATGTTATTTAATAATCATTCTAATATGTGCTGTGAGTGCCTACTGGGTGCCAGACACTGTTTTAAAATTTATCCCATCAATCTTGTGGTGAAGGTTTTATCATTTCTAATTGACCAATGAGAAAACTGAGGCTCAAACAAGTTAGACAAATTTCCCCCAACCTCCCAGCTAGTAAGTGATGAGTCTGTGGTTGACACCGTGGTCTGTTCAATTCTAAATAATTCCCAACCCATTCTGCTTCAGGAAATGCAGTTGATGTTCTTTTTCTAGGCAGATTAATGTTGAGATGGTCAACAGGGCTGAAACCACAGTTGGCTGAGTTCCAAATCCAGGAGCTGGGCAAGAGGGCCCCATGGAGTAACAGGGACTGAATTGCTCCAAGCATGGTAGATGACTAGAGTTAGGCTCACTGCTAGAAATGAAACACTGAGGTGGAACTTTCTCACCAGGGGAAGGAGGTTGAAAAAAATGCTAATGACACTAAATGGGACTGCATCTGTGAAACTGTAGGCCTTTGGAGGCAGAAGGAAGTAGTCATAGCCAAGCAACAGCAACCAGGATGCTTCAACTACTAGGGGAATCATCACTACTACAATGGCTATGCAGGATCTCAAACTATCACTTGGTTCTGAACCAGAGACCTCTATAAAATCTCTAGGATAGAATAGGTAAAGAGAAAGAAAGAAAGGACCACCCACCTCCCAAACACACACTCCAACTAGCATCTAAACAAAGATATCCAACACTAAAAGGAACCATCCACAAAATTAACATTTGTTAGATGAATTTCATCCAAAAGAAATTAAGAGCATAATCTGGCAAAGACTTAAACTAAGTGTGCTTAAATAAAGAGGAATAACACCTATTCTTAAAAGGAAATTGTGAAACAAAGAAGGCATAAGTGAAATAAGAATTGGTAAATATGAAAAAGAACCAATTAAAAAGGTAAAATCTATTGACAGGATAAACTTTAGACCTGACACTGATGAACAGGGGATCAGTGAATGGGAAGGTATTTAGAAAGAAGTCACTCAAAATGCAGCCCAGAGTCAAAGTTAAGAGCATGGAAGGTAGATTGAAAAGTTCCAATTTATGTCTAGTAGCAGTTCTGGAAGAAAAGCATTAAGGAGATGAAGAAACCACATTTGAAAAGCTGTTAACTGAAAAAGCACTTTGAATACTGAACAGGATAAATAAAAGTAAATCCACATTGAAGTATTTTGTAGTGAAACTATAGCCCCTCAAGGATTAAAAAAAAAAAAAGACAACATTGAAAATTACTGGAAAGACAAGAGAGGTTACTTATATAGAAATAACAGTTGCATTAATAATAGACATGTCAATAGCAACAAGAGATTCCAGAAAATGGTGGTGTGGTATCTTCAAAGATCTGAGGGGGAGAAACTGTTAATCTGAAGTTTTATATCTAGCTAAACTAGCACTTAAAAGAGAGTTAAAGGAATTTTTAGATGTAAAAAGGAATGAAGTTTTGTCAGTCTTGGATCACCACTAAAAGTACCCTTAAAGGATGTATTATAATAAGAAAAGGACTAAGTCTTGAGTAAAGTATCTGATTAACAGAACTATAGTGGGCACAGAAATAAACTGATTAAAATGCACTTCAACTGATTATAAAAATAAATAAATCTGGAGTTTAAAATAAAGGTTAAATCAAAATATTAATTGAGACCATCTGATGGGAGAGGGAGAGTTAATTAGATAATTAAAATGTGCTAAGACTCCCTCCCAGTCAAGAGGATAAGATGCTAAAATCTTTATACCTTGAAACATTTACAATTAAATGTGTATGATAAAACTTTAGAGTAATCATGAGCTGTGAAGAACTTCAATCTGTAGCTTCCAAGCAAACAAAGAGAAAAATATAGAACACAGAACACCTTATCAATTTAATAGTAGGCAAGAAGGAAGGAAAAAATGAAGAAACAAAGAAGGAAGATAAATAGAAAACTCTAAGTAAAATGGAAGAAGTAAGTCAAATATAATAGTAACCACAATAAGTGTAAGTGGAACAAATGTAACTACCAAAAACCAGAGATTATCAGATTAGAATTTTTTTTTTTTTAAGAATCCAGCTATAAGCTGTTCTCAAAACACATACTTAGGCTAATCCACACAGAACCTTAACAATAAAGAGACGGTAAGCCATACTAGGAAACACGCGGAGAAAGGTGATGCCAGAGTACAAATAGTAGACAAATAGAATTTAGAGCAATTTATATTAATAAGGATAAAGAGAGGGGTGCCTGGGTGGCACAGCGGTTAAGCGTCTGCCTTCGGCTCAGGGCATGATCCTGGCGTTATGGGATCGAGCCCCACATCAGGCTCCTCCGCTATGAGCCTGCTTCTTCCTCTCCCACTCCCCCTGCTTGTGTTCCCCCTCTCGCTGGCTGTCTCTATCTCTGTCAGATAAATAAATAAAATCTTTAAAAAAAAAATAAGGATAAAGAGAATCACATAATGATAGAAGGAACTCTCCATCAAGAGGACATAATAATCATGAATCTGTATGCCTCTAAAAACACAATCTTGAAACCTCAAAATATATAAAATAAAAACTGAGGGAATTATGAATGTACAATTATGGTAGGAGATTGAAACTCATTTTTACAAAGACACTTTCTAAGAACTTAAAAGATACAACCACAAACCATTATGCACTTTACTCAAAATCCAACAATAAAGGACACACATTCTTCCCTAAGAACACGTTGAATATTTACGTAAATTGACATAACAGGCCACAAAAGGGGTCTCAACAAATTTTTAAGAATTGATGCCATACATACATGTTCTCTGACCACAGTGAAATTTAAATAAGAAAAGCTAATCTCATAATTAACTCGTGTTAAAAAAGAAAAAAATGTAGTTATACATCAAAGCTTGAAGACATAGCCAAAGTACTTAAGAGAGAAACTCATAATCTTGAAATTCATTAATTAAAAAAAAATAAACCAAATATAAGAAGCTAAATGTTTCAATCTAGAAGCAAGGAAAACAACAGATTAAGTCCAAAGAGAGCAGGTAACAAAATAATAAAGATAGAACTTAATGGAAAAGAGAAAGAAACAATAACAAAAAACATGGGCTCAATAAATCTAAAAGTTATTATAAATGACTGGTAAAATACATAAAGCTCTATGAGACTGCTCAAGAAACAAAGAAAAAAACCAATAAATAATATTAAGAATAAAAAAGAGACCATGACTCATAACTACAGATGTGGTTGGGATAAAAAAAAATCATAATAAAGTAGGATGAGCAACTTTATGAACAATTCTATGAACAACTTAATGCCAATGGATGAAACTGATAATTTTTAGAAAAACTAATTTTCAAAATTGGATCAAGGATAATTAATTGGAAACTTTAAATCATCCAATAACCTATGAAATAACTGAATCACTATTCAAAATCTTCCATTCAAATGACGTTGAGCCTAGGTGGTTTTGCCAGAATGTTTTACCAACCCATCAAGAACAGCTAACCTCTATGTTATACAAACTGTCTTAGAGTATGGAGAACGAGGGACAATTTCCCAATTTATGAAGCTGGTATAAACTTGATATGAGGGGCGCCTGGGTGGCTCAGTCGTTGAGTGTCTGCCTTCGGCTCGGGGCGTGATCCCGGCGTTATGGGATCGAGCCCCACATTAGGCTCCTCTGCTGGGAGCCTGCTTCTTCCTCTCCCACTCCCCCTGCTTGTGTTCCCTCTCTCGCTGGCTGTCTCTCTCTGTTAAATAAATAAATAAAATCTTAAAAAAAAAAAAACTTGATATGAAACCCAGGAACTATACAATTGTAGACTGATTTTTATAAGCATAGATGAAAACTTCCTAAATAAGATATTACCAGAGATGATGATGATAGGGTGAGTGCATGTATTTTTTAAAAATCTTCTAGTGGAATTTATCTAAGAAATGCAAGGATGACTCAACATCAGAAGCTGCTAATATAGGACACCACTTGTAACAGATTAAAACAGATAAGATTTATGATCACCTTACAGATGCAGAAAAAGTCATTTGATGGAATCCAAAGTTTCTCCATTATAAAAACTCAGCAAACTAGAAATAGGAGGGAACTTCTTTAACTTGGTAAAAAGTATATAACAAATACCTTTGTAAACATCACTCAATGGTAAAACCTTAACTGTATTCTTGTTAAAATCAGGGAAAAAAAGATGATGATACCTATTCTCGGCCCTATCGGTGCAGTGAGGAAAGAAAGTGAAATCAGATATAAGAATTGGAAAGAGAAAAGACAAGCAATCTTCCTTTAAAGATAATAAGATTGTTTACACAGAAAATTCATAATATAGAAAACGTATTATAAATAAAAAGAGAGTTAGGCAGTTTGCTGAAGATAACATCAATATTGTAATTGCCAAAGGATGGGGGGGGGAAGAAGGAGGAATAGGCAGAGCACAGAGGATATCCATATGATAATGGATATGTGTCATTATACATTTGTCCAAACCCATAGAATGCACAGCACTAAGAGCAAACTGCAGTGCAAACTATGGACTTTGATAATGTGTCAATGTGGGTTCATCAATTATAACAATGAATCACTCTGGTGGGGGCTGTTGATAATGGGAGAGGCTGTCAAGGGGGTGCAGGGGACTGTCTCTGTACCTTCTGATCAATTCTGCTGTGAACCTAAAACTACTCTAAAAAATACAGTCTTTTTAAAAATAGTCAACAGCATTCCCTATACACTACATGAAACTAATTTGAAGGGAAACAGAGAGGAGGATGGTAGCTGGAGGAGAACGTGGTATGAAGGGAGGGTTTTTAAAGATGAGAGATAGCTGGGCATTCTGTTGCTGTTGCTGATAGAGTAATTCAGTAGAATAGAAGAGGCTGACTGTGCAGAAGGGAGATGGGGCTGACATCAAAAACAAAGTCCTTGAGACATCCAGAGAAGATGGGACCCAAAACACAAGTAGAGGGGTTTGGCTTTAATAGGTAGAGGGACACAGATATTACGCCAGTACTTTAGCAGATGTTGTGATGGGGAATTGAGAGTTTCAGTCTGATTATCTCTGTTTCTCAATGGCACATGAGTTGAGATCATCAGCTGAAAATGGGTGATGATTAGAGGTTTGTAAAAATTAGAATGAATTTGCTAGAGAAATAATACAGGATTTCTGGGCAGTATCGAGTAGTCATTTGAGAACCACAGAAGTCCTGGATTTAAAGTGGGATCAGTCAACTCAGTGTGTCATTTTCCCCATTCATCTTACACTGCCTCAGAGCCATTGCACCCTAAGCCAATAGTTGGGTTTAACCGGCTTGGGGATGTTCTAGTCAAGTTTGGCCTAGATAGAACAAAATAGCAAAGCAAAAGAAAAATACAAATAAATAAACAGGTGAGCTTACATGATTGGTTGAGGAACACTAGAGAAAGCTGGCTGGAAAGATGAAACTGGTGTTTGGATCATATGACAAAATCTAGATTTGAAAGGGGTGCTGACAAGGTCTAGGCTATGGCCATTTAAAAGTAGTTGAGGAAGGTGGACGAACAGATCAGTGGAA
The DNA here is from genome assembly GCF_023065955.2 of Ursus arctos. Taxonomy (NCBI): domain Eukaryota; kingdom Metazoa; phylum Chordata; class Mammalia; order Carnivora; family Ursidae; genus Ursus; species Ursus arctos. Next base: position 31,549,305 of record NW_026622930.1, on the reverse strand, counting down.
GTGAGGAGGAGGTCAGGGAACTCAGAGACCAGGTATGTTCAAGTCACCAAGAATGATGACGGAGATAGGGGTGAATGGGAGGAGGGTGAGCTGGGTTCTCCAGTATTGAATAAATAAATGAGTAATGGAGACTTGGTTGATGACAGCAACAAGATGGAGAAGGGTTACACGTTCTAAAGAAATGAGCATCCAAAGAGCTGTGGTTTTTATAGGGTAAGTTGGAGAAAATACATGGAAGGAGCAGTGGGAAGCAAAGAAGACAACTTTCCTATTGTCAGTTTCTGGGATACATGGACAATGAGAGAAAAAGCAGACCCCACTTTTGAGTGCGATGAAGAAAACCAGATATACTCAGGCCAACCAGGTTTCAGTGAAAGCCCCAAGATGAACCGAATATTTAAAGAAGAGGATAAGGACTTAAAGAAGTTCCAGAAATTTGGGGGGAGAAGATGGATATTGAGTCAGATAATAATAATTGGGTCAGATAGTAATAACAGCACCAACATTGTTTATTGTCTCTCCCCCACTTCCACCCCCACTAGCATATAAACTTCATGAGGGTAGAGATCTTTGTCTATTTTATTGACTGATATATCTCAAGGACTAGAAGAGTACCTGGAAATCCTAGATGCTCAGTAAATATCTGTTGAATAAATAACGGTAGCTACTATTTACTGAGCATTAATGTGCCAGGGTACAGCTAAGTGTTTTATATGTATTATTAATATCACCCCATTTATAGATAAGAGCATTGAGGCACAGAAAAGCTGAATAACTTGCCTTAGGTTGTGGAGCTAGCAAGTGGTAAAGCTGAAGTCCAAACATACTCTAGTTGGAGTTTGGCCTTGGAGCCCCTATATTCTGAACCTCCAAATTACCCCACCTTCCTATGGTTGGTGGACATACAGAGCAGTATCAAGCTAAGAGCCCAGGTGATGATAAATGACCAAAGAGCAATAAAGTGAAAAATTAAGCAATAGAGAACTAGGAAGATCGGTAGGGGAAGAAAGGGATAAAGAAAGGGGGATAATCAGAAGGGGGAATGAAGCATGAGAGACTATGGACTCTGAGAAACAAACTGAGGGCTTCAGAGGGGAGGGGGGTGGGGGAATGGGATAGGCTGGTGATGGGTAGTAAGGAGGGCACGTATTGCATGGTACACTGGGTGTTATACGCAACTAATGAATCATGGAACTTTACATCAGAAACCAGGGATGTACTGTATGGTGACTAACATAATAAAAAAAATTAAAATAAAATAATAATAAAAAAATTAAGCAATAAATATTACTACTGATTTCAAAAGCTAGTCTAGAAGCTAGTGTAGGGCATTTGCTGCCCCGAACGTCATATACTCTTGTTCGTCTCTCACTGTGAACCAGCAACTTTCTGCTGTCAGTTTCCAGTTCTTTCCTCCATATCTTTCCCCACTGCATATCTCCCTTCTTTGTTACTTTTAGTTTCACCTGGCAAACCCTCAGCCTTTTCCACCAACTTTTTTCAAGGACAGTCAGGCACATTGGAACCTAGGCTCTGAGCATGTGATATTGACACATCGATCTTGCTGCAGGCCTGAGGGTCACCAGGCTGACTCACTGTCATACTGATTCCAACTACATACTCATTCTGGAAGCACCCTTTGAAGTGCTGAGATTCTGCTGGCTGTTTTATGAACAGCTCACACTATGAAGTGAAAAGCTAACTGAACCTTCCAACATTTCAGGAAAACCAAGAAAGAAAATGGGTATGTGTAACTGGGTAGAGGAAATTCGTTTGTGTGTCAGGCCTGTGCCTCGTGTCCCGCAGTGAGACATATGCTCCCTAGAAGACTGGAGAACCAGCCTCAGAAATGGGCAAGAGGCAATCAAGCTCCAGAAGTTAGGAAGTAAGAACATCAACAAGGGTCCCAAAAGTCTGGTCAGAATACTCGACCTGGATGTAACGACCTTCCTAATGTTTCCATTCTTCTTGTCCCTCTGCTCAAAACTCACATTCCGTGGGGGAGCATCTGATTGGCCTAACTTGGGTCCCAAACCTCCTATCCAGCTCTATCCACAGACTCATCCTAAGGGGAAGAGATTAGCTCCCAAAAGGAAAACAGGGTTGGTGTTAAGAAGAAGAAATGAGTGCTAGGCATTCTAACATGACAAATGCTCACAATTCCCAGCTCCTCCGTGGATATTTAAGAAGTCACAAAGCCTTAGCTCCTCTCTGGCTTTCGGGGTCAGTCCTAACTTGGTCTGAGGAGAAGGATCTCTTTTGGTACCAAGCCAGCCATGCTTGACATGATAATATCAAACAATACTTCTTTGGAAGGAACTCTTCAATTGACTGTCACATGAAATGTTTCCGGGTATACCAAGTTACCTCTTGTACAATTTGTCTCCCTCTGTGGTTTGAGGTTATTTTTTCTTGTCTATAAAAATAAAATTCTTGACTTGTTACTGATTTAGATCATTATGGAGGTTTTTCTTTTTTTTTTCCTCTTTTCCCTTTGCCACTTTTCCCATTGGTTTTCTTTCATTAAAAACTGGGACCCGACATTTCTAGAATGGCTATCACAATAACAGCACATGTGATCCCTAAAGAGAGATCCTGCTCTAATGTGGATTTAAAGGGGTTACTCTGTTTTTGGAAAGGAGTCATGAATCACTGCGAATCCATTTTGTTTTGTTTTGTTTACCTGTGCAACGCCCTTTAAGACCAGTGTGAGCAGAGACCCATCCTGAGGGATTGTTGGAAAAGAGAAAAGACTCTCAATGAGAAGTACTATGTCATTTCAGTTCTTCTAGATTCAGCCCATATCTCGGGATAAAGTCGATTTTTATTGAGGTCACTTGAGTGAGGCCTTCAGATATATATGTTCTCTTTGATAAAATCTGTGTCTGCGGCAGTTATTATTTTCTTTCTGTTAAAAAATTTCTCTATTTAGTTACTACCTTTAAAGTTTTTTTCACTAAATAATCTCATTTTATTTCTCAAGTGAGTTGGTTCCAAGAGTTATTTTGTCCCCATTTGATTCACGTAGAAACTGATTCATCGAAAGATTGCTATCTACCTACCCAAGGTCACATAGCTAGTTAGTCATAAAATCAGGCCCCAAATCAGGATGTCTTCACTTCTGGGCATATGATTATTTAAGTCAGGGATCTAAACTTGACGTCAGTACTTTACCTGGGGCCTTAGATGCCACTCTTTAAAGGGCCTTCCTCTGGCCCTTGTCTAATTTCATGGACCAAAGAAGTATGACCGCTCAGAAACGATACCCTACCCCTGGACCACAGCCTGGATCCCAGAACCCTGGAGTTCTCTGTCAAATGTCTCCAAGCTCATCTGGGTCTGCCTTCCCAAGGGCAGACTGCGCCCTTGATAGAGGCACCACTAAGCCAGAGTGGCAGCCAAGGGGCGGCGATTTGAGCTTAGGATGATAGCCAGAGCTTGGACATGCGGGCTGGAGTGTCCACATGAGTGTACAAGACCCCTGGTGATGCAGGCTGGAGTGGGGATGGGCAAAGAAGGACTTGGGGCCTGGAGCCAGCTCTCCCCCCTGCTGCCTCACTTCTGTGAGGGACTCCATGATGTCCCAGAACCTTGAATTCACACCTGGCTACCAGGTCGTTAGAAAACCATATTTTTTCACTGTAGGCAGACAGAGCATATTTTGTTTAACAGTTAGTGAGCTTGATTTATACCTTTTCAATATTTAGACATATGAGACGTGGCCTCCATTTCTCCTTTTGCCCCAGGCCCTGCAAATGTGAGCGGTGAGCTTGCCGTATGCCGACATATTTGGTTTGGCTAGCATGCTGGGTTGGGTTGTTTTTTTGTTTTTTTTTTTAACATCTTGAATTAGTTTCCAACATTAAAAATTGGGAGATTTCATATAAGAATAGAAATGTTTGGTTTCTCTTTTGAACAAAACACAGAAAATTATGTCATTCCAGGCCCGCCTACAAAAAGGCAGAAGCCCGGGCTGTGCAGGGACCGTGTGCTCTAGATGAGGCAACCTTTCTCGCATGCCCCAGTCCCCACCTGCCTCCCTTCAGTCGTCCTGGTGACCTCTCTGGCCCCTGGGGGCATTTGAGTTTGTCACCTCTGATTTAAGTCCTTCGTTAGATATATCTTTTCTATACAAAGCTGCCATGCTGACACATTTATTTATTAAGATTTTATTTATTTATTTGACAGAGACACAGCCAGCGAGAGAGGGAACACAGCAGGGGAGTGGGAGAGGAAGAAGCAGGCTTCCAGCAGAGGAGCCCCATGCGGGGCTCGATCCCAGAATGCTGGGATCACGCCCTGAGCCAAAGGCAGCCGCTTAACAACTGAGCCACCCAGGCGCTCCTATGCTGACACATTTAATACATTTTTTGCCTCTTCTTTCCAACTTCCCTCAGAGAAAACTGGGTTGTTTTTTTTTTTCATGAGCTAAGTGTAATTCCCTACATTTCCATGCAGATAAATGCATATGATTTTGGCATCCTATTCCCTAACTTCTGAATCTTAGGGAGTCGTTAAAACAACAGCTAGGAATGTCAAGAGAGCAATCTCTCGGCAGGGATCCCCCGTTTCACCACGCCCTGCGAACTGGAAACCAAACGGAATGGATTTTCTCACTTTGACCCTGGCGAGGGAGGGAGATTTTGTGACAACTGACAAAGAGCTTTTGTTCAGGTTTGCATCGGATAAATCAGCTTGCCCCATGGCGCGGCCCCTTACTTTTTCCAGGCTCATCTTCCCTTTCTGCCCCCGAGGAGCCCGTGCCCTTCCTCTCCCAGGTACACGGGCCGCCAGCCTCCCAACCTTCAGGTCTCCAGTGCTCAGCCTCTCCTCCACCCCGCCTCTCAGTCTGGAAAACAGCTTTGCAAGTTAACCTCTAGGGGCATTCACTGGTTTTCCAGTGGGGTCCCCAGCCCCACGGGCTGCTAAAATAGGCTCTTTACACTCCATAGATGGGAGAGAAAAATCTGCTTGTTCGGTTGCAACTGTCAAGCAAAGGACGTGCTGAGCTCAGATAGAAATAGCAGCAGGGTCAGGGCAGGGCAAGGCCCCAGCATTTCATTAGCTCGGCCCGCTTGGGGTGATTAAATGCACACAGTGGCCCATGAATGGGGCCGTGGAGGGCAGCCGCACAGCGCAGCACAGAAAAATCATTCTTTGGCTGCTGTCAGCTGGCTGAATGGGACTTAATTATTGGGATAATGAGAACTGATTTTCATTGTTTTAATTTTGGGGAAGGGGTGAGAAAAGAAGGGACTTTTTCCCTCCTCTGGGTGAAAGGATGCTAAACTGTGGCCTCCAGCGGGGCCCCACATCCTCCAGGCTGCTGTCGGCTAAGCCTTCCTGCCTTTGCTGGTTTTTACGGATGCAGTAAGGAAGGGTGTGAGGCTTGTGTTCTGTGGCGGTGTTTCCTTTAGGCCCTGTAATCCTGGCAGGCTGTGTCCTCCCTAAGAGCATGTCTGTGCTGGCATCTGTCCCCAGCAGCTGTGCCGAACTAACAAGGACAGAGAAAATCCACTGGACAGATCTGTCTGTTCTAGGCCCCTTCCAACAGCTTCCAGGTCATGAGTGAATCCCATCTTGTTCCTTCTTTTGTTTTGTTTTAAATACAAGATCTCGTGAATTAAAACAATGTGTTCAGGTCAAACATGGGCAAAGAATTCTGAGTTCCCAGCGTTCATTTGAGGCCCAAGATCCAGGTGCTGTGGAAATACATAATGACACCTTCAGCCGCCTTCAAGCAAGTCAGCTGGGGAGACCCAGAACGATTGCAGAAACACACAGGGGGCCCGAACTGAATTCGGAACTGGCTACCAGGAGAAGAAAGAGAAGGTGGGTTTTGGAGCAGTGAGGGAAGATTGATGAAGCTGATGGAGGCTTGCAAGGGCTCCAAGTTTGAGTAGACTTTCAACCAGAAGCAAAGGGTGAAATTGGACGGTGTGTTTGAGAGAAGGAAACAGACGTTGCTGGAATGAAGAATCCACGTGAAGAGTGGGGCCAGATGACATAGAGTCGCGAAAGCCGGAGCATGCTTCTTTGTTTCTTCCTGAGTCCACCTTTGTCCATAGAAAGTGGTTGCTGTTGCTTTCATTTTGCTTTTATTTTTGTCCCTATCCTCCCACCCCAGCACTTTAAAGAGAAAGCAAGGAAGAGGGCATGCCCTCCTTCATGGAGCGCAGAGAAGGAAAGTCCCTTTGATGTTTTAGGATTTTGGTTTAGGTTCAAGACCCGTGCTGGGTCCTTCTCAAGGACTGCCCCGGCCGTATGCTCCGCGGAATGCCACAGACCCTCACCCTACCCAAGTCCCTTTAGCTGCTTCTGTTCTTAAAGACTTTGAAAGGATATAAGTTAAGTTCTTCAGGTCTGGCAACTTGGTTCTTTGTAGCAAGGACCAGATGGCTAAGAGAGCAGGCTGGGATAGGTTAATGGCCTACCTGGCCCTTTTCCCAGGAGAAATGCCATAGTCCTTCCCAGAAGCCACATCCTCTGTGCACCATCTTGATAGAATGTATCTGCCCGTCAGAATCAATTCATCATGCCTGTCAGCACCGGGAATGGCCTCTCTGGCTGAAACAGTGGCGACACCCCTCAGAATTGAAGAATTCTTTGCCTTGGAAACCCATGTAGGTCGGAGGGGAAAGTTGAGTCTGGGTGGCATGCCGTATTCTTAGGGTACGTTTTCTCATCTCTGGAAACTACCCTTGTGCTTTTATGTCACCCAGCTAACTTTGCTCGTCACCGAGCCATGCTGTCAGCGCAAACCTCTGCGGCCTTGCTTGGGCCTAACACCATTCGTTTTGGAAAGAAGAGAGAGCTGGCAGAGCGGAATTGTAATAACAGCTCTTAGTATTTACACCTTTTGTTTGAGACCGTCAAGCACTTTTTTTGATTGAGCCCTCTAAAATTAAACAATTTTTGAATGTGTACCCGCATTATATATATATTTATTTTTACATTACACATGTGTGTTTCTTTACTAACACACTATGTATGTACATTAGAAAACATACACAAGATTAAATTTTTTAGAAAGCCAAAATTAAGTTGACATAAGCAATAGCTGAAAATATCTTGCTCATCATGGCTTCGTTGTACTGTCATTACCTGCTATCACAAAACACAAAGATGGGTCAGGCAGAGCTCAGGTGAGAGAGGATGTAAATCCCTATGTCTGATACTTCTCCTAGTATTTTCTAATTGTCGTTGTCTCTACTTCTTGTCGCATCTGAAAATTTGGTACTTCTTTTCAGCTAGAATATGACTGGAGGGAATTCATTCTAAGAGAAGTATAAATGCTACTCTTCTTATTTACCTATGCGTACACTGCTAATACTGTCTTCGATCCGTTGTTTCTATGCAGGAATATTTTTAGTCCCCTTGTCCATTCTGTATATGTGAGGTTGAACTACATAATATCCATAATGCCATGAAGCAAGAACATGTAAACTGTAGTGACTTAACTTTTGTTCAAAGCCCAGAGAAGAGTGAGGACTGAGGACACTGCTAGTGAGCCCCCTGCACCGTGCAGGGCCGAATCTTGCCGCCGGATGCTTTATCTCAGGAACCGTCCATGACCTGTGGCCACAGCCATGAATGGAGTCTCACTGTGTTTATTCAACATTATAAAGCCAAATTTCTTATTTCTTAGATAAAAAAGGAGTTAAAATATAATAATTTCTGCCTGAATCCCAACGGATCGTCTTGTGGAACTCTGGGGTGTCCACCCCATTTGGAAACCAAAGGTCTACGGGATTAATTTCAAACACATTAGCATTGACATAAAGGTCCTTCTCTGTCTAACCTCAGTCCACCTTGCCAGCCTCATCTCCCGTTGTTCTCTGTCACGTACCATTGAGACTTCTCACTGCTTCTTAAACAGGAAATTCCCTTTAATAAGTTCGTTTCTTAGTACTTACTTTTGGACTGGACCAGAATGCCTTTCTCCTGTTCTCCATTTGTCTAACTCTTCCCTAACTTTGAGGACCCAAGTTAAGTCTTTAAAAGGCCTGATTCCCTTAGACCAGAGGTTAGCAAACTTTTTCTATAAAGGGCCAGATAGTAAGTATTTTAAGTTTGGCAGGCCATACTCTTTCTGTCACAACTGCTCAGTTCTGCTACTGGAGTGCCAGAGCAGCCATAAATGATACAGATGGAAACAAATCTTAAGCAACGATTGTATAAAAATCCTAATTAATGAGATTAAAGGAATGGGCTTGAGTTAAAACTAGGCTTTCTATCAGGGCAGTCAGTGTCCTGCTCACCTGACCATCCACATTCATGTTCTCATCACATTGCCTTGGCCCACGGCTTCAGTGGTATCTGGAGAATCACTTCATCTTCAACCACACGGCCACTGTTAAGGCCAAAACCTCCCTATGTTTATATGTTGCTTTATGGTTTGCAAAACAAGTAGCATAATTCCCATTTTGTGGATGAGGCAACTGAGGCACGTTAAATACCTTGCCCCAAAGAATGATAGAGCTGGGACTTCGACCCCGGTGTTCTGATTCCAACCTAAGCTCTTTCACTAGACCACGGAGCCTCTCAAGCAGTTAGAACAAAAAGACACAGTGCAAAATTAGTTCAAAGAAGAAACTGATCCCATGTGAAATTCCAAAGAGAACTTGGAACAACGTATGTGAGAATTTCAATGGTAGTTAGTCGAGTCAACCCAATAGAAATATAGACACCTTGCCAACTTCACACAAGATACATAAGTCTCACAATCAATTTAACTAACTTTCGTTTATCTTGGAAACACAAAAATTTAGACCAGAAACTGGCTTGAATGAAGAGATTCACACCAAGCCTGCAATCCTGCTACTCTTGTAAAATGTTTCACGAACCTCAGTGTTGAAGACCTTACTATTTTGTTTGACTGTGAAGGCAGCCTATGCATACTTGCCACCAGTGGAATGTTAATACTGACTCAGAAGCAAGAGGACCACTGACTGAATCACCACCACTTACTATAGTCCTCTGCTCTGTATTCATTGGAAACCTCTTGCCTCAGTTTGGGCTTGACCCAACCCACTCAGAAGGAGAGAGCAATTTTGCAGCCCCGCATGGAGGGACTCCAAGCCAACCGTATCTATTTCCAAATGGTCTGACGCAGCAAGTGGATCATATTTCCTTTGGAGGCTTGGCTGAGGACAGTTGGGTTGGTGACATTGAGCCGGAGTGAATAAAGTAAGGCTGTCAAGAAAAATCTGGAATGGTCTCCAAGGAGATAGGACTAATGAAATGCCCAGGTCAGGATCTGGGTGCTTTCTGGAGAGAATCAAAAGAGAAAGGAGGACAAGGTGACCATGTGTGAAATTCAAATGAATCCACAGTGATTTGAGAAAGCCAGGCAGATTGGCACCTGCCCAGTACCTTTCTGAGAGCAGGCACTAAGCCTAAAATAATTCACAAAATCTACCTCTCATTTTTATTCTTACCTTTAATCAGATTTTTTTTATTGAAAATTTTTTATGGTTGATTCCCTGTCCACTTTCCCCCCACCCTGCCAAATGTATTTGCCAAAGACCAACAGACCCCTGTGTGCAATTATTCTAGCCTCGGGGAATAATGATTAAGGAGTTCCAAGAACGGGATGTGGGAATAGCAGAGAAGTTAGGTTTCATTTAAGGTCCTTGGAAAGAGGCAGGTACTCTAGTTTGCTCGGATGGAAATGGAGCCAGTTCTTCATAGATCCCGGGAAAGGATAAGCTGAGCCCTAAAACCAACTCCCAACCCAGGGAAGTTTCTGTTCTCATGGATACAGACAGATTGTTCCAGGGGCACGTATTTGCTTCATTGTTCCCTGCTTTATTTGTGCAAAAATATTTTCAAAGTAAAGGCATAGTGACAACGTTGGGCTCTTTGAGCTGTTCTTGAGCGAGAGGAGGTGTGTGCTTCTGGCTGTCCACTTGGCAATGATGTCTTCACGCTGCTTCTTTCCACCCAACTGTCTTGGCCACTGGAGTTGTTTTAGCAGAAAACAGCCTAAAAAGAACACCAATCACTTCCCTTTGCTTCATGCTCTTCCCATCGACTCAACTGGCATGTTCCAGGCACCTGCTGTGTGCCAGGAGTTTTCTTCAGAATGGAACAAGACTGCCCTTGCCCTAGCAGTCTACCAGGAGAGACAGTCAAGTATGCTAAGCACCTGGGGCAGAAATAGTGTGAGAAACACTATGGAGACTCAGGGGAAGAAGCCGTTGTAAAGCAGCTTCACCAGAAAGCAGATGTGCAAAAGGGGAGAGGGCCTGACTGTAAAGGGAACTCTGTCCGTCACTCATTCTTCCACATATTGATTGCTCAAACATTTATTACCTGCTTGTTATTTGCCAGGAAACGCGGGTCTAGGAATTCAAAGATGAATAGGACATAGAGCATAGAGTTAGAGTGGAGGGGAGAGGGAGGAGGTGGTGTAAGAGGAGCTGAAAAGCAGATTGGGCCAGATTGGCAAGGGCCTTGCATGCCAAGCTGAGTCTGAACCCTGTTCCGTGAATAATGAGGAGCCTTTGAAGGTCTTGATGTGGATGGTGGCACAGATTTCCACCCTACCCCATTATCTCTGACCTCGGCCCCTGATTTGTTTCTCTCCTAGAACTGGCTACATCTTGGAAGGATTTTATTCACTTGTCTGGTCTGTGCTTGTTTCCTGTCCAACTCCCCAACTGGAATATGAGCCCCACGAGGACAGGGACCCTACTTAGTCCTACTCACTGTTGCATGCCGAGTCCTGGGCACAAAGTGGGCCCTCAGCAATATTTACCAAATCAGATCTGTATTCAGAGAATTGTCTCCTGTTTATAGAGTGGAGGGGATCTGAGGGTGTGAGGGTGGGTGATTCCATAAGAAGGACTATAGTAGCAGAGAGATGCTGGGAGTCTATGGTGGCACAGATGAAGGAGGAAAGATTTAAAGGGCTCAGTGGAGTTAATGCTGACAGACCTTGATGAGGGAGAGGGAGGGGTCGGAGGTGACTCTAAGGTTTCCATTGGGATGTCTGAGTGGCTGGTGATACCACTGAGAGAGAAAGGAGAGGGGAGGAACCCAAGGAAGGACTTGCCATGGGAAGCAGGAGAGCGTAGATAATGAGATCAGTTTTGGATATGTGTGATTTGAGACAACTGTAGAATGCCTGACTGGAGATGTTCAGCAGACAGTCGGAAATATATGTGGGCAATCCAGGAGATGGCTGGGGCTGAGGTCACAGGTTTTCGGTGATAAATGAAGCCAGCAGAGAGCAAGGTTGCTCAAGGAGCATAGAGTTCGAAGAGACAACAGAAGCCCAAACCTGGAGGAAACACAATTTAATGAGACAGTAGGAAAGAGGAGCAATGGAAAGACAGAAGGGGAGAGGTCCAAGAAGTAGGAGGAGAAGAAAGCAGGACTCCCGGATGCCACTGAGAATCCAATGCCCACCTAGGACAAAGCAGTGAGAATAGGAGCTGCCCTCTTGGCTGACTAATACTGCCCATTTCTTACCATGTTGGTGGTAAAGGGAGGCTCTTAGCAGTTCTGGGTCACTGGGAAGAATATAAACACATCTGTGTAGTTTATCAGGACTTTCTCCTTCTAACAGGCCCTGGGGGAGGGGCCAGATTTAGTGATGGGCAGAATGGTGTGCCTATTTGAGGGTGTTCTCAGCTTGGAAACATTTTTTGAGTGGGCAGCTACAACTCAAACACCAGCAAATCCTGCCTCTTTTCACTTCCTACCAAAAATGGCTCATGTGGATTAAGCAGTTGCTTGACCAGTGGCCCCACTTTGGGGCCTGGGTTCAGGTTCCAGCAGGATTATCGTAAATGGTGACTGGTTCCAGTTCTCTCAAGGAAGAGGTTTTCCTCTGGGGGCTGGTTCACAAGTTAGTGCTCATCTTCACCTTCTCTTAATATGAACCTCTTTTTCTCAGCATTCCCCGTCCCACCCAACCCTGTTTCTACAGACACCTCCTTCCGCCTTCCTTCTTGCCACCCGTGTACTACTTACCACTTCTGTCTCCTGCCCCCTAGCACAAGCCAGTTCCTTATTTTAGGCACTGAAAATGTTGCAGAAATGAGACGAGAACTTACAGAGAAGCCCAGGACACAAAACAGACCAAAGAGGAGAGGCTGTAGCTAAAGGGGGGACTGGAGGGGTCTAGCCATCCTGTCCCTCAGGTTCCTAGCGCTCCAGGGGGTCTGCTGTGAGCCTCTGAGGCAGGAGAATCCGCACCGGCCTGAGAGTCTGCGGGTCTGGACTCCTTAGCCCCATCTCTTTCCCCGGTCTCTGTCATATTGAGGTCCTTCCTGGCTCTGAACTTCTCTGAGAGAGCGTCTGCTGGTCATGAGTCACTCTTTTCCTGGGCCTTTTCCCTCCCAGAGAAAGAACAGTCCAGGCTGGTGCAGAGTGGGGGAGCAGCACGACCCGGAACATGCCCCCCTCCCCGTCGCCGCCTTGGTTTCTACCAGAGCTGCCTGGCTCAGGCTCTCGGGCCTTCTCTATGAATGGAGTCATTTAGTCCATGTGGGTTGATCACAGCTTCCCCGGAAAAGGCTGCCTGGGAAGAGGACTCAGACATGGGTGTCCCACTGGAACCTAGACCCCAGCGGTCCTGTCTCCGGGGCCTCAACTGTTCTCTTGAGCAGGGAGGCAGAGGGAGGAAAGGGAGACACTTTGTAAAGTCAGCATCATGTCCTCACATTCTCTGTCTGTCTGTCTGTCTGTCTCCCAGCTCCCTTTGGGTTTGGTGCTGGGTGAATCCTGGCAGTCCCCCTGCCAGGGACCGCCTGCTCTCCCGCGTGGGGCACACACGCTGGGGCCCAGCCCAGCCCAGCCCTGCCGCATACTTCCACTCCGCTCGTGCGTCACCTCTATTCATCTTGTTTAGTGCTCGGCTTGGCTGCAGATGCTGTAAATACCGTAATTTTAGACTCCCTGATTGGAAAGAGTTGCAGGGAGGGGAGGAGAGCAGTTTGGTTTACTCTTTGGGAGCTAGTTCCAAGCTGGCTCTGCCACCTTCTGTGTGCCCCTCTTCACCAAACTGTGGCCCCATCAGGGCCCCCCCCCTCTTTTTGTGTTCAGGCCTGACTTCCCTGAACCTGGGGAGGAGTGAGAAGGACAGATAGGATGTGTCTGGGCCCTTGGCGTGGAGAACTGCGGGTTCTCACAGAGAGCTCCGAGGCTGAGTGTATCCAGGGCCACATGGGGCAGGGGTCCTGACCCAAGCCAGACAATGCCGAGGGCGGGCTGCCTGGGGATTAGACCCCCACCCAGGGCCGTGTTCGGGGCACTCTGGGGATGAAGTGGGGGCTGCCAGAGGCCCCTGACCCTTCCTGAGCTCTCTCCCTTTCTGCTCTTTCCCTCCTGACCTCCCTCTGTGGGGGGCTGTCACTCCCAAGGGCCTTAGGCAGCGCTCCCAGGGTTGTCAGCTAATCCCTCCTCCCAGCCCTCTGCTGCTTAGAGGCGTAATTTGCATTTGATTACGGGACCCCTGAACAGGGTCGGAGATTCAAATCCCCGGGAGAGACTTCGAGGGGCCAATGTTTTCAGGCACGGAATCAGAGTAGGAGCTGAGAGTTTTGAGCCCAGGGCACGTCAGGTCCTTCAAAAGCCACCAGATAGACTTCCAGCTGTCTGTCCCACCTCCTCAGCAGGACAATCCGAATTCCAAGGCTCTGAGTCGGACCTGGAAAGGTCTTCATTTTTGAGCCTCTGTCTATAAGTCATAGAATGTTTGAGCCTGGGAGCCTGCTCAGATTTCTTTGAGTCTAACCTGATGAGAAGCGACTTGCGCCAAATCACAGGGCCAGGTAACCACAGGATAGTTAACCCACATCTGGTGCTTAGTCCCTGCCCTGGACACATTTGTATAGAAGACTCTAGAAGAAAGAAAAAAGGTCTGGTAGGTGTTTCTTTGTTACTGATTGCTAGGGGAAGCCACGGCAGGATCCTAGTGCTAGTGTGTGACGGCTGGTCCCCTCCGGTGACAGGAAACTTGCTTTCTGTAAGGCAGCCCATGAAAACCTTGGTCCGCTCTGACTCTGACTCATGGAACAGTTCTCTACTGCCGCGAGCTGTTCGTGCTGAAGATGCCTTGCCGTGACCCTGCACTGATCTGGACTAATTCAGGTTAGGGTCTAGCGAAGCTCAGGCATCAGACATCCCCAGCAAAATGGTCTTATCGCTCTGCATCCTACAGTCCTGTAGAATGAATCAGAATCACAGCCAACACGGTCTTCCCTACGAGAGGTGTGTGTGGCCTGGTCTACTTTGAGAAAAAGATGGGCCTCCTGCATAAACAGCATGTTGCCTGTTATGCAAATGGACCGGGGTACTTGGAACAGTTCGCTCTTGTAGTGGATTAACAATTTCCCCCTGAAAAAAAACCAGTTCCATAGAATTCGCTAAGCACACTCTTCCTTCATACACAGTATGGGATTTTTTATCAGCTAGCCCCGATGGGCCCAAAGTCTGGAAGCTCTGCTATATCCAATCCATCCATTCTCACAGTGATCTGTGTTCTAGAGAGGTGGGGGTGAGGAGGGGGTTGGGTACAGGTCTTCTGGAGAGATTGGATAATAACAGCACATTAGTGAGAGAAGGGGTTGCTTCCAAAATTTTCAAAAATAGTTAAGGAGAGGGTATTTATAACCACAAGGCCTGGTCAGTGGAGACCAGGAACATGCTAGCGGAGGGTGAGGAAGGAGAGGCAGGAGAGCTTGGAGGTGGTACAAGACAGGAGTTTAAAATTGTTTTCCGGGGCGCCTGCGTGGCACAGTCGTTAAGCGGCTGCCTTCGGCTCAGGGCGTGATCTTGGTGTTCTGGGATCGAGCCCCACATCAGGCTTCTCCGCTGGGAGCCTGCTTCTTCCTCTCCCACTCCCCCTGCTTGTGTTCCCTGTCTCGCTGGCTGTCTCTCTCTGTCAAATAAATAAATAAAAATCTTTAAAAAAAATATAAATAAATAAAATTGTTTTCCTTCTATAAAATTCCCATCGTCCCCTAGGCAATCAGTCTTGACAGCATCCCCCACCACCCCACAAATTGGGTCTGTACAAAGACCTGGTAAAGAAAACCCTCCGCGGGGCTCCCTACCTCCCATCCTCTGACCTCACGCATGACCTCCCCATGAGTCTGCCATGTCATCTCCACATCCACTCTGTCCTGAGCTCCACCCCAGAGTACCGCTCCCACATGTCCCTTCCTCGCTTCCACTCCCCTGCCCGCAAATTAAATACTCCGCCGTGCTCTGGCCTGGCAGTCAGCACAACCGTGCCCCAGCTCCAGGGGACCTTCCCAGACTCATGCCTTATCCCTTCTATGTACGAGGCCAAAAGGAGCATGTTTGTCACCCCATGGAGTGTCCAGAGAGTGCCTGGCATGTGGTAAGCGTTCAGTTCTTACTATGATTTTATCATCTGTCCTTGGCTTGGACCACTCCTTCCCTCCCTCTCTTCCTGGCTAGACTCCAACACCCCGACCCCCCACCACCTTCATGAGAGGTACTGGCCTCTGGTCTCCTGAAACTGTCTGATGTCAGTCACATTCATATATTTGGCCAGCTTGCAATATTTATGTCCTGGGTTCATTTATTTTTCCAGAATGAAAACACCTCCGGGTCAAGGGCTTTCTCTCACACTTATGTATAAGCCCTCAGCACCTGGCACGATGGACTGTTCACAGTCAGTACTGATTCTAGACTGCATTCTACTTCATTAAGCATTTCCCATGTGCACCTCACTGGGGACGTCCCTACCTGGATGCATCTTTGTAACGAACCAGTGAGTGTTCCCACTGGTTCCATTTTAGGGAGGAGGAAAGTGAGGGCCAGAGGATGTTCACTTGCTTGCAATTGTAGGTAGTGAATGACAGAGCCGGGGTTTGAACCCAGGTTGGTCCACTCTAGAACTTGAACTCGAGCTCCTATGGGCTCCATCACACTCCTGTCATGGAGACAGGGACTGTGTCTTTCCCTAAGACAGGCTTGCCAGTCAGCAACCTGAGGGCCAAATCTGGCCCACAGATGTGTTTGGTTTAGCCCAGGCAGTGTTCTTAAAAAATCAGGACATTTTATGTCATCATCTACACTGCTGGCTCCCCTGACAAACTGGGGAGATCCGGTGACCCTGAATCCTAGCATAAGCGTGAGAAGCAGCCGTACCCTCCTTTCTCTCTGGTCCTTCCAGACGTTGCCTGTCTCCACTGTCCAGTTCATGGTTTCTCCTCCAGGGTGGTGGCCTGAGAGGGACCTCAATTCTTGGTTACGTAGGACTGTCCCGGATAGTATAGAATGTTTAGCAACCCTGGCCCTTACCCACTAAATCGGTAGCACTTTCCTTCGATCGTTTGGACGGTCAAAATCACCCCCAAACATTTCCAAAGCCCCTGTTAAGAAACATCGGCAGGTAATCCCTTGTATCACCACGGCCGGCACACAGTAGGGCCTCAGGTATAAAGGTTAAATAGACTTAGAACGAAATATCCGCACTAAACGTTTCCCCATAGTAAAGGTTCTCGTGTCAACAGAGGCAAAAAAATGAAGTAACCATAGTATTTAAAAAATAAATTATCTGAAGCAAATTTAGCACATTCCTCTAAACACCTGTCCCGTGATGGAAAAAAATTAGTAATAACATGTTCCCGTTGAGGCATTTCCATTCTGCATGCCTCAGCTCCCGCGGTAATGTTAATTGGTTATGGTTTTCTTCTAGGCCTTCCATGTAATGAGAGTTACTGTCCAGCTGTCAACCAGACCCCACCGGGGAAAGGCTGCGTTGAAAGGGACAAGAAGAACTGAAGCGCATGCAGCTTTTACAGAGAAGTAAAAGCTGTTTTGCTGTTTGTTCTAATTATAAAAAATACTGCCTGCTTACAGGAGATATTTCAGAATATAGCAAAATACTAAAAGTAAAAATCACTCATAATTTCATCGCCTGAAGATAATCATTGTTGATCTTCTTGTATATTTCCTTCCAGTCTTTTTTTCCCACCATATGCACGTGTTCGTGTTTGTTGTTGCCAATTTTATTTGGCTTTTAGCAAGATTGGGACATACTGTTCATAAAGTTTTCCTGGCCATCTCATGGCTGCACCCATCGTCAGTTTAATCAGTCCCCTTTGGTTGGACATAGAGTTGCTTCTCGGTTTTTAAAATACACAATACAGCAATCAGCTTCCTTATTCCTAAGTTCTTTGGGGTCACTCTGATTATTTCTATAGAAAGTGTGATATCGGCCTTCGGCACAGGAGGAAATCATCCCCTCCACAGGGAGACGGTGTTGGCTCTCGATCTAGAGAAGAAGGGTGGAGTAAAGGGGAGACTGAGGTCTGGTAAGGAATGTCCAGGCAGGGAGGAGCCTGTGTGGTTGGACTCGTATCTCCTAGTGCAGCTGCAGCCCGGCCATGTGCCCAGAGTGAGGGGGGGCTGCGGGGCTGGGGACTAGGATGCCGAGCTCTCACCACAGGAAGCAAACAAGGACTTAACCAAAGGATGAAAATTGTTTGGCACTGCTGAGAGCCCAGTTGCGGTCACCCCGTGGGATTTAGTGATAGAGACCATTGGCAGAGACACCCAAGTCTCTCCGCAAAGCTGGGAGACAGAAGCCAAGGTGGGGTGAGGGTGTAAGGGTGGGGATAGGATTAACTCAGGTTTGGGAAATGGTCTGGCAGATCCAGCCAAAGTTCAGAGGGGCTGGTGAGAGCCTCACAAAATCTTTTCCCACCCCAAATAGGAAGATTACTGTAACACCTAAGTAAAAATAGTTTTGCAACCTAGCAAAGGGAAAAAGGAAGTTCTCTTTGCCTATGAAAATGGCTTTACAGACCCAACCTGAGTTGGACATAGACCCTGAGTGGCTCTTACGGTCTAATAATAACAACGAACAATTTCTACAGCACGTCACTGTTTACAAAATGCTTTATGCATTATATTAGCCTAATCTTTTAGGATAGGTGTTATTAAACATCATCCCCCATTTAGCAGAAGAGAAAACTGAGGCTCAGATAGCATGATTTGTCTCAGTGCAAACAGCAGTGGAATTGGGCTCCAGACCAGCATGAAGGACTGAGTTGGAATAATGAATACATTCTCTTATGACCAAGTCCTCTGTCCTTGCAAGATGACTTTTGTTGGAAAACAAATACGTCCTGTGCCTGCGACCTGGACCTCCTTAGCAAGATGAATTAACCTGGTGAGCTACCAGGAAGAGCCAGTTCTTCCCATGTTTAGAGAGTGGGCTTAGTGATTTACCTACCAGACTGGTCTTGCTGTGCCTGGAACAGACCATGTATGTTCCCTCCGTAGGACCATTCCCTATGCAGGTGGTTCCTATACCTAGAATCTTCTCCTCCACACGTGGCCACGGCTCATGCCCTACCCTCTTCGACTCTTTGCGTAAATGTCACCTCAGTTGTGCCTTTCCGGACCACCTTATTTTATTTTTTTTTTAAAGATTTTATTTATTTATTCGACAGAGATAGAGATAGCCAGCGAGAGAGGGAACACAAGCAGGGGGAGCGGGAGAGGAAGAAGCAGGCTCATAGCGGAGGAGCCTGATGTGGGGCTCGATCTCACAACGCCAGGATCACGCCCTGAGCCGAAGGCAGACGCTTAACCGCTGTGCGCCCCTTGGACCACCTTATTTTAAATTACACCCCTCCCACCACCCTCACCCACTGCTGGCACTTCCTGTCTTCCTTCCCTGCTTTATTTTTCTTCACAGCACTGATCACTTTCTAATAGGCTATGCATTCTATTCATTCTCTTGTTTCTCTGCTAGAATGTGTGATGAGGACAGGATTTCTGTTTTGCTCCCTGCCCTTTCCCCACGCCTAAAACAAGCCTGGAACATGTTAGGTGCTCAAAAAGTAACTGTTGCATGAACAGCAGTAGAGCTATTAGAATAAATAAAAATTCCTCAAGAACATTACCACAGTGACTACTAGCTCGGGATACGGAATCAGGACCTGTCTGCCCCCTTCGCGCCTTCCTTTCTCCTGTGGTAAGTCCTACCTGCTCTGCACGGTCACCTTTTACAATTACAATATTTCTGGAAGGGACAACACGTTCAGCCTTGACATCAATCCATGAAGCAGATAGTGCAGGGGAAAACCCCACATCAAGGGAAGTGGGTGAGTCACACCCTGGACAAGCCAGGTCTCCTGGTCCATCTGGTGGGAGGAGGCCTCAGGGTCTCCTTGGGCATGTCCCACACCGTCTGTGATTCCAGCCAGGTGTGAATCAGTGCAGGGCAGACGGGAGACGGTGGCGGGCGGGGGGGGGGGGTGCTTGGTGGAGGGACGCTCCCTCCCTCTCACCTGTTGGAATTGCCAGCTTCCTGGACAGCTGGGCAGGTGAATCCTGGGACGTCTGTTCATTGACCTGTATACGAAGGAAAAAGTTCTGCTCGCCCCTCTTGGGGTCCCTGGCTGGATCTGAAAGGTACACTGACAAAGAGAGTGTAGCAGGAGGAAAGCATCCCTACTCGCGTAACGTGAGTTGTATGTGACGCGGGAGCTCCACAAGGAAATGGAGGCCTGAGGAAACAGCTGGACCTGAGACTGTGGTGCCAGGAGTGCTGAGGAGCGGCAGTCGTGGAGGAATGAGGCAGCTTAAGGAACAGGAGGCAAGTGTAGTAAACTGGGGGAAGCTTAGCAACGCCTGTTGGCTAGGATTCTTCTCGTTGTCCCTTTATCCTTGGGGCTAAGGGATACCTCCAGGTTTGGGAAGGGCACCCTGCAGATGAGGGTTTTGCGACCTGTTTCAGGGGAGCAGTGTTGGCGAGCGGCAGGGTGGGGGAGGGGGGCAGAGTGCCGCTGCTGCTCCTGCCATTTTCCCAGACTCCTTCAGCTGAAAATGCCGAAATGCCAAGGTGCCGTGTGTTGGGGTAGCGTGTTCTGAACCCCATCACCGCCATGGGGTTGCAGGGTCCCTTCTCTTCGGGTGGGGCACCGCTGAGTTACCCACTTACACACTCCTCCCTTCGTCCCCACATTCATTTATTCAGTAGATACGCACCGAATGTTCACCACGCGTTTGGTGCCATGTTAGGGCCTAGAGAGGCTGCGTAAACAGAACAGACTCAGGCTCATGGCTCCCAGTCTGTAAAGGGGACAGACCTCAAACTTGAAAGTCTGTCCAGACCTAGGGCCACCTTTTGGTCTGACTTTCCTATCTCCCTTGGGGTCTTTTCTTCCCAGAGCCTTGCTTGGGCCCCCCCAGGAACCAGTGGCCTCCTCCCTGCTCTCCCGTCTGCACCCTCCCTCCTTGCAGGGCAGGCCTGCATTCCCACCAACTGCCCCCCAGACTTTTCCAGAAGCCAGAGCTAGATGGAGGATTGCAGCCCCAGGCTAGCCAGTGGGCTAGTCATGGGGAAAAAAGTGGGCACAGCAGAAGACACCTCTAATTCCCTAAGAAGAGCCTTCCCTGTCCTGCATGGCAGGTGCCAGCATTGAGAGGGAGTAAGGTAGGTCAGAACAGGAGGAGCCCATAGCAGTGGGGGGGCCCCCAGGGTGGAGGTGGGGCAGGCTAAGGGGAGGTGGCTAGAAAGAGAACGAGAGAAAAGAAGAGATTAAGGGGTAATCTGAGTGTGAAAAACTAGAGGGGAAATGGCACTGGACGTTTGGGCAGGGTGTGGTGTGAATCCCCTGCATGGCTTCTGGAGAAAACCCGCGGTGGGATCACATTAGGCCCGAAAGCATTAGGAGTTGCCGTGTTTCTCTGTGAGTCCAAGCAGAGGCCGTGCTGCAGGGACGGCCAGGCTTTGTGCAGTTTACAAGCGCAATTCCAGTCCCCCTCTCTCCAGGTCCTCAATCCTCAGCTGGGCTCTCAAGGCCTCTCAGAGAAGCACCTCTGCTTACCTTTCCAGCCTTGTTCCCTGCCACGCCACCTGACCTTTTCCACACACCAGGGGGTTCCACTGTTCCCTGGGTAAGCCATATGCTTTTCTGCCTCTCTCACCCCCCATTCTAGCCTGTTCTCAGGAATCCCCAGCCTCTCCAGCAGTCTCATTCCTTCTTCTATGTTCCCAAACCTTGTGAGTCTCACACCTCCGCCCAGAGCTTTCTTCACCTCTTCCAAGAAGCCTTTGCTGGCTACCGGAAAGCATCCTCTGTTCGTCCCTACACATCCTCAACCTCTCCTTGGACGTTCTCCATAAACTCCCCTGTAGGCGGTCATTATCTTCTTGGACACGACTTAGCTGTTGTACCATCTAGATTCCAGGGCAAGTCCCGGAAAGTTTGCCCATGGAAAGTGCTGGTAGCGAAGGCAATCAACATCCCAAATGGGCATGCTCCCTTGAGTCTAGTCCCTGGAAACAACTCCAGTGGCCTTGAAGAATTAATATTGCTGTCAGAGGGGCTGCCCTCCAAAAGGTCCCAATAAGTCTTGTTATATGCAAAGTGGAAAAGGTAAGGGACTGTTCTCTGCATTTCCTGCCTTTCAATTGAGTGAGGACAGACAGATGATTTATTGGGCATTTCCTAGCCTCTCCTTCACCATAGGAAACCAGCCTGAAAAAAAGGTGCAAATTTTAAAAAGATGTGTGGCTGTTTCGAGGGGGCGTGGGGAGAATGCCTGTGTACCATTAAAGTGAAAAAAGAGAACCTCTCACAGCGGGAACTCTGATCCAGAGGCAGAC
This sequence comes from Ursus arctos, assembly GCF_023065955.2. Classification (NCBI taxonomy): domain Eukaryota; kingdom Metazoa; phylum Chordata; class Mammalia; order Carnivora; family Ursidae; genus Ursus; species Ursus arctos. Next base: position 31,527,692 of record NW_026622930.1, on the reverse strand, counting down.
GACCCATAAATTCCCACCACCCTTTGAGGGCTCAAAGCCCCTGGTGCTGGTGCCGGGAGAGTAAAGCTGTGAAGTGTCGTCGTCTCGCCCCAGCTTGGGCTGAGGGCGGTAGAGGTATGGCCTGGGCCGTCAGCAGTCACCACAGAGGAGCAGGGGGTGTGGGGGCCTTCACAACCTGTCAAGTGTTGGTTACAGTTGGAAGCACTTAAATATCTCCACCCAGCCCCTTCCCCACAAGAGAGAGCCAGGGAAAGCAGCCAAGGCGGGGGGCTCAGCAGATGCAAAAGCCTGACCGATGCTTCCCTACCACTTTTCAGTGGGAGTCCTGTTCGTTTCCGGGCGTTGCTCTAACCAGGTGCCACACGCTGGTGCTTAACTGGGTGGCTTAAAACCACAGCCCTGTATTCTCTCATAGTTCGGGAGGCTGGAAGTCTGAATGGAGGTGTCTCCAGAAGGCTCTCCGGGAGTCTCCTTCTTTGCCTCTTCCAGCTGCTAGTAGCTACTGGCAACTGTGTTGATCCTTGATTTGTAGATGGTCCCACCAATCTCTGCCACCATGCTCTCGTGGCTGTCTTCCCTGTGGGTATGCATCGTCTCCCTGCGTATGTCTTAGTCTGTGTCTCTTCTTAGAAGGACACCAGTCATAGTGGAACAAGGGCCCACCCTACTCTGGCATGACCTCCTCTTAACTTCCGTCTTAGTTACATCTGCAAAGACCCTATTTCCAAATAAGGTCATAATCACAGATAAGGTTTTCAATATATTTCCTTGGGGTGCAATTCTACCCACAATAGGGTCAAATGTGTATTGTCCATGGCCTCACTGGGAAGCCTTAGGTTACTCAGCCACTGACTGTGTGTTTGTGTATGTGTGTGTGTCTGTGATTAGTATTTATATAATGTGTATATATATACACACCCACACAAATACCTATACACACATATGTGTGTATACATATATATACAAATACCTATAATATGCATTTACCTATCTACAACTATAATATAATAGGTTATTTGTAATATGTATACAAATACCCGATTTGTATTTACGTAGTATCATGTATATATGATCATATATATATTATGATATCATATATGTATATGATACTGTATAAATACATACGACACTGCATATGACATTATATAAATAAAAAGAGCAGGCGTATGTGATTTGTATATGTGATGTATGACATAACATAAATATATATGACACTATATAAATACCAATCATAGGAGCAATTCTGAGTAATGCCCTAATTTTATTAATCTAAAGACACAGAGCTGCTCTTACTCTGTTTCCTGTGGTTTTCCCACTAACGAGATGCTGGGAAAGGTCTGTCTTTGCTCAGGCTGGACTCTGATGAGGACATGGGCATGCAGGATAGACAGAGGCACCGCGTGGCTGCCCGGGTGTCCCAGGGCCACAGGGAGGCAGCTCTGCCAGCCGAGCAGCCTTCTCCCCTACCTTGTTTCAGAGGAGAAGACCCAGACCCGGACACGTGACGTGGCTCATCCAGGTCCACGGGGGGCACAAACAGTTCGACACGTAGAAGTCGGGTCTGCACACACCCAGAGGCTCCCCGACTCACGCCACTTCCTTCTCTACCTCCTCCATGCCCCACTTTCCCAACTAATAGATTTTTCACTTGAGTTACTTCCATTGAGCATGCCCAGATATTATAGGTGGTCGCAAAATAGCACTGTTTTCCCTGCAAATGAGCTGGGAAATTATTTTCATGGAGGTCTTACTAGACACCAAGTTTAAAGTCCTTTGTGTTCAGTTGTTCTGGGGTTCTGGTGAGGTGGGAGGGGAATCCATTCCTTTTTCAGTTTTATGAAGGATTTTAAAAAGAACTTTTTTTTCCCCAAACTCCAAACCGACTTGACTAAATGTTTCATCTCATTTTCTGGACACAGTGGCCTGCCTGGGATGCCTTTGATGAGCTTGGGGCTCAGGGTCCCCCAGGGGCTCCCTCTCTCCCATGCCTCTCTGAAAGTGGCCTTCAGAGGTCTTGAAAGGCCTCTTACCCTCACACACTCCTCTGCGCCAGGTGGCCTGCCTGGGTCTCCACCCTGCTTTCTCCTCTTTGCAAGGCTGCCTGACTTCCCTGTTGAAAGTTTAGGGCCTGATTCACTCTCCATCCTGCTTGCTGGGATCCTCCAGCAGGAAACCGACCACATTCAGGACTGCCTTTTTAAATGGGGTTTGGGAGGCATTCTGCTTGGGACCTCCACTGGTGACTTTTTGCCAGGGCCTTTACCCATCTAGGACTTCTTAATAGACTGGCAGAGATGGTGCACACAGCCTCCCACACCTTCCTCTGCCACTCCCCACTTCCTCTCACCCCGGCCTCCCCATTCGAGAACACCCATGCCTGTACCCAAACACACTCTGAGCTCTTCGCACGGTGCCCATATCAGAGCCTCGGAGGGACAAGAGGCAAGGTGCAGCGGGACACTGCCCGGTTTCTGCTTGGCCACGTCTGGCTTGTGTTCAACACAACCTAATTCAGAGAAAGCCTCTAGGGTGGGCCTCAAACTTCAGGGAGCATCAGAATCCCTTGGGGAGCTTGTTTAAGAATGCAGACTTCTGGTCCTGATGCTGAAAATCTTATTGAGGGCTCTGGCAGAGCTGGAGAATGTGCATTCTTGAAGCTCCTGGAAGCCTCCAGTGCTGGTGGCCTAGGGGCCACCCTGGGAGAAGTGTGGCTTAGTCCTTGGCCAGGCACGCTCACAGGGGCCTCAGCTCCGCACAGCATGCCTAGGGCACTTAGTGAGGTGACTAGGAGGAAGTAAAGCCAGGAGGGCAAGGGCGCCACTGAGGCACCGGTGCGAACCGGGGAGGCATAGGCTTGCACGTGGGAGCCGGGTAGACGCAGGCCAGTCCCAAGGGTGATGGCTCAGGGACCACTGTAGGTTTCTTCATGGAAACACTGCTGGCCCAGTGATTGAAGAGACGTTTCAATCTCCTGCCACCAGGGTCGGTGCTGGGAGAGCCCTCTCCTGGATCGGGGCGGGGGCGGGGGGGTACCGTCATCAAGCCAGACAGAGGAGCTCCTCCTGATGCCACAGGTCTGAGGAGGAAGCTCCTTCAGCTTCTCCTCGGAGGCAGCACGGCACGGAGAGCAAAACTCCTGGCTTTGCGATCACCTGCCTGGGTGATTGTCACCCGTCTGGTGTCTCAGCGGAGACTTGAGCAAACTGTCCTTTCCCTGTGCCTCTGGAAGAGGAGGACAAGAGTACCCACCTCAGGGGGTTAGTGGGGAATAGATGAGGTCACGTGGGCCAAGCGCTTAGCAGTCCTGGGAGCTGCCAGGGCTGGAGGGATGCGACCTGGCATCTTTGTTCTCATAGCTGCTCCCATCTGCCCGGCCGCCCATCTCTGACGCTGCCTCTTGTCGAATTAGACCACATGAATAATTTGGATAGCCTGTAAGTGTCCTTGTCTCTCTGTTCCCAGAAAGCTTTGGGGTCTCCCTCTTCCTCCGGCTGAAAGCCCTTGATGCCCTTGCAAGTACTCTTTTGGAATAGGCAACAACACCATCCTCTTCCTCTCCAAGCGGCCCCACCTTGTGGGACATTCGCAGCCCCTTCCAGTCATGCTGAAGGAACCTCTCAACAGATGGGGGCCAGACCCTTGCAACCAAAAACTCTGGTTTTGAATTCCAAACCTCTGCCTGAAGAAGGCTGTGTGATCTACAAAGTGAGATCGGGAGTTCAAGGTTGCAATCAAAGGGTCCTGAGCAGATGGAGAAAGGAAATGCATGGCTGCAGAAGCCCAGAGAACACCCAGTTACTCCCCACCTCACCCCCCACCCCCGTGCCTTTGCCGTGTCGCCTGGGGGGGGGGGGGCTCTTGTGCTGGTCTCAGCCTCCAAGTGCTCTCTGCCTTGGTTTCCCCCCACAGGATGGGCCAGCACCCGCAGGTGTTGTGGCGCGTGGTACACTAACTGCTTTTATGTGCGGTGGAATATTCGAAGCAATGTTAGTATTGGCTCTCTGTTCTGATGACTCGCTGTGAGGACCCAAGCGGTGAGTGTTGCCGTAGCTTTATGAATCAAAGACCCGAATTTAGCAGAGTAGCTCATCGTTCCCCACGAACTGGTCATTCCCTTGCACCCTCATCAACGGTGCATATCTAAAAGGTTTCCTGCAGGTGAAACCAGTGTGGTTTGTACTCCTCTGGTGTATGGCACAGACGCCCAAGGTGAGCATTCCTCATCCAGAGAAGTGAAGAAGGACAGAGCAACACCCCTGCAAGACAGACTCAAAACCTTCGGGCATTTTCTAGATGGAGAATGTTGCCTACACATGCAAACACGGGCCATGGATCTCCACAAAGAAAGACCCTATTCCTGTTGCTCCGCAGAAGGACCTGGGTCCTGCCGAGGCACAGTGAGGGGGCCGGGACACCGACCTCCCTCACCCTGGCGGCTCCCGGCCCGTGGGAAGGCAGAGGCTGGGGGTAGAGCCCCAGTAGGCCTTGTTGACTCTGTCGAGTTCAGAGAGGGCTTTCCATTTGACTTGGCGAAGGAGAAAAGTTCTTTATTTCCCCCAGCCACAGGGCTGGCCGGCCCTGAGGCTGCGGGAGCAGGCTTCCCCTCCCTTCTCTGACTCCCACACCATGACTCGCAGAGGTCAGTGAAAGCCGCATCCAGAACGGGCTGGGCTGGCTTTGCAATGCGCCCCTTTCATGCCCACAGCATGCTCCTTCTTCCCGTCCAGCTCCGCCAGGCAAGCCGTCCCGGAGCTACTCCTGAGCTGGCTTGCTTGCTTGCTTTCTTTCTTTTTTTCCCCTAAGTCCAGAGCCCAGTTATTTACCCAAAGAAAACAGGGAAGTGACAAGGTAACAGAGTACACATGTTGTGAAAATATGCAGGCTGAGGCTGAAGGAAAGAAAACATTCTTCCATAAGTAGCTGCCTTGTTAATTCATTTTCTTCTCCAGATTAGAGCCAGCCATTTCTTGTGCTCCTGCAGGCACCTTCTGTGGTTTCCTGACAGCTGCCTGCAAGGGGGGAGATTTGGCTTGAAAAATGGGCCATCGGTCATGCTTCGGGGGGAGGGCAGAACCCAAAATTCCCAGATTGCTCAAGTTCACTGCTCCCTTTCTAGATGGGAACGAAAGACGGAGAGGTGGTGGGGAGAGGATTGTATAAACGCTGAGGCGTCACCTGATTTCCCATAAGAAATGACAGCTCGGTAATGAACAGTCCTCGGGACGTGCTCTCTTACCCCCTCTGAAATGAGTTTCTGATCCTTGGCAAGCCTGCGCACTGTAGCCTTGAGCAACAGCCACGGGCCGATTCTCGGCAATTAAAAATATGATTGGCCCTGATAGAGAGTTCTTGGGTACCCCCCCCACACATACACACCCTTTTCATTATGTGCCAAAGATCACTTTCCCCAACCTGTTTCAGAACAGCTGCCCGCGTTCGAGAAGCAGGCTGCAGCCCTGTGTACCCTGAGTGGACTTGGAAGGGGCCGGGGTTATTAAACGCATTTGCTCTGCCTGGTGTTTGGGGCAAGAAAAGGGGTGATCTACGTCTTTGGGGGAAGTTGGGCCATAATCAACTTGGGGCTTGATTTTTCTCCACTGGGTCCTTGAAACCTCAGGGCCGGCAGAGAATGGTGGGAAAAGCCTGCAGAGAGGCTTGCTGTGGCCAGCATCAGTCTGGTGCAAATCTTCATGCTTCTTATTTTTTCCCTCCTGAATGCACCCGGTCTCCTTTTCAGCCTGTGGGTGTTGGCCCATGGCTTCTCCAGGCTCCTTTCAGGAGAGGTCACACCGCAGAGGCCTGGACCGCCCCTGTTAGCACTGCTGTGGCACTTTCTGATAACAGGGGGCCTCTGGAGCTTGGCGATCTATCCCGGCTTGGGACAGGCCTGTGAGAAAGAATGTGGCATGGTCCTCTTTCCCAGAGAGGCCGGTCCAGCCCTGAGAGGGGGAGCTCTGGTTGGAGGAGCCTTCCCACCCCTTAGTTATAGCCACAGAGTTCGTCAGCTTCCCACCACCAGCACCCAGCAGCCTTAACCTCAGGACGGGTGGAAATCCGACTGTCTCCCCACATGGCTTGCCAACCACCGCATGGCACCTTCCCAAGAGCCCAGGAGAGGGCTGAATTTTAGGCCTGGAATGGTCTTGACTATCAAACTGGCTTGAAGGAGAAGTGGAAAACTTTGAGATTGAGGTGGATTGTTGGACTTAGGACAAGGTTTGGCCTTTGGGTGGTTGTTTCCGGTGGAGAGAGTTGGTAAGCAGAAGGCACTTGCAATCAGAGCCCGTGGCCTCGCTGGAAGGGACACACAGAGGACCGGTGTTTCAGGCAGGGGCTAGGAAAGCCCAGCCGTGCCCCCTAGTGAGTGTCCTTAACACGGGCCACCAGGTTCCCCCTGGGTGGACACAGCCTCTCCCCACACTGGGCCAGGCTCCAGCCTCTGGCCATAGGTGAAAGACTATTTCCGATGATTGTTTTCAGATAGTCTACATCCAGTGCATGGAAACACAATAGTGACAGGAAAAATCTACTCCCCCTCTCAACACATGCAACACAAAGGTGGTCCCATCCTTCACTATGGGAAGGTCAGAGGACCCTTTTCTCATTCCAGTCCTTGATGTGGGTCCAAGGGAAGCAGTGCCTTTGAACTCGGCAGCATCCACAGCGGGCCCAGCTGGGAAGGTGTGGATGGGGAGCCAGACAGGACATGCTGCCTTATCGGGGGCCAATTTCAGGCCCTCCTGTGAGAAGCAGGCTTCCTCCGGCAAAAGGTGATTTAGAGCCGTTTGCTCAACCATTCCAAAGAGACCAAGGAGGGCCCAGGGCAGTGGAGAACGGACTCTATCAGAGCCAGGCCTTTCTGCTTGGGAGTCTCTGCAGCACCCCTTGAGAGCAAACCTCACTGTGTTCTAGTCCTAGGCAAGTCTCCCTCTTGAACTAGGCACGTCACCTTCTCACTTCTCCATTTTGGCCATCTCAAAATGCCTCCAAGCACCAAACAACGACGCGGAGGAATGAATGCCAAGCCCTTGGTGACGAAGAGCTGGCAGGGAATGGATTCTGTTGCCATTCAGTTTTAAGAACTGGTCTCTGGGCTCCTATGATTGTTGCTGGAAGGTTTTTCTCCGGGGTCTGGGTAAGACTAGTCCTCACAATCATCTTACTCTTCACACCTCCACCTTCCATTACCAGAATCTGAGATTTGAAGCATTAGAGGCTTTGCTTGGTCATCTCAACACAGGATGCTCTGACAGATGACCGTCATGGGGTTTGAATTCTTCCAGAATGGTGTACACACTACTGTGTGAAGACGTCTGAGCTATTGTTGGAAAGTTTTCATCCTCAGGAAGTTCTTTCTTATACTGAGATAGGATCCACCGCTCTGTGACTTTGATCCATTGACCCCATTTTACAATAATTCTCAAGAGCTGGCCAGCACTTTCACCAGGTTCCAATATCCAGACATATAAAGAAGGCTGACCTCTTTGCCCCCTGCCCCCGCTTCTCTCCACATCTCTTGCCTGATCATTAATATCTTCACTACACACTGGACAGACTGACTCTTGCTTTCTCCCTAATGTGTTTTCATCATGGGCTTAACATCTTCATATCAATATTATCTTTTAAGATATTGCTCAAAAGATGCTTTTTTAGGAGAATGTGCTCCAAGGAAGCAACTGCTCCCCTGCACACCCCCATCAGGTTAACCCCACGTGGCTAAGGAGTGTAACTGAGATCTCTTCTTTCTCAGGGTGTTTGCTACTCCTATCCTTCCTTAGTACCACTGTGGCCACAAGCCACTGTTGCTGAGGGAAGCTTTATCTACTTGCATCCCTCGGCTATGCTGGCTGGAAAATTTGAGGACTACATTTCTAGAACAAAGTAAGCTTGCTCCCTCTTCTTGGTGCCAATCCCCCACATTTCCCTGGTTTTTGTCACCCTTCTCACTTGGCTGCTCCGGGCTGCACAGTTCCAGGATTCCCCATTTCCTACAACTGATGAGACACTCATTTACATGGCTTCTTACTAGAATGCTTAGCCCTGGAAAGGCAGGGGATTTTGTTTCTTTTCTTTGCTGCTCTGTCCTCAGAATCGATAACTTTTTGTTGAATAACTGACTGTTTCCCAAGATACAGAAAACCACATTTTCATCTCTTATACTCTGTACTAAAAATCCAGAGAATAAACAAGAAGGTGAACAATACACAAGAAGGCCTATTGTCCGCAGAACTGTCTTATTTACCATCCTTATTAGATATCAGGAAAACAACGTCAAGGCCAAATTACAAACAGTGGCAAAGTAAGTAAGCAGGAAAGCCAGGCCAGCCTCTCAAGCTTGAGCACTCCTTGTCTCACGTGCTGTCATGCCAGCTTCGCTCACCATGTGACCTCGATCCGTTTGTAGAAAGCTCATACTCATGGAGCACTGTAGGATCTTGTCCTCTGCTGGCCAGATCAAGCACGCTCTTCCACAGCTCTGTGCAGAGACGGTCATGAGATCCTAGCATACACCTCCTGAGCTTGGAGAAACTCCTGGTGCCTTGATAACTAGGAGAGTGTTCCGTCTCTCTTCACTCTAAGCACTTCTCGAACTCCCCTTCTACACCTACTATTTTTTTGGTATCACTTCTCAGCCCTAAAACCTATGAGGCCCCCCATGTTCTCCAAAATCAAGTCCCACCTTCTCTGCTTGGCTTTCAAGATTCTTCATCATCTGCCCCACCTCACTTCTCCAATTCAATTTCTCATTACTCTTCAATCCATACTCCCTCCCACCACCTATGGTCAGGCCATGCCATTTATTACCTTCCTATGTGCTCTGCTTGCTTCTTTTTCAATATACTTGTTTTGTTAATATCCCAAATAGACTCATTCTTTTTTAGTTATTAAATAGACTTTATTTTTTAGAAAAGTTTTATGTTCACAGCAAAATTGACAGAAAGTAAAGAGATTTCCTACACACTCCCTGTCCCTACACATGCACAATTTCCTCCACTATCTATGTCCCCTGCCAAAGTGGTACATTTCTTACAGTCAGTGAACCCACAGTGACACATCATTATCACCCAAAGTCTGCAGTTTATATTAGGGTTCAGTCTTGGTGTTATACATTCTATGAGTTTGGACAGATGTTTGATGACATGTATCCACCATTATAGAGAATAGTTCCACTGCCCTGCAAATACTCTGTGCTCTGCATGCTTTCTTTTTATCATTCTGTTTTCTAGCCCATTCATCATGGATAGTACAATTTCTTCATAAAGCCTTTCCCAATGACTATAGTCCACACTGATCTCTTCTTTTACAGGCCTCCTGTTGCAGCCATAGGCAGGGCCACTCTTGACTATGTCTTTATCGCATCTTCCCATATTAGCTGTCTCTGTAACTAGAGTGAAAGTGGCTACTGAGATTCCCCCATTAGCCTGGCCTATGACAGGAGTTCCATAAGCAAAGCCACCATATTGCATAGACTTAGGGGCCCCATTCACATTATATTCTATGTATATATAGTACATATTATAATATATATATGTATATATGTTCTATGTATATGTATGTTTGCATATATATGTATGAATATATGTGTATATACTCTATGTATATATAATATGTATTATCTATGTATATATAATACATTATATTCTATGCAGGGTGGCCAGACTTGCAAGTGATACAGTGCATTTCTTGATGATAAACTCAGAGGCCCAGTGGTTAAATGACTGCCTGTGGTCCCCAAGTACACCCATAGAGATCATTGCCACAACACGGCTGTGTGCTCACTCTCAGTTACTGCTTCTGGAATCAGGAATGAAAGAACAAAGCCCTGTCCTGCTTACCCATCTCTTGCTCTTCTGAGGACTGGCTGGGGTAAGCCCGAGAGCCCCAGCGTATTTCTTCATTTACACTAGCTTGTGTTGCTTTGTGCACAACAGGGTTTACCATTCAAGCAGCAGAGTTGGACCCTCCAGAGCCCTCACTGGACAGCCTCGGGAATGGGGGGCAGTTCTCCACAGACTTCCTTTGACAGTTTGCACCGTTTAGACCTACCTCATAAGTTACTTCTTTCTTCTTTCTTCTTTCTCCTCCTCCTCATCCTTGTCCTCATCCTAGTCCTCCTCCTCCTTCTTCCTTCTTCCTTCTTCTTTCTCTGCCTCTTCTTTCTCCTCTTCTGATATTTTGCATATTAGAAGTCTGGTTGATCAGCCAAAAGCCAGTGTGGGCAAAAATAGAGCCGTTTCCACCCCGCATATGGCTTCTCGCCCCAACCCTGTTACCAGGTGGTCATCATTAGCTGCCATGTTGGAGCTTGGACATGACTGGGCTTCCACAGTGCATGGCCCAGTCCCGGAGTGTGAAAAGGGTGTTGAGATCCGGCTGGATGAAAGGGCTGAGGCCCAGTGCTGTGATTCCGGGCACCTCTAATTTCCCCTTTCTCTGTTTCTGCTCTGCGTCATCGGCAGGAGTTTGTTTAAGGCTTCTCGAGCTTGTCTTTGTTTCACCTGGGAAAGTCCCTGCAGGGAGAGCTAAGATCTCCCCAAGGAATGGGCTGGAGCCCTGACCTCTGTCACCTGAATTGTTTGTTCGAAGAAGCCCCCATAGGGGTTAGGAGGATGACCAATTGGCAACTTAAGGAGTAAAGACCTCTCTCTCCCTCTCCTCCCTCTGCTCATTGTGCTTGGAAGGGCAGTGGGGTCAGCGGCAGCAAACTGGAGGGCCGACTAGCTGTGCCTTGAAAGGGGCTCGTTTTGTGTTTCAGTAATGAGCACTGTCTTTCTCCCCTTGGACGCACTCAGATTTCACGAGTTACAGGGAACCTGTCAACTGCTGTTTTCATTGTATGGGGTTCACAGGGAACTTGGGTATAGGGCAAGCCTGTTTCAAAGAAAGCAGGGAAAGAAAGTCCTGAATAGATGCAGTGTGCTGTCATATGCAGATCACAGCTCCAGTTGCTAGGGGACACCCCTGCCCGCCCAGAGGGCAAGACGATGAACGTCCTGTATTACTGTGGCTGCCTCCTTGGAGATGGAAATGCCACTATAGAAAGGGCACAGCCAGCAGCGACACTGCGACACTGCTGTGGGTTCTCAGGTTTGCCACAGAGCCTGGCCTGACAGCAGCCTGAATCCCAGCAGCCTCTGTGGCCCATGGGCTGTTCGTTTGGGAGCCCCTCACCCAGGAGCTGAGGCGACAGGCTGGGGAAGCCTGGAAAAGTGAAGACGGGCAGGTAGACAAGGGCTCTCTTTTAAGGGGCCACAGACCTCTGTGCACAGAAGGCCACCAGGGGCCACGGTCAGGAACTGGAGCCTGACGTTAAAGACAGGTTTTCACCTTCTTTGTTTGTCGTGCCCTCTGAGAACACTTGGCAATAACACTCCTTTCCTGGTGGCTTCATTTCATAGCTGACAGACATTGTTTTTTTCCCATTTACCTAAAGTGGCCCAGAGTAACAGGACAAGCTGTGCCAGCGAGCGGGAAGAGTGAGCCTGCCCTGGTGGCCCCTGGGTCCCCATACCCAGGTCCCTCTGCCTTGTGGCTCCTTGTTTTGCATCCATTCTCCCAACCTGTAGAAACAGGGAGTAGCCAAAGGACTGCCCTGCCCGGAGCAGAGCCCAGGGCAGGACCCATGCAGGAGTTTGAGATTAGGAGAGGGCCCAGAATCAAGACTGTCTTCATGGGGCTCTTTGACTGTAGGTAAGAAGATCTGGGATCAGGGGCACCTGGGTGGTACAGTTGGTTAAATGTCCAAGTCTTGGTTTCAGCTCAGGTCATGATGTCAGGGTCGTGAAATCAAGCCCTGAGTCAGGCTCCACACTCAGCATAGAGTCTGCTTTAGACTCTCTCTCCCTCTCCCTCTCCCTCTGCCTTTCCCTCTCTCTCTCTCTCTCTCTCTCTCTCTCTCAAATAAATAAATAAATCTTAAAGAAAAAAAAGAAGAAGAAAAAGAAGAAGATCTGGGATCAGACAAGGGCCAGAGGCATCTGGAAAAATTCATGGTAGGACCTAAAAGAAACCAGGGCAGGGTACTAAGAGAAATGTGTTTCCAACAACTCTTTACTGAACACCCTACTCTAAAGGGGCAAAAGCATGGCCCCGTCATCAGGGAGTCTGAGTCTGGGTGCTGTGCCTAAGCAGGGAGGTGGGCCAGTACCCTTGGCAACCTGTTGTGACCTTTTGACTCTTGTTTTCACCCCCATGCCCACTTGTACCACAGCTAAGCTTCTCACTGTGAGGGTTGCCAGGATCAATATGGTAAGTCCAGAGCCCTGCCCTCAAAGACCCTTCAGACCTAGTGAGAGGGTAAGTTTTGTATATAGGGAACTACCATCTAGGACACTGTGGCCAGCGTCCTGAGGGGAGAAGCCCTGTGGGCAGTCAGAGGCCTTGGGCTGGATGCCTGGAGAGTCACACACACAAAATCTCTCACTACTTCATGCTTGTGTTCGCTTTCCAGCTTGCAAAGCACTCACAGGTATGTTGTTTCTTCTCAACTTCACGCCAACCACTAAACGTGCTCTGTAAGCCTGAAAGCTCTGTGCAAATATAAGACATAAGAACCCTTTCAGGAGGAGCCTTGGGGGCACCTGGGTGGCTCCGTCAGTTAAGCATCTGCCTTTGGCTCAGGTCATCATCCCGTATCCTGGGATCGAGCCCCACATTCTGCTCCCCACGCAGCAGGGAGTCTGCTTCTCCCTCTGCCCCTCCAGCCACTCGTGCTCTCTCTCTCACTCTCTCTCTCAAACAAAGAAATAAAATCTTTTTTAAAAACTTTTAAAAATTAAGAAAAAAGGAGGAGTCTTGAACACTGGCAGACGTGAGAGGCAGGGACGGTCAAGGAATGGTAAGCACCACACAGGTGACGTTGTGCTCTAAGGCTAGAGACCCAGGCTGAGGGCCCCACGTGCTGTAGTACCAGGAGGACTGAGTGGGACAGAGAATTTGGGTGGTCACCGTGCTCCCTTCCTATTGCTGCTGGAACACATTGCCACAGACTTAGTGGCTTAAACAACACAAATTCGTTATCTTACAGTGTCAGAGGTCAGGAGTCTGATACGGTGTCACTGGGCTGAGATCAGGGCGTTGGCAGGACGGCGTTCCTCTCTGGAGGCTCCATGGGAGAACCCGCTTCCCTTGCCTTTTCCTGCTTCTGGAGGCCACCACATTCCTTGGCTCATGGCCCCTTCCTCCATCTGCGAAGAAAGCAGTGGGGCGTTGAGTCCTTCGCACATCTTATCACCCTGATTTCCTATTCTGCTTCCCTCTATTTTTAAGGACCCTTGTACTTACATTGGACCCTCGCAGATAATCCAGGACAATATGACTATTTTAAAGCCAGCCAATTAGCAAACTCGATTCCTCTTTGCCTTGTAAGGTAGCATATGCATGTTTTCCAGGAATTAGGACATGGACATCCTTAAGGGACCATTGTTCTGTCTACCAAGTTTGGTTAGTTGGTTTGTTGTTTGGTCAGTTATTAATTGTTTTTTTGGTTGGTTATTGGCTCACTGTTTTTGAAAGACACCCCCAGCTCAGGTCCTCACTCAAGAGCCAGATAATCAAGACTGTTAGAAGAAGAGAAAAATAAGAGTGAACAGTCTCTAACGGGAAGAAGGGGCTGCTGGAGGAAGACACAGGAAGTGAACATTGATTTTATCTCACTGCCTAGCAGAATAAACCTATAAAGCACCATCCCAAGAACTAGAAAACATGCCATTCTGGAGTAGTTTGTTAGCCTACATACCCCCTCAGAGGCAGGGTTCATAGCTAGTTCATACTCCATACAGAAACTTGGCCTCAAGACCTTGGTTTTTGTCCCATGTCCTGTGTCTAAGCTTCTGGCTTAGAAGCAGAGATGTTTGTAATCCATTTTTAAATGTCTGGTCAACCTTTTGAGATATTATCTCTAACTCAAATACACTAATGGGTTCTGCTAAGTGTCTAGTAGTTCCCTGCAGTCTCTCAACCCTACAGTGGGTTTAAATTCCCTCTCCCACGTATCAGCCCAACCTTGCCTCATGGACCCTGCCCAACTACCTCCCAGACTTCACGTCTTGCAAGTAGGAGTGTGTCAGCAGCTGCCTTGCTTTCTACCTTGTTGGAAGCTAAAGCCTGCTCTTCACGAAGTCCATTGAGACTCTTGAAATAAAATGTAGGCTTTGGTCATTTGCTCTTGAGCTGTCCCTGCAGCTGGGCACTTTCTTCAGTTGTATCTCTTGGAGAGCCCCTTCTTTATGCTCTGTCTGGGACCCAGCTCCTTGTTTCCTGGTTTCTTGGCCTGGTGCTCCTGATTCCGGTTAGCCACCCAGGTAACTCCCGGGGTACCCCCCACTGCCCACCTGCAGACTATCACCTGGCCTCTGGAGTTGGGCTGTCATTCATGCTTGACTGCTGCTTGTCCTGACCTCCCAGTGAGTCCTGGCTTCCATGACTGACCTTCCTGTTGGTGACTTCAATCTTAATACCCCTTTGTCCCTGTAGTCAGGATTCGAACCTAGCTGTGGGGCACCAGCAGCCAGGGTAATCCATGTACATCGGCTCCTGTCACCCCTCTGCTCAGAATCCTCCTGTGGCTCCCATCTTATTTAGTAAAAGCCAGAGGCTCACAGTGGCCTAGCCCTGCCCCTTCTCAGTCCTCACCTCCTCTGTCTCCCCATCCTTCTCTCCTCCTCTCCAGCCACACTGGACTCCTTGATACTCCTCAAGGAAGCCAGGTTCCTGACTGCCTCAGTGCCCGAGTACTTGCTAGTCCTTCTCCCTGACTGCCCTCCCCCAACCCTGTATCTTGGCTTGTTCCCTTCTCAAGAAGGTCTTCACTGACATTCTATGTAAAGAAACAAAACACCCTACCTTTGCTGGTACTCCTACCTAAAGACTCCCTACCCCCCCCCCTTACCTGACTGATTTTTCTCCATAAAATTAGCACCAAATAACACATGAGCTGTGTCTCTGTTGTTTATTATCTGTCATTCTCGCTGGGAACAAAGCTGCAGCATGTACTCGCTGAATGAATATATGAATCCCCCAAACTCCCCTCAGAAACCTGATGGGTTTTTGTTGTTTTTTTTTTAAGATTTTATTCACTGATTTGACAGAGAGAGAGGGAGGGAGAGAGAGCACAGGCAGGGGAAGCAGCGGAGGAAGAGGGAGAAGCAGGCTCCCCACTGAGCAGGGAGCCCAATGCAGGACGTGATCCCAGGACCCTGGGAACATGACCTGAGCTGAAGGCAGATGCTTAACTGACTGAGCCACCCAGGTGTCCCAGAAACCTGATATTTTAATGAGCCTCCAGACACTGTTCAGATCCCAGGTCTCAACCTATGCATGTTTCTGGGCCACCAGGTGGAAGACCTTGCATTCAGCTGAAGACTGAGATGAAGACTGAGCTTCACTCTGGTACCCAGTTCCTTCCATGTATCCTGGAAAACAAGAACATGCAGCACATTTTTCTGGGATCGATCAATCTATCATCTATCTATCTATCTATGTATCTATGCTCGCTTACCTGTTGAAGGGAATCCTAAGCTTTTCCCTCTAGCCTCACCCTGACTCTAGCAAGCCAAGGATGGCAAGCAACTACATCCTCACCAACAACACCGCTGGCCACATGGTTTGAATGCTCAGCCCTCAAAACCACGTCCCACCTACTGGACATTATTTAAAATAATAGAACTGAGAAATCATTGTTGACTTCTCCTAAAAGATGGCTCCTGTCCTCCCATCCAGTACTTTAGCAGCCCGTGGAGGTAGCGCTCTGAGGGCTTCCAGAGTGAGACCAGAGCACACAGACCCCCATGCTGAATCCATCAGGCCAGCCTAATGGTCAGTGGACCGTGGGCTGGTGAAACAGAAATGTGTTACTGAAACAGCCCTGTGGTTTGAGATTCCCACAGTACCAGGTTCTGGGCATGTTTCTCCTATTACCGTTCTCCAACAGACAATAGATTATTTTTATTTTTTTTTTCATGGCTAGTGGCAAGACGGCACCTGTGGTGACCTCATTAGTCAATTCCAGAGGTCCTCAAAGAGGGCGGAAAGCCTGCCAATTTAGCTAGGGTTTTTTTTGTCTCAAGCTACTGAGTGTGGGGGTACTGGGGAAACAGGCCAAGGAGTTAAAGGGGCAGGAGGGTGAGAGAAGTCTTATCCAAACCCACTCTGAGGTTAAAGAAAAGGCAAATGTGTCTTTGACTGGTTTTCTAGTTGCCTTAATAAGTCTTTAACTAGGGGTACCTGGGTGGCTCAATTGGTCAAATGTCTAACTCTTGATTTCAGCTCAGGTCTCGATTGTAGGGTCATGATTTCAAATCCTGTTTTGGGCTCCACACTGGGCATGGAGCCTACTTTAGAAAAAAAAGTCTTTAAAAAGACCTTAGCTTCCAAGAAGCTTCTCAAGAATGACAATTTCCTTAATGCGAGACCACAGGAATGGGCTGAGATAACAAGTGATAGCACCTGGTTTGTGCCAGGCATTGGGGCACACTCTTTCAATGCCTCACCTTACTACTTAGCCAGGGGTATTCTGTCAAAATTACTGAAGCAGGAATTCTATGAGGATGTGTTTTAGAATTGAAAAATGAAGGAATTGAGTCTCTGAGAAGTCACTTGACTTGCTCAAGTTCATATAGCTTCTGCATAGTGGGGCCAGAATCTGAACTTGGGTCTGTCTGACTCCAAAACTTATACGAGTCCCCTCTGATGTCTCTCTGGAGGTCCCCAGACTGCATGTCTCCCCCAGACTGAGAACCTACAAAAGTTTGGGGTCCCCCTGATTTGGAGTGAAATGAGCTCAGTGAGTGCTTCTTTGGGTTTGGGACCCCATTCATTAAGTTGAAATTAACCACCAAATCTCAAAACCTTGCCTACTAGATTCCAGAACACATTATGTCCCTTTACCTATGACCTCCCCCCCACACACACACCCTTGTTGAGCTGGGATTATCCCAAAAAGGAAGGCTAGGCAACCACTACGGGCCTCTGCCCTGCTCATTCTAGAAACCAGCAGCCGCCGGGCAACGAAACTGCCCACCAGGCAGCCAACTTCATCCTTTGCGGATCTCCAGGTTTTGGAGAATGAGATATCAAGACCTTTGCAGGAAGGTGGAGGATGCGTGAAGCTTAAAACCCGTGTTCTAAAGCAAATCTCTTGGCATCATTTCCATGGTGCCTGGTGATGAGGAATGAGTCTTACTTTCTAGATAGAGACAGTAAAGCCGTGGGCATGGCTGGTGCTGAGAGATGCAGGGAAACATTCTCAGAGAAGGACTGGGCCTCAGTACTTTAGAGCTTCTGGGTCGGAGTCATCACTGCCTCTTAAAAATTAGATCAGTATTACTCCTACGAACTCTATTGTTGGATTGGTTGTGCTGGAGGCAATATTAGGACCTTGATTTGGGGCACGGGCTTGATGTAAGGCCAGTGAGGAGTCAGACGTGGGCCTGGGCTGGGTGAGCCAACTCTTGGACTCGGAATCCATGTTCCTTGCTACGCTCACCACTGCCTTCGTACAACAGATCTCGGTGTGTGTATATTTCAAAAGCAAGAGAAAGCATTTAACTCTCTTTTATTTAGAAAAAAGTTCTGGATAAAGGAGGAATAAACAAGGTCATTCTGTTTGTGTTTTGCTGAGATTCACTGGAAAGCAAGCTTAAGAGGCCAGCGCCTATGTCAGAACACAAGAGACCAATGCCCTCTCCAAGACTTGTATAAACAGAAGGAGCTTAAAAGCTGACAGGGAGTTCTGGAGAGGGAAGCAGATTTTCCAGTTTATTTCCAAGTCTTTTCACGCCTTGACCTTTAGCCTAAAAGCCAGAGAGCCAACCTGATCTCCATGATGACTGTAACTCAAGAGGAGACACCACGGGGCAAGGAGAGAGGGGGACGATGCCAGGTTTGTGTGGTCCAGGCTCATTGGAACACAAGAAATTAGCTGCCCTGCCACAGGATAACTAGAGCAAAGCCCTGCGCCTTTCTTGTCCTGTGGCCTTGTCCATGATCTTAATCATTGTATTTATTTATTTATTTTCTTTTTCAAGGTTTTATTTAAATTCCAGTTAGTGAACATACAGTGTAATGTTAGTTTCAGGTGTAGAATTTAGTGACTCATCACTTACACGGAACACCCGGTGCTCATCACAGCAAGTGCCCTCCTTAATCCCCATCACCCATGGTTTCAAGCGTTTTAAAAATGAAGGCCAGCTACAAAAAGAAATAACCAAGGACAAATCCTCAGTCCTTTCGTCCAGAGGCTTCCACAGTAAAATGTAAAAGTATTATTCTAATGATTTCACTCATTGTTCCTCTGATTTTTACTTAAAAAGAATAAAAAAGCCAATCCTGGGCAGGTCGTTGCAATGGGGTTCTACATCCCGGACCATAAGCCAGGGTTCCTACCTTTTGCCCTTCACACCTTCCTCACACCTCACCCAGATCTCACTCCACAGCCTCTGCCTTCCCGGACCTGGTCTTAGCCTTCAACCCACCAGCCGTTCGACCGCAGGTGATTCTTTCCCTGCTCCAAGCCTCTGTTTCCTCTCAAAATGAAAGCGTGAGGCTGGTCCCGGGATGCACTTCCAGTCCTCCCTCTAAAAAGAATGTGCCGGACGGTACCTCCCTAGTGTCTTGCAGCTGATGTCAGCCCGTTTGCTAATACAGTGACCGACTCGGTCCATCTGCCCCACCTTCCTGGGGCTGTGCTTTGAACTCTGTTGCTTTGCCTTCCTCCCTTTCTTGTCACGCTTGGAGACAAGAGAGTGTGTTCTTACTGAGAGCCAGGGTCTCCCAAGGGGTGTTTCTCTCAGTACGGGAGCTGCTCCCCACTGCATAAAGATAAATGTCCTCCTTGTATGGAAGGCAAAACTTCAGTACAGCTATTTCTTTTTTTTTTTTTTTTTTTAAGATTTTATTTATTTATTTGACGGAGAGAGACACAGCCAGCGAGAGAGGGAACACAAGCAGGGGGAGTGGGAGAGGAAGACGCAGGCTCTAAGCGGAGGAGCCCGATGCAGGGCTCGATCCCAGAACACCGGGATCACTCCCTGAGCTGAAGGCAGACGCTTAACGACTGAGCCACCCAGGCGCCCCAGTACAGCTATTTCTAAAAACCAAACTCATGTCTTAGAGGGTCGGTGTGCTGTCTTTGCTTTTTCTGAAATATATCCTCCAATCTCTGTCTGAATAGGCCTGGATATAGACACAGTGCCCTAAAATGGTGAGTGAGCATTAAAACACTAGCAGTTACCGTTTATGGATCACCGGGCATTTGCAGGCACGATGCTCAGCTCCTTACGGATAGCAGGGCGTAGTAGCTTGCCCGAGCTGAGCCCACATCAGCCTGACGGCAGAGCCCACTCTCTGCACTGAAACATTCTTCTCTGCCTTCTCCCACTTCATCTACCTAGACCCTTCCTTACGGCACCCCCTGCCCAAGCATAGCCAGCCTCTTGGCACCCACTTCGTGAGATACCGTCTAGCCCACACCTTTGGTTCAAAGATCCCCAGCACACGACCATCTCGCATGAAGATCTCCTATCTCCGTAGCCCGGCTTCCGTGTGCTCAGAGGGGCTCCCACTGTGCACACCTTCAGTCTCCTGGCCCGCCTCACTAGGTGGAAGCTTGGTTGTAGGGGCACCACGTTCTGCCTGTCTCCCTGAATAGCTCTTCCAGGTCCAGTAGAACAGGTCTGCAATCCACCTTATAGCCATCACTCACTCCCGAGCCTATTCTTGAGTTAGAAAACCTGCACCCTAAAAGAACCAGCCCTTGCTGTGGGTGACCCACCTGGCCACTGAACGGGGAGCATGGCTCTTCAGTGTTGCTGAGGGCTCCACCCTCAGACCCCTTCTCTCTATCTTCATTCGCTCTCCATGATTTCCTGGCTGTCTCACAGCTTTAGATGACATCTATCTGCTGGCAGCTTCCAAATTGAATCTCTGGCCTGGCCGTCTCCCCTAAATTCCAGAACTGCAGAGCTAAGTGCCCACTTGACACCTCCACTGGGATATCTACTGGGCATGTTCGGATTACTGTATCCAGAATCAAACTCTGATTCACCTCCCCCAACACGCACCTTTCTCAGCCTCCCCATGTCTTTACAGGGTAATTCTATCCTTCCCACTGTTCGGGCCAAAAGTCTCGAAGTCATCCTTGCCTCCTCTGGGGATTTCACACCCCACATCTAACCCATTAGCAAATCCTGTTGGCAGTTTCTTCTAAATAAATCCAGAATCCAACAACCTCTTACCACCTCGATTGCTGCTTCATTGGTCAAAGTTACCGTCATCTCTTGCCTAGATTATTGTAACTCAGAGGGAATGTTGGGTGTGCCCGCTGCTTTGTGGGACTTCAAGCTGGCTCATTTGCATCCGGCAAACTCCTGAAAAACACACTGACCTTCCCGATTCTGTGATGTGTGTTTGGCATCGAACCCATTGCTGCCCACACAGCAGAATGTGGCTATAGCTGTTAGAACTCATTGTTAATCGTGGTGAAAGCAAAGAGAGCAAAAATGAATAAAGTAATTTCCCTCACAGATAGCGTGACATGGCAGCCTTCACAGAGATTTTCAGAACCTAACAGCTCACTTCATGTAAGACCAGCTATACGATTCATTCAAAATAAACAAACGAAGCTTCACATCTGAGTCCCAGGTCCTGAATGTCTTTTGATAATCTCTTTCCTCAAAAAAATATATTAATTCATAGGGAAAAGGCCTTGAAGTGAGTCCTTCCAAGACCAAGTTGGAAGGAGTAGGTCACAGGACCACGAGGACCAAAGTTCACAAAGCCGTTCAGGGAAAGTGGTCTGGATTAACACATCCCGCCCCATCCATGTGCCTTCTGACACATGGCAGATCCAGGGGTGACAAGAGAAGGGAGGACGGGAGAGTGCACTTGAGAGATATCTAACAGGTTTGTGTTCTGCCCTACCTAGCTTTTGGAAGTAGTGAGGTACTCAGTGAACTGGGTTGTAGGCCTGGTTTCCCTCTAGCGAGACCACCACCAATTTCCCTTTGTACGCATGGCCTTACTCAACCTTGAGAATTCAAGGGTCTAAAAACAAGTCACTTCAGAGTCTCCCATGTGAGCGACTAGCCCCCGGCCTTCTGTTTCAAGACCTTTGTCCAGCTGCTTCCAAATCGCCAAGCTCCCCCGTTGCCCCTCTGTGGTTACCACCCACGGAGATGTAGGCAGAGGGGGCTGGGGGAGGGACCTCTTAACTTGGCACTTGAGCTTCTCAGACAATGAACCAAGGCAGCTCAGAGATTTCTTTTATTTCTGGAGTACAAGGACTTAAGCAGGTCCACTAGATCAAAGGCATAGCACCGCCTGGCCTTCTCTTTGACAGAGTCCTGGGAGCCAGGCTGTAGCTTTGTGTTTGAGGGTAGCATCGCCAGACTTTGCAAATAAAAATAGAGAACACCATTTAAGTCTGAAATTCAGATAAACAGTGAAAAAATATATATATAATATTTCAGATAAGCAGTGAATATATAGATTTATTACTGTGTGTGTGTGTATATATATATATGTATATACTAATGTATATATTAGTATAAGTATGGTCCATAAAATATTTGGGACACACTTATGCTGAGAAATTATTCCCTGTTTGTTCAAAATCCCAATTGCATTGGTTTTCTTTATTTTATCTGGCAATCCTATTTGCATGATTTCTGAGCATACTCCCAAATCAGCCTAGATAGAACTGGGTTTGCTGTGCGGGGCACAACCTCTGACCCCAGCTTCTGTTCCCCACAGGCATCCTTTCTGATGGGGCTGGCTGACCCCACTACCAAAGCACCCAGGAAAGAAAATGCAAAGGAGCAAATGCTCATGGCTGTTGAAGGTGGCACACGCCCCCACAGTCAAGGGCACAGGGATCTGCTAAGGGCCTTTTCAAGGCCATCAGCCCAGGAAGAGGAGCTGGAAGAGAACTGGGAGTGGGTGGCAACACTGGAGACTGGGGAGAGGGAAAGGGCCCAGCAGGGCAAGCATGGAGCTTTGAAGGGGGCTTTTGAAAAGTGACATCTCAGGAGGCACTGATTTCCTGCCGAACAGTCACTTGAGCTACCCCTCCAGAGGCTTCCTCCAGCTCCCACTATCCCAGGACAAAACCGGGCCCAGGCTCCAGGTTTTTCATTTCATTTCCCCTTTTGATTTATCCCCTCTTCTTCCTTAGTCTCAGTCTTCTGGAAAATGGTGGACATGGACACCTTATGGGCAGTTCTGGACGTGGCGGAAGTCACATCAGGGAGGCCCCGCCACTTGGCACCACACCCTCACGTCCTGCCCACAGACTAGCTATGGCCTGGCTAGCGTGTAGTGATCTATACCACATTGGTCTCATAAGCTTCAAACCCCATCTCTGCCTTGTTCTAGCTGTGTGACCTTGGAATACTTAGCACTCTGCCCCTCAATTTCCTCATCTGCAAACAGGGACTGTTGTCAGGATACAATGAGTTAATATGTGGGAAGCACTTAGAACAGTGACCAGCATAGGGAAGACACTGTTATAGATGTGGGTGATTTTCTGCCCCTGCTGCTCCACTGAACAGCTCCCTCGATCACCCCAGTGACTTTGTTCTTAGTTCTCATTCTCTTGAGCCCTCTGCTGTCCCTGACACACGCCTTCCATAGTCTTTTCTCATGGTTTCCATGATGGCGCACTCTTCCACATTTCTTCCCTCCCTCTTTGACATCTCTGCTTCCTTCTCATGGTCGTTTGCCTTTCTCAGTCCCTTCCAACCAGACCCATTTCTTCAAGGTTCTTTCTTGGCATGGCTCTGTTCTCATCTCTGTATCATTTCCCTTGGAGATCTCAGGTCACAGATGGGAATGCCAAGAGGATCTAGCCTTGGATATACTCGGACTATTTCTACAAGGGAACTGGGGAGGGGACGCCAGGATCCCAGTACCTGAAGCAAGGGCCAGCAGCAGGACATGTGTGGCTCTTGGGGAAATGGCCCTCTAACCTGTGAACACCTGGCCCATGGCTACCAGGCCGTGGCTGGAGGAGAGCCAGAGCAGCCCCCTGATGTGTGGGCCACTCTCATCACTAGGCTGAGGCCAGTGCTTAGTGGGAATGAGGGAGGCCAGTGAAAACTAGAAGGAAGAGAACCAGAGGTTTCCTAGAAGAGTCCTCAGGATGCCCAGCACCTCCCTGTCCCAGGCTGGGCCTCTGCCCGACACCTCGTGCCTCGGGGTCATTCACGTATCACCATCTCACACTCCTGACACAGTACGGAGCTTGTTTTCTTCCTCTCACACTCCCTGACTTTAATCCCCACCAGTCTGTGCCACTTGGCTGGCCTTCTTGTCAGAAAGGTGACAAAAGGGCTCTCTCTGAGAAGTCAGATCCCTCAGCCAGACCCTGAAGCCTCCTTGAGGCCATAGGAGCCCATGGCCTAGGGTCCTGACCTCCACTTACCAACCTGGTTTCCTCTCACCTCTCACTGCTGCGTGGTGGTGGGAGTCACTCAAAGCAGGTCCACTGATCTCCAGAGAAGTGGGAGAGCCTCTGTCTCTCCTACACTCACGCTCCTCCCCCATGGCCTGGGCCAGCCCTCTCTATTGACCCTTACCTTACAGTGTTTCCCAACACCTAGCTTGACTCCACCTACCTCGCCTCCTCCCCCAGGCTCCTCCCCTGCTCCCAACACCTGTTCATCTTCTCCGGTTCAACTTGCTCCTTATTTCTGTCCAAATCCCTTCCATCCTTCAAGAGACACTTGAGGCTCCAACCCCATGAAAGGGTCCCAATACCTTCCATTAATCCTTCCCCTGCTTTCTCACCTGTATTTTTTATCACCTGGACCCCACATTTGGTCAAATGAATTATGTTCATGGTAGTCCTTTATACCATATGACATTATTATTCTTTGCTTGTTATATAAAGATCACAGGACTGGAAGAAGTCTTAAAGACCATCCAGCCCAACCCTCATTTTTTTAAAGGTAAAACCAAGAGAGACAAAGATTTTATTACAAAGCCAGGCTGAACCTGGCGGAATTACATTCAGCCCTCTTGACCCAATCTCGGACTTGCCACAAATCCCTGCTGCCTCTCCACACAGAAGTCTCTGTCACTCAAAGGATGGGGCAGTCATGAAAGACAATCACGTGATATCCTCCTCAAATGACAAATGGTGCCTCCCTGTTGATCAGCAGGACAGAGTCCAGGCTACAGCCCACGTCTGTATACCTTATGTCTTTCAAGTTCTTTGCTATCCACTTTAATAACCACCTGGAAAAGAGTGATCATCAGAGGTCACCCAGATTTTCGCAGGCCAGCCCCAATTCCCTGCTGTCTCCCCTTTTCTCCAGAGAGAAAAAGCCCATTTCCTGCTCCCCGACGGCCGGGGGCCAGCTCCTCCAGCTACCAATCCCCATAATCCCTTGCATTTTCATTTTGGAAGCCCCGATTCACATCTTAACAAGTGTCCCTTCTGATTTTCCCAGGGGCTGACGAGAAGCTGGTGGGCCACAGCAGGAAGGGGCCGAGTAAGCAGCCATGAAGTAACTAAGCGGAGAGGCTAGGTCGGAGCCCCCTTTTACAGAGGGTGGGAGCAAACAAAAAACAGACTGGGGACAGAAGAGCAGGAAGTGGCCCAGGGACACTAGGGGATAGGGACAGGGTGACCTGCCCAAAATAAGGCCCCTAAACTCCAAGTAAATTCCCCGATTCAGAAATCAGCCAGAATAGGGCAAAGTAAACATTTTTCTTTTCTCTCTCCCGCTCTGGTTGCCCTGCTCCCTGCAAGGAAGAAAACTAGAATAATGAGCCACGTTGGAGACTGTCACCCGAGCAGCTCCGGAAGGACGTGGGCAGACGCCTGGCTGGGCGGCTGACTTTCTCTGTTTCTGGTTGAGATTTTATAAATATTCGGGGAGTTTGATCTGAGGCTGGTGGTGGGGAGGCGAGGGGAGCGGCAAAGGGGGTAGATAACTCAGCCCATGGGGGTTCTTGGACCTCTCCCAGGCCTGCTTTCCATTAGCGTCGCCGAGGCAACTGCTTCTCCGCCGTGGACCCGTCACAGCCTGCAAGGCATCTGCAGCCTGTTGGCGTCTCCTGTGACGGTGCCTCTGCGGCCATCGGTCCTCTTCCAGACCCCCAGCCCTCAACCCCATCAGCTCCTCGCCTGCGGGAGAACAGATCATTAAGGGGGAGAAAAGCTACGAGCCACTCTCGAAGGCTGGTGAGGAGGGACAGAGCCCCTGCAGTCCCATTCCAAAGGCTGCCATTTGCCCAGGACTGCTAGAGTTTGGGTGGTAGCAAGCCCCTGGTCACCAGACTGCAGCAGCAGCCGCTTCCAGCCCCTCCGCTCTTTCCCTGGCTGACCCGACCTTTCCCCTCCACACACACCTTTATTCTTGACCAAGGCAAACATTTGCAGAGTCCCCAAGAAATGACCTCACCAGTCATCATGCTGATAAGTTCCAGATGCCCACTGGGGCACAAGCCCAAATGGGTCTTTGATTTTCACCCAGGTGTCCAGTGGACCCTAAAAATGTGGTGTCAGGGGAGATGGAAGATGGCCAGAGGAGATGGGGAGACCCATGTCTGTGAGGCAGTGAGAGTGGGCAAGTCAACCAGAAGAGGTGAGGGTTTTCCTTTGGAGAAAGGATAGCCAGAGCACGTGATTTGTGCCACTAGGGAGGGAATATGCACCCAGAGCCTGTAACCATCCCCCCACCCCCCAACCCCCACACTGCCCACACTCCCCTTCCGGGCATTGACTCCATAGAACTCCAGAGACCTGTTTAAAAATCGGCTCCCTCTGCCTGGGAGCTCCACGGGGCCACAGCCAGGGAAGCCCGGCCTCTGCGTCGTGCGGCATCAGCCCAGCACCTGCGCCAGAAGGCCCTCGGTGTTGTCTGTTGACAGACAGGAAAGAAGGAGCGTTGTCAGGGGGCTGGCTGCAGGGGCTGGGTTTTCTGGGTTGTCTTTCCAGCCTGTCTTTGTGCTCCTGAGCAAACCTGAGCCAGAGCCTCTCCCAGCCCCTCCTTTCTGTGGAATGCAGGTCACCCCAGCCTTTCTGAAAGATCTGTACTCAGAGCCCTTGAACCAGCCCTGAGAGCTGCAACTAAGAAGCCACAGAAGACCCCTCCCCCAGCTACCAATGGAGCAGAACCAGGACCCCAAGTCGTCCAGGCTCAGAAAAAAAGCAGCTTCTGCCTTCTTGCTTTTTTGTGCCTTTTCCCACCAAGATTGGCCCTGAAGGAGCTAACCCGAGTTCCTCTGCTGGTTTGAACAGGAAATTCCTGTCAGCTCGTGGGAGAGGCCAACTGGGGGAGATTTCATCACATAGATTCCCCCCCGAGATACAGAATCATATCAAAGTCTTATCCCAGCCCGGGGGGGTGGGGAGCAGCCCCGACATCCGCTCTGGGCCTCACGGAAGCGGCGCTGCCAGCCTCTCTTACCTAAAGCCGGGCTGGGGTTTTACTCAGCTGGTGATGGGGAGCAGGGAAATGCTGAACAGCACTTGGGTGCATCGCTCTAGCTGACGGGGTTGCACTGGGGGGGGGGGGGGTCGGTCTGCGCTGACGGCAGAGCTACGCTGGAGAGGCGGAGAAGTGCCAGCCCCGATGGCACAGACAGCGTGGGCTGAGAAAGCCGGCGAGCTGTAGATCCTCACTTCTCGAAGTCTGGTCCCGGGACCCGCGCATGGCCGTCACCGTGCGGAGGCGGGTCTCAGACCGCTCCGTAATCGGGAAATATGTTTTAACGAGACAGCCAGGTATTTGGAGGCACGTTGGAGCTGGCGACGCACTGGGGCACAGAAGAGAACGTACGGGAACTTCGTCTCTGACTGCATGGATTTTCATTCCCACTCTGTCGCTCAGTAGCAGTGTGACGTCGGGCACAGAAACACCCTCTCTGAGCTCTAGCTTCCTCCCCTGTAAAGCGGAGGTGATGTTACCTGTCATAAAGGGTTCACATGAGGCAGCGGCCTGGCACCAGGAGGCTCCGACCTAGTAAACGTTAGCGGCGCAGAGCTGATTGCTCAGGAACGTTACTGTCGTCTGCTTCCACAGATCGGCTGCACCCAGATGGGGCTTCAGCCGGCCCTCTTGCTATTTCACTTTTGTATTTTCTGAAAGGATTCATAGACCCTGGCCATGAACCCCCAAGCCAACAGTTGTAGTAGCCTTTCCTCTCCAGTCCCCCCTGGCCCCCCATGTGAAGGGAGGGTGGTGAGTCGCCCTTGTGGTAGGATGAAGGCGGGTGAAGGAGCCGGCTGAACAGACAGGCAGGGCCAGGGCCAGAGGGGGGACTTGTAGGAAGAGGAGACACACAGCGCCTGACTTGGGAATGGAGCCTTCCAAGTGGCACTTTGACCGTTTCCCACAAGCTAGCAATATAGAGTCTGGATTTCATTTCTTTTACCATCTCTGCGTTTCCTCGAGAGGCGATAGCGGTCCGTCCCTGTGGGGGAGGAGCACTGACCAGCTTCCCTTTGTTCTGTGTTGGCCTGTTCTTCAGCCACAGCTCCCTCTTCATCCCCAGGCTGAGGTAACAGAGCACTGGGCCCCACAAGCCACAGGGTCCCACTAGGGCCATGAGTCCACGACCGCTGGGCTTATGCTGCAGAGCTGCTTCTCCAACAGCGCTTGGCTGATGCTGCTTTTCCAGTTCGTTCTGGGGGACGGAGAGAGGGACAGCTCGTGCGTGGGTGTGCCTCGAAACGTGCCGGCCGCTTACCTGGCCAGCCAGGTTGCTCGTCTAACCCGGCTAAGCCTCAGTTTCCTCCTAGGATGGCAATTCGGAAGATGCCATGCAAGTCTGTACCCGTGCTGGGGACCCGGGGACCACAGGGAGCTGGAGGATTCCATGAGGTGACGCCTACCAGGAGCATGGCCCAGAGAGTGCTATATGGTCCCTACATGTTAGCTGCGGTCCTCGTAGTTGCTAGAAGAGGTGAGCCTTGGGCTGTTGGCCTAGGCAGAAAAGCACAAACAAGGAAGTGGCTTCCCCATTTGCAAACAGCAAAAGCACAGCCTCCCCGCTCCTGTGCAGGTCAGCAACTGACCCTCTCCTCCCCCACCTTCATTTTTTCTTTCTTTAGCTGCAGGAGTTGACACATGTAGCTCCCCAGGCTACCCCAGTGAATTTAAAGCTTGAAATAAATACACGCTCAAAACTGCTCCTGACCTGGGGACGCTCTCCCCCCGCCCCCAAGCCAGGCGCAGGCAGAGCCCTGGAGAAGGTATCTCCTCTGCACGTATGCGGGTCCCAGGGGCCCTGCATGGGGCGGACGCGGATCGTCCTGAGCCAGCACAGACGCTCCTCTTCCTGGGTTTGTTAGAAGCCTGACCAGGCCCGAGTCTTATGACTTCAACAGATGTTTCTGCTTAAGCAGCCCTGGCATCTTTATGGCCTGTTTTTTCCATTCTTGCTTCTCTTCCTCTGTCCCAGCAGCCCTGAACGCAATTTGGACTTCATTTTCTTTCTAATGGTTACAGGGATAGAAAGGACTTCTATTTATTTTTTTCTTTTTCATTTTTCCCCCTTTTTCCTTAGCTCGTCAAATCACACGCACACGCACACACGCACACACGCACACACACATTCCAGATGCATTCAGATCTGTGTTCACGGTGTATATTTGTTAATGGCTCTGACCTTTATTTCATTAAGACTTAGCCCCATTTCAAAGCCTCCTTCCCTGCCTGCACCCTCACCTCACATTCATCCCCTGCCTGTCCCCACACAGATCACCCCAGGACAGCCGATTGGTGCGTCCTCCCAGACGCAGATTCTGAAAGCTCACACTGGCCTTGGTCTCTGGCCTGTTACCTGAGGAGCCTGCCGTGCGTCAGGCTGTGCGTGTCGGGGAAGGTTTGGGCTGGGTGACGGAGTGAGCGTTGAGGCTCCCAAGGCTGTGTGTCTCTTCAAACTCCCCCAGCCAGCCAGTCCGCAAAGGCTCAGGTGGGGCCAAGCCGACAGTTGTTACAAAATGAAACCAGTCTTCAGCGGGGAGGTCACCGGCTTGAAACCGGTCTGGCTGCTCCTCACATCAACACCTAGAATCCCACCCAGCTTGCCTGCATAGCAGGGCATTCACGTTCAACTGCCCTGCGGGGTTTGGGGTCACCTGTCTCAGAGCCTGGTTCCCGCAGCAAAGAAAGCCTGGAGACCTCAGTTCTTCATCTGAGGGCCTGTCCATGTCAAAGACACCTGGGACTCAGGGCCCCTTATTGCCTCCCAAGGCTGAGAAATGTACCTGGATTTCTCCTCGGGGATCCCACTGGGGTACAGACAGACCTACCTGGGGTCCTAAATGTGAGCAGCACCTGCTGCCTTAGCTGACAGTAGCCCAATGCCTTTGAGGGGCCATCCAATCTTGATTTCTCCATGTCTCTGCACCATTTCTACCGAAGAGTTTAACGAAGCACTCACGGTATGGCCGTAACTGAGGTACCCGCCAGCTCGTGCAGACTCCTGTGAGCCATTCTGCTACCGACCACGGAAAGGTGGAGTCTTCAGAATGTCCCATCTCCAACATCCTCACCACCGAGGCGCCTTTCCAGAGGGACAGTAGGGGGATGGCTGAGCTAAACCCCAGCATGTCCTTACTAGATGACTGCCCCCACTCGAGGAGGGCCAGGCAGCCACTGTCCCCTCTTCTCCCCATCGTGGCAGTGTCACCATATACATCTCACCTGGGGCCCTTCTCCCTCCTTCCTATTAAAACGAGTTCTTGTTTGTGTTGAGAAGCTGAGTCACGGCACTCTCCCTGCAGTGGGGTAGGGGAGCTGCCGCAGGGGAGCGAGCTTGGGCTCCAATAGCATGGTGACGCGTGTGAGGGCAGAAGAGAGTGGAAGTCAGAGGAAGACCTGGAGGCAGGAGTGGGACAACGGCAGCCTTCCACACCGAAGTCTGTGTAAACTGAACAGCTGCCACACTCCGGCTGAGTCTCGAGCAGGCCCCTTTCCGTTTGCTTCCCTTACCTCACATTCCCTAGTGAAGAGGAGGAAGGGAGCTGTCTCTTTGGCTTTTCCATCCATAATCCCTCCAGATTACCCCTCCAAGATGGACACTTCCCTAGAAATAACTACATGGTGATACTACAACCAGAGCTCCCTCAGATAATTAAAATCAAATCCATACAGGGGCTCCTGGGTGGCTCAGTCAGTTAAGCTCAGATCATGATCTCAGGGTCCTGAGATGGAGCCCTGTGGCGGGCTCTCTGCTCAGTGGGGAGTCACTTTTCCCTCTGCCCCTTCCCTCCTCGTGTGCGCCATGTGTTGCTCTGACAGGCTCCTTCCCTGGGTATTTGCCCCTTGAGGTACCAGTCCTTCTGTGTGTGTGTGTGTGTGTGTGTATTCAAGGAAAGAGAGAGAGAAGTGGAAAGATGTTTCTTGAATATCAAAGGGAGGAATCTACTTAACCAAGGAGGTGAAAGACTTGTACTCTGAAAACTATAAACCACTGATGAAAGAAATTGAAGATAATACAAACAGATGGCAAGATACTCCCTGCTCATGGATCAGAAGAACAAACATTGCTGAAATATCTATACCACCCAAAGCAATACACAGATTTAATGCAATCCCTACCAAAATACCAACAGCATTTTTCACAGAACTGGAACAGACCATCCTGAATTTATATGGAACTACAAAAGACCCCAAATAGCCAAAGCGATCTTGAAAAAGAAAAAAAGAAAAAAAACTGAAATATCACAATTCCAGATTTCAAGATATACTACAAAGCTATAGTAATCAAAACAGTATGGCACTGGCACAAAAATAGACACATAGACCAATGGAACAGAATAGAGAGCCCAGAAATAAACCCATGATTATATGGCCAATTAATCTTTCACAAAGCAGGCAAGCATATGCAGTGGGGAAAAGTCAGTCTCTTCAACAGATAGTGTTGGGGAAACTGGACAGCTACCTGCAAAAGAATGAAACTGGACCACTTTCTTACACCATACACAAAAATATATTCAAAATATATTTCAAACTTCATTAAAGACCTGAATGTGAGACCTGAAACCAAAAAAAAAAAAAAAAAATACTCCTAGAATGTCTCTGACATTGACTGTAGCAACTTCTTTCTATATACGTCTCCTGAGGCAAGGGGGGAAAAAGGAAAAATAAACTATTGGGACTACATCAAAATAAAAAGCTTCTGCACAGTGAAAGAAATAATCAACAAAATTAAATGGTAACCTACTGAATGGGAGAAGATATTTGCAAATGACATATCTGATAAAGGGTTAGTATCCAACATATATAAAGAACTTTTACAATTGAACACCAAAAAACCCAAATAATCCAATTAAAAATGGGCATAAGACATGAACAGACATTTTTCCACAGAAGACATCCAGGTGGCCAACAGACACATGAAAAGATGGTCAACATCACTCGTCATCAGGGGAATGCGCATCAAAACTACACTGGGATATCACCTCACACCTGTCAGAACGGCTAAAATCAACAACACCAGAAACAAGTGTTGGCGAGGATGTGGAGAAAAAGGAACCCTCCTGCACTGGTGGTGGGAATGCAAACTGGTGAAAAACAGTATGGAGGATCCTCAAAAAATTAAAAACAGAATTATCATACGATCCTGTAATTCCACTACTGGGTATTTACCCAAAGAACAAGAAAACGTTAATTTGAAAAGATACATTCACCCCTATGTTTATTGCAGCATTATTTATAATAGCCAGACTGTGGAAGCAGCCCAAGTGTCCATCGCCAGGTGAATGAATAACGAAGGTGTGGTCTACATGCACGGTGGAATATTACTCTGCCATAAAAAAGAAGGAGATCTTGCCATTTGCAGCAACATGGGTGGAGCTAAAGCGTATCATGCTAAGTGAAATAAGTCAGTCAAAAACAAATCCCATATGATTTCACTCATAGGTGAAACTTAAGAAACAAAACATACTAACAAAGAAAAAGAGAGACAAAAAACAGACTCTTAATGACAGAGAACGAACTGGTAGTTACCAGCGGGGAGGTAGGTGGAGGGATGGGTGAGATGGGTGAAGGGAATTAAGAATACACTTATCGTGATGAGCACTGAGTGAGGTATAGAACTATGTGATCATTATATTTAAAAAAAAACATGGAAGAATCTGTCATAAGAAGAAGACAGAGTGACCCAAAATGCTTTAAACATATGTATCTCAGTTGTAAAATAATCACAATAGTATAATTAATCATCTTTTGACTATCATTTAGTGATATCTTTCTCTGTGCCAGGCACTTAGCATATGTTATCTCATTTAATTCTCAAAAAACCCTGTGACGTACAAGTATTGTTGAGCAATTTTTAAGTGGGAAAACAAGCATTGAAAAGTTTAGGTCTTATGGACTCTGAGAAACAAACTGAGGGCTTCAGAGGGGAGGGGGGTGGGGAATGGGATAGACCGGTGGTGGGTAGTGAGGAGGGCACGTATTGCATGGTGCACTGGGTGTTATACGCAACTAACGAATCATGGAACTTTACATCAGAAGCCAGGGATGTACTGTATGGTGACTAACATAATATAATAAAAAAATATTATTATAAATAAAAAGAAAAGAAAAGAAAAGTTTAGGTCAAATGCCAAAGATCCTAAATCCAAGAAGTGGCAGAGGTGGGATTCGAATCCCGGCTTCTGACCCAGAGCCCAAAGTCTTCACCAGAATGGCCTTCCATCCGCATATACGGTACTAACGGCGCACATACAGTGTACTTGCCAGGTGCAGACCCTGTTCTAAGAGCTTTACATAAATTGACTTAATTCACTCTCACAAAACTCTATTTATGATGCTCTCATTGAACAGATGAGGAAACTGAGGCACAGAGCATTTGACATTGATTTCCCTCAGCAAATATAAATGGAACACCTCTTGTGCGTTAGGCACCTTGCTAAGACCTCTGTGTGGGATCCAGGGTTAAGAAAGACATCAATCTTATTGTCTGGGATCTGTCAGCAAGTCCATGGCAATGACCATCGGCATGGGCTCAGGGTGGGATTCCAGAACTTGAAATGAGGGATGGTAAGAATAGGATATCCTAAGGTATCCCAGAGAGATGAGCATACCAGGAAGTCTCTAAAGCAGGAGTCCAAGCACAGGAGCAAGACAGAATCCTGTTGTCAGACTGAAGCCCAAGGTCAGACCTGGGACAGCAGCAGGACAGATAGAAACAGAGCTATTTTATTTCCATCTGCAATATGGCCTTAAGGGCAGGACTCCAAAGCCAAGCCTCCATGTTCAAATCCTCACTCTGCCACTCTTTTATCTGTGTGACCTTGGGAAAATCAATGAACCTTTCTGGGCTCAGTACCCTCATCTGGAAAATGAGGATAACAGTGCCCATCACACATGCCCCTAGAGTTGGGCCTCCCCATGTAGGCTCTCTGGGTTGGCTCTCAACTCTCATCAGCCTATGATCACAAGGGATCCTTGAGGCTGAGGGGGGCAGAGGCCACAGGTAGGGCCCAAGTGTCCCATTGGGGGTAGGGAGAAGAAACTTGTAGAAGGAACCCGTGAGGGCCTGTCCCTGTAGGCTTCAAGGAGAGGGAGAGATGATATCTGACAGGACAGAGAGGGAATTCACATCCCTGCTATAAAAGGTTGGCAAACGAGCATAGGGCTGTTTCTTCTCAATTAGCAGAGGCCAAGATTCAGGTGCCTGGCACCTGGGCTGGTTGGAGGTGGAGAGTTCTTTGGGCTGGCATTTATACCGAGCCATGGTGTCCAGTCACGGGCATGAAGAGAGGCTCCTGCTGCCTTTGCCCAGCTCCTCAATCATCCAGGGCAGGAATATCGATCTATTCCCAGCATCCCCTCTATAAACTTGCCCCGCATCGGTCTCCAGCCTGGAAGAAAGACCAGGGTGGCTGAGGGAGGTGGTGGAAGGCAGCCATGTTCTGTTGCAGTAAATCTTTCCTAGAAGCTCGGCCTGCTTTCCTAGAAGAGGAGATGACTGAGCTCATCAGCCAGGGCTGGAGCAGCCCAGAAAGGAATGGCTCACTGGGGTGCTGTTTGTGGCCATGGGACTGTCAGACTGGGCAGGGGTGTCTGGTGACATATCAGAGCAGCTGAGAAGGGAGGCAAGACAAACATGTTTGCTGGATGGAATCTTGTGATTGCCCAGCTCCCCACCCCCCCCTCTCTTTTGAGAGCTCCCTCCAGGACTTTTTATAGACATTGAAGATCACAACTTCCTCTCCCAGAAACCCCATTAAACTGTGAGTGAGTGAGTGAGTGAGTGAGTGCACGTGTACCACCATTTCACCCCTGCCGATTTTTAATTTCTCACACGTTGAGCATTTCAGCCATCATGTGTGTTCCTGTGCCATTCCCCTTGAACTTCTTCTCTCCTTCTACCAGCCTCTTCTGGAAGCCTCAGGCCTCAGAGATGGCAAGAGGGTCTAGACTTTGCCTTAACATGAGAATTTCTTCCTTAGCAATCTCGTCCTCCAATGACTATTGAAGATGTGGGGGGGCCCCTGGGATGAGAAGGGGCGATGGCATGGCACGATGGCATGGGAGGTGACTCTGCTGCTCTGCCCCACCCGGACCACGCTCCCAGGCATGAAGCACATGCCCTTTTCACGGGGCAGCCTGTTTCTCCTGGGCCTTCCTGCTAGGCTGAAGTGCCAGCAGTATGGAGACAGGAGGCAAGGCACACCCCCCAGGTGGCAGCTTGAGTTTCTCGAACCAGGAACCAGTGGCCTAGATTCTGCCCCAAATACTCAGCTGGGAGTTTGCTCAGTGGCCAAGTCTTCTTAACCGTTTGGCTTGCTGGAAGCCTTGGGCTTTTCTGCTGTTCCCCTCTCGCCTATCTACTCCAACCAAGCAGAACGTGACACCGGAAGCACTAAATGCAGACTGTGAATCAGAATGGGGTGTGACTCACCCCAGAACGCGCGCTTCCAGGTGTCTTTACTGATTTACCTTGCTCATTACAAGCTTCTGCTGCTGTTACAATAAGCTCACCCTCCCTGTCGAAAGACGACCGGAGTCAAAGGGGAACCAAACAAGGGAACGTGTTTTGTCTGAAATAGTGCGTTTATGAATAAACGAGTTAAACACAATTGTCTTTTTACATTGGTGGGTGTTTCTATGGAATTAAAAGAACCTCAGGGCTTAATCTATTTGAGTAAATCAAGTTTGTCCTTGTGTTCTGAGCAAGGGTTATGAAATCGCCTGTGATATACTTTCTCTGGCCCACAAAATGACCAATGGCTTTTGAGGAAGGACTACATGACTTACGACCAGGACAATGGAACAGCCTGAGTTAGTGTCCCAGCACGTACATTATGTTACTTAAAATAGCAAAAAACAGACACAACCTAAATGTCACCCACAGGGTATTAGTTACACAAACATCTGTATAATGGAATACTGGGCCGTTATTAGAATTCTGTACTAGAAGAAGGCTTACTCTCATGAGAAAATACCCACAACATATCATTAAAAGGAAAAAGAAAATTATAAAGCAGTATGGTCAGAACATAGCAGTCTTGTAAGAAGAAAGTATTGTGTATATTTTTTAACTGGAAGAATATGTATAAAAATGTGAACTGTGCTAAATCTGGGTAATAAGATTTGGCTTGACTTTTTTTTTTTATTTTGGTCTCTATTTTGGGGGTTTTTTTGGGAGGGGGTAGGGCCAAGAGCGAATCTCAAGCAGGCTCCACGCCCAGCAAGGAGCCTGACTCGGGGCTTGATCTCATGACCCTGAGAACATGACCTGAGCTGAAATCAAGAGTCAGATGCCCAGCCAACTGAGGCCCCAGGCGACCCGGTTTCTATTTTTTCAAATTTTCTTCCATGAACATATATTATTCCAAAACCTGGGGGGGAAATTATTTTTTAAAAAAAATTTGTCTTAAAGGCCAGAAAATGGGTTCCCTGTTTCTTATCCCATGTCTATTCTCCATTTTATTTTGGAAATTCAAATTTCTCAGCCCTTCCCACAGCGGATACTTAAGAAGCAAGAGGCACAGAGTAGCTGATGTCCTAAGCAACATCACCAAGGTGAATTACTCACTGAGAGCAGCAGCTTTGGAAAGGTTTCCTTCCCACCGGACACTGGATATTAACGGTACCAAACCAATTGTTCTTCTAACCAGGAACAAACTTCGCCACGGGATCTTAAATGAGTAGATAGGGGCTCACAGAGGACAATTATAAACCTCAACAGCTGCTCCGGGGGTTCTCCAGCACGAAGGTGATTCATCCCTTCTCCTGAGCCTTTTTACTGCACCCTGTCCCTCAGAGTTGCGAAAATTGGCTGTCACAGCGAGAAGGGGGGAGGGCCCGGGAGAATCGTGGAAAGACAAGGAAAGAAACTGGAGAGAACACAACTAAGGGACTGACACAGTTGGGTTTCGTTGGCCTGGTTCACAGGACAGCGTCCCACATAGAGGGGGGCCCGAGAGTGGACAAAGGGAGCAAAAACTGATTTAATGGAAGGAAACCACCGTAACATCTGCTGCTGAATAGAGACAGGCCTCAGTGCACACCATTTCTGTCACAGATTTCTAAAAGCCCATCTTGTTTTAGCTCTTCCTTATCACCACCTCCTTCCAAAGCAGAATAGTCAAGATCGTCCCCTTCTCCTCACTGGAAATGGCATCCCAGGTGTGCCAGCCGTCCCGAAGTCACCATTCACGTCAGTGGCAGACCTTGGCGACACACCTGGAAGGTAGCAGGGAGCGTCACTGTGCTCCTGGGCCGCTACTCCAGCTAGTCATCGCTGCCACCCCAGGGGGGTCGTGTTACCTAATTCTGGTGCGTGGTCAGATGGTGGCTTTTCTCAGTCAGCCTGTCCTTGGAAAACTCATTCCTCTCTTGTACTGGAAAATTCCTCTGGTGCCTGTCATTGCACATATCAGGAGACCAAGGTTTCCATTTTCGCAGAAGTAATTAACCAGCTCCTGTCTGAGACCAAGCCTGTTCCTGGAATTTTTTACTCATCCTTTTAGAGCCATAATCCAGCCCCAGGAGATGAGGTCCGAAGCAGAACCTTGCAGTCTCCCAAAGCAGACAAAGAAGCAGAGGCAGGGCCAGGCCGTGCACCGAGTCTGGGGTCCACCCCCCCATAGCCATGATCGCCCAGCCCTACCACTGACTTCATTTCATGCCCTCTACTCTTGATAGCATGGGGATGGAGGAATAAAGAGTGGGCAAGGAAGGGCAAGCCGAGGAGAACTTAGCCTGTAGAATAAGGCTCCCACCATCCTGGCTCTTGATAAGACTCTGAAAGAAAGAGTGCGGGAGAAAGGAGGGAGAAAGAAAAAAAGAGAAAAGGAAGGAAGGAAGGAAGGAAGGAAGGAAGGAAGGAAGGAAGGAAGGGAAGGGAATAGCCTGACCCTGCTGGAAAGAAGTCTACCCTGTCCTGTCCTTGCCAGATCACAGGCTGGGGAGATGCTCACTTTTTAGATGATTGACACAGAGATAAAGAATGTATTTCAGGGAATGAAAACTCAACAGATTAAACTAAAGATCCTCACTGTTTCAGTTCCCAGGATTGGCTATCGGCAGTGAAGTCAGCTTGGAAAAATAGACTAGGGTCCCCGAGGCCCTAGAACCCCACAGGGGGCTCAATCTGATTTTAAATCTAAATTCTCAAGTGAAAGTACCTTCAGGGTGAGAAATCTACTTATGCACAAAGTGATGCCTTCAGTAGGAAATCCTTAGGCCCTACCAGTTTATTATCAGAGATGATGAAGGTGAAGCTGGCTGTCGATAGCATTGTCAGGCTATGCAGAACACACCAGCTCAAACCTCATTCAGTCACGCATGCACATGTCCATTTAACACACATCTATTGAACACCTTGTGTGTACATGAACAAATACTCTCCTTTACTTACCATCCCCTCCATGATAAGGGCAGGAGAAGGGCACTCAGGGAAACTGCGATAATAGGTTACAGTTAAAGCCTAAAGCAAGGTAAGAAGAACGAGCCATGGGTGCACAAAGAAGAGTGTTGTTAATTCTACTCACAGCTTCTAGAAGCTCTTCACAGTAAAAAAGACTTGTAAGTTGGGGTGAATGAGTAGGAGTTTTCCAGGCAAATAGACTGGTGTTCTCATCGTGGACACAAATGTGCTGCACTATGCATCTGAGCTCTAGAAAGTCAGGACACAGTGGGTAACAGCCTGCTGTAGAACACGTGTCCCATCACCCCTCGGGAGCCGTAGCTGTCCTCTTTAGCAATGAACCTGGGCGCTTGGGGCCCTACCCAGGCCTTAATGTTTGATGCAGCCAGAAGACATCTGAGACCTGAGTCCCAAGCGTGTTCATCCAGTCATGTCTCCTTCTTAGGAAATTGAGGGTCCAGCTCTACTTAAGCACGTAGGCAAAAATGCCTGGACAAAGACTGGAGAGGGTTTGCACAGGCTGGGTCCCAACCTGCCATGGGTTTCAGTCCTTTGCTTATGCCCCTTGTTGCCTCTCCCTGCCATACCCGCCCCACTCCTCCCAGAGCATCTGATGAATATCTACTCATGGTTCAAGACTTAGCTCAAACGCCATCTACTCTAAGAAGACTTTCCCAACATTTCTGGATCAAATGGCCATCCCCTTTCTTACCCCACCTTGGCTCATGTTGCGTATCACGTGTATCAGAAGTCACTGTATCATTTACTTACATGTCTAACTGCCTGAGGGCGGGAAGTGTGTCTTTCTCCTCTCTGTAACCCCAAAGCCCACGTGCCTGAACTTTTATGTAGAAGACTTACATGTCTTCTAACAGAACAGAAGATATCCTACTGCAAAGTCCTTCCTGATAGAAACATAAAGTGTCTAATAACCCTGTTCCATATATAAAGAAACTAACGTGTGGAGGGAGGCAAGTCCAGAATTTACTTGAATCCAGGACTGTAAACCTCAAGCAGGACTGTGCCAAGCCCCCGGGGGCCACCCCAAATCAGACGCAATTCTAAACAAGCCGGAGCCTTGCTGAACAATTCCACAGTGCTGGAAGGTTCTTCGGAACTGTGCCTCCATAAGGTCGGGGCAGAGAGAAGCCCCAAAGGCCCAGTGCAGTGTCAGGTTCCCTGCTTTCTGTCAGCAGGCATGGAAGAGCCTTTAAGAAAATGGAGTATTATTATTTGTTTGTTTTTACAGTGACTCATCTGTCGTAACTGGGTTAAAGTCCACTTGGAGAAAAGGAGAACAAAAGACCTCCTGTTAGTGCTGGAAGTTTGCCTCTTAAGATATCACTGAGAGGAACTGGGAAGGAAAAAAAAAAAAAAGCCCAGCAGGGCGAGGAAGCTGCAGGCCTTCGGGAACACAGCGGCACTTTGGAAAGGCAAACACGGCGGCTTTCATCTCGAGCGCTCTATCTGAGCCGGGCGCTCCCTTTGCCGCTGCTTTGTGACCCACTGCAGGGCGAGCCATCAGACACAGGCCAGTGCCCTGTTCCCACACTCTTTGCACCCAGGGAGGCTGCCAGGAGCTCTGGCAGTGTGGGCAAGTCTCCGTAGTCAACCAGCTCTGGGCTGAGGTGGAGGAGGACGGTGGCGGTGGTACCAACATAAAACACTTCCTAAGGGCCAGATGCCATCCTAACGTGAGAGATCACAGTTCGCTTCAGAAATATCCAGGAGCCTCGCTTGCTCCCTCCCCAGCTGCGGTAGAAGCCAGATGCCACCAGGCAGAACTCTGGCCCCGCCCTCTCTGGGAGACCCACTGACTCCGGGTGGGTACAGGAACTGTGGGACTGCTGCGTTCCCAAATGGGGTGGGACCAGGTCTCCAGGTGGCATTTTCCAGACTGCAAAGTCAGACCATCTGACCCTAAGGCCCAAGGACTTACGCCTTACGCTCTTCAAATAATAATAATAATAATAATAATAATAATAATAATAATAATAAGTCAGAGAAAGACGAGACTCTACAGTTCTCTTCCCACGATCTTCCATCCAATCAGCCCCACCTGCGGTCTGCTTGCATCCATGTCCCTCATCTGGCGGTTCTTTGAAAATATTCTCGCCTTTGGCCACCCAGACATGTGGTGGGTCTGCACACGACTGCCCATCCTGGCATTGGTCCTTTTCCCCTTAATTGTAAAAGGCTGGCATTTCTCTGCTCCAAGGCTATGAAAGAGGGATGGGGACATGAAGGAAAAGATAAAAATCCCCTGAAAGTCCCAGGTCTCTCCCCCCATTGGAGGCACTTCCTATCACTCTCTTCCTTCCCAGGGGTCTGCTGGTCCCCCAGAGATTAGGCCTCGGCTGCGGGTCCCAGACCTCTGCCCTGCAGGGTAATAGGACCTTCTGGGCCTTCCAATTCAAATAGTCATCCCTAATCATTCCATTTCCTGAGCAAGACTTATTTTTGGTAATTTATGATCAAACACCAAGAATCCTTCAACAGAACCCCCAGAGGAAAGTGTTATTGTGCTCCTCTATCCTCTCTCTGCTCGAGGATCTCCACATTCCACCGAATGCAGCCGGCGGCTGTGGGAAACAACGTGCTCGCCGTGAGAGCCATGCTGTAATTAGGCCGCTCCGTGCAGGGCTGGTCCTCCGGTTTTCTGTACGCTGCTCTGTGACTTTGAGGGGATTATTTGCACTAACAAGCAAGGCCGCCACAGACAATGGGTGGAGGGGAAGACTCAAAAGAAGCCGACCCAGTGCTCCCTGGGACGCTTCTCCCTTCGGCTGGCCTCACAAGGATCAGGCCCCTGGTGGAATCACTGGAGATTTAGGGCTTAATTAAACCCTGGCTTTGGGCCAACATGCCGGTGGCCCCTTGATTTTCCCAGGTCCACCCAAGTGGCATAAACACCAGACTAGGAACATGAACCGCTTAACTGATCCCCGTAAGAGCCAGTGCTCGTTAGCTAGAAGTCTTAGTATTGCCAGCTCACAGAGTTCAACAGGTGTCAGCAGGCCCAATCCTGGAAGGACAGCATGACTTTAGGTTAATTGTCCCTATATCTGCCACAGCCGGGGGTCTTTGCAGACCAACTTCACATTGAGATCTTGGGGATTCCCCTCACTTCTTGGCCCTATAAAGCCCAAGCTCACCACCAGAGGCGACGAAATCATCTTAGTGGGCTGCCCTTGATTGTCATTGGCATTTAGAGATCATTTGGCTCCTGAGCAAATGGTTGGATCTTGCACAGCCCAAAGCATAAAGACCAGGGGCATTTCCCTACTGGAAGGCACTGGAGAGTTTCCCGTGTGAGGGTACCCGTGAAACACAAAGGGCATAACCGCGTGCTTTCTTGAGTTTGGCAATTTCGTTGTTGCTTAGACTCAGCGTTTGTTTGTGACCCTTAAGGACTCAGCAGACAGAGTAAGCTGCTTAGGCCCCCAGATGGCCCAGGACTCAGCAAACAATAGCTTCATTCCCGGAGCCCCACAGCTGGCAGCCCGAGGACCCCCTGGGATTATCCTGAGGCTATCCTCTAAAGCATGAACCCTGTAGTTGGTCTGTCTCATAGCCGAGTCTCACCAGTAACGTGGGGGTCCTGGCAAGATGTGGGTGACTTAGGAATGGCCTAGAAGCAGAAGGGGGAGAGCCAGGTATGACACCTCCCACCCTGACTAGTTGCGTGAACTTGGTTCTCGTCTCCGCCACAGTATCCGTGTCCATAAACATAAGGATGATACCTGCCACCAACTTTTCCCTAAAGGAGGCTGCAAGAGTGAATTAATTAATGTTTATTGAGCACCTGGAGTTCTTTGGAGAGAGGCCTTTATAAATATAAGGCATGATTAAAGGATATCAGTTTGCTAACTCCCAGAGGAAGTACTTAATGGGATCAGGGCTAAATATCTTGATGACTGAGTTTCATTCTTAATTCAAATTTGCACTGGGCTCCCATCTCTCAACTCTGCTGTCCACTCGTGTCATTATCCTGTTTTCTTTTTCCATTTCCATATTTCGTAGTACAACAGCTTCTCCCCTCCTACCACGCTTAACCACTGCCTCCTTCCTTCCACCAGTTTTTGTCACCTCCACTGAGGTTACCAAGACCGCCTCATTGTTAAACTCAATGGCTTTTCCCATTCCTCATTCTCCTTGTCCTTCCTGGAGCATGACACTTGTCACTACCCGACCCTCACTGGTCACTACCCCTTGAAAGTCTTATTCTGTGATTTCCTCAAGCTCAACAAATCCAAACTGAAGTCACTATTGTCCTCAAACCAGTTCCCTGCCCTGACCTCGAGACCTCCTTCTCCATGGACAACCCCCAGTGCAGGCCCTTACGGTCCCAGCCTACTCGGTCCTTGCAAAAACCCATCCCTGGGCGGCGAAATCTCTAGATTTGAGGTAGGTGTGACACATATATGTCCCCGAACTGTCCCTCAGGCCTCTCTGTACCCCTTTGGCCTCTGGCTATCCTCTTCCCAAACCCACCTGAGTCTCCTGCCCCTTTCCTGTGGGCTTTTCCAGTTCCAGACTCCACAGGACCTGCTTTCCCGCTTGCCCCGTTTCCTGCCTGCTTCCCAGACCAGTGTACCCTGTCACCCCCAGCAAGCTGTCTGAACTGACTGAAAATCTAGCAAGCAAGGTCCTCTTCTAGGGTCGCCGTGACAGACTCACCCTGCCTTACAACCCCCAGCAGACCCAAACAAAGAGACACACGTCAACACTAGCATAGACACACACACACGCTGATGTATACAGACGTGCAAAGAGATGCAGGTACACACACAGGCACACGCAGACACACGTACACACACATATGTGCAGACAGACATGCACTCACGTAGATATACACAGATCCTCAGATAGAGACACAGACACCAATACTCACATAGACGTACACACACGTACTGACACACCCAGAAGCCCACACAGCCAGACACACGCACAGATGTGTACATAGACACACATACTCACATAGGCATGCGCGTATGAACATAGACCAAGTCACAAGCACACACACACACACACGCCGATGTTTGCTGCCCCCCAGCATCCTGACAGCCTCACCCCTGCTGAGGAGCCAATTCTCCTTACTCCTGCCCTTCTGCACTCTCCTCTGTATTAGTCAGGGTTCTCCAGAGAAACAAAACCAATAGGAGGTATAGATATGTATGTATATATATGTATCTATATCTCTGTCTGTCTCTCTCTCACACTCTCTACACAGAGAGAGAGATTTTAAGAAATTGGCTCATGCGATTGGCTGGCAAGTCTGAAATTGCAGCTTGAGTCCAAAGGCAGTCTGGAAGCAAAATCCCCTTTTCCTCAGGGGACTCCAGTCTTTTCTCTCAAGGCCTTCAACGGACTGGATGCGGGCCACACACATCACAGCAGGCCATCTGCTCTACGCAAAATCTACTGATTTAAAAGTTACTCTTATCTGGAAAAAACCTTCAGAGCGACATCTAGCTCGTTGTTTCGTCAAGTGTCCGGGGACCATGGCCTCGCGGAGCGGACACAGAAAGTTAAGCACCACCCCCACCCCCAGCCGGGGAGCCCGTGCTCGCGTAGATCTCCTGAAACGCTGCCCTCATCACAGCGGCTCCTGCTCCAAAGCCTGAACGTCCCCCCGACTCAGAGCGGGCACGACGTCAGTATTTGTTCGGTCCGTGAACGTGAACGGCCTTTGTGCCGGGCACCATGCAGCTCGCCACACAAAACCATTTTGAGGGCCCAACAGTGAGCTCTGCTAGGAGCTGAGAATCCGAATGTCAAAAGCCACTCTCCGCGTCGCTTGTCCTCTCCCTCTGCCTTCTCGGGGCCGGGAGCCACGCTGCAGGTGTCTCTAGTCCCCCACGGTATGTGACGGAGCCCTTTATACAAAGCCGGCCTCACTTTGCTGCGGATTCATTCATTCGATTCTTTTTACTGACCGTGTATCAAATGTACCTGAACCAGGGCCCATTTGAGAGCCTGGTGTGTGAAAGCAGGACTGTAGTGCCCGGGCGTGCCTACTTTTCCTTGTAGGGGCAGATGTTAAGAGAGGTTTTCATACCCAGGAAGGGTCGATGCACCACAGACCACTGTCTCTGGGGTGGGATTGTGGGCGGCTTCTATCTGATTTTTTTATACTTTTCTGTGTCTTCCAGCTTGTCCTCTGTGACCATGTGTTACTTTTATGACCATTAAAAAAACAGTACATGTTTTTTTCTTTCATCTTTTCATTTATGAGTATAAGGAGATTCAGGGTTCCGCTCTCTGCACTTTCTCGGGGCCCTTGGCATACCTCTTGGCTTTCCTTTGAAAAGAAGGCGTTCTGGGACATCCTTGTAAAAATCTGTGAGGTCATAAAAGGTAAAGTTAACTGCAAACGGTTGTTCTGTTTTAATTATGTTCAAGTGTC
Source organism: Ursus arctos (assembly GCF_023065955.2). Taxonomy (NCBI): domain Eukaryota; kingdom Metazoa; phylum Chordata; class Mammalia; order Carnivora; family Ursidae; genus Ursus; species Ursus arctos. The sequence goes on along the minus strand of NW_026622930.1, from coordinate 31,483,441 downwards.
GGGTAACATGGAACTTTTAATAAAAGCATTCAGGGAGTTAATGATGACGGCTGTTGTTAAACTGGTGTGAAGCCTGAGCCGGGAAGCTGGGTACACAGCGTCTTGCCCTGGGCCACTTCTCCTGTTCCGCCACCCCCCCTCCCTGCCCCTGCCCCGTGGCCGCTTCTGGGCCGCCTCTCCAAGTGCTGTGGGGCTGCGTCTGAGCCAGACGCCCAACACCCCAGCCACGGTGGAAGCGACTGTTCCTTGAACTTTGCTTCAGACCCGCCTGCCGGGGTCTCCAGAGGAAAGTGTTCACCTCTGGCCCCGATGAAATAGAGCTTCAGACAAACCACAGCAGAGGCCACAGCGACCTCGGGCCCTGAACTCTGTAGTTCTTAGACTGCCAGGATCGCCAGCTGCTGAGGGCCACGGGACTCCCAGAGCTGGGATGGGGACGCCAAAGAGCCAGAGGAGCGCAGACACCTTGTGGCTGGAGAGTGGGTCTCCAGAGCCACCTGGGCATGAGGCAGGGGGGCCGGGGAGGGGCTGGAGCCCTGGGGACCCAGGCGGGGTGAACCAGAACAGGGAGGCCAGGCCCACTCCGAGGCTGAAATTCCAAGAAACTCACCCTGCACCAGGCGAGATTTGTGAAATCCCCCTTGTTCTGGAAAGGATCCTACGCAAATTTCTGGGGTTTCCAGTGTGATATTTGATAAGTGCAAATGGGCTGAAAATATTCTCGAGATGTTTCGGTTTTGTACAATTAGTGGTGGCTGCCGAGGCCCATCTCACTGCCTCCAGTGTCCCGCAAGTGGTTGCAACAGCCAGGCGAGGCCTGGCCTCTGTTCCTGACCACTGCGGCCCTCCAGTAGGGCATGCTTCACCATCTGTGCCTGCGGAGGAAAGCAGGGGTCCAGCTCCATGTCCTCACAGGCATGTGTCCCCTGCAGGCAGAGAGATAGCAGTGACCTCCCCCAAAATGCCACCAAATGTCAGAGCTGGAAGAATCTTAGTGCTCATTGACCCAGTTTCCTCACTGATTAATCAGTAGACCCCTCAGCATCAAGCTCCCCGAGGGCAGGGCGGGGCTGGGTCTGGTCTCTGTATCTTAGAGCCTGGCACATAGTAGGGCTCCCCAAGTAGGACGTGAATGAGTGAGTGAATGCATGAGTGAACCAACTCCTTTGTTCTCGTCTTACCTTCACAGACTCACACTTTGGACAGGTCACATTTTTCTCTGTGCCCTCAGCTTCTTCTCAGTAGAATGAGCCCACTGCTGTTCCCTTCCCAGCTCCCAGAATCTTCGGTCCCAGGCCCACCAGGGTCCTGGCTTGAGGGTCTCAGGAAGAGCAAGGATTATTAACATCAGTCCCTGTACCCATTTCCTAGGGCTGCTGTAACAGAGGACCACACACTTGGTAAAGCTGGGCTTACAACAGAAATTTCTCCATCTTTCTGGAGGTTAGAAGTCTGAAATAAAGGTGTCAACAAGGTTGGCTCCTGCTGAGGGCTTGGAGAGAGCATCTGTTCCAGAACTCTCTCCAGCTTCTCACGGTTGCCTGCTCTCCTTGGCGTTCCCTGACATGTGGGTGCGCCATTAGCCCTATCCCTGCCTCCATCTTCATGTCCTCCCTGTGTGTCTCTCCCCTTGCAAGGAATTGTGTCCCAGGACCCACCTTTTCCACTGCACTGACCTATGCCAACTTCCAATTTGCTGTGTGACCTTGGATAGGTGTCTTTACCTCTCCGTGTCAGTTTTCCTGCTTAAACTTTGCAAGGGGTTAAGGGCTTACCCTATCCCAGCATGACCTCATGTTAACGAATCACGTCTGCAGTGACCCTACTTTAATAAGAAATAAGGACACATTCTGAGAGTCCAGGAAGGACATGAATTTTAGGGGGATACTATCCAACCAAGAACAGCCTTCCTGCCCCCACCCTGACAAACTTCTGTCTTATTCTCCACCTCTGTCCAAACTCACTGCCCTTTCCTTTAGTGGGGGTACAGGCTTCTGGAATGCAGTCTCATCTGCTCACCAGTCTGAGCAGCAGTTGAGAGGTAGAAGGGAGGGAGCTGTCTGTCACCGCTTCCCTCCATGGACATGGACACTCTAGGACTCCCTGAACCACCAAGTCTGAACTATAAGTTGGTGTACCCAGCCCATGCTGCCCACTAAGATCACCCGGGAAGCTCTTCAAACACACGGAGCACTAACCACTCTCCCAGGATGCTGTTCGCTCGGTCAGGGTAGGGCCTGACGTGGGTATGTTTCGGAAGCTCGTCAGGTGATTCTAATGTGAAGCCCAGGATAAGAACGACTGTGTCAGATGCTGTGAAAACAGCTCTCTCCTTAGGAAAGGGGATGCAGCCCCCACTCACAGACACACACACACACACACACACACACACACACACACACACACACACACATTCACCGGGAATATGAGTTTCTGCAATCCACTGCCTGGTGGGCCTGAATACCCTTTAGAAAACTCCCCACCCAGTTCACAGGCTGCATGAGAGAACAGATACGTACTGGGCGGACCTGAAACAGCAGCAAGCACAGAATGCCCTGAAGTTTCCTGTTTTACTTTGAAAGTGTGAATTCTGCATTCCCTTCTGTAGTATAGCCATCTTCTTTTACAATTAAAAAAAAAAAAGATTTTTTTTTCCCTCCAGAAATATCCAAGTATAGAAATGAAGCTCCAGAAACATAGGTCATGTTTAAAGTGTGGCTCTGTCTATTCTTTTCACATGCTGTTCAGTTCCCCTGAGGTTCGTAAGCCCCGGCACAGAGTGCTAGAGGGGGCAGCCAATCGGCTTAAACTTTGGAGCGAGTTGCATCTTATGGAGGAAAGCCTGCGCCCAGAGAGATTAAGTAACTCACCCAAGGCCACACAGTTCATTATCAGCTGACTGTATCTCGAGACCCAGCTTTTCCACTGTACTGAGGTCAACTGCTGATTTGCTGTGTGACCTTGGAGAGGTGTTTTTACCTCTCTGGGTCAGTTTTCCTGCCTGTAAAATGCTGCTGCTGTCTGTTCCACCTCCGAGGATCCGCGTAGCAGCACTTCAAAATGGTATGTGATGGCAAGGTGCTCTAACTGGTAGCTACAGCCCAACACTTCGAGGGGAGGCACGGTGATTCCTGCCAGAGCGACCCCTCCGGGGTCATGCCGAGCAGACCACTGCATGAGGGAAGACCAGCGCGGCAAGCTGTGCCCCTTGGAGCCAGTGGAGAGGTCCACGTGAACTCCCTAACGTTCCAGCCCGGGGAAGGCTGAGGCCGTGGGAGCTCACGCCCGTCGCTTCAGTTTGCGCTCTACTGCGCCAAGCGTTTGTCTGCCGGGCCCCAGCCACACTCACGGGCTGAGAAGGCATTTCCCCCCCGAGCGGCCTTCTCGTCCCAATCCTGAGAGTGTCATTTCAAAAGGGTAAGTCATGGAAAAATGAGCGGCAAACAGCAGCAGTGCCAGCATATTCCTTCTCCTTTAACGAGGCCGCAGAGACCTCTCCCCACCACCCGTGCCTTCCAGAGGAAGTGGGCGGCCGCCAGCCTGCTCCAGACCCCTCCCGGGCTGTCCCGGGCCCCAGCGAGGCTCCGCGGCCCACGTCCGCCCTTTTCTGTTTACACTGGGAGATGAGCTTCTGCTGAGCTTAAGTGCAGTTCTGGCCCTTTTGTTTGTTTTTAAGTCAAGTTACAACTTTGCTCCTAGATTTATTGCAAATTCCATTTATCTTCTTCTGTCCAGGGTCTCTGCACACATCCTTCAGAGTGTCCCTCCTCCTCTGTGGACAAATCACCAGGGGCACGGGGCAGGGACAAGGCGCACAGGGATGGGTGGATGGAATGACGGACAGACGTGGAGGAGGCAACGCCAGGAAGGGCCAGAGGCTGTCGCCCTGTGGTGCAGGGGACAGAGCGGGTCTGGCGAGGCAGGAGCGGCCATAGATCACCCAGGGAGGACAAGGCCAGAGGAAGGCCAGCCGCTCCACCTCCTGCCTCCTTCTTGCAAAGACTTCCACAGGGAGAAAGAGTCGGGCTGAAAGGCAAAGAAATCCCAGGCCTTAGCAGAGGGAATAAAGAAAGGAAGTTCTGATTTGGAGGGAAGGAGCCCATGTGGTTTCTGGCAGCCACGGGTCCACGTCCCAAGGGGCCTAAAAAGTACACCACGAGGGGCTGTCTGACAAGAGCTGTGGGTCTGAGGGTTCGGCCTGTGGAGGCCCGCCCCAGGCCTGGAGAGACCTACTGGGAAGGCCCAGGACACGGCTGGGCACGGACACAGCATCTGAGGGTTCCCGTCCCTCCTCTTTCCTCCCCAGACGCCACAGTTTCCATAAACTGCTGATGAACAGCAAACAGCTACACGCGGAAGCTCACCAGGGGGAGAAAGAGAATCAAATTGAGAGTGGGGTGCCCAGCCGCACTGTTGGCTTGTCGTCCCAGGGCAGGAAGTGCCGATGGCCTGTCCCCCGTCCCCAGCGGAGCTCCCCCGCTCAGGGCTGTGCCAGGAGCACTCACTGGCTTCCAGGCGGGTCTGGCAGCGCGGGAGAGGTGAGGGGTGGTCCCAGGGGCTGGGAAAGCGGAACTGCTGGAATCTCAGCGCCGAATGTCTTGACCTCGGAGTGGGGTTCCAACCTTCCCTGGCCCAGCGTGACAGCTACAGGTCACTGGGGGAACCACAGAGTGTCCTCGAGCAGGTGCCCATGAGTCCTCACGGAAGGAGCCACTTTTCACATCCTCCCTGCACATCGTGGTCCAAAGGCATGAGACTCAGCCCTCAGCCTCCCAGCCCGGGGCTGCCCTCAAGGAGACTCAGGAAGTGGGGGTTGAGTGAACGAGACCAGGGCAGGCCCCCTCTGCCTTTGGGAGCCATTCTGGCTTCCAAACAGGCGCCGTGGCTAGCAAGTGGAAGGACTTCCCACGGCAGTTTCACAGGCGGGGCCTGGGTTCCATCCTCCTGGAGCTGTCAGGCCCTGGCTCCTCCTGTCACTGAACACTCTGCCACGAGACCAGCCTCCCTGTCCTGTGCCTCGGCCCCTTGCCTGTACGCCCTCCGCTCTCCACGCTCCAGCCTGCTGTCTCAGCTGCCTGGCCCCCTGAGCCATGTCCAATGCTCACCTCCCAGACCTCACCACCAATGGCTCTGGAACATCGGCTTCCCCTCCCACCTCTTCTTTTCTCCTGCTTTCTCTCCCGCCCTCCCTTGTGCTCCCCCACCCCCACCCCATGTCCCTTTGGGAGCTTCTTTTTCCACCAAGCACTCACCTGCACCCTTGGGCTGAGGAACCCCAGCAGGTCCATCACTCTTTCACTCTGTGGCTCCCAGGCCTGCTGGGGGTGGGGGGAGGGCACAGCCGGCACACGAGCCGCACAACTTACCCGAGATCCCACTCTCCTGTCTGGCAGGCAAGTCAGCCCTCCTGTCCTTCCAGCCCTGTCCTTGTCACTGCCATCATCACTGACAGATGCTGACTGAGGACCTGCTGTGTGATGTGTTCCTGTGCCCAGATCAGAGCCCCCTATTTTCCTTTCCCAGAACTTGCTACCCTGGACTCACCCAGTTTTCTGGTTCCTCTTTTTGTTCACTTGTCTTATCAGCCAGAGGCACCTTCTCTTCTTTGCTCCCATGCCCACCTGTCAGCACCTCGTCCAACCATACTCAAGGCTTAGTCCATAGCCCACCTCTCCAAAAAACCCGTTAAGATTCCAAGGTAGAATCCGTCTTTCCCCTTCCCCATTTGCCCTTAGAGTAGGATTTGTTTCCTATTACAACTGCATCCCAGTGTGTGTGTGTGTGTGTGTGTGTGTGTGTGTGTGTGTGTGTGTTGTCTCTCTGGTTGTGTGGTCCTGCAGGCCAAAGAACAGCTCTTATGCAACTTGAAACTACACATGTGAATCAGGTCCTTTCCTTTCATCTCACAGATGATAAAACTGTGGTCAGAGTGGCCCCAGGTCTTTGATGCCAAGGGGCGGCAGCATCACATTCGAGCCCTGACTCCTGGATCCTGGTGCAGTTCTAGGGAGACAAGGTGCCCATCATCTGATGGCATGTGCCCTCCACAGATGTGCTCAACTGTCCTCAACTCTTCTCTTCCTCCCACACACTGGGTGGAATGGAATCAGAATAGAGAGACCTTGGATGAGGAGCCAGGGGTCACCCAGCCCTTTTTTCCACCACCTCCCCCAGGCCTACACTGAATAGCCATCAGTGAGTTCAGTCCTGTTCCCTGAACCTCTAGGGAAATTGCTTGCTCGCCTTTTTTAGCAAAGGATGCCAGCATCTCCAGCATCTCCAGCGAAAATCTCTCTCTTTGTTCTTCTCTAAATCTCCCCCGCCCCAACAGTCAACACCCACGATAAATCTTTCCTCCAGCTAGGTCTTCTGCAGGGGTGGGAAGAGCATTTCCTGCACTCCCTACAGCACTGTCTTCACCGCAGAAAGATTTCTGGAGCTTGTTAAGGCTTGTGGCTCCTATAAGGAAATGCACCCTATAAAAATAAACAAATCAGTGTGTTTTTCTAAAAGTCAAATAGGACACCACCCCTTTGTATGACTGTCCACACTGGGTAGTCACATAGGTCATTTTGTGGGAATTTGGAGAAAGCCAAGCTTTTTCATTTGACAAGGGTTTATGTAGGTCTCTGTGCTGGGGCACCCACAGCGCGGAATGCACTCAGCCCCTACCACCAGATCTGGCCTGGGACATCCCAGCGCCCTTAGAGTCATGTTCAGCTCTCTTTGCTTCCAGTCTAGCTGTGGCCTTACCCAACTCCAGGGAAGGATTCTGTTTTTCAGTTTCAGAAAGAATTGGTTCATTTACCTTCACAAAAGCCCATGTAAGGATCGTGCGTGAGACTCAGATCCTTTTGGTAAATTTCAAAGACCTGGCTGAGTCAACACAATGGCCACACCAACCGGGGGGGGGGGGGGGGGGCGTAGACAGCACCGGCGCTGCTGGGGGCAGCAAGGAACATCTCGAGAGGCCTCTACACCACATTCCATACAACCTGGAGCAGAAAAACAGTCCTTTCTCGAGAGGACCTTATGTTCTCTTTCAAGGGTAAGCAGGAGCAAGCTGACCCAGGAAAGGGCTCTCACAGCCGAATGCTTTTGCTTTGCGTGGGGGTACAGCGGTCTCGCTGGGGCCCAGGAGACAGACTGACGAGCGGAGAATTCCTGTGTTTGCGATTGGGTTTGAAAAGTCTCCGGTTTGTCACACCCAGCTTGCAGAAGAGCAGAAAGAATTTCCAGCTGTCGTCGGGGTGAGGGAGCTCCCCCGCCCTGATTCTGACCAGGGCTCTTTCTGTGCTCCGGACTCTGCTGTCCCTCCTCCTGGGCTGGTCACCCCATCAAACACCAGGTCCCGTGGGCCAGCTCTGGAATCAGAGGACCCTTTGCCACTGAGAAATACAAGTGGCAAAAAGTGACATAGTGTATGATTCTGCTTATATGAGGCACATAGAGCAGTGGCTGCTGGGGGTGGAGGGTGAGGGGAAGGGGGAGCTTATGTGGAGTTTCAGTTTGGCAAGATGAAAAAGTTCTGGAGACAAACGGTGAACAATGTCACAGAATTGTACACTTAAAACTGGTTACAATGGTACATTTTATGTTATCTATATTTTACCATAATAAAAAAGGGAAGAAAAAGAAATACGAGTGGGGACTCAGCCCAGATCACAGCACTGCTGGGAGAAGGCAGCCAGGTGACTCAGTTCTCAGCCCTAAAGAGAGGGGTGTGTGTGTGTGTGTGTGTGTGTGTGTGCGCACGCACGTGCCCACTCGCTTGCACATAGGCACCAAGCATGCCGGGGGTGTCTGTGACCCTGCAGGGGTGGAAAAGGGTCCATAAACGGTGTGGTGAAGGGGGAGCACACTGGATCAAGCCATTTAATCTCTGGGTGCTCCCCGTGACAAATATGGGGGTCATTCTGTATAACGCAGACCAATGGAAGATTCTCAGTGGAAGCAGTTGTTTAAATGCCAAAGAGCCTGTGTAATACCCTTGGAGGGCTGAATGGGAGGCCTTTTCTCCATGACCTGTCCACAAACGCATTTGGCTTGTTCTAAGAAAGACTAGATTTTTGGAGTTGGAGAAATTGGGGCTAGAGTTCGGGGCCTGCTGCTGTGTGGCCAGTCATAATGCACGTTTAAATTCAAATGCCTAACATCAAAAAAGTGGTGAATGTGAAAACGCTTTCTGTAAACTCTAAAGTGCCACACTCTCATCTTTTATCCTTCTAGCCAAGCCTGGCTATGGGAACAAGATAACAATGGATCGTAAAGAATTCATTTGGCAGGAAAGTTAGCATCGATTCTAAAATAACAAATTCAACCTGCGTGACCTGTTATAGGAGTCTTCAGGCTTTAGAGGCAGCCCAGTAGCAATCAAAGCTGAGAATAAAATCAAAAGTCCTAGGAGCCAGACTTTCTGAGAAAATAAGTTCTGTAGCCTTTGGCAGGAGGGGTTGGCCTAAGTTAAAACAGATATTCCTGTGAAGAGTGGCACATGAAGCCTTTATCAGTTATCAGTACTGAGGCATAAAGTCATTTCTATCCGATCCTTATTTTTTAAGATTTACTTATTTATTTAAAAGAGAGAGAGAGGACAGGGAGGGACAAAGGGAGAGGGAGAGAGAGAATGCCAAGCAGACCCCACACTGAGTGTGAAGCCTGACACAGGGCTCGATCTCACGACCCTAACATGACTTGAGCCAAAACCAAGAGTTGGACACTTAGCTGACTGAGCCACCCAGGTGCCCCAGATCCTCATTTTTTTTCTTAATTCATATGCCATAAAATTCACCCTTTAAAGAGCCTGATTCAGTGGTTTGGTTTCTTTTTTTTTTAGTATAGTCAAAAGGTCATGTAACCATCAGTTACTATCTAATTCAGAATGTTTTCATCACCCCAGAAAGAAATCCCATTAGCAGTCACTCCTTGTTCCTCCCTCCTCCCAGCCCCAAACAACCACAATCTATTGTCTTTCTCTATGGATTTGCATATTTTGGACATTTCATATAAATGGAATTATACAATATGTAACCTTTTGTGTCTGGCTTCTTTCACTTAGCATAATGTTTCCAAGATTCATCCAGCTTGTAGCATGAATCAGAATTTCTTTTTTATGACTGAGTAATATTCCATTGCATGGATATACCACAGTTTGTTTACCCATTCGTTGGTTGTACATTTTGATTGTTTCTACCTTTTGGCTAATGTGAATAATGTTGATATGAACATTCATACATAAGTGTAGTGAATGTGTTTTTTCAGTCCTCTTGGGGACTTACCCAAGAGTGGAACTGCTGGGTCATATGGTAACTCTATGTTTAACTTTTTGAGAACCTGTCAAATTATTTTCCAAAGCAGCTGTACCATTTTACTTTCCCACCAGTAATATAGGAGGGTTCCAATCTCTTCACATTCTTGCAATACTTGTTATTGTCTTTTTTAGTGAAGTGGTATCTCATTGTGATTTTGATTTGCATGTTACTAATGACTAAAAATGTTGTACATCTCTTCATGTGTGTGTTGGCCATTTGTATATGTTCTTTGGAGATATGTCTATTCAAATCCTTTGCCTATTTTTAAAATTTAAAATGTTTGTCTTTTTATTGTTCCATTGTAAGAGTTCTTTATATATTCTGGATACAAATCTCTTTTCATATATGTGATTTGTAAATATTCTTCCCATTCCACGGGTTGTCTTTTCACTTTCGTAATAGCATCTTTTTGCATAAATGTTTTTCATTTTTATGAAGTCCAGTTTACTTTTTCTTTTGTTGCTCATGTTTTTCATGTCATAGCCAAGAAACCATTGCCTAATCCAAGTTCACAAAGATTTATGTTGTTCTTTCTTCTAAGAATTTTATATATTTAGTTCTTTGATCCATTTTTTAGTTAATTTTTGTACATGGTGTGAGGTAGGGATCCAACTTTATTTTTTTGCATAAAAATATCCATTTGTCTCAGCACTGTAAGTTGAAAAGACTATTCTATTCCTATTGAACTGCCTTAATAACCATGTCAAAAATGGATCTTTCTTTTTTTCTAATATAAGCATTTAAAGCTTTAAACTTCCATCCAAATGTTAAGTGAAAGGAACCAGGCACAAAAGGCCACATAATGTAAGATTCACTTATACAAAATGTCCAAAATAGGCAAATCCATAGAAACAGAATGTTGATTTATGATTCCCAGGGGAGAGAGGGAGGAGAGAGGACTGGCTGCTAATAGGTATAGGGTTTCTTTTTGGGGTGATAGGAATATTCTGAAATAAGATAGTGAGGATTTTTAATGGATTACATAGTGAATATAGTAAAAAAACACACACACACACACAAAAACACTGAATTGCACGCTTTAAAATGATGAATTTTATGTTATCTGAATTGTATCTCAATTTTAAAATGTTAAGTTGGCTGCATGGGTAAGAAGAAAAGTTAACAACTGTTACCTTATTGCAATTGCAATTTAACAATAGTTTCTGAGAAACCAGAAGAAGATAATCCAAATTATGGTAATAGTTACATGACCCTGTAAATTTACTTAAAACCATTGAATTGTACACTTAAAACAGATGAATTTTATAATATGGAAATTGTACTTCAATAAATGTTTTTAATAAGATTTTTTTAAAACTTCATTCAAACTCTGCTTTAGCTGAATCCCATAAATTTTGATATGTTATGCCTTTGTTTTATTTTTTTTCAATTTAAAATCACTTTAAATTATCTTTGCATCATCTTCTTTGACCCATGGGCTATTTAAAATGTCCTACTTAACTTCCACATATGTGGGCATTTTCCAAACACCTTCATGGCTTTTATTCTAATTTCATTATTTTGTAATAAAGTTTTACATTTTAAAAACCAATTTAGGCTTGTGTGTGTGTGTGTGTGTGTGCGTGCACACACGCACGGGCACGTGTGTGTCCCAAATTGTAGTCTGTCTTGATGACTATTCCATGGGACTTGAAAAGAAATATGTATTCTGCTGTTGTTGTGTGGAGTGTTCTAAAAATGTCAGTTCAGGATGGTGAATAGTAGCGTTCAAGTCTTCTATTTTTTCTGCCTATTTGTTCCATCAGTTCCTGAAAGTGATGAAATATCAAAGGGTAATTGTGGACTTGTCTATTTCTCCTGTCAATTTGGTCAGTTTTTGTTTCACGTATTATGAAGCTCTGTTTGTGGGTGAACACACATTTAGGATTGTTATGTCTTCTTTAAAAACTTCCCTTTTTAGCATTATGAAATTTCCATCTTTATCTCCGACAGTATTCCTTGTCCTCAAGTCTTCTTTCTCTATTAATAGAGTCTATCCTTCTTATGATAAGGGTTGCATGGTATATCTTTTTTCATTCTTTTTCTTTTAAACTATTTATGTTTTTACATTCTAAATGGGTCTCATTTAAAATGTTTTTAAAGATAAAAAACATTCTAAATGAAACCCATTTAGAATGATTTTTATCCAGGGGCGCCTGGGTGGCACAGCGGTTAAGCATCTGCCTTCGGCTCAGGGCATGATCCCGGTGTTATGGGATCGAGCCCAACATCAGGCTCCTCCGCTATGAGCCTGCTTCTTCCTCTCCCACTCCCCCTGCTTGTGTTCCCTCTCTCACTGGCTGTCTCTCTCTCTGTCAAATAAATAAATAAAATCTTTAAAAAAAAAAAAAAAGAATGTTTTTTATCCAGCTTAATGATCTTTGCCTTTTAATTTGGGCCATTTACATTTAATTACAAGTATACACAATGTACTTACAATCTGGTGTGGGTATAGCATCCTACTATTTTCTTTTGTTCCATCTCTTCTTTGTTCTCTTTTTCATCTTTCACTGCCTTCTTTTGGACTGAAGGTTCTTTATGATTTCATTTTATCTCTATTGACTTATTAACTATACTCTCACGTCCTATGTGTTACTGTTGTTAGACATTTTATTTCTACATATGTTACAAATTCCATAGTACTTTGTTATCATTTTTCTCTAATATTTTAAATTTTTTAAATGGAAAAAACTGTTTTATATTTACCCTCTTGTTTACCATTTCTGGCATTTTTCATTCTTTTATGTAGATCCACGTACTGTTGTCCTTCTGCCTAAAGAGCTTCCTTTAACATTTCTCTATAAGATTTTATGTATCTCAAAAACGTATTTTGCCTTCATTTTTAAAGGATATTTTTGCTGGATACAGAATTCCAGGTTGAGCGGTTTTTCTTTCAGCACATTAAAGATATCCTTCCATTGTCTTGGCTTGCATAGCTTGGATCAGAAGTCTGCAGTTATCTTTGTGCCTCCATAAAATATATCTACATCAGGCTGCTTTAAAGATTTTCTCTTTATCACTAATTTTTAGCAATTTGATTTTCTTTGTTGGTTTTCTTTGTTTATCCTGCTTGGGCTTCATTGTGGTTCTTGGGTCTCTAAGTGCTTATAGTTTTTATCAAATCTTTCATTCTTTCCTCATTCTATTCATTATTTTCCTTAAATCCGTAAGCATATTTTATATATTTATTATAGCCGTTTTAATGTGCTTGTCTGCTCATTCTACCAATTCTGTCATTTTAAAGTCTGTTTCTATTGACTGATTTTTTTTTTCTTAGTTATTGGTCGCCTTTTCCTGCTACCTGATGAGTCTAGTGATTTTTGATTGGATGTTGGATATTTTTAAAGTTACATTATTAATTGTCTTGTTTTGTTATCTTTCTTTTAAAAATGTTGAGCTTTTATCTGGAAGGCAGTTAGGTTATTTATGGATAAGATCAATCCTCTAGAGGCATGTTTGTAGTTTTTTAGGGTGGGTCTAAAGTTTCTCTAGGGACAGTTTAAACTTACTAGTTGGCATGACCCTTACGGGGTCTCTACTAAATGCCCTGAGTGATCCAACTGGTTGATATTTGAACATTTATCTGTCCCGTGTGAACTCTAAATTATTCAGCTGATACTTCCTGATCATTCTTTGCCCAGCCTTATGGAGTTTTGCTTTGTGTACATTTTAGTATTAAGCAAATACTCAAAAGGACCCTTATGCAGATTTCTGAGGCTTTTTCCACAGAGGCCTCCACTTTCTTAGAACTCTGCCCTACAACTTCCATCCAAAGTTTTCACGTTCTGTCTTTTAACTCAGCAAGACCACCAGACAGCTTGGGATTCCTTTTTCTGCTCTATACCAGAATGTGTCTCCAATCAGAACCCGACGTGATCATTGGACTCATCTCATTTATTGCCTTTATCTCAGGGATCGCAGTCTTGTACTGCCTGTTGTGCGATATCTAAAGCCATCAATGTGTCTATTTTGTTTAGTTTACTAGTTGTTCATGGAGGGAAAGTAAATCTGGATCCTGTTGCCCTGTCATGGCCAGAAGCAGAAATCTTAAGACCGGATTTTGATAAAGAAATAATGGTGAGGGAAGGCATGCCCAAAAGTTAGACACTAATGACTTACTGGGGATCCCAGGGCATACAGAGGCAGCAGGAAGACCCTCGCATCTACAAGCCATGCAGGGACAAGTAGGACAATGGAGAAAGGAAAAAACGTGGAGGCTATCAAAACAAATCTCAGTCCTGTTCCCAGGTGGCGGGATAGCTTCCATTTGCTTCTCCAGATCTACTCTCCACCCTTTACCCTGCCCTGTACCTTAGAGGATTAACCTGTCTATACTGCGTTAATCGGGCTCCTTTGATCTCTGGTTTCTAGTTGTGCTCAGGCAAAGAGAGGTACAAGCAGGAAACTGGAAGGCAGGAAGATTATTTATTGCCTTAATTCCTTCTCTGCCAAATCACTATGGATTTGGCAGAGGTCATAGGTCGCAGGTCCTGTCAGGATCTCTCTCTAGGTTCTAGTGACTCTTCCTTTCTCTTGATCCTTTGGACTTAGGGATGGTAATGCCTCCTCAATGCTATTAAACCTTGAGTATCACACCATTTTTGTTAGTTCCCTTAAACCCTGATCAAACCTTGCTAAAGAATCCTTGTATTAAGTTCTTCTCTGTCTTTTTCCCACCAGGACCCTGATACTATAGAATTACTGATGCTGTCCCTAACTGAACAATGAACTGCCCACTAATTGCAATGACCTTAGGCAGACCGCTTTCCGACTCTCTCCTTAGTTTGCCCTTGGCCTAGCCTTAACTATTTGGGGCCTTATAAGTCAGAAACTCAATTTCAGCAGACTACCCCACAGCAGCAGCAGCCCTAGGGCAATTAGTGCCCCCTCCCCACACCTTGCCTTTTCTTTATTGTCTCCTATACCCACACTGGAATTCCTGGTTTAGCTGCTCTGCTTCGTAGGGTGATCCAAGTCCCTCCCTCCAGATCTTAGCCACAGATACAACTTGCTGAGGGCTAAGAAAGCAGCAGACCAAATGAAGACCACTTACATGGGGACGGCCATCATTCTGGGATCAAGGTCAAGTTCATACAAGCTACTCAGCATTTGGCCCTGGCCAGTAGGGCTCACCACACAAGGAAAAAAATGTCCCCTCCTGATACGTGCACCCTCGAGAAGGCATTTTTATTTTTTTAACTAGAAACACAGATAAATAGCATGAATAAAGAAAAATGTTTTTAAAAATCAGGAATTTAAATAATAAAGAGGGGAAAGTCATGAGTTCTAAAAGGTTAGTTTTATATAAAGGTATTCCTGAGGTCAAGAAAGCAAGTTAGATGGGGCTGGGCACGATAGCCTCCCCCAGGCTGAAGCATATTTAGAAATGGAAGCCGAAGGAATGGTGGAAGGAATCCACAAACAACAAGAGCCAGAGTTAGTGGCCGTCTATCCTGATAGACATTAGGCCACAGTGAAGTCCGTAAAAGTGAACACATAACCTTTGGGTCCAGCATCCCCATCTCCCTGTCCTGAAAGAGGGAAGATGGAATGGTCTTCCACCCTTCTGTGGAAACCCATTAAACCTGCTTGCCTTCCTGGGGAGGTTATTTCTGCATAGTGCACCTTTTGTGTCTTCCCCTTGATCAAAGGAACACTTAAGACCCCTTAGAGGCTTCTAAGATGACAAGCCTATTCACTCTCCAGGGTTGAAGTTTCTCCTAGAATTTCACTTGACCCCTGCCCTAAATATAATGTACCTTTCCTCCGCCCACGCTGGAACTCAAAGCCAAAGCCTCCCGGGCCACTTCTCCTGGGTCAGCTCCTCTCTTTCCCTCTCTCTCTAGGGCTACTTCCAAGATTTCAGGTAAGGTTTACACCTCTCTGGGAACCAGACCTCCTCATTCTTCGACTCGTACAGAGGCTCGAACATGACATCGCATCTTCTTTAGAGAAAAAGCCAATGTTTTCCTATTATTTTGTTGACATTAAAGGCAACCCAGACTTACCCGACAATGCACCCAGCCAGGTTGTTGGACTGGAGCTACCCAGGAGCTCTGGGCTTCCCAGGTGAGTCAGCAGGCCCCTACGGTAGCAGGGCCCAAAGAATGGCACCCTTACCCTACAGCTCTACTTGATGCCCCTTCTGACCTGCTCCCACCACCACTAGCCGTTATAACCTGGCTCACAGTATCCCTCCGTGCAGTCTTGTTTCTGATAAGGACCTTCCATGAGAGAAGCTTTGCTCACCTTTGTGCCAGCCACCCACACTATTGGTTCAAGGCTTGGAGGGTGTAACATTTTGACCCCTAACCCTTGACCCTGACCCTAATTCCCACTGGGCCTTCCCTGGGAATAGCTCTACACTTAACATTTTTTACTGAAGGGAGAAAAGAGACAATCTACTCAATGATTTGCTATTGTTAGAGTAATTAATACTCCAAATCCCTGAGTAAGAGTGACTGACAGTTTTGAGGCTCTTTAACTCTTTCTATCCTCACACTAATCTGAAGCTTATTTTCCCTGCTTCCTCTAATTATGTTTCAGGCCCTTGCCTATCTATCCAAGCCAAATTCACTTGGTCTTGGAAGGGATTTAGTTAAAGGAGACACAATGCCTTGCATTTGACCAGTGGAAGCTTTGGCGTTCCTGTAAAGGAGGACCTAGAGGTGGAAACCTGGGTAATACAAAGGCTAGGGCATTTTTAGTTAGGCTATTTGTAGAGTAAATACTATTTTTCTCTTAGATAATATGTTCATTTAAGACAGTGATGGGGCGGAGAGAAGCTTCCCCCCCCCCCAACCACCACTTGGCACCAATATCATAGTTGATAGTTCCTGTCTAAAATGGTTCACCCCATCACTGGATTCTATCACTTCTCACTCTATTTCTTCCCCTTTCACTCACTCAATCCCTGGCAAATCCTATCCCACTGGTCTTTGTCCTATTCATCCATCCATCCGTCCATCCATCCGTCCACCCATCCATGATGGCAGCTCCTTCCCAATGGGAAACAAAAGCCCCTTCCAGAGAGAATCCCTATTTTTTTCATCCAGGCCTGTGGGGTCTCCCCACTTTAGCTTCAAATCCTAAGTGATGGCAGAGGCTGCCATTGGAGTTACTATACTTCTCCACGGACCCCTTTCTCCTCTTCTTATTCCCTCCCCATCTCTTTCTCCTCTACTCTTACATTCCTTTTCTGTTTTTTCTCCTTCTCCTCTCCTTTTTCTTCCTCTACTCCCCATGCTTTAAGCATCCCTAAGGCAGCCACCATGGATATTCTGTAGCCTTTAAAACTAAAGAGGGGCAACTGAGCCCAATCTTAGAAGAGCTGGTAACTCCCCACTCACAGATTCCCCCTTCATCCTGCCACTCCCAGTGTGCCTGGGCAGAGCTAACCTGACCTTTTCCTCCCCAGCCACCAGGGTGTGGATTTTAAGGCCTTGATGGGGAGCCCAGGGCACCCAGCCTGCCTGCAAGGGCCCTGGACTGGTTATAGCCCATCTAACAGGAGAGAAAAATAAGCTCCCAACATGGAGAAAACTGCCTTGCCTTCTGTTGCTATTGACAACAGAACAACAAAGCCAGGATTTAATGGCCAGGCAAAACTAAAGCAGTGCTGTCAGCAACCAGGGCCCAGCAGTGACCTCGGTTCTGTGCACAGTGACAGTGAGTGTAACCAGACACAGAGCTCTCAGATGTAGGAGGCAGACCAACAGCCGCAGCACTACTCCCCTCTCTCCTCTTGCCTCTGGCAGACCCACTGGAGGTCAGTCTCCCCCAACTGGAGCATATGTGCTAGGAGTGGAGGATGGTCAGCATCAGGCCCACAGGGGACTCTTCTTCAGAGCTGCATTCCCAGCCCACATCTTTCTTTCTTTCCTAAAGAAGGGATTCGGTCTGGAGCCTGAGCACCTGGATTGTTCCTGCAAGCATGCCTCTAACCTGGCCCACACCCCCATGCTCTGGTTACCTGTTTACTGTCCAGGCCTCTACAGCCCTATCTGTCCCAGAACTGCTGGCTTTAAGCTGGAGGGGCCTTGGCAATCATGTGGTCCTGACCATCTCAGGAACAGATGAAGCCCTGTTTGGGATTCAACCCTCCCCAGGAGCCAGATGTCCTAAACACAGGAGTATCGCAGGAGAAGGAGCCATTCTGATCTAGTATACAAGGGAGGGAACAAATGGATTCAGTCAACCCATATTTTGGGGGGCCACATGGTGCCAGAATTTAGTGCCAACGCATTCTGATGAACACAGACATGGTCCCTTTGCTCCAGAAGCTGTCTAGTGGTGGAAATGGAAATGGATCAAGTAATTAACGTGCAGCGCCGTTTACCAAAAGGGAATACACGCAGCGGTCCCAAGCCTTGGGAGGGTGTAGTCAGGGAAGCCTTCCCAAGGAAATGACATTTAAACAGAAAGCAAGAGAGTATTTTTCTCATTTGCCTCTTTGCCCAGAGCCTCGTGCAGAGCTGGCACATGGTATATGCAGTAAATGTTTGCTGAACGAATAAGCTAGGAAATGAACAAATATCTCCACATGTCCTGAGAGCCCTTGGTTACTAACAGGATTTGCTGCTGGGTCTGTTCATGTATCCGTTTCCCCAAACACCTAACTAAACTTTGTCGTGAGTCCTCATGAACCTATTCATGATATGGACGTGCTGCGTGCTGTTCATTCCATTTTAGAGGTGGGTTTGCTGGGGCACAACCAGGGAAGATGATACCCCTGAGATCCCACAGGGAGTCTTCCGGACCCACCCCCTCCCCCCACAGATCACGCCATGGAGAACTCCATAAATGGACTCATTAAAGCAGGGAAGGCCGGCCTCTTGACAGGTGACTGGATTTAGATATGAAAGCAGAGATGGGTTCAACTCCTGTGCCCAGATGTCCTAACCACAGACCAAAGCTCAAAAGAAGACAAGGGGAGACTGGTGCCATGAGCCTACCCTCTCTTTCTCAGAAGCGGGTAAAGCCTTCTTGGAAATTACCATAAAGCATCCAAATGAGCAAATCCAAGGCCATTTGCTGTCAGGTTTCCCAGCGGGATTGTGGGCAGACTGACCAGCTGCTGTATTCCCCAAAACTGTCTTAACTTCAAGGACTGGGTTCTCTGTCCCTGAAAAAGTGCCCCTACTACAAATGCCCTGAAAGTCTCCCAGACCTCAAACCATACCCACATTAAGGTGTTGCTCTTGGGCCTCGGGAAGGCTGAATCTAACAGACAGCAATGAGGACCCCCTCTCCATCCCCCTCCAGCAGACACATCTCCAAGAAGAGAAAACGGAGCTGGTGACGCCGCTGATGTGGGTAGAGGCAGAGCCACCATGGGGAGCCATGCAGGCTGTTCACTGCACAAGAGGGTGAGTGGGGACTGAAATCTAGCCCTCACTCTGCTTGCCACGCTGTCCCCCCCCCCCCCCCCGGCGTGGCTGCATCCACATGGAAGAAGGGGTGCCTTTTTCTTATTTGCATTTACATGGCATGTGAGCTCGCAGTGACCCTGGGTGGAGAGCCCAAAGAATTACATCTGGAGAGGAAAATAAGCCAATCCTTCCCTTGCCACCACCTAAATAGTCCAGCCAGGTGTTCCGCAAGTGACCAGATATGCTAATTGGACAGACTTCTTAGAAGGTAATAGAATATGATGGATAAACCAGCAGGCCCAGTAAGGCTTTATGTTTTATTTTTCGATGTCCTGAGTTCAGATGACAGTGAAAATTGAACTATTGAGATGTACTAAGGAAGGATCAAATGCCTTATTTCTGTTAAACTACTTTAAGGAGAGTAAAGATTTACAGTAAGTATATCCCCTCTGTGTTGGAAACACCAGGGGTTTGGAATCTTTCCCAGACACTGGGCTCTAGCTTCACTTACTTTGAGCCTGTTGGTCAGGAAGTAGGCCCCAAAAGATGAGGTAAAGTGGGCATTTTCTCAGAAAAACGACCCTCCCCACAGAGAGCCCAACTTCTCATCAGAAAACATACTCCATACTCAGAATGATTAGCTGACAGTGTCATCCGAATGGCGGCATGACACAGGTGTGCTGCTGGGGAAAAGGACTGGGGTTCGAGCAAATGCTTGGTGGGTATAGGAGAATGGTCTGTGCTCCCTCACTGATTTCTTTACATCACAGGGACGTGTCACAAAGGTAATTCATACCTGTGGGCAGAGGAAGCTGCTGGTCTCAGAAATGCTTTCCCAGCAGGATATCCTGTGGTATCCGCCCGTCTGCCCAGTCTTCCCGGAGGTCAGAAAACAAGCTATGGAGCTTGTGCTTGCTTTGCCAACAGGGTCTCATCAAATCCCCATACAACCCTGAGATGAAGCACTTAATCTTACTGATGGGGAAGGGGTTCGGAGAGGTTAAGCAACTTGCCCAAGATCACACAGCCAATAAGTCCTGGTGAAGCCAGGACTTGAACCTAGATCATGTGGCTTTTGTGCCCACATCCATGACCACCTCACAGCACGGGGATTTCCGGATCTTGAAATGAAGTCAGAAGGCTAAGCTCTGAGGAGGGAAGACACAGCTCCCCCGATTCTCCCGGCCAGCCAAGCTCTACCGACACAGGTGGCGTGCATCTCAGATACAACGCCCCCAGAAGACGTTTACCTGGAAGCAGGGACTGCCTCCTACCGCGTGCCCAGTGCCTGGAGCCGAGCATGGCTCACAGGTGACTGTTGATTGAAGGGACAAAGGAACTTCTCCCGAGCTGCCCTTCCTGTGCCTTTCTCCTCCCGCTGTCACAAGCTCTGAGTGTGCACTGGGTTTGGCAGGGCCCCGGGGCAGGCACCAGGTTCTGCACAAGCTGACCTGCATCTCCAACACACATCAGTGATGGCCAGCTGGGGGAGGCCTCGAACATGTGGAAGTGTCCTTCACACGACGGGCTCTCAGCTGTTCCTAGGAGCTCCACTCATGAGTCCTGGGGGCTTGCACTCTTCTCCCCCCCAACACAGTTACAAACCGCCTCTGGTTCCCAGAGCTGTCACGTGTGTCCTCTCCCCCATTCTAAAGCCTCCAAAGGGACAGATCCAATCAGGAGGTTTGCAACTGCCCCCTTGGCCCTGATCTCCTTCCCTTGAGTGTTGGGGTTCAGACTCCTTCCATGGTGTGGCTGGGGGGCCCAGGCAGCAGGGACATAAGATATCAGGTATTAAAGGTCAAAGATCAGAAGCCAAGCCACTTAAGCACCTTGAGATCCTGTTCTAGCGGTTATTCTCTGTGTGTGTCCACTAGAGCGGTCGGCCCCAGGGAGGGTAGGAATCAAATAAGACGGGGCCCTACCCTCAGGGTGTCCCCCATCCCACGGAGGAGCCCAGCACACGCTCGACAATCAGCAGCAGGACAAGGTTTTGTGCTGTGCGCCAGGCAGGGCTCAGAAAGAACAGGTGGTGTTGGAGGTACCAAGGGGGACAGAAAGAGAAATAGAGCCCCTCAAAGTGACAGTGCTGGCTGGAGTTCCTCTCCTTTCTTTTCCCTCCCCACCCAGCAATGCATTCCTGTTCAATTACCTATTGCTACATAACAGACGCCCTAAAACACTGTACCCCAAAACAACTGACTACTCTCTCTTATACCTGTGCTGGCCGGGCTCAGCCAGCTGGTTCTCACTCAGGATCTCTTGCCGTTACAGCCACATGGTAGCTAGGGCTGGAGTCCTCCCAAAGTTCTACCGAGCTGCGCAGACAAGTGGATGCCATTCATTCACAAGGCTGGCCGGGACGTGAATCCTGGCGGAGAGCTCAGCTGGGGCTCTTGATGAGAGCACCTATTTTCCAGCGTCTCTGTACGGCTTGGACTTCTTCCTGGGTGGTAGCTGGTTTTTAGAGCAAGTGTCCCAGGACTAAAGCTTCTAAAAGACCCAGACGGATATCACAAAGCTTCTTATAACCAAGCCTTGGAAGTTTCAGAATGCAACCTCCTGTGTTCTGTGGGTCAAGCCAGTCACTATGGCTATCCCGGATTCGGGAGGTGAGAAGCAGCACACGAACATCAGGAGGGAAAGGCTGGGGGCCACCATTTTGGAGACTGTCTGCCACAACTTCCTTTATTGAGCTTGGAGAGGCAGAGGAAATGAGCCATGGGCTAGGGAAGCCATGAGAAAAACTACTTTGTCCCTCTGTCTAGAAGATGGTATTTTTTCTTTTAATATTTAAATTCAATTAGCCAACATATAGTACATCATTAGTTTCAGATTAGAAGTATTTCTTTCTCCAAGTCCTTCCTCACAACTATTCTCTTAACTCACATCCCCAGGTACATTCTCAGACTATTTCCCAGGCCCAGAATTCTGGGCCAGAATGTGGAAGAGAGTGGGAAAAACCACATACATCATCCTCATTTGAGAATGAATCTGCTACATGACAGTTGCCCAAAAATTGCTTATCTGCCCAGTGTGGACTGTAAGGGACACAGTCTGGTGCCTATGACACCCCAGCAGTGGTTGCCCTGGAGGCCTGGAATCAAGGATGGTAAGGGAGCTTCTTGCCAGCATAACCTCACATAGAAATCTCTTTACTTTCTTGTCACCACCTGGTAACGAAGCTACGAAGGAAAGAGAAAGAGCCATAAGTTCCTCAGGTTTATGGACACAGGCAGAGCAGGGTAAGCTGACGCACAGTCCTAGCATCCGCGTCACGAGGTGTCCCTTTGATCCCTTCCACTCCCGCGGACTTGCTTTGCTCGGGGCTGTCCGTCTAACCTTGCAGCCTTGGGCCCAGGAGCTTTGTTTGGAAGGCTATAGAATCACCTGGTGGTTTGAGACTGCCCTCCCCATTCATCTGGATAATTCAAGCATAATAACTCACTTCTAAATCTGCAGTTAACTTCCCCAGCCTCTGCCTGTCACTCCTCATTACATACCAGGGGAAGGTGATCATTGTGGGTATGAAGCAGGATGGAGTACTTTGCACTTCCCATCCCCAAGTCACTCCTCGTCTATGCTACTAGAGCGACCTCTTCAATCTCCTCCCCCAACACAACAAAATGTGCTTCATAAGTCCTTCCTTCCTTCCATCCCCTTCCTTCCTTCCAACTCCTTCCTTCCATCTTCTTCCTTCCTTCCATCCCCTTCCTTCCCTCCATCCCCTTCCTCCCTTCCATCCCCTTCCTTCCTTCCATCCCCTTCCTTCCTTCCATCCCCTTCCTCCCTTCCATCCCCTTCCTCCCTTCCATCCCCTTCCTCCCTTCCATCCCCTTCCTCCCTTCCATCCCCTTCCTCCCTTCCATCCCCTTCCTTCCCTCCATCCCCTTCCTTCCCTCCATCCCCTTCCTTCCCTCCATCCCCTTCCTTCCCTCCATCCCCTTCCTCCCTTCCATCCCCTTCCTTCCTTCCATCCCCTTCCTCCCTTCCATCCCCTTCCTCCCTTCCATCCCCTTCCTTCCTTCCATCCCCTTCCTTCCCTCCATCCCCTTCCTCCCTTCCATCCCCTTCCTTCCTTCCATCCCCTTCCTCCCTTCCATCCCCTTCCTTCCCTCCATCCCCTTCCTTCCCTCCATCCCCTTCCTTCCCTCCATCCCCTTCCTCCCTTCCATCCCCTTCCTCCCTTCCATCCCCTTCCTCCCTTCCATCCCCTTCCTTCCTTCCATCCCCTTCCTTCCCTCCATCCCCTTCCTTCCCTCCATCCCCTTCCTTCCCTCCATCCCCTTCCTTCCCTCCATCCCCTTCCTCCCTTCCATCCCCTTCCTCCCTTCCATCCCCTTCCTCCCTTCCATCCCCTTCCTTCCTTCCATCCCCTTCCTTCCCTCCATCCCCTTCCTTCCTTCCATCCCCTTCCTTCCTTCCATCTCCATCCCTCCCTCCCTCCCTCACTCTTTTCGTAAGAAACTCTAGGGCATAGATGAGATTAAGTATATCCCCTAGTTCACGACCGAATTTCATCTTTGTACCATGCACACTCTCCTTCTATTTAGTTATTTTTTAAAAAATAAACACCGTCAAGCGCACCACCCCAAACAAGTCAGAACCTTGACAATAACCAACATATCTTCCAAATCCCAAGTGACTGTAAACAGGAAAACGAAGCAGCCAGTCACCCAGCATACACAAGACAGAAGAAGCTAGTCCTTTAAATAGGTTTCACTGGCGTCCGAAGAAGGCCTCTTTCGAAATGCCTCGATTTTTACATGGCCCAAGTGTCCCATTAAATCCCGCTCATTTAAAAGCTGGGTTCCCAATTGGTATATCATTTTATTTTAATGATCTGTGCTTCCTATAGAAACATGGAAAACGACTATTTCTTTTTTCAATTAAACAGGTAACGGCCAGCAGATGAAAGGCAGCGTCTGGGTCCGCCTGCCCCCGGGGAGCGGCCGGCAAGGGGTTAACGCAGGCCAGGCGGACCGGGTGGAAAACTCTCGGTAACCCGAGCGCGGCCAGAGCCGCCGCGCGCATGCGCCGAGCACCCCTCGCGCTGCAGCGGCCGGCTCCCCGCTCCCGGCTGCCTCGGTGCACAAAGGCCTGCTTTGTTCCCTAGGCTCTGTTTTAAATATCTGACGACTTCCCCCCCCCCCTCCCCATCCCTGCGCCAAATCCCCGGGCCTGGCTGCAGGCGCGGCACAAGGGCGCATTGTGGGGCCGAGAGAGGGGCGAAGGGGGCTGGGGGCGGCCGGCCCGTTGGGGACGCTCTTGTTTCGCCGAGTTGACTCAGCCATTTCGGTCGCCCGGGCTGCGTCTTGTGGGTGGAGGCAGAGCCTGGGGGACGGGGGGCCCAACAGTAAGAATCAGAAAATGGGGACCGTGAGGGTGAGCAGAAGCATTTCCAAAGCCCGCCTGGAAGGAGGTGGCCGAGGCTTCAGCCGAGCACCAGTCCCCGGGAGCCAGGGGGGCGCGAACCCGCGAAGCCAGACTCTTGGTTTCAGTCCGTAGCTGCCCATTTAGAAAGTGCCTATCACTCAGTCACTTTGGAAAGTGTGGCACTCCGGCGCAAAATTACCCGAACAGGGGGAGGTGGGTGTGGGGTGTGGAATCCTTCCTTCCCGCAAGTTTGGGGCCCCAAAGGGCGCTGCGGAAAGGACATCACCCCGGGCTTTCTGCGCCCACAGATTTCTGGCCCTCTTGCTGCCAGGCTTTAGGCATGGGCCCTCAGGGAAATCACACCTTCCCTGGTTTGGCCCTCCTTCCCAAGGGTAGGTAGGTGAGGATTGGGATGAGGGTCAAACGAAAGTAGGCTTTCAGCTCGCCAGAGAGCGGGCTTTGCCCCCGCACCGTCCCTCCCCTTGTCCTGCCGTCCCACCCCTTGTCCTGCCGGCATTCCCGTCCCTCCCCTTGTCCTGCCGGCATTCCCGGCAGACTCCCAGGCAGGTTTCCTTCCCGGCTCAGGTGTTTGTTTACCTGCGCTGCGGACGAGGAGGCGGTCTTGCACTGGAAGGTTTGCACCATAAAAATCACAAACCCCGCCTCTCACTCCCGTTTCTTCTCTAAGGGTAGGGGAACACTGCCTTTCAGACTAGGTCTTGGACAAACACAAAATGTGGGCCTCAGCCACTCTGGGAAGTGTGTATGGTCCTCAGTTTCAGCAAAAGGAGGTTTTCGTATTTTCACTCGTGACCAAAGCCCCCGCACCCCTTTCAGAGTCTTGAAGAGAAATTGTGAAATTCCACCCAGGGCAGGTGAAGGAGGGGGAACTGGCTTGGGAGGATTTGATTTAGAAGCAAAGGACTTCGTGACTTTGTTGTGATTGTTCGAGGCCTGATTGGGAGCCCCCGAATCCTCCCTCATGGTTTGTCATGAATCTGAGGGTGGACTCACATTGCCTTGGTCACATTTCTAGTTGTGAAGACCATAAATATTTCCTGAGATGTATTTTTTTAAATCACACTTTGATTCACATTTCACATGCTGTCTCAGCTCACCAATACCATGAGTATTCAAGCTGAGAGCTCACAGACCAACCTTTTTATTTTGCTAAATGAGGGAGCCTGTCCAGAACCACTCAGAAAGGCAGGGCCGAGGGGGGCCTGGAGGCCAGGTCTCCCATGCCCACGATTGGACTCTTTGCCTTCTAACGTGCTAGTTAGGCATGGAATAAAGACCAGGTTTTCCCTTCCCGCTTCCTCACAAATCCTTCCCACATAAAGGACTCTGATTCAAGAGCCAGAAGCTTTGAGGCAAGGTTCTTGGTATTTGCACAGCTCTGTGGAGAGACGAAGTGTCTCTTCTCAGTATATCCCTCAGAACTGCTGAGTGTGCTAGGACCACACTCGCTACAGGCTTAGAGACCTAAGTCACGTTCGGCTGCCAGGGTTGCTAAGTGGCAGAGAAATCCTGGCTGCCTGTTTCCAGGCACCCTTCGGTCTTCTTAGGAATTTCTTCAAGCAACACTAAGTGTCCTTTCACCACTCTGTTGGCCGGTAAGCCCCCTATCTCTGGATGATAACAGCGCCCAGCCCCCCTGCCAGCAGATCCGCCTGCAGCTGAGTTGTTTGGGAAAGTGTTACCTAGAATTGACTTCTCTCTGCAATGAGTGTGCAGAATAGGACAACAGGATGGTGGTCCCTACAACCGCTCTTCCCTCACGCACGCACCTGCAGACTCAGAGATGTTGGGAGGTGCGCGGGAGCGCGTCCGTGGTACGATACAACCTGTCTGGCGCACAGCCGTCACCAACAGCCCCGTCGCGCAGGGTGCCTGTGCGTCTGGGCAGGGGTGGCAGGATTTAGACCCCACTGAGCTTCGGAGGCTGGGATCACTGTAGACGACCTTCCGCTTGTACCTTTCACTCTGGCCACCCTTCTTTTTCAGACATTCTACATTGACCTACACCACCACCCCGACCCCTTGCACCGGCCAGCCGCGGAGCTGACGCTTTCCTGCGTGGGCAGAAGAACTCACATTTCAAGCCTTCACGTGGGAATGCTGACTGGTGGCCAAGTGCTTGGTGTCAGCCCCACCACCTTTTGACGGTTCAGCAGTGTTTGTGCAAGTATTTGAATATGTTATTGCATTTTGACCTTGTTATTTTCTAAGAATGAGTGGAAAATGGAAAAACGAAGTGCTGATGCTGGTGATAAGAAGGGCAGGTCTCCTAAACTTAATATAATTGAGACAAAGATGGAAATCATTAGGCGCGCCACGAGTGGGGGAAGACGTGGCCTCCATTGAATGCGTCCCTGGATTTCAGCCAGTCGCCTGTGTGTTCAGTTGTGAAGGAGAAGAATAAATTAGAGAGCATACAGGACATTCTGGACCTAACATGGTCAAAGATTGTACCTAAAGTGAGGTGTGATTGGGAATTTCCCATGTTCCTTCAGTTCTAAAGCTGCACTGATTTAATGACAGTTTTTCAGAGCAAGGGTGAGGGTGATGCTGTGAGACCGGAAATCAAGAAATCAAGACAAGACAAGAAATGTAGAAAATATAGTGATAATATTGTTCAGCCCCCTGGAAACGGAACCCTCCCTTCTGGCTTTCAAGTGCGTTCTTTGCCTCTCGCACATCAGACCAGTGAAGTTTCAGGAAAGCCTTAGGTATGAAAGGAGAGAGTGTGTCCTATAGGCACATTCTCTGCGGGGGTCACCCCAGCACCAAAGCCAGGGATGAGGCCTTTAATCAATGTGCCAAAAGGGATGGAACTTAACTCCACAGAGGCCCTTGTGCCAGGAAGTTTCCACAGCCCGCCTGTGCCCGGTTGACAGAAAACCATGAGAGTCAAAGCAAAGAATGCGGGGCTGGCCTTTCTCTTCTTTGGGCACCTGCTCCCTTCACAGCCATTGTTCCAGCTGTCCCTGGGGGGGGAGGGGGCATGCTCTCCCTCGGCCTTTGCACAGCCTGTGCCCTCTGCGTGGATTAGCTGTCCTTCCTCTCGGACTGCCCGGCCAGCTCCTGGCTCGTTCGTGAGGACTCGGCTCCGGCTTCTGCGTCCCCCCGCTCACGCTGCTGCGCCATCGCGGAGCGCTCTCCGCCCGCCGTGCACACCACAGGACCGCGGCCGGCTTGCCTGCAGCAGCGTGAGGACAAGCAGGTTTCCGGTGCATCTTCACAGCCTCAGCGCGCATGCTTGGCGGCCGTCAGGGAGCGTCTGCTAAATGACGCAGGGACACAGGGCGCAGGAGACCCTGGGAAGAACGCTAGAGCACGAGACTATCAGAGCTTGCAGGGGTGACCTCGCACGGCCATTTTGAACTTCTCGGGCACTAAAAAAGAAACCCTTTCTTTATCTTCCAGAAGCCAAACCATTTGTCTCTCGATGCCTCTTGGTCTGCTCCCAAGGTGCCCTCCTCTGGAGGCCTTCTTGCCCACACTAGTGTCTTCAGTCCCGGGCCTGCAGCGCCACCCTGCTCACCTCCTGGACGGTTCTCGATGAATACTTTTGCTAAGTAAATCCGCCGACTTTTCCTTCAACCATGGGATTCTTGCTGAATTCTTCCCACTTTCCTCAGGCGAAAACAACCCAGAAGTGCTGTCTGATCCAAAGCATTTCCCAGGGAGGGCGGCCAAGTGAGTGCAAGAACCGCTCGGCCGTCTGGGGCTGTGATGTGATGTCTGAACGGCCTCTTTAGAAACACTCCAGCCTTTTCCAGGGATGCCATCCAGGCGGGGACACTCCACGTCAGCCCCTCTCGGTTGTCTGGGGGTCCTGGGGGTAGATGTGGGAGCACCGGATTGGGGGAGTTAGCCTGACTGGGCCTCAGCTGGCGTGACTGGGTCAGCCGTGAACGAGAAGGGGGGGTCCAAACTCCGGTGTGTACCCCACCACCCACTGACTTTTTCTGTGCCTCACACCCTGCCCTGCTGCCCTTGGCTGTGACCATGGGAAGCCATGGGCTGAACAGCCTGAGGGGGTCAGCAGGGAGAAGCCCACCACCGGCCGCCTCCCACACCCAGCCCGACGCCCCCGGCCCCTGTCTGAGGACGCAGGCTGGCCGGACCGCTCTCAGCGCTGGTGCGTTCCACTTCCTCGCCGGGTCCTCAGGAGCTGGAGCGCTCTGCGGCCGGGCCCAGAGTCCACTTGATAGAAAGCTGACTCTTTTCCTGTGGGGCCAACAGCTCTGATCAGACCACGTCTGTCAGGGCAGGACTAGGCAGAGCTCCAAGGCCAGGCTCGGCTGTGTCTTTTCTGTGTGATTTCCCAAAATTCAGGCAGGAAAACATGCCTTCCCCTGAGCAGCCGGCTGCCCCACCGGCATTTGCATCCCCCAACGATATATAAAAGGAGCCAGTAGCCGGCCCCCAGTGAGGACAAGGCTGTAATTCAAGCAGGCTCCAGTGACATCCCCAGCGTGAGAGTGCAGCTGGGGCGGTTTATGAACAGCGCTGAGTCCCAGGGGGAAGTCGGCCCTGTCCTCTAACCCACAAACGTCTATTGTTCTCTTTCTTGTTTTGCTCCAAATGTTTAGATGTGCTCTGAGCACAGAAAAGCCCCAAAACCAGGCCATCGGCCAGGGCCAGCCTGAAGCAGGGAAGCCTATGGCTGGAACTCTGTGGGACCCCTGCTGGCCCTGTTGTTCCCACCTATCCCTAAGATGTGACCATTGGGGGGGGGGGACAGGGTGACCTCTTCCTGGCCAGGGCTATTTGGACAACAGTGGGCTTGGGTGACCCCCTAAGCCAGGTGTGACCGCCCTGGCTCACTTGGTTGGCACCCAGACACCACTGGCCTTGCTCATTACCTTGGGGCTTCCAGAATCCGAGCAGGAGAGAGTCTCTCCTAAGTGCTCCTCACTGATGTGGTCTAATGGGGATAACTGAGTGCTGGGCCGCTGTCTACCTCAAGAACTTGGACCCTACGGTTCAGCCTCTTGAGTTTGACTCCCCGCTCCAGCTCTTAATAGTTGTGCAACCTTGGGCAAGTGACTCAGCCTCTCTGAGCCTCAGTTTCCTTCTCGGTAAAATGACACCTACCTTGTTGAGCCATGGTGCATTTAAGGAGGTAATCGAGATAAGCACTGGCACAAAATGAGCCCTCAGTAAGTGTGGCTTGTTTCTTGTAGTCTTCTTAATCACCAGTGAGCTCTAGCATACCATTCTGAAGCCACCCTGTCTGCCATGAGCACCCACTTTTGCGCCTAAACCCATTACCTTTGACAGTCTCCAGTTGTGGGTCTGAGAACAGCTGTGCAAGACAGGCAGGGCCACAGGAATGAAGGATGAAGTGCCTCATGACATAGGGGAGGAGAGAACGTGCTCAAAAGCCCGCAGCCTCCCCCTCCCCCTCCCCTCAGCCCCAGATCCCCCTCTCCAGGGCTCATGTTACCTGCCCTCCCCCACAGCTGGCGATTCTCTGCCCCACCATGTGGCCCGGAGTCTCAGCAACCCGCAGCCCTGCCCAGAGAGCCCCTCTCCCCTGTGCACCCACCTTGACGTCCACCAATAGCCCACATGGGCGGCTGGGGGTTAGGGGGACAGAGGTAGAATCTCTGGAAATTTTGCTCACCAAGATCCCAACCGCCAACCTCTGCAGGCCTGAGTGCTAAATGCAGTTTTAAAAGGCTTTGTTGTGAAGGGGGAGGACAGAGCACAGAGGGGCAGAGAAGCCAGGAAAGGCAAGAAAGGGTCCTGAGTTCCAGTCTTCCTCCTCCAGAACTTCCACATCCCTATTTGGAGCTTTGGGACTTCTTTCTCCTCAAAAAAACAACACCAAGATGACCACTCCCCCCCCCTTTGGATTCATTAATCCTTTTAAGAATAAGGCCCTGGGAGCCTCCTGACAGGGCCATATGGTTTCCTTATCTTCCTAATCTCCCAGCACTCACCTTCCATTTGGAATGTTTATCCCAAGATAACGATCAGATTCCACTTAGGGTGATTGAATGGGGGCCTCCTCCAAGGAGTTCCCCCTACTCCCCATTTCAAACGAATGGATGAACCAATCCAATAAGTGAGCCAGGCCAGGTTCCGAGTGTGGACAGGGCTCCTCCCACACTCTCAGCCCCCTCCGTGCTGCCCCAACCCCCTCTCCCACCTGAGCGGCCCCACTGTTAGGTGCTTTCGATAGCAGAGTTCTGTGCACGATTGCCAACCAAAGCATAACTGCCGTCAACAACGACATTCCGAAAGGCAAAGACCTGATACAAGACCCGCGCTTTTCCATACAAGGGTAATACAGGTCACAGAGACAAGCCCACATGCAATTTAATATTTTATAATAGCCACATTAAAAAGTAAAAATGGGGGCACCTCGCTGTCTCTGTCAGTGGAGCATGCGACTCTTGATCTGGGGGTTGGAAGTTTGAGTCCCATGTTGGATGTAGAGATGACTTAAAAATAAAATCCTTTAAAAAAAAAGGTAAAAATGGACAGGTGAAATTAATTTTAAAAATACATGTCATTTCTAAGTATTACTACTTACACAATATTTAACTATTATAATATAACGATACCTTTTATTGAGCCCAAAATTACCATTTTGACATGTAATCCATATAAAAATTACCTGTGAGGTATTTCATGTTTGATTTTTTTTTTTTTAAGATTTTATTTATTTATTTGACAGAGATAGAGACAGCCAGCGAGAGAGGGAACACAAGCAGGGGGAGTGGGAGAGGAAGAAGCAGGCTCATAGCGGAGGAGCCTGATGTGGGGCTCGATCCCACAACGCCGGGATCACGCCCTGAGCTGAAGGCAGGTGCCTAACCGCTGTGCCACCCAGGCGCCCCTCATGTTTGATTTTTTGTACTCAGTCTTCAAAATCTGGTGGGTGTATTCTGTTTGCAACATGCATGGATTCAGACTGGCCACATCCCAGTTGCGCGTAGCCTGCTGAGGCCGGTGGTGGACCTATCGCCCGGGGAAGATCCAGCTAGACCGTGCTCAGAAACCTGGGCCAAGGACCATTGTTATGGGCAGCATGACTGTCCCTAGTGAGGTGGCTGCCCGAGAGCCTCGGTGAAAAGATGAGCAACCTATAACTTTGTTCCCAGTCTGAACGGAAAGCCAGACCTCATCGTCCGACCCCTCCTGGCCTTGCCACCCCGCCCCCAGGAAGGAAAATTCACAGAGACGACAATTTTGTTAAACACTGGTAGCAATTGCGATGGATGCTAATTTAATGTGAGTCATTTCACTGGCTAATAAAAGTGTTCATTGATGCTTTTCCTGTAAGCTGTTGAAGGCTGAAGACGGTACCACTGGCATCCAGCGGCCGTGCGGTGGGCTCTGCCGTGCTTGGAAGAGGGGGAGGCCTGGCTGGAGGAGACACAGCCAGATTTGGGTCACCAGTGCCAGCGAGTGCTCCCTGATTCCAGGAAAGGGGAGACACAGTTCGGACATTGACGGGACACACGGGCAGAGCTCCTACTCGTCATTCAGACGCCGTATGTAGATGACGGCTTGTGCCCTGGACAGGGTACCGCAAGAGGCCCGGGCCTGTGTTGAGTGATCTGTGTGTGCGTGCTTGGTTCCTTCTGCCCTGTGAGTCTTCCATGAGTCAATAACGCGCAGGTCTCCTGCGGCAGCAGAGTTGTGCCCAGGGCCTCCCCTGCTCTCAAGATCAAGGTCAATATGATCCAAACAAAGAGAAGGGTGGGAGGGGAGGCCTCTGGCAAAGCAGGAGGATGTTAGAGCGGCAGGTCCTGAGCCCCACATGGAAGAAAGGTGGGGAGCATGTTCCAGGCCCCCACGGGGAGGCCTTCCCAACCACCCTGTGTCAGAGCTGCTCTCTGGCCCTCACTGCTTTCGTTTCCTTCATAGTACCTACAGTCCTTGACAGGCCGTTCTATTTTTCTTTGCCAACCGCTGTCCTCAGTTTTGTTTCTTGCTTCACTCCAGTGCCTAGAAGAGTACCTGTCACTGTCCATCAACATTCGCTGACTGAATACGCAGTGCAAGGAGCTTCTGCCAGAAAACCAGCACAGGCCCGAAAGAGCCGTGAGCTTGGGAACAGCAAGAGGAGGGAAAGGCGCTTGTAGGAAAGGTGGAGAGAGGAATGGGAGCGGGGGCCGAGGGGGAAACGAAGACGCAGAGAGAGGTGGTGGTCTGCGTGTGCGATTCGCCCAGTAATGGGAGACAGAGAAAACTCTGGAAAAGTGGAGGAATGTGATTGCCCCACAAAGGCAGTGAGATTATTTTGTCAGCAACATTTGGATCCCATTGGTGATGAGAGACATGTGGGCCCGGCAAGGAGACAACTGTGGTAGTCAAGACAGGATGTGAATAAGACATAAAGAAGTGTTTCATCAGTGCGGATGGAAAAGAACCAGGGCTGCGGTAGCCAAGTCAAGGAGTAGGAAGGGTCGGCCCCAGCGTTGCCGTGCGCTGCCTCTCATGCACCCTCGGTACGCTCCACACGCGTGTGCACACTCACACACACGCACAGGTGGCCCACGGGGAGTGTTCACGCGCAGGCCCCCGGCCCACATTCTAGCTAACCACAAACCCCGCTTTCTGCTTCCGTCTCTGGTCTTTGTCTTCTGTTTGCTTCTTCCCATGGCCGCCAAGGCAGCAGCCCTGTGGGCAAGGAGAAGGGCAGGACCGAGAAACTCGGGAGGAGGCAGTGTTTTCTCCATCAACAAAGTTTGCTTCTGGCTAGGTTGGGAGGAGGAGGGCTTGAAGAAGGTCGCAAGATCCCTGGGACAGAAAGGCAAGAAGAGCCCCAGCAAAGGAAGGCCTGGAAGAGGGGAGAAATCCTCCTTTGAACATGGCCAGGGAGGGCAACTGCTCACGGACATCCACCACACGTTCCCACATGTGTGGGCCACGTGAAGGGTCTGAAATGGAGACTGGAACCCGGAGGAGGCGAACGGCTTCTCGTTAGGAGTGGGTGGGGACGCGCTCGGGGATCCAGCTGAAACAAGACTTTATTTTTAAAGAGCCTTGGATTGATGTCTCTGCTAGCCTAAATATAACTGAGCAGACAACTTCTTCCCAGCCGGGCCAGGCCTCCGAGCAAGCTTCAAGACCCTGTGTTTAAAAAGAAAAAAAGGGAGAGAGCGCGAGGGGAATCCACAGATGCAAGAGGTCACACCGCCAGCCCCGTGAGTGTGTTGGGAGGAGGAAGATGGATGAGCTGGTCCTGCACACGCCGCAACAGCCCTCCCCTCCACCCCCCTCCCGCAGCCTCAAGGAAGAAAGACGGAAGCTTCTGAGAGGAGGGGGAGGGGGCTCTGGCGGGCCCAGGGTGACAGTGGGGACCCGGGCCTGTGCTCAGGGAGCCGTCAGTCCAGTGGGAAGGAGCACACACGCCTGCAGTGCAGGGCAGTGACTGTGGGCCCTGGGTGACACACAGGCAGACAGCGGTGGGCATTCCTCGGTCAGTATGGCTGGATGACCCAGAAAGTCCATCTCGGAGAAGGAAGGATTCTAAACGAGGGATTTTGACAAAGACAGAGAGAAAACATGAGCGTGGGCAGGATACATTTGGGCAGCTCTGGGCATTCCCATTTCACATGAATGTGAGAACGGGAGAGGGAGCAGGCAGGTGGCTTGAGGTCTCTGTGCCTCTTCCAGAAGCTTGTCCTTGCATCTGTAAATGAGGAGGAGTCGCTGAAGATTTGGGGGCGAGGTAGGGACACGACCTAGATGGACTGAAGGAAGATTGGGTTACCAGTGGGATAGAGGGTAGAGTGGAAAGAGGAGGCTCCTGGGGCAGGGAGAGCCCAGGAACATGGAGGTCAGTGAGGAATCTTCGTGGAGGCGTGCGAGCTCCTGCAACTGCCTCCCCAGCCTGAGATCCACGCTGGAAGTTCACTTCTTGCTCCCATAACGCCAACTTGTGGGGCTCTGCTCCGACAGTAATTCCAGGATCCTGACTGAGGGAGGCTCTGGGGCTCACCCTTCAGCAGACATCCACCTGGCCCAGGGGAATGTGGAGGGAATGTGGGTGGTTTTTATGAGCCAGACATTCCATCGGCCAGACCTCAGCCACTGGACCCCACCCACAGGCAGGGGGTCTGGACGGGTCGGCCCAGCTGGCCATGTGTCTCTGGGGGCATGACGATCTGGTGGTCATCTCTGCCACAGGACAGGGACCAAGATCTGAAGGAGGGCGTTGGCAACAGAAATATAAAGCAGAAGCAAGGAGAGTGTCCGCATTGAGGAGTTAGGAGGAGGAGGAGCCAAAGAAGGAAAGTAAAAGGAGGCAGTTTGGGAAAGACAGAGAATCGGTTCGTACGGCAGAGACTTCAAGGAAGGGGGACTGACTACGAGCCCTTCAATTCGAGTCCCGCCAGGCCCCGGGAGAGGTGGGGCTGAGCCAGCTTTCAAGGCTTGGGGAAGTAATCAACAACTCCCTACCACCTTCCGTAAGCACATCCCATGACCCCCGGGTAGGGCTTTATCTTTACCTAACAACTCTCTGTGGAGCAGCAGCAAGATTATGGGTTTGAAGTCAGAAGACCTGGGTTCGAATTCAGCCGTAGCCGCCTTCGCCTTGAGCAAATGTAACCTCTCTGAGCTTCAGTTTCCCCGTCTATGAAATGGGTGAATGGGTACCTACTTTCCAAGTTTGTTAAGTAATCCGATTTGTAAAGATCCTCGCCTGGTGTCCCTATTTGGTCATTCGTGCCGCAAACATTTATTGTGCACGTACTGAGGGCCAGGCACCTTATTGGGTGTTGAATATCCAAAGGACCCAAACAAGACTCCTGCCCCCAAGAAACTTAAACGCCGGAAGGTGACAGCCACACCCGCGGATCCTAAACTACAGCGTCGTACATGCAGGGATCGAGGTATTCCCAGGAGCAAAGGAGCAGTAAAGAACGGCAGCACCGCGTGTGCGGGAGCAGGTGCTGGGACGCGGGTGAGGCGGGAATCTCCAAGTTCAGTGTCTCTACCATAAAACTGAGGCAGAACGGGCGGGCGATACGGTGGGCAGTGTCAGCAGGACCCTGAGCGTGGGGACCAGCCGGCGTGGTAACAGGCTACAGCGAGCTTTCAGCAGGAGACCGGTCATGGTCTTCTGTGCATGCTGATGAGCTCATCCTGGTGGCCACTTGCCTGGGAGGCTTCGGCAGAGACGGCCAGAGGCAAGGAAGCCCAAGACGCAGTTCACTACAAGATGCTCAAGGTCTGCAGAGGACAGTGGTAGTGACAATGACAACACCTGTTACCATGCAGTGCCCCACGTGCCAGCCAAGTGCTAAGGGCTTTACAGGAATTTCTTTATTTTTTACACCCATTTAATAAATGAGGGAACTGAGACTGAGAGAGGGGAGTCAACAGCCAAAGGCCACAGAACTAGGAAGAGGTAGAGCTGGGGTTTTAATGCAAAGCCAGAGGCCCTAACCATTTCGCCAATTCAGAACTATCGAGAGGTTGAGGATTCCTGCCTCCCACCGCTGGGACGGCGGTGCCTGCTCCGGCCGCCGAGACCAGAGCAAAGCAGGTCTGGGGGGAACACAGGGAGTTCTGTTCGGGAAATGGTGGGTCTGAGGCTCCTGGAAGGGCACCAGATAGAAGCGTCCAGCAGAAGTGAGCTGGATATGTGTGGCCGCCGTGGCTCTGAATGACGGCCACCGTCATGGTGAACTCGGCCCTGGGTACCACGGAGAAGGGGAGCCCAGAGGAGGAGGGAAGCAGCAAAGGAATAGCAGTTAAACCAGATCCCTATAAAATAAGCAAGTACTTTAGTCAGGCCACTCTGGTTCGTCATGTGAAGTGGGAGGTGAAGAAACGGTCGCAGGTGGACGGGGGAGTCTCTCCCCTCCCCTGCCTCCACAGGCACACCTCGGAGATACCGCCGGTTCGGTTCCAGACCACTGCAGTAAAGCAAGTCGAATGTTTGGTTTCCCAGAGCGTAGAAAGTTGTATCTACACTGTCCCCTAGTCTATGAGATGTGCAATGCTACCGTGTCTTTCAAAAAAGGTATATACCTTCATTAAAAATGCGTCGTGGCTAAAAGATGCTAACCGTCATCAGTGAGTCCGAGTCTGCTCGCCGGTGGAAGGTCTCGCCGCGATGTCGATGGCAGCTGACCCTGGGGTGGCTGTGGCCGTTTCCTAAACAAGGCCGCGAGGGCGCTCACCAGCTCAGCTGACTCTTGCTCTCACGAGCGATTTCTCCGTAGCATGCCACGCTGAGGGCGCTGTACTTCCTCCAAAATTGGCGGCAATCCTCTCGAACCCTGCGGCTGCCTTACGGACTACATTTATGTCATATTCTAAACCCTCTGAGGCCAGTTCAACAGTCTTGACAGCACCGTCCCCAGGAGTCGGTCCACATCGAGAACCCACGTTCTTTGCTCGTCAGGAAGCTTCTCCCCATCTGTTCCAGTTTGATCACGAGATCGCAGCAGTTCAGGCCCACTTCTCATTCTAGCTCTCCGGCTATTTCCACCACATCTGTAGTTACTTCCTGCACTGGAGTCTTGAAACTTCCGTCTGTAAAGAGCACGGTATCTGCAAAGCCCAATAAAGTGAAGCGCCGTAAAATGAGGTCGGCCCGTATCACTTCCTTTTGTCCTCCTCGTCTGCGGAAGGGGCAGACGTGTTCAGAACACAGAACTCACGGAAAACACCATTAACGCTAAACACATGCCAGGAAAGAAACCAGCCCAGCCCTGTGTCTTCCCCTTTTCTGGAAGGTCTGGGAGGGTCACCCACCCCTCCCCAAGGCCGTGCCTCAAACACAACAGCTTCAGGTCCCAGCTGCAGAAATACGGGTTCCCCAGGGGAGAGGAACTGAGATGGAAAGGGGGCCGGGCCTCTCTGGATGAGAGAAGGTGCTGGAATCAGTAAGCCAGCGTCTCTCAGCTTCCATGTTGGACTTGACCTCTCCCTCTCCCGGGGTGGGTCCCCAGCCTTTCCCCAGAGCTGCCTACTCTTTGTTATGGGGGCACTCTGACACCTGTCTGCCTCCGTCTGTTCCCTCCTCCTCTGTCCCGTGGCTCCCCCTCCTCCCTGCCTCTTCCTGGGCCTGGCTTTAGGCTTGCCCTGGCCATCGTGGCATCCTCACTCATGCAACAAGAATTTACCTGTTCATCGTAATGCATGCAGTGAGCGCCTACCGGGTGCTCAGACATGAAGGTTGCCCCAAGGTCTTTGGGAGGGGGAGGGAGGGTTGTGCAGGGCCGTGTGTCTACCCCACCTCTGGAGCCAGGCCACTGTCCGAGACCCTTGATGTAAAGCCTGTTCCTGGTCACGTGGCTACAGGACCTACCCTCTTTCGGCCACTTCTCTGCCCTCCCCGGCCCCGTGAAAACCCCCGGAATCCTTCTCTGTGAGAAAATCTAAGGGCCATCTGCAGCACACCTCTGAGGCCTGGAGGGCCTCCGGAAACAGGGGTCCCTCCTACCTTCTGAAGCCCACAGACCACCCTAAGAGTTGTCCTCCTTCAGGAGTCACGCCCTGGAGAGGAGGGATAGGTTGAAGGGCTGCCTCCAGGATATTTCCCAGCTCCCCTCAGGGATCAGTCCTTCAGACCCTCCGAGCTGTGTCATCAAGCTCGGCAGTGTAGGTTTTGTTAGACCCCGAGTCGGTGTCATTCTGTTTTATTTTATTTTTCTTAATTGGTTTTACCGACCACCTCCCCCCACAAAAAAAGGTTTTATGTGCTCATGCTAGGGAATTAGTCAAAACAGAACCATACAGACAAGAGAATAAAAATAACCCGTCATGTCAGCGCGTAGGGAGGGCCGCTGTTGACATGTTGTGTTCCTCTCCTGACCGTATTGTTTTATGGACTTGGGAGCATAGCTTTGACCTCACTTGTTTTGTTTTAAAAAATTTTTTTTTACTGTGGTAAAAGTTGCTAAAAGTTACCATCGAAACCATTTTTAAGTGTGCAATTGTGTGACATTAAGTGCATTCACGGTGTCGTGCGACGATCACCGACGTCCGTCTCCAGCACTCTTGGTCATCTGGCAAAACTGAAACTGTCCCCGTTAAACGCGAACTCCCCGTCCCCTCCCCTGCCCCTGGCAGCCTCCCTTCTACTGTCTGTCTCTAGGATTCTGAGCAGTCTCAGTATCTCCTGAACGTGGAATCACACAGTACTTGTGTTTTGGTGACTGCCTTATGTCACTCAGCATCATGTCCTCAAGGGTCATCGTGTTACAGCCTGTGTCAGCATCGCTTTCCTTTTCAAGCCTCAGTAATATTCCACTGTGGGCAGATGCCACATCTTGCTTATCCATTCACCCCTCAGTAGGCCCTTGCCCTGCTTTCGTGTTCCAGCTGCTGTGAATAACGCTGCTTAAACATGAGTGGACAATCTCCTTGAGACCCTGCTTTCACTTCTTTTGGGGATATACCCGGAAGTGAAGTGGCTGGATCCCATGGTAATTCTATTTCTAATTGTTTATGGAGCTGCTCGACGGTCTCCTACCCCGGCTGTACTGATTGGCGTTCCCACCAGCCACGCCCAGAGTTCTAATTTCTTCTCTACATCCTTCCCAATGCTTGTTAATTTCTGGGGGGTTTTGATAGTAGCCTCCTAATGGGTGTGGGACCCCGGCTTGTTTTTTTAAGTTCACCTTCTATTGCAAGTATTAGCATTAAAAACTTTGGACACAGACCCCTTTCTCATTTTCCTATTACTGGAAATTTAGGATTTTTGTCTTTCAGTATTTTTGCTGTTATAAATAAAATTGCAACAAAGATTTGTGCATAAATCTTTGCTACACTTTAGAGTATTTCCGTAAGCAAGGATCGACAGGGAAAGTACAGGAATCCCAAATTAAATTCAGATTCACAATGGATAATTTTATAGTATAAGTTGCCCAAATATTGCCAGAAACAAACTTATCTTTAAAAAGTATCCGTTATATGCCTGAAATTCAAATTTAACTGGGTATCTTGTATATTTTGCTAGATTGTTAAATCAAGCAACTTACCGTAGGTAGAATTTCCAGGAGTGGGATTAATGGATCAAAGTTGATAAGCATTTTCAAAGTTCTGGACGCCTATGGCCAAAGGTCTTTTCAGTAAAACACTGCCAGTGTCCTCTCCCTCAAGAGTGAACGAAAATGCCTGTTTCCTTACAAAAGTGGCAGCTTTGCGTTATTTCAACAACATGGATGGAACTAGAGGGTATTATGCTAAGCAAAATAAGTCAGTCGGAGAAAGACAAATATCCTATGATTTCATTCATGTGTGGAATTTAAGAAACCAAACAGATGAACGTAGGGGAAGGGAAGGAAAAATAAAATAAGATAAAAACAGAGAGCGAGGCCAACCATGAGACTCTTAACTACAGAGAACAAACTGAGGGCTGCTGGAGGGGAAGTGGATGGGGGGATGGGGTAACTGGGTGATGGGGCGTTAAGGAGGGCACGTGATGGAATGAGCACTGGGTGTTATACCACTAAATTCTACTCCTGAAACCCATACTACACTGTATGTCAACTAACTTGAATTTAAATTTAAAAAATTAAATAATAAATATTAAAATAATATATTTTTTAAAAGAAAAGAAAAAAGAAATAAACAAAACTTTGCTTCTCTGATCAATAAAAAATGATCATTCAAAAAGTTTTGATCATCAATGAAACTGACCCTTCATTTCCAAAGGCTGGTCTTTAACGCTTCCTTTCATGTTAACTCCGTGCTCCTGACTTGGCTTTTATTTCTGTTTTTCTTGTCAAACTGCATGGACTCTTCCAAGAGAATAACCTTATGTGTTTCCCATTTTGCTGCAAATATTTCTCCCCGTTTGTTGTTTGCTTTTTTAATTAAGTTTCTATTATTTTCCAAAGTAAAAGCATGTAAACATTACATGTAATCAAATTCCCAGTTCTTTCA
This sequence comes from Ursus arctos, assembly GCF_023065955.2. Lineage (NCBI taxonomy): Eukaryota > Metazoa > Chordata > Mammalia > Carnivora > Ursidae > Ursus > Ursus arctos. The sequence continues at coordinate 31,443,504 of NW_026622930.1, read as the reverse complement.
TGCGTCTTTTTTGCCCTGGCCTACAGTCCCTCCTCATCTGGAGATTAGATGTATCTATCCACCTGCATTTCCTTCCAGATACCTGTATGGGTTCTTTTTATTGTTTTTTGCATTTAACTCTCTAAACCATATGGAGTTTATTCAGAAACAATGAGCAATGAGCTTCTGAATCCGTTTTTCTCTCAAATCTTTAATTTGTCTCAGCTCTATTTGCTGAATAAAGTCCTTCCCTTTTCAGCGATTTGTGGTCTCTCTTCGTTTACACAAGGCAAAATCCATTTTCTCCTAAAAGTGGCTTTATTTATGTCATTTAATCATTCATGCAGTCAACAAATATTTATTGAGTATCTTCTGTAGGTCAGATGTATTTTGAAGATTTCTTCCAACATTAAAATTCTAAATATAAAGGAACGTCTATCTGTGGATTCTCAAAGCATTGGAGGATGTTGACATAATTTGCTTTTCTTATTGCTATTTACTCACGTATCTTCCATTAATCTATTTTACTGTAGCTTCCTTTTATTCCTCTCCTTTCCAAGAGTTTTACCTCCTGTTGCCATATCGCGTGTTACTGCATGGGAAGAAACTTCAAAATGATTGTTACGGAATAAAAACTACATCGTAAAAGTAATAGCTAGCATCTGTATTTTATCTTTGCATTTAAGGAGAACGCATCTAATGTTGCACCATTAAGAATAGCTTTGGCTTTTTATTTAAGATTAAAAAAGTATTTTCATGTTAACAAAGTAATTGTCTCTTCTTATTACCCTAAGAGGTTTTGTTTTTTTTTTAAAGGAAAAGTTAAGAGTGATTAATTAATTTTATTAAAAGTATTTTGTAGGAGTGCCTGTCTCTCTTGATCTCAAGGTTGTAGGTTTGAGCCCCATATTGGGTGTGGAGCTTACTTTAAAGAATAAATAAAACCTTTAGAAAAAGAAGAATATTGTATCATTTTTTTCTTTGCGAGTTTTCAATTGTGAAGTACAAATACTGCTCGCCCAGTGGGATTGCATAAAGCAGAATTAGGGTGAATTTACCCAATCCCCATCACATTATATCATATAGTGTTTTTGTGAACAGCAACTGTGAACTTGAACTGTGTGTTAAGGTCGATTGCACATGCCTATTTAAGAAAAATGTAGACCCACAAATATATGTGTGTGTGTGTGTGTGTGTGTGAGTGTGTGTGTTGCGTTTTACAATGTACGTGTTATAGAAAAAAAATTTATATAGACATTCTAATCCTTTTCACTTACCCCAATAAATCAGCTTGCACATATCCTACTTCAGAGACCGGTCATATAACAGATGAGTGTTAGTAAGATACCCACGGGTTCATTCTCCGCCGGGCGTATCCAGGCCTCTGTGGAACAGCTGCGCGTTCGTTCTGATCGGTCACCAAGGATTTCAAATAACGCATGGGAATTTGAATATGCACCCTTCAAAATGCGCTCTGAAGCTTGAAGAAGAGTTTTTAAACTCTCAAGATCCAGCTCGAACATGGCAAAAACACTCCTGTGCAGCGCGCACGTACACAGTGAGGAAAGAGCAAGACCTTGGGCAAGTCATGTGGCCCCTTCGGGACTCAGTTTCCTCATCACTAAAATGACAGGGTTGGTCCTGATGACCGCCAAGTCCCTTCCCGCCCTGACGTCTTGTAACAGTGATGACCCCGGGGAGGTTTCGGGTGAGAGAGAGGCAGACCCGCGAGGCAGCCCGCAGGACAGCTCTGTCACTAGGAAATGAAGCAGAGTGGATCTAGGGTGGATGGCGGGGCACTACCGTCGATTCCGGCCACCCCCGGGGGCGACCGTGGCACCAAAGCAGCGGAACACGAAGGATTTGGGAATCTTTAGGAGGGATGAGAGAAGGACAACCTAAGGATGAAAGCCTTGGCAAATGGGTCCTCTGGGGGAACGTCAGATGGGGAGTTGCTCAGGTTGGAGAAGCGCGTATTAAGATGGGTCTAGCCTCAAGCTCCTGGCGCGCAAGCCAGTGTTTTAAAGAGATTGCAGGAGTCTTACACGAAGCTCTGCTTGTTGCAGAGACCGCAGGTCATAGAAATCACAGGCAGAAACTCCAGCGTAACCAGACTCCTGAGAACAGTCAGGCTGTGAGGAACTCACACGCCTCTCTCTTCGTGGCTCTGTGTTCTGTTTGCTCTCGGGAGCCATGCCCTCCATTCCTACACCCACTTCCCACTTTACTGAAGTGCGATCAGCTTCCGCACAAACGTCAGGGTCCCCACTCCACCGCTACACTTTCACCCCAGTGTCCATGGCCAATTGGCCGTCTTTCCATTTTCGATCCTAGATTCTCCTGAAAGGAGTTCTTTACCTCAGCTCATCCTTGTGAGCCTGGCCACCCCAGTCATCGGTCATCATTGGTGAGTCACCAGTAAGTGGTCACCCTTAGGTCAGGTGCCCACCCTCGGTCCAGTCACGTGAGTGGGGGAGATGAGGCATGTGCTCCAGAGCGCGGCTGCTGAGGATAAATTTCCTCAGATCTGCGTGTGGGAAGAGTGGCCATGAGGAACCTCTTCAGCAAAAAGACCAGCTGTCTTTCAATCTGATGCTGATATGAGAGCAGAATAAGCCTGACCCCAAGCTCTTATGCAGGAGTCAGGACTAGCACTTCTGATGAAAGAATGTGAGACTTGCTGACAGGGCTGCCTTGAGGCGGTGGCCTGGCTGCAGGGCCTCTGAGAGTCACCTCTTGGCCTGTTGGCCTATGAGAATATTAAGTCACTTTCCCTGCTGGAGCCTAATGTCTCTCAGGAATGTCCAGTCTTTGCTGATGGGAAATCAGCTATTTGAGGACTTTATAAAGCACCAAATCTAATTAACCACAGAAAGAGTTTCACTGCTTAACCAGAAGATGCCAGAAACAACCCAAGGACCTTTAGGCCCTCCCAGGCTGGCTTGGCCTGTTTTCAGCCCTTTTGAATATCTAGTTTCTTCTTGCTCTCCTGAACCAATGCACAACCCAATACCTATGAGTCACTATCCTCCCGTCCTTTTTGTGTTTAAGATTTTATTTATTTATTTATTTAGTTAGTTAGTTAGTTAGTTAGTTATTGGAGAAAGAGAGAGTTGAGTGCATGTGAGCAGAGAGTGGGGAAGGGGCAGAGAGAGAGAAGGAGAGAATCTCAAGCAGACTCAAAGCCTGACCTGTGGCTCAATCTCATAACCCTGAGATTGTGACCTGAGCCATTAATGAGCAAGTGGCCAGGGTCTTTGTTTATGGTCTCTTTCTTGCACCAGGTTTAATCACTCTACCAACCTCATACACAGGTAGGCAAAAAACTCACTTACCTCAAATGCAAGGGCCTTGGGAATGTGGACTGCTAACAAAGTAAGACTTCATCTACCCAAAACACAACTCCCCAAACACCTCACTGGCTAAAATCGGCCCAGAACCTGGAGAGAAGCCAAGTGACGTCTAAGCAGCTGAAATTATCTTCATGGGCTCATATTGGCTTATTTAAAGTAGCATATAATTCAAAGCAACTGTCCCCAGAGAGCGAGATGAACTATTACCCTCTAAGGAAGACTGGATGAATCCAAGAGGAAGAGAAAAGGCTAAGTTCCTCACTCAAGATCTATTTACTTTTTCTTGACACAGAATTTTAACGAGTTTGCATATCTGGTTTCTCAACCCGGAACGGACTAAAAGAAGCTGGGTCGTGAGGTCACTAAAGGTAAAATGGCATGTTTCCTGATAAAAAGTAGACTGAGGAACCCCGAAAGCACAACAAAGTGAACCCACTTAGAATAGAAACAAATGACCACACATATGTCAAAGGTTTGGGCACTGCGACAATAGCACCGTGACGAAAGCCGACCAAAATGACCCTAGGCAGAACGAAAGTGTTAAATTCAAATCAGTAGATTCTACCCTAAAAACTGGAAAGGATGTAACTTTTTTTAAAGAAAGATTTCCATCCAAAATGATTGATTTTTTAAATGTGATATTTCAAAAGGCAAACCGATAGCTCTCTGGCAAGCCCCACTCTCCACAATGACAGTCTTCACTTTGGTTAATGGAGGTTTCACGATAGCGCCATTGGAACCCTCTAGCCTTTCCCCCGAAAGGACATCGGGGCACCTAGTCGGCCCAGGAAATGCTGTTACTTTGACTTAGATGTTATTTGGAATAAACCAACGGGGGCTTAAGGAGGTTTTACTGTATTTGGTTTGCAGGCTTTGCTTGGCACCATCTCTTTAAAAGGCTGCCTGCCTTTGAACTAATCCTCTATTTATAATCCAGCTGGAGAAAGGCCTCAGCAATATATACAAATTCCTAGGATTTACAGACTCCTGCTCACGTACTCCCGAGCCCCCTTGCAGAGCCCCTGCCTCGGCCCTTCCTTCTCCAGAAAGCACCCAGCATCATCACGGACACGTCTTGGTGCCATGGCAGCCAGGCCACCTGGTATGCCCAGGAATGCACCTTGAATTCTCGGCTGGGGACAGGGGCATGAGCTGGACGAGGCTCGGTAAACACCATCGGTCACTCTTGACGGCCTGCCCTGTTCAGACACCCTTTCCTAAGTAAAGGCCAAGGACTGAGGTTCTCCCCTATCAAGCCATCCTTTTCTTATAACTCATTCCCTCCCCAAAACGACGCCAACTTCACATTTTCCTTTTCCCCCCTCACACAAATTATTGCAAGTCATGGCAGTCTAAATATAGGCCCCGGTCTGTTTTCCAGATGCGGAGGCCTCGACATTTTCCTGATGTCTCTCCAGCTGCCTCCTTGCTCTTGCTTTCCTTTCTCCTGCTTTCTCACCTTTTTTTTTCCTCCCCGAGTTTCCTCCCTCTGCCTCCCAGTTCAAAGGAAAATTCTTGTCTTTCCCGCCTTCCCAGTTCAAAGGAAAATTCTAGAAGCAAGACCCGAAGCCTGAACAGCCCTCTCCCCAGCTCTCCATCAGTACTAGTGGTGGAGTAGGGACAGCATCTAGGGAAGAGGCAAGAAACACAGTCCTCTAGGACCCTCAACAACGAGTCTCCATGAGTTCTTACCATCCCTTCACTCACTTGCTTCGTCCGGAAGCCATTGAATCTCCATCCCACTCCCACCCACCTCCCACTGGCTTTTCCTCTTCATGTCCTGGGTGCCAAAGAGTGGCTGGTCACTGTCTCCATTTAGCAACCTCCTGTGTTATTGGAAAATACCTACCCCCTCAGCCATCACTTCTTTGAGGTTAAATACTATCAATTTCTTTTGCCTTTCTTCATCAAGCGTAGGAGTCCAGAGCTGTCTTCCTTTTCATGGATTCTTTCTGTACCGTCTCCAAGTTGGCCATAAGTTGGGTAGGGTGTGGAGCTGGGCCTTGAGTCCTCTGCCTTAATAAGGTTTGACTCCTGCCGGGTGAGCAGACTGGAGGGACTCACCGGACACTTCTCAATCACGGGCCCCTGGCTCATGAAAACACGAAGCACTACAGTGAAAACACGCGTCCTTGCCTAACTTGAGATCTGCTCCGATGGTGTAACATCAGTCTTTTTCTGCACTGGAAACAGATTTTGATTCAAGTACATATTTTATCCCATCCTTTTCCATATACTTGTTAACTATTAGTCAACTTTCTTGAGTTCTCAGTTAGTGGTTTCAAAGTGAGCCACATGGTACAATAGAGAGTATATGAAACAATGGGTCAGTCTGTTTGCTTATTTATTCCCAAAACAGTATCGGACACCTCTGTAGGCCGAGCACTGGAGATAAAAAGGTACAAATAAGAAGTCACCTCAAGAGACACACATTCTACTGCACAGCGTCTCAGCCTATTAACATTTGGGGCGGGAAAGACTTTGCTGTGGGGTCCGTTCTGGGCACTGTAGGACGCTTCGCAGCATCCCAGGCCTCCAACCATTAGATAGCAATAGTTGTGATCACCAAATATGTCTCCAGACATGGTCAAATGTCCCCTGGAGGCAGTGTCACCCCAATGTTGAGAACCACTGGTCTAATGGGTTGGACAAATATATAAATGATGGTTATCGTTCAAAGAAGGCCTGCGATAGAGGTGTGAATGCAGGGCTGTGCATGGAGTTAGAGGGCATTTGAGCTGTGTTCTGAAGGATGGACACAAGTTTCTGGGTAGATGTTAGAGAAGGAATAGTGTAGGCAGATGGAACAGCATGTGCAAAGGCACAGGGGCACCACTGGACAGTTCAATGGCGGGTGCCTGGGGAGGAAAAACAGAAGATGAGGACAAACTGGGCTTGGCCCCTGTTTATAAAGGGCCATGTGTGACTCTGATGCTTGCACTTGATCCTGAGGATAAGGGAAAACGAGGGGATTTTTAAGCTGGGGAGCATGATGAACAGATGCCTAGTGGGATGGTGAGGGGAGAAGCTATGATGGTGATTCAGGAGGAGGTGAGGTGAGCTTGGGTTAAGGCAGCGGTGATTGGGAAGGGAAGGAAGAGAGGAATTTGAGAACCTGTCCTGAGACAGAATGTGCTGGGCTCAGACACAGTGGCTAAGAACCAAAGACAGGGAAGAGAGTTGGAGGTGACACTGACACCTCGGAGTGGATGGAATCCTTCGGTATCAGTCATGCAGCTGAGGCCTTTTTCTGTTCTGGAAACACTCCCAACACACTTGCACTGTGCCTGCCTCTCATGGGAAGAGGGAGCTTTGGGGGAGTACATTTACACTGGGGAGTGTGGACATTAATTCTTCTTCCTCGCCTGCTTTTACACCAGGCTCGTGGGAGGCGTCTGGAGGCAAGGACCCAACCATTAGGAATTGGGTCAAGGAACTGAGCATCTAATTTTGTCACCATCAGACTGGCAGTGAGGTGGCTCTGAGCCTCAGTTTGTCCATTTGTGACCGGAGAAAACCTCCACCTCTCTGGGACATGGTGAGTATGAATAGAGCAGTTGCTGTGGGTGGCTCAGACCCCCATAGGTACTTGGCACTTAATGCCTGCAGTTGGCCAGGACCGTGAGTGGTTGTAATCAGGCCTGATGGAGAGGCCCCCTGACTCCACCGCGGCCTTGAGCGGCTGCCAACTCTGTGACCGGGTTTTGAGACTTGCCTGCAAACTCTTTTTTTCAGGGTGTCTGGTTCCTGCAAATACACTTCCCCAAACCTTCTCAGGCTCCAAGAAGCCCCTTTGGCTGTGCGTCCCACTGTCCTCCTTGGTCCCCCAGCTCGGTGGGAGACTTTGAGACAATACTGTTTGGTCTTGAGCAAACCCTCCTCTCCAGCTCCCCGCCCTGCCTTCCCAATTACGTTAGAGTGAAAGGGAAGAGCAAGAGACTGAGAGGCAGCTTAGACGGAGGCCAGCCCAGCTGCGCGGTCACGATGGGCTCTGGCCTGCTATGTAACCCCCCTCCCCAGCCTTTCTCTGGGGGCCAAGGTGAGGTGGATGGTGTGCAGAGGTAAATGGTGGGTGTGGGTGTGTGAGTGTGTGTGTGTGTGTGTGTGTGTGTGAGAGAGTGTGAGTGTGGGTGTGAGTGTGTGAGAGTGTGTGTGTGTGAGTGTGTGAGAGAGTGTGAGTGTGTGAGAGTTGTGAGTGTGTGTGTGAGTGTGTGAGAGAGTTAGGTGAGAGAGTTTTGTGTGTGTGTGAGTTGTGAGTGTGTGAGTGTGAGAGTGTGTGTGAGTGTGTGTGAGAGAGTGTGAGTGTGTGTGAGAGTTGTGTGTGAGAGTTAGGTGAGAGAGTTTTGTGTGTGTGTGAGAGAGTTGTGAGTGTGTGAGAGAGTTGTGAGTGTGTGTGTGAGTGTGTGTGTGAGTGTGTGAGAGCTCACTGCCCCGTGCTCCCAGGAGCCGCAGCGCTGATGGCGCTCTCCCTCCGCGCGGGAACAAGGGGCCGCATTGTTGGCGGCCTGTCTCCGGGCTCGGAGTCACCCCGGGCCACTGCAGCCTGAGCAGGTTCGCAGCTGCTCAGGGATATACTTTCCAGCACATTTAGGACTTGGAACAGCCCCAGGTTTCGGGAACACATGGTGAGGGGGGAGGAAGGGGGCTCAAATAGACTCATAAGGGGGGAGCAAGCTACTTCTTTCTTTCTTCAAGACGAATCTCCATTTTCATCATCTGATAGCAGGAACAGCATCTGAGGACGGCGAATGAATTGCAAACCTGTGCAGGTCGGGAGAGAGGGCAGGCGAAGGGGGGGAGATGGGCAGATTTATTTCATCCTGGCTGAGGCCTTCTTGTGCAGCCCCGTCCCCTCTGACACGCCGCTCTGCTCGGTTACACAGTCTCCGCCCAGCCCGGGGGGCCTGGCGGGGAGCAAGCAGGCACGGAAGCCAGCCCTGCACTGAGCCTCAGCCTGCCAACAGCCGGGGCCAGGGGGCAGGAGAGGGACCAGAGGCTGTCCCTAAGATCTGGGGGTCGGGAACACCAAGTGTTCCAAAAGGCCTGGCTTCACGAATTCCTGGTGTCTTTTCTCTCTGTCCCCGTGCCTTGTTAAGGAGGTAATAGGACTTCCCTGGGGCTCTGGCTTCCACTTTTTCTCTGAGGCAGTTCCCAGCAGACATGAGCCAGGTGATTCTGCTGTCCCACTCACTCACCTGCATTCAGCCCCAGCCATTTGTCCGTCCGTCTGATGTCTGTTCAGGGCCTTCCGAGTGCCCGGCATGGTCCAGGTGCTGGCTCTGAGCAAGGACCAGAACAAGGGCCCTGCCTTCTGGGAGCCCCCAGCTAATGGAGAGACCAAACAGACTGACCCGCATTTTCAGCACAAGTGAAATGGGCTCAGGCAAATCCAGATCTGAAGCCCCTCGGTCCTCAGAGAGAGCCGGTGATAAGCTCACCTGGCTCCAGGCCCCCTCCCCCTCCCCCTCCCCCTCCCCCTCCCCCTCCACCACCATCTAGCTGGGTGACCTGGGGCAAGTTTCTCTGTATGCCTCAGTCATCTCAACCTGTCAAAGGGGAGGATGGAAGGGGCCCCGCCTACCTCCCAGAGCAACTGGGGCCTCCAGAGAGACCGTGCACAAACGCTTCAGCGGGGTACAGAAGCTTTGCCTGATTCTAACATTCTTCATCTGCCCCTTTTTCCCGTAGGGTCACTGAGGATTTGGCCCATTACACACAAGCCAGTATGGGAACAGAGAGGCCCACGTGTGATGCTGGAGGTCAGCACCCCTCCCAGGCCAGACCTCTCGGGGCGGTGCTGCACAGGGCTGGCCTCTGTGTGGGGCTCCCAGCAGCTCCCAGACTCCCAGACAGAGCCCCTTTCTCCTGCGCTTGCACAAAGCTCACTCACAGGGTCCCATTCAGAGGGCTGGGTGATTGAAAGGGCGACTGCAGGCCGGCAGTGTGACCTTTGAGCCTGCCTCAGTGGGTGAAGGAGTCAGGCCCCGTGGCCCCACAGCCTGGAGGGGACCAGCCAGGCCCTGGTTCTGTACCGACACAGCAATGATGGTTCAGAGTGGCCGAGAGGACAGGGCTGAGTTCCTGGCCCTTCCCCCCATGGAGCCCCTCCGCTCCATAGTGTTCCCATCCATCCCCAGAGGACGTGAATAATTACCTTCTCCTGGGGCCAGACTGGATAGAGGAAGGGGCAATAGGTGTTAGGAGACTAGATGACTTTGTAATTGAATAAAATACTTTAAACAACATGGCTGGAAAAGGATAGAAAGTCAGTTCAGTCTAGTCACCATGCTAAGAGAACTTTTCTTCAAAGATGGAAGTTTCCATATCTGTGCTGTCCACATGCCACGTGTGGCTAGTGAGCCCTGAAGTGTAGCGGGTATGACTGAGAAACTGGACTTTTCATTTCAGTGTGTTCATGAAAGCCCCTGTGGATGCTACCCCGTGGCTACTGATATTCCCACCTCACACGGCGAGTCAACCGGCGGGCGGGGAGCAGGGACCCAGGCTCATGCGGGCTGTGACTTCCACTTACCACTGGGGGACGGCGCTGCATGGCTGGACTTCTCAGAACTCAGTTTCCCTGTTTTTTAAAAGAATTTATTCATTTATTTTAGAAAGAGAGAGAGCGTGCGCACACAAGAGAGAGAAAGAGAGAGAGAGGGGAATGGACCAAGGTAGAGGGAGAGAGAGAATCCCCAGCAGACTCCCCGCTGAGCATGGAGCCAGACACGGGGCTCAATCTCACCACCCAAAATCATGACCTGAGCCGAAATCAAGAGTCAGATGCTTAACCGACTGAGCCACCCAGGCGCCCCCCAGTTTCCCCATTTTTAAATACAAGATTGAATAACATGACTAAGTGAGCCCGATGAGAGCCAGGCTTCTGTATGCCGTGGTACCAAGTGCTCGGCGTCCAGCTCATCGGAGCAGACATGAGCTAGTGGCCAAGGTACATCCCTTCGCCTCCCCTGGCAGAGAGCAATCTGGGGGCTTCATGCTTTTGACTTTGGAGGAGGAGACAGACCCAGCCTTTCCCTTCCTAGGTGTGCACTTCCCCGCCGAGGGAAGCCTGTGCACAGGAAAAGGTTATGTCTCCATGGAAGTTAGAGACAGGGCAGGTCCGGGAGCCTCAGGACAAGTCTCCAGGCTTGGGCCTTCTGCTCTGTGTCCACTGGCTTCCTCCTCCATGAACAAATGTCCCTGGATTCCATTGGGGAGCCAGGCTGGACGATGCTGTGGCCAGAAAAAGTTTCCTGCTCTTGTCCTCAAACGCCAGCTGCTTTCCTTCTAAGCCAGGCCCTGTGCCAAATTTTCTTCCTCCTATACCTGAGTCAAAACTTACCTGCTCCGTGTCCCATCCTGGTAAGAACCTGCTCATTATTTTCCCAAATGACAACTGCTTGCCATGCCAATGTCCTCCGAAGATCTGGCCTGCCCTTCCCCAGAAGCTTGTGCTCACTGCAGGACTCCAAGCGGAGCCACGTAAGGAAGAGGGGAGGGCAGGTGAGATGGGCTGGGAGGGCTCCCCAAGCTGCTTTTCTGGGGGCTGCCACATCCCTTGCCTTTTGCTGTGGGATCCCCTGAGCCTGCATCCTGGAAACCCTGGTGCCACCACGCCGTGACAGTGGGGGCTACCAGGACAGAGAATCTGGGGGCCCAGCCAGCCCTGACCGGCCTGTTCTCAGGGCGCATGTGCCAGGGGTTCATCTAGATGACAAAGGCCACTGAACCCCCCCACTAGTGACAATGGGAACCCCCCCACTAGTGACAATGGGAACTCCCCCCACTAGTGACAATGAGAACCCCCCCACTAGTGACAATGGGAACTCCCCCCACTAGTGACAATGGGAACCCCCCCACTAGTGACAATGGGAACCCCCCCACTAGTGACAATGGGAACTCCCCCCACTAGTGACAATGAGAACCCCCCCACTAGTGACAATGGGAAACCCCCCCCACTAGTGACAATGGGAACTCCCCCCACTAATGACAATGGGAACTCCCCCCACTAGTGACAATGGGAACCCCCCCCACTAGTGACAATGGCTAGGCAGGAGGGCTGATGGAGAAACTGAGGGTCAGAGAAGTTACTAACTTATCCAAAACCACTCGATGCCCAGGCCGTCACTCCCTGCAAATCTGCACAGCCACTCAGGAGAGAAGAGCAAGGTCGGGGGGGAAGCTGGTGGGGTGGTCTCTCCTCCATCTCATGCCAAGGCGCCCGGAACGAGGAGCTTGCTGCAGGCGGAGGCAGGTGGCTGTATGGCCTGGAGTACGGGCAGAGAGGGCAGAGCCGGGGGGCAAATGCAGGCGAGCCCATTGCAGAAGCTGAAGCGTGCCCATCATCTTTCCCTCCACCCTCCGCGCAGCCTTTTCCTCCCGGCCAGCCTGTTCCACTGGAAAACCAATCTCCCCTGCCTGGGGACTTGGGGCCGGCTGGGCCACCTTCTGGTCTGTCTTCATTCAGATCCCATTTCTCTCCTCTCCAGGAGGTGGGGGAGGGAGTCACGCCAGGGAAGGCGAGGGTAAGGCTGAAGCCTTCATCTGTCCCCTTTAAGCCAAGCAAAGAAAAATAGCCCTTTGCCAAGATCTTTCATCTCAGTCATTTACTCTCACAGATGTTTTCTGCAATATAAACAAGAAGCAAAGAATGTTGGGGAGGAGAAGAGGGTGGGAGGCGGGCAGGAGGAGAAGGAAGAGTAAATGGCCAGCTTTGAAATCTGGGCCTGCAGAGGGCAGGAAACAGGACCTCAGCAGGGTCCCTCCTGCCCCGAGAGCAACCTCAGGTCACTGCACTGGGCCAAGTGGAGGGTCACTTCCAGGGGTGTCTTTGAAAGGAGGTTCTAGAGAGGTGGCCCAGGCTTTGAGTGGGTGGTCTCCCCAAACAGCCTTCCTCTGCCCGGGAACTGACACATGGACCGCAGCTGCGGGGGCCCTCTGGGCTCAACCTGGAGCTGTGCCCTGCTGGGGCACACACCTGCCCACCTAGCGCCCCCCAAAAGCTCCGCAGGATCCTGGGCCAGCCGAGCTGGCAGCAAGATCCATGGGAGGCGTCCACAACCACAAGGGGATTAGGATTTGGTTGCACCAGGGGAGAAAGAATCTTGACCTGGATTGGGCTGGAGGAGCACATCCTGCAGTGGGTCAGGAAATAAACCCAGGGAGTCAGATAGGTGTTGCCAAGCTCAAAATGTCATAGGATTCCTATCGATGTCAGTAACTCTCAAACTAAACTCAGATGCCTGTGGGGACCGGCAGTAAGCCGGGGGAGTGAAGCTGGGGGGCACTGCCCTGACCCAGAGAAGGCTGATCTGAAGGGGACAGATTCAGCTCAGTTACTCAGTTACCGCTGAATATTTACGAGAGCCTAGAAACTCAGGGTTCTGTATAAAACCTCCAGGGTTGTTCTTTTTTTTTTTTTTAACATTTGCAATAATTTAGGAACAAACAAACAAACATGTCCACTTCGTGAGGCGTGCCTGTGGGCACGTTTCAGTTCGTGAATCACGGGTTTGAGACGTTTGTAAGAAGTTGGTTGGGTGAGTGAATGCTGACTTACTGTTTACTCCTCCTGCTCTCCACTTAACAAAGGGATTTGTGAGAGGAAGGTTGAAAAAGAATCAAACAGCAGGATTTATTGGGAGCCCATGTGTCTTCATGGAGCTAAACGTTATTATGGGTTCAGAAAACCACTGTGGTTGGGGAGACAAAGTGACCAGCCCTTGACAGCGTCTGGGCTCACGGTAGAAAATGTTTGGGGATGAGGAGAAACCAGGCAAGGCTTCCCAGAGGAGGCAGTGTTTGGGCTAAACCTTAAAAAATGGGTGGAACGCCGACTTGTTCGGGCTGAGAAAGACTACTGACACTGGAAGGCGTCTCGCCCCACCCAGGACACTAAGAACACTACCATTGGGACCCAGGACCACAGGAACAGGTAGCCCCCACCTGCTAAGAAAGGGTGACCACCCTAGACGGCCACCAACCTCCCCACTCCACCTATCCACCCCCACTGCCACCAAATTTTGGGTAGGATCTCCAAGGACAAGTTGGGGGGCAGGGAGTGCAGAGTGAAGCCAGTGGAAAAAGGGCTACTGTGGAGGGGCGAGCCACGGGCAGGCCTGACATTCAGCAACCTTCGGAAGGACAGAGGGGGACAGATCTCACACGAGTGCCCACGAGCATTTCTGGGCACCCACGATTTCCTGCCAATGTCCACAGCTTCGAGCTCCTTGCAAGGGAGAGAGTGAAAGGAAACCAATTCTGGTCGACGCCAGTCTCCTCACGCATTAGTCCCTATTCCGTCACCACCCCCCAGAGAGCAGCAGCAATCACTGCCATCTTGCAGAAGAGGCGACAGACACAGAGCAGCAAGCTCCCCGGGACAGGAAGGTCGCCGCTCCCCGCGCAGGGCGATGCTGCCCGCCAAGGGAGTTTCCGAGCTCTCCGAGCCAGACGTGGCCAAGATGAGACTCAGCCCCGGTCTGCCTGACACCAAAGCCCAGGGTTTCTCCATTACACTGGGGAAAACTTCCTTCACAAATGTTCTCCAATAGTTGCGGGGTGTGCTTATCATCAGTCAGCACGGCTGATGGATGGTCAACGTGCAGGAAGCGCAGTGTGCAGACATGACTCATGTGGCCAGGCGTTCAGTCAACAGAGCGCCCTGAAACACTAGGACCATCCTTTTCATTCAGTGCCTGGTGTGCTCTCCCTCAGCCCTTGGCCAGAACACCTCTAGGGAGAGCAGACGCACGACCTCACACCCCACTCGGACTGCCAGCAGCTGGAGCTTTGATCGGCTTCCTTTAGCCTTCACCCACTGGCCATGGTGCTTGCTTTCTGCGTGACACGGACACAGCTCTTCAGCGTCACCACCTCGAAGACCTCTCTCTTGCTAGCCCTTCCTCTTAAATTTGTCTCCTCCGCTTTCCTGCCACATGCCCCTCTGGGACACGCTCTCAGGGCCCCTCGCCCATCCCCACGCCTCTCCCCAAATGCAGTACAGTTTCTTTGTGGGCATTCCAGTTGGGATGGACCAGTAAAGAGTCCAGCAAGAGAAATACCTCCTTAATCCTCAAAGCTCTTCTTCAGTTAATGTCACCTAAGATCACGCCAATTTTCTTGGTAATCATGCCTGTTGACTCATGTCAAGTTTACCTTCAACACAAACCCCCAAGTTTATCACATCTCCCCCATCCTGGATGTGTATGGTTCCTTTTGTTTTTCCTCCAAGATTCCAGAGGTGCATTTAACCCTATTATATTTCATCTGTTACATGTCACCAGAATTAATCTAAACTGTTGTCATCTTGGGCGATTCTAATTCTGTTACCCAAGGTATGAGCTACTCCTTCCAGCTGTGAGTGGGTGAGCTTGCCCTCTGAGGCTTTTTCCTAGTCTCTAGTGAGACCATTGACGTGTAGGGCTAGGGGCGGGGGGGTGCTCTGGGATGTGGGAGAGACCACCCGTCCAGGCTGACATTTGTCTGCTTATCACTCAGCACATTCCCAGCCACTGTGTTTTTGCTGTCCTCCAGCCCTCGTTGTCCTCAAGAACGCCATAAGGTTCTTGTTCTGCTGCCTATTGCAATGCCATGAGCAAACAGGAATCCCATGCCCCCCACAGAAAAAGTACAACTGGTAGACCATCTCTTTTCTTGGTGAATCCATGCTGATTCATAATGGTCAGCATTTTCTTTCTTAAGTCTTCAGAAGCCTTCCCTTTGCCTTTACATGAAAGAGATGATTCCTGAACCCCAAAGCAGAAGCTGTCCTCAGCCTGACTTATTAACTCATTATGCTGAGCACGTCCATTTACTCCTCCAGGACCCGTCTCCATCCTTCTCCCCTTGCTCTGTGCCCCAGGAGCCTGACTTGGAGGACCACCACTAAGACAAATTGCAAGCACTTAAGAAAGGAGAGTTATCACAGATGCTTATTAAGAGAAAATCTCACTATTGAGGGTGTTGCTTTGGTGCTAGGGTAAGCTAGCAATGTGCTGCAAGGTCTTACTCTTTATGGCTACCAGGGAATTCGAACCTCAGGTAATCTGCCCACACACTACAGGAGAAAGGAAATATAAGTACTGCTATTGTTGTTGTTATGTTAGTAGCTAGAGAAGCTCTCAGTTCTGTTTCTTATTTTTAAGAGAAATTTTAAGCAAAGAATCATCTAGGAGGCTGCTTTTTACATTCTATCTGATACCCCTTTCCTATCCCTTTTTGGCATGACTTTGAAGTTTCCCAACCATAAAGTATGATTCCTACGTGTTTAGGCTCAAGAAATGTGGTGCCCTTCAGCCTGCCCTTACAGGGCTTCTTCCCACCCCATCCTTCTCCCAAATGATGTTCTTACCAAAATAAGACTCAGAAGAGAGTCTCTTAACTCTGTCCAAAAGCTAAACCCAAAAGAGGTCAAAGGTTCTCTGGTCAGTCACATTTCACCCTACTATTTTTAGCTGGTAAAGGGTAAAACAAGGTTCCCCCAAGATCTAGTCTCTGTGAAAGCTGGAGAATCTGCCAAGATGGAGGAACACAGCTGTCCCCATTAGGAGAGAACCAATTCCCTCCTTTATCGCCCCAAGATATCTATTCGTTACCACTTCAACTTCCATCTACTAGGTCTTCCTTGAATCTAATCACATTGCATCAGTCTGCTTTTTGCCATTCCAACCCAGTCTTTACTACTGAGCCATTCCTATTGAACTGTCAACGTGCCCACTCCTCCTGTGGGCCATCTCGTGCCATGTTAACCTCTATGTCAGAAGCTTCGAGGTTTTCTGGATGTCTATCCTAATGGAAATGCCTAAGTGTCCTGGATTCTCAGCCTAGACATTCTTCTTTTCCCTGCTAATGCCCCTCACTCCTGATTTCTCTCTCCTGAGAGGCCTAAGCCATGCTCCTTCTGTGCTCTCAGCCCCTTTCTCCCCTTACTCACACAGATGCACCAAGGACAAGCATCCTTCTGCCCAGAGATATCTGCCCTTCCACATACTCCCATGTGACCTTCCACTCTCTGACCTCTGTTGCCGAATCCCTTGAGTTTGAAAACCAGAGATGTTTCCATGACTTTTAAGGCTTGTATTGGCAAGGCAGCAGGAGAAAGGAGTGAGGGACCAAGCTCAGAGTTTCTGCCTGACCCTAGATCGCTGCTGAGGGCAATGCCATGGGAAGGTGACCTCCCCACAGGCCTGGGGCCTGTCCCAATGGGATGACACCATTAGACACTCAAGGTCAGTTTTTCTGTTGCTCCAATCCTCAAACAGGATTCTGGGCAGATGGAAACTGAGTTTTAAGTCAAGGGATGTGGCTAGAGCTTCATTCAGTGATTTATGGTCTAGGCCAGGGTTTCCAAAACTGCAAAAGAGCTATTCCTGACCAAGTTCCTTATTAGTCATATGTGTGAAATGGAAACATTGCTTTGTCAGAAATATAGCCCCCCCCCCACCTCCTCCCCAACTGTGTCTATATCAGGTTCTGGAAATAGAGCTGGGTGTTGGGAAAGGGACTTTAGGGAAGAACACTTTACTTCTGGAACTTGCATCACTCTGAAAGTCACAATTGTACCAGCACATATGGAAAGGGATCCAGGGGACGTCAGAAAAAGGGTGAACCAGCTTCACATCAACGCTGTCCCCAGAGGTGCTTTTCTATAAATAAATAGATTAAGAATGTTTAAGCTTTCTCATCTGTCCTTTTCTCTATCCAGCATTCGTCCACTCTCTTCTGGTACCCATGCTCCATTTCCTTCCTGGGGAATCCTATACTGTCCTCTCTTCTCCCTCCATGAGATTCCAGCTCAGCCAATGCCACGGCCAGCTCAGGAGGAAGAACATGGCCCAGGTCTAAGCCAATCAGTGCAGCCCATTCTCCGGGGCTCAATGATTGTAGAAGAGGCATCTGATCAATCAGAGCCAATAGAATACCTTGAGGTTTTCCCTAGGGCTTCTGGGAAAAAGACTCCCTCTTTTCCCTTGAACCTCAAATTTGAGAGCTATAGGGCCTGGAACTGCTGCTGTCTCTGGTCACGTGAAAACTGAGTCTTAAGCCAACATAGCGGAGAGCTGAACTGAGCGCATTATTTTAGCTCCGAATCCGGTTGTGTCTGATGCTGACCCTAATTCTGGATCTTTCAGCCACATGGACCATTAGATTTCTCTGTGGCTAAAGCACCTTGAGACAAATTTTCTGTCTGGCAGCCAAAGAGCCCTAGTTGACAGTGGTTGTTTCAAGGTACATACATAGCTGAAATGGAACGAAGAGAAAGGAGGCAGGGCCAGCCCTAGGCATGGAATTTGCAAGCGCACAGGTGCACAGACAGAAGAGAGCAGCACCAGGATGTGCCCAGAAAGGAAGAGGTTGAGCCCCAGACAGGAAGATTCCCCTGGCAAACACCACCTCTTTAGAATTGAAATTGCTAAAACACCAAACCATTTCCATCAAGTTTAGCCTTTGTTACACCCCACGTTGTACATTTAATGTGATAGTAAATATCACTGCTATACTGAAACCTCTTATTTATACATCATGACTTGTAGTTCTCTATAGTTTACTCCCGTTCCCTATGAATTAATACAGACGTCTACTAATCATGAAATGACTTTTAATTTAATCTGCTTTCCCCCTAGTTGTACAGAGTTAGAGTCCTCCAGAAAAACAGAAATAGTAGGATATATATATATATATATAACAGAGATTGAGAGACATTTAAAGGAATTTAAAGGAATTGGCTCATGGGCTCTTGAAGGGCAGCAGGCAGGCTGGATCTGGGTCAGAGATGATGTTTCAGTCTTGAGTCCAAAAGCTGGAAACTCAGGCAGATTTTCTAAGCTGTGGTCTTGAGGCAGAATTTCTTCTTTGGGAATTCTCAGCCTTCATTCTTCAGTCCTTCAACTGATTAAATGAGGCCCACCAACATTGTGGAAGGTCATTTGCTTTACTTAAAATCAAGTAATTGTAAATGCTAATCACATCTAAAAATACCTTCCCAGAAACATCTGGGCTAGTGTTTGACCAGATAACTGGCACCATAGCCTAGCCAAGTCGACACATAGAATTAACCATCACGCCCTGTGTGACCCACTGTTTCCACCTGCTTGTCCACATACTAGTGAGGGTTCAGCTTCAGATTCTCAAGGCAAGGCCAAGATGGACACTAAAAAGAACATCCCTTTGACAAAACCCAGCAGAGAAGAAAATCCATGATAATCATTTAATTCCGTCTGGAGGAAATGCTTTATTAAAATTCTGTTGATGTTAAAATATGTGAATCCGCTCTTATGTATTAAATCTCCGTTGGTTGACTTTTCACTATTTGCAGAACTCCCCTCCCAGCACTGTCCCAGAAAAGCCCTTGAGCCCTGTTCCAGGGTCCCCAGTGGCTGAAGACATCCCCGGTGTCCTAGCTGAAGGCAGACCAGCCTTGGGAGCTGAGTAAGGCACCTGCAGCAGGAGGGGGCGTTCACCCCGCGAGCGCTGCCCGTGGGAGAGCCTCATCGGAAGCGCACATGAAGACGTTTCACCTGCTCGGTCTGCTAGGAAACCTGACTTGTGGCCCAAATAAGGACAAGTTATTACAAGTCCCTGTCCTGCCAACCAAAGGGCCTCACCCTGCCTTCTGATGGTCTAGAAGACATCTACACGCACTAATAATCCGCGTACTTAATTTATTCACTCCAGTTACCTACTATAGGCTTCGTCTTGGCATCCGGCCTGGGGCTGGGCTCCAGGATGCCTCCCTGAGGCAGCCGCACGTCTGTGGGCATCTAGGCCAAGAGGAAATGGTGGCTGGGCAATAGGCAGGCCCCATCAGTTCACAGTACTGCTCTGCTGGCAGCCTCGAGACGTTTCTCTGACGGTGTTCTTTAGGCTTCGGTGCCATTATGGCTGATGGCAGGTCAAAGCCTCTGATGATGCCTGCTCACCCCAAATCCGATGTTTCCCAGCCTCCCTTGCGCGTGACTGGCTTTTGGCCAAAGGGATGTGGACGAAAGTGATGTCAGGCACTTAGAGGGCTGGCCCTTAAAAGCATCTCGGCAACCATCCGTCCTGTGTCCCCTGACTAGAGTGAACTTGACATCACAGGCCCAGATGGCGTAACCAATGAGATGTGGGGTGCAGCAGAGCGTTCCCATCTGACCGATGTAGTGCATAAAAGGCAGCATCGGTCAACCCACGGCCGTCCTCAGCTCCCAGATGGGGGCTGTTCCTCCCCAGGCCTGCTAAGGATCAGCGACATGGCTCCCAGCCTCCGAGGAAACAGCTGACGGTGACAGGTTGGGAGCAGCGTCCTTGTATCTGAGGCTGCCCAGGACCCACCCTGTACCCGGATCCCTAAGGAGACGCTAAAACTGGTTAAGTTATTAAACCAAAGTGGGTTTTCCTGAAAAGGCGTTCACAGCTTTGAGCTCGTTTAGAAGGAAAGAGGGGATTTCGGGCCCGAAACAGTGTGGGATCCCTTCCACTTCAGTTGAAAATATCCTTGCTGGGGTCCATAAACAGAGTCTTATCTGTTGAGAATTCATGCAACTTAAAGTTCCTTCATTACAGAAAGCCTACCAGGCCTGCCATGTGGTGTGACCCATGAATGTGGGTGGGACTGCTTGGTATTTTCATACTGCTGGAAACAGTGGCCTTGTTGATCTCAGTCCCAGATTAAGCTGATTTCACTATTTTTAATCTCTCCGGAAATAAGCAAAGAAGAGAGGCCTAATTGCAAACAGACTGAACTTTACATAGGAAATATGTAGGTCCCCCGAGGCACCTAGAAAGTGTCTGAAACCCTAACAGCCTCCCCCCCACCCCCCACCCCCACTCCCCTCTCCAGAGCATATAAGCCTGCACCCAGGGAGGCCTGGGGCAGCGGGAGGGATTGGAGTCAGGAGTTTAGCCTTGACCTTGGACTGGCCAAACCAGCCCATCCAGCCCCTTGGGCCCAGCGGCAGGGGCTTTGCATGAGAAACAGGAAGACATTTTGCCCACAGCTTGAACCATGGCTTTGGGAAGGCTCTTTGTTCTTTCTTCTCCACTATTTTGGGTTTTCTGGCCCTTCTCTATACTGTGCTTGTCAAATTCCAGGAATGGGGATGATTTCAACCACCATCAAGCCTGAGAGGTACACACACACACACACACACACACACACACACACACACACTGCAGTCCCATTTGCCACTCAGCCCTGGGATTTGTACCAAGTAGGGCTCAGTAAGAGCTTTATCGCAGTTCACATGGCCCCAGCTTTCCCTACAAACACCAGTGTTCAAGTCCCAGCCAGAACCCTGGGCCTTGCTGGCAGCTGTGCTGCTGGGTCGCTGTGGGAGACAAGACAAGGTCCTGTAGCCTGCTGTGCCTCAGTTTCCCTGCCTGTCAGTTTGGACAACCATGACCACAGCTAATTCTGACCTGTCTGCCTGCTGGTGGGATCAGGCACTGGAGAGGGCGCAGATTTATGGCACGGAAGTCCCAGAATGAGCCAAAGAAGAGAAAGACCAAAATAGATCAGGGGCCGCAGGCCCAGAAAGGCAGCCAGATGAGATTAGACACGCCGCCTAGAGAACCAACCGATGACTTTATTGAGGGCTCTTTTGCTCATAAACAGCCAGTGTGTTATTTTAACTTCCACGGACCAGGCCGACCCTTGCCTGTGATGGGAAGATGGAGACTGGAGCCGTCCGTGGGCCCTGCTGTTGCCACGGCCGCTCCAGGAGCTGGGGCTCTTCCAAAGGAAATCAGCATGGGGCTCTGGGGCTTGGCGGAATGGATGGACAGATGGACAGTCTTTGAGTGAGAAAGTCATGGTTCTGAGGCAGGGAGGGGTGGCAAGTGTGCCCCCCTCCCCTGCTGCAGCTCTCCTGGTGGCCCTAAGGCTTTGTTTATGGGGCATTTCTGCTGAGAAGCACTTCTTCCCTTACTTTTGCTTCTTGGTCTCATGAATCCATGTAGAAGGCAGTAGGCCAGGAGCACAGACATGGAAAGGGTCCAAGAACCGCTACCATGGCTCCCGTCCCTGGGAGTGGCACATCCCCAGCAGTCCCCAGCAACAGCTTTCCCTCTCCCATCCTGAGCCCTCACGTCTTCTGTCTCATTACACAGCCCACCTCGCCTTCCCAGCCAGTGCTCCTTTTTCTATTTCCCTCCAGGCGCAGAGCTGCACTGACCGGTCCATTTCCATCCTGATCTCCCACTGGAGAGCTTCAGGCAACAGTGACCCCCGAGTCACATCTGCCAGCAACGTTGTCCAAGGCCAGCACTTGTCTGTTTGTAGATAGGGGCTCACAAATATCTCATTTCAGCACCGAAGACCCTTTCCTCCCTCTCACCATCAGCTCTCAACCACCCATCCATTTCCCGCTCTTCTGTGCCGGAAATGCTCCCAGCCAAGGCGAGCCAACCAAGCAGGTGTCTGTGGGCTCACAGACCCTCTGAGGATGAGGGTCCCTTCAGTGGCTACCAGATTGCACTCTGACGCCAGCCAGCTCCTGGCGTCTGCCACGGCCCTCCCAAGATGGTAGCCTGTGGAGACACAGCCCAAACCCTTGATCCAGGCTCTTCCCGGTCCAGCTCTGTTGGCAGAATGAAGCTCCCTGCAGAGCGAAAGCTGCCTAGACTGTCCATGAGGCACCCATGATAACTGGGCAAACCACCTGTCCGGGGTTGGTCCGTGCTTGGGGGCTTACTAGTGGGTCAGAACGAGGGAGGAGACAAGAGGAAGAGGTCTGGAGCAAACGTCAGATTTTTGGACAAATCATTGCTGGTTACATGTTTTTATCTGGAAAAGAGCACACGGGAACTTAAAGTGAAAAAGAAGTGTTTCAAGCCCTCCATGATGGAGCCCCATGCAACTGCTTCTCCAGTCTGCTCTACCACGCCTTCCCCCACGAGCTCCACCCTGGCCAGACCTACAAACCCACCCTGTATCCTGCTCCTTCCATTCCCTTTGCTTACAATATCTATCTAGACTTTGCCTATCTTCTGAGATTCAGCTCCAGCCCTGCCCTCCCCTCTCCCCCCAACCCTCGGCCACACTTCTGGGAAGCCTGGAGCACCCATGTCCTCTCCTTCTCCATTCATGGCTCTTTTTGTCTACTGCACACACAAATAACGTTTGCCTCTTCACTGATGACTACCACATATGCTCCATTTCAGATGTAATGGCCTTTGTCTCCCTGAGTCTGTATGTCCCCCAACCTTAACCCAGAATGTACGCCCCAAGGATGCCTCCCCAGTGCTCTGAGCACTCTAGGGCCTTAAGCAATACTTACAGATTTGATTGGTGATCCAAAAACATAGTTAAGTGATCACAAAGAGGTATAGCCTGGAAGAACTATAGAAATGTTCAGTGAGCTGTGAGTGTGGGCCCAGGTGGTCCCTTCTTGGGGGCAGTGATGTAACGAGTTTCCCTTTCTGGGCAGTCCCTGGTGGTCCTAGAATCCCACAGAGGCCCATGGAACTAATGGTTGGTTGAACAGCGTCCTGCAATCAAACGAGACCATCAACGCAAAGCCAGAGAGCCAAAGAACGTTAGCTTTACAACCCCAGGTGAGGAGAACGGTATTTACAGACTTGGTGACATGTTTGAAGCAGTGAGTTTCAGAGGCTAATATTTTAAGCTGGACATCCTGAGACCATGATGTTCTGTTTTTGTTCTCCTCCCCATCCTTCCCTCCCGTAGCCCCTGGAACTTTCCATGCAATTTGGACAAGAGCATGAAACCTCTATTGTTTCTCAATCCTTATTAGTGTTAGGGAAGGATTTCAAAATTGCTTTGTGGAAGGTTGATTGGTGAAGAGTGGAAAACATTCTGAGACCTCAAAAGTACATTTGCCATTACACCAAGCTTCCATCAGAGAATTTCAAAATTCTAGGCAGAGAGGAGGTTCCCTCAGAGAATTCCGAGGGCAATGGGAACGGGAGGAAATACACTAAGTCCTTGCTTGCAGATGGACCCATCGGGGCCCAGAGGTTCCAGACAGTCTAGATCTACCTATTTCAGATCTTTCTTTCTCTGGAGCCCATTTATATATTGGATAAAAGTTCCTGCGGCCACTCCCTAAACAGAGGATGGGAGCCTAAATCTTTGCTATTTATACACCCCAGAATACAAATGGAGAAATCAGTGTTTTCTCTCCAAGCAATCTAGAAAGTACTAGCCAAAAGACAAATTGCAAACAGCTACACAAGCATCAGGGAAGTCCCGTAGGTCATAAGGGATGGAAAAAAACCATGAGACCGTCATGTTGCTCTCCCCAGGGGCCTGGACAGCCACCATGCAGTCTTGCCATCCCCCTTCAGACCTTCTCTCACCTTTCACTTGCTTTGGACGGTGAAGAGTGTTTCTGATTAATCTCCCATCCATCCCCTCCAGACAGGCAACACCTACAAAACAGAGCTCCTCCTGCATGGAAATTAAGTCCAGAACATTCTCTACTGTGTGGGTTTTTTGCTGTTTGTAAGCAAACCTAGATGCTATCCTCAGTCCACCTGACCATGCCGACCAGTTCTATGAACAAGCCACGTCTGGCCAAATGGAAACATCAAACCCTGTGGTAACTTCAGGGGCTAAGCCGGACTTTTAGAAGCTACTGAACAAGAAAAGAGCTGTGCCGTTTTCATGCTGAGAAAAGCAGATAACCCTACCAGCACACACAAAACAATGATCTGGAGTAAACTTGACAATTTTTGTTTTCGCCAAAGTGTAATCCACATACACACACAGCTTTTTTTTTTTCCTTCAGATTACAAAAGTAATCAACGCTCCATGCAAAAAAAACCTTGGGAAATACAGAAAAACACAACTGGAAAACTGTTGATAGTTTTGTTGTATTTCCTTCCAGTGTTTCTCTATGAATTATGACCTATATACCAATACGTAGTATATATTATATTGCATATGATATGTATTATATATTATATAATATTTAATTATATAAATGAAGAGGTTTATAGAATTCTTTACATATAAAACATTCATTCCATATATTCTTACATATTTATTTATAATATATAATATATTTGTATGTTCATATAAAATTTCACATCAAATGTCAGAAATCATCCATTTTGTCTTTTAATTCTTACTCTAAGGTAACTTATTAATTGTAGAAAATATGCTTGAGCCAAAAGAAAGAGGTGAAAATCATGTCTACCGCCACCATGCAGGAAAGACCGTATG
Organism: Ursus arctos; assembly: GCF_023065955.2. Taxonomy (NCBI): domain Eukaryota; kingdom Metazoa; phylum Chordata; class Mammalia; order Carnivora; family Ursidae; genus Ursus; species Ursus arctos. The sequence continues at coordinate 31,419,003 of NW_026622930.1, read as the reverse complement.
CCCTTCCCATTTATTTTAAATATGTACACATAAGCATAAAATGATATGTCAAATTACACAGAAATAGCATCATGATACGTTTTCTTTCCTTGATATACTGGGATAATACCAGTGAACGTCTTAAACCACTGTATTTTCCTCTCCTTCGTGAGTCATCTCTTGTAATGTCTGCTTCTTGCCGAGGGGACACCATCTGGGACCATGAGCCGCTGCTCAGCCTGGAAGGTCCACGCTGACTTTTCCTGAGTTGCTAGAGGCTTTCTGGAAAGAGGATTCCTCAATTCTAAAATCTTCCTTTTACATAACAAGAACAAAGCCAGGAAATCTAATACTGGGACTTGAAGTCATAGTGCCGCAAAGACAGCAGGTAGCCCGAGGAAGTTTCCTCCAGGTGAGAAGGGACGTGGAAAGCTCTTCCAGGCCAGGAAGAAAAGCAGAGGAGAGAGGGGAAGAAAGGCAGCAGTTAAACAAGGCAGGCCTTTCCTGCCTCCTTCTGTAAGATCATATCTTCAGGATTGGGGTATTAATAACATCTAGACGGAGTTTGAGGGAGATTAAAAAAAAATCTGAGTTGGGGCCCTGCTTTTCTGAGATATAGTTTGAGGAGATTCCAGTCTTTGGGGTTTATCTGGCACAAACCTAACATAGTGCCATGAGATGGGTTAGAAACGACCTGGGGGGACGCGGGGGGCGGTGTGTGCCTGGGGGGCACGGTCAGTTAGGCCTCTGACTCTTGGTTTCAGCTCAGGTCGTGATCTCAGGGTCATGGGATGGAGCCCCACATTGGGCTCTATGCACAGCACAGAGTCTGCTTGGAGATTCTCTCTCCCTAGCCCTCTGCCCCTCCCCCCATTAGTAAATTAATCTAAAACAACCAAGCAAGCAATGACAGAGGGAAGTGGCAGAGTCTAGGCAAATGGGCATGAGACAGCACCCCTCTTCTCCCAGCTTGCTTGGGTGTCTAGGGAATTCCTGATTCCCTAAGGGGCCAGCTCAGTAACAGAAGTGCTAAGAAAAGGTCTCGGGCTGGGACCCAGAAGCCACAGCTACTACCCTAACTGGTTAGCACACTAGTTTTTGCATGTGGTTCAATGGAACAGTCACTGAGTTCCCACCCCACACAAGGAACACAAAGATGAGGCCTCACTCACCTAAAATGTAGGTGCCGGGGGACTCCCAGTGTGAGAACAATTTCAGACACTCTGCTACTGCCTCGGGCTATCAGGCCTCTGAGAGGTTAGCCTAGGCGTTGTTCCCTCACCCTGTTTTTAGGCCTTTCTCATCTCCCTCAAACCCAGCCACATTCTCTTCTCAATCCTCTATCCCATCCTGCTTTATGCAACCTTTCTTCCGCCCACTGCTTCCACAAGTCTTGGGGTGTTCGTGGTCATAGCAAGCCAAGGGGAAATGGGGCCAGGCCCTAAGGCTATGGTGAGCAAGTCGGGAAAATGGGACCAGAATAATAACTGGGGTGGAAAATGGATAATAGTAATTGTCATTATTATGTATCCCTTATATAATTAGGCTTACTATGTGCCAGGCACTGGTCTAAGCACTTCACATCTGCGGTATGAGCTCGTCCATCTGTGTTAAGTCCTGCATTAACTCGTAACTCACCTGGACGAGCTCATGCCGCAGCTGCAAGGGTAAAGGCAGCCAGCATTCGTCCTCGCAGAGATGAGAAAACCTCCCCAACAACAACAAAAAAGGATTTTATTATTTAAAAAAAAAAAAAAAAAGAGCGAGAGAGAGATGAGAAAACCAGCGCGGAAAGGCTAGAGTGATTTGCCCAGGTCGCACAGCTAGTGAGTAGAAGCCAGAGTCTCGGCAGGCTGGCTCTAGACCCTCCTGGTAGGTAACAGTCGGGGACACCAAAGGCTCTGAACTTGAACCTGGGAAGTGGCTGCGTCTGGCATGGGAACACAGGCTGGCCCATAGAGGTCCCAGAGAATCTAAAACTTCCATAACAGCTTTTGGAAGATTTCCCAGCAGGCAGGAGGTCTAGAGTATCTGTGGCTCCTACTTTGTAGCTCTGGAAACTGAGACCCCGGGAGATTAGGGAGGCGGCGTGCCCGCAGTTGCAGGGGTAGCGGCAGGAGAGGAATGTGCACCTGCGTTGCACGCTGTCTGGGGGAGAGCCAGCGTCCAGGAAAGTGCACACGTCCACACCTGCTCGGGCGCTTCTAGGGCGAGGCAGGCGCAGGGGGGCCTTGCCGAGGAATGCAGAGAAGGAAAGCATCTTTTGTCTCACTCCGGTGGCTTTCCAGCAAAGAGCCCAGAGTGCTTTGCAGGCGTCCGTTCACGTGCTTAGCGCCTGAGCTGCGTTCACTGACGGACAAGCCTGTCCGCCCAGCACCCCGGGACTCTGTCTCCACTTGTAGGCGGGCCAGCGGGAGGTCAGAACCAACCAGGGCGTTTCTGCTCTCTTCGTGGGGCCACACGAGCCAGGCGGGCTTGAAGTGAGGGTCCGAGGAGCACCCAGAACCAAAGGCCACAGGGGTTAGTAAGAGGCCTGGGAGACGGGCTGCTCCTTGCACTGCTTCGCCTCACTCAAACCCGAAACTGAATACCAGGTGGAGGAGCCAGGTGTGGTCCTCCGTGTGTCCCAGGTGAGGAAACTGAGGCTCAAGGTCGCAGCTAGAAAATCACATTTCAGGAACCTCGAACTAAATCTCCTGGCCCCTATTCCGGTTCTATCTTCCCGTATACCATGCAGTCTTGAGCGCCCACGGCATTTAAAATACCAAGCAGAAGAGGGACTTTCGGGCCTAAATCAGGCTGGCCCCAGGGAGCCCACTCGGGGACAGACTGTCTGCCTAGTGACGGGTGTATCGGGGCCTGCCTCGACGCTGCATAGACCTGCAGCTTCCCTATGTACAGCCCCCCATTGCCCTGCTCCCCTGCCCAGTCCTCTTCACGTGAACTTGACCCCTTCACGCATGTCACTTCCGATCCTTGATGTGTCTTCTCCTGCCCTTTCACCATGTCCCCTCTCAGGATGAAACCATGACTGTCTTGCACAAGGAAAATGAAGCTGCCCTCCCCATTTGTCCTATTTCCCCTCCCTACCGCTCTAAACCCCGTCATCCTCCACTCTGGGCCTTGCATGAATCCCTGCGTCCCGTATTCACAGGCATGGCTTCGGCCTTGGTGTCCCCCCCCCTTACACACTCTCCCATGGGCTGAGGTACCTTTGTGCTTATTTTGCCCAAGGAGAGGAAGCTGTGTTAGACGCCATATATACACGAAGTCACTGGAGTCACGCCAACAGCCTCCGGGTCGGGCTAGGCTGTGATGGTGACAGCTCCAAAGCCTCAGCCAGGTCCCCCTGGGTCAGTGTCAATGTGCCAAAGGCCCTCTGCAGCGCCCCATGCCAGGCCGGTTGGGCTTTGGCTGTGTTTGCAGAAGCCGAGGCTTTGAGCATGTCTGGCTTCTCCCGGTTCCCCCAGTCGTGCTCACCCACCCGGCACAAACCCCCTCTTCCACCTCCTTTGTGATGTGAGGGCTACTGGCTCCGTTTCTCCATGCCCGGCTCTGTGCGAAGCACTCACCATGCTGTGTCTCATTAATCCGCGTCATAACCTTACGGATCTTTTTATCTGCATTTTACAGATAAGAAAACTGAGACTCAGAGAGAGAAAATAACTTGCCCAAGATTACATAGCAAGTAAGTGGTAGGGGCCAGATTTTAACCAACACGCTCTTAACCACAGAGCTTCATTGCCTCGTTCGGTCCCTGTGGGACAGTCAGCGGACCATCCTCAGGGCCCCCATCTCCTCCTGGAGTTCCGCCTCAGCTCTCTGACAACACCCTCCACCCCCACCATTTATGCTCGTGAGGCCTGAGCCAAATCTGAGTCCGCTGAGCTCCATCGAAGAATGGACTGTTGTTTGAAGTAGAAAAAACTGGGGAGAGGGGTGATGACCCATTTTACTCTTCTCTTGGGTAACTATTTAAGTGAGAGCCTTCCATGGTCCCTGTCCCTGTTCTAGGTCCCAGATGAAATCAACAAAAAGCCCCGCCCTCATGGAGTATCCAGTTTTATTAATCACATAGCAGGGCATAGAAAGACAAGGGCTAAGAAGAAAGATAAATCTGGGCAGAAGGGGCAGGAGTCCTGGTGGGTGTGCGGGCCGCTTCTCTGCGCAGGGGAGGAAAGGCCTGAGGCCTCTACTTCCCACGGGACTGGTCTTGCCCTGAAGGCAAAGCATGGCGGTGAGGCTGTGTTTCAGGGGACGGAGGGCTAAGAGGCTGGGCCTCCCCGCTCTGCCAGTGGTGACATGGAAGCCTAGATCCAGAAAAGGGGAGGGACACCTGGAGCTCTAAGTCCTGGTGTAGAGAAAGGCCTTGCTGAACATGACAGAGTGCTGGATTCTCTCCCATGACCAGTGAGTGAAGGAGCCCTTTATGAAATCTGGACCCTGGGCTAGCTGTCTCCGGGCCCGCCCCCTCTCCTCTCTGCCTCTGTCCCCTCCTCTTCTGATTAGTTTCCGCCCAAACTACGCAGAATAATTTTACTGAAACCTAAAGATTATAATCAGAAAAATAAATGTGTTAGCCAAAAAAATCATACACTGCATTTCAAAATCAAATACAAATAATTTTAAAACGTCGTGGTGGGAGGGAGAAGGAAATGAACATTCACTGACTGCGTCCTGAGTCCCAGTTCCTTTACACCTATTATCTCATTTAAACTAACCCTCATTGCAAACTTGTGACAACTAGGCATTGTTGTGCCTGTTTTGTAAGTTAAAAAAAAAAAGATTTTAACAGTAAGTTTACCACAGTTACATAAATAACAACGTTGGATTTTTAACCCAGATGTGTCTGACCGCAGAGTCTGTATTATTTCTGTTTCCCCATCAAGCACCAGCTTAGCCATTTATGCGGAGAGAGTAACCTTGGGTGAACTACTTAGCCACCCATTGCCTCAGTTTCCCATCTGTAAAATGGGTTCGATGCTGATAGCTAACGTACCCATCTACCTCACAGTTCTGTTCCAGTGGTCCCATGAGCTCATGGATAAAAAAGGCCTTGAGAACTTTGAAGCACTGTGAACATACAGCGCTAACCCTCACCTTGAACGTGGAAGTCATTACGGCTTCTCTACTATCTAACCTTGATGGTATCCGGTGGTACAGGCAACTCAGCCAATCTAGTGCATTTTCCACATTCCTGTTCACACGGGCTCATCTCTGACTTCTGGATCCACCCTGGATCACCTGTGTTGGTCTCCTCCCACAGGTAAGTCCTTCCTCTTCCACAGCAGTCCCTTAGCCATGTCCTGACTGCTGAGCTGCACGTATTCCACAGTGGTCTTCCCGCTGGGACCCCAAGAGAGCAGTCCGTGGACACTCCTTTCCAGAAGGGGATGGTGATGTCCAACAACCGGCTTTCCAAGTGTACAACTCACATGACTGTCGGTTGATCATTTCCCTTACCATAATAAGACAACCAGGAAACAACAAAGAGGTATTTCAGAACTTCACTCATTTGTCAATGACAGGAGCAAGTGCTGAACTGGATCATTATTTTTGGATATTGGGAAAATACTGGCTCTAGTCCTTGTGTTATTCGCAATGTCACCGCTACAGACCTGATATGCTTTCATATTTAATCTACCTTGTTAGTATTTTCTCTATCACTTTCTTAAGTCTAGACAATCAACAAAACCATAAATCAAGCCCTGATTTGCAGAGTTCGCCAATATCTATGGCATCGATATTCTCACCATGGCCGATTTCCAAACACCCAATATGAGATGACGGAATGTGGAGTTGGGAGAGATGCACAGTGGCGTACAACTCTGTGGTATCCCCACCACACGGATGTAGGAGACACGTAACTCAGAAGCATGGAGAATGGTAAACTGAAGCCAAATAATTAGGATGTGATCTCTTTTTAGTATTTATTACCGTTGTTTTAATATAATGTCTTCAATTGTAGGTTTATATAATTTCATTTTCATGATGTGTTGAACAACCGGCTCCCAAAATTCCTGAAAATTTAACACTCAGCCAACACAAGGCAGCTCCAGCACACCGCTGTCCCTTCCCCTCTTCCTATTAGCCCCCACCGGCCTCAGGCCATAGGACAGCCACACTCTTTGTTGGATGACTCCAGCTCGTCCAGGTCCACCTAAATCAAGAGGACATTATTCAACATTCAGCTTCTCCAAATAAGCAATGTCGACGGCTTCAGTCCAGTGGAGTGACTTAATGATCTGTTTCCTTCAATAAACTGTGATTTCTGACTTTAATTCAGATACCTAAGTGTCGTTGTAAGCTGCGAGTGAGGCCCAAAGGCGTCCATGATGTAATATACTAGGTTTATACTTGGCAAGCGAACGACTTTGTGAGAAATGGATTTTCTTAGGCCGATTTTAGGAAGTTTGGGGTGTTTTTTTAAGAGTTAAGCCAAGGCAAAAAATAACCCTTGCAACATATCACTTCACAGCTGGTCAGCCTGGGAGAAACTATTCTGGGATATCCAAGCTAAGGTGCCTCTTTAAGCTCCAGGCAAACTGGAATCAGGATGTGGGGTTTCTATTCCTGTCTGTGTCGAGGACTTGGTATGTTAGCCCTGGCCAGTTGTTTCCCTGGCTGGTGCCTCAGTTTACCCCGTGGTGCAATCAAGTTAACTGCCTTCACCAAGGACATTAGACTTGAGCTCCGGAAAGTAAGAAAGATAGTCACTAGGGTTTGCTGGAGGGTTTGGGGTATTCCCTGGAGGAGTCCTAAATCAGTGTAGATTCTAGGAAAAGCTAAGTTTTAGGTGACCTCTTACAGGAAATGACAAATGAGCAAGGTTTACCAGAAAGCAGCGGGAAGACGACTAGAAGGAGGGGGACTCCAAGCAACATCGGGGGAAATGTTGGGCTGGGGGCTTGAGTAAATTGCGTTCAGTGTTCACATCTCTGGGGCAGCGTGTGGGCAAAGGATGAGTTAGTCACAGAACAGAGTAGGTGAGATGGGGTTAGTGGTGCCTTCTTCTGGGTTTCATGAGTGTTTCCTAAGTAGGAAAGGAACGTGATCAGAGTTCGGATTTTGAGACCCACGTGGAAGAGGACTAGGGACTTGGTAAACTTGGAGGCACTACCAGCCTCAGAAACACTCCTGTAGATCGTGTCCCAGGCTGCTGTAAATAGCCTCTGTCCCGTTCATCGTGAGCTCTTGTGGAAGAAACCTCTTCCCCTGCTTAAAGCTTGAGCAGCCCACTGGATGAAGAAGCATCACTGAATTCTTCACAACTCCTTTCCATGCCTCGGACTTCTGTCAGCGCTCTTCCTGCCAGCCACCTAGGAGGAGGGGACACGATCCTAATTTTCACATGAGAGCAACTGAGACCTACAGATGTTGAACGACCTACTCCAGATCCCAAATGAGGCTCAGACTCATCAAGCGACCACAAACCATGAACCTCACCTATGCCAATCTGTCTCTATCAATCCCGACGAGCAAGTTCGGTCTTCCCATCCGCAGGCCAGACGCTTTTTGCAATAGAAAGCTGTTTGATCTCGAGAAAAACTGAAAGGCCAGCTCCAGTTGTCGAACACTACAAGCTGGAGAGAGTCTCTTCGAAAAGTTCTGTGGGAAGCCCAAGGAGTCTCAATTCCAAAGCCAGCCAAAATATGGATTTCCTCTATAAAGAGACAGTCCCTCCCTGTTTAGAACATACCCTTCCTCATTAGGCTAGTTCCATGTTTTGTAATAACTTTTGCTTACACCACAAAATTGTCATAGATTATGGAAACACACAGGCCTTGGAAAAAAAGGTCCCGAGGCCCCTGGAAGTCATTATTCCCTCCTTTAGCAATTGCTGAGTTAAGCACCAAAAATATGGTTCCCATCTTGCTCCCCCCCCCCAAACATACACACACACTCACACACACAATCTGCTGGACATATGTTCAGAAGAAAGCAGGGATGTGGGGGTGGGAGAAGAAGATTCACATGTCATGAGTCAAGAGCTTAAGCATTTGAAAAGAAAAAGTGGGAGAGGGTGGGGAGTTTGCAGCCCTAGAAATGGAATATCCGAAGGATTTATTGCCTTTGAGTATCTCACAAGACATTTTTTTATATAAAAATCTGTAGCTTATGGCTTTTTTTTCCTTTTTTTTTTTCTTTTTTTTTCTTTTCTTTCTTTTTTTTTTTTTTTTTTTTTTTTTTTTTTTTTTTTTTTTTTGGTATAGGGCAGTCAACAAGAGTTCTGAAAGGGGAAGGAAGCCAGGAGAAAGCCAGCTCCATTAGTCACGCAGCTGCATATCCTGTCACAAAGGACCCCAGTTGAGTAATCGCCCAAAATATGCCTGTTATTTTTTTTTCTGTCAGAAAAAAATGGGGCTTGCCAAAATGTACTGTAAAAAAGAAAAAAATCTGGTCTGTCAGCCCCAGAGGGGGAAATGAAAAGAAAGAAGAAACAGGCGTAACTTCTCAGCACTCTCTGACCCTCTCCCAACTTATCCTTAAAAGAAAACGCCTTCAGACTCCTCACGGCAATGGAGCCCTTCTTGAGAAAAGCTGGCTCTGTGAGGTGTTCCAGGTGTCAGGGTCCCTGCGGGCTGTGGTGCCGAGAGGTGGCAAAGGGGCCGGCTGGGAGGGGAGCAGTGGGAGAGGGTGGCGGGATGACAGGGCAAATGAACAGAAAGGGGATCAGAATACTGACCCAGTGCTTTGATGGACTTTAAGTGGGTGAGCGCATGGTCCCATAGGGAACCTGTGGCAGCCGTATCACTTCTGAGGTGGCATGAGCCTGCCGGCGACTGAGCATTCTGACGGCCTCAGCAAGACCACCATCGTCTCAGGCCTCAGGCTGTTTGGGCCACAGATTGAACGACAAGAGTTTGTGTGGAAGGACATCTGACTCTGGGGAGGTCTGACGAACAGGAGCAAAGGAAGGACCGGAGCTGCCCACAGTCTCAGGTGTGCTCCTGGTTGGCTTTCCAAAAGCGTGGCACAGCAAACAGAGGTGTTGTAAAGCCTGGCTCAGCCACGGCCTCTGGCCCAAGCTCTCGGTCCCAGGACACAAAGGATGGCCAATCTGAACACAGAGCACTCTTGGAAAGACAATTTCCCTCCGGCTCACATTCTGATCCCATCAGAGTTGTCCACGGGGAAGCAGGCTTCTCCCTAAGAAACAGAACCCAGCCCTAAGAGGAGGAACAAGTCCGAAGCACTATCCCTTTTGCTCTGGGCTCTCTAGAGCCTGTCCTAGAGACAGCCCAGCCCTGCCTCAGCTCCAAGGGTCAGGCTACGAGAAGACCCTTTCCAGGACCTCCTCCAGTGATCAGCACCCTCACATTCGGCTGTTTGGCAATTCTAGGCCAAGGGAACTCCAGCCCAAGGACCACGCCAGTGCCCCTGTCGATTGCTGCAGGAAGGGCCTTCAAGGCCCTTGAGCCCTGCCCATCCTGTCAGAGGCACTGTCTCAAAGCCAGTCCTGAGCTTCAAGACTCGGCCCTGTCCTCTGCTTCCCCTGGGAGAGCTACTTGACACCTAAAGCCAGCCACAGGACGCTTATAAAGAGACAGGCATGGCTTCCTGCGGAGAACTGGCCTGTAAGTTGGAAGAGGAGATTCTCCTCCTGGTTCCATTGCTGATCTGCTGAGGAATATCAGGCAACTCAAGTGAACTCTCTCCTCTCTGTAAGATTCATCAGCCATGAATCAGAGCCTCTATCTGCCTGCAGTGTGCAAGGTCCTGGGAATCCAGTGGTGAATAACACAGATAGAATCCCTTTCTTCATGTGAGACCCAGCAACCTTTCCCATACCTTCTGCAGCACATGACTGTGATTCCTGAAACCAGCTCCTCGGGTGGGTGGTCTGGGGGTAGGAGGATGTGATAGGAATAAATATAACAACAAATAAACACATACGCTGTGATTTTAAAGAAAGAAACATAAACAACCAAACACGAACACTAGCATTTCCGAAGTGCTTGTCGATAGGGGACAGCCCTTGAGCCGCCCGAACGTAACGAAAATTCTACCAGAGCATCTGGAGTTCACTCTGTTCCACATTCCAGCTTATTGGGAAACGTCAAGGACTGAGACCAGCTTATGACGCACAAACTCCATGAATGTCTGTGTGCGTCTAGTTCATATGAAACCCCAGGTACTGCACTGACCCGTGGGGACTCTCCTTCCTCATCCCATAAGTCCTCTTGAAGGACCTGTGAGGGCTGTTGTCTTCCTCAGGGCTCAGCCCTCTTCTCGAGGCCAGGTCCTTCATATAAACCATGAGTTGAAATCAGAAATGTCAGCACCAACCCAAGCCCATTGACCAACATAATACCACCCGAGGCTGACGGGCCTGCCCCAGGAACACAGGGGTGATGTTATTATCCCCCAAATTGCAGGTGAACGAGTTCTCTGGAAGTGCCCACCCCCACACGGACTTCCCTTTGTGGTAGCAGTGACATCTGAGCCACCAAGTGTGGGGCCACCATTTAGCTTCACCCCCCTTCCTGTGCTCCAGAAGGGGATTGAGGGCAGGTCCTCACAACAGAGAAGGCCCCACTTCCTCCAAGTTCCTGACAACATTTCTCAGCCGCATTGGGCCTTGCAAGCCAGGTGATGGTGTCTTTCTCAGCCCCTGTTCTTCCCTCATTAGCCCTTTGATGTTTCTAAGCCGACAAGGTCAGCATCTTCCAGGCCTAGGAGAACACACCAGCCAAGCATACCTTCTAAGCAGCTCATTAAGGGGCCATGTGGTCTCTGGTCAGAGGAGAGTCTAAGGGGCTTACTGAAATGAGTCACCGGTTCTGTCCCCGTCCTTGGTGGGGGGGGGGGGGTCCACCCTGTCAGCCAAAGGCTTTCAACAGAAGGGTGCAGAGGGGAGAGCCAAGAGAGAGAAAGAGGCTCTAGTGCCCCACAAACTGCATCTCAAATGAAGTAAGAGATGGGTGGGCTCCTTCCATCCATCATTCTGGTGAGAGGCAAGCACGAGAGGAAGTCTCACGAGGCCCTCAAAGTCCACCCACAAGACTGTTACTTGGTGCCTTTGGCCCAGACTGGCGGGGGTTGGGGGGGAGTTGTAACAAGAGCCTCCGAGTGTGTGAAGAGTCAGTGGCCTGACAAAGCACTTACTGACCAAGAAAAAATTAACTTCAGGTGCAGCAGGAAAGGTCTGGTACCAAGAATGTCTGGGGTTTTGAGACACTGGAAAAGATTGCCTAATAATGTAATGGGCTCCCTTCCCTGGAAATATCTGAAAATAGGATAAGTGCTCTCCCGTCCTGGATGGGTCAGCATTGCCTTGAAGTACGGGGATGGTAACATCGACCCACGGAGAGAGCTTGCAAAGAACTTTGAGTCTATGACATGGTGGAATTCTTTCACTGTGGTAAAATATGCTAACACTAGATTTGTCATCCTCAGCATGCTGAAGGGTGCGGGTCGGTGGCACGGCGAACATTCTGTGCGACCATAAGCACCATCCGTCCACAGGACTTTTCACCTTCTCAAACTCTGTGCTCCTCAAACACAAACTCCCCTTCTCTCTCTCCCCAGCCTCTGGCAGCCACCATTCCGCCCTCTGTCTCTGTCAGTTTGACTACGCTATGCACCTCATATGAGTGGAATCACCCAACATTGGTCTTTTTTGTGTGACTGGTTTATTTCACTTCGCATAATACTTTCTTCAAGGTTCAGCCATGTGGTAGCATGTGTCCTGACTTCATTCCTTTTAGGGCTCCTGTTATGTGTGTGTGTGTGTGTGTGTGTGTGTGTGTGTGTGTGTATAAAATCTCCCCACAGGGGATATATTCTAAGACTCCCAATGGATGCCTGAAACCACGGGTAGTACTGGACTCTATATATAGTGTGTTTTTCCCTATACATACATACCTAGGATAAAGTTTAATTTCTAAATTAGGGATAGTAAGAGAATAATAACAACTAAAATTAAAATAGAACAATTTTTATGATATACTGTAATAAAATTGATGTGACTATGGTCTCTCTCTCAAAGATCTTACTATACTATACTCACCGCTCCTGTGATGATGTGAGATGATAAAACGCCTATGTGATGAGATGAGGGGAGGGGATGACGTAGGCGCCGAGATGCAGCGTTAGGCTCCTACTGACCTTCCGAAGATACATCGGGAGGATCGTGTGTTTCCAGCAATGGACCACAGGTGACCGAAACTGGGGAAAACAAAACAGCAGAGAAGGGAGACTACGGTACCACATTTTATCTGTTCACCTGTCATGGACATTTGGGTTGTTTCTACTTGCTGGCTATCGTGAATAACACTACTCCGAACACGGACGTACAAATACCTGCTCGAGTCCCTGCTTTCAGTTCTTTTGGGTACATACCCAGGAGTGGAACTGCACAAAGAAAAATTTTAAGACAAAAGCAGGGGTGCCTGGGTGGCTCAGTCGGTTAAGCGTCTGCCTTCGGCTCAGGTCATGATCCCGGGGGTCCTGGGACGGAGCCCCTGCTCAGTAGGGAGTCTGCTTCTCCTTCTCCCTCTGTTGCTCCCCACCCCCACCCTGCTTGTGCTCTCTCTCTCAAATAAAATAAAATCTTAAACAAACAAACAAAAAAGACAAAAGCATCGTGCCCAAGAGAGATGTCAATGAGCTCATATTGCAATCCTGTATAGAGAACAAACACTCTAAAAAATTGAGCTACAATAAGGCTTTGGGTAAGAGGGCAAAGGAAGCATGGAAGGCAAAGCCAGCAGGCTCCTGGATCAATCAGGGAAGGCTTCACAGAGGAGACAAATTTGAACTGCATTCTAATCAATGACTAGGAGTTTGCCTGATAGAAAAGAAATGGAGGAGGACAGGGGGAAAAAAAACAACTCTTTTTTAAAAAGAGTAGACAAATGAACATGTCCTTTGACCCAGCAAGTGCGTTCGGAGGAATTTCCCTGCAGATATCCTCGTACATGTCCACCCAAGGCAGATGTCCGAAGATCCTCACTACAGCCGTGTTTGGAAGATTCGAAACTGGAAGCAGCCTTGGAGCCCATTACTAGGAGACTGGTTAAATAAACCCTAGTGCAGCCATACCACGAATTAATACGCAACCGTTAAAAAGAACGAAGGGGGTCTCCGTGTGCTGATATGGCAAGAAGTCCAGACTTATTTTTATTTAAAAAAAAAAAGATGTCAGTATATACCCAAATTCTTTCCCTGGAAGGATACACAAACTGTTAAGAATTATTACCTTGGGGAGGAACAACTGTGGTTTGAGGGAGGAAAAACTTAAGTTTCATGTGATACCTCTATGCTTTTTTTTTTTTTTCCAGTCATGTGCCCGTATTGCATTAAAAGAAATGTTAACAGGACTCTCAGGGTGATAGGATTATGGGGCATTTGTATTCTTCATGCTTTCCTTATTTAAAAGATTTTAAAGAGGAAAGCAGCTCTTTTTCGGGATGGTTTTCGTCTCAATGGTTCCTGGAGGCAAGAGGACGGAGTAGATACTTAAAGGGCCAGGCTTCTAAGGGCTTTGGCTTAGAAGTTTGCCAGGATTCCTTTCAAGACAAAACGATGTTCTCACATTCTGGAGAGAGAAACTGAGGAGCAGTGATAAGAGAAGCAGATCACAAGTCCAGGGCAAGGAAAGCATGGAGCCAAGGCAGCCCCCCCCCCAATGCCGTCATCTCGGGGCCGTAGGGGAGCCCCACCTGCTCTGCGGGGTCTGCAGCCCTCGAGGGACAGAGACCCAGCCACACAGGGTTAACGCTGGGGCTGTGCTTCACTGAGCCTGGCAGAGAAGGCGAGCAGGGGGCGAGCGGAGGGGCCGGCCCAGCCCGGCTCCAGGCAGCATTAATAAAACGCAGGTGTTTTTACAGTCGCACCACAGAGCAGGGAAGAGCCTCAAGTGCAGCGAGCATATAGAGACGTCGAAACAAGAGCCGAGTGTGGCGGAGAAAAATGTGCCTGCGAATAATGAGAAAGCATTTTGGAAAGGGGGCTGGCTTTGGGGTTAAGAGGAATGCAGCAGTTTCTGGCACCGGCCTACGAGAGAGAGAGAGAGAGAGAGAGAGAGAGAGAGAGAGAGAGAGCGCGCGCGAGCGCGCGCGCGGGGTAGCACGCGCACTCCTGTCTCCTGCCCACACAAAGGCAGGCGCACACATCTACCCCACCATCACCACCGCCACCACCGACCTTCTTCCCGGAAACACCTCCGACAATGCAACTTTGGCCTTTGACCAGGGGTTGGCTCTGCCATTTCCCCCGGCCACTGTGGTCGGCCTTCTCTCGCCTGCCTTCCTTTCTCTGGACCCACATATCTCCTCTTTTTCCATCATCTTTCCCTTTGTCTGTGGGGCCTTCAGTGGACTGTATCCCCAGTTGGCCTGCCCAGATTTCTTCATCCCCCTCGGCTCTGCTTCCAAGCAGGCATTTTGTGAGGCTGGCTCCCACCCCCCTTTCCTAAGCCCCTCCTTCCCTGCAGCTGCGGAGGAGGCAAGAACAAAATGGTGCCTCTGCACTGGGCTTCTAGAAGCCCATGGAGCTGGCTTGTGTACCCCAGCTCCTGCTGCTTCAGCCCTGCTGAAATGCTCCAGTCAGTTAATTTAATCTGGAGACTAAAGCTGATTAGTGCAGAGAGAGGCATGACAAAGCGGGACAGGGAAGCCTCCCTCCTCTCGGCCACCCCAGGGGCAGGACAGGAACTTGGAGGTGGGCAGAAGCTCTGTGGGAGCTGGGCCTGGTCCTTTGCCACTCCTCCCTCACATCTCTCAAGGGTAGGGAGTGGCAGACAGAAAAATCCTTGCTTTGCTCTTGCCTTCCAGGGGCTTTCAGCTTGCCCGGAGTTAAAAGAGTTTACAGTGAGTCATTTCTGTGATTTATTCAGTTGACTCCTTGTCCGAGACCTAGTGTAGGTCTGCAATTGTGAGCACGTTGTTCTAACACAGGGAAAGGCTTTGGGAGGTCCTGGCAGCCCCCTGAGGCCCTGAGAGGCCCAAGGTGGGTTGGCGTCTGGGTGGGAGGTACAGGTGGGGGTGGAAGGCCTGCAAATGGACACGGGTTCTGGATTCCCGTGATGAGGGAGGGACTGGGGAGATGTGTGGAGGGCTCAGAAAAGGCCTGTCACTGGCTGCTAGGCTCACCCGAGCATCTCTGTATGAGAAGCCCTGGGCCTACTGAGGCAGGACCTTTGTGGGGCAGCGGCCAGCCCAGCTGCACGATGAATGCGTTGCCCAGAATTCAGCACCCCAAGGTCAGAGGGGGCAAGGGGGTGACAGGAACCTATCAGCTGTTGTCCACCCTGGCCTGTCTCAAATGGGAGGACCAAGCTCTAAAGGGTCAGCTTTCTACTTTTTCCGCTCCCATCCTCCACCACCCCCCACCTCCCTGCACAGAAACGACACACAAGAGAAAACGGAGCAGGCAGAGCAGGGGCGGGAAGGCAGCAACCAGTCTCCTGCGCACCCCTGCCCACAGCCCACGGCAGAGCCCACGGACGCTGGAGGAGCAGGACTGGCCAGCAGCCATGGGTGCTACGCTTCGGAAGCTCTAGGGGGTCCTGCTGTACAGTTACCCGGCTGCCTGTCCCAGCTTTAAACCAGAGCCTTCTGCCTGACCCATCCAAGACGCGGACTTGTCGCCTGTGGGGACAGCAGGGGGAACCATCCTGAAATCCAGGACACAGGGTCACCTCACTGGCACCAAGTGGCCTCGGTGCCACACTCAGCCTTTCCTCCCTTCTGGAGCCTGGAGCTGGGCGGTGGAAGCCGCATGTCCCCAGAGCCCCACCCCTGCCTGAAACTTACACAGAGCCCTCGGGCCACCCTGTGACATGGAGTGCCACGAGGAGCAGATGTTTCTAATGAAGGGCCCGAGCAGGGCCCCGGAGGCAAGTACAGGCAGGCCGACCCGCCTGGCTCCCATGGAGGGGCTGCAGCCCCCAGGCCTCTGAGAGCAGGAGCTGCCCCAGGAGTGAGATACACACTCTTGAATTCTCTGCTTCTTTCAGGAAATCGCTAGGTTGGCCCTTGGCTTTCTCCTCTGAGGCGCCCCGACTCCGTTTCCACAGCAACCGCCTCCCCATCCTTGGGAGCCTCTCCCGGCCCGCCGGCCCGGCCCCTCCGCTCCACCGCCCCCCACACCCCCACCCCCGCGTCTCATCTGTCTGGGTGGGAACCGGGATTAGAGTTGGTCGGGGACAGGGATGCTTTTCCCAGGGCCGCTGTGCCTCCGTGATCTCTTAGCGGCCGCTCGGCCCCTGCCCCAGGCCTTTCAAGTGCCCCAGACTTAATGAGCGGCCCTGGGTTTCCTCCTCTTCCCTTTCTCGGCCTCCAATAAAGCCGGACGGAGAATTAACCCAGGTTTTAAGTGCCCCGTTTCCAAGCTGCATATCAAAGGGGGCTTCCCCAAGCTGCTTCTGCATTTCAAAGGGGCTGATTTATCGCTTTCACTTAAACCGGCACATTTTGGGGGAAGAGTTTTACCCAGAGGTCAAACTCTGGAAAAACAAATGGATCCCCATTCGCCCCCTCCTGGGGTGCCGTGGGCTATTAGTATCCAAACTGCCAGGGGCGGGGTGGGGGCCTGTGGGGAAACAGACTCAGCTGTGCGGGGCCAGGGTCCCTCAGGGACCTATCCTGGGCCCCAGATCCCTGGGATTCCCCGAAGGCTGTGCTGTGAGGAAGAGGGGGAATGTCCAGAACCATTCCGGCATGGGCCTCGTCCTAAAGTCCATTTCCTGCTTCTTCGCCTGTGCACCCAGCAACCTCGGTGCCAGTTAGCACTTCCAAGCTACTCGGCTGTCCACCAAGATCCTGGCCCCTGTGCTTCCTTAATTTTTATTTTTCTTTTTCCAGCTCTCCTGCGGATCCTTGCAGGGACTGAAGATTCCGCTGCTGCAGAGCTGGGCCACTGAGCCACCTGCACTCACGTTCCCTTCTTCCCTTCCAGTGAAACCTCGCCCACACCTTCCCTTCCCACTGCCAGCCCCAGACATTCACTCCCTGTCCCCACCCCTGCCTTGGCCCCCAAACCCCATGCAGCCCAACCTCAACTCAATCAATTGTCCTTGTGATTTCCCCACCCTGGAAAGAAATCCTCCCTAAACCTAGGAGCCTCGCCTTCCTGTCGGTTCTTGCTGCAGCCCCTGGGTGGACTCTATCTCACTGCACAGCGTAAGGTCCTTCCTCCGAGTTAGCCCACACCAGATCCCCAGGCTTTCTCGGGCAATGAGTCCCCAGCAGCTGTGCAAGTCCTGCGCTGGACTGACCAGAGAAGCCGCAAGCGAGCATCAAGGAAGAAATCCCTGGAGGAGGCCGGGCAGGTGGTCCACCCCCTGAGGAACTTCTTTGCACTGAGGGCAGGAGGGGGAGAAGCAGCACCCGAAGCCGACCTCTGGAGAGGACACCCCAAATAAGGTTCTCAGAGGCCAGTTTCCCCATGAAGGATGTGTCTCTGTTTCCTTTTCTCAAGCTGCCGCTAGCTCCTTCACGCATTGCTTCGCTCACGTGACCGTTTATTGAGGGCCTACTACTGCGGGGTGCAGCGGGAGCTCCTGACGGGGTCACTCTGGCAGGGGAATGAGACAGGAGGCCAGCGAGGTCACCTATCCCTCAATGAGGCTACCAACTCTCCCTGAGACAGCCTAACCCTCTCTGTGGGGACCCAGGGAAGACCCCAGGCAGGGAGATTTGATTTGGGTTTGAAAGATGAGTAGCTTCTCAGAGAAACAAGCATGTTTTAGGCCCAGGGAACAGCAGGTACAAAGGCCCAGGAGCCACCAAGCCCACCGCTGGTGCCTGCGTTCAGTGGATGAGTATGAACAGCACATGAGAATGTGGAGGGAGGTGTTGGGGGCCTGGGAGGGCAGGGGGGCAAGGCTGTGAACGCCATGCACACCAAGGAATCTGGGAGTTTGTAGCTGAGTTTCAGAGGACATGTGCCAAGAGGGGCTGAGGAAGGTAGGAAAGAAGGTAGGGAAAGTGAGGAGACTGCTGTGTTCTAGCCCACGGCTTCCCGTGAACTCTCACCACTAGCTTCTTTGTATGGCACGCCGTGCTCAGACCGTGCTTTTGTTTACCCCACTGGCCAGAAGCACTGAGTCAGATAGGCTTTTCTGCCAGAGGCTGTGCTCAGAAAATACGCATTGCTCCAACCCCCTCAAATTAGCTGAGCAGCGTTAGTACAGCACGTGCGTGGAACTGTCTCTCTCCCAGGAAAGAGGTGAGCGAGACAGGTGAGGTCTGGGGCAAAGTGCATAGGGCCTGGCAATGTATGCAGACAGGGGTGGGCAGGAGCGGGAACAGCATGAGTGACCGTGTTTTCTATGTCCACACAGCCACAGAGCAGCCTTTGGAATCTTCCAGGAGGAACTCCCAGGAAGGAAGGGGTTGGACTAGGGTCTCTGCATCCCTTCCAGGGCTCGCATCTGGTGATGCCTGGGCTGGTGCCCCAGAGCAAGGAAGCCTACCCTGCCAGTGTTTCAGCTTCCTATTATAGAGGGGGGAGAACTGCCAGCCCCGGGTCTAGCCTGCCGAGCAAACCCTAAGCAGCACAACCCGCATTTCTGCAGCTCATGTCATCCAGAAGTCCAGGCCAACTGTGGAGCAAATTGTCCTGGGCATGGGGCTTCTGAGGTCACGGCGGAGATGGGTAACAAAACAAAGACCCAGGAGTTCAATAACCTGTCATTCGCACATTTCACATGAAAACAACAGGCTTCGTGCAATAGATATGTTCCCCGAATCTGTCTGGGGGCTAAAATAGTGCAATTCAAGTAATAATTTTACATGTCTCAGGAGGGGTCAATCTTTGTACAGCGTTTTTCATACAATCTAGATAATTTGGATAATTGCCATGTATCTCGGGTTTGCTTAAAGCTGGGCACCAATCCTGACCGTCAGGGGAGCCCTGACTCTGTGGCCTGGCACCTCCCACTCGGACCCGCACAGTGTGTCAAATGCCCCTCTTGGCTCCAGAGGCCTGACTGCCCACGGTGACTGCCCCAGAGTCACCCACCCAGTATCTTTTGGGCCTCTTTTCCTTGATGAGCTTTTGCTTACTCCGTCCAAAGTTCGGGAAGCACTGATGGTGCGGAGAGAGGGAGGAGGGCAGGGGGAGAGAGGAGGGTGGGAGGGAGGAGGGTGCTGAGAAAAGAAGACTCCACTCTGCCTTCAGGGAGCTACCCCAGGAGGAGGGTGTCCCTGCTCTGCTCCTCTGGGGATGTCCAGATGCCCTGGGGCCGTGGGAGCCCCTGCCTGCTGGTTGCCTGACAGCCCCACATAGGCATTCAGTTCACTAGCTCCTGGCTCCAACTGGGCAGGTTACCCTCAGGGACATTTTCGAGACAGCTGCCATGCAGGCACCATCCACCGCCTTGCCAAAGGCTGCCTTTATCACAAGACTCTTACCAGTTCTGCTTCTCTCTCCAGCTCTTGCGAGGAGGGGAGAGAGGGAGAGAAAAGAGAGTCTAATCTTTCTCCGGGATCAGATTTTGTCTCTCCTCCCTCTGAGCTTTCTTGGTTCCAATGAAAATACGGCACGCCCCTCTCTCTGTGGTCTGAGTATCACCTCACCTGGACCAGGCCCCCTCATCTGCTTTGTCCCACAGCCCTTCCATAAAGCCTGCAAGGCTGCTTCCTCCTCAAAGCATCTTTCTCTAACTGGCCTCGGCGCGCATTAAGGTCGCAGCTCTCCACAGCCTACCAGATTCCACATCTCTGATTCAGTGACTGAGGCAGGTAGGTGTTGAGGGGAGTCTGGGTTAGGTCCACTGGAAGCCAAAGGAAATAACAGTGGTCTGATTCAAGACCTCCAGAAATGAGTCACCCCCCCCCCAGCCCATCCACCAGCCCTGTTACACAATATCACGCCCACATTATTCATGAATGATCGTCTTTGGTTTACTAGACAGCAGAGCCCAACCGGGACTCTGACTTACTGGTCTGCTGTGGACTTAACATCCAGTGTATGCCTTCCCTCTGTCCAAAATATGGAACGCAAGAGCCTCAAGCCAGGAAGGCTCACCCTGGGAGTACCTTCCTGAAGCCTCTGGTCCCCCTAAGGAGGCAGTCCTGTACGTCACACCTTGGAAAACGCCCCCTGTGAATACACTGAGCGGGAAGGGTCCTGCAGGAAAGGTGGGGGCTGGCTGGCCAGTGCATGCCACATCCCTGCCCAGCCCCCTTTGCCCAGGCTTGGGCTGGCCTCTCCAGCTACAGCCTGCATCCCGCGGAATAGACCAGCATCCTCTTTGTTTTTCACTCCTTCTCTGGCAAATCGACTCCAAGGCCTGCCAGGTTGGAGCTGGGATTGGATGGTGGCTTTCCTCCACATGGGGCAGAGGGTGGGATGATGCTGTGGTCATAAACATGACTTCGGAGATCCAGAGGCCCGGACTCAGTTCCAACCCTGCCATGGGCCAGCCCAGCAAACAACTTAACCTCTCTGAGCCTCACTCGGTGTCCTCACTTAGAAAAAGGGAATAATAGTAATGAGAAGCGTTTAGGACTGCTGAGTTTTGAATGACGCTGTCTGCATAAATGCCTGCCTGGCCCATGGTGACTGCTCCTGAAATGGCCCTGCCTTTGTTGCCGCTGCTGTTGTTACCACCATCTCCCTAGGCCAAAGTTTTTCTTACCATAAAAAGACTAGTCTTATTTCCTTCTGCATCCTCCATAGCAGGCACATAGTAAAGCATAGTAAATGGTGGTTAAATTAAGCTTCAGAAACTGAGAACCCCCAGAGAGAGGGAACAGTGTGTGCAAAGGCCCTGTGGTGGGAAAGTGAATGGCACATTTGAAGAAAATGCTGTAGAAACAAATACAAGCCAAGCAGATGCCCTTACCAATCCTCCCACCCCATAATTTGCATCACAAGACCACTGAAG
Organism: Ursus arctos; assembly: GCF_023065955.2. Taxonomy (NCBI): domain Eukaryota; kingdom Metazoa; phylum Chordata; class Mammalia; order Carnivora; family Ursidae; genus Ursus; species Ursus arctos. The sequence goes on along the minus strand of NW_026622930.1, from coordinate 31,398,182 downwards.
CCTGGGGCCCTGCGGCCTACTTAGACCTTCTGCTCCCCTCTGACAAGGAAATTTCCAACAGGACAGAAATGCCTAAGGTGATCTGAACCCTGAGGGACTCAGAGTGGAAATATGTGGGCGAGAAGATGCTGAGGTCTTTTGTGTTTAGATGCCATAAAGAAATCATCCCCCCAACCTGTCTGGGCAACCCGTAATTGGGATTGGATAATTAGGAAGCGGAGGAGGAAGGTGCTAGGGAAGGAAGCCCAGGCAGGGGCTGTGCTTGCCAGGTGGGGAAAGAGGATTTCGTATACTAAGCCAAAGCCATGAGGGGGTCTGCCTTCCATGCAGCTAATACCCTGCCCCCGACATACTCACAATGCATGAGGACAGCCCAGTGCCCCCAACCAAACTGAAGGCTTACTTCCCACTCCACCGCCCACCCTTCTCCAACCTCATGGAAACTGTTTCCCTTCCCATCCTTCCATCCCCCTCTCTCATTCTGCCAAAGCCTCCCTCAACTTAAGTTATTCGCCCTCCCAGGGGCACTTGCATTTAATAAAAACAGGGACCACAACACCGCAGAGGAGGGGCTCATTAACGGTTCCCCTTCTGGCCCTCTGACATCACAAAGAGCAAGGTTTCCATTGGTGGGTGGGTGGGGTCCTAGGGGGCAGAATGGCTGCCAGGAACTAGACCAAAGCTGAGTCTCCCCAACTCCCAGGCCTAGAGCCAAGTTATAAGATGAGGTTCTATAACCTTGTGCACTGTGTTTTTTTAAAGTCAAGTTTAAGATATAATTTCCATATGGTAAAATTCATGCATTTTAAAATCCAGTCCTATGGATTTTGACAAAATGCATGCAGTCATGTAACCATCACGGGTAAGATATGGAACAGTTCTATCACCCCCTAAATTCTCCTGTGTTCCTGCTCCACCCCTGCCCCAGGCTCTAGCCCTGAAAACTAGTTTTTTTGTTCCTGTAGTTTTGCCTTTTCTAAAATGTTGGCCACAAGCATACCTCCTTTATTGCCCTTCTCAGATATTGTGGGGTTTGTTTGTTTTTCACAAATTGAAGGTTTGCGGCAACCGTGCATGGGGGAAGTCTATGGGCACCACATCCCGACAGTGTGTCTGGGTCACGTTTTGGTAATCCTCACAATATTTCACTTTTTCCTTATTGTTGTATTTGGTATGGTGATCTGTGATCCGTGATTTCAACTCGCCGAAAGCTCAGATGATGGTCAGCATTTTTAATGAAGGGATATATTGTGTTCGTAGACGTAATGCTATCCCACACTTAATAGCCTATAGTATAGTGTGAACATAACTTCGTATGCACTGGGAAACCAAAAAATTCATTTCACTCCCATTATTGCAATATTCACGTCATCGCTGGGATCTGGAACCGCACCCACAATATCTCCAAGGTGCTAATGGAATGCCGCAGTACCAGGCCACCGGAGTCCGGCTCCTTTCACCTAGCCTGGTGCACTTGAGATGCGGCCATGTTATTACTTGACTCAACAGTTTGTTTTCATCTCTAAGTGGCATCCCACTCAGTGGACGGCCTAACAGCATGTCCATCCATTCGGCAATGGAAGGGCGTGTCTCTTGTACTGGTTGTACCCTGCTTCTGGCCATTATGAAAAACGCCATTATAAATAATGCATACAAGGTTTTGTGGACGTAAGTTTTCATCTCTCTTGGTAAGTACCTAACAGTTGGATTGCGGGGTCATAGGGCAAGTGGATGCTGACCGGCTCACTGGACGGCCAGACGGTCTTCCACAGGGGCAGCGCCATTTTGTATTCCCACCAGCAACACGTCAGAGTTTCAGTTGCTCCACACCCTCCCCTGTACTGGGTGTTGTCAGCTTTGGGGTTTTAATTTTTTTTTTTAATCTTAGCTATTTTTAAAGGGATATCGTGGATTCTCATTATGTTTTTAATTTAGTGATGAAAGCTGTTAAACATCTTTTCACGTGTATGTTTGCCATTCTTACGTCTTCCGTGGTGAAGTGTGTGTTCAAATAGTTTGCGCATTTTAAAAACTGAATGGTGGGGCGCAGCGGAGGGGGGGGCTCAATTGGGTAAGCGTGGGCTCAGGTCATGATCCCAGCGGGGAGCCTGCTTCTCCCTTTGCCCCGCCCCCTACTCATGCTAGCTCCCTCTCTGTGTCAAACAATTTTTAAAAATCTTTAAAAAAATAAAAAAGAAATAAAAACTGAATTGTTCATTTTCTTATTACTGAGCTTGGGGAATTTTTATAGATATTCTAAATAGAAGTCCTCTCTGCCAGCTACAGATTGTGCAAACATTTTTTTCCCAGTCTGTGGTTTTTCTTTGCGTTTTCTTAAGTGTCTTTTGGAAACTGGAAGTTTTTAATTTGTGTCAGTCCACTTTGTCCATTTTTCTTTCATGGATCCTGCTTCTGGTGACATAATAAGAAACTCTGCCTCACCCAAGTCACAGAGATTTTCTCCTGCATTTTCTTATTTCATACTTTTAGGTTTTTTTCTTTCATTCCTTCTCTTATGCTTTTGTCGTTGATAGTTTTTGAGTTAGAAGCCAAGGCTTTTTTTTTTTTTTTTTTCATTACGGATGTCTAAATTTTCCAGCACCATTTTTGTTTAAAAAAGACTATCCTTTCCCCATGGAATTCCCTTTGCACTTTTCAAAATGCAGCTGAGTGTGCGAGGGGTAGCTCTCGCCACCGTCTACCGTGCCCACTGTCATAAATGTCCATCCTTCCATCACTTCTGTCTCCATTACTGTAGCTCCTTCATAACTCATGAAAGCAGAGAGTGCGTGTCCACCTCTGGCACTGTCCTCCCCCAAGTCCCTTCTCTCTGCGGGGATCTTGCAGGCCCAGAGGCGGAGGCTGACAAAGCTCCAGGGCCCTGACGTGGCCTCGCTGGCCCCGTGATGCCACCCCCGCCAGGTCCTCTCCCGCCCCGCCGCCTCTAGCAACACTGAGGTGCTCCTGTGCTCCGCTTTCCCCGCATGGCAGGCTTCCAAGCCTTTGCCCGCACCGTCACCTCCGCCCACCCCCCCAAACCCTCCCCACCCCTGACGCCAACCCCTTTTCTTCCTCCTGGCTAAGTGGGATCACCCTTCAAGGCTCAGCCAAGCCCGTCCACCTGCAGGATACCTTCTCTGACTTCCCAGGCTGGCTGAGTACCAACTCTCTGCTTCCGTGCTCCCCACCCGCACACCTCCCTCTATCTGAGCATCTCCCACATTGAATCAAAAGACGAAATACGAAAATACTCTTCTGCTCCCGCCAACACCCCAGGGCACATGATGTGTCTGCTTTAGCTGGCTCGTCCCAGTGCCCAGCCCAGGGACTGGCACAAAGCTGGTGCCAACCCACGGCTCTTGAATGAAGAGAACTGATGGCAGAATTTCCCCAGGGCCCTGTAACAGTGGCAGCGGGGAGATGCCACACTCATGGCCCAGCCTGGAGAACTGATGAGCTCTCCAGCTATCTTCTCCTCCTCTTTTCTGGCATTCTCCATCAGAGACCTCAAAAAGGTCTGAGGATGCTCAGGAAATTCTGGCTCCTGAGAGACAAGGAACTTTTCCTAAAGACTAGGGATCTTGTGAGGGACTTCCAAAGGCTCCTGACAAGCAGTGCAGCCTAGTGGCCAGAGTGTGGCCCGGAGACAGTTGCCCAGGGCTGAAGTCAGAGTAGCTGACCCACCACTGCCCTAGCACCAGGGCGGTTACTTCCCTTCTCTAGGCCTCATCTGGAAAATGGGAATAATCCAAGTACCTCTTCTTTGGGTTGCTGTAGGAATTACACGAGTCAATACATGTATAAATATATACGTGCACATACTTAAATATATACTTACTATAAACAAATAGAACATAATACCCAATCAACTTGGGTTGTTCTCATTCTTTGGGGTTGAGATATGCTTGATGTCCACTGCTATCAGGAAAACAGGTGAGCACAGCTTCTCCCCCTACTCAGGCAGGGGCCAAGGCCTTCAACTCCCCACTGCAAGACTGCTGCAGCCAGGACCCATGTGCTGGGGAACAGGCAACAACCAGCACCAGGAACGGGCTACGCCTGCCTCAGTATCTCTGTGGGCCCCTCAGGCATCCAGGGAATCCTGCCTGCTGAAGCCTGGGCTGGGTATTCATACCTGGATGCCCCACAGTCCTCAGACACTAATGTGTCAGTGACACTGCAAGACTGGAGCTAGGGGACCCTTTGCTCTGCAGAGAAGAAGCCCACTTGCAAGAGGACCCTGGGAAGCAGAGCCCTGCCTGCCCATGAGGGAGGGTCCCCTGGGAAAGGGATCAAGAGGGTACCCAGAGCACCACTAATTTTACTCCAGGGTAGAGCGAAGAGAATTCTCTGAACAGGAGAGGCACCGAGGTGCAGAGGGAGAGTAGGAGAAGGGCAGGGAGGCAGAAAGGGGGGTCCAAGCCCCAGTGCCCTTTCCTTGTGTGAGCCACGCAACTTCCCTAACCTCAAGGCTCCTCATCTCACTTTGGAGGAGAGTGCCACCCCTCTTCCGGGACACCTGCTGCTATAAGGAGCAAAGGGGAGAGCACGGTACCCCTTGGGGCATCCAGCCTTTTCCGTCCAGATCCCAGGCCACTGTTCTGGCTGTGGGCTTGGCCCAGGCTAGGAGCCCCAGTCAATACAAAGATCCCTCTAGGGAACAAAGAACCAGGAGGAGGAAAACAACCTCTGGGGCCTGGAGAGGCTGCCCATGCCCCCACCCCCCAGCCCCTCACTCTGGGGCCACTGGAAGTGGGCCTGGCTCACAGCCCCGGAGGGAAGGAACCCCCTCCTTCTTGCCCCATAGCTCCCAGCTGGGCTTCCTGGTACCCTGGGCCCTCTCCTCCCAGCGCCTCCCAGCCCCAGCAGAACTGAGGAGGGCAGCAGGGGGTCAGGCGGCTGCTGGGCTGGGTGCCTCTCAGTGCAGGGCAGGGAGGGGTGGGTGGACAGCCCTTGGCCAAAGCCTCCGGGAGGAGGGCAGAGCATTCTTTTGAGTCCATTCAGCCGCTTAGCTATTTCCTGCCCTGCTCCAGCACCGGGCAAGCTCCACCTGCTCTTACTTAACCATTTCCTGTTTACTGCCTGCCTCCTGCAGCCCCTCAGCTCGGCAACACTCAGCAGCCCAGCAAGAGCTCCCGGATGGATGCCTGGACAGAAGAGGACCAGACCACTGCTCTCAGGGAGGGGCACCTGGTCCTTCCTTCCAGGCACCTGATCAACCCCAGGGCTGGGGAACATGAGCCCTGGAGGAGGGAAAGGACCCTTCCGGGGCCCAGGCTGACTCATGGCAGCGTTAGTCACCCCTCCCTGGAATCAGTCTCGTCCTCTGGTAGCCTCCCCTTTCCTGGCAGCCCAAAGCCTCTCTCCTGGTCCCCCCTACTCAGACCCATACTGTTCTGGCAGACACAAGAGTCCCTGTGGTCCTTTTCACTTAGAAAGTTCCTCTATGATGATGACTTCCTACAGGAGAAATCTCTGGGGGTGTCCCAATTACCAATTTGGGGGGCAAGGACTTGGTCCCAATCTTAGCATCACCCCTTCTACCTGCGTGACCTGGGCAAGTTATGTAACTAGTCTGGACCTCAGATGCGGCTTTTTTCAAGGAGTAACAGTAGCTATTTCACAGCATTATTGTGACGATGACATCGTATCACGTGTGTGAAAGTTCCAGGTACAAAATAAGCAATCAATGCACAGTGGTGAATAACATTATCATATAGGGGATGAAAGAAAAAAATGTTCCTTCATAGAAAGCGTTTTTCAAAAAATGGGAAGAAAGCCTTTGCTTCCTCGCCCTTCTGAAACTATGGGCTGATATGGGGCAAAATAACGGAAGGTAAGAGGTTTTCTCAGCATCTAATACCTGCTGGCTGCAAAAAGCACCCCCCCTCCGCCTGAATTGTGAAGGTGGGGCTGGGGGAGGACAGTAAGGAGCAGGGTGAGTGCAGGAGATGCTGGTGGCTCCCTATGGGGACCCGCAGGGGCAGAGAAGGCTGCACGTGAGCCCTAAGAACAAGTCATCCCCCAGACCAATGAAAACCTGCTCGAGCCCAGCTCTCAAAGTGAGGCCCCTATCCCAGCCAGCCCCAGCCTCTTTTCACCAGAAGAAGGTTTTCCAACTTTGGCACTGTGGACACTGTGGGTCAAATAACCCTTCGTGTGGGGGCCTGTCCCGTGCATTTCTGAGGGTTAGTCACATCACCAGCCCCTACATACTGAACGCCAGCAGCTCTCCCCTCCTGCCGCCAGCTGTGACGACCAGAAACACCTCCAGACATGGCCAAATGCCCCAGGCAGGTGACTGTGGGAAGAGGCAATCATCCTGCCTCATTGAGAACCACTGCTGTAAAGACAGCCTATGGACAGAGGGGGGGCCTCTGGGTCTCCCCCAGGCCTGTTCCCCATCTCCCTACATTCTCCTAGGCCTTTCTCCCCAGCTCACCCCATCCTCAGGCTGGCTGGGATAGCTCCCCCAAGCTTCACTGGGATAAGCAAGGCCACTTCCCCAGCACACGAGCCACCCCGGGTCGGACTCCATGCACAGGCAGCCTGCTGCATCTCGGGAAGGCAGCCTGCTGCATCTCGGGAAGGCAGCCTGGCCAGCTGGTGGCAATTAGCAGAGGGCTGACTCAGCAAGAAAGGCCAGGGAGCAGTCCAGTGGAGGAGTCTGGGGGATAAAGGAGGAACCCAGTGCCTCAGAGATGAGCCAGAGAAGGCGGGTGTGAGACTGAGACAAGCCACAGGTGGTGTGCATGGGCACTGACCCGGGTACTTCCTGCTGGGTCAGCAGCCCACCTCTGGGGAGGCCATTGGGACTGGAAAGGGAACCCAAAGCCCCAGTTGTAGGCATTGTCTCCCAGAGAGCCTCAAAGTCTGGCCCGCTACACCCCAAACACTCAGAGGACCCTGGCTGGGTCAGGGAGCAATTGTGGAGACGTGCACAGGGCCGGAAGCTGGAAACAAAGCTCCCAGAGCAACGGGTTTTGTAAGTGGTCTCTCCAGCAAAGGGACAGAAGATTCGAGCCCTAAGAAGAAGGTGTCAAAGGAGGAAACTGGCAGGCCTCATGGGAGAGATGACTTTGGGGCTAGTCCTCTAACGAGTTCCCCAGGCAGAGAAGTTGATGGAGGAAGGACATTCAGGAAAGGGTACACAGTCCATGCATAGGCCAGGGCTGCTGAAAGAGCAGGGAAAGGTGGCAGGTCTGTGGGGCTGGGGTAGGACCCCTAATGGGCAGCATGGTTTAGCTCTTGGGCAATGGGGTGTGAGGGTAAGGTGAGCCTGTGAGTCTTTCCCATGGGAAAGAGGCGGGCACGGTGAGGATGAATGGGCAGTTTGCATGTTGCCTCCCCCCCCTCCCATTCTCACCACTGAAGTTTGGGTCGCCTTGATGCCAAGGTCAAGCCATCCTGGCGTGAGCAAGCTAGCGTTGTTCCTGCAAGAGATGTAAGCCCACGTTCACCTTGGCGTTGGTCAGTTCCTCAGGGAAGACACTGAGACAGACACACGCCCCCTCTGCTCAGTGGGAGGAAGAGGTAGCGGTCACCTGGCCTCAGACCGGCAGGCAGCCAGCAGGAAACGGTATGTTTGAGTCCGGGTTTGAATACCTTGTGTTCACTGAGTAGTGATCACAGGCTGGGGGCGGGGGGAGTAATGTTCCTGGGGGGGGGCACACCTGTCCTCCAGGCCATTCTGGAAAGTCACCCTTGCTGTAAGCCCAGCCCTCAATCACTCCAGGGTGGGGAGAAGATCAGATAGACCCAGGGTACCCAGCGCCCCGCCCCTCCTGGGGGAGCCTCCTCCCTCCTGCCCTGCCCCTGTGGATCTGTCCCGTCCCACCCAGTCCCAGGAAAGGGCTGGAACAGTTGCCATCTCCAACATGTCTGGGCCTCTCCTCTCTTGCCCAGGTAGCTCTTCTGGGAAAACCTAGAACAGCTGAGTGGGCTTTTCAGGATTGGCTCGGTGCCAGGGCCCAAGCAAGGGATGGGCCGGCCACGTAGCAGTAATCTTAGTGTGCTGCCCGAGTACGTTTCTTTGGAGGATCTCAAAACCTTTTACAAGGAGTAGGGGTTGTCTCAGCTGCAGGAGGACCCACAGAAGAAGGGTCAGCTTTGGCAGTGGAATGGATCTTTAAAAGACCGGCTCTGAGGGAAGCAAAACAATAGAACGCGAGGCTGAAATTGCATCCGTAATAAATATTATCTGTGGTTAAAACAAGAGTTCACTTTCTGTGGAAACCTATACAGACCGAATAAGCAACAGTGTGTGTGTGTGTGTGTGTGTGTGTGTGTGTGTGTGTACACACACAGAGGGTGGATAGACTAGAACAAGATACAACACTCTCCCTTCCTCCATCTTCTGTGGTGAGAGACTTCTGAGGGTGCCTCAGACATGAGTATCTTTCCTCTGAGATTCTGCATCATGGCTGCCTTCTCCTCCTCTGCACCCAGCAGGGCCCAGATCTCCCACTTGATTGGAGACAGCCACACTTGGGCCACCTATCTTCCTGATGGGCACCTGGATATTGTACCTGAAGGATGAGGCCATTACTTTAGGATGTCCTTTTGGTCACCCTTTCCTACCACCTCATGCTCAGCTCCCAGCCCCATTCACCATTGCCACCAAACCTCTGTGCCATCACCAGATGAACCTTCTTAACCTAAAATACTACTTCAATTGGTCATCCACCCTTGTCCAAAAGACATTGTCCAAAATCCCTAGAAGGACACTCAAGACCCTCCACAGACCCATCTTTCACCTTTGGTCCTCCCCAACATGAAGCTCCTTTAGACATGTCCTTGTCCGCCTGCTGTCCCCACACTGCCTTGGAGCCTTCCCCCCGCTCTACCCTTCCGGATCCTTCCCTCCTATCCTTAGGAACCAGTTCTGCCAGGAAGGCTTCCCATCACAAAGCTCCTTCCACTGAGTCTGTTACCCAGAAGATCACGTTACCTCCTTGGATTTACATCCAGAACTCTCCCTTCTGCAAAGGCTCTATTATCTGTGCTTCTCTCTGTGTCTTTATTAACACACTGCCTGGGTTGTAAACTATCTCCCCAAAAAAACTGGGTTGCCAGATTTAACAAATAGCAATACAAGACTCCCAGTGAAATCTGAGTTTTAAATAAACAACAAAATTCACTAGTATAAGTATATCCCCTGTAATATTTGGAACATACTTATACTAAAAAATTTATTTGTTGCTTATCTGAAATCCAAATTTAGCTGGACATCCTGTATTTTCTCGAGCAACCCAACAAAAGAAGCATAAGCCCTTGTCAGGTGCTTGCATCTGCCTTGGGATATGACACTCAGAGGAGTTCCTTGGGACCTGTATTGCTGATTGATTCCTTTTTCATTGAATAGAGAATCACCAGCTTTCATCTGCTGTTGGTCCCAAGACCTAGAATCCATTTGTCCCAGTCTGAAAATCTGTCACAAGCTCACGGCTGGCCACTTATGAGAATACTGCTTCCCTCATGTCCTCATTTTCTCTTTAAATATTTGTCCTCAAGATGACACTGGCAGAAGACGGGGTTCAGATAATAAAACTGAGTGTTTCTCTCTAACTAAAGGAGACAGAAGCCCTGGAGCCGACCTACCTGGTGTCAAAGTTCAGGTCAACTGCACAGAGGCTGTGAGGCCTCAAGGAACGAGTTAGCATCTCTAGGTCTTGATGTAGTGAGGGCTAAGTGAGACCGTGCATGGAAGTTGGCAAGTCACAGACTCTTATACGGAAAGCACTCAACAGATGTGAGCTGACGTTGTCAGGGATTATCTAAGACTCTCTGTGGCCGTTGGCATCAGCACAATCTCCTTTTGAGGGCTCTGCTAAGCTGTCAGGGTGAAGCCCAAAAAGGTGGTCATGTGCGAATTTGCATAAGCAGCAAAGCTGTGGCATAGTCACCGAGGTAGGTCACCGAGGGGAGAAAGGAGATTTCAGTGGGGAAGTCCCCACTTAGGTGAGGGGTGTAAGACATACGGTGGCTCCCTCTAAGAGTGCCATCTGTGCCCACTTCTCCAATTCCATTGCAGACCATTACCTCCTTTTCGAAGCTCTATAGAATGAGTCTTAACATCTCTAACAGTGGTAAGAGCTGCTTTCTCCCTGTGATGAAACAGTTGGCAGCCTCCAGCCCCCACTGGATGTGGAAAGAGGAAGGGCTACCATTGGCCTCCTCAGGACTCTCAGGGTGAGTATCAGGACCTCTTAGGAGACACCGTCCACACCCAGGTCCTTACTTAGCCTGCTGACCCAACCTTAGCCTCCTGGACATTCATCTGCTCCTGAACGTCAGCAGAGCCCAGAGTCCCTTGGGCTTTTCCAGAGGACTCTAGGCCAATTCCACAAAAGCTGAATCCCTCAAAGGATCAACTTGCTGAATGACAACTCTGAATTCACTAAATTCACTCATTTCACAAAAACTTCTTGAATATTCTCAATGAATATTTTTTTTCTCAACAGCAATTTAAGGAATATTCCATTTGTCAAAAGCTCAGAGACCTGGAATGATTTAATTTTCATATATTCTTCTTATGAATATATTTTAAGTAGATCATTTAATGAAAATATTTTGCAAGAAATATATTCATGAGGAATATATTGAATCGAATAAGAATATATTCTTAATGCATAGTTACTAACATTCAGGCAGAATGCAATCAGATGTTCATGGAGAATATATTCATTGAATATATTTTGGAAATTTACTGTTTAAAACGAGTTTAAAATAAGTTTGCTAAATTGAAAATTTAGTAAGTTCAAAGACTGATGAACTGATTCCTGAGCATATTAGCTTTCAGAGACTCGGTCTGCTTTTCAGGAGAGAAAATCGATTTCTCCCTCTTGTCATTTGTTTACAGTTCGATTCTGAGAACTTCTAGAACAGTGGTTCTCAAACATGAATGTGCATTAGAATCATTTCACAGCCTGGCTGAACTTCTGATTCTTGGATTACTGTTCCAGGGGATTCTGGTCCCAGGTGAGGCAGGGCCAAACCAGCATGTTGAAAATAATGCCAAGGTCATCTCATGCCTCACTTTGAGAATCAATTTTAGGGTCATAGGGAAAATGACTAATCATGAAGAGTTACTACGATATTTTAAAGTAGCATTTTTTTTCTTCTTTTAGAGTCCTTTTAAATTATATTTAACATTAACACTGATTTTGTAAAATAATAAAATCCCCAGCATTCCATCATTCTAATACAATGATCTGTTTTGCAAACAGCCTTCAATATCAATGCATACCTTACAGATGGCCAAAATAGGCATACTTGATTATATCCTACCTTTTCCATTTGCTGCCAAATAAAGAATATTTTCCACCATTCTGCAAAGGCATCATTATTACCATTTCTAACAGTTGTACAATGTACCATGGACAGATTTGCGATCATCTCCTCAACTAGTTTTCTAACGCTTCGTATCTCCTATGTGCGAAGTTGTTTCCCATTTTTAACAGCAGCAAGCATCTTGGCACATGCAGTTTTTTGCTTCTGTTGGATAATTTCCTTAGAACTCCTTCCCAGGACTGGAATCAGTGGTGTGGTGGGCATCGACAATGAGAACAGAATAGAACAGGGTCCAAAGACCATTCCTGGGATGACATAACACATGAATATTGTAATTCTCCATTAATTCATTCTCTTGGAGTCCGAGGAATGAAGTTAGTTTTACGGATCAATTTAAGATCAGGTCATTAAAGGAGTTGGACAAGTAGGGATTCCGAGCTTCTTACAGAACCATGATCTTCTGTATGGGGAAGGCCTGGGACACTAACCATTTAATGTCTTCCAGTTTTTGATGCATAATAAAGATACAGCACTTAGCTCATCACCAGCAGCTCATCACCAGCCTGGCATAATTGAATTGCATCATTAACACTCCTTGCCACATCACCCAACGTGTCTAGGGACTATCCAGAGGCGTCCCACTGAGTCCCAAGACCTTGGGAAAGGTGGAGCCACCTCCCCCGATTCCCATGCTGCCCTCTTTCCAGCTGCCCTGCCAGTAGGAGTAGGAAGGGAGATCTGGATGTAACGCAGACCATTAGCCAGTCTCACCTCCTCCTTAGAGCTGAAGTTGTTAACAGTGTGCTGAGGAACCAAGGAAAACCAGGAGGGAAATGCTGCTTGCTCTCCAGATGCGTAACATAAGAAGGTAATTCTGATTTCATTTCCATGAAAACAGGAGTTGCTCAACAGATAGTTGTCGATTGAATAAAACAATTGATAAAAGCCTGATAAACCCTCAGGCTCCCTGTTCCCCAGGCTGCCTCTCTGGGATGTGCTCTGTAGGGGGCGCTCTCACTGCAGCCTTCACTGCAGCAAACACCTGGGATCCAGGCGCCTGTGTCTTCTTCCTCCCTGGCAGTGCTGACCTTGGATTTATATATCTCCTGGATCTGACCTCTGGGAAGCTGTCAACAGTGCTCACCCTCAGCAGGTTTTCTGAGCCTGACAAAAGGCAGACGGGTGGGCGCATCAGAGCACAAAGAGTGTGCACTATGTTTATTAGCTGGTTGACCACTCCAGCAGCTCCTGAGTCCCCCTTTCAGGAGGCATCACGGGAGCATCCTCTGCCTGGATCTGGAGCCCTGGGTCTCCCTCCTTGGCTGTCGTCTCTGCCTCTCTCCAGGCTGCTGGAGTTTTCCTCTCTGACTGCCCAAGCAGCATCTCCCTGCAGGTCTTTACCTCCTCTTCCGAGGCCCAGCTACCCACCCTGGGCGGCCAGCTTGTACACTCAGAACCAAGATCATTCTTCCTTTCCCTATTCTCTGCCTCCTCCCAGGCCTCGGACTGCTCGAGCCTCACGTGGGACACCCAAAGCCCCCATTCTTGTTTTACCACCACCAGGAATCCGTTAAAGGCAGAGCTTTGTTCCCACCAACTGCAAGAGCAGGGATGACAGTCGGGGAGCCACCTGCCTTCCCCTCTCTGCTTCCCTCTCCTGGGATTCTGAATCTGTGGTACACAGTCAAGAGGAGTGCTTCCCGTCCCGGCCCAGCTGTCCTGAGATGAGCTGGAGAGGGCGGCCTCCATCCAGTTGGCCCAGGTTGAGGCACAGACAGTCAGACACCTCCTAGTTCCCACGCTCAGGCAGCAGGCCTCAAGCAGAACTGGTTTCAGAATCTCACCTCAGCCAGTGCTTTTTGCATAATGATCTGCCATTTGGTTCCCACATCACAATCATAGTATTTATCTATGCAAAGCAGCACCTCATTAAAAAAAGAAAGAAGGACAGAAAGAAACACACCACCATTGGCCCAACCCCTCATTAGAGTATAATACACTGGCTCTGGGCACACCCAGGGCGGAACCAGCACTTGTGGAGTTTGGGGCTTCCAGGCCGCCTTGGTGCTCCTCACACTGGCTCAGTCTCCAACCTCACCTCATTCCCTGAGCTTGCTGTGCTGCTCCCCAAATCTGTGCGGTGGGAGATGACGGAGGAACCTTTTGGGACCAAGAGATGGGTCCCCTGGGGGCTCCTGTCTTCCAAGGGACCTTCTCCCCTGCAATGTTAGCTGTACTTAAACAACCCTTCTTACCTTCGTCAGCCCAGTTTGTACAATGATTTTGCTGATTACTGACCTATGTTTACCTTTGTTTCTCATTAGAATGAAAGCTCCAGGAGAACAGGAACCTGTTTATCTCTTAGGGCCTAACCCAGGGCTTGACATATAGAGACCCCCATTAACTATTTGCAGAATGTCTGACGTCATTTTTGACTTCGTAATAATGAATTCCATGATTGTTTCTCTGCCAAAGCGCTTTCCTCCATTCTCACTGGAAGGGCACCCCTTTCTGGTTCCTTAAACGATACTTTCAGTCCTTAATGCCCCAGGTCTTAGAAGTAATAGTTTAGGGGCGCCTGGGTGGCACAGCGGTTAAGCGTCTGCCTTCGGCTCAGGGCGTGATCCCGGCGTTCTGGGATCGAGCCCCACATCAGGCTCCTCCGCTATGAGCCTGCTTCTTCCTCTCCCACTCCCCCTGCTTGTGTTCCCTCTGTCTCTGGCTGTCTCTATCTCTGTTGAATAAATAAATAAAATCTTTAAAAAAAAAAAAAAAAAGAAGTAATAGTTTAAATTCCTTCGTTTTCAACAATAATCTTATGCTTCAGGGATTGTCTGAGTGATCCGAGTTTAGCGTGCAATATTTAAGATGTACAAAAAGGAAATAAAGACGAAGATAATATCCACGCACTCACGAGCCAAGAAAACCCCCCAAACCAGAAAGCCTTACTAGTCCAACTGAAGCCCCCAGACAATCCTGACACCAATCCTGACGCCACTCACCCCTCCCCCTTCTTCCCCATCGGAGGAAACTATATCCCGAATCTGGCGACCATTGGAATTTTTTAGTCACTACACATTATGTTTACCATCAGATAAATGACGAACGCTCTTTTCCTTCTGAAGCCATTTTTTCCCTGCCGTTCAGGTTCAGGTGTGAATGTGGACAGGACAGGATACTACGACCTGCAAGCTGGGGTTGGACCTGTGTTCTCAGCCTCACTCCACTCATGCGCGACACCTGCTCTGCGCCCGGTTTCCCTATCTGCAGGATGGCAGTAATAGCACCGCTCCTCCGAGCGCGCAGATGGATGAGATAGCTGCGTGCCGCGTCAGGAGAAGGGCCAGACAACCCCACGGGGGCAGGTAGTGTGCACAGCCCGCCTCCAAAGCAGATTTCTCAGGGCCGAGCGCACCCACTCTCTGATGCCCCCAGTGCCAATCCCTTCACAGCACGCTGTCGGCTCTATCACAGCTCCACGGGAAGGCCTCCCATCAGTGCTTGTGGAATCCTAGAACTGCGTCCCTAGACAGCGTCCCCTTTGGGCCACAGGGGACTCATTTCGTAACAGAATCAGCGATTTCTCGCCCTCACTGCGCCTGGACCTTTCCTCTCTCCCTTCCTGCCTTCCTGTGAACCAGAGCCCTGGGGCCTCCACAGCAAGCTCCTATGGGATGGCGGGGATCAGGCCAGCTGTACTGGGGGAAATGGGGAGGCAGGGAGGTCCATTTGCTGCAGTCCTCGGCGGTACCATCCCAGCAGCAGCAGTGTCTGTGAGGTCCGTGTGAATGTACTGAGTAACTAGGCCATGGAGATCTACCAAGTTTGAGCCTCCCCCCTCCCAGGACCCTGAGACAGAGAGAGAAGATCGAAAAACCCAAAAAAATGCTAAGTTGACATCAAAATACAAGCATAAAAAATAGATCATTCCCACCTACAGCCATCTACCCACATTTGTACCAGAAGGGTTCAAGTGTGGGGGCCACATAGGGTGAAGCAGAGTGTAATTTGTCCAGTTGGCCCATGAGGCTCCAGAAGGCAAACGATGGGAGAGGCAGATAGTCAGCGGGCAGAGGCCACAGACAGCTTCACCCAAGATGGCGGCCCCTGACTAAAGCACAGGAGGCCCCCGAGGTGTGTGACCGTGTGGTGGAAGAAAGTGGCAAGCTTGGTAGGTAAAAGAGTTTACTAACACAGATGTTATCTCTGGCGGAGAAGAAGTTACTGTCATCGGAAAATATTCCCACATGTGCTAAGTGCACTCGGCACTCAAGCGAGAAAGGTGATTCAGAAGAGCTGGTGCTGCAGGCAAGAGCAAGCACGGCAGCAGCTTGGGGCTCCCCTCCTTGGACGGTCCAGGACTCGCTGCAAGCTCCGGGCATCCATCCCACAGCTAGTACCCAAGACAGCTCTCAAGGCAGACAGCGCTGCGAGAGAAATCCCAAAGAGGCGCTCTGCTGGGAGAAACTCCACCGTGGGATGTCAGGAGTGGCGGATGAGAACAGGGAGGGTTGGGACTGTAAAGCCAGGCCACTGCTGGGAGCCTTCCCAGTGGCGGAGCGGGGAGGGCAGCTGGTGGTGGATGGGAGCTGAATCCCAGACCTAGCTCAGCCACTTCCCATCTGTGTGACGTGGGCAAGTCATTTCACCTCTCTGGGCCTCAGTTTCCTCCTAGGTAACACAAAGGGATTGGGCAAGGTTGCCTTTAGGGTCCCACTGCATTAACACCCTAAGGACAGTATCAAGGGACAAGGAAGAGACGGACACTGGAATATCCCTGAATGGCACGCTCAGGGCCACCAGAACAGAATGCAGTGTAGAATTAGAACCCCTATTTGAGGACAGTGAGAACAAGCAGGAAGGCTGTCCTACCACCATCGGCCCTGCCTCCCACAGCCACACACGGCGTCCTGACTTCATGGCCCTGATGGTCAGAGTGTGAGCCAATGGGCTCCAGGTTGGGCAACCCAATTCTGGATCAAGCGCCGCGGCCGGCTGCGTGACTTCAGGCAAGGCACTTATCTTTTTGCGGGGCGTGTTTCATCTCTAATAATCTCCGCCCCTCCTGCCACCTGAGGAAGCTGTGAGAATTCACTGAGTAATGCCCGGAAAGCACTTAGCTTGCAAGGGGAGAAGAGTCCCACATAAGTAGGAGATGGTGGTGATTGTTGTGACAGCTGCTGGGCTCCCTGACCTCGTCCCCAGCCCTTCATTTGCTGCTGACGGAAACTAACCTGTTGTGAGTCACCACGGTCTTGTTCTCAAGGTTGGTTCACAGAATTCCCCTTGAGCATTACGTTCGTGTCTAGCCCCATGGCCAAGTGACAAGACATCGGAGAACAAGGCTGAGAAAACATGACGCCACTATTTCCCTGACACCTGATTCCACTTTGCTTTTTACCCACTAGACTAAACGTTTCATAAGGGCCAGTGATATCTGGGCCACCGTGTTGCTGACGTGCGGGGGGCATCACTTGCTGGCTTTCAGTTGGCCCTCGATAAACCTTTGTCGAACAGGGGTGCTGGCTGGCTCACTTGGTGGAGCACGTGACTCGTGATTTCGGGGTTGTGAGCTGGAGCCTCATGTTGCGTATGGAGCCTACTTAAAAAAACTTTTTTAATGAATAAATAAATAAGCTTTTGTTGAATGAATGAATGAATGAACGAATGGCACACACTTCCTTTCAGTGAAAGGAAGGAAATTAATATATTTTTTTAAGATTTTATTTATTTATTTGACAGAGAGAGACAGCCAGCGAGAGAGGGAACACAAGCAGGGGGAGTGGGAGAGGAAGAAGCAGGCTCCCAGCGGAAGAGCCTGACGTGGGGCTCCATCCCAGAACTCCAGGATCACTCCCTGAGCCGAAGGCAGACGCTTAACGACTGAGCCACCCAGGCGCCCCGGAAATTAATATTTTTAAATGCCCACCCTGTGCCAGGAATATTTTATATTTTTATTTCACTTATTCCTCTCGGCAGCCCTATGGAATCAAAATGACTCTCCCATTTTATGGTTGGGCTAACTGAGGCTCACATATGATGTCGTTTGCCAAGGTCTCTCACCATGAAAGTGGTAGATGGAGAATACGGAGCCCCAGGACGATCTAGCTGGGTTCCAGCCACAGTGCCTTGAATGTGGGCATGGGAAGTAGGCAACCTCCTTGAGCCAAGATCAACTGAGACGCTTCTTCAACAGGTATTTCAACTGGACCCAAGCCAACAAGTACATATGGCCCCGATAGGCTTGGGCTGCCTTAAATCCTATAGGACTTGGCTTGGTCTGTCATGGACCAATAGCACACTAGCGTGGGAACAGTGTTGCCTGTGAGCATCCGAGGCTCTAAGGCTGGCCCCAAGGCTGCCTGCTGCTGGCTGAAAACAAGCCCAAGTTTTAGGAGGTTCTCAAACCTTTTAGGGGAGCCAGTGGAACTTGAGCTGTCCCTCCTCCCCTTTTCTCTGCCTATTTTTACCCCTACGTTCCCATGCCATCCCTACACCACAAATCACTGCTACAAGTTATCCCCCCAAATACACAGACACATGGTATCTAGTCTCCTTTGCCAGTAAAACTCCTTAGCTCCTAGAAGACCAGTGACACTGACAAGCGAGAACATGGCCACCATAAATTCTACCAAGAACAGCGGGTGTTGCTTTGCCTCAACATCACAGAAACTCGAGAGTACGGGAAGTGACCTTTATTGTCCACTCCCCGCTGGGACATTTTCCAAGGGGCTACGGTACCGGCGTACCTCCCCAGCCCTGTGGACTGACCCAGACTCAGCCCCTCCATTCCTGAACTTTGTTAACCTTCGTTGGTCCTTTGATATAGGAACAATAATCTCTGGTCTGATATCAGAAGGAACTTGGGCTTTTTTAAAAACTTACAATGGGCTGTTTGAGTGAGCAGTCTTTTAAAAAGCTCATGAGAAGTACATATTTACTCAGGCCTGTGGCACCTGTAAAGGAATTATTGGCAGTTGAGAGGCACTTCCAGATGAATGTCTCTCCCCAAGTATGGTGACTCCCCCTCACCTGGGGCCCCCTACTGCCAGGTGCCCTGTCAGTCCGCCAACTGTTCAAGGCTTCCCTAACTGTAGGGTGCTGGGACTGGGTGAGTTCATTGAACTCCTCTTGTTCTTCCCAGAGATCCACCTTAGTCAGCTCTTCCAACCCCCAAGACATGGGTTGGGTTTGTCTTTTTTTTTTAAGTAGGCTCCACACCCAGCATTGAGCCCAACGTGGCGCTTGAACTCACGACCCTGAGATCAAGACCTGCGCTGAGATCAAGAGTCAGACGCTAAACCAACTGAGCCACCCAGGCTCAGCGAGAATCCCAGGAGGGACTTCTGGGCTCCAGGTGGACACAGCTTCGGGGGTGTCTTTATTAGGACAATTTCCTCAGAGTTTTGCTTACTAAGACAAGGACTACAGGACATCTTAACTCATCAGGGAGCTGAGGACCGAGACTTGTTTTTAACCTCTTGAGGCTACATCTCAGCTCTGTCGATTCCTACTGTATTGGTTTGCTAGCGCTGCCATAAAATTTCACAGAATTAAACATATTTACATATTTACTCAAGCCTGTGGCACTTACATAGAAATTATTGACAGTTGACAATGATCCGAGTGGCTTAAACAATGGAAATTTATTTTCTCACAGTTCTGGGGGCTAGAAGTCCAAGATCAAGGCATCAGTAGGTTTTCTCTCTACTGAGCACTGTCTCTTTGGCTTGCAAATGGCCCGTCGTCTCCCTGTGTCCTCACAACCCATTTCTCTACACATGTCCCCCACCCCCACCCCGTGGGTCTGCATACCTATGTGTCCAAATTTCCTGCGTGTCCAAATTTCCTTTTCCTATAAAGACACCAGTCAGATTGGATTAAGGACCCTCCCTAATGGCATCTTTTTAACTTAGTTACCTCTTTAAAGGCCCTGTCTCCAAATACAGTCACATTCTGAGGTACTGAGGTAGGGGGAGATTAGGACTTCAACATACACATTTTGGATAGAACTCAGCCCCATAACACCTGCCTTAGCTGAATCATGTTGTCATTCTGTGCCTTCATTTTCCTCACCTGGAACCCGTTTCCGGGCCAGTGGGCTTTCTGAGGAAGACAGTGTGGTTGTCTGCCTTCCAGAAGATCTGTGTCATGAATGTCAGAGCGGAAAGGAGGCAAGGGCCCCCTGTGAGCTGTCCTTGAAAGGCCGGCAGCATCTGCGGAAGAACACTGCCCACCCAAGGGCCACTCATCTTTGGAATTTCTCCTTACTTTGAAAGGTGATGTTTGTAGATTTTGATTTAGCCACTTCCAGGTGAACTCAGGCCCCTGTCAACTAAATAAAGGAGACAAATTTCTGTCTCCACAGAACATCCGATGCTGCTATTTAAAAAAAAAGTCCCGAGGTGTCAGGGATAAAGAACGGAGTTAATCATGCTGTTCTACTCAAGGCCCCCCCATGCCCACTGCATTGCCCTCACCCCAAAGGTCACTACACAAATGTGTTTCTAGATGGCCTTTGTTATATATATATCTCTTTATAAAATATATGGTATTATTTTGCGGCGAGTTGTGTTTTTAATTTATGAATGGTATGAATTAAAGAGCATTTGGTTGCCTGCTTTTTTTTTTTTTTCCAGCTCTAAGAAAATTGTCATATTATGGAATGTGCCTGTAGTTCCCTGCTTCTAAGAGCTGGGAATATTCCATAGTATTTGCCCACCACAGTTAACTTACCCATTCCCTTGGTGATGGACCACTAACCTGCCACAAACAAGGCTGAACCGAATACTCTGGTACCCTATGCAAGAAATACTCTGAGTGAGAATCCCAGGAGGGGTTCTGGGCTGCAGGCGGACACATCTTCACTACACTGAGCCCTTCCAGATTGCTGTCTGAGATGACTGGACCAAACAGAGCTATTTAATTAGGGATTTAGTATAGTGCTACTAATTTTATCAGCTTTTAACAAAAGAATCCTACACTGGTTACCTCAGGGTTTAACTCAGCTCTGCCACACGCTGGCTGTGGGATCTCCAACAAGCCACATCACGTGCCTAGGTCTCAGGGGCCTCTTCTGCCACATGAATATTTCAGACAAAATCAGCTCCCAGGCCAACGCTAGCGCTTGGAGGAAGGCACCTGAGGGGCAGAGGAGGGGAAGAGAAACGGCCATGGACCCCAACTCCTGGCTTTGGAAACCTTAGCAAGTTACTAAAGAAGACGGTTTCCTCACCTTTCATGCGGAAATGCCTATGTAAGAACTAAATGAAAAGCTTTACATAAAGTACTTGGCACTTTGAGAAGACGTTCAAGCCAATCAGTCCTCTTCTGTCTTTTCTTAACTCACGTTTCTTTTCCCTGTTGTTTTCAGTTGAAGAAATCATCTTTACTCTGTTCTCTCTCTCTCTAGTGTAAATACACCCAAAGCGCACTAATCTGTTTTAAAAAACAGCTTTATTGAAATGTAATTCACATACCATAAAATCCACCCTTTCTTTTAAAGACTTATTTATTCATGTGAGAGAGAGCGCGTGTGCACGAGTGGGGGGAGGGGCAGAGGGCGAGGGTGAGAGAGAGAATCTCCAGCAGGTTCCCGCTGAGCACGGGAGCCTGACAGCCTGGGGCAGATTCATCTCATGACCCCTAGATCACGACCCACCGGAGGTGAAACCAAGAGTCGGATGCTCAGCTGACTGAGCCACCCTTCTAAAGTGTAGGGTTCAGTGGTTTCTACCATATTCACAGAATTGGGCAACCATTACCACTATTTAAGAACATTTTCATCCCCCCAGAAAGAAATTCTGCACCCATTAGCAGTCCCTCCTCCTTGCATCCTCTCTGGCGGCCCCTGGCAGCCATTACTCTACTTCCTGTCTACCAACTCAGCCATCTCATGTGAATGGAATCATTCAACACGATGGCCCTTCGTGACCAGCCTCTTTCATGTTGCCAGGATTCACCCATGTTGGAGCAGATATCAACACTTCCTTCCTCTGTATCGCTGAGGAATATTTCAGTCACTGTGTAGCTACACCACACGTTGTTTATCCATTCATCAGTCGATGGTCATTTGCGTGCTTACCACTTTTTGGCGATGGTGAGTAGTGCTGCAATGAACATTCACATTCAGATATTTGTGCAGACAGATGTTTTCAATTCTCTTGAGAATATTCCTAGGAGTGGAATTGCTGGCCATGTGGTGGTTCTATGTTGAATTTATGAGGAGCTGCCCAACTGTTTTCTAAAAAACCATTTCACAATCCCACCAGCCATGTACGAGGGTTCCAATTCCTGCTCATCCTCACTAACAAAACACTTGTTATTGTCTTTTTTGTTTTCCTAGTGGTAGTGAATGAAGTGGTATCTCACTGTGGTTGAAACTGCACTAATCTTAAATTATCAGCTTGATGGGTTTTGGCAAATGCATACACCTATGAAATCACCTCCCAGATTGAGATACAGAAGATCTCCTTGATCCCACCTCCCTTTTACTACCCCCTACCACAGTCATCATAGTTCTGTATCACCATAGATTCATTTTCCTGTTCTTGAACTCTCTTTCAATGAAATACTCTTTGGGGTCTGGTTTCTTACATTCATAAAATGTTGTGGTGTCAGTCATTTCAGCTGTTCATTCTTTTTTATTTCCATGTTGGATTCCACTGCAATCTATTTATCCATTCTCCGACTGGTGGACATTTGTGGTGGTTCCCATTTGGGGGGCTATGAATAAAACTGCAAAAACAGTCTTGTACACATTTCTTTTGAAAAACATATGAACTCCTTCCTCTTAGGTATATACCCAAGAGTGGGATTGCTGGATCATGGGCATTCTAGGTTTACCAGATGTTGCCGAGCAGTTTCCCAAGGGTGTTGTACCAATTTACACTCCCACCAGCAGGTTACCATCAAGGTTACCCTTCATATCTTCATATCTCAGATCCTTGACACACTCTACTAATTGAAGCAGGGCATGAGGGTTTGCAAGTTGCTCTACATCCTCCCCAGCACTTGAATATCTCGTTCTTTTTCAGTTTTAGCCATTCTGATAGACTGTAATGGTATTGCAGGGTCTCTTTGATTCATATTCTTCTGGTGACCAATTGGACACCTTCGAACAGCTTTGAACACCTTTGTTCATTGCCTTTAGTATGAAATTTAGGTAAAGGGATCTGATAGCTAATGCTTACCTTTCCTTGCTGATTGCTGGAAGAGCTGAGCTTTGGGCCTCCCAGGGGATTCCATCAAGGTTACCCTTCATATCTTCATATCTCAGATCCTTGACACACTCTACTAATTGAAGTGAACACTGATATAAAATCAGTTACTATGCATTTATTCATTTTCAAATTATCAGATTTTACTTTCAATTCCTAGAACTCTCCTTGCAACATATCCTTAACTCAAGAGAGAGAGAAAGGGTGTTCTTAAAGTAACTGTAAGGGAAAAAAAATCAACCAGTCTTTTTGCTTCAAGGCAAAGATTTAACTTTGTTTAAACAAAAGAACATTCCACTTAAAAGTTAAAGTCAAAGTTATAATCTAGTATTTAATGGGTGTTTAGGCTAGTGTTTCTCTTTGGTTTTGGTTTTTTTTTTTTTTTTTAAATAGAAGCTTTTTATTCTTTACAATAGCTCAATGGAGCACTTGAAAGAGAGTTAGTTTTCAAAGAAAGTTCATTCTGTCCTCAAGTTAGGTAAGAGTTTCCGAGGATTCCTGAGGATATCCGTATTATTAGGGTCCATGAGAAGAATATGGAATTGTGGGGGGGGTGGGAGAATGCTGGAGGAACTGCCGAGGTAGTAGGTGTAAGGAGCAGTCAGGCTCCAGACCACTTCAGCTATGCTCACCATCCAAGACTGAGGTAAGATATCCTTTGGGTGGAGGAATTTCAGAGACTGGATGGAGGCAAGATATGGAGTTCCCAACTTCTCCACTCTAGGCCCCATGTAACCAGCACCTTCCCACCCAGCAGTAAACTCCCATCTCCTCTGTCTAACAAAGAGCACTGATGTGTTTATGTCTTGTTAAGCCATGGGGCAAAGGGGTAAGCCCCACGTTAGAGCAAAGAGAGCAGAAATCATCCTACAACCTTTATCAAACACTAAAACAAATTTGAATGTGGAAAATTTCTTCTTAATAGGGAAATGGAAAATTACAGTTGTAGAATCATATAATCTTAGAGCTGGAAGGAACGTTGGAGGTCATCAGTTGAACCTCACGTACTTCTGGAATTCACATTACAACATCCCTGCTGTCCTCTGCAGGCAGGGTCCTGAGACTGGGCCTTTTCGCTGCACCT
The DNA here is from genome assembly GCF_023065955.2 of Ursus arctos. Classification (NCBI taxonomy): domain Eukaryota; kingdom Metazoa; phylum Chordata; class Mammalia; order Carnivora; family Ursidae; genus Ursus; species Ursus arctos. Next base: position 31,374,587 of record NW_026622930.1, on the reverse strand, counting down.
TCAAGGAAGCTTTCCATTCATTGCTGGATGACTGTTAGACAATTGTTCTTATATCGAACCAAAATACTCCTTCCGGAAACTTCCACCCTTCCACCCTTAAATAAGTCTGTTTCCTCTTCTCCATGGCAGCCCTTTGGGTATTTTAAAGCTATAAGACTGATCCCCTTTGAGAGTACCCCCCTTCCCAGGCTAAGCATCCTCAGTTCCTCCATATAATGCATTCTAAAATGTAGCCATGGACAGGGATCAAATTCACTGGAGTGGGGCTTTCCTAATGTTTCTTTCTCTCATCTTGAAGACCAGATCCATGTCAGGAATTGGGGCAAGAAACCCACTCTTGGGCATTCACCCGAAGGTACAGGGAGGATTCTGAGAGCTGTGAGACATACACTATGGTATAGTAGGGTGCCATTTAAAAAAAAAAAAAGTTTTTAGCAAGTTGGGCTATTTTTAGGAAATAAGCGTGGCACTGTTGACCCCATTCTGGAATAAACCCAAGCAGTTTTCCCAAGAGAGGGGTGGGTTCGTGCTAGTCTAGTCTCATACTCAAACTCACTATCCTCCAGACATCAAAGAGGATACCAGAGTAGCTCTTTCAGGAAACTGCTGGAGCTGGAATTTCCTTAGTCCTTCGTTTCATCCACCTGAGCAAAGTGACCCAGGCCAGTGCAGGTGAGGAAGAGGACGTAAGTGTTTGGAGCAAGAGTTGGACACAAACAGTCCATGTTCAATTGGCTGCTTCACCACCCCGTCCCCCACAACCAGGATCCCAGTGGGTGGAATGCTCGTGAGCATGTGCACAAGTGCGCTATAGACACCCACACACTGACACGCACACACACACACACACACACACACACACGTCCTCAAGGCCTTTCTTATCAGCACGTGCCTCCCTTGATTCAACTGCCCATCAGGGACAGGAAATAAAAACCAGGGCATAACAGAAGAATCCTGGCCTCTCCTTGGAGGCTGAAGGATTTTATGGCACCGGCAATTTTGCCAGCCAGCAAAACAAGACAAAGGTCTTATTTGGTTTATCAAACCCAGGTTACACCCATTGTTCAGTGGGCCAAGCAGCGTTAATCAGTACCTAGACCTTTGAATAGAATCTTTACCAAATAAATCTGTGTAGATATTCTTGCTACATAACGATAAAAGCACTATTCTGGGGAGGAAACAAAATCACTAAGATTTTAGGCAGTAATCTCTCCTTACCTGTGTAAAATGGGAAGTAATGCCTGCCATGGAGATATAAAGACAGGGAAACCCATAACTTAATGATAAAATCCATTACCAAAATAGTGCCAAATGGGGCTTTCTGAAAGGAAAGCATTGTGACTGAAAGCCCTAGGAGAACCCTGTCTCCCGAGCTCCTTTTTGCATGCCCATACAAACACACAAGGGGAACACTGTGTGGTTTTGAAAGCAAAGTATCCCATACAAAAACAATCATATGTCAAAATTCGAGAATGCAAAAGAATTCTAATTACAACACCAAGAGGAAGAGTTATGAAATACCAATAATGGTTGATAAATGCTCAACCTATTCAGGGAAACACATAAACAAACCTTTGGCCAGAATCATGGACATTAACAGGTCACCATCAGGGTGATAAAGGCTCAGAACACACCTCCGACACGGGGGAAGGTAATTAGAGAACCGGGTGTCTCCCCTTTGATAAATGCTGCTCTCTGAGAACCCGGCTTGACCGGGAGCTGGAAATAATCAACCAGTGTTTTGGAAAGGGCTCTCCGAGATCCTCTTGGGTTCTCATGCAGCCCATTCTACCGACCTCCCATCTTCCCTCCCGGTTGTCAAAACAAGTCTGTGGGAGAGGCGTTCTCAGGAATGTATGATGCTTTGTTTAATATGGAAAATGAGCCTCCTGAGGCCTGGGAAGAAATGAAGAAGCAGATTTCCTCTGCAACCTTCACAACACAAACTCCAAGGGAAGGGGCCATTGAACAGGGTGCATCAGAAAGCTGTCGGAGTTGTGGCTCCTTCAGAAAGTGCGTGCCTCTGAGTTTAACTGTAGGCGTCCGAAGGGTTAAGTCGGACTCCGTGGATGATGCTTCCATCTGAGCTGTTCTCTGTCATTCTCTTCTTCTAAGGATCTTATTAAAATGGGAACTGTTTACCCACAGCTTAGAGAAAGAGGATGGGAGGAAAAGCACTCTCCTTTTCTGATGCATAGAGTTATTACCCTCCGTAGGGGAGATGGAATTTTTGAAGGATTAGCATACAGTGAAACACTAGGCTCTTCCTTCCGCACCTTAGCCCGCAGATCTGCCGGGTGGGGTCTGACTCGCTGACTCTCCATTTCCTCACCTGTAAAGTGGAGCTAGAACTGACTTCTGAATGGTTGCAAGGATTCAATGAGTGAAACGAATTAAAACGTCACCTCAGCACCTGGTACATGGCATCCCAGAAACAGTAGCTATTATTATCATTGACTTTGCATTGTTGACTCATTCATAAACCCTATAAATTTTGTGCAGAAGAATCAATAATGAAAATCAATTATTGTGTAGGTAGGTGGTGTAAGCTTGCAGAATATAGAGAAATAACTTAGTAATAAAGTGCTGAAATCCATGTGATTTTTACCCCTGAGATTTTTTTTTTTTTTTGAGCCGTGTCTATTTTATTGGAGATTTACCCCTGCGATTCTGCACAGACACACTCCTACAAGATCCAATTAGTATATTACTACTATGATACAATGGAGGGGCCTGGGTTTTCAGCCAGGCAGACAGGAGTTACAGTCCCAGCAGCAATACCATTTCATCTTGGGATCATGGAAAAGTTACTCAGAAAATGATATGTAAAGTTGGTAAAGCATTTATGTGCTTTGACAATTTTATAATGCCATCTTTTCTTTTTATAGTCATTGGCATTTTAATAGCAAGACCTTGCATTTTTTAAAAAATGTAAATTTAAGCATGGTTTCAAATTTTTGGTTTTAGTTTTATTTTTTAAAAGACTTTATTTTTTTTTAAGTCATCTCCACACCCGACATGGGGCTCGAACTCACAACCCCGAGATCAAGATCACACGCTCCACTGACTGAGCAAGCCAGGCACCCAGTTTTATTTTTAAATTAGAGAACTATAAGGGCACCTGGTTGCATCAACAGTAGAGCACATGATTCTTTTTTTTTTTTTTTTTTAAGATTTTATTTATTTATTTGACAGAGAGAGAGACAGCCAGTGAGAAAGGGAACACAGGCAGGGGGAGTGGGAGAGGAAGAACAGGCTTCCAGCAGAGGATCCTGACGTGGGGCTCGATTCCATAACGCCAGGATCATGCCCTGAGCAGAAGGCAGACGCTTAACGACTGAGCCACCCAGGCGCCCCGAGCACATGATTCTTGATCTCGGGTCTGTGAGTTCAAGCCCCATGTTGGGTGCAGAGATTACTTAAAAATAAAATCTTATTTATGTATTTATTTATTTAAGTATTTGAGAAAGAGAGGGAGCATGCGAGCAGGGGAGGGGGAGTGGCAGGAGACGAGGGAGAGAGAGAATCTCAAGCAGACTCCCCGATGACCACAGAGCCCAACACGGGGCTCGATCCCACAACCCTGAGATCATGACTTGAGCTGAAACCAAGAGTCAGTGCTCAACTGACTGAGCCACCCAAGCACCCCTAAAAATAAAAAAATTTAAAAAATAGAGAACGATATTGCATGGTTCGGAAAGCAGAAGAGAAAGAAGAAGAATCATAATTTAAGCCTCCAAACAGTCACCATCTCCATTGCCCAGTCTCTTGTGTTGAGAGCAGGATCAGGACCACGCTACCATTTCTTCCCTCTATTCCCTTCTCCACTCTCTCCGCTGTTTTACTGGGTTATTATCAGAGTCACACACAGACACACTCCACACCTACAATACACACACACATATCACACATACAACACACACAACAGAAAAAGACAAAATTTATAGACTTCAAGGATTCTATCGAATGGACCTACACAGACTCAGAGCCCTTGTCAACCTTCTACGTGCTCAAGAAGCATTGGGCTGTTGGCCTATGTGGGCATTATCAGGATGGAAACTGGGAAAACCTCAGAGAATCTTGAATCTCACCCTGCTGATATTTAATCTCCTTGGGTCTTCACATCTCACTTCGTGGTACCATTAAATGTTATCCATTCTGAAGTCTGTACCAAAGACCCAAGGAAAGGTGATCCCCCCCAAATGGGAAGAATATATAAGTTCGTCATGGGAAAATGTCTGATGTGCCTAGCACTTTCCTGTTTGGAATGCTAAATGTGAATGTGGACCCCCATAGAATTAAGAGAAAATAAACTCCACAGAAATATACCATTTTTCTGAAGTATCAGGGAAAGGGACAGTTAGTGAAGAGAGGTGAACACTACTCGTGACATTGCTTCACACAGAAGATAACAAACCTGGAAACTCTTTGCCCTGAGATATGCTACATGCTGACAGGTAATAAAAATCCAAATAAATAAATTCAAAGAAGCCCAGGTGTGGAAGGCAGGGGGGCGGTGTCATCAGATAAAATATAAGCTACCTGAGTTAAATTTTAATTTCAGACAAACCACAAATAATTATTTAGTGTAAGTATATCCCATGCATTCTTTGGGAAATACTTAACACTAAAAATGTATTTGTGGTTTATCTGAAATTACAACTTGACTGCATGTCCTGTATTTTGATTTGCTAAATCCAGCATTCCTGCTCGAGAAGGGGAAGCTAGGCAAAAGAAAAAGAGGCAGAGATTCTGAGCAATAAAATTAAGTAAAGCGATAGCAAAATGTGAAAGATTAAAAAAAAAAGTTTGGGTCTCATTTATGAATAACAGAGTCATCAATGTTTACCAAAAGAATGTGAAGGGTTTCCTAATCGAGCCTCTAAAATTTAGACTATTTCCTGTCACGGAGGGCAACCGGGTCTCCCCATCAGAGACTCCCAGGTGCCTTTCAGCACCAAAACCCAGGCCTTTCAGATGGAGGTGGAGGTCAGCATTAGAACGCTGGTGTTCGCGGTCCTCCCCAGCCAGTCTCTACCTTCTCAGGGGTCAACCCCGATTCCTGAGACAGCCTGTACGACCCGGTCCTGCCCTCGATTCACAGGATCCTACTAAGCACCGGGCACGAGGTAAACATGAGCAGCACCAGGACCCAGGGAAAGTTCTCAATATATGTAAGTGTTGGGGGCGCCTGGGTGGCGCAGTCTTTGAGTGTCTGCCTTCGGCTCAGGGCGTGATCCCAGCGTTCTGGGATCGAGCCCCACATCAGGCTCCTCCGCTATGAGCCTGCTTCTTCCTCTCCCACTCCCCCTGCTTGTGTTCCCTCTCTCGCTGGCTGTCTGTCTCTGTCAAATAAATAAATAAAGTCTTTGAAAAAAAAAATATATGTCAGCGTTGAATGAACACCTGAATTGTCCCCTTCTCTTCAAAGGCCTGTGTTCCCCTCCCCCCCATTCCTTTATCATCTCTGTTTTCCTTGTAAAAGCTCCTGTGCTTCCCTCACCTTGTGCTCTAATAAAACCTGCGCCTTGACCCAGAGGAATGAGTAAATGTCAGGCCATGCAGACAGGACGAAATTTTGTTCATGGGCCCACCTGAAACTGCGGGCCCTGCAGAGGCAACAACCACGTCCTGCTGGTCTTTAAGAGCGTGCGATCTCCCTTGCTGTATAAGGGTGACTTCTGTCACTTGGGGAGGGGGGACTTCCCCGCGGTGGTCGGGTGTGAGAAATCATCTTCGGACGCAATCCTGAGCAGATGGTGAGTAGGGACCATGCCCAGCATGCAGCCTGACTCGGGCCGATGTGAAGTTTAGGGTCTGTCCAGAAGTGCTGGCCCCTGAAATCAGATGGGGGGAGGAAGTCTGTCCTGGGAGGGGGCTCTCACCGTGGACTCCACGGGCCCAGGGAGACAGGAGTGCTTGCGGCGCTGGGGGGCTGTGACCCCCGCGGAGCCTTGGCCAGAATTCATCTGCCTCTGCCTCCGCTCCCATGTCACTGTGAGTCCGGCCAGAGCAGGCCGAATGACTGCGTCCATGTGAAGGAGCAAGGTGTCCCCGGATTGTTTGTGCTTCCGGAGTTCCTACTGTTTTCGTTCTCCTGTTGTAAATGTATCAGCTTATTGAATGACACACCAGTGAGCGCATCGATGTGGGAGGATTTCCACTGACAGCCACAACCACAGACCCAGGATGGCAAGGTCACAAATCCTTTTACTCCCAGGGACTTTTTAAAAATCTAATTCGTTCTCTGCTCCCCTCGATGCCTTGTTTGTGACGGGTACTTAGCAGATACTAGCTGAATGACGGCATGAATAAATGAATGAGCGAATGGCGGACGTTGAAATCTTCTTAGACTCGGGAAGAATGGAACTTGAGACCGGGCCGCATGCCACTGTGGGAAAAGCCCCAGAGCAGTCACAGCTTTACCACATACTGGTCTTGTGATTAGGTCAAGTCACTTAAACTCCATGACCTTCAGCTTCTGAAGCTATAAACAGAAATAATCTCCTGCCTTAATAAGTGGTTTTGAGAATCGAGTGAGATTCCGTATCTGAAAGTGGCTGTTGTGTGGATCTAAGATCATCAGATAGGATTCAAAACCCATTTCTCTCTACCTTCAGCCATGGGCTCTTGCTCAAGTGCATTAACCTCCGCAGACCTCAGTCTTCTCATCTACAAAACGGGAATAATGATCACACCAACTCCATTGAATTGTTATTAAACTTAAAGGAGACCGTATGTACCTGAACGACCACACAGATGTGATAAGCCCGGGCTAGTTCCTCTTCTTTGGGTTTCCATTCTCTCTATATTTTCTAAATGGGTTATTATTCTGCCTTGCTCAGAGTTATTCTCTGCCAATCCACCAGCTGGTAAGTAAATTAAATAGGTGATAAGTGATTCCTTTTTATTATTATTATTATTTTGACGATGATGATAAAAGCAGGCGGCCATCTGATCCGCCACAGGTCTTGCAAGCAAAGCAGCCGCAGTGGTATCTCAGGATTGTTTCCTTATCGAGAACCTGCCACCCAGGTGTTTCCTCATCTCAGGACCCACCCTCTAGGTTTCCTCAAATTGTGTCTTGCAGAGAAGACCCACCCGCTGGAGTCGAGGGTTGAAGGGACTGACCCCAGTGTGCGTGAGGAAGTACTTCACTGAGGATGGCCCTGGCCACTCTTTCAGGGAAACTGGGTCACCTCTCCCCTGACCCTCCTCATCCCCAAATGCTCAGGCAACAGCAGAAGAATGAAGCAAGACTTCCCCTAGAAGCAACCATTAACCTGGTTTTCATCTTCTCTAAGACCTGCCTGGCTACACCAGATAGGAATCTGGGTGGGTTTTTGGTTTGGTTTTGTTTTTCATTTTTTTTTTTTTAAGATTTTATTTATTTATTTGACAGAGACAGCCAGTGAGAGAGGGAACACAAGCAGGGGGAGTGGGAGAGGAAGAAGCAGGCTCATAGCAGAGGAGCCTGATGTGGGGCTCGATCCCATCACTCCGGGATCACGCCCTGAGCCGAAGGCAGACGCTTAACCGCTGTGCCACCCAGGCGCCCCTGTTTTTCATTTTTTAAAGGAAAATCATTTTAAGACTCCTGAGCCGTGTGCAGATTTACACCAGTCATCTCTCGTCTTACGCCACCATATCGACTCATTGATTCTCTTGTTCTGTTTGGTAGATGTCCCCCTTTTAAAGGCATCGCGCAAGGTACTTTCTCTGTCAATGCCAGGTTTCAAGCCCTCACAATCTAAAACCCCGGAGCCGGTCCCACCAAGAGTCCCATACACCTCTGTGCTAGTGACATCATGCCGGGACCTCTAATCCCAAAACCCTGGGTCAAGGTCTCCTGTCCCTTATCACTTGTTTTCACTGAGGCAAAACGCATCTGTTTGGTATGTGAATAGATTTTTTAACTCCTTTCACAAAGTCTAATGCTTGAGACACAGTCAGCCCAGGCTCTGCACTTTGTCATTATTTCAGCAACTTTCTTGCTTGATATTAAAAATAGCTTTGTCTGGTCCATCGAGATCAGACCCAGGAGACAGGCGCCTGCTATTCTAATCTCAGCTTCACAAATAGCTCTCTATGGGCTCAAGCATCTATCAACACTTCCAGGGGTCTCCAGTCATAAAACAGGGCCAGGCCTTGGTACCTACAAAGGTAGGCTCTACTTGACTCTCCTGAGCCATCCAGGAAGTCAGCTTGAGGCCTACACAGTCCTGTTCCCACCAGGGACCACCAGCTGTGGCTTGAAACTGGGAAGCAGTTAAGAGCATCCCCCACACTTAGGGTATCCTGCATTTCCCAGGCCAGAACCTACAAAAGCTTCCCTCAAACAACACTGGTAAACAGGCTGCCCATCCCCCCTTCCCCTCACCTCCCCCCCATGCTGCCCCCCCAACCCCCACCCCCAAGCCCATCTTGTACTCTGTGAAAGACCATAGACCCTGCCGTTGCCAAGGGAACCAAGCCTTTTATTCCATCCCAGTGACTGGCTGGTTGAGGCTGAGGAGTGGGGTAACAACTGGTGCCCAGGCCTTTGGAGGCCCCCCAACGGACCCCCCTTTTTCTCAAAGGGGGAGGGGTGGACTGCACCCCCAGTGCCTTTTCACCCAACCCCAGTTGGGTGGGACAGAGCCCTTGGGCTCTCAGGAGCTTCCTGGCTGCGAGCTCGGGGAGATCAGTGCTCCCCAGGCCCTCCTCTGGCCCTGGCCCTTTCCAGAGGACAATAGCCTCCATGCAAGGGAAAATTCCATCGCCCAGGGTTCAAGTCTCCAAGGAGTTGCTGGGGCCTCTGTTTAGCCTGGAGTGGGCTCTGAGGAGCCGCTGCAGCTGCCCGGCTTGTTTTCCCCCTTGCTGTGTTTTATTTTTAACCCCTGAGCTACCAAGGATTGTTTTTCTCCAGTCAGCGCCTGGGAACTGAGAGAGGAAAGAAATAAGGCTTTGTTCCCTTTGGGGAACTAATTGGGAGGGACAGGCGTTATGGCCAGCTCAGCCCCATTAGGGTGTGAGGCTCCCACCCCTGCATACACAGGTCCCCCCAGCCCACGCCCAGGAGGCTGGGAGAGGGGGTGCTGCAACCGAGGCCCAGGGGCAAAAGCAAGGACAACTTCAAGGCCACGGAAGCAGCCAAGAGCCATGTTTTCAAACTCAGAAGACACTCAGGATAGAGGGATATGGGGAACTGGAAAGTCTACTCTGTCCCATTTCAAACCCCCAAACCAACTCCTGCTTTTTTCTCCCTGCTCTTTCTCCCTAGATCTGCATAAGGAAGGAAAGTGAGGGACCTCAGAGAAAGTGAAAAAAAGGAAAATCAGGACACGATGCTTTTAAACACTAGGTTAATAAATGGGAAACACCTAGTGGTCCTACTTCGAAGTTTACCAAAAATTCTTTTTACTCAGGAATTTAGTTTCATGGCAAATCAGTTCAAAATCAATGAAAATTTGGCCTATTGTCACTTTGTTTTAATATGGAATGGGTCCCAAAGAGGGAATCCACAAAAGAATGTAAGGCTTATTTTGATACCATTCAGAAACAGAGCACATTTTTTTTTCTTTTTCTGGGCGGGGGCATCATAATTATTTGTATTTATTGAATTTCAGCTTTGTGCCACATGGCAGGAGGGCTCCCAGGTTTATTGAGATATAATTGACATCAGCGCGAATTTCTAAGAAATCATCAACCCCCTCCGCTCACAGCAAGCCAGCTAACTATGACGCACCCAGGCACATTCGAGTAAGCACAGCGCATCTATCCACCAAGAGCAGCTGAGAACAGAAACCGCTCTGGCTGCAGAGCAGGACACAGCCAGGCCTCAGCGTTGGCTGGATGCGCTGGAGGACCGGCAGGGTCTCTATACCTGGGCACACCTGCTTTACTCCCCGACAGAGATCCTGGACCCTGCTGTGTCGGCAGCCAAAAGATTCATGCTGACGTTGGAGGAATGCGGACTGGTGCCTAATGCATAGACACATGCAACAGAAATAACAATTCTATGAAAACTTCAGTCTTGTTCACACATACAGCTGCGGCTCTGGCTTCCCCCTCTTAAATCCTGCTGACTCAGGGTCCCACACGGGTGATGACCTATCCTTCCTCCAGTGTAGCAAGACTACATTTTCAGGAAGCTGTTAGGCAGAATGAAGCAACTCACTGCTCAGGAAAAGAGACTCATGCCTTATAGAGGTGGGGTTGAACCATCCCCCAGGAATTTCCCAGCATATAGACAAAGGCCTTGGGGAGTGAGAGTGGCAGATGGAGGGGTGAGTCAAGGGGAGACCCTGCGCCCCTAAGCCTGGCCGAGACTCCCCTCTCATGTTCCCACACTCCCTGTCGGCATCGGGTCCAAATGCATGGAGCCCCAAGATTCTGCCCCTCAATCTGTATTCTCCATACAATATCAGTGTCCACGCCGGGCTGGCCCCAGGGCCCACCACACCACTCACTCTGTCTCTGAGGAGCGGGAGCTGCTCGCAGGCCTGAACCAGGCCATGTCAGACCCGGGCTCCCTGCCACGCAGCCTGTCCGGAAAGGCCCCCCAGCCTCCAGCGGTATTCACTGTGCATTTGGACCATCTGTATTATTTTCTTTTCTGCTCTTCTTAAGACAAACTACTGGCCATGGAGGGACTGGCCAAGGATAAGATGGCACCTCAATGCGGCCATTTTCACAGCAAAGCCCACAGTTGGTGCCAAATTCTTGAAATGAATAGAAAGGAGGAAGGCTAACCAACCCATCAGAATAATAGTAACACTTACAGAGGGGTGGCACACCAAGACTGCTCTGGATGCTTTCTGTGCTTAATTTATTTTCATCTCATGATAACCCTGTAAATGAAAGACTATTGTGTTTCTGCTGTAGGGCTGAGGGAAGCGAAGCAAGGCTGCAAAGCAGGTGATCCCAAGTACAGCCACTACTGCTCCCTCAAGGAAGCCCCACCAGGAAGCCAGGACTGTGTGCCCAGGGTCTCTCCCCGCAAGCCCGGGTCCCCGCTGCAGCATCTCCAGGGGGCCCCTCCAGAAGCTTAAGGAGATGGGCGAGTAGTTTAACGGGGCAAATGTGGCTGGAGAGCCAGGAGACCCGGGGTCCCAGCTGCCTCGGCCTTCATCCATAGGCGCACCCCCCAACTGTTCTGGCTCCGAAACTGTGGCTCCTCCTCGGTCCTGACCCTCCCAGACTCCCCCTCCCACCCACCCCCACCCCTGTCCTCAGATGCTGTGAAGAACGGTGACAGGCAGCACGTGTTGGCGTGAGGACGGCCCCAGACAGCGTCAACCTGACAAATAACCACTCTCCTCACACGTGAGCCTTACGGTGCACTTTTCAGTGTTTTGGGAACTATGTGTTCTTTTGAAATGTGTCTGTTTGGGCCATGAGTAAGTATTGGGGGAGAGGGGACGGGTGTCTTTTTCCAGTTAATGAAGAGGGTTTCATGGAAGAAGAAGATTTTCTTAGTCACATTTCCTGTTTCACAGTGACCTTTTAAAAGGAAACCCACAAATAAAGCCGTGCCAAGGCCTGCTTACAAGATCTACCCGCAGGTATAATAAAGATGATCTAAAGAAAGACCACAGTGGGCCAAGCTTACCCTGAGTCAGTGGAAATAATAAGACACTAAGGAGCTCTGATGGACTGAGGTCGAGGGGATGGTGGTGCTCCGTAAACTGCAAAAAACAGCGTCTAAGAGACTTGCCTGAGTGTTCAACAGGGATCCCAACAAGGAGGCAGGGAAGATTTTTTCATTGGTCTCTATGTACTTAGGGCTTAGCCACTTGTTATGTAACAGAGGCTCGAGAAATTGAGAGGTGCTCAGAGTGATTTCAAAAGAAGCCTGATGACTGGGTTGTAAAATTAGTTATGGGGATCGAGACTGTTTAGCCTGGCAAGGAAAGAACCAAGAAATCTCTGAAGAAGTGTGAAGTTGGCCCGCCCCAGTCATTTGACTGACAGTGGTAGAGGTGGGTTCCTACAGCTGCTGAGCGCAGGTGGGCAGGCCCAGACGGGAGAGTCCACATGGAATGTTCAAGAACCTACTGGAGATGACTGGAGTGTGGAGCAGGTGACCATGGCCAGGGACAGCCTCACCTTCTCCAGGCGAGTCGGACAATCAGATTGCAGAGCCTGAGTCCTGATGGGATGAGGGGGGCCAACTACCATCAACCTTTACATCTAGTCAAAGACAATCCACAGAGATTTTAGGCTTGGAGAGCTTTGTTCCGCTTTAAAGAAGGAGGCCTGGAATTAGGCTCAGATAAAAAAATCAGGCAAAGGAAGCAGTGAGACCATTAGCAAAAATGGAGCAGGCAGTGGGGGAGGAGATGGAGGGCAATGACCCAGAGAGCACCCAAGAGTTACAGGGTTTGTTTGATGGTTGACTTTGGGGGGTTTGGTTGGTCAGGTTTTTTTTTTTTTTAAAGAAAAAAGGACATTTTATTTTAGGGATAGGTAATACAATCACATGGTCAGAAATAAAAACACAGCGGGGCGCCTGGGTGTCTCAGTCAGTTAAGCATCCGACTCTTGATTTCGGCTCAGGTCGTGATCTCAGGGTCGTGAGATGGAGCCTCGAGTCAGGCGCCACACTGGGTGTGGTACCTGCTTAAGATTCTCTCCCTCTCCCTCTGCCCTTCCTCCCCCTCTCTCTCCCTCTCTAAGAAAGAAAGAAAGAAAGAAAGAAAGAAAGAAAGAAAGAAAGAAAGAAAGAAAGAAAGAAAAGAAAGAAAAGGAAAAGAAAAGAAAAGAAAAGAAAAGAAAAGAAAAGAAAAAAAAAGAAAAGAAAAAAGAAGTGAAAGCATAGAAGGTGATAGGTCATGCCTCACTCCTATCGTGTCCCCCATCTGTCCAGTTCTTACGCCCACATCCCTATCTTTATTCATTTCTTACATATTTTGCTTGTGTAGTTACAAGCAAATATGATTTCAGATAATTGCCCTTTACATTCTTTTTTTTTTTTTTTTTTTTTTTGGACTCAGGTAGCATAACAGCATATATACATGGTATTGTGCCCCAGGCTTTTTCACCCAACAAAGTATTTCAGAATTCTTACCCTATCAGTAGGTAGGGAGCTTTCTGATGCCTTTCTGCACAGGGAGAGAGAGCGAGAGCCCTGAGGTGTTTCTGACTGGAATACCTCAAGAGTTTCTTCCCAGCCAGCTTCCATGTCTCTCTCCCATCCAACTCCATACCTAGAATTTTCACCTAAACCCAGAGTTATTTTGAAATTTCCCCTTCCCCCCGCCTCAAGTCCTGTTCAACCCTTCTGTCCACCTCAGGAGATTCTGCACTCAGTAATCATATCCAGCAAGTTCCCTGTAAAACTTAAAACAGTCTGTTTGACAGAGAAGAAAATGATGTTGCGAAGAGAGAACTGTCAGGCCTCCGTGTCCAGAGAGCCCCCGGACCTTTGCCACCAGGATGGCGCCCTCCGCTGCCAGATGCAAGCTTCAGGCGGCCCCCCACTGCGGGGCTCTGAGCCACAAAAGCCGATGCCCAGGGCCACACTCACCGTGAGGAAACCCCCAGGCTGCCCCTCCACCTCAGTGTTTCCTCAGTGCCCACCTCAGTCCTGTCAGACCCGGCCGCCCTCTTCCCACGCCTGACGTCCCAGACCAAGAGCCTCACTTCCTGCCCTCCTCCAGGCCCGGCCAGCCTGGAAGCTGAGCCCAGAGGGGGCGGTCTTGGGGATCTGGAGGCACCTCCCTGCCCAGTCCCAGTCAGGGGAAGCCTGAAAGCTGGTCAGGTGGAGTCCACAGAGCCTGTGCCCCTCAGCAGGCCATGGGTGGGAAGTAGAGAAGGCCAGGTAGAACTCTGCGGGGCCATCATGCCTCATCTCCCATCTCCATGTGGTTATTCCCAGGCCCATACTCTTCAGGACCACTCCTCAACTGCTTATGTTCCCGGGGGTCTCCACCTGCTGGTCCATGACTCTCCTTGAAATTACATTTTGAAAGGTGGCCTTTCAAAGGTGGCAATGAGCCCGGGGTTGAGGGTCAGGCAGACGTGGGTTCGTGTCCCGGCTCTGCCCCTAACAAACAATATGACCTGCCCGTTAACCTCTGAGTCTGAGCTTTCTTAGCTACAAAATGGGAATAATGCCTGTTTCAAAGGACCACTATGAGGATTAAACTCTGACAGGGAGCCAGAGGCCGTGGCCCAGTGGCAGCCGTGATATCCCTCCTCCGCTGAGCCACCCAGAGGCCGTATGCTGGCAGGGCCCTCACCCTCCCCAGGCCCTGCATCCAGACCAGACTCTGCACAATAGGACTCACATCCCACCACACTTAGACACAGTGACCCCAGGAATTCATCCCCATCCAGGGCCCTCCCTACCCCAGCCTTTTCAGCAACGTCTTGAGGGGAGATGGGGACCCACAACAGTCTAATGCAGGAGCACCGCCAGGGTTTGCCAAGGGAAGGAGTCAGGAAGACCCCCGGTCTAGCCGGCTCCCCACGGGGCCACTCCAACGTGCTGTGTGTCCAGTGCCGTAAGTGGACTAGATGGCAGGGGGGCCCTAGCAGAATCTGAACAGAATCAATTCCTGTGAAACCCAGCCATTTTTGTCCTTGGGTTCCTGCTTTGTAAGTTATCTTAGCTTAACCAATTCTGTACCATTTTAGGATCTGAAAGGGGGGTTGGCAACGCAAGGGGGTAACTGGCCAGATCCATTAGACTCTGAGTTCCCGAGGGTAAGGTAAGGGTCAACCCTCCCCGGGGGTCCAGCACCTTTTACAACTTTCCTGCCATGGCCCTTGAGACCTTCCCTGACACGACCCTACCCGCTTACCAGTGTGACCTTGAGTCACTGCCGCCTGTGCTCCGCCCACAGGACCGCCCTCAGTTACTCCAGGTGCTCCCTCTGACCCTGGCTCCTCAACCCTCCCTTCACCTGGCTAACCCCTCCCTGTACGGATACATTTGGATTTTAAAACCTAAGTGCAGGGGTTCGGTTCAGTTTAGCCAGGAGAGATCTTTCAGGACGCGGACCTCAGCCCCCGGCGTCCTGCCTGATTATCTCGGTGTGTGATGCCCACAGTTTTCAAATGATCCTTCTGTTGTTTTTACTGCTGCTCCTGTGAGGGCTCCCTGTAAGTCGCCATTAGAGAGTTTGGATGGGAATGGGTCCTGCAGCCTGCTACTAGAGGCTTCCCTCCTCCAAGCTGACATTGATCCGCTCATCTTCATGCTAACGGCAGAAGGACACGGTGGCTTTCCAGTTTGCTATGGAGCAAACCACCTCAAACTTGGGGATACAAAACGCCAACCATTTTATTATGCTCCCAGATCCTGTGAGTCAGGAATTTGGACAGAACATATCAGAGATGGCTTTTCTCTTCTTCCTGTCTAGGGATCCAGCTGAGAAAAGGCGACTACTGGGGAGGGAGGGGCTGGAGTTATCTAAAGGCTTCTTTGGGAGGGTAGGGCGATAAGCAAATTAGGTGAAGGGGATTAAAAGGTACAAACTTCCAGTTATAAAATAAGTCACACAGAAGAAAGTACAGCATAGCGAATATAGTCAATAATATTGTAATAACTTTGTGTGGTAGCTGCACTTACCATGGTGAGCATTTCATAATATATGTAACTGTCAACTCACTATGTTGTACACCCGAAACTATCATAGGTCAACTATACTTACATTAAAATTTTTAATGTTTTTAATAAATTAAAATAAATAAAATATCAATTAAACAATCAAAGCTATTTGTATACCAAGGAAGGAAGGCAGGTTTCTTTGTTCACATGTCTTGTACCAGCGTTGGGGTGACACACAGGCTGTGCTCGTCTAGAACTGCTCCACTTAGACCTACATGTGGCTTCTCCATGTGGCTTCTCCATGTGGCTTGGGTGTCTCATAGCATGGCAGCTGGTCTCCAAGAGCAAGTATTCTAAGAGAAGCCGGCAGAAGCTGTGGGACCTTTTATAAGCCAAGCCTTGGAAGTCACGGAGTGTCACTTTTTCCGTACTCTACTGATCAAAGCCTTCACAAGACGATCGGAATAAGGGGAGGAGCACGGGTCCCACCTCTGGAAGGAAGCAGTGTCAGAGAACTTCAGCACAGACGCGGCAGCACAGAAGCCTACATCCAGCTGCAGAAGTACTTCGAGTCAGTACTCTCTCACCAAGTCAGGGCACACATTCTAGCCAGCAGGCTACTCGAAGGTGATAAGTAATTGAGGAGAAGCAATATTCCAAAACCTCTGACATTCCTGCCGAGAGGAACACAGGCCAGCCTACCATGATAAGAACCCTACAATAGAGCAGAGATTCAAGGTGGATACTGAGTCTCCTGGAAAAGGCAGAATCCCAGTTATCCCAGCTGGGACGTGCACAGAGTCAGACCAGCAGCATGTGACATGATGCTATCACTTGGGTTCAGCAGAGCACCTTCAGTTCCTCTCCCGAGAGTGCATGGGAGTTTATGGCCTGCCTGTGCTGAAACTTAAAAATGTATCTATGGCCCATTCGTGATCTGACAATTCAGATGTTGTATCAAAAAAGGGAAGGGGACCAAGGTTTGTTCCTGGTGAACCCAGGCAAGCTTCTAGTGATCACCATACCTTTTAAAGATTTTTTTAAACTAATCTCCATACCCAGTGTGGGGCTCGAACTCACAACCCCATGATCAAGAGTTGCAATCTTCACCGACTGAGCCAGCCAGGCGCCCCTCACCATGCCTTTTAAATGCACCTAGACCATCTTTAATCATCTCGGCTAAGAGCAGTACAGATCCCACGGGACTGGGAAGGGAAGTGGAAAGTACACAGATCAAGAGGGAAATAGGAGACAGCAAATGGAGGAGGTCTTGAGAGTTATTGCTAGGTCCCTGTAGAGACGCTAGAGGGAAAGGAGATCCCAGGGCCCAGTGCTTCCAGGGGGTCCCAGCCTGCCAGCAGCCTGGCTGCCAGCTCTTCCTCAGCCTCCTCGTCAAGGCGGGCTCTGTTTCATTCAGAAAGCAAAACATGTGCACTGATGCGGAGTCACTTGTAGGCCTTCTTACCGCACAGGCTAGAGAATCTGGGGCTGCATGAAGGAGCGGCAGGGATGGATCTGGGAAACAGTGAGGAAAGTGAAATTGAGGTTTTGGAGGGTGGTACACAGTTCTTCCTGTGGAAGCCTGTGTGCAGTATCCCAGGGCACTAACACTCGCCATAGGTCATCAACTTCTAGGGGTCTGGCTCACATCCTCCCAGAAGGCCAGAGCTGGGTGATGCCTGCACTGAGGTCCTGTTGTCCAAGCCTCCCACTCGAGAGACGAGGAAACCATGACAGAGTCCATTTGCATTCACTGAATATCCATGTGCTCCCCTGCATTTCTCAGTCTTCCTGGCAGGGAGGTAGGGATCATGCGAGTAATTATAGCCGACAGACTATACGTGACATGTGTCACTTCTGGACCCAAACAGTTAAGAGATGATGTGTCTCCTCCATCCCTCCCTCTGCTTGCCATTGTGAACTTACAGCCCACAGGCTCTGACAGCATGGCGACAAGATGCAAGAGGTTCCATCCATGCTCATCAAAGCAAGAAATAAAGTTTGATTGTGTTAAGCCATTGAAACGCGGATGCTTCTTTGTCACTGCGGCATGGCCTGGCTTAGCCTGACTAATATGGAAATTGAGGCTAGAGAAAGGAAGTATGGATTGAGTAACTCCTTCATCAGGAAAGGAGAACCAGTGCAGGTAAGATGGTAGGATTTTCTGCTCTAGGGAGATGATCCAGCAGCATCAATCTCTCCCTTGTGTATAATGCCTTCTAATTTACAAAGCACGTTCATGGCTCCCATCTCGCTCAATCCTCCCACCAACCTTGGCAGGACCATCTTTAGCCCTACCTTATTAGGACTTTTAGAGACGTGTCCAAAGTCATACAGCGAGGACATTGTGAGAGGCCGTTTTTCAAATAAATGACAGTTTTGGCACGCCTGGGTGGCTCAGGCTGTTAAGCGTCCGACCCTTGGTTTCAGCCCAGTCATGATCCCAGGGTTGTGAGGTCGAGCCCTACGTCAGGCTCTGAGCTCAACACAGAGTCTGCCTGAGATTCTTTCTCCTTCTCCCTCCCCCTCTGCTCCTCCCTCTACCTCCCTGCTCCTGTGTGCTCTTTCTTGCTCTTGAACAAATAAATAAAATCTTTGAAAAAAAAAAAGAACGGGTGAGTTTTTAGAATACTGACACCTTTCTTTTTTTCTTTTTTCTTTTTTCTTTTTTTTTTTTTTTTAATTTTAAGTAGGCTCCATGCTCAGCGTGGGCTCAAACTCACAACTCAGATCAAGAGCTGCCTGCTCCACCGACTGTGCCAGCCAGGCACCCCTAGAATTCTGACATCTTTAAAAAAATAGATTATAACTCTTTCTCTCCTCCCCTCTCCAAGGAAATACTGGTTGGTATAGGGTTATTTCTTTTCGTAGGTCTATTTTTGCGTTGTTTATTTCGATATTTAAATTTTGACTTAAAGGTTCCAGTAACCCTGGAGATAACTAGAGGCATCCCAAGGAGTCACGGAGCCAGGGTTGGGAACTCCACCCTCTGGGGTCCCTGGCTGAGAGAGTCCCCTTGGCCAGTCCCTGGGGAGGCACAGCTACCACCACGGTCCTTGTTAAGACAGCAAATGAAGAAGTTGGATTGGTCCACACTAAAGCAAGATTTCTTCAAAAAATCCAAATCAAATCCAGGTTCCTCTTCTTCCCACCACAGAGAGTGGGTAAAGGGGATCTTCTAGGGCTGCTTCCTCTTTCAACAGAAAGTGGAATGGCTTCAGGCCTAAGCGTGGCCCCTTATGTCTGGGAGTAGGTGATAAGTTAAAGGCAAGATTGCAGTCCCAGGCTCTCTGGGGCCCTTTGTTCTCCAAACTGCGGCCTCAGCCACAGGGAGCCCAGACTCCCCTAAGAGGTCCAACCACTCTACAGCTCCCAACCCTGTCCATCCACCTGGGCCTACCTGACCTGGATGTCACTTCAGACCCTCACCCGGACTCCCCGCCTTATCAACACCCAGATGGATAACGAATCCTGGGGTCCCCTTTCCCCTTGAGCAAGCTACTTACTTTCTCTGGTTTCAGTTTTCTCGTCTGCAAAATGGCAATACTAGTAGGACCTGTCTCGTAGGGCTGCTGTAAGGATGAAGTGAGGTAATGTGGGGAAAGCACTTGGCAAAATGCCTGAGTCACATGGTCTGACATGTGATAAATATAGGTTATCGATCCTTCATCCAAACTCTTGGTCCAAAGATTATTTTTCTCTTTTTTTCTTAATTGAGATATAATTGTATTAGTTCTAGGTATACAATTTAATCATTTGATATACATATATATTGTGAAATGATTGCTACAGTAAGTTCAGTTAACATCCATCTCCACACGTGATTACAGTTTTTTTTCTTGTGATGAGAGCTTTTAAGATCTGCTGTCTTGGCAACTTTCAAATGTACAGTACAGTATCGTTAACGATAGTTGCCTTGCTATACCTTATATCGCCAGGATTTGTTTATCTTATAACTGGAAGTTAGTATCTTTTCACCACCTTTCCCCATTCTGCCTACCCCTGAATCCCTACCTCGGGCAACAAGTCTATTCTCTGCATCTATGAGTTTGGTTTGTTTTTTGGTGTTTTGGTTTTTTAGATTCTATGTGTAAGTAAGATCGTACAGTATTTGTCTTTCCTTGTCTCACCGATTTCATTTATTTTTTTCTGATTTTAGCAAGTCATGGTGCCTAGCCACCTCTACCACCCTCGGTGGGCCCTGGGGCAGTGCCCCGCCACCAGACACATGCAGGATTCCTCACTGAACACACCAACATTCACTTGGAGGCTTAAGTCAGAACAGTAAAGAGCCTCTCCAGTTCTGGTCAAGTTTTGCTGCCAGATAAGATTTGGTCCAGAATAATAACAACAACAACAAAAAAAAAATAAAACTTTTTTGGGGGTGGGGGGCGCCTGGGTGACTCAATCCCTTAAGCGTCTGCCTTTGGCTCAGGTCATGATTCAGTCAGTGGTCCTGGGATGGAGCCCTGCTCAGAGGGGAGTCTGCTTCTCCTGCTCCCTCTGCCCCACCCCCCAACTTGAGCTCGCGTGCTCGCCTTGTCTCCCAAATAAACAAATAAAATCTTTAAAAAAACAACTTTTTTTTTTTGAGATCTTTGAATCTCAGCCTTGCAGTTTAGGGATCGTGACTTTGTACTAATATTGTTTATATTTACACATTTGGGTTCTTCTGCCATAATATAGTATGTGCTGGGTGACTCCTTCCCAGGAAGCCCTGGCTCCAGAAGTCTTCCACTATCTCACCCCACCCCTGAGTTGCTCCCTCTGTATCTCATAGCCCACGGGGTTGGTGCTGTCCAGTCCGAGATCCTTTGAGATGGATATCTGCTGCATAATCCCACATAACTAAGTCATCTCTTTGAGGGCAGGAATAGTGTTTCTACTTATCTGATCTTCTTAGTAATGAGTACAGAGTTGAGTATACAGCTGGTGCTTAATACATGTGCCTGCATGAACTCTGCTGACTACTCTGATTCTCCTTCTAGTCTTGTCTTGGCACGAGAAGAGGGAACGTGGTGTAAGGATATCAAGCTCTGCTCAAATCCCCACTTTCAAGTCTTTGGGGTACATACCCAGGAATGGAATTCCTGGATCATATGGTAACTTTAATTTTTTTGAAGAACCACCACTCCGTTTTCCACAGTGGCTTCAAGACATTTTAGTTGTCATTATTTCTTCATCCATTCATTCATCAGACTAATAATGAATGAGTGGCATCTAGATACAGGCACCCTGCTAGGTTCTGGGGATACACAGGGAGGCCACAGTCTGGCAGCATATAGTAGGCCCTCAGGGACTGGCAACAGTTACAAATGCACACGTTGCCACCTAGCCTATATCCGCATTTAACTCACCTCCCCTGGAAACTCCTCCTTGTCCCCCCTGCGGCTCTCCACCAACTGGATGACCCTTCCCCAGCATGGTTTCCTCTTGCCCATCCTCTCTGAAACAGAGTTGGAAGCTCCTTCTCAGACTCCCCCTGCTCCAGCCTCTCCACCTGCCTCAAGACCACTTTGAATCAAAGCACCTTCCCCGAAGCTCTTGGAAGCTCTCAGCTATTATTAAGTTCTGACTCACCAATCCTAGATTTCCAACCTCTCCTTACCCCCAAGTGTCCTCACACACCCCTCCGGCCCTCCGTGCCTCCATTCTGGTATCTCCCCAGCTGCCCTGGAGTCCCTGTGGGGCCCAGCCTGCCTTCAAAGGACAGCGAAAGTTGGATTTTCCATCCAGAAATCAGAAACCCAAGTCACGTGCTTTTGTGAAGTCTTTCCAGACGGATTCCACCCTGGAGCTGCAGGTGATTCCTATTTTACCAAATCAACGTGCATTTAACCAGTTTCTGTACATGAATCCTCTCTCACCACCCATTCCCATTATAAACTTGAAGACTGATGTGAAATGATGTGAAATGAGCTCACGATCGTACACCCCTGAAACTAATTGAACGCTGGCTGTTAACTGGAATTAAAATTAAAACTTAAAAAAAAAGAAGAAAATGAGCTCATGGAAGGCCTCTGAATGTTCTGCTGGGGTAACCATGGGACCTCATGCCAGTGACCTAGAGGGTCCCCTTCGGGCCCCGTTTCCGCAGGGGGGGTTTCAGGAGGAGTCAAGCTCAGCCTCCCAGAGGCAGAGCGGCGGCCCCACTGGAGGTGAAGCAGGTCCTTCCCCCTGGGCTCCTATGGTGCAGCTGGACAGACTTGCCCAAGGGGCTGCTCCGGGCTCTCCGCCCTTTGCAAGCCAGCTCGCCTCTGCACGGTTAATGGATACATTCCCTTCTGATGTCTCCTGCTCACATCAAATCACACGGTTTCCCAAATCCCGGTTTTCTCAAACTGAAACAATGGGGAACTTCTGTTTTCCCTTCTACTCCCCACCCCCCACTCGGTTCCCACAGCTTCCTTGCAGGCCCCTCGCCCCATAACAGGCTGGGAATTCAGGCTCAGCCAGCTGGAAACATTAGCATACCTAAAACCCACATTTACATTTTATTACTTTGTAGGAAGACCACTTACAATACAACCTACAATAAATGGGGGAAAAGAGAAATTGACACACGTTCTCCTGGGCGGAGGGTGGGGGCTACCTACCTATCTACCTATGCATTATTTTTGAGACTCTTTTTTTTTTTTTTTTACATGAGACAGTGGTAAATGAAGTAAGCAGGCCAGTGGTGTGCCGGGTGTCTTACAGCACCGTGTTTCTGCCTCATTTACCCAATTCTTTTTTTTTTTTTTTTAACCAGAGGAATGTCTCCCTAATGGGGAATCCCCAGATTTTGCATTCAAAGCTCTCCCAATGTAGTTCCTCCGGCTTTTTGTCTTGTGAGTTTCTCCGTCAGACGCAGCCAGGCTGAGAAGGTCCGCGTTGGGATGCTGGGATGGAACCCGCAGTGCTCCCTGTGGGCTGGGCATTTCTTAAGTTCAGACCCTGAGGAAAAGTCCATCGCCCCAGGGCACCGATTGGCCAATTTTATGCATTAGAAACTCTACAGTTAGTTTAAGTAAACTTGCTGGAATTGGGTTCACGGCTATCCTGTTGATCCAATGAGCTGATGCTATGTGTCCCCCACGTCTATTACATGACAGCAGGGATTCCCAGGACCCCTGAAAAGCAAGGGCCACACAAGTCTTCGAGAAAACTCCCCTTAGTCGGTGTAGCTAACCCTCTCCTACTCAGCTCACAGCTCTGCAAGGATACAAGCGAGGCTGCCCCCACCCCCACTGTGAGCTCCTCTCCCCTCAGCCAGCACCATCTGCAAAAGGCTGGTGACACCCTGGGACAGCCTTGCTGCTCCTGGGGGGGGGGGGCTGCTCCCAGGGCCGCTGCTGTAGACTCTCCAGAAGGAAGGCTGCGGGGGGTTGGGGTGGGGGGGGAGGCCAGCCCTGCACTCCACCCGGACTCCACCCCCTCCCCTTCTCCAGGGGCGGCACTGCTACTGGGGGCGCTCTCCCGGGCCCCGTGCACACACGTGTTGCTCAACCTCTATCTTAGAAAAAGAAAAAAAAAATTCTTTGGAACTAGGTCACTCTTCAGTCACCACCATATTTGTCTCCTTCCTTTTAGAGTAAAATTCCTCAGAATAATTATTGATGTTCATAGTCACCACCTCCTCTTCTCCCCTTTTCTCTTGAACCCTTTACCATTGGGCTTTGCTCCCACCATCCTCCTCTTGCCAAGGGTTACAAACGGTACCTACCAGTTACTTCTCAGTCCCGACCCCCCTACCTGTCAGCAGCATTTGGCCAGGTGTAAGCTCCCTCCTTCTAGAAATACTTCCTTCCACGCCCCCCAGCCTGCCTGCCTCTGAGTCCCCCTTCCTGACTACTGTTTTCAGGCCACTGGGCTAGGTCTTCCTTAAGTTCAGCCTCCATCTAAGGCTTCTCCTTCTCTAGGGCTGTGCTCACACCCAACGAGACCCCACCTCGTCCCTGTTCTGAGAAACATCCCTGTGCTGATGAGCGTCCACCCTGGCTCTGAGCTTTCCTAGGTGGGTGACCTTGGACAAGTCATTTAACCTTTGTGTGCCTGAGGCTCTTCATCCATAAAATGAGGATAATAACAGCACCCATTCACAGGGTTGTTAGGAGGATTAAGTGAGTTAGTATTTGTAAAGCACTAAAACAAGTCTGGTGGGTTTATGTAAATGCTCTGTCCACCGGGCCAAATTCAGCTGGGCCTTTCCGTCTCAGTGTAAACGTTATCTCTAGATTTCTGGGCACCTTCTTCTTGTGGCACTTAGAAAAGTGTGATCCATGCCTTTCCTCTGTGACTGTTGACTTGAGGTATCTCGCTGCTGCCTGGTTAGCTTCCGGAGAGCAAGGACAGTGTCTTCCTTTGTTACTGCTTTATCCCCAGCACCCAGAGTCATGGGGGGGCGGGCAGGAGGGGCTTCAATGAACAGTCACTAGACAAAGGAATGAATGACAGAACCCATGACTGGATGGGTTCTGAGTGGCCACTGTGGTCCCTTGGGGCTTAATGAAGGGGTGAGCCTCTCCTAAGAAAGGGACTACCGAAGGGTCATGATCAGAACACACTGAAAGGCTGGGCCGTGGAGAAGGCCGCAAACTCACCTCACCCTAACCCCTACGGAGCCTTCTCCGTGCCTCTTTCCCTGGCTCCTGTGCCCTGGATGGCACAGCTTTATCCCACGGCAGTGGTGTTCTGAGGCACCTGACATTCCAGCTGACCGGTAAGGTGTGGGAGCGGGGGGGATCTCTGTATACCTGGACCTAAAACTCAACAATGGGCAGATGTTCCTGACGTGGACTCACTCCGGCCAGCCTGATGCCAGGGGGGCGGTGAGCGAAATGCGGTCAGGCGGACATGCCATTGAGGCCTGGCTCTGCCCTTGATCACCTATGTGACCCTGGGAAGAAATGCTTGGAATTCTGGCTCTTCAATTATAAGACAACAATACTCCAATGCAGCTGGGAAGGTAACGTGAGGCACCGTGCTTAGCACATTGTGGAAATGCACAGTTTGACTTCCCTCCCTCCGACATGGAATACAAGTCTTCCCTAGGTCATGAAAATGCAGAAACTAAGAAGCTCTGGAAAGGAGGAAAGTTTGCTCCGTGAATCACACGTATTTCACCTTGGATAGAGTGAAGACAAGCATGATTCGATTCAATTCAACTCAACTCAATGAAAAACTACTTATAAGGGCCCTGTGGTGGGCATGGCGTAGGCTACAGCTTCAGGGGAAGGTGGAAAACTCCAATTTCACAGCTCTCCCTTTTTGTTTTTCTAGAACTTTGTGTCTAAAGCAATAAAGGACTTCTTAAAGCCTTTCAAGTCCTGCCCTGTCCAGCCCATGATTCAGATGGAACAAGCTTCCGATGAGGGGAGGAAATTAATATTGCTTGAGTCCCGACACTGTCAGGTGCCCTCACACGCTTTTTAGTGAAATCCCCACCACCGCCCTGTGATGTAGTTATTCTGAACATATCACTGGAACGAAGCCCCATCTCAAGACTCCCAGCAGGCAGGGCCTCCATGAAACCCGGAAAATCCCGGAGCCTCAGAGCACACTTAATCTGCCATGACTCGGGGGTGGGAGAAAATGCCAGAGAAACCGATTCAGACCGATTCCTAAGCCCTAAACAGACGGCACCACCTGTGGTGGGATCCAAGATAAAAACACTATGAAAAACTTGCATCTATTCAGAAATAAAAATTGCTTCTTTCTGTGTGTTTCCAAACACGATATTCTGGATGACTTTATCAGAGCTGCAGGTTTTTTTCCTCATCGCTTTGGGGCCCCAGACTTACTGGCATCCTAATGAGGCGCTCGCCCAGTCTCCCTGCTGGGCTGGGCAGCAGCCAGTGTCCGCCGTGTCCTCGCAAGATCAGGGGTGAATGAGCTTAGGCGAGGCCAGCCTTCCCTGCTGATAAGGAGTTGATTGACTCTAAGCGTTTCATAGGGGCACCCCCTTATAAGCACTATTTAGAGAAACAGAAAAACCAATCAGATGAGATAGACAGATAGCTAGAGAACTGTTTCAAGGTCAGTGGGTCTGGTTGGATGCTCAAACTCGCCTTTATTTCTTTTCTCCTGTCTCACATGAAAAGAAAGACATGAGCTTCTCTGTGGGTCCATGCAATAACTGGGTTCAGGTAGAAAATCCTGGTCCCCCTTTGAATAAGCTCCCAGTGCTCAGAGGGCTCCTTGAGAAATTGTTAACAAATCCCTGTGGTCTCAGACCCAGCTGCTTCTCTCCAATTGGCCTTGTGATCACGATTTTGAAAACCTCTGGGAAGATATTGAAAGAACACAGTCTCAAAATAATAGGCAGCCTCGACATTCTAGAGAATACATGGCAAAAAGAATATAACGTCCATTGTTGGCAGGGATATAGGGAAACAGAGATTCTCAAGAACTGTTGGAGAAAGTGTGAATTGATACAATCATTTTTGGTTTTTGGGGGGGGAGAGCAATTTACAAAACCTATGGAAGTTTTAAATGTGTAAATATCCCCTTTGAGTCAGTGACTTCGTGTCTAGAATTTCATCCTACAGAGGTCCACTCACACAAGTGCTCACAGGTATTCACCGCAATCGTTTTTATGTTTTTTAAAACTGGAAATAACTGAAATATCCATTAATGAAGGAACGCTTAAATAACACATAGCATATCTGTTTTATGGGATACTACGCAGCCCTTTAAAAAAAATAGGGTTCAAGATCCATCTACATGAAATGACATGGAAAAGAAGGCCACAATTACTCATTAAGTTAAAAACACAAGTCTTCAAACAGTATGAACCAAATTGTCATTTTTTAAAGTATGTATGTACATATTTGTATAAGCATAAAAAACATAGGAAGATATTAAGTCATAGGGGTAGGGGTGGAGGGGGTGTCTCCAGATGGTAGGAAGGAGGTGGAATGGAAGGGAATGGGGACTTTTATTTGTTGTTTTTCTATATCCAGTGTATAAAAGTTCCTATAAGGAACATATGTGACTTCATAATAAGGTGTTTGTTGTTGTTTTTTTAACAATGTCCGGAGGCCTTTGACAAGGGGCCTTATGATGGTGCTTCATCAGCAAACATATGGCCCGATCACCTTCTTGAGAGCTGTTCCTGAGCACGATTGAACCCCAAGCCTTCAGAGAGACTCGTGCCCACCCGCTTCCTGTGGGACAGGCTGTTCACTGCACTGCCTGCTTGCTGGGGACAGAGCTTTGCGGTTTACACTGCGCCTTCGTGACCTTATCTCCAACAGCCTGCGAGAGAGACAGGACAGGAATTTTTATTCCCGTTTGTACAGGGGAGGCTCGGAGAGGATCCTGCACCAGCCACCCCCCCCCGTCACGTGACTGGAAAGGCCAACAAGCGGACCGGGAGAGAAGCGGGTAAGCTGCAGGCTCTGTCTCCACGGCGGGGGCACATACCTCTCACCGGCACCAGACGTGTGGCCAGCCCGGGCCGAGCAGGCTCTCTCCAGCCGCGGCTCTGTAAAGAACAGCTCACGTTGCCTCTAACTCTCCATTTTCAAGCTACCTGACACATTCCAACAGTTCAATCTGACTTGTCGGGGACCCATTTGGGCTCTTGAAATGAGGTCTGCCTTCGACCATCTGTTGCTCAGTAATGCTTTCCTCTGGGCTGAATCATGTGTCTCCCCAGCCCCAAATTCATATATTGAAGTTCTGACAAGCCCCCCCGCAATGTGACCATATTTGGAGATAGGGTCTTTAAAGAGGTAATTAAGTTAAAATGAGGTCATGAGAGTGGATTCTAATCCAGTATGATTGGTGTCCTTCTAAGTAGAGGGAATTTGAATACAAACATGGACAGAAGAAAGATGACGTGAAGACAGTGGGGGTGGGGGGTGGAGACAGACATTTATAAGCCCAGGAGAAAGGCCCAGAACAGATCCTTCCCTCGGGGCCCTCAGAGGAAAGCAACCCTGCTGACCCTCGATCTCGGACTTCTAACCCCCAGAAGCAAGACAGTAAATGTCTGTGGTTTAAGCCACCTGGTCTGTGGCACTTTCTGATGGCAGCACTAGCACACGGACGCGTGCATCTCTCAGAAAACAACTGTGCTTTCTCCATCTCCAGCTCCCTGAGAGAGGACGTCACCATCCTGCACCAATCGTCATCTCCTCTAGAATATTCTCAGGAGACCTGCATGGAAACAGTCCAGCTCCGCAAAATAACCCGCCCATCCCATGCTAAGAATTCGTTAGGTGGCAGCCCTTCACAATGACTGGGGGGAACAAATGTGTGCAGGCTAATTCTAGAAGTTTATTAACTGGAGGTGAAGCCTGGCGTGAGCGCTTCCAAGAAGGGTCTGGGCGCCTGAGAGGATGAAGAACCCAGCAGAGCTCTGTTTCGGGGTCCCCGGTCTCTTTACAGACAAAATGAGACCCCTCCCAGTAGGAGTCCCCCAAAATAGGGAGCCTCTTAATTTGTTGCGAAGAGAACAATTTCCGTTTTAAACGTATAGGTTTATGGCGCTTATGATAAAAAGAATACTCAGTTTTAGAAATTTTGGAAAATACAAAAAACGAAAAAAGAAGAACGTCGCCATAACCCTACCACCCTGAGACCGCCTCTGTTTACATTTTTATGCACTTTTGCTTTGTTTTACATAGTTTTATTGCATAATTGGATGCAGAGTTAGATACACAATCTTACATACTTTTTATTTTAGAGCATTCCTCCATGTTATTACAATCTCTCTATAAACATCATTTTAAATAACTGCAAAATATCCCATTACGTGGATCAGTTTTCCCGAATGTGAACTGCAGAGCATCTGCATTGGAATTATATGGGGTATGTTAAAAATGCAGATTTCTGGATCTTATCCCAGACCCATTAAATCAATCTCTAGGGGTGGAGGCTGGGAACCCTCATCCTAATAGTTGTCTCAAGCAACTCATCAAGCTACAAAAATTTGACCACCACTGGAACTGGTGTAACCACAGCTTCAGATCACCTTACCCCGAACGCTGGACATTTTGGCTATTTGCAATTTTTCCGTTTATAAATAACTACATGAAGAACATCTTTGTGCATAAAGCATTTTGTAGATTTCATAGCATTTCCTGAGGATGGTTTCCCAGAGGTAATATTATTTTGAAAGATGTGAACTTGTTAAAGGTTTTCGATAGACACACAACACGCCTATACACACATTTAACCACGCAGTCTGCTCGGGTTTCAGGGAGAAGTAGTTGCTGAGTACTTCTCTATATTCCTGGTTTCTACTAGCTTTTATTTTCCAGCTTTCTTTTCGATCGTGTTCTATCTTTCCTACTGAAAATATTGAGTTAGGTCCCACCGAAGCAGGCAAAAATGACCAGACGGTCAATAAACTCTCCTTCGTTGGTGCGTACGAGATTCTGGCCTGACCCCATGGCAAACCAGCGCAGCAGATAACCACGGCACTCTGAGGATCCCAGACACTGACCAGAACCCAAAGTGGGTACTGCAGCCCCCAGCGCACCAGGACAGTGCTCTGCTGGGTTCAAGGCAATGCCCAACACTGGAAGGCAGATGCACGGTGAGAGTGAGTGCAGGTAGGGGTGGGTTCATTCTCCCTGGTGAGGAGGAATCACTTGTAAAGAACAAAACACAGCAGCTGGCAAGATTTGGGGATCCCAATGAGGAAAATTGGTGCACAGAGTCACAGTGGGCTCAGGGTAAGGTAGCTTGCAAGCTGCCAAGGGGTCAGAAAGAGCCATGCAATGAAACGTCAAAAGCACGGAAAACGTACTGTTTTTAGACTGTGTGTTGAAATGGCTTGGGGGAGACAAAATAATATAAACATACGGGCATCCTAAAGCAGCCCGCTCTGCCACTGGATCAGGGCAATGAGACCCCGTGCATTTGTTTAACCAGGCTTTACGTAGCATTTACCATGTGCTCGGTAGGCATCGGTCTAAAAGCCTTACAAATGTTAACTTAGTCAATCCCCATAATCAAGTCTACAAAATATCATCACGCCCATTCCACAGATGACAGAGACTGAGACACAGAGAGGTTAAGTAACGTGCCCAAAGTCACACAGCTAGTAAGTAATGGAGCCAGGATTTAAATCCAAGCAGTCTGGTTCCAGAGCCCTTGCTTTTGGCCATTCCTCCGTTCTGCCTTGGGAGACAGGACTAAGATGTTCGGGAACGCAGCATCAGAAAGGAGTGAATGAAACCACATAGAGCCAAAGCCAGAGGCCACTAAAGTGGCGTTCAGAGCAGAGATGCCGTCTGCCGACCCTCCCATGCCCACGCATTTTAGAAAACTCAGCTTGTTCATGACAAACAAGCCTTTCTGCACCATCTTCTTCTACCCCCACCCGCCCCACACCTTTGGTCACCCCACCTGCTGGCCCAGACCGTAGTACCTAGAGTGGGGCGCCCTCTCCCCGGTACGAAGCTTCCCTGAGTGACTGCCTCTGCGTTTTATATGAATGACTGCAAAATCCATCATCCGACCCCTCGGTCCTTGCCTCCAAGGCCTTCCACCACTGCCACTAATTATTTGTGCTATAAAGTCGCATGTGGAAACAATCTAGAGGATCTCCCATCAAACCGGGCTGGCTGGCAGCTCACACGCCCAGGCTGGAGCAGGCCTGCCTCCCCTTTTAAACAAACACATTAAGTTAATAACAACACCGACCACGTTTGACAGCCACGTTTACTAATTAATTCTCATTTGTTCCTTCTGTTAGGAAGGGGGTAGGACTTGCCCAGTTTACAGAAGTGAGGCTCCAAACCGATTTCTCTTAAGGTAGCACCACAAAGTTCCTGGAGAATTTGACTGAGAACCTTCCTCCCTGTTCAGCCTTGCCCTCTGAACTGCTGGCCCTGTGTACCTTTACCATAAGCTCCCCAGAGGCCCGTGTTTGAGATGAAGAAGATCCTAGAATCTCCGCCTGCTCCCTCCAGGTGGGGGCCAGCCCAGCCCCTTGACAAGAGCTGAGCCCCCCCACCCCGCCGCCGCCCCCCTCACAACCATTCCTTCCGTTCACCAGGCAGGACCAGTGCATACAGGGATCTCATTTCCGTCCTCACAAGCTTTCCTAAGGAGGCTTGATTATGATCCCTGTCACAGACGAGCAACCCTGGCTGAGAGGTCAAATGACGGGCTCAAGATCACACAGCTCAGAAGCAGCAAGACCTTTTGCCTCACCCTTTGCCCAGGGAGGACTGGTTAAGAAATTTGTTCCAAGTGATGTAACAAACAGCTTCCCGGAGAACAGAAGTCCCCATGCCCAGCCTTAGGCTCTGACCACAGAACCCGCCCTCTCTCCCCATACTGGCCTCCACAGGCCTTTGGGCTCTGAGCATTTCAGTGATGAACTATTTGTAAGCTCTGAGGGACGGAGGGCAGACGCATTCTTTGGATAAAGAATGCTGCTGCCTGGGCCAGACCCCCCGCCCCCAGACTAGTGTCTTTGGGTCTCCACTAGACTTCGACCCCAAGTTCACGGCATCACAAGGTTAGGAATGGTCATCTGCCCACTCCTCTTGCCCGCCACTCTGTCTTCTCTCCCTTCTCTAACAGGTACTGAGCATTTTCAACCTGCTAAGGATTCCACCAGGACCAACCACTGACATTCTAGATCATGTTTCGTTCTTGCAACAATCCTACAAGGCATGTATTAGTATGATAGCGCTGGTTTTACAGATGTGAAACCCGAGGCAGAGAGCTTTTTTGTGTGACAAAGGTCACACGGCCGATGTGCAACCCCCTGGGATCTGCCTTCAGACTCCAGGGTTTGGACACCTGTCTCCAGCTGATAGGAGACACCTCACACAAGCCCCCACCTCTCACCCTCTCATCACAGACGGTGCTGACCTCTCAGGGCCAACGGCCCTACAGTCACATTTTTCAGCTCCTCATGGCCTGCGAGGCTGGATGTAGTCATGTGTCATTTTTCAAGGAGACTCGGGGGCTCCCGTGCAGAAACCAACACCCTCACCCTCTCCCGGCTGCCAGGCAAGGGCTGAGAGCCCCAGGTTTCTGAAGTTGTACTAAGAAAAAAAGGAAGCGCCCTTGGCTTCCTGCTCCGTCTGAGGCTGGCTAACCACGTCCCACCTGGGACCAGCATGGTGGCCAGGACCCAATGAGTAAGAATACCACCGGGCTCTTCTCGAACCTCAAACCTCCATATTTTCCTCAGGCCTCACTAAGGACCCGCAGCCCTGTGACCAACAGCACCGTGTGTATCCTCATGATACCTTCCTGAACCAGAGGGAGAGGGGTGGCCAAAGGGACCCTTCTCCTTCTTTAAAAGATGAAGACACTGCGTCACAGAGGGGAGATTGAGTTTGCCAGGACGGAGTAGCAAGAATGGAAACTCAAGTCCCATTAGCTGTGACGGGCCACAGCCCACAAGACCCCTCCATTCGGCACCCAGGTCTGAGAAAAAATGAATGAGTTTCTAGGTCTCTCAAGGCAGCCGGACTAGAGGTGGTTCCAAGGCACTCGTTTAAAGAAGGGCGGAGGCCCTCGTAGGAAAGAGCACGAGAGCTGGCCTGCACAGTTGGGCCTCGATGTGCAGGCCCGCGTGCCTTCCCCTCCCCGTAACTGCACTGCCTCAAGATAACAGCCCTGGCCTCCTATAGACTCCGCCTTTCCTCCACGCTGGGATCCCAACGCCAGATAAGGAAGATACCATTTGCCTAGAGAGCTTGGTTTTAACCCTTTGCTAGCCCGCCGTGCAGGCCTCCACAGCAAGCCCCATGTGGGGCATTTCTCTCCTCCTTGCCTGCCTCAGACGGATCAGCTCAGCAGAGAGCAGGTCAGAGGGCCCTGCAGACGCCAGGAGGCCTGTTTCGTGGTAGCTGGCTCCAGCCCCCTTAGAGGATCTCCCCAGCCTGAATCTGGGCCTTCGAACCTCCTTTGAGAGAGAGCCCAGCAGATGAGCAAGGCCTGAGGGGGTAGCCAGGCATTCTGAGTTCCCTCTTCACAGCCCCAGCTCCTAACTCTGCCCTTCCAGGCTCTTTCCCCCAACTCCTTTCCCTCCACTGGCTTCTACGACCCCCTGCCCAGCCACTTGGTCCCCTCATTCAGGCCCATCCAAGAAAGCCCCTAGGCCTCACTTTCCTCCCGCTGGTGGATGGCTTCCGTAGAGAGCACTAGAACTGGAAGGACCCCAAAGAGCCACCATCGGCCTTTCCTATATGAGGAAACCGTGACCCAGAGAGGCTAAGTGACAGGTCTAGGGCCACCTTTGGGTGACAGCAGAGCCAGACTGGTTTCCAGGAATTCAAGAAATGTTTGTTCCCCGAACCTGCACACAGAAAATCAAATTAAGATAATTGGGACGGCAGGTGCGGCTAAGTGGAGAGCAAGGTTTACCCATTTACAGATGAGGACACTGAGGCCCAGAGAGGAAAATGGGGCTTCCCAAGGCCCCACATCCACACTGTTTGTTAGTGTCATCTCTTAGAGACAGACTAAATGGATAAGAGGTCCCTAATCCTATTGGTGACAGCTGATGTCCAGACAGCGTGATTTTGTAACCTCAATTAGTCACCTATTAACCAGCAGCTCTGAAAATCCTTCTGCAGGGCTGGCTGCCACAAATCCCTCCAGCTGTGCGGTACTGTACAGCTCTCCGTCCCCAGAGAGCTTTTCCCTTGGGGACTCAGTTCCCAAGTCCAAAAAGAAAAAAGGAGTAAGAGCCAGATAGTACTTTCATCTTTTAAAAACTTTAATGAAGAAACTTCTAAATTATTTGAGTGGCCAATCACTAGTTGCCTGGAGAACTCCTGCTCATTGTCCAGCTGTGGGTACCTTGGCACTAGAAGGCCTGGCTTGACATCCCAGCTCAGGAACTGTGTGCGCTTGGTCAAATTTCTTAGTCCCCTGGAGCCTCAGTTTTCTCATCTGTCAAATAGGAATATTACCTCCCTTCCCACCTTTTTGTGGGATTGAAATTAGAAAATGGACATAAAAGAATGCTGTGATTTCTAAAATTTTGTACAAACAAAAATTATTATTATTTTTTTTTTTTTTTTAGAGTGGAGCAGGGGCAGAGGGAGAGAGAGAATCTTAAGCAGGCTCCACACCCAGCACGAAGCCTGACACAGGGCTCGATCTCACGACCCCTGAGATCATGACTGGAACCAAAATCAGGAGTCGGACACTTAACCAACAGAGCCACCCAGGCACCCCGTAAAATTATTCATTATTAACGTAATATTCTGCTTGTGTCTGAGAAAGGCCCTTCGTGGGGGAAGTGGGGGGGATTAGGCAATTCAGCCAGGTTGCTCCCATCAGCCTGATTTAATGAGCTGCAAAACCCCAGTCATTGAAGAGTCTCTCTCATTGTGCCTGGCTTGTTCCATCAGCTCTTTCGGAACCCAGCAATCCCCAGCTCACCCACCAACCCTGCGATCCCCAGCTCACCCACCAGCACGTGCCACAGTTCTTCTCCCCAACAGCTGTCAGACCACACTGACCACAGAGGACAGAGCATCCAAGGGCTCCCAGGAAAGTGTTTACCCCTTGCCTTCTCCCACTCCCAGGTCCCCTCCACTGGGCCAGCTGGGGAAGCTGGCAGGGCCCAGCCCTTCCCTGCACTGGTGTCAGAGGGCACCAGAGGGCGGCTGACCCCCTCTACTTCTTGCAAGCAAAGTAGAGTTTCCAGTCCTCTCCGGTGGGTTGGGGGCTTCCTACAGGAAGGCTGGAGGGGGCTTCGGCCAGTCTGGGGGCAACAACCCCTTGGTACCTCCCATTTTCTGAACCCCACACTACATCAGAAGGAGGGGCAGGAATAGCATTTACTAAGCCTCTGTTATGTATTGGGCATTTTGCCCACGTTAGTGCTGCTTCCCACAACCCAGAGACATTATCTCTCCGTCGAACAGATGAAGAGAAACAGGTTCCAAGATGCTCTCCACAATCACACAAGATGGAAGGGACGGAACAGAATGTAAATCTAACATTCTCACATCTCGGTGTGGTTGTGGGGGTGGATTGCATCCCCCACGGTCATTTCCTGAGTCTATATATAGCCCGTTTACT
Source organism: Ursus arctos (assembly GCF_023065955.2). Taxonomy (NCBI): domain Eukaryota; kingdom Metazoa; phylum Chordata; class Mammalia; order Carnivora; family Ursidae; genus Ursus; species Ursus arctos. Next base: position 31,340,050 of record NW_026622930.1, on the reverse strand, counting down.
GGAGTAGATGAAAAGAAAAGAAAGCCTAAAATTCTATGGACTTCTGGATTTTTTATATCATTATCTCATGATAAATACTGGAAGTAAATATAAAAATAGTTGCTGTTAGCATAGATATGTTTAATTTTGTGTTACCATCTCAGTAAAAAACACCAAAAAGTTTCCCTCCTAACAATTTCCTGTTCCAAAGTAAGCAGCTAAGCATATAAACAGCAGTAACGAATGTTCAGTGACTTACTGCGCCCAAAACCTTGTACAGGAATCTCTCCTTTAATCCACCAACAGCCTATACAATAGCTCCTCTTGTTACCTGTTTTACAGACCAGGAAACTGAGGTGTAAAAGCGATTTCCTCCAGGTCACTGAGGTGGTTAGAAAATGTGCACCCCATGGTCTGATGTCGGAGCCTGTACCCTGACCCACTAAACTTAACGTTACCAGCTCTGGGACTTCCTGGCCGGAGAATAGAGCTCGAGCCAATGAAGGTACCTAGTGTGTGCTAATCGCAGAGCGTCTATAAGCTCTCGATAACCAGGGAAGGAAAGGGGAGGGGAGGATGAGTAGGGGCAAATGGATGAGTTGCTGACAGGTCTTGGGGGAGACTCACACACATGGAAGGGTTGAGTTGACCATTAGCAAGGTATTCTGGATCCTTCTAACTGCTGCCTTATGAGGGCAAGATGGGGACGGTGGGTGGATGCAGACAGCTTCAAAGGAATGGGGTGCTACCTGGGTGAGCTGCTTCAGAGGTGCTGACCCCTCAGGACAACATCACCAGTCTGTGTCATGTCACACCACCCAGGGCTAGGCTGAGGGACCAGCAAGGTGCCTACCACAGATGAGGCTGGGGCCAAGAGGAACCCACGGGAGGCAGCCCCAAACCCACAAGCATTCGGGGAGCACTGATGCTGGAAGGCAACCAGCCGAAGCTGACAAGGGCTCTGCCCCAGGAGTTACCAGCTAAGCGCATCTCAGAAATGACTGTGGTTCTCATTTCTCTGTAGAGGAAAATCTCCTGGAGTCTTTCTACCTCCCACCCCAACCAGTCCACCATTGCTCCCATTTTTTTCCTCCCTCCAGGTCCTCCTTCTTCCTTCTCTCTGCCTGCCATGACCCCCCCCTGCTGCCTCTGAAGCCTCATCTCTCACTACTGCTTCCTTCCCACCCTGGGTCTCATGAAACACCACGACTTTCTTTTTCCCCCGAATATCCCACTTTCTTTCTCCTCCCGAATGCTTCCACCTGCAGTATTTCCTCTGCCTGGGATGCTCTTTCCCTGTACCTCTCTCAGTTGTTGAGACAATGCTGCTCACCCTTCAGAAAGTCTTTCCCAGCCACCAGGAAGGTTAGGTGTCTTCTAGGTGCTTCCATAGCACAGCCTGCCTTGGCCCATGCTTCACGGAATCACTTAACTGCTTTGAATCTCCATGAGGGCATGGACCGTGTCTATCTTTTTCATTACTCTGTGCCTATTCCCAAGCACATAGCAACTGCTCTTTGATGGTTTTCAGCTCCTCAGATCATAGTACAGTTCAGACTCCATTTATTTCAGGGGGCCTGAGGGATGCAGGGCAGAAGAAGCAAGGCAGGCAAGATTTGGATTCGCTCAAGCAGGTTCCCATAAGGCTTGTTGGGGCTGGAGATCTTCACCCAGGTGCCCAGACACCCAGGAAGCCAGGTGACAGGCAGAGTCATCATGCCCACTGCTTTTGGGGTGAAAGGCCCTACTCCATGTGTGGAAAGCCTTGTATTTCAGCTCAAGCCATTGTCTAGCTGGCTTCTTGCAGGAAGTCTGGGGGTGGGGCTGGGAGGTAAGAGGAGATCTATAAGCCATCCAAACCTCAGGCAGCTGAAAGCAAGTCTCAGTCCAGGAACCCCGCACTGCCTTCCACCCACAAAGCTCCTTCACCCCACCCCCAGAGATCAGCAAGAACCCAAGCTTAGGTAAACAAGGCCACAGGAAAGCAAGCATCCTTATCTGTTATCAGTTTTCTTTCTCCAGCTCAGCCACTTGGCTGGAACAGCAACCAGGAGGTGGGAGCTGCCCGGACTCCTCCCCTTCTCTCCCTTATCTGTTCTCCCTGGCAAGCTTCTCCTCCCCCAGGACTTGAGCTCCCTGGGGTCAGTGCTCCCACCAGCTGGAGAAGAGAGGCAGGTCCTATCATAACAACTCAAGTCAAGGCCGAGTCTCTGATTGTCTGCACTGGGGAGCCACCCTCCTCCCTCCTTCCTTCCCCCAGGTCCCCTCAGGATGGGGTCACAGATGTGTTTATCTTGTTGGAGGAGATGGGGAGGGGTGGCGGGCAGCAGTCTGGAAGTTAGTTGAAGGATAGGATGTGGAGAGCCCATGGGGTCTGAAGCCCCGTCTTTGACACCTAGAACAAGAGGGTTGGATTTTGGTCCTCATGATGTTCAAATGTCCAGTTGGAACCAGATGGAGGAGAGGTCGTTACGTACAAGGTCTCTTCCTGCTCTAGAATTCTGTGACAACCATCTAGAAGGCTGTGGGAGGAAGGTTGTTGGCTGGGGTGAGTCTGACTGTCTCCCTGTCTCCTCTTCGGATTTCTAATTACATAAGCCTGGTACTGCCCCAGAGAGAAGGGGCAGCCGCTAATACTCTCCAGACTGTCACATCATACCAGAAGCATTCCAGCCTGAGAAAAGAACTCTGTGATTCTGAGACATAAGATTCCATGAAATGAAAATATCTGAGCCTCATCCCTAAGAAAATAGATTGTTATACTTCTCACACCAACTGAACTATGAGGAGAAGGGCGAGCTCCTCCTTCTCAGCCCTCCAGGTGCCCTTCCCTTCCCCCCATGGCATCCAGGGGTCCCTGGAACAAGTGAAACAGGGAGAGTGGGTGCACGCCGCAAAGGCAAGGCAGATGGGGATACTGATGGAGTGGGGCCCCTGGGATTTACAACAGCACAGTGAGAGCCAAGACCTGGCCAGGTCAGGGTGTTTGGGATGGACATGCTCCCTGTACGAAAATAAACAGAAGCCCTAAACACCCCAACCAGACATCAGGACATTTAAAAACTACAGTTCTGTGGAGGTTCATTTTATGGAAATGAGAGGGATAAATGTATGCCTCTAACCTGGTGCTGGAAAGGAGCCCCAGGGAGAGCAAGAGGTTGAGAAGCCAGCTTCATGGCTAGTTTAGGGGTAGGCAAACTACCATCCCCCAGCCAATCCTGGCCCACTGCCTCTGTTTGCAAATGAAGTTTTCTTGGAACAGAGCCACACTCGATCATTGACATACAGTCAATGGCTGCTTGCACCACAACAGACTTGCATAGTCGTGACAGACAACGTGTGATACGGCGTGCAAAGCCCGAAATAGTCAATGTCTGCCCTTTCCAGAACAAGTTTGCTGACCCTTGGGCTGGACACACTGCATCCCAAAGCAGAAGGTGAAGTCCCAACTCACCCGGATCCATCAGAGACACACAAGTTCTCTGAGTGTGTTCATCTCCACACCCAAAGAGGTCAGAACATGGCACCTGGATACCCCTTGGCTGAGGCAGGGAGGGTTATATTGCATCTTGAATCCATTTATAATTCATTCAGCAATAAACATACATTGAGGGGCCTGTTCTTAGCCTTTGGGATATACCAGTGAATGAAATACACTTGTCCCTCCAGGAGCTTCTTCTCCTGGACGGGTCTATAACTCCCTCCTAAGACAATTGTCCACAACTAAATTCTGAGGTCTCTACACCTCACAAGAATTAGTGAGGCGGACCCCAATTATGGCCTAAAGCAGAAACTGACTTTTAGGACCTTTTTTGTGGTAAATTTTATTATTGTTCATTAGAGGAGAACTATCCTTTGCTCTCCCAGGAGAGTTTAGGCTCAGCCATATGACTTGCATGGGCCAATGAAATGTGAGCAGAAGTGACAAGTTTTAAGGATCAGTGAGTGAGTCATCGTGTCTCTTCCCTCTGCTATGAAACTGTCAGAGTCCCAGATCAAAAAGTCCCAGCGTTTGTCCATCAGCCCAGGAGTGAAAACCACGGAGCAGACCTACAGCCAACACACAACAGACACGTGGTACACTTGAAATTAACCTTTGTTATCGCGAGCCACGGAGATTTTGTGGTTATCGCCACAGCATAACCGCGCACACCCCGACTTCATTTCTGCACACTACATGTGTCCCAGCCCAGCTGACTATATGTTTGTCTTCTAGTGCCCCACGGACTCTCACTGCGGAAACAATCACCTGATTCCAGCGGATGACATCAAATTCTCCAGACTTCAGTACCTTCCAGCACTCTTCCTGTACAGCGCAGCCCTCCCCGTAGACTTCTCACTACGTGTGGGGCGCCTGCGTGGCTCAGTCAGCTGAGCGTCTGACTCTCGATTTAGGCTCAGGTCATGATCTCAGGGTCTTGAGACCGAGCCCCCCATCGAGCCCCATGTTGGGCTCTGTATTGGGCTCCGCGCTGAGCGTGGAGGCTGCTTAAGGTTCTCTGTCTTCCTCCCGCTCTTCCCCTCCTCCCCACTCACGTGCTCTAAATAAATAAATAAGTAAATAAATAAATAAAGACCTTTCATTAAGTTTGTTACACTCAGAGTACCCCATACTTCTTTTTATGACTCTTAAGGGACAATGTCTTGTGGATCTGGGTTGTAATAGGACATTTTTTTTAAATAGGTGGGACCATCTACCTCACACTTTTACGTCCTAGCCTGGAAATTCTAGGTGAGGCCACTGGACACACAAAAACGACATCCGTGTCCTGATCTGCCAGTCTTGTGAGTTCAGAATCATACACGTCAACCTTAATTGTGCTTTCCATGTAGCCAGACCAGATCTGCACATGTGGGCCCAGCCAACTTTCCTCCTCCTCATAGGGTCTCCTGTTGGCCCCTTTGTCCCATCTCTCCGTGACAGGCAGTTCTCCCCTGTGGTCCACCATTCTTGTTCTTTGCTACATGCCCCTGTTTCCTGTCAAAAACGTGTGTCTTCTGGGCTTCCGCATACCTTCCTCTGGCTGTGTTACATCCCTGGCCAGCCCAGGGCAGGCTGCAGATGCCGGGTGAGGTTTCTGAAGCTAGAATCCCCAAGCTGGAAAGATACGTGTGCTGGTGGAAGAATAGCGGGGCATTTACCAAGGCCAGGATTGGGGCTGCCCCGTGTGCCATTTGTCAGGAAGGAGGCTGAGATCTGAGTCAGTGTGGGAAATGGGTTCTGACCTTTGGGGCTGGCAGACGCACAGAGCCACTGGCAGAGCAAGATGGAAAGGCCAGGGGTGTGCCCAGTAGGTAGGACAGGTGAGGAAAGAAACAGATTATTGTGATGCCAATAAGGTACCGGAAGTTCTGCTCTCCTCCCAGCCCACAGCTCCCCCTTCCTGGGAGACACAGAGAGAGGGGTTCCGCCTCCTGGCCTTCCTGGGAACCCAGGTAAGCCAGCTGTGGGAGCACGCCTCTGGGAAGGGGAGGGGGCAGGATTAAGGGAGAGGAGGCGGGGCTGCTCTGAGCCTGTCCCTGCTCTCACCCCGCTGCAGATCCCTGCTGGGTGGCACATCCCAGGGCAAGGGCTCAGTCCCGGAAAGAGGGAGGAGCAATGGGCGGGTCAAGGTGAAGGCCCACCAGGAAGCAGATGGGGTAGAGACAACCGAAATTCTCCACCTCTCCCTCTTCCTCAGCTAACAGGTACAAAAGCCCTCTGTAAACTGTGAGACACCATGCGAGTGGGAAGCATTGCCATGGCCACCATTGTTATTCCTTCTCCCTTTTACCCCAGGGGTCAGCCCAGGTCTGTCAACACCAGTGCTCCATCTTTCCTTAAGGACGCGCGGCCCCATTCCCAGGCTTGCAGGAAGCCCTGTGGTCTGTGGCATTCGGAGTTCTTGCCTCCCTATATCACTCCTGGCCTGGAGGCTCATCCTTTCGTACTGCCCACCCAAGTCCCCATTTCTCCTGAAACCACACCTCATTCACACTTCTCCTGCATCCCTTCCCATCCAGCTGGAGATCAGCTGGAGGTCAGCAGTCACCAGGTCTGAACCCCATGCTGACACAAAGAGAGGTGCCATGTGGGGGATTCCAGGGATGGTTCTCAACAAAGCCCTGAAGTCCGTCAATTGTCTTCCTTGTCTTTAGGCCCCAGCCCTTTGTCCCCAGGCTACTACCTTCTCTGGCTGTCCCCAGCATTGAGCTTCACTGCCCTGCCCCACTGTGGAGCCCACTTTTCTTAGGCAGCACCCCAAACCCCATCCCTTTACTGGCTTCCTCAAAACCTACCAATTCTGTGAGCCACCCTCTCAAGCTCTGCTCCCCTCTTAGGGGCAGCCCCCTAACTACCACGGGACCTCAGTGGATGCTTAAGAAGTATCCAGCGCCATGCTGAGTGATGTGTGGCTATACGTGGGACATAATCCTCACCTTCAAGGGAGTTAAAGAAATAAACACATACCTGGAGAAAGATAGTCATTCAAGGCCTTGGCGGCCATGAGTGGAGCTCTATGTTCTATTCGTGGAGGTCTATGTAGTTCTGTGCAGCTCAGATGTGGGGCCCAGTCCTTCATGGAAGATGAATTTCATCTGGGCAGAGAGGACGGGTAGGCCTTGCTGCCCTAATACATTCCAGAGAGATGAAACTCTATCCTGTTTGTGAAAGACCTCCGGGGCTGAAGTTTTCATGGCAGCCCAAGAATCAGCAGGCTGATTCAGCCATTCACTCAGCCGTTTTCCTTTTGGCCTCTACCAGATATGGCTGTCCACTGCAGCCTAAGCTCCCCACTTGGCTCCAGGAGACGGACAACAGCTGCTCACCAGCCCCAGGGCCATTGCCCTTAGTGGCCGAGAAGACAGGCGGTCGGGGAGCACCGATGTTGCTGAGCTGAGGAAACAAGGCCAGATGGGCCTTTCGGGAAAAGGCTGAGTGAACAGTCATCTGATATCTGCCTCTGGTTTCTGTGACTGACAGACACTTAATTAACCACTATACCAACAAGGGGGCGGGAGGTGTTTGGGGTTCTGCTGCAGACAAGAGAATCCCAAGTGTTCTGGGTTAGTGAGGATGGTCGGGAATGAAAACATGGCCTGCTCGTGGGAGGAGATGGCCCCACGGTCCCGGGGCCATTGCATTTAAGCCTCCACACTGAGGAAGCTGCAAAATGAGTGTAGTTCTGTCGTGGCCTAGGGCATGGACCCAACCAGGGCCACTGAGGGCCGGGCCCGTTCAAGTGCAGGAGCGGGGAGGGTGCCCCCGGGGGTGCTGCTCACAGCCCCAAGCCCCAGACCAGGCTTCCTAAGAGAAACACAGAAAGAGCCAAGTGGGAAAGGATGTCATCTTCCTGTCCTGTCCCCACCCCCTCCCGCCAGCCTGTCACAGGCCATTGTTTACTGAGCACTTACCGCGTGCCCCTCATCGTGCAGAGACCTCATCTGACCCTCCCCTGACTCCCATATCAGACGTGTAACCCCCACTGCAGACATGAGCAAACCTCAGGAGGCTGTTGTTTTTCCCAGAGTCACACAGCAAGAAGTGGCCCAGAAGCCCCCGCGTGGACCTCTGGCCCCATGACTCCCACAGCACCTCATCTAATGCCCACCAGCTCTCCGCGAGGACATTCACTCTCAGGCTCTGTGTTTCACAGATGAGGCTACTGAGGCTTCAAGGGGTCAAGGCCTTCCCCAAAGTGACACAAGGAGCAAGAGGGCAAAGTCAGGATCGAACCCCTGGCTTTCCAGCTTCTGAGCCCACTCTTGGTTTCTTGTTGTTTTTTGGGTGTTTGTTTTTTTAAGATTTTATTTATTTGAGAGAGAGTGAGATAGCAAAAGCAAGCAGGAGCAGGAGGTGGGGGAGAGGGAGAAGCAGACTCCCACTGAGCAGGGAGCCCAGCGGACTCTGGGATCATGACCTGAGCTGAAGGCAGATGCTTAACTGACTGAGCCACCCAGGCGCCCCCAGAGCCCACCCTTGTAATCACCAGTCCTTACGGCCTCTGTCCCATCCCCCACACAAGGAGCAGAGAAACAGCCTATTTCTTCCAAAAAGAGTCACCTTCTCTGAGGATGATGTGATCTGTAACATGAAAACGCACTTGTGGGAAACACACCCCTGTAGGGGCCACGCGGCAGTGCTCCCGCAGACACAGGTGTGAGCTTGGCAAGCACACAGACAGGGTAGCCCCTCACCCCACACGATTAAGTGGACTGGGCTTTTCATCTGCTGCCCTAATTTTAAGAACAGATCCCTTTTGAATGTCGTGCGGGCACGGAGCACGGAGGAGTGGGCGATCACCATGCTGTGCTTATTACAGGTTCGTTGTTACTGGGTGGGGAGAAAAGCGGCCTCGGTAAAGCATAAGGGCACACGTACCAAGAGGCTGTGTCCCCGACACCAACAAGCTGTCACAACAGACAATGTGCTATGAGAGAAACTCACCTCACACGAAGGGAAGGAAGGGGAGCTGCAGGAACACACCCGGACCTCCAAGGAAGCAAGGTGGCCAGGCCTGCTGCGGCCCTGCAGGGGCCCCGCCTGGGAAGTCTGGGGAGGGCCGCATCTTCTGACTTGCTTCCATTGCACGACCTCCATACTCTTCCTGGAACTGTCTCTTCAACCCAGGAAGGTCCACCTGACTCAGCCGTGTGAGTCGTACGAGAAGCAGCCAAAGAGGGAGAAACAGACCCGTGACAAAGGGCCAGCTCCGATCCAAATCCCCTCAGCCACAGAGGACTGAAGACCTGGCTTTGTTTCCTGAGCTTCCACACTGCCTCTCCCCCACGGCACCGGCACGCCTGCGGGATGGGAGTGAGGACACACTAGCAAGTCAGGCTCCCAGCTCGGCTTCGAGGTCCTGTAGACACAGGTCCGGGGCTGCTTCAGGCCTGGGCCCAAGCAGTGGAGGCAGAGAGGGAGCTCTGGGGGAAGGACCGCTGGAGCAGAGGAAAGCAAGCTCTGGCCAGGCCCCTCCTCTGTCCTGTGCCTTGTTAAACAAGACGGAGTAGAACTCGGGCCTCCCATAAGCCCCTCACCCACAGGTCTCCACTGCAAGTATGAACAAGGGTCCTCCCTGTGGCCCGTCCCTCTCAGGTGGTCAAGCACCACATTTCTCACTCTATGATTCCTTGCACCTTGGTCTCTCAGGCTTTTCTCATTTATTTAATTTTCCCCGGTAATCTCTATACCCAACGTGAGGCTTGAACTCACGACTCCAAGATCAAGAGTCACGTGCTCCTGGGGCTCCTGGGTGGCACAGCGGTTAAGCGTCTGCCTTCGGCTCAGGGCGTGATCCCGGCGTTATGGGATCGAGCCCCACATCAGGCTCCTCTGCTATGAGCCTGCTTCTTCCTCTCCCACTCCTCCTGCTTGTGTTCCCTCTCTCGCTGGCTGTCTCTATCTCTGTGGAATAAATAAATAAAATCTTTAAAAAAAAAAAAAGAGTCACGTGCTCCTACGACCGAGCCAGGCAGGAGCCCCAGTCTCTAAGGCTTTGATTGCCTGCGCTGTCATTTAACTTTCTGTGCGTGTCAGTGTTGTGTCTGAGAGCGAAGGGCTGGGTTGTATGCATAGCTGCATTCCCCGTAATACCCACGGGCACATAGTAGGTCTCAGCGGTAACTCAGGGAGCATCTGTACGGGACATGTTAGGCCCCGTCCTATGTTCCCTGCTCTCCCCCACCCCGCCACCACAGCACCTTCTCTCTCGGGTTGTTTCTCTGCCTCTGCAGAGCCCTGCACTCGTGTCCGCCCCGGTGGGGAGCTTCCTTGCCTAGCGCTGTGCCTGGCACACAACTGCTGAGCACTCATCCACTTACCATTTATTCCATTCCTTCCACCATTTGTGTCTTAGGTATTTTGTACACATTTCTTTGACTTTTATTTTTTTAAACTTTTATTTTTTTAAGATTTATTTATTTGACAGAGAGAGAGACAGCCAGCGAGAGAGGGAACACAAGCAGGGGGAGTGGGAGAGGAAGAAGCAGGCTCCCAGCAGAGGAGCCTGATGTGGGGCTCGATCCCAGGACCCTGGGAACACGCCCTGAGCCAAAGGCAGACGCTTAACGACTGGGCCACCCAGGTGCCCCACATTTCTCTGACTTTTAAACTATAACTCTGTAAGATGCCATAAGTTGGGTATTCTCCCATTTTACAGATGGAAAAACTGAAGTTCGGAGAAGTCAGCCGAGGACACCCAGCTCGTAAGACGCAGAGGTGGGATTCAAACCCAGGCTTGCCTGGTACAAAAAGCCAAGCTCTTTCCTGGGGGCCCACTGCCTCCTGAGCCTCTGCCGTCAGCCCCTCCGGGCCCTGTGGGCGACAGGGGCATGTCCCCCAGTGTAGGGAGCCGATCTCTCTTGGGACCCAGGGAGAGGTCTCAAGGAGCTCGAGCCTGGAGCTTTCCACCACTGGTGCTGGGAGTATGGGAAGCGGGTGTTTTTCTTCCTTGTGGCCAGCGTGGCTGATTCCTACAATGTATCCGCCCTGGAGAATGACCGGAAGAAGTGGCATCCGGCTGGTGCAGGGAGGAGCCGGCCTCTTCCCGCCCTACGGAGGAGGGATTTTTTGCTCCAAAGCAGCAGCTGCAACTGCCTCAGAGGTGCCCTTGGACAGGGAGGCAGGAGGGTTTGGGTGCAGAGGCCGGATCCCGCCCCCTGCCTGCTGGGGGCCTGGCCAGCTTTGGGACCTGCCATCTGAAAAGCTGAAGGGCCTTTTTGCTTGCTGACATTTGACCTGGAAGCTCCCAGGGAAAATGACACTGGGGCCCAAGACATCTCCTGGGGGAGATGCGGGAGCTGATGTGTAACCGTCACTGAGCATCTCCTAGGCCCAAGGGGTTGTCCGAGAGGGACTCCTGCCTTTGCCACGTACCAGCTGTGCGACCTTGGGAAAGGTACTCCATTGTGCCGAGGCTGTTTCCCCATCTAAAAACAGGAGAAAAACAATCCTTATCTCAGTGGGTTGCTGGAACACTAATAAAATATAAGCAAGGGGCTTAGAACAATGCTTGGCACATAATGAGTGGTCAGCAAGCGTCCAACAGCTATGTGTTCAACAGCATGTGACGGAGCAGACACGGCCGCTGGCGGCAACGTGCTTGTCCATCCATTGCTCCCCATTTGCGGATGAGAAAACGGACACCGAGAGCTGGAGGGAAGATGGGACTTGAATTCAAGGGCCTCGTTCCCCTCCCCCTTCCACTCTCTGGAAGGCTCCTCACTCTGTCATTCTCACAGAACAGGGAAGTCACACAGCTGCTAAGTGGCAGAACCAGGATTTCCTCCCAACCCTGGGGAACCAGAACTAGAAAGTGATGAGTTGGGGGTACTTAGGACATTCGCTTCTGATAGAATTTATTTAATTACTTACGGTTGTCTTGTTTGCTATTTAATAATGGCTGTGTTTAACAGCTGACTCACAGAATTCCTGGAAATTTAGCAATCGGCCCTCTTGAACCAATACTATACGTGACCGATTACGTCTCAGGGCTGTGGGAAAAGTAAAGAGCCTGGTAATGTCAGCGTCAAGCAACAGTGTGCTGGAACCAGCTGTGGGATCCCGGGCAAGTTTCTTAACCAGCGTGGGCTTCAGATTTTCCCCAGCCGTAAAATGAGGCTGTTGTGACAAAACATATGAGAAAATGGATTTGAAGAATCAGCCAGGGCAGGACCAAGGAGAGGGGAGGAGCCTACGGTGCGAAATTCAAAAGGCACTCTCTCTCGGGGTCATGCTAGTGCGAGGCTGGCACCGTCTGTTCCCTTAAGTTTTATATCCTAGGCGCCTTGGTCGCCTCACCCTCGTCCCAGCCCTTCTCCTGGCACATAGTAGGTACTCAATGTTACTATTACAAAAGTTTCAAAGTGGGTGTAATCTAACAGGATAGACTAGAAGAGTTATCTAACAACACATGAGAAACACAAGAACTCAGGACATTGTCCTGGGGCATATGGTAGACACCCAGCAAGGCTGTCAGATAATGAGGGCTGTATTTCAGCAAATAACCCCCACGGCCTGCTGAGGAGACGGAGCTCTCTCCAGAAGGTCCAGGGCTAGCTCTGGAAACAGTTGGGGCAAGCAAGAATTTCTTTGCATTAACTTGAAAGATAAAAACCACTCATCTTCAAAGTATACTTTGCTGCATGGGTAGCTATATGTTGTAGTATTATTCTCCCCCCAAAACTTTTCCAGTAAAGTTGACACCAGTGGAAGATGGGGTGTGGACCCATGGTTTCCCAAGCTCTTTGACACCCCATGTGCACCAACTACCCAGAGGCAGTGATGGGGTGAGAGAAGGGTACTGAGACACTGGCCGTACCCACCAGGAGACGGAAAGGCTGAGTGAGCAGAAGGCAATGAGAAGAGTGTGTTTGCAGAGCGTATAGGGAAGGGGAACCAAGGTTTGCATTAGGGTCTCCAGAGAAACAGAATCAATAGGATACATGGAGATAGAAAGAGATTTATTATTAGGGATTGGCTCAGAGGATTATGGAGGCTGAGAACTCCCACCATCTGTCACCCGCAAGCATAAGCCCAGGAAAGCCAGTGGTGTGGTTCCAGTCCAAACCCAAAGGCCTGAACCAGGGGAGCCGATAGTGTAAGTTCTGGTCCCAGTCTGAGTCCAAAGGCCCTAGAACTGGGGGGGGGCCAATGGTGTAAATCCCAGCCCTAGTCTGAAGGCCTGAGAGCAGAGGCACCAATGTCTAAGGGCCAGAGGAGATGGACGGGCCAACTCAAACAAAGAGCAAATTCTCCCTTCCTCCAACTTTGTGTTTTAGTTACGCCCTTATTGACTATTACAGTGGGCACCAGCGCCGGTGAGGGCTCTCTTCTTTCCTGGGTCTACCAATTCAAACGCTAATCTCTTCTAGAAGCACCCTCAGACACACCCAGAGACCATGTTTTCTCAGCTATGTGAGCATCTCTTAGCCCAGTCAAGTTGACACATAAAATTAATCATCACAGAAGTGATACCATAAAAAAGTGGCTGGAACGTTCCTCAAGTGTGTAACATCTTGAAGGAAGACTACTAACAAATCTCTACTCTAAATCATTTCTCTTCAATGCAATATTTGAGTAAATTCAAGATTAATAGTGAGGTATCATGATAACAGCATTGTATTTGGAATTAAAAGACTCGATTTCCACTCCTTATACCTCCGTAAACTTGGGCAAACCATTTGATCTCTAGAAGCCTCAGTTTCTGTAAAAAATCCCGTAAGCAGGGACTGAGGTGAAGAAGGAGAGCCCAGCAAGGCAAAGAGTTGCTCCACAAATGTTCACAAAGGCTCCGGGCTGGTTGAGTGTTTGAGCATCCCCAGCCGGCGGCACCAAGAAGGTCCCTTTCGCTTCCAGGACGCACAGTGAGAACGGCAGGTGAAGCCGCTCACACAGATTCAACCTGACCCATGAAGGTCTGAACTGGGCACGCTCAGGTCACACCCAGCTGGTCCCCTGTGGAGATACTGCCAGATCCATTCTCCCTCCTGGGGTGTGAGGAGGGGCTTCCACTTCCCCACTGCAGATTGGATGCCTTAACATCGAAGGCGTTCCACGCCATTCAGCAAACCCACACCACCAGTGAACGGGGATGGGCCAGAGCCTCTCAGCCTTTCTTCACACAAAGTCTAGCTCTCCAGGCTGGATCTCCTCCCTCTGAAGGCGAGTTGGCCTGGGGTCTCCCTCCTCCCTGCCCACTCCGGTTCTGCAGACGCAGGCCTTGGGACAACACCCGAATTTGCTCTCTTCTGAGCTGATGGTGCTGCAGGAACACAACAGGGGGTAGCTCAGGTAAACTGAGGAAGAGCAGTGTGGCGAAGGAGAAGAAGCCAGGGGCCTGCGGGAGGTGTGCGGCGCGATGGTGGGGAGGTGGGTAACCAAAGGCGGACGTATAACCCCAGGCAGCCTAAGAAATACTACTGCTAGGCACCTGTCCCCGCCACCCCCCACCCTCGCCCTGTCTTGACAAGAACTATGATTCCAGTCAAGATAAACAGCAGGGCCACACTGACGCTCTTTGACTTGCCTTTTGTAAGTGTATTTCTTTTGCGTTTTACATACAGAGGTGAACTACCACCTCCCGGTGAGGTCGCCTACGCTTGAAGTACGGGCCAAATTTCCCCAAGCTTAAGAGTAAACGTTCCGTAAGGGTTGGTAAGCCAAGAGAAGCAGTAATATCCTACGTGATCCACTCACCTATGTTTCTTCTATGAAAGTATCTTAATTTTGCTTATTAGCCAGGCAAGTACAGGCTTTAAAAACACGTGTTCTGGGGCGCCTGGGTGGCACAGCGGTTGGGCGTCTGCCTTCGGCTCAGGGCGTGATCCCGGCGTTGTGGGATCGAGCCCCACATCAGGCTCCTCCGCTGGGAGCCTGCTTCTTCCTCTCCCATTCCCCCTGCTTGTGTTTCCTCTCTTGCTGGCTGTCTCTATCTCTGTCAAATAAATAAATAAAATCTTAAATAAATAAATAAATAAATAAATAAAATAAAAACACGTGTTCTTTGCTCAGCTTCACTGTCGCTGCGTGTCCCCGTCCAACTCTGGATTCTCTTTGGAGAAAAATAAATGAATTTCATACTCTGTCCTTTCACTCGGGGACGCGCGGCCATGCTTCATCTCACCTCCTACAGCCCCCTCTGGCCTTCCACCAAGTCCCGGACGTTCGTGTCTGGTTCCAGGGCTCCAGACCCGAAGCACACAACCTCCCTATGGCTCGTATCTGCCCCTCTCTCTTTCAGGGCTATCCGTCAGTGCTTCAACCGGCTTCTTAAAGGGGCAAACTTTATCTTCCGAAATTTTTTTTAAACGAACAAACTATCACATGCTTTCAAAAACAGTTAGCTGGTTTTCTTTTTCAGTTCCCGACAGGACCTCATCAGGCAAAAGAGTGACAAAGAACCAGTTTCTCCTTCCTGTCAAACTCTCCGCCCCCCCTTCTGTATTCTTCCCTCTCCACCCCCACCATATAAGTTAGAGTTTCTTATCTGCAAGCAACAGAAATAGGGTCTGGCCAATTCCAGCAAAATAGAAATTCACTAAAAGAATACTTCATACTTCCCATAATCTGTGGGAGACCTAGAGAACCAAGTTTGAGACTCGGCAGCCAGAATCTACCCCCCTAATACACACCTCAGGACTTGTCCAGTGAGGACACTGCTGCCACAGGCACTGAACCCAGCTCCTAGTCCCACAGCCAGAACGGCCCCCCGGAACTCACACCACCTCCAGAGAGACTTTACTGATCACCATTTCTTCACATCACTAGCTCCTTTTCTTTTCTTTTTTTTTTTTTTAAAGATTTTATTTATTTATTCGACAGAAATAGAGACAGCCAGTGAGAGAGGGAACACAAGCAGGGGGAGTGGGAGAGGAAGAAGCAGGCTCATAGCAGAGGAGCCTGATGTGGGGCTCGATCCCAGAACGCCGGGATCACGCCCTGAGCCGAAGGCAGACGCTTAACCGCTGTGCCACCCAGGCGCCCCACTAGCTCCTTTTCTGAGTACAGGGGCAGGTGGGTTTGATGGGCAAAGCCCAGGTCATAAGCCCACGGCCTGGTGCAAAGAGGGGCCGGGAGAGGGAAGACACTTTCGTGTCTTCTGAGGGGGCGGGCTCTGCTGCCTCCCAGTAGGCCTAGGAAGGCCTAAGCATGGGGAAAGGTTCAGACACTGGCCAAAAGAGGAGCAAAGGTGGTTTACGTCCACCACTCAGCTCATTGCTGCTTTTCCCACCCACACAGAACCACTGCCTCCATAAGTAGAGGCTTAATGTGCTATCCCTCAGAAATAATTGCTTTCTTAAAGATGACCAAAGAAAGGACAAAGTTTAACAGAAAGCATCAGGGGAGGGGACATTATAGGACAGAGACGTTCCCACACTTGATCCAGACAGCTTCTGACTCCTACTATGTCTAAAAGACTAGAACAAACACTGGTTTTGATTGTCCACCAGACCACAAGATGCCTAAAGGCATGGGACATGTGATAGATCATTTGTAAAAATGGCTACAAATGTTCCTCTCCTCCTAAATGTGAGAGCCCCTCCCACCGAGAGGCAGAGCCTTTTTCCCAACCCCTTGCATCTGGGCAAGCCTGATGACTTGCTCTGGCCCACGGAGGGAGGTGGAAGTGATGCTGTGTCAGTTCCAAGCCTAGGCTTCCAGAGCCTTCGCCTGCCTACACTCCTTCGCTCGGAGTGCCGGCACAGCCATGAGTGCAAGCCGCAGCTCGCCTGCCTCGGGATGAGAGACTGTCTGAGACCGGCCAGCCCCCAGCCCACCTTCCAGCTGGCCTCAGCCTCACAAGGAGCACAGCTGAGACCAGAATGACCCAACTAAGCCCAGCCCAAATGGCCCACCCACCCAATTGTGAGCTAAATAAGCGACTGCTATTTTAATCCACTAAGTCGGGGGGGAGGTCTGTTATGTAGCCAAAGCTAATTGATACGGGACAGGTGTAGAAACTCTGCAAAGCACCCCACGCCCCAGACATGGAGCTCCACCTACATGGACAGAGGGGGAGTGGCGGGGGCGTTGGTGTTCCCCTAAGTTCCCTCACCCTCCCCATGTCAGTGCATCCCTGTCCATCCGCCAGCTGTAGTACTTGTGTCTCTGCCTGGGGGGCTCTCTTTGGCCACCCTCCCAGCAGGCCAGAAGGGCCAAGTGACCCTCAACCCGGGACTGAGGGGTTGGTGTACGAATACCCAGCTTCCTTGCCCCTCTGAGGCGTGTGTCCTTTACTGGATCCTAGATCCTCCCAGCAAGATCAAGGTCCGGCCAACCCAGTGATAACTAACTTGAAAACAAACCCTTTATTGGCTGCCTGGCCTTCTCTGACTCACTTCCCCACTCTCCTACTGGGGCTTCCTGGGATCACCTCTCAAATTAACTACCAGCACGCAGATCCTTCTCTGGGGGTTTCCTTCTAAGCCACTAAGACCAGTGGGCACGGAGCTGAGGCTTCCACACCCAGTCACCGCTGCCGTCAGCCTTTACCTCTGCTTCCATGCTTCCACGGCTCCACTCCGGGAGCCAGCTGCATAGACACTGCCCTCGCACCCACCCCCACCGCCCCTGTGCACGAACACCCCAGGACAGCCCCTCACAGCGCCTTAGTGGCTTGAAGAACCATCTCCTTCACCCTCTGGCTTTGTCAGCAGTTGCGGCTTCGTCCTTCACTCTGCCGGCCACCAGCTGTCTCAGCTCGTGGTCCGGAGGGTGAAGGTGGGTGGAGGAGGAAAGACGCAGAGACGAGGAAGAGCCAGAACAGAAAGGTGTGGGGCAGGCGGGGCTCTCCCGCCCATCTAGCTCACCCTGCCCAGATCCGGCAGAAGGCCCCAGCTGAGCCCCAAGCGGGATGGCGGACGCAGACGAAGAAGTTGAGCAAACAGCCCTGGCCCGCGGGGCCCAGCGCGCACATTCAGAGATACTTAGCGAGAGCCTCTTAGCACCGCGACCGCTCTGGGTGCTGAGCTACGGCGCATGCGTGTACGCGCACACGCGACATGTGTCTAGCACCCCAGGCCGGGGCTATCTGTCTTAGAGAACCACGGCACAGAGGAAGCAGAAGTAGGAATGGGTTCTGGGGTCCGGCAGGCCCGTATCCAAATCCTGTCTCCACCCTCAAGTAGCTGTGGGACCTTGGGCGTGTTGGTGAACCTCTCTGTTTCCCCACTCTGAGACGGGGATAGTAGCAGTACCCATCTGGCAGGCTTGTTGGGAAGGTTAAGTGAGGTAACCCCTGACACGTATAAGCCCTTAATAAACCTCAGCTATTAGGACTATTCTTAAGGCGGTACCTCTCTGTTATACAACCTGCCGAGTTTCCCGCAAACTGGGCTGGCACGGGGCCCAGCAGGATTGTACATGAGTGAGGTCGGTGGGCTAAATTCCTCCAACAGCACTGCCCTTTGTTTGCACGTTCTTCCCCTCTATGAAGAACTGGGCTTTTTCCTGTTGCCTTTTTTTTTTTTTTTTTTTTTTAAACACACAGCCCTCTTGGGCTTTTATTTTTCTTACTCTTAGTAGGGATGGGAAT
This sequence comes from Ursus arctos, assembly GCF_023065955.2. NCBI lineage: Eukaryota > Metazoa > Chordata > Mammalia > Carnivora > Ursidae > Ursus > Ursus arctos. The sequence continues at coordinate 31,322,054 of NW_026622930.1, read as the reverse complement.
ACAGAGAAATATTTCTCTACCATTGGAGAAAAAGGTGTAGGAGGTCCTGGGGACTTACGGGGAGTGGTAGGGACGGGGGCAAGGCTGACAGCACAAGCCCTGTCTTAAAAGACTCTGCTTAAGAGAAAGACAACTATCATATGATTTCTCTCATCTATGGAACATAAGAACTAGAATGATCAGTAGGGGAAGAAAGGGATAAAGAAAGGGGGGGTAATCAGAAGGGGGAATGAAACATGAGAGACTATGGACTACGAGAAACAAACTGAGGGCTACAGAGGGGAGGGGGGTGGGGGAATGGGATAGACCGGTGATGGGTAGTAAGGAGGGCACATATTGCATGGTGCACTGGGTGTTATACACAACTAATGAATCATCGAGCCTTACATCGAAAACCGGGGATGTACTGTATGGTGACTAACATAATATAATAAAAAATCATTAAAAAAAATAAATAAATAAAAGACTCTGCTTAGATCCATGTGACTGGCATCTCAATCGATGCCAGAGGGGACTATAAGTCTCCCCTGGCCAGGGGTACCACGGTTTCAAGAGATGCCAGAAAACTGGGTTCTTATTTTTTAAATCTCTTGATTTTTAAATATTGGCTCAAAATATTTAGAAATACTGTGTAAGGCACAGTACATTTTCACGGGCCCAAGGGCTGACTCAAACCGTGGACAGTGACCTTGAGACCTCTCCATCTTTTTACCACGTCTAGGTCTCTGCAGTCCGAGCTGTTCGTGACACAGGGCCACCGTGCTACCCCGCTCCAGCGGGTGCCACTCACATTCAGTTCCTTGAGACGGGTGGCTTGGAGCAGTTGTAGGGACCCTCCCGTACCCCCAGAGCAGGCCAATGTGGAGCTGCAAGCTAGCCTCTTTCCAGACAGACACCGGTCCTCGCCAGCCTCTCCCTCCTCTGGCTCTTTGGCACTAAATGTACCACCCAATTCGCAAAGAACCAGAAGCCGCGCTATCCCCCCATTATCTCAAGCTAGTCTTTTGTTGTGTCAGCGTAGAATGCCATCAGAGTACAAAATCCAGTCTCGTTAATGGATGGCTTCATTCATGCACGCCTTACCTCCCCAACTGAAATGCAAACTCTTTACAAACAACCATCACATTTTCTGTCTTTTCGAACCATTAGAGCACCTTTCACGCTGTATTAGTACCCAGTACCGATCTGTGTGTTGATGGATTCAGCACAGAGGTAATTCTGACTTTGTGGCTGTTGTGGGTAGCATGTGGGTTAACGCTTCAGGATACAGAAGAAATCTCTTCCAGAAACACAAAGATAGAGGACTATGTAGGGAAGAAAGAGGAATATGCAGAGGCCAGTCCCAAATGTATCTACCAACAAAAAATTAGCCATCTCTGGCCTTGCTCATCAGCACATGCCGGCAGCCAGAAACAGCTGCAGGGGGCTGCTTTCTTTCATGGTGTCATTAAGAGGAGCTTATTTTGGGGGCACCTTTGTGGCTCAGTCGGTTAAGCATCTGTCTTAGGCTCAGGTCATGATCCCGAGGTCCTGGGATCGAGCCCCACGTCAGGCTTCCCGTCAGGAGCCTGCTTCTCCCTCTCCTCCCCGCTTGTGCTCTCTCTTACTATCTCTGTCTCTCTCTCTCAAATAAATAAATAAAATCTTAAAAAAAAAAAAAGTAGCTTATTTTTAATTTTCTCACCAGTAAAACAGAATCATCCAAGCTTACTCTCCACATCCTAGAGAGGCCGAAGAGAAGGAAGAATGTACAAACCTCTTCATAAAGTATATTTCAAATCAGAGATTATTAGGTGTATTGAAGCTGAGCACATTGTGAGGTGGCTACAGTATATCAGGGAAAAGCATCCTCAGTTGTTAATTTGTGACTGGGTTAAACTATCTATATTTAACCTGGGGATTATTTAATTAAATAGTCACCTTGGGGACTACCTGCAGTCCTTGTAATTTGTTATGTGGCATAAATAATCCATTTGCACTTGTGTTTACTCTTCACTTCGCAAAGCTACTTAGTTGGGTGGGTTTGTTTTTTTTTTTTTTTTCTGTTTTAATAGCCCTAGAACCCCTAATAAAAGGGAGTTGAACAAACGGTTTGAGAACAGAGGAGTGAGTACAAACACAGAGTACTTGAATCACGAGGTGGTCCAGCTGGAAAGAGCCTTGAGACAACTGAATCCAGCCCTCTGCTTTTACAGAGGAAGCAAGCAAGACCCCAAAAGTTTGGGTGACTCCCCCAAGGATATGGGCAGCGAGAAAGTCTCTGCCCGCCCGATCCCCAGTGCTCACTCTACTCTCCCTCAGCTCCTTCCAGCATCTACCACCACGCTCCTGAGGGGCCTAATCCCGGAGGATGAGGGGCTGGGAGGCTCAGAAGCTAGAAAGCCTTTACCAATAGCAAAACTGTATCCATTCAGTATGTGCTGAGCGTCTGCTAAGTGCCAGGAGATGCAACGCTAGGGACAGAACAGGGAACAAGGGTCCAGGTGCCTGCTTCTCCAGATTGACCTTGGAGTTTGGCAAGATGATGACCTAGCAAAAAAAAAAAATAAATAAAATAAAATAAATGAGTGTGACACTTTCAGAGAGTGATAAGTACTAAAATAGTAAACCAGGTTGTCCAACAGGGTACGGAGGAGGGGGCTGCCTTGGATCGGGTGTCAGAGAATCACGATGCCATCTCCCTGACTGGTGGGCGGGAGAACACGGTGGGGGCCTGGGAGGGAGGTCGGTAAGCCCCTAGCGTTGGTGTGAGCATTACCAATGACAGGAAATTCCCTACCTCCAAAGGCCAGCTCAGCTTGTTAAACAGTTCTTTCCTGAAATGAGCTGAAATCGACTTCCCTGGGACTTCAAATTCAGTAACTCATTCTCCAAGTGTCGCAGAAGCGGGTCAGCTAACGATGTGAAGCAGCGTGTTCAAATGCAAAGAACGATCCTAACATAAGACAGTTGCTTCAATGTTTTGATTTGAAATGGTGTGTTTGGGAAAACACAACATACCGAGGCGATGACTTGCATGTTCGCATTCACCCTCCAGTTCGTAGAAGTGCTTCCAACCACAGCTTCAAAGGAGGTTCCGACAATCAACTTCTAGAGTCCTGGACCTGCCATGGGAGTCACCTGACATCATTCACAGGACGCACCAACTCCCTTCTGCCTAGAACTGTAGCTGGGGCTTTCGAGCATCGACACTGCTGGCCCTGGCACCCCATCATTTGGCATGGCAAAGGAAGTTTGGCTCTGTGCGTTCTGCTTTCTAAGATATTCGTGGAATCATAGAACTGAGAACTCATCTGGTCCAACCCCCTGATTTCAAAGACAAGGAAATGAAAGGCTGGAAATAAGAAGTGGCCACTCAGGTCCATCAGCCAATGTTGGCCAGGGTGGGACTTGTCTTCTCCAGCCTTCCAGCCGGTCGAGGCACCCCTGGGCCGTGGTACTAATATAGAATCCCAGGTTCGCTGTCACGCTGGCGTGGACTCCCAGTCCTCCGGGGGTTTCTAACGTATGTGTAAGAAGAGAAAGCCCAGCTCCCTAACCCCCTCTGCATGCGGACCTGCAGTCCAGGAATCCTCGTGAACATCTGACCACGTACCAAAGGGGCTGGGCGCCCTGTTTGGCTTCGATGTGCGCTGTTCGGTTCGTGGGGGCCGTCGGCCGTGCAGGAAGACTCGGCTTTAGCTCCAAACCCAAAGCTGCAGGATAGCAGGAAAGCAGCAGAGGCAAGGACAACACAGAAACCAAAACTATTTTGGCTTTTACTTGAGTCCAAACCAACCGCCTGGCTGCCCACAATGCCTCAGGGTACTCAAGGCTGGGCAGTAAAATGGTCAGGAACACAGGAAGAAAGAGGCCTGAGGAAACAGGCCTTTCGGAGCCAATCAATGAACCGCCCTGAGCCCTGCCCTCCTGCCCCCAGCTTGAGGCAATTGGGGGACGTTTTGAGGAGGGGGGCGTGGGAGATGATGGACAGTGCTTCCTTCCTTTGCCCTCACTGGCTTCAGGGACTGGCTGGAGCTCAAGAACCTACCGTTTTTCTACCTCTGACCCCTGCATTAGCAGGAATACATGACTTTCTTGGGCGGACGGGGAATGCTGGAACACAACTGGATAGTTACAGGCAGCGACTCTCAGAAAAGGAAGCACCATTCCAAGCAACTATCCGGTGCCTTCCAGAGGAGCCCCCGAGGGCCCACGTTCAGGTGGACGGTAAGGCTGGTTAGAGCGTCATGACCTTAGCCCTGAGGAGGCTCCTGCAGGAGCCAGGATTTCTCCGCCGTCAGTCATCAGGCAGGATGACACCCTCGGAGTGGGAAAATAGAATTCCCTGCACCACTAGCCAGGCGGCAGCACAGCCGACAGCACAGCCCACACGGAGACGTGGTTTTCACAGCAGCTGCTGCACTGAGGGCAATCCCGGTGCACTCCCCACCACTATTGTACCTCAGTTTCCCCATTGATAAAACAGGCAGAAAATGAGCCTTCCCTCTGCTCACCACCCCGACCCTCTGGGCTGTGGAGAAGGTAACCAGATAGGATGGGCAACATCCCAAGAAAGGACAGGCTGAGGGGAGACATATTCTCCATGCCTGTGGGTCCCCAGGGGAGAGTGAATATTAGAACCCAGACCTGCTGAGTGACCTCTAACATCTAACATCTAACGTCTGCCTCCCCACTGGAGCGTGGGGGCTGAGAGCTTGTGTGGTGGGGTCAGGCAGACTGGGGTGGCAGCTCAGTCATGTACAACTATGTGACTGGGAATACTGACTTCTTCTGGAGCCCGGCTTTCCCCATCTGGAAAATGGGTCTAATAACAGCACTTGCTCATAGGTGCTGTCAAGTGAGACCGTGTGATGGAGGGCCGAAGCTGGCATGCGTAGTAAGTCTCCACAAACACGGAGCGGTGTTCTTATATTTATTATGTACATTTTGAAGAATCACCTACAACAGACACACCACACGTGATTTCAAGGCAGGACCTCCGGAAGGTGGGCCGCATCGGCAAAGCGCACCAGGTTATGACACAAAAAGATCCGTGGAGGAGGGGCTCTGTCCCTCCAGAGGGCCACAAGCCACTCCCACACTCTCAATGTCACCTTTGTCCAGGGGCTTGAATCCCCAAAACTCCTTCCTCTCCACCTCATGAGATTCTCACCACAGCCCCATAAAGTGGGCACGGTGTGTTTCCTGTACCCATGCCGTGAGGGGAAAAGGAGCCCCAGAGAGGTTAAGTGACTTGCCCAAGATCTCGCAACTTGTAAGTCCCTGAGCAGGGTTCCACGTCCAGGCCTGTCAGCCAGGGCCAGGATGAGAGGGAGGCGAGTGAGGTGCCAACAGTGCCAGGTTTCAGGAGGGACCATCCTGAGTGAGCGTCTGACGTTCTGCCCTGCTGCCTGAGCCCACCAAGCCTTGGGCCCTTCCCAGAGCACGGAGGCTGCAGTCTCCACACCCTGCACTCGCGGAGCTGCCCTGCAAGAGGCTGCCCCCCGTGCTTCGGGTGGACTGTTCTACTGGCTGAGCTGGATATCTCCCTCAGGCAGGATCCAAGGACATTTTCCCAAAGCCTGAATACTGGGACCAAGTCCCACAAGAGTGGAATGGAACAGAGGTCAAAAGTGGTGCCCTGACGGCCACGTGAGACTTCCATGCACCCTCGAGCCTGAGGGCCAGGGAAGGCAGGCTGGGCCGGGCAGGTCCCTCGGAGGCCTCACAGCCCCCATCAGCCTTAGGGAGAGATGGGCCTGGACAGGCAGGCCACGTGGGTGAATCCCAGGACAAGGATGCTGGCCTGCCCAGCCACGCTCTTCTCTCTCCAGCCCCTCAGAGCTCAGCCAGGCTCCAACTTGGCCTCCCTCTACCTCACACAAAGTGTGGGAGGAAACAACTAGCCACAGGAGATTAATTTTGAATCTGCAAAGTGAAAAACCCTTCCCTAAATGCGGATGATTGTATTTCCTAATTAAAATTTTTAATTTGCTAATTAGCTTGCTTGCGTCTGGATTACCGTGTATTGAGCTGTTCTCAGGAAGCAACACCTGTGCACTGAGGGGTGTCCGGGGTATCAGGCAGCTCCGTAGGCTTAAAAGCCGACGTGCCCGAATTCAAATCCCACTTCACGTCGGCAAATTACTCAGCTACTCTGAACCCATTTCCTCCTTCTATAAAAAGGGACCAGGAACAGGACCGACATCCTCAGGTCGTGGCTGTTACAAAAACCAGCCACGACGTACTGAGTGCCTAAAACAGGCAAGGAATTCATTTCATTTCATTTTTTTTTGTGCATGTCGCTTTTCTGGAATCTGTAGGAACACATAACAACGCTAGAGGTGTTACGTGTTTGTGGGACTCACACACAGTAAAGTGCATGGATCTTCAGCACGCGGCTTCGCGAGCTGTGGCGCGTATGAGCTCTATCTTCTAATGGAGTCTCTGTCATCATAGATCACTTTGGGCTGCTTATGAACTTCATATAAATGCTGTCTTTTGGACTGGCTTCTTTCCCTTCACTTTATGGGGTTTTTACGTTTTTTTAATAGAAGATTTTATTTATTTATTTTTGAGAGAGAGAGCAGAGGGGAGGGGCAGAGGGAGAGGGAGAAGCAGATTAAGACATAGGACTTGATCCCATGACCTTGAGATCATGACCTGAGCCGAAATCCAGAGTTGGCTGCTTAACCGACTGAGCCACCCAGGTGCCCCCCACCTTAACTTTATGTTTTTGTCATTCATCCATGTTGCTGTGTTTATCAGTCATTTGTTTTTTACACGGCTGTATAGTATTCCACTGTGTGACTACACCACAGCTTACCCGTTGAACTAGATGTAATTACCATCGTCTCATCGTCCTCATCCCATCTTGCAAATGAGGAAGCTGGGGCTCTAAGCTGCTTGCTAAGTTTTTAGCCGGAGGTCATAGAATGAGGGTGACCCTGAGCAGGGATTTGAACCCATGGCCCTCTGACTTCAAAACCAGCTCCTCGCCCAGGGCAGCAGAGCCTCCCATCCCCCGGAGCACTGGGGTGGGTAGAAATGAACTCTGTCCCATGTGGTCATGACCTCCTTCTCCCTGAGGTACAAGTGGGAGTCAGGGGGCAGCTACCTGATTGGCCCCAGGTGGTGAGAAAATTGCCTCAGATCTGGCCGTTGCCAATATTTATTTTCACTGTGCCCCAAGCTGATGGCGCAGGTACGGTTGTCACTCCAGGCTCTGTACCTTGAGACCTGGCCTTCGCCAGCATGTCGAAATAATTGCAAACAGCCTAACCACGGTGGGAGCACCCTCATCCCCTGACCAGCAGCTGGCTCTCACGGGCAGGGGGAGGGAACCTGGCCTGGCATGTGGACAGCCCCTGCCCTGGCTCCTCAGAGACTAGTTTCCCACGACAGTAACTCAGTTGTAACCCTTTGTGACTCCTGCAAAAGCATTGTAGGCTTTTAGGCCAGAAGGTTTTCTGTAATCCAGGCTTTATCCCACCAAAAGGTGGGTCACCACAGGGACTCCTAGTGCCGGCTTGACCTCAAGAAAAGGCCAAGGTTCTGTCCTGCTTCCCAACTCTTGGGGTCCCTGCTGGTGCCCACCAGCCCAGAAACCAGCCTGAGAAGGGCCATCCGCAAGGCAGCAGGGGGAGGTGAGGAGCCTGGGTAGTCTCCCCAGCCCCCTCCCCCTCTGAACTCAGGCACTGTTTCAGGCAGTCCAGCCAGACGTGATTAAATGGTTGGCTACGTGCAGGGGAATGAGATCCCGGGGAAGAAGGGCACAGGGCCAACTCCCCAGGTGGCCCTGGGGCACCCTTTGCTCTGTTGATCATTAACAGAAGCCACCCCATGGCAGGCAGAGAAGGGGAAAGTCCAAGGGGATGGCCTGCCCCTCCTCCCAGGCACTGTCCTCCAAACATGCCAACCCTAGGCCGTGTGGGACATGAGATCATGACACTGAAGGGGTGTGTGCAGAGTCATCTAATCCAACTGGCTGCTTCTTGCGCCCCTACAAAGTCTCCACGGGCCAAGGGAGACGGGAACTGACACCGGTCAGTTTGCAGTTACTATGTGCCAGGGACTGGGCCAAACGTACTCAGAACGCCGGCCGGTGACATGGTGGTGAAACACAACGAGGGAGCTGGCCTGCCTGGGTTCAAATCCCAACACTGCGAGCTGTGTGACAAATGAGTGAACGTCTCTGCACCCCAACTGCTCCATACAGAAAATGAGAGACGCTCCATGGGGTCACGTGAGCATTTAATGAGCTCACACACACGAAGTTCTCAGACTACCTGCCACTTATGAAGAGCTGTCACTGCTAACCGTTCACTTGATTATCAGTCGCCTCTTGAGATACAGATGAGAAATCCAAGGTTGAGTCACCTGCCCAAGGCACAGCTGACACAAAGGGAGCTGGGATCTGAACCCAGGTCAAAGGGTTCCATCTCCCTTCTTCCTCCATGCCATGGAAGCTTCCTCCTGCCATGACTCTCTCTGTCCCTTTGGCAACCAGGGCTTCATGATCCAATGGGCTGCAAAACTATCTCATGTCTGCTCCTTTCACCAGAATGCCAGTGAGGTACCGTATGCCCCAAACTTCCTCCTGAAAATGAGGCTTCCTGGCCCGGAGAAGTAAGTCATTGCTCAGTGACCAAAACAGCTCATTTCCTTTTGCTGCTCCAAGGAGGGTCAGACCATGGGTTGCCAGGTCAACAGCCACGGAGGCCCTGCCCTCATGCGGACCCCCAAACCAGAGATGCCCCAAGGTTGGGGACAGGAGGTGGGGAAGTAGTCTTGGTGTAGGCTAAGCTTACCTCCAGCTATCCCTACATGGCTCCTGTCCTCCCTGCTGTGGAGGAGCTGAGGGGTGGAGGTCTCCTGCCAGCTCTGGGCTCACACTTTCCGGAACCCCCACCAGCCTAGAGCACAGGCCCATTACCAAGGCCCCTCCATCTTCTAACATCCTGGAAGAAAGGGCCTAAAAGTCTCCTGATGGTTCCTTTCCCACATAGCTTTGGACCTAACTCCTCCTGTACCTTAAAAACCTAGATGGCAGAAAATCCAATTTTGTGGTGATAACCGTGCATGCGCCTGGGCGGCTACAATCGCAGACCGTGTGTTTCCCATGGAGATACTTAGGTGGGGTAAAGGGTCAAGGTTTGGGGATGGAGAGCTTCCCAAGGCCATGGGAGCCTCCCCTTGCCTGGACAGGCAACCCCCACCCTCCAGGAGTCAATGCTTCTACCTTTGGTATCACTCAAGGGACCCACTCCAACAGAAGCAATTCTGGGAAGGCTGGTGGGTATGTGTCACCATGAGCTAAAGCATTAGAAAGATGTCTGCCATCTGCTCATCAAGGTAAACAATTAAATGTCTTTTTGCCTTTAGTCAGTAAGGAAGATCACATGCCCCAACCACCACCATTACCACCCAACACACACACACACACAGACACACACACACCCCATTCTGTTCTTCAGGGCCGAGCAGCCTAGGTTCACTCCAGTCCCAAGGAGGGATGCTGTTCCCCTACCTCCACCAGCAGGCCCTGCCTACGAAAAGGTAATTGTCCCTTCTTCTCCCTCATGCATCTCCCAGCAGGAGCCTGCCGGCCAGGGAAGAGCTGACAGGGTAGATAAGGTAGGTCTTCCCGGACAGCCCAGCCAATGTGTGCTGCAGACCGGACTGCCTTTGGGAGAGGCCGGGTGGAGTCAAGATGGAAATTCAACTTACTTCCCCCCACCCCCACAACTTACTGAGTGCAAGGAACCAAAGGCAGCCTCCAAAAGCAAGATCCATCCCTGCCAACCCAAAAAGCAACTGCTCTTAAGAAACAGACTCAGGGGTTTCAGTAGGATCCAGCCCCGCAGGCAGGCAAAAACATCCCCTTCAAAGTGGTCATCTGGCCTTGGCTGCCATGCTTCTAGCCAAGGGGACCCCACTCGCCCCAAGATGACAACCCACATATTCTGCATGGCATCACGGGTGTTAACAAGACTGAGGTGGTGCGAACTCCTGAGGACTTCCTGTTATGACTGACCAGTTTAACAGCCACTTCCCCCTAAGAGCCCTCCAAATACAGAAGTGCATGTCAGCTCCAGGGGGATCCACCCCCAGCCCCAGGACTCTGGTTTGGGTCCCTGACTATCTCAGATGCTCCTCTCCAAGCCTGCAATGCTTCATCACACCCACCCCCGACAGGTGTTGACAGGGTAGAGTTTCTGGTCAATTTCATGTAGGAAAAACGAGCCTAGAAACACACAGAAGAACTCCCTCAAACCCAACTGGCTGGAGTACCATGTACTACTAGGTTCCCCCTCAGCACCCAAAGGAATGAAGACCACAGACTGGAGAAGACTAGAAAACTGTAGGCCTCAGCTTGTCTGAGGGTCCTCCAAAGCTGCCCGGGGTCCCAGGACTGGACGCCTGTCAAGAACCAACACACTGGGAAGATAATAGCGAAATGCGAGCTCCTTTGCAATCAATTTCCGTCCCATCCCCTCTACGCTGATACTTCCGCGGAGACTTCCGGCATCAACAGAGGGAGCTATATAGCCATAGGTTTAGCTCTGAGGAAGAAAAAAAAAAAAAAAAGCAACCAGTGCCCCTCCTCCCCCCCACCACCTGCATCCTACACAAAAGACAAAAACCTACATGCGAAGTCAAACCATAAGCCAAGTAAAACGAGCTTCACCATCCGTGTTTCTTGAAAAAAAACGGGGTTTATTGATTTTTAAACTGCAAATAGTCGTTACAAAAAGTTTTTTTTTCTTTTAAATAAATTCACACAAAGAAAGAGAAATAGAAAGCGACGGTAGTGACCAGCAAGAGGAATAATAATTACATTCATCTTAATGTGTGTGCCAGTTCTGTTTGCATTAACATTGGAAAACTCCAAACCTGGAATCCAGAACCTCAAATCTGCAATCGGAATGTCTTGAGATGGGCACGTGGAAGTCAAAGGGTTTCTTTTTTTAAATTTTTTTCCCTTTTAGAAGCCATACATAAGTTGTTTTCCTTCTGTACTGTCACAGAACTTTTACATACATTCTCAGTCCTAGCTGTGAAAAGGCCTAAAGAAGAAGAAACTCAATTTGCAGTCCAACACAAAGGGGGGAAATTTCTAAAATAAATAATCCAACAGTTTTTTGCATTTTTTTAAATTAATTTTTCATTTTTTTAAAATAAAATAACCAAAAAAAGTGTAAAGTTACAAAAAATGTCGTTGAAGAATAATATATTAAAACTGTGGAAAAAAAAGGAAAAAGACACGTCACAAAATTTTAAGATTAATATGAAGATCATAATTTAACATAAAAGAATATATTCTATGGATTTGTCATCCCGATAAATATGAACAAAATTAACAAAAAAAAAGCATAGTTTTGGCAATAAATACGTTTTGATAAGTTAAATAAGCTTTTTTATATTGATGTGCAGTGACAAGCAAAATTTTTGCTCTCCAATTTCTGAAAGTTATATGAAGTTTAAAACCCAGGGAAGAAAGCATGGCGTGAGTGCTCTAAGGACAGGCCTACGGTATTCTAGAGCAAAAACCATTACAGCTACTCTACGGGAAATCGTTTTACACAGATATTGTATGTGGAATGAATACCATTAACTGCTCACCCCTTACATGTTTTTTAGCTTTTCTCTCATTTTTTTGTTATTTTTTTGTTTAAAGATGTCACATATGAACTGGGGAACTTTAGCACCAAAATCAAGTCTCTCATAGTCCATCTAGCTTCCCCATCCTCCCCACTTAAAAAAAAAAAAAAAAGAAAGAAAGAAAAAATTAAATCACAAAGTCCCACTTATGTCACAATCTTCATCCACTTTTTCAGTCTTCCTTCCTGTAGACCTACACGAACCCAGGCAAGATTAGTCAACAGAGGTTCAGGTCGGGAAGAAAAAGGTTTTGAATATCAAGATAGGTTTCCCCAAAAACCCGAGTCTGGCAACAACTCTCCCTAGAGGGGTGCGGGGGTCATGGGGAGGGGGAGGAGGAAGTGTGTGGGAGGCTGAAGTAAGGGAAGGTGCAGTTGGGTCGCCAGTGGAGGGAGCTGCTGGTTCTGGGTCCCCTCCCCCTCCCCATGGGCAGAGGCTCCGGGAGGCCCACGGGTGCCCTCTGGCGCTGAAGAGGTAATGTAGTCACAGTGACAAAGTTAGATTACAAGGCACTAAATTGCTTCTGTAAACTGTTACTGCTTTTTCTTTTGTGATTTGGCACTTAAGGCTTAAGCCAGGGGGAAAAGGCATCTACTGACAAATATGGGACTTGTCTGTTCTGCGTGGTAAGTGGGCTATAAAATCGAGGAGAGGGGGGTTTCAAGCCAGAGGAAGCTACTGACAAATTGACTTGTCCTTATGTTGGGGGGGAGGGTTAAGAGGGGGGAGAGGGAGGGGGCATTCCAAGGTTCTGGGGGAAAGGGGTTGAGCTTAACCTTGTTAATGCAGGGGTTGTGGGGAATCAGATGGAGAGGGGGGTGAGGAGAAGGATGGGAGGGGTGGAGTAGGCAGGGGGTCCCTCCCTACCCTGGTTTAGTCATCTGAGATGGAAAGTCTGCTGAAAATGGGCAGGCGTCTTGAGTTGTCCAAGGTGGGGGAATCTGAGCCACTGTGGCTGCTGCTGGAGCTGCTCAGATAGCCCTCCTGGTCCGAGAGAGAATCCTGAGGGCTGGGGGGAGAGTCAAACATGTGAGGGGACTCGGACATGGGCCGGAAGAGGAAGGTGGTTGGGGAGCCACCCCCAGGCAGCCCCATGCTAGGGGCAAAGAGGCTCGCCAGCTCCTGGCTGGAGAAGGCGAAGGGGTTATTGGTGCCATCTGGCAGGGTGGGTGAGCCCAGGAGGTCATCGGCGCTCAGGATGGGGGGTGGGGTGATGGACGTGGGGCTGTCCAGCAGCCCCGTGGCAGCGGCGGTGGCAGCGGCACTGGGAAACCCAGCAAAGCTAAAGCTATGCTGGAGGCGGGGACGGTCAGCGGAGAGGTCCCGGGCCCCGGCCAGGGCGCGGCGCTCCTCGGCGTTGTGGATGAAGTGGCAGCGGGGCCCATAGGGGCAAAAGCCAATGGTGTGGAAGGTGCGGCACAGCTCCGTCTTGTACTTGGGGTGACGGGTCAGACTTCGCAGCTCGTGGATGCCATGCGCGAACTGGCACTTGTCCCCGTACTTACAAGCGCCGTTCTCCTCGAAGGGGCGGCACAGCTCCGTCTTGTAGCGGCTGGAGTTGACCTGGCCGCTGCCCGGCTGCTTCTGGGTGGGCAGCAGCCGCTCGCCCCCTTCTGAGAAAGAGCGGTCTCGGAAACGGCTGTCGCGAGAGCTCAGAGAGGGGGCCGGCTCACCCTTGAGGCTGCTGAGGAGCTGGTTCTGGTGGAATTTGGAGCTGGGCAGGGTGACCGAGTGCCTCCGGGGGAAGCCCCCACCGGCAGGGGTGCCCACCGCCTTCCTGTCCAGCAGGCAGCCCCCTGCACTGGGAGTACTGTAGTTGAGCATCTTGTTACCCTGGAGGGAAGAGAGGGAAGAGAGAGCGTGGTTAGTGACAAAGGCCATCCACCAGGGCCAAGAAAGGGAACCCCTAAGGGCAGCCCCCTCCATAAGCAGAAATGCCCCTTGTGTCTCTAAGGAACCATCTCTAACTCTGTCCTGACAAGCCCCTCCCACTCTTCCTCCCACAGGCCACCACCTAGCTTTACTTTGGCCCCATACAGAAGAAACCACAAAATGCTGACCGGGATGAAATTGTTATACACGCACCCTACTCCCTGCACACTCCTCGAATGTGCCCCCATATCCTGTCCCCAAACGTGCCGCGTTGATCCACAAAACAGAACTTCTTTACCTCCCAAACAGATTCCTCAGCTCAAAATATCTCATACAGCTCAGACTTCTCTAGATTCCCCTTCCCCCTAACAAAAACAGGTAAACCTCAGGAGACTATGAGTACCGCCCTTTTAATCAGTCCCTCCTGCACTGACACTACACCCCCCCCCCCCCCACACACACGACATGGCCTAAGACTCTCAACTTCCTCCTTCAGAAGTGTTCCCTTCCTTTGGCAACAGGTTTCCAGACCGCCTTTGCTTTACTTGCTGAGGGGCAGGGGAGAGGGAGGGGACAGGAGAAGGATGGGATTCCTAAAAACAAAATTCATTGCCCCATACTTGGGGAAGGGGTGCCTTCTACAATGATCTCCCCACCATTCTCGGCCCACCCCACCCCCTGCACTGGGAAGATGCCTTTGCAGTTAGTCTGGCTGCAAGGGCAGGCTTGGATAAGAGCGCCAGTGTTTAATCTTTAACGCAAAGCTGCAGGTGGGAAGGAAAAGGAAGCACCACATCCCCCCACCCGCCTCCTAGTCAACAGTGGATTTGGGGGGAGGGAAGCAAAGCCACCACAAACAGGTTTCTGTTCCAATGGGCCCCTGGTCACCTGCCCAATCTGTACCCAAGATTTGGAAAGGGTGCAAGCCGGGGACCTGGGAGTTGGCTCCCAGCCCATGTGGGTGTCATTGTGCAAATTCTAAAGTTTGTCCCTTAGGATCAGCTGCAGGGGATCGGGAATCTGTAACAGCAACCACCCCACGGAGCGGATTACAGGAACCAAGTTGAGAGCCGGTTCCCAACAATAAGGTTCATTTAAAAAGTCCTGCGGGGGGGGGGGGTTGCAGAGGGCAAGAAAAAGAGAAACAGATCAAAGAGTGAGAAAGCTGGGATGAGAAGGAAGATGCGCAGGGGAGCTCAGGGAGCCGCCAGGGCAACTGGAGTCTGGGAAAGCGCAAGGAGGGAAGGAAGCTGAAATTCAAACTTTTTTCATGTTGCTCTTCAGCTCCTCGTTGTCCCTGCACCCCAGCCCTGCAGCCCTGGGGCCCTGGCAGCTGGGCGGACTGGAGAAGCAAGCTGAGAAAAGAGAGGGACATGACCCGACGTGTTTAAAAGAAGGCACAACACTTTAGCAATTAAAAGTAGCCTAGCAGCTCCCCGATTTCAAATTGGGGAGAGGGGGCGAAAATAATTTAACATCCATAGGCTTTTGCTATGTACACTTAAACCGCACTCCTGGAACATTCAGTGTTTAAAACCTGCTTTTTTTTCCACACCGGCTGGCAAGCTACACCACTTAAGGAGGCCCCATTAAATCCTTGCTCGCAGAGCCCCTTGAGCTCAGGCCGGCATTTTGTTGTCGAGTCCCCCCACCCCCTCGGAAAACAGGTAAGCGGGCCAAACCTAGTCCCATTGTCACCCCAAAGTTTGCAGCACTGTAGGCTATCACAGAAGGAAGCCTGACCGCGCTGGGGCGAACCGAAGCCACACTGCAAACCCGTTTTGCAACATCCTTTTGAATCACAACTCTTGGCCTTTTTCTCGCAGATTCCCAGCCCTTCCACATCAGAGGGGGCAATCTCCCAGCAAAACGTCCTCCTGAGACTCACTTTGCCAAGGGGCGCCCCTGCTGACCCCACACAGGCTGGCGGTGTGACTGGAGAGCCTCGAACCCCTCCAGGCGGCGGCGAGACCCAGAGCGCGCACCGGGCAACCCGAGCCGACCAGCGAAACTGGGCTCAAGCAGCACATTAGGGACGACAGAAACACCGCAAAACTGCCCCAGTCTGCCAATGCCCCAAGTCCCCCGGGCAGCCCCGCCACTCAAACTTCTCCCCCCAAAACTCTAGTCTCCAAATTCCTATGCAGTCGCCGCGAGGACCTGTTGAAACTCAGGGTGGAAATGAGAGAGCCAAATTCCTTTAAACTGGGGAGGAAATGAGGCAGAAAAAAGACCCATCTCGCCTCCCCTCCTCTCCTCCCTGCTTTCCAAGACCTGAACTTTTGGGGGTTCTTTCTTTAGGCAAAAAGGGAAAACGAAAACTTTGAGAAACAAACCCTCCGCCCCACTTTACCTTGCATAAAACTTCGCTCAAGTCGAAGATGGTGGCAGACACGAGGGTGGTGGTCATCCTGGGCGTTCGCACGGGGCAGGGACGGGGATCTGGTGTGTCGCGAAGGTCTCGGTGCGGGGAAGGCGCAGCCTCCGGCTCTCCGATCTGGAGTCCCACACGCCTACTCCCGGCGCCCCTCGCCTTTCTGACTCTCCTCGGCCGCGGCGCGCGAAGCCCAATTTATAAAGTTCAGATTTGGTGGGCCGGGGGAGGAGGAGCTTTAAACTTATTTAAATGAGGAAGAGGAGGGGAAAAAAAGTTGATTGACACTGAAGTTGAATCAGCCATGCGGTCAAACTCGAGAAAAAAAAAAAAGAAACTTTCAAAAGGAAGAAGGGGGAGGGGAAACGAGGAAAGAAGCCTAAGAAGACGAGAAAAAAAAAAAAAAAAACCCAACTGGGAGACTCGCACAACTTTTTTTTCTTAAAGAGGAAAAGTTTCGAGTCCGCTCGCTCGGCAGCCCGGCGCTTGGGGCGCCCCTCTCTGGGGCAGCGCGGCGCGAGGGGGAGGGGCGCACCCCCCTTTGTCAGGCTGCGAGCGCGGCTCTGTGACATCACTCATTCCACCCTCTTCGGGGTTCTAGTTGTTGTGTTGTTGTTTTTTTGTCGGGCAGGAAGGCGGGCTCGACTTTCTCTTTTTGCAAGCAGGAGCAGAAGCCCGTCCTTAGCGCCCGAGCTGCGGTTTCCATCTTGAGCAGATCTCCCTGAAACTTCTCCAAGTGCCCCCCACAACTTACTCTTTTCCCGAGTTCTCTTCCTCATTCGGCTGCCTTCCGCAACCGGGCAGGGCCAGGAGATCGGGAATTTGGGACGCACAAAACGTTCAGGTCTAGGGGTTTTGGGGTTTTTTTCCAGCAGGACGTGGCGGAGGTAGAGTGGTGGGGGAAACTAGGCAGACTTTTTCCCCCGGGAGGACTGGACCGGGCCGGGCGGGGCTAGCGCAGCACGATTTCGCGCGCCGCACGCGTCTACACTCTCCTGCGCTTTGCAGCCGGACCGCGGGAGGGGGAGTCGCGGAAAAGACCACCGCCCGCGCGGATTGCTTGTTTGCTTAACAGGCCTGGGAGTGGGATTTATTTCACATATCCAACTTTAAAGTTTTTCATAAAGAAAACCCGAACCCTCATTAATAATACCCCTTGCAGTCCACCCCCCCGCCCAATTAAAAAAAATCATTAACGCATAACTTTCCACGCGCGCTCTGAACTAGGGGATACACACATGCACACACCCCAGATGCTTGAACAATGAAAAAAGTTACTTTGGCAAGAATGAAGGTAAAGAAATGGGGGGGGGCGACACTTTTAACTTATTGTCGCTTCTCCCCCGCCCCCACGGGAACGGAACATATGGCTTGTCACGCTGCGCTGTTTTGGCGGGATGGGGGGAGGAGGGTATGGGATCCTCGAAACCGAAAGCCCCCCCAATAGATTACTCCTTTTAAAAACTGTTCTATATTTACTGTTAGGTTCGGATGCCTCTCCATCCACCCAAATAAAAAGTTAACGCGTCGCCCACGGCCCCCCGGGTGCTGGAGCGAAGACCCAGGCGGAAATTGCGGGGCTCTGTTTCTTTCCTATTTCCCCGCGTGCCCGGCCGCCTCCTCAGCCCTCGCACGTTTCTTCCCAGCACTCGAGGCCGCCGAGTCTGTTATGAAACCCTGAGCGCTGAGTGGCTAAGAGCGGGTTCCATTGCGATGTAATTAGGTCACCCCATTATGAGCACGTTTCTTTGGAAAGGACAGGGCGGGCGGAGCAGAGCGCTCGAGTCGCGCTCTCGCCACCACCACCCACCCACCCACATACACACGCATTTTTATTACATTTCAGATGTATTCGTCAACCTCCGAGCAGACCCAGGGAAACCTTCCAAATCACAACGAAAGGAACCGGTTGTTTTTCATCTTTGCGAAACACACAAGTTTAGCGGCAGCCACGAATCTACGTGATCCCAGCCCGTCTGCTTTTATTTGGCCCCTCTGACTTAAACTTATGGCCCCCATTTTTAACCTGGCTGCTGCCCCTTGCCTTTCCTCCTGCTGCTGTCCAAGCCTCCTGTTGCTTCCTTCCCTCTGCTCCCATTTTTCAGCTTTTCTTGAAATCTGGCAAGCACCAGAAAGGGAAATAAATTCCATCCACCTTAATTTAAATCATTCAACTGTAGGTTTCTTAAAGGGGTGTTTGCTCTCTTTTCCCCAGCTCCAAGAAAGGGGGGGGGCATCGTGCAGTTTCTTGGTGATGAGGTAATGAGTTCCAGATTTTAGGACAGAGCAGGCTGCGCGTTAAAACCACAAGGTTAGTCTGCGTCCTGATGTGAAGCTATTTCGTCTTTTTATCTCCCTCCCCCCTGCACCACCAAAAAAGGCCCATTGGTCTTTAACTCTGGAGGGTTCGCGAAGCTCTGCTGGGGGGACGGAGGAGGGTGTGGAGAAGCGAAGAAGGGGGACCCGGAGCGGGTGGGGCCGCCTTCCCGGCCCCAAGCCCGGCCCGCACCCGCTGTCCCCCCGCGGCTGCGGGACGGGCAAGAAGTACCGTCACGCGGCCCCAGCGCCGCAGGCTAGCTAAAAAGTCTTTTCTTTTTTTTTTTTTACCCCCACCCCACCCCCAAAGAGAACGCCGATTCCTCGAATTTCCTCCGCTTTTCCAACTCCCGGCCGCCGCTCCCCTCCCCCACTCCCGGGGTGCGGGCTCCGCGGGGCGGCGGCCTGGCCCGCTCGCTCCGGAGTTGTTTACCGGCCCCGCCGACCCACCGAGTTTGTTCCAGCTCCCAGAGCCTGTCTCTATAATTAAACTCTTTTTTAATTGTCGGGTTGAAACGTCATTTCGGGGACTTTCCAAGGGTGAGGGAGCCGGGGCGGGGGCGGGGGGGAGCGAGCCTCCTTAACCCTTCGCTAACCCGACGGGCCGGGGAGCGGCGTCCAGCCCGGCCGAGGAGGGCTGGGAGTCGGGGGGCCGGAGGCGGCCTGGCCCGGCCGGACGTGCTCCGCAGGTGCCCGAAGGCGGCGGGGATGGCAGCCAGCCCCGACCGCCGCAGGAAGCCGGACGAAAGCCGTGCGCCGCCCTCCCCGCCTCCTTCGCAAGGCAGTCGGCGCTCGGGTTCCTAACTCGCTCCGGGTCGGGAAAGGCCGCCCCTTCACCTGCACTGCCGCTTCCGATCGGGAGGCGATCAGCCGGGTCCTCCGTCCCAGGCCCGACTTCCGGGCCCTCCTGGCTCCCTTGGAGCCGATACCCTCGCGAGGAGGGGCTAGTCAGGTATTTTTGGTTTGGGGGTGTTAGGTTTTGTTTAAGGAGGAAAGTGAAAGTCCTCGGAATTAGGGAAGCGCGACGGACATATTCATGGGCCAGTCTGGACTCTGGGCGCACCTCGCGGCAGGTGAGAGGGTGGGGCGCCGAGCCCCCAGCGGGCCTGGCCTTGGTCACCGTTACCAGCGCCCTCCAAGACACCCTTCCCTGGGATCCCCTCCTGGCCATGGTTGCAACATAGGACCTGTCATCCCAGAGCCCTTTGGCTTCAGGTCATTTGCACAAACCCCCAAATTCTTCGGATTGGGTCTTGCCCTCCCCCTCTAACCCCCCCCCCCCAACTTCTGCTACCCGAGACCCTGAGACAGCCACAAGGTCTCTGGATTAGAGAGAGGGGGAGGTATGGCCAAGTGCGCCTGAGAATTACCTGGTTTAGAGCTCACCTGTAGGGCCTGTGGAATGCATATTCCTCCGCTTGGTCCCAGGCCCAGGGAATCAGAATCTCTGGGGTGGGGTCAGGAATCTGCATTTTTAGTAATTTCCTGCTAGTGACTCAGACATTAAGGTTTGAGAATCAGTGGTCCAAGACTTTGAAGTTGGGCCATCTGGATCCAAACCTTGGCTCTGTGTGATCCAAATGTTTCTAGCTGTGTGACTTTTCAAGACCATGACTAAAGCCTCTGTTTTCTCATCTCTAGAATATGGATAATAATACTGCCTAAAATTGGCAGATAATGTGCTTAGTTTCAAGCCTAGCAGAACCCTTTTGTATGCCTAGCCATTGTATGTAAACTAAACCATTCTTGGGACCTTATCACACCACAAAACACATTTTGGGGAGTATTCACTTTGCAAAAAGTATTCTTCGGTATAAACATCCATGAAATGGTCAGCTAACACCTTTGACCACTGCTTCACCTCCTCCTTTCGTGCCTGGGCCTGCCTAGGGACATAAGAAAGCCCATGAGTTTTGAGCCCCCTAAACTTTGATGGGAAGCCCAACTCTGCCAGCAGGTCACCAGTTCCACAACCTTGAGCAGGTCCCTTAGCCTCTGCAATGGTGGGGAAGGTTAAACTCTTCCAGCCAGTGCTCAGCTCAGACAGCCCCTTGGCCTCCAGTCACTCCCAACTGCTCGCAGTTGCTGGTGGTCGCTGCACACCCCTCCCTGGGGCTTTACTCAAGAGGTTCCTTCCGCTGGGATTCGGGCAGCTCCCTGAGCAGGCCAACTGCCTCTCTCCCAGCAGTGCCACTGCAGCCTATAGCACTCCAGCCTTCTGCTGCATTTTATGGGAATTACCTATTTATTCCCACTGGACTATAAACTCCTGGAGGACGAGGGCAGCTCTGTTACCTGGGCCTCAGGAGTAGGTCTCGAGTAGGTGCACAATACAATTTTTCAGTTGTTACTGAACCTTGCTGTTGAAACCATTCGGACACGTTGGCCACCCTACGTCTGGCAGTGGGAGTAGAAGAAGGATTGCAGAGGTGTGGGGAGTGGCAGAAAGGGAGGGCTTGGGCTCTGCCACAAGGGGAGATGGCAGTCTTAGCACTGGGAGGCCGGGAAGGCCAGAGCTGGTTATTCAGGGAAGCTGGGCTTCCACAGCTAGCCCACGGCATGTTCTGTGCAGCTGTTAAGAGGGGACAGTCTAATGGAATGAGCACTGGTCTAGGAGTCAGGACTCTTGGATTCTAGAGCTACTCTCCTTCTAGTTCAGTCGATCATTGTCTACTCTGGGCTTCCCTATTCTGCTCTGTAGATGGAGAACGTTGGACTGGGCAGGTAGTGCTCAAACATCACTCTGAGCAGAATTATCTGGGGGAGCTTTTAAAACTACACAGATGCCCTCTCCCACCCCATCCCACCCCACCTCCAAAGATTCCACTTCAGTTGGTCTGGGGTGAGGCCCAGCATCTGTATCTTTGAAGCTCCCCAGATGATTCTATCATGAAGCCAGAAACATGGACATGTTTATTTTAGAACAGTAGTTCCCAACCAGGAATGATTTTGCCCCACAGTAAACATCTGGCAATGTCTAGCTGCATTTTTGGTTGTCACTTTTGGGGGAAGGAAGGTCAGTGCCATCGGCATCTAGAAGGTAAAGTTCAGATATGCTGCTAGACATCCACACAACAGCCCCCACAACAAAATGTATCTGGCCCAAAACGTGAATAGTACCCAAACTGGGAAACCCAGTTTTAGAGGCTTCCAACTCCAAGATTCCTGTGTACTTAGGCTCTATCCCCGCTCTCCCTCAAACCCCTCTCCTTACGGCAGCCCAAGTGATCTTTTTCAAAACCTAGACCTGATCTCGTGTTACACTTGCCTAAAACCCTTCGCTGCCCATCCTTTTAGAATAAAACCATACCCTCAGTCCAAGGGCATCTGACTCTCTCACTATTCCAGCCTGGACTTTCATACCCCTCCCTCCCCATCACCACCTCTCCCACTCCCCCAGGGCACTCCCTGTGCTCTGGTTAGTTTCAGATGAAATGAATGATACTTCCTTCTGCCCCAGGGCCTTGACACTTGCTATTTCTTCTATCTGAATTGACCTTCCTTTGGCCTAAGTAAGTTCTAAATCATCCTTTAGCATCCAGCTCAAGCATCACTTCCTCAGCCATTCCTGGAGTCCGCCTCCCCCCAACATGGCAAGGTATCTATCTTCTCTCTGATGTCCTCATGCCATGTTCATTTCCTTCAGAGAAGTTATTTCGGTTTATGAGTATATATTCATTCCTGTAACACTTTTTCACTTCTTAATTTAACACACAGAAAAATTGACCTATATTTGGTGTACAGACTATTAGCATCAATAGATTCTTGTAAGCACCACCATGATCAGGAAACAGAACATATCCATCACCCCCGAAAACCTCCCTCATGTTATCCCCTTGTAGTCATGCCCTTCCCTGTCCTTTAGTCTGCAACCACTGATCTGCTCCCTGTACTGTAATTTATCTTTTCCAGAATGCCATGTAAGTAGAATCACATAGTATGTATGATTTCACACAACATAATGCCTTCTAGATTTATCCGTGTTGTTGCATGTGTCAATAGTTCATTCCATTTTATTGAAGACTGCTGTTTCGCTGTATGGGTACACCATTGTTTATCCATTCACCTGTTGAAGGACATTGGATTATTTCCAGTTTGGGGCCGTTATGCATAGAGCTGCAGTAAACATTTGTGTACGGATTTTTGTGTGAACACTGTGCCTTTCTCTAGGGTAAATGCGTGGGAGTGGGACTGCTGGGCCAATGGGAAGTGTGTGTGGAAGTTTATAAACAACTGCCAAACCGTCTTCCAGAGTGGATACAGCGTCCTGCACCTTCAGCAGCAATACAGGGGAGTTTCTGAGTTACTCTGTCCTCACCAGCACTTACAATTGTCCGTACGTTTTATTCTAGTCATTCCAGGAGGTGTGTAGTGCTATGAATTTGCATTTCATTCATGACTAATGATGTTAGACATCCTTTCATGTGCTTCCTTGCTGTCCGTATGTCCTCTTCGGCAAAGTATCTGTTCAGGTCTTTTGCCCACTTTTTAACTGGGTCATTTGTTTTCTTACTGTTGAGTTCTGAGAGTTCTTTATATATTCTGGCTCCAGTTGCCTTGTGGGATATGTAAATTTGCAAATATTTTCTTCAGTCAGCACCTTATCTTTTCATCTTCTGAGCAAAATATCTTTCAGAGAGCAGAAGTTTTTCATTTTGATGAAGTTTAATTTTTCAGTTTTATCTTTTGTGGATCATGCTTTTAGTGGCCCATCCAAGACCCTTTGCCTGACCCTACGTCGTTAAGATTCTCTCTTCTTCTAAAGATTAATAGTTTTATGTTTTACACTTAGATCTATGATCCATTTGGAGTTAGTTTTTATATATGATGGGAAATTTAGGTTGAGGTTTGGTTTTTTTGCCCATGCATGTCCAATCCCAACACTGTTTATTAAAGAGGCTATCACTTTCTCCATTGAATGGTTTGTGTCTGTCCAAAAATCGGTTTGCCATAGTTATATGGGTCTCTTGATTGTGTTCCATTGACCTGTGTGTTCATTCCTTTGCCAGTGTTACACTGTCTTGATTATTGTAGCTTTATGGTAAGTCCTAAAATCAGGTGGTATAATTCCTCCAACTTTAGTCTTATTTTTCTAAAGTGTTTTACCTATTGTAGTTACTTTGCCTCTTCATGTAAATTTCAGAATCAGCTTGTCTATCTATATCTACAAAAAAAAAATCATACTGGGAATTTTATTAGAATTGCATTAAATCTACAGATCAATTCAGGAAAAAATGACATCTTTACTGTGTCGAGTCTTCTAATCCACATACAGTGTATGTCCATTTATTGAGGTCTTTGATTTCTTTAATTGGTGTTCTGTGGTTTTTAGCATATAAACCCTATACATGTCTTCTTAGATTTGTACCTAGTATTTCTCCCTTTAGAGGAACTATTATAACATTTTTCTAAATTTCAGTTTCTAATTTTTCATTACTAGCTTATAGGAATACAGTTTTGTGTGTATTGGCCTTGTATCCTTTGATCTTACAAAAGTCACTTCAGTTGTAAGGGTTTTTTTGTAGATTCCTTGAGTTTTGTTTTTTGTGTGTTTGGTTTTTTGAGACAGAGAGCTCGAGCGAGAGCCTGCAAGTGAGCAGGGGCAGAGGGAGAGGGAGAGAGAGAATCTCAAGCAGGCTCCACACCCAGCACAGAGCTCAGTCTCATGATTGAGCAGAAATCAAGAGTCAGATTCCCAACTGACTGAGCCACGCAGGCCCCCCTGTGTGTTTGTTTCTTTTAACATAGACAATTCTGTTACCTGCAAATAGGAACAGCTTAATTTCTTCCTTTCCAATCTCATGCATTCCATTTCTTTTTCTTGCCTTATTGCCCTGTCTAGGACTTACAGTATAATATTGGATAGGCATAGTCAGAGTGGACACCCTCACCTGATCCCAACCTTAGGGGAAAGCATTCCATCTTTGACTATTAAGAACAACATTAGTTGCAAGAGGTTTTTTGTTGTTGTTGTTTGTAGTCATTTACCTTTTTGACATCTCCCTTCCCATGAGGATGTATGCTCCATGAGAGAGCCAGCCGTCTGTCTGCTCTCAACTTACCCCACAGTGCCTAGAACAGGACCTAACACAGAGTAGGCTCTCAATAAGTGAGTCTCTACTGAATGACTTAGCCAGCATAGCCGCTGCCCTTGCGACAGACAGCAGAGGGCCTGGCTGCACATTCGGACAGTGTGAAGAATAATCTTACAACAAACACCCGGTAGATCCAGTTACGCGACGGCCCCCATCGCGGTGACGGCTTGAAGCTGCAGTGCACTGCCCATCAGCTTCCTAGTGAGCCGCACTGTGTGGCAGTCGTGGTCGTTGGTGAGTTGTAGGTGACTGCAGGACCACGATTGTTTCAGATCCAGAGCATTCCCTTCCCAAAGGGAATTTAAACAAAATGCTCTCAGCTCTGAAAAACAGGGGCTTTCAGGGGAAAGAGTCACACTGCTCTGAAATCTTAGGCCCTCAGACGGGTGGGGCTGGTTCGCTAAATTTATTTCAGCCGCTTATAGAAACACAAGGGGGAAGGGGGGGGTGGCTGCTTGCACACCAGCCCTGGCTCTAGGGTATTAATATCTGCCGGGTCAGGCTTTTATTTGGGTTTTGTTTCACCTTTTGGGGGTGGGGAAGCAGGCAGGCAGCAAGCAGGAATATCTCACAGCTGCATGGCTTCTGAGCTGTGCTCTCCCACCTTCCTCCCTGTGCCTTCCCTGGGAGGCCAGACCCGGCCCCCTCCCACTGCACCTTAGTGGGGGGCTGTCTACCCACTGAACGCCAAGCAGGCTCATCCAGGCCCCTTTGACCTCTGCTCGTCTCCCATTCCCAGAAGGGGTTGGAGCCCTCCAAGAGACTGAGAGATTGAACCTGGTTGTCTGCTTTCTGGCACAATGTGCGTGCCTTTGTCCCTGGCCCCATCAGCACCCCCTGCCCCATCCCACACCCCCATCCTCAGTGGCTCTACTATTTGAATTTGGGGGGTTCTTGGATATTAAATCCAGGCCTTTTGAGTCCTGCCTTCTTTCTCCTCAGCCTCCCCAAGGCACCAAACACACATTTTTTTTTCTGTGCCTGATGCCTGAACGGTCTCTCGTGTCACACACACACCCATATGTAGAAAAAGGGGTTAAATGAAACCCCTATGTTGCTTTCTAAAAACCTGTTCTTGTGAATTTGGAATGCTTATGGAACACAGGTTAATCACCTCCCACAGATATGGGAGAAACTGAGGCAAGGGAAGGGGAGGTGAGTTCTGTGTCCACCGACCGACTCTCAGAGGTACCCACTGAACCTGAAAGGACCAGAGAAAGATAGGGACCTGTGTCTGGGGACTGCTGCCATGTAGCCGGCTCTCTGAGGGCAGAAAGAGAAGACACACAAGGAAGCTAAAAAAATCTGCTGGGCTTATGACTCAAATAATCACATGAGAATATGGGAAGTACCGCACCCAGGGCTCGGCCCCTAGGAGCCCAACAAATGTCAGTCTTGTTCCTTGGCAAACTCCTGCTTCCCAGGTAACCAGGGAAACTGGGGAAAGGAGCATCGTCCTGTCCACTCCCCAGCCCCCAGGTAGAAAGACTGAACAGGAACTGATAGGAGAGGGGGTGGCCTGGGGCAGGAGGCCCAGAGAGGCCTGACATGAAGATTCCCCAGGGGATTCTTGCTCTGAACTGGGGTGCCGCTTCAGGGAGAATAAAGGGTGCAGACATATTTAGAAGCTGTAAAGTGCTCACAAGTAAACTAAGTTTCTCTTTTGTCCTCGCACCAGCCAGTTTGCCTTGGAATTATCTTCCGGCCCTCTCCTGCAAAGCCCAGCCCAGAAGGGGACTGTTGCCACCCTGGGGACCTGTTCCTTTGAGAAGCAGGACCCACCTCCCCAGCCAGAGCAGGGATCAGACAGCTCTTGGAGGGTCGTGACACAGGCAGCCAGAGAGAGGACGGATGTCGGCCACAGCCCTGTGACTTCTTCCGAGCTGCCTCTCTCCTGCCAACTGCACCTTCCACCCCGCGGGGGCCATGGGCCCCCAAACCAGGGCCTGCCCTCATCTGACCAAAGGCAACCAGATCTGCTGCAGCTGTTCTGGGAGAGAACAAGCCCTCCCAGAGACCGTGGATGCGGCTAGAGAAAGATTCTTGCCAGCCTGGGGGTGTAAATATTTATACAACGTGGTATGTGGGAAGAGGGAAGGCAGAGGGAGGTGGCAGGAATGAGGTGCACTGAGACCGCAGGCTGCAGGAGCCTGCTTTTCGGGCTCAGGTGGGAAGGGCGAGAGGCCACCAGGATCCTAGCCCCCCCACTCCCACCGAATTCCTACATCAAAGAAGCAGGTCTTTGCCCCCAGCCTTCCTGCCACAGTTAAGAGGAGAACTTAGAAGAAAGTTCACCGTCCTTCCCCTAAGTCCCCTAAACATTCCTCCTCCGGACTAGGATAGGCCTCTCTGCAGGGAAGGAGGCTCGGACTTCAACCAGAGACAAAGCAGGTCCGCAGGGCCCAGGAGTGAGGACTTGTGGGTTCCTGGGCCTTCCGGTTCTAGAGTCTGAAAGGATGCTGGACCCCGAGAGTTGGACTCTAGGACTGAAGGCTTAGAAAACAGAAGCAAAATAGAAAATAAGCAAAGATCTCTCTCCAGCTTCTATACAATTAATGATATTTTCCTGGAGTAGGAGGAACGTTGATGAAGATGGTGAGGAACGGACGGGACCTGGCCAGCGGGCAAGGTATGTGGAGAAGGCGAGGGAGCCCTTGATGGCCCTTGCGGAGCAGCACGTGGCCACCATCACCAGGGGCCCAGGAGAGGGTGGCGCAGCCCTCGGGCCCTGGCACCCCGAGACGCAGGCAGCCCCGAGTGCACATTGACCCGGCCGCTCCTCACCCGGGCCCACCCAGAGCTCAGCCAGGCCCCAGTGGCACCGACGTCCCAGGGTGGGAGGCAAGCATGGGTTGGGGGGTGGGGAGGGTGGGGGACGGCCAGATGGACTCCAGTCGATCTGCCTCAGACAGCTGGGGAGCAGAGCCAGGATGCGCCTCCCCCCCCCCCCCGCCCCACCATCACTCCACACAGGAGGGGCGCGGCTGCGACTTCTAGGGTTTCTCTGCCACCGCGCCCTTCAAGAAGTGCCACCTGCTTCTATCAGTATGAGGCTGACCCTCAGGGCCTCCCACAGGTGGGGTCTGTGTTGCTCCTCACCGGCCAACCGCCTTTAAGACACCTTGAAATGATCAGCCACGACTTGCATTCTGCTCTTACCGTAAAAACATCCTCTGGCCGGGTTGGGGGTGTTGGGAGGGAAGGGCCCTCTGCCGGGAAAACCGCCGGGGGTCTTCAGCCAGAAAGCGACTATCAAAGGACACCCAGGCTCCCCCATGAGGCGGCCCCCTAAGCTGCAAGTCCTCCCACCCACAGCACAGAGATTTGCGAGTCATCCGTTCCCAGCACTGGCACCTGCCCTGAGCTCCAGCCTTTAGGGTGGAACCCGGTGAACCCCCCACCTGTCCGCTCAGAGAGGGATGGATTCCACCGCCTCCCTGAGCCATGGGGCCCAGGCCCACACACCGTGGAGGAAACACCATCTGCCCCAGCCCTCAGCCCCAGCCTGGCAGCCACTGTGAACCCTCGCAGGGGGAGAGGAGCCCTGTCCCCAGCCCGCCTCTCCAGAAGGGGGGCTCCTCTTCCAGGGACACCAGGGTTGCGGGAGAATCTTCAGATGCTCAGGTCCTCTTCTGCCACCGTGGCTCTGCCTGCCGGCTGTGGCCTCCTTCTTGCCAGCTCTGCTGAAACAGATGAGCAAGAATAAAAGCTTGTGTGACCCAAGGAAAGCTTGAGGGGAATGAACTGACGGCGAAGGAAAAGGAGGGGAAGAGCTCTAAGAAACAGGAGAGGAGGGGAATTCAGGAAACAGACAAAATAAACCACCCGGGAATCCAGATGTAAAACAAGGAAGGCCGAAAGAGAAGAAAAATTATGCTAAGAAGGCAGAGTCGGGTGGGGAAGGGAATGGAGAATGAAAAAGAAGTGGAGGGCAGTTATAAATAATTCTGAAAAGAGAAGAATGTGAAAGCAAACAACACCAGAGAGAAAGAGACCCAGGAGGGAGAGAGAGGCAGCCATGGGTTTTAAACCGCTTTGACCCCCCACCAGCCACGCTCAGGCATGTTCCGAGTCTTAGAGCATTTGTGGATTTCACTCTTCTAACACTGAGCAGAGGGCAGTCCTAGAAAAGCAAGCTTTCCTGCGTGCCCTTGTTTTTCCTCCAACGCCCTAGCTCACCCCCACCGTTGGTCTTTTTTCAGGGGGAGAGCTCTTCTTCCAGGGGCAAGGCCAAAAACCATTCCAGTTCTCCCCCGAGTCTGGGCTTCCATCACGGTGCCCTCCTGAGGGCCCACTGGGCGGTCTGAGTAGGGGGAGCCCTGCGACGGGAGCGTTGGGTGTGATGCAGCTGTCCCTCCAGCTTTTCAGCCTCTAGGGAGGGGTTTTTCCCAGCCACCCTGCTGTGGATCTGGGCTAACCCAGCCCTCAGACCCAGCAGGGGTGCCTGGAAGAGGGCATACCCAACTCTGTGCAGAGCCAGAGAAGCCCCAGCAAATGCAACTTTTGGAAACAACTTAGATGATTTAAATTTGTTTCCAGGCATTCCCAAGGGGACCTAAAGATAACTACAGTTTTCTCATTGCTCCAGCAGCAAACAGCATAGTTTCTTAAAGTTCACCTTCCGCGCCTTCTATTCACAAACCCCAGGAGCGCTTGCAGAAGATGCTGGTCCCTCTCCCTTTGCCTGCTTGGCCTTTCAGCCTTCTGTTGCCCCTCTTTTCCTCTGTGAGTCAGCCAGTATCTCTCGTCTGTGTCTGCTTAGGTCGTTCATTTCCCTTACTTAATCACACCACCTCTGCCCCCTCGACATTTCTCGAGGGCAGCAGGCCTCGGGAGGCAGTGGAAGCACACCGAGGCAGAATCAAGAAGCAAAGGAAGTAAAAACGTGAGTCTGGTTTAGCACCCAGCATGCCCAGACTGTCTGCAGCGGGTGAGGAGGCTCCTGGCAGACATGGCGCTGCGCCTCCCCAGGCCCCCTAAAACTGTCCCCACAAAGTTCAAGCCAGGCGAAGCCACACAGGCTGAGCTCTGATGGACTAAGACAAAGGGAACAGTGCCAGCACTGGCCCTTCTCCCCAAGAATTCTCAAATACTTGACGCCAGTTCTGTACATTCCAAAAGTCACATTTTTCTTCTACCAAAAACTGAGAGATGTGGCCAAACGTGCAGCAGGAATCACGTCTAGCTTGTAGCCTTGGATACTCAACCCGGTTTCTTCTCGTCCCTCCTCACCTCCCAACCTGCCACAGTCGTATAATCTATGACTCAAACTATTATTTAACCATGAAAAAAGACAAACCAGGAAATCAGAGTCTGAATGACCTAAAATTTATTCCATTCAACTGAGCTAATCTCCACATAAGGGTGTGTATAATAATAAGTCATGCTGTATCTATTCTGGAAGATGTGAACATCGCAGGGAAAGGGCATGGTGATTGAAGATCCCAACCTGTTGAGATTTGTCCTCAAAGGGGTAAGTGCCTGGTCCTGGGCCACGCGGCCAAGCAGTTTGCCAAATGAGTCTTAACATTTGGGAAACAACGGAGAGGAGCCCATGTTCAAGGCTGACCACAGTCAAATCCCAGCACTGCCACTGTCTAGGCAAGCAAGGGACTTACCTGCCTCCCCTAGTCTCCTCCGCTAGGAAATGGCAGTGACAGCAACCCCCTCTCCTGGGGCTGTGGCCATGAGGACAGATGAGCAGGGCGCTTGGCACATGTGAGCAGCCCCCCCTCCCTAAAAGCGCCCCCAGTCAACCATTGCTGTACGTTCAGCAGCGAATTGGCAAGGCCAAGAAGAAGGCTGGAGGCCCCACAAAATGGGGTTCCACGGAGTCACTGGAACACAGTCAAGTATCCCGAGCAAGAGAGAGGAGAGGGTCCCAGAGGAGGCCCAGGCAGCTGGCGGGTGGAGCACTGCACGGAGAGCCAAGGACAGCCACTCACAGCGTGGGTGGGAGGACGCAGGGGGCTGCGCTCCAGTCCTCCCGCATTAGCTCAACTCGACTGCATCCCCACCCTTGCATGTGTTCATCCTTCCGTGAACCCCAGCACGTAGTTACCTAGCACTACTGTGTGCACAGCACCGGCCAGGCCAAGGGCGGTAGGGGGAGCAAGCTTACGCAGGGGTCACGAGCCTCAGAGACTTAATAACTGGGCATTTCTGTCCAAATTCAGAGATCTGTCCTTTTAGGAGCTAGACTGTAAGGATATGACCAAATGCTGAGAAATTCTTATTTCAGGGCCAATTTTCTTTCTTAAAGTAGAAAGGCAAAGAGTTCAAAAATGTTCTGGAAATGTGAACACTCACTGAATCTTGTTAACATTTAAGGGATATTGTTAATTTTTAGGTGAAATAAAGACGGTGTGGCTAAGTTTAACAAGCCCCCCCCCTTTTAGAGATACATACTGAAATACTGGCAGAGGAAATGATACGCCCCGATACATAGGATTTAGTTCAGTATTATATGGGAGGTGGGGAGGCAGATGGTGGTGTCATGGACAAGCCTGGCCAAGAGTTAGTGATGTTGGTGATGGGTACATGGGGATTCATCGTACTCCTTTGTCTCCTCCTGTATATGTTTGAAATTTTCCATAATAAAATGTCTTAAGTTCATAAAAGCTGAAACATTTTTAACTCAGGGATTCTTGTCTTATTGGTTCTTGCAACATGATATTTACTTGCTGAGGACATGTGCTCTTGGACAGGAGACGAGGCTGTGGGACACCTGCCAGGAGTGGGGGGAGCTGGAGAAGAGGCAGGAAGACCACCACGCAGGGGGCAGGAAAGTGCCCCAAACCCTCCTCCCCCCAAACACATGAGAACCAAGACTGCTGTCCCGTCCCTCAGGGCCTCCCAGGCTGGGAAGAAAGAGTCGAAGAGATCAGTGTTCATTTGGCACTGCTTTTAAACTCAGTGAAAATTATCCTTAGGTTGGTTTCAATGTATTTTAAAGCACAATGAATTATTTTTTCCAGCAGACAGCGATTATAGCAGAGTGGGCTACCTCTCTAACCTCAAATGGAAAATGGGGAGAATCCCATGTGCCCCATTTCCTAGAGTGTGAGGCTTAATGAGATTAATGCACGTGAAGTGTCCTAGCACTAGTAAGCGCTGATAAAGGATGGGTCTGAGTTGAGGGGTTGTTGGCAAATATCAGCCTTCAGCCTCTTGAGACCACAGTGGACGCACCCCATCTCAGTCGTTCTCTTTGAACAGCCGCGGCCTCACTTAAACATAGAAATTAGATAAAACTCAGGGCACACATACTCTGAGACCTCTCTGGGCCGGGAATCCTACTGGGTGTCACAGAAGCCACTGCTGTCCTCTCCCTCTCCAGAACAGCCACCTGCTGTGGGAAGAACAGGCCACTTGGGATGCAGCCCTCACTTTCTAGTTGAAGAATGAGTTGAGAAATGAGGAATAGGGCACTCTCCACTTGCGCCGTAGCTTTGAATGGCAAACCGCATCCTAAGAAAGCAGACCTTCAGCAGATCATCTCATTCCCAAAGACAGGGGTACACAGATGGACAGCAGGCCCTGTGCTCAGCAGCACTCCCCTACAGGGAGCTTCTAGAGCCTTCCCCAGCTGAGTCATAGGCAAGCGGTCATGAAAGCCTCCAGACTCCAGGGGGCAGCAGAAGACACCCTCCCAGGTCAGAGGGATGGGGTGCCAAATGTCTGGGCAGGGTGAGCGGACCACCTTCCAAGAACAAATCTAAGCAGCCATGGCATCCAGAGGCCGGGATCCCAGGAGAGGCGGGTGGCCCACCGAGCCAGGTCATGAGCCTCTGCCACTTGTCCCCAGGCAACTGGTAAGTGGCTTCCTAGAGATAAGCGCCAGCCAGGAGAAGGCGTTTGTGACTTTAGGTGAGGGCTAGAGGACTGGAAGAGGCAAGGGGACAGAGCAGAAGGTAGTCCTGTGGCTCAGAAAGCAGCCACCCCAAGTTTTTAGATTCTTGCTCTATGGCCTCTTGCCAAGCGATGAAAGCGTTTGTCCCATCCCAGCCTGCTCCATGGCCTAGCCTCTCCTTCACACCACTGTCCACCCAACGGGCTGCATGTCCTTTGTGCCTTCTTTCTTCAGAAGAATCAGAGCGGAGGGAGGGATCCCTACACAAAATCTGAACACTCTCAAAAAGGTCCTTGGGCTTTGGGAATGTCGAAATGAATTCATGGGATCATTCTAAGCTCTCTGAAAGTGCCCTGGCTCCAGAGAAGAGAGCAATCTCTGTTGGGAGACCTCAAGGGCAAGGGCTGAGAGCATGGGCTTCGGAGCCACAATGCCTGAGTTTGAATCCCAGCTCTGCTAGTTACCAGCCCTATAACAATGGACACACTGCTTAGCCTTCTGGGCCTCAGTCTTCTCTGTGAAATGGGGCTAACAGGTGGGTCTACAGGGCAGCGCTGGGGCTTACAACGATGGCTAGACAGAAACCGCCCTCAGTACGTATCAGCGAGCCTTCCTCCTCGGCCCGGGGGAATGCACTGCTAGCAACCCCACGTTTCCTGGGACAAATAACCTGCTACAAGGTGGGAAGGTATTTGAAGGAAGCCTAAAGTCTTCATAGAAAGCCGCTTGGGGATATGCACAGAGTACTGTTCTCAACACAAATCAGAAGCCCCGCATATCTGCGCTTCCTCCCCTCAGAATGTACCTCCTAGAGGCCACCAGGCTCTGGAGGCTGCATAGAGCAGAGGCCCTGAGGCTGGGGTAGCATTGCCCTGCTAGGGTGGAGAAGGAAAGGGATACTGTGGGCGCAGCCCTCCTGTGGCCACTTTGGCTTTTGTGCTGGATACGCAGAAACCATCACTCGACTCCAAGCGGGGCTTGTTAAGCTTATCAGCCAGAGCCCGAGAGGCCGGCCGGCTGCCCTGTGGGGGACAGGCGCATGTGGGCAGGCCTGGGCACAGCCAGCCTTGCAGAGGCCAGTTCTGCACCAGAGGTTGGGCTTCCCTGGGATGGGAAGGAAAGAGTTAAACCCACTGGGCTTCAGGAGGCCGGCTCTGCAGCTATAAACAGTGAGCCAAGGGAGGGAGGGAGCTGACACAGGATGTGGCCAGGGCTCGAGCTGTCTGATTATTAACTTCACTTTTATTTGGAGGGGGATTTGATTCTCTGTTTTACTTCCCATCAAGGAAGTGAAAGCCCAGGTCTCGGAGGGGCCTGGTTTCAAATTGTTTTGTCACAGCTCATTCATTTTTCCTCTTAAATAAATAAACAAAACCACCTCTTTGTTTTTCCCTTAATGAGCGTTCGGCAAATCATCTGTGGGTGAGGCATGAAAGGGGTTTTCTGGAGTCCTTCATGAAGCACTTTGGCTTATTCTTTTAAAAGGAAAAAGGATTCTTCCTTTAGCTTCAGCCTCCTGCAAGACTCTCCAGGCACTTTCTTCTCCGCCTCCCCTGGAGATCTCAGCCTGGAATCATGACCTCAAGCCCAGCTTAGACCTTCCTTGGCTGGCCCCTGGGGCCTAACCTGCAGACGGGCATCCCTGTCCCAGGCTCCCACCCTAGGCCACACAGAGGAAGCAACACCCCAGGACTCAGTGGTTAGTCTTCTTGGTCAAGCTCAGACCTGTGGTGTTTGTTCCTATGGCACCCTGACATGCCACTAAAAATAACTTAAAGCAATTAAAAACACAAAAGGATTCCATTACAGGGCTTAAGAAAACACCATTATATGTTGTTTCTTTGCTCAAGGTTCAAAATGTTTGGGAACTTTGTTTCCAACACCAAAACCCATTCAATAATTTCATGATTCTCTTGCAACGACCCTTTCCTGAATGACCTGCATGTGTGAGGCACCATGGGGGACACCAAGACCACTATCTCATGGTCCCTCCCCTCATGGTGCCCACAGGGCAGTGTGGGAAGGCGCAGGGAGGAAAGCAGGAGAGTCCTGTTAGTTAGCAAAGGCTAGTGGTACCATAGGTGGGCAGAGGAAGAGAGAGACTGAATCTGCCGGCAACAAATGGAGGGAAACTGAGGAAGGCTCCCTGCTGGAGCTGATATTTAAGCTGGACCTTGAATATTACGAATATTCCAGAAGCTGAAAAGTACCAAATGACAGAAAGGTAGTATCAACAAGTGACCAGGTCAGATGGACAACAGGCATGGTGCAGCCTGTTGGCCCGTGGCTCCTTAAGTGGCCTTCAGAATGGCATGGAAATTCCTCGTGCTGGAGAGCGACTGAGAGGAAACGGCCACTCAGATTCGGCCCCAGGCTGCCAGTCCTTGACCCTTGGCTCGGACACTGGTGTGACCCGGGAAGGAGTGGCACTTCATGCTGTGAGCAACAAGATACCACACTTGGACACACACTCGTCTCAGATCCTGACTCCGAACCCACACCTGATGCCCGGGAGAAGCCTCTGACTTTACGCTCTGAACGTGGGGCAAGAAAGAGGGTGCCCTGCAACAAATCCGCTTCACTTACAAAAGCTTGGGCTTTCGTTATGGCGAATGGGATGGGACTTCCCAACAGCCCTGGGTCGGGGGCTCAGGTTTTCCTGAAGTTCTTAGCCATCCCCCCCCCCCTTCCCCTGGCCCGCGGGGCCAAGCCCGAGCCGCCCCCGCCGCCGCCGCCCCCGCCGCCGCCGGCCACGAGGGGGTTAAGCGGCCGCCAAGATGGCCGACTTGTTTTGCACTTCGGAGGGGTCACGCGGGAGGCTGCCCTTTGCCTTGGGGAGGCTGTCAAGGTCCCGCCGCCCTCTCTGGCGCTGTGCCCCAGGCGGCCTGACAGTATCTCCTCCCCTGCGCGTCCTGCCGTCCCGCCGAACCTTCCAGGTCCAAGGCGAACCAGACCGGCCACTGAGCCGGCCTTGGACGGCGAGGCAGGGAGGGCCCTCGGGGAGACCGGGGCCGGGGGTGCGCGCGGCTGCGTCCTCCGCCGGGAGGGACCCCGGGGTGGGGGGCCGAGGCCGCTCCGCTGGCTGCACCGGCTCCCCCGCTCGGGCTGAAGCCACCCCAGCTGGTCGCGGACTGGCCTCCCAGGGCTGCTCCCGCTCCCGCCGGCAGCCCTCGCCGGGGCGCCTTGAACGTGGTCGCACTGCCCTCCAGTGGCCATCCCGCCAAACAGCGCGCGTCCCCCGCTCTACTGCCTTCTCAGAGAAGGGCTGCCCCTCGGCTGCCTTCGAACACGTGGCTTTGCTCACCCCCAGTACCTCTCACGGGCGGCCCAAGCTGCCGTTTGCCACGGTGCGCCCAGATGGAAGAGCAGGGCATCTGCTTCCTCCAGTGGTTCTCAAACTTCACCAGGCACCAGGATGCCCTGGACAGTTGGTTCAAACCCACGTTGCTGGGTCCCACACTGAAGGGAGGAGAATTTGCATTTCTAACAAGATTCCAGAGGCTGCTGCTGCTACTGGTCCGAGGACCACATTTACAGAACCACGGCCTCAGTTTGCTCATCCTGTCCGGGGGCTTCTGGCATCACTCATTGAATATATATTGCACCTGCTGGGCACTAAGGACAAGAAGCGACCATGACCAAGTTCCCACCCTTGTGGGGCTTACTGTAACAGAGAAGATAGACTTAACCGCATAAATAAATATAAGATTCCATTTGAAAAGTTTTCGAATTCCTGGGAAGAGAAAGAATAAGATGCCCGAAGAACATATGTACATGGGAAACTCCTTTCGATTTGGGATGGGCTGTTGGAGAAGGCCTCTCGGAGGAAACCCTTGAGCTGAGGCCAGAAGGAGGGGGCGGTGAGGCAGTCAGTGCAGCAGGGAGAAGCTATAGAGGCCAAGGGAGGTGCTGAAGCTGGAGGAGCCGAGCTGGGAGCCAGGCAGAGGGTCACAGCCCCCAGATCTGCCTCCTCAGAAGGGTCAACGCTCAGAGGAGAGGAGGAGAGAAAGTGGATAATGAGTGTTTAGCCACCCCCTCAGCACCCAAGCATGGTGTCCCACCTGTGGGAACCTCAGCTAAGTGCCCGTGGCCCACCAACTTGTTGCTGCCTGAACCGGATTTGCTTAGGCCCCTTCCCAAGGCCTAAAGGAGAGCCACATGGGATGAATCCAGGTTCACCCAGCAATGGGGAGAAGACATGGTGTACCATCTCCCCCTCTGTACATTCCACATTTCTCTCCCTACTGTGGGTGCAGGACACAGCCATTTCTCCAACGAGCATTTCTAAGTACCCACTGCGGGTCTGTGCCCAAGTCCCTCCAGGGATGTGTCAGGCGTGCCACAAGAGGGAGGCCTGCCCTGGACGGTCCTGCCGCTGAAAGCACCTTGCGGGGCAGTAGGTGGAGTCCCGTCCCCCACCCCCAGTCTGGGTACCTAGCCTGCAGCACGACCCCCATCCCACCCACACGTCCCTCGGGCAGCTCCTTGTGGGTAGGCCGGGCTGGGTCCCACAGGATGGAAGCCAGGTATTCTGTTGTGAGGACGCTTGTTACTCGGTGTCAAGGGGTTAGAGGGAGCAGGAGGGGTAAGCTGAGGCCCTTCTCCACTCCTCTCTACTCCTCCTGCTGGGAGGAGGAGGCATCTTCCCATCAGGCCTGTCCCCTTGCTCAGTCGCTGCCCTCCTTCCGTTTCCTCATGTGAAAAATGGAGGGTGGGGAGGAGTCATACAGAAGATCCCCAAGGTGTCTTGGTGCAAGCCCTGCCGGCCCGCACGCTGTTGGAGGGATTGATGAGCAGAAGCCCCTGCTCACTGGCCCCACAACGATGCAAAGGAAGGCCTTTGGGGGTGATAACCTCGAGGAGAGGGAGGAAAGAGCACCTGAAAAGCTCCGTGCAGCTTTAGAGTCAGACCAATCCGGTTCAAGTACTAGCTCTGCTCCTGACTCACTGTGTGATCTCCAGCAAGTGGCTTAACCTCTCTGGGCCTCGGCTTCCTCTTCTGAGAAATGAGGATCGTACAGTACCTGCCTCATAGGGTTGTTCTGAAGAGGAAGAGTACTAGCTACCATTTACCGAGTGTTTATTCCAGGTGAAGCACTGTGCTAATGAGGGCTTCTCAACAGTTCCGTGAAGTCCTGCAGGAAGCACCGACTGCCGTGGCGCAAGGAGGAAGGTATGATAATGGGAGTCCCACTGCTCTCCTTTCGCCATGCCCCCCATCCCCGCGTGCTGGTCCTGTGGCTACATCCAGTAGACGGGAGGCGCTTAGCCAGCCCTTGGAACATGGTAAGCACCCACTAAATGGTAGCCTTTGTTATCAGTCAGAGAAAGGGGACCCTTGTGAAGAGGTCCTGCGGCAAAGAGAAACATAGAGGGGTAAGTGGCCCACGTGGTGGTGTGCCCGCTTCTCCCCGGGAGGGCCAGCCCCAGCTCTCGTCAGCCAATGCCCAGGCTGAGATGGCAGCTCTTACTCACTCTTCCCAGAGAGCAGCTAATTAGCCTCCCCACAGCCAGGAGCTCCCCAGATGAAAGGTGCTTAATACAAATGCAAGGCGTGACCCCCGTATTTATAACCAAGGTTCCCTTGGGTGAGGAAGGCCTGGGGGTGGAGAGACAGGCCAGATCAGGGCCTCGCCTTCTTTATGACAGAGATTCTCAGGGAAGGTAGCTGGGCTGAGGTGGTTGTGAGCCTGAGAAAAAGGCTCTGGGGCGGTGAGTATGGGGCCGCCCAGGTCCTGGAGTGGGAGGTGCCAGTTGGCTGAGGGGGCAGGATGCTCCGGCCCCAGGCTGCCTTCTAGACCAGGAGCTCTGAGGGCAGGAGATAGCCTAGGCTAGGGTGGGTCACAGTGGGGGTGGAAATCCCAGCTCCATGGGCCGTCCTATGTCCCAGAGCCTCAGCTTCCTCATCCGCAAAGTGGGCATAATGACAGCCCGGACCTCACAGCTGAGAGCACTTAGTCCAGGCAGCCACTGTGTAAAGAATGAGGATTCGTGTATTTGTTCAGTCAACAGACATTTACCAAGCACTTACTCTGTGCCAGACAATGGGCTGGAAACAGTCATGGGCAACACAGATCACGTATCTCCTCCTGTGGAATCTGCATTTTTTTAAAGATTTTATTTATTTATTTATTTATTTATTTATTTATTTCAGAAAGAGAAAGAGAGCTCGAACGCATGAGCAGGGGGAGGGAGCTGGAGGGGGAGAGAAGCAAACTCCCCGCTGAGCAGGACCCTGGGATCATGACCTGAGCTGAAGGCAGATGCTTAACCAACGCAGCCACCCAGGGGCCCCAGGACTTGCATTCTTCGTGGAAGACACATAACCAACACAAGAACCGAGAGATTCCTGATACGTGCCCGGAAATGGTGTGCACTCTGAAGACGACGGGAGTTAGGACACAGGAATGGGACGGGGGTGACATGTCGAATGCAGTGGTCACATACACTTTCCAAGGCAGGCAGAAGCAGGCATGAGCAGATTGAGGAATGTGCCAGGCTTGAAGCGCCAGCCCAAAGCTTCCCAGCAAACTGGAGGCTGGAGCCTGGGTCCACAGCTGGTAAAGCAGCCGGTGAGGTCCCCTTTCCCCCTGGATGAGGGGATCTGCCAGCCTACGCCACCTGCCCTCATCCCCACCTTGGCCTCTGTGTCGGACCCCGGAGTTCAGGGCAGAGCGAGGAAGGGAACTGGCCTGGCCGCCGGGTGGTGTGGCTTCCATGCATCCAGCCAGGGCCTCATAGGCACCATCTCCCCGGACTCTCCCAACCCCCGAGTGAGGTCAGTAGCATCGCCATCGTTGTTATTGAGGTGACATTTACACGACAGAAAAGGGACTTTTTAAAGTGAACAACTCAGTGGCTCTTAGCACATGCACAACATTGTACAACCCCGCCGACATCTATCCAGTTGTCAATCATTTTCACCCCAAAAGGAGACTCGCATCCATTAAGCAATTGCTCCCCATTCCCCCCCATCACCACCAGCCCCTGGAAACCACAATCTGCTTTCTGTCTCTTTGGACTTTTCTATCCTGATCCTTCATATAGCCAGACCTTTTGTGCTGGCTTCTTTCTCTTAGCACATTTTCAAGGTTCCTCCACGTCTTAGCAGGCTGGGTATTCCATTTCCTTCTATGGCTGAATAATGCTCCATTGTATGGGAGCACCTCCATTTCACAGGTGAGGAAACAGACTCAGGGCAAACAAGCAACACCCAGAGGTCACAGCCTTTCTGTGGCCAAGCAGGACTTGATCTCAGCCTGAGCCCCGCGGTGGAAGCGTGGCCTGTGAGCACGCCTGCTCCCCGGAGGGCCCCATCCTGGCACTGCTGCTCCAAGAGGAGGGCTGTCGCTGCCGGCAGATGCTGGCTCCCCCCAGCTATGACCTGGCCTCTTCTCAGGACTGGCTCACTGGCGTGGGCAAGGTGGCCTCCCGGTCACCAGAATCGGCTGAAGAGGCCACCTCCTCAGGGGAAATGCCAGCTCCTGGCCAACCTCCTGGGGTTCAGGCCCTCCTTCTCAACTGGGTGTGAGGCGGGGTGGTGCCTCAGCCCTGGGGCTAGCCTGCTGGACAGGCCAGGTCCTGAGCATTGTCCCCAGCCGGCTCTCCGGGGAGAGGGGCTGGGCCCACCCAGCAGGTGGATACCCCAGCGGACAAGTGTTTATTAAGCACCCATTCTATGCCAGGTGCCAGGTGCCAGGTGCCGGCGGCCCCCGCCTTTAAAGCAGTCCCTTTTTGAAGAGGGTGCCAACCTCCACATAGGAAGTGGGTGTTAGGACCCAGGAACAGAGCCTAGGAAATCCCTGACCTCACTCAAGGCTGTATACACGCCAGACCTCCCAGCTCAGGGCAGGTAGAGGGCACAGGGCAGGCTGTGCACAGGACTCTGGAACGCCTGCCTGGGGTGCCCACCTTCGCTCACTTGGGGCCCAAGCAAGACATGGTATTCACTGTCCCTTTGCCCTGTTCTGAACTCGTGCCCGCCTCGTGGCCATTCATTTCATTCAGTCCGTCAGAGCCAGACGCACGACTAGGCAACAAGGAGACTCAGATTTAGAGGAAAAAAAGTCCCTGTCCTTTAGAAGCTTGAAACTGAGTGAGGCCCAGTCAGCAAAGCATCCGAGTCTTGATTTCAGCTCAGGTCATGATCTCGGGGTCGTGGGATCGAGCCCCATGTGGGGTTCTTTGCTCAGCATGGAATTGGCTTGAGATTCTCCCTCTCCCTCTGCCCCACCTCCCACTCACGCGCTAAACAAATAAATAAAATCTTAAAAAAAAAGAAAACCTGAGTGAACAAATCAAACTAATACTGACCACATGGCCAGGGTGAGGCGTCCAGAGGCGGGGCCCCAACCCCATGGGCAGCTGAAGTGTGGGTGTGCATCTGCTTGCGTGGGTCCCACAGCTGAGCCCATGTTGAGACTATCGTCCTCCAAAGCAGGTCCATTCAGTAAATCAGTCTGGAAACAGGGGCCGGAGGGCTTGGGGCTCCTTTACCACCACCCCACCAGCACCCCCATCCAGGATGCAGAAGCTTCTCCCTACAAGGAAAGGTTCCCCTAGAGGTGCCCCTGAGGACTGGCTGAGGGGAGGGGTAGGATCCCTCCGAGCCCTAACAGGACCCCATCTCAGGCTCAGGAGGCAGCTGGAAGGGTGCCGGGCTGAGCCGAACGGCCAGGGGACACCCAGGCTGGTACACTGGCACTGCTCACAGCAGCACCCCCTGATGACACAGCACTTCCGAGGTGCCAGGCTCATTCCACGCTCAGCACATCACAGGCATTTCTTTGTCTTTCTTTTTTTTTCTCCTTCCCCAGAGAGGGAGGTGGAGGAGGGGCAGAGGGAGAGAGAGAATCTTAAGCAGGTTCCACACCCAGTGAGGAGC
Organism: Ursus arctos; assembly: GCF_023065955.2. NCBI lineage: Eukaryota > Metazoa > Chordata > Mammalia > Carnivora > Ursidae > Ursus > Ursus arctos. The sequence continues at coordinate 31,281,015 of NW_026622930.1, read as the reverse complement.
CCGCCTCAGGGCTCAATCTCACCACCCGAAGATCATGACCTGAGCTGAAATCAAGAGTCAGACACTCAGCGACTGAGCCACCCAGGCGCCCCTCACAGGCATTTCTTAAACAACTGAGATTTTACCAGTGACTTAAAGTCTCGGGGCTAGGAGAGGATCTTCATTCTTGTCTGACCCTCTCCAAAGTCCACAACCCACAGTTCTGCACGTTTCCCCAGCCAAGGCTAGCACACCACACCGCCCAAGTACCGTGCAGCCCCTGGCCAGGCTGTCTAGGGGTGGGAGTGGGGGGTGGGGAGGTGGGGAAGAAATCCCTCCGACAGAGCGCCACTTCCATCACGCTCCAGTCCCTCTCTCCTCTTCTGCCCCAGCTGACCCTTCCAGCTCAGCCAGTTTTTCTGCAGCTAGCAAGCATCTTCTGCCCCCAAGGAGCCCCCAGAGCAGCTGGCGGGAACAGTCCACACCAGGTCTAAGGGAACCGGGTGGGAGGTAACTGGGTCCTGGCCAGGTATGGGCCTCAGACAGGCGGGGAAATGACCCCTGAAGGGGTCAGATGCTCGAGGCCTGTCCCCACCCCCCACAGCTGTCATGGAGAACCTGTTTGCAAAGAGGGAAAGAGCAAGCTGGATCTTCCAGGTGTCTTGGCTGACCTGATGCAACCCCAGAGTGCCCCGTGGGTAAGAAGGCAGAGGGAAGGTGCGTGGGAAGGCGGTGATTATCGCCTTCCATTTCAAGGCTGGGTGTGGGGGCCACCTGCCCGAGGAACATAGCCTGGCTGAGAGGCAGGGATGGGACGGGGTAGCCATGGGGAAATAGGCCAAGTGCAGGCCCCACGGCCAGGTCATGGCCACTGAGAGGCCCAGTAACCACGGCTCCGTTTCCTGGCCTCTGGTTAAAGCACTTTAATTCATCCTGAAGCCAATCTTTACATCCATCCTGGGAGGAGGAAGGTGCATGGGGTCTCTATTTTATAGATGAGGAGACTGGCACTCAGACATTTGAGAATGTGCCCATAGTCACGTGGCCAGGAAACCCTACAATCAGGATTCACATCTGGTCCCTCTGACCCCAGAGGCTCTGCCCTTCACCACTCCGCACTTCTTTGCTGGCTGTTCCCAGCCCCGGCCCAGCACCTGAAGAATTCTGACACTCACTGCATGGGGGAGGGAGTGCACGAGTAAGTAGACGAGTGGACAAGCGTGGGGATGAGTGAGTGGAGAAGTGGGTCCACGTGTTCCACAGTCCCCGGTGGGTGAGCAAGTGGACAGATGGATGGGTGAGTGAGGGGACCAGTGCACAAGCGGGTGAGTAAACTAGTAAACCAGTAGTTGGATGGTTAATGGCTCAGCTGAGGGAAAAGCAGTTGCTCCTTGGTCACATGGCCTCTGGGAGAGAGGAAGGAATGTGGCTTCTGAGAAACTGGGTGGCCCATTGCGCACTGGCTCACCATGAAATCCCCCCAGGTCTCCTTCCCTAGACAGCATGTCTCCAGAACAAGGGGTTCTGCCTGCCAGACACATGCACACTTGATGACCAAGTAACAGGCTGGCCTGGTCAATCATCGACGGGCCACTGAGAGCTTGATTGCTTAAGAGGACCCTGGGCCAGGACATATCGACCTGCCCACCCCTGCTGGGAGGAAAAGAAGAGCAAGAGATCCATTGGCCCTGCCTGAGGTGGAGGTGGGGGTGGGGGTGGGTGGCCAAGAGGCCTCACTGCTGCCCTGTACAAGCAGGTAGCCTGGCCAGGACAGCACCCCTGTCCACTGGCCATTGGGCCCTGGGGTCAGTGCCCCCGCCTGTTTGCCTAAGGGGGTGGGTTCGAGCTGGCGTGGAAGTGTCTTACCAAGGGCTCACTGCTGTGGCCAAGGAGAGCCGACGGCCCCTCCTTCCGGGGTAAGGCCCACTTGGGCTCTGGACTGGGGGTGGAGCAGGCTAGATGGTGCCAGGAGCAAGGATAACGTGTCAAAAAGGGGGGGATGAGGCTGTTGCTCTAATATGGGGCTGTGTATCTTAGAGCTGGAGGGAGGGGCACCTCGGGGTCTATGAGCTCACACCCCAACACCTTCAGTGAAGCACAAAGGGAAAGTAACTGGACCAAGTCAAGGGCTATTCTGTGCATTAAAGGGCACACAGGGGGACTCCCTACCCCCACCCCCAGCCAGCTCTCTGGGGGAGACTGAAGTAAGCAAGGGGCAGGTGGGAGCCCAAGAATCTCTGGAGAACAAGTGCCAAATACGCCTCAACTTTGAGACAGAGGAAGCCAAGAGGAGACCTAGAGTCAGGCCTGGTCAGGCAGAGCCCTGCCTTGCCGCGAGCTGTTATCCCCACCTCCGATGGAGTGTGTGGGGGGGGTGTGACATGCGGTCCAGGGAGGGTGCACAGAAAGCTCCTCAACGGCTTGGCTCCCTCCCCTGTGCCCTCGGGCCCTGCATGAACCCCTGCCCCAAGGAAACCTTTAAGGGGACAGAGACCAACACCGCCCTCCCTGGCCTTCCTGTGCTGCATTCTCGAAAATGCCACAGAGAACGGTCTGGACGCAGAGCAGGGCGGCAGTGGGAAGCAGAGTTTGGGGCTGGGGACCTCCCAGCCTCAGCATGGCCCCGAGGAGACGGCGAGCGCCCTCTGGTGGCTCCTCTGTGGCACAGGCCGCATAGAGCCGCATTCCCCACACGGGCCTCCTGGGAGCGCAGCCTGGTGTCCTACCCGCTCCAGGAGCATCTTCTAAGCAACCAGCAACTGCCTAAAACCAAAACAGAAGGTGACACAAGTTACATCAAAGGGTCATTGTGAGGACTGCACAAGCATCGGCAGCCCTCTTAGCATACCGTTCTGCAAATCGTCATAACACCAAGAGTAAAAGCTGTTTTAATCCTCCCAATGACCAGGCTGAGGTAGGTGTTATTTCCAGTTTCCAGATGAAATGAGGACTTGCACAAGAGCGCACAGATAGTATCTGGCAGAATGTGGATTTGAGCCCACATGTGATACCAAACTCGTACAGTTTTAGGCGCTCAACTAACCACGCAGATCTTAACCAGAGAGGCCCTTCCCAGCCAAGGGGTAGCTTTTTCTCTCCCGTTCCCAAGAGAGACGGCACTGTTGGGGAAAAGGCAGAGCAACGGTCCTTCCTCCTGTCGTGGTTGAAGGGTCAATGATAAACCTTTGCTTATCTTGTTAGACTTTACAAAGGACTTTCACCTGTGTTCTCTCATTCCCGCTTGGCACCAGCCCTGTGAGGGAGGGGCCCGTGGCCCCCTACAACGAGCAACCCCAAGCGGTCTACTGGGCTTCCAGCCCCACACCCACACAAGCCCCGCCTGGGGCCAACCCAATAGCTGAGATTCCTGTAAAAATCCACTCACAGAAAATATTTGCAAAACATATCTGACAAGGGACTAGTATCCAGGATATAGAAATAACTCCTGTAACTCAGTCATGAAAAGACAAATAACCCCACTTGTAAATAGGCAAAAGATTTAAACAAAAGATTTCAAAAGAAGATATGCAAATGGCTCATAAACATATAAAAGATAGTCATCATTATTAGTCATCATTAGGAAGCACAAAATAAAACCACAGAGAGATACCCTTCCACACTCATCAAAATGGTGAAAATTGAAAAGCCTGGGGGCTGCTGGGTGGCTCAGTTGGTTAAGCATCTGCCTTCCGCTCAGGTCATGATCCCAGGGTCTTCGGGCTCCCCGCTCTGCAGAGAGCCTGATTCTCCCTCTCCCTGTCTCTCCCCACCATTTGTGCTCTCTCTCGTGCTCTCTCTCAAATAAATTAAAAAAAAAATCTTAAAAAAAAAAAAAAGCCCGACAAAACCAAATGCTAGTGAGAATGTTGACTGGAATATTCATACATTGTTGGTAAAAGCATAAAATGGTACAACCACTCTGGAAAAGGTCTAGAGGTTTCTTTTAAAACCAAGCATACATCTCCTCTATAACCCAGCAATTCCACCTCATAGGTATTTACCCAAGAGAAATGAAGACATAAGTTCACGAAAAGACTTGTACAGGAATGTTCCTGGCAGCCTTACTCCTAAGAACCCCGAATCAGAAACAAGCTACTGGATAAACAGACCGAGGCATGCTGAGACAACACAACTGCCCCAGGAAAAGGGACATATCACAGACACATGCGATGCCATGGATGTATCAGAAACTTCATGCCGGGAAAACCTACCCTGTAGTTCTACGTATATGGGGTTCTAAAACTGGCAAAATTACCTGTGATGGGAAAGAAATCAGGAGGCCAGGGGCCAGGGCAGGGATTGATTGGGAAGAGGCAATGGGGGAACTTGCTGGTTGCTGGTAACATTGTCTAACTTGATTGGAGCCTGGTTTCATCCGCAGTTGCCTCCGTGACAGTTAATATGTACATTTCATGGTATGTAAGTTTTACCTGGGGGGGGGGGGACTATAAACAAATACTGGGTCCTAATTAACAACTTGCCTGTGGAAGTATTCAGGGGGCAGTGTGCTGATTGGTCCCAACCTGTCTCTCCCGTCTGCTGTCCGTTTGCCCCACCGAACTGGTTTCGCCCATGAGTGGCGGCTCAGAGGATGCTTCGCAGATGCCAACACGCAAACAAACCATCTGCGTGGCTTGATAAACAGAACATTCCGAGTCAGAAGACCTGGGCCGGGGCCCGGGAGTGTGCATTTCTAACGAGCTCCAGGTGCTGCCGCCGCGGGCCCTCAGGCTGCACGGGGAGGAGCCAGGCCTTAGACTATTCGCGTCTGATAAAGGTAATTCGCATACCCGGACTCACAAAAGTGAGGCCACCGGCATGGCCCGGCTCACGTCACCAATCTTAAAACCGACGTCAGGCCGCACTGAACAGGAAGTATGTCACTGTCAGGAAACCTAACGCACCAATCACAATCCTCCAACTCAGGAGCGGCGAGCTGACCTCACCCTGGAAATCAGGACCCGCCTATTTTTAAGGGAATCTCCAGCCTCCTAGCCAATCACGCCCTGTTTCCATGAAAAACTCTTGCCCCAAATTCCTCAGAAAGCCTGGTCCACGTTTGTGAGGCTCTGTACCCCCCCCCAGCCATGGACTGTTTTCCCTCAAATAAAGACACCGAACTCATCACTAAATTGTTTACGTTTGTCATTTGACACTTCTCCTCTTGGCCTTCGCTCCTACTGTTCCCTCACTTTCCAGCTTGCTCTGCCTTTCCCACCCCATGGCTTGTCCTCTCCGTGCCCATCCGGATTCCGCTTTTCCCATCCTTCCTCTTCCAGCAGATGACAACTCATAATGACGATGATGATAAATGATAGCAGCAACAACCACCTGAGACCTTATTGCGGGCCAGGGACAGTGCTACGTGCTTTACAAGCATTATTTTGTGTTTAACCCTTTTAACAGCCCTATGACGTTGATCCTAATATTGTTCCTGTTTTACGGATGAGGAAACAGAGGTATAGAGAGCTAAGTGTTTGCCCAAGGTCACACAGTCTTGGCCATCTGCAGCCCTAGTGACAAGTGCCCCCCCACTCCCAGTTCCAAGCTCTCTACCCCATGATCGATAGGTTGTAGCTGGTTCTCCTCCTGCTGTGTGGGCCTTTCTAGGCCATTCTCTCTGGTTCAGATCACTCCCTCCAGTCTTCTCTCCAGTCTCAGGGTGTCCAGAGTCTAAGGCAACGGACCTGGGTCCCCTGACTGAGAGGAGACCCCACCAAAGGCTGCTCTGCTCCGGCCCCAAACTGCGGGCTCTGTGAGGGCAGGACCAGACCCACCTTGTCACAGCTGCATCCCCCATGACACCTGATCACTATAGATTGGGGGGGTGCAGGGAGGGGGTTCTCCTGCGCTGGCCTGGTCCCCATAGGTCTGAGCTGGGTACAGGTGAGAGGCCCTTTCCCCACCCCAAGTAGTCCTGCGACTCCTCAGTATCTCTATCACCCTCCCACCTAAACCCCGAGGCTGACAGGTTGGGGACTGATTTCCTCAGATCCGAGGCACTTCCCACCCCGAGCCCTAACCCCGGCCCTACAGTTCCCAGTCCTCCCCAGCACTCCCTCCCTCCCAAAGACCTTTGGTGGTTTCTCTCCACCCACCCCCCAAGACCGCTTAGGGACGATATTTTACTTTCCCAGTCAAGCTCAGGGATGCAATTTCTCCTCCTAAGAGGTTAGGCTAATTGCTCTTCCCAGAAGAAAATCCTCCGAGGTTTTCCTTGTGGTGGGATCAGAGGTTTGAAAATTATAGGTTCAGGGCAACATCGGGTTTCTATATTAAGTCCAGTTTCACAGCAGGGTGGCCACTGGGGAGCACAGGCGCCATCTGCTGGCCCAAAACAGGATTGCGGCAAGGTCCTCCCAGCTGGGCTTGATTTTTCTCATTTTAAAAGCCCGGTAACAACAGTGATGTGTAATTTATTGGCCCCCCACGTACGTTAATTGTGTGATTTCCAGGTGTGGAGAGACTTAAAAGGTGCCAGACACAAGCGCATCAACTTGTATACATTAAATATCCACAGCTTTCTAATTATCAATCAGACCTCAATAAAGCAGTGTTTTTAAAAAGCCCCAGGCACCCGATTTATAAACCTTAGGCAATGAAAAGATTATGTATTTGCATTCACACATATACAAATATGCTGACATCTAATTGGTGATGATCCCTACCACTTCATATATCAAATTAGTTATGCAGCTTTTATCCTATTAGATTGTCTTAAGCTCATCTTTAAACAAATGGGGTCTCAGGGCACCTGGGTGGCTCAGTGAGTTAACTGTCTGCCTCCGGCTTAGGGCATGATCCCAAAGGGTCCTGGGATTGAGCCCCCCTTTCTGACACCCTGCTCAGCGGGCAGTCTGCTACTCCCTCTCCCTCTACCCCTCCCCTCCAACTCGTGTTCTCTCTTGTTCACTCTGCCCTCTCTCGAATAAAAATAAATTTTTAAAAAATCCAAAAAATAGACGTAATCAAATGAGCTCTCTCAAACATTAAGGTAAGAACATAAATGAAAGGTAATTTCCAGCCTATCAAATTATAAAAGCGCAATCTCATCAATACAGCAATCCCATTACTGGTAATGAGCCTAACAGACACATCCACATTCACGGGTATAAAGATAATGTTCAGGGGTTTCCTCTGTAGCCTCATTCATAACAGCAACACACCGGGAAGTGTCCATCTAATTCCAAAACTCCAACTCTGCAATTAAAAAAAAAATCCTATTGTACATTTTCCAAAGAAAACCACTTTTCTCGGTGTCCAAGTACCCAGAGTAAACTGGGGTCGGGGTTAGGGTTTCAGAGTACACTGAGGAGCTCGACGATTGGTCGATAGGTTTTGGAATGCAGATATGACTTTCATACAGAAACCTACCAACTATTTCGCCAAGATATCTCAAAACAACAACAACAAATCTTTGGAAACCAATTTTGGCATCATAGCCATCAGCCTCACCTTAAGAGTGTAGCAAAAGGGAAGTAAGTCGTGAGTTGTGCATTAAAAGAAGACATTTGACGGGACAGAGAGCTGAAGGGGAAGCCAAATCGGGACGTGTGCCCGGGTGGCATCAGGCTCAGAGACTGCCACATGCCGGAACCAGCCCCTGGGGGACACATGGTTAGCATTGCAGCTCGAGGGAGCCTGTGGCCTGTCTCACTGCGTCCTACACTTCTGCATGCCACAGCTGGGAGCAATCAGACCGGCCTGTCAGCCTCCCAAAAGATGGGACACCCATGGGGACCAACATCCACAGCCCTGGGAGGACAGAAAGTCCTGGACACAGTGCGAGCCACTGCAGACCCTGACTTCCTGGGCCCCTTGAAACCGAAAGGACGCACATCCCCCACCCCCAAGCTCCAGTGGTGGGAGGGCAGCAGCATATGCAAGGGAAAGAGAGGGCAAGAGGATCGGAAACTGTCTTCAGCCAGGCGGGGGGCGGGGTGCTCAGTGAGGGGTTATGACACTCTACAATATTCCAGAGGCAGAAAAGTCCAGAAGCATAAAAATCACAAATGAGAAGGAAAAAAAAAAAAAAAAAAAAAAGAACTACAGCATGTCTTCAGTGCTAAGGGGTACTTTTTTTCACATTTTATTATCTCTGAAATCTGGATATGTCTTACAATTGATGGCAGGTCGGTTTATTTGGCAGCTTTGTTTTCTTTCTTAGAAGAGCATAAAATAAAGATGATTTTATTTATTTATTTATTTTTAAAGATTTTATTTATTTATTTGACAGAGATAGAGACAGCCAGTGAGAGAGGGAACACAAGCAGGGGGAGTGGGAGAGGGAGAAGCAGGCTCATAGCGGAGGAGCCTGATGTGGGGCTCGATCCCATAATGCTGGGATCACACCCTGAGCCAAAGGCAGACGCCCAACGAGGTGCCCCAGATGATTTTATTTTTTAATTGAAGTAGAACTGACAAATAACATGGTGAGATATGTAAAGTGTGCAAGATACATGTTGTAAAAGCATTCTCCCCCAAAAGGTGCCTCTTAAAATTCGTGGCATTCAATAATATCTCAATAAACTGAGAAATAAAAATTGATGACATGTTAGATTCAGTGAAATCCGGTATTACTTACTGAACCCTAATCATATTGCTGGCACCGTGTTGGTCAGCTGGCATACGTTATTATACAACCCCAGGAGCCTCACCTCACAGGTGAGGAATGAGACCCAGCGTGAACAGCCTTCCCAAGGTCACAAAGCTAGTAAGCAGCAGAAGTAGGATTCAAACCCAGGTTCGCTGGCCCTATGCTTCCCACTGTGTCGTCCGAGTCTCTCGCCTTCTAGAGAAGGTGAGGGGGGCAAGACCAAAGCCAGTTTGTCCTTTCTGTCCTCGGGCCCAGGCTAATTCCCCAGAGTAGGTAGGTCATTCTCATCTGCTCTATTTGAATCCTTAATCTTCAGCTCCAAGCTCAGAAGCTTCTAGAAGGCCTGGTTCATGGCTCCCAGCTCACCTGGTTCTGCAGCCACTCAGTGAACTTGGCCTCCCTGACCTATCTCTACCTCCCATCCTCCCAGCTCTCACTGTGGGTTCCCTGTTGCCTTCCCAGCCCTACTGGGTCTTTACTGACCCAGCTTGCTCCCCGCTTCTCTCACCAGGCTCTGGGGAAAGAGGCTGCAGGAGCTCGCAAAGGTAGCAGTTTGGGGAAAGACACGAATTGCAAGTTCTCTTGTCAGACTGGAACTGACTAACAGGATGGCCAAGTCAGGGCTCCCATGTTCAAAACAGCTGGTGGGCCACTGGCAGGCCTGCCTGGCTTCTGGCCTGGGGGGTTAGGGAGGGCCAGTGGGATAGCAGATCAAACCAGAGCCTCTGTCCCCCAGAGGCAGAGGGACACCTCTCCTTTCTCCTCCTCTATGCTGCAGTCACCTGCTTCCCAAAGTCCTGACATTCCCCCACATGCCCTTTAACCCCATTTGGGCTTTATTCTTGCTGACGCCTGGGTGTTCAGTTTCTCCCTGCCGGGTCTGGTGGATTCGAAATTTGTGCTCAGAGACTCAGGTCTCGGCCAGAAGACGACCTCCAGGCAGGCTTTGGCTCTGCCAGGCCCATGGGTCCCTTCTCCTCCGCCCAGACACACCTTTCTGGCAGCTGTTCTCAACTCTACTACCACTTTGCTCCTCTCATTGGCTCAAGATATATTGGTATCGAGGATGAGTGGGCGCTGCTGAGTGCTAAGACGACGGGACACCGCAGAGGGACGCGGAGCAGGGGCAGACACTTACAGTAGCGCGTGCTGGGTGTCACAGGGGTGGGGCCGTGCCGAGCCAGCTCACCCCACCCTGAGAGCCAGCAGCGGGCACCCCCTTTCTACGCTGTGGGCAGGGACATCAACTCCGTCGATGGACATCAGCCACGGTGGGAGTACTCACACCCAGAAATCAGCAAATACTGCAAACCAGAGCTTTGCGTATTTGCCAGTCAGCGAGATCTTACATGGAGACCAGCGTGCCACCAAAGGAGCAGCCTGCCAGGGGCTCGGGGCCCAGGGAGGGCCACCGGCTTGGTTTGCGTTTGCCCTAAAAACAGACCCTCAGTCAGGGATTTAAGAATGAGTGCTTTATTTGGAAGACAATGACAAGGGGCCGCAGAGGTAGGGCCCCCAACTGAGAGCAAGTTGGCCTCCCTCCTCCCAGCCTGCTGGGACTTGTCACGCTGCCCTTGCCCCTTGGCCTGCCACACAGGACCTCTTCCTCGCAGACGATGTGTCCTGGTTTGATGGCGCTCTGCGGGCAGCCCCACAGTGACCAGGACTTGGCTCCCACCTGCCCCTCCCCAGGGCTTGTCCCAGGGATTAGCTCCTCCAGATCCCAGGACTGATGCCCCCCGGTGACCCATGCGGCCGCTGCTCCCTAGGCCTGGCAACGCCTCCCCAAGCCTGCTCCTGGCAGCTGGGGCATTTTGGCACAACAGCACTACCTGCACTTACTCTGGGCCCCTGCCAGACGATGCAAATGTCCCCAGCAACATCAAGGTGCTTAATTTCCACGGGGGTGTAGGGGAAGGAAAGAAAACCTTTTTTTTCCTCTACTCATCTCAGGTTCATTGGCTGGGGCACTGTCAATTAGACTAACAAAAGACAGATTTCAGAAGTATTTTCCACTTTATCTAGAACTACTTCCATAATAGCAAATGTAATATTAGACCAAAAATTTTCTTCTGAGTTTTGTTTCCGTAGGTATTTGGGCTCAGATTCTCGAGAAAAAAAATTAACAAATAATTTCACAAATTTGGGGGAAAAAAAAGGTTAACAAATAGTAGATCTTCTAGAATGATTCAGATATTTGTCTATTTATTTATTTATTTATTTATTTATTTATTATCTTAAATCAGCTCTATGCCCCATGTGGAGCCCAACATGGGGCTCGAACTCATGACCCTGAGATCAAGACTTGAGCCGAGATCAAGAGTCAGACTCTTAACCGATTTAAGCCTCCCAGGCACCCCTGTCTATTTTAAATGGTAGCTCTTCCTTAAATCAGATGGATGATTATTGACCCAAGCCATATTTCTCTGTGAAAATCATAAATCTAAAATAATGATCATTGTACTTCAGAGGAAAAGCCTCAAAACAGAAGGAAGTCACTTACTGCTTTAAGAGGTAGATAAAGAAAATTGAGATAATTTTTAATCTTCATTAACTTTTTAATATACCAAGTTATCCTTCATTTTGAAGTACCAAATGAGGTAAACGTCAGTTAATGACAAAAGGTGGAGTTTTGATGAAAAAAGGACAGATCAACAAGCGAAAAACAGAAGTTTTTTGACACGTTCCTCCCACATTCGCACAGGAGTGCTGAGTTGAATAACTCAAAAGGGTGGTTAGAACTTGGGCTTATACAGCATCTCGACAGAAGAACAATACGTTTTTAGAGAAACAGCACGACAAAAAAAAAAAAAAAAAAAAAGACTGAGTTTCTAGGGCAGCAAATTGTGGGAAGGCAAACGGGGAAATGAATGCTAACAAAGGGCCGGTTTTAGCAAGGTTTGTAATGCGGGTTCCTCCGGTGCCATCGTGGGCTGATATGGGGATAGAGTTCTCTCTGGTGACCAACTTCTGTCTTCCCTGTAGAAAGGGGAGAAGGGGACGCTTTCACAATTGCGTGTCCCGCTTTCCAGCAAATAGGAGGAGAACAGGGAGCCTTTCTTATATCTGCTTCTCAGTCACCTTCAGTTCAAGATAATCCCTATGCAGCAATGGCCTATTTTGGAGGGCATCACAGGAGACCCACTGTAAACACAGAGTGGAATGCTGACTGAAAGGAACCTCCAAGTAGAAGAAAGTGGGGGGGGGGTTGTTCCCTCTTGGGAGGCATCGTCATCTGCGCAATGGGGACACGGAGCCCCCAGAGTTACCAGGGAGGGGGCTGAGACCATGTTCGTGAGAGCACCTATCAAAATGCTTGGCATGCAGACATGAATCGAATCCGCATACATGACTAGAAAGTTCTTTCTTGGGGCACCTGGGTGGCTCAGTCAGTTGAGCATCTGCCTTCAGCTCAGGTTATGATCTCAGGGTCCTGGGATAGAGCCCCTTGGCGGGCTCCCTGCCCCGTGGAGAGTCTGCTGCTCTCTCTCCCTCTGCCCCTCCACCCTGCTCATTCTCTCTCTCTCTCAAATAAATAAATAAAATCTTAAACAAACAAACAAAAAAAAGGAAGTGCTTTCTCGTATCACCCTCCTGGCAATGATGAGATTTTACTTCGGTGTTTCCTAAAGTGTGGCCCGTGAACCTGCTTGGAGTACTTGCCGGGTTCTACCCGGAATGTCCTAAGGACAGACGCTCAGGTGTCTTTGCTCCTCTTAGACCCACTCCATCACATTCTCAGGGGACAGAGCCCTGGATCTGCATCCTTGACAAACTTCCAGAACAATTCTTGAGCCCAGCAGGGTCTGAGAACCACTAATAAGGTGAAAGAAATGCAGTTTCTGCTTCTGGGGATTAGAGGGACCTGGGTTCAAATCCCGGTCACTAACTTAAGATTTCTGTGCCTTGGTTTCCTGGTTTTTAAAGGGATAATAATAGTCTGTGTGAAGACTGAATGCACATAAATGGCTTAAGACTTGGGCCAAAGGAAGTGCTCAACAAATGTTAGCCCTTGTTTTTCTCCTGCTAAGCGTGCCCGGCTGCTCCCGCCGTCCCTCTGTGGCACAGGCCAAGGGCCCTCGCCATCCCAGAAATTCCCTGGTTGAGACACGTTGGTAGCGGAGCAAATGGAAGCAGGGCAGGATGTCGCGGTGAGAGCTCTGGTTTTGCTCCCTGCCACTCTCCCCCCGCCACACGCTGTTAGGACGCGCTTGGCCGCTGGAGGGCAACATCCACCCAGCTCGTTTTAAGACCGGCCTTCTCCAATGGCATTTTCAGGTGGTGGGTGAGGAGGGTGGGGGGGCTTACTGGGCTCTGGGTTAGTAACCCAACGTCAGACCTCCTCCGGGCAGCACTTCATGGATATAAGTGTCGTAAATATAACATACAGTGAAAAGTTTTGCATACAGAACTGTTTTCCCATTGCCTTGAATTATGGGAATTTTGCTCCTAAGCCTGGAGTCTCCCACAGGTGCCCAGGGACAGTTTTCTGAGTGCCCACGGGCCTGACACCAGGATGCCCCACTCCTCTGCAAGCCCACCGGAGGCACCTTATTTTCCTGGCCACCAGCTGCCAGCTGCACGTGAAGAAATACGGGCCTGCGGCCCAGAGAGAGGAGGCTGCCCCCTCCCGGCACGCTTGGTGTTTCCTTCTCAACGGGCCGCAGGCGGAGACTCTTCAACCAGCAGGTCCACGTGTTCTAGGACGGTGTTTGGACGGGGCCTGGGACTCCCCTGGGACGCATCTCAAGGGTCTGGATGGAGGCTCTCAGGGGGTCACTCTGGGGCACTTCCCTGCGAATGGGCTGTGTGCTCATGTGGGGTATCCCCAGAGCCACCTCCCGGGGCTGCCTGTGCCCTAAGCTCCATGGGCAGCTGGGCTTAATCCTGTTGGGATAACGCTGTGAAACCGTGCCAAGCCTGAGCCTCCCAGTAATGTCATCTGAGGGGGGAGGGAGCTGGCACACATTCTCCCTAGAAGCTGCCTCAAGTGGCCTGCTCATCCTCGGGCAGGGTGGCCTTCGGTGGCTCTGGGAGGAAAGTTCCCGGGCACAGAGGTGCAAGAACGGGAGGTGGAAGTTGGCTGCGTATGAGCAGGGCGGTGAGGGCAGCGGCCTGTGATGTGGTACCGGCTGGCCATCGTGCCAGCCCCAATTCCCCTTGCCTCCAGCCACAGCCCCTGACCTGCGCGAGGACTCCGTTCCTTCCCGCTGTCGTGGAGGATGTCGTTTGTTGGCTGGCCAGCATCAGCTTCTGGAGAGCCCACCCCTTACGTGAGTTTTGTGGGGAGGCAGCGTCTTGTGGGTCGCTTGCCAGAAAGGGCCCTGCCACCCCCACTGCACGTCCAGGTGGCCTGGCGGGGGGCTGCACCCTCCCCTCTAGGGTGCACACACAGGCCAAACGCAGCCAGGGAGCAACCCCGTGGCCCTGGCTGAGGCCACCATATTGCACACCTCCGGGGGATGTTGCTCGCTCCTCGAGTCTCTTTGCTAGACTCGAAATTGCAAGGTGGTGAGCCTGGAGCCCCTGGCTGTTTCGCCCCCTGGGAGGGAGAGCCTACATGAGAATGGGGTCAATCCAGAGAAACCATGTCCTGCTGGCGTCGTGGGAGCCCCTGCTTCAGGCACCTGGGCAGCCAGCAGGAGCCCGCACACTTCGGTTATCCAAGCCGGTAAAACCAGCCTTCTGGCTTCAGCCGTGCAGCTTGCGTTTTGTGACTCCGGCAACTCACTACAAGTGTCCTAATCAGTACATGCCTAGTAGCGACCGAGCTTCATCCACAAATGACACCGGGTTGGGTAACGAGTTATTACATCTGATGATCTCAGGCTGATTGTGTATGAAAACGAAATATCCTCCTCTCTCTTTCTCTTCCTGTCTCTCTCTCCTCCCACCTACCTTGGCTCCAACTTGGCTGTTCTGCACAGAGCACTGGGCTGTGAGTCAGGAGACCTGGATTCTCCCGCAGCTCTGCCTCAACCTGCCTCTGCGACCTCGAGCAAGCGTTGCTCTCAGGCTGTAGTCTTCTCTGTCACATGGAAAGATTGGACTCCATGACCTCAACCGTTTTCTGACACTAACATTCTGTGGACATTCTTGTCCTTCGTCCCACATTTAGCCCGTCACGGAGGCCCATGTAAGCTTCCCGGGAAATGGTTCACCCATCCCTTCTGCACTCCCCACGCTATTACCTTGTCATGAGAATGGCTCCTTCCTCTCTTCCTGAAATGCTACGCTCACCACCGGGTCTAAATTTGGAACTAAAAAGAATTTTGCAGTGAGTAGAGACTGGGAGGGTCAGAAAATTCTGAAAGGACAAGGGGACATCTCCATTAGGTCTGACCCACAGAGACTGAAAATGAAATAAAACCTCAGCTCCTGATGTTCTCAAACAACTTAGTGGCCTAGGTTGTGTCCTGCCTGCAGCCCTCAGCCCCTCAGCCATGCTGCTAACCAGCTCCCCAGTCTCCTGCAGGCCCAGCCATTCTGGCCCTTTTGGAGTTTCAGGCTGTAGCTTCCATCTCCCTTCTCTGTGGGCTAGCATGTCTAGGGCTGGGGCTCTGGTCCGACAGCCGTGGCGGCCTCCCAAGCACCAACATTGCCAACTTAGGCCTTTGAAGCTGGAGCGGTTTCTCCAGAGCCTCAGGCCTCTAACCTGGGCCACTGACATCAGGGAAGCAGCCAGACTTCCCAGAGGCCTGGACGATGGAGCGTATTAGTTTCCTGCGGCTGACACAATAAATTACCACACACGTCGTAGCCGAAGACAACACGGATTTATTATCTTCTACGGGCATCTAGCTCGGAGCTATTGCAGATTCCATTCCCCACCACCGCAACAGAGCAGACATCGCAGTAAAGCAAGCCAGGGGCGCCCGGGTGGCTCAGGTCATGATCCCAGGGTGCTGGGATCGAGCCCCACATCGAGCTCCTGGCTCAGCGGGGAACCTGCTTCTCCCTCTGCTTCTCCACCTGCTCGTGCCTTCTCTGTGTCTCAAATGAATAAATAAAAGCTTTTAAAAACAATAAAAAAATAAAGCGAGCCAAAGGGAGTTCTTGGTCCCCCACTGCAGGTAAAAGTTGTGTTGGCACTATACCACGGCCTATTACATGCGCGATAACATTGTGTCTAAAAGAAAAAAGAAAAAAAAAAAACAATGCATGGGCCTTAATTTTAAAATACTTTATTGGCACAGAGACATAAAGTGAGCAAATGTTGTTAGAAAAATGGCACCAAGACTTGCTCCACTCAGGGTGGCCACAAACCTTCAATTTGTAAGAAACACGTGATCTACCAAGTGCTACGTGAAACCAGGTGTGCCTGTGGTTCTGGAGGCCAGGAAGCCAAAGTCAGTCAGCAGGGCTGCCTTTCTTCTGGAGGCTCTAGGGGAGACTCCGTGCCCTTGCCTGTTCTAACTTCTGCAGGCCGTTCGCATGCCTCGGCTGACGGCCTACAGCGCTCCAACCTCTACCTCCATCACTTCTTCTTCTCTGACTTTCACACTCTGGCCTACCTCTTTATGAAGGCCCACCCAGATCATCCAGAATCATCTCCCCATCTCCAGATCCTTAATTACATCTGCAAAGTCCCATCTGCCACGTAAAGTAATCGCAGGCTCCAGGCGTTAGGGCGTGGACTGTGGGGACCAGTATTCAGCCCACCACAGAACTCAAATACGGGAAGAGGACTCCCCTTACCAGTATTTTTCTAGAGTCAGGCCTTTTTGCCTTAAGAATATATTTTTTTAAAGATTTTATTTATTTATTTGACAGAGATAGAGACAGCCAGCGAGAGAGGGAACACAAGCAGGGGGAGTGGGAGAGGAAGAAACAGGCTCATAGCGGAGGAGCCTGATGTGGGGCTCGATCCCAGATCGCCGGGATCACACACTGAGCTGAGGGCAGACGCTTAACCGCTGTGCCACCCAGGCGCCTCTTGCCTTAAGAATATTTAAAATAGCTTAACAAAGCATGGCTAATTAAAAAAGAAACTGTATTAATACTTATTGTCCCCTATTAACTGCCTACAACGTGCCAGCACAGATGTGGCATTGGTGACGCCATGTAGGGAGGTGATGTGCCCAGCTGGGAAGTTGCAGGGCACACCTGAGCCCACGTGTCTCCCTTGAAAGGCACTGATGTCGCGAGAGGTTGTATTTCTTCCCTAGTGACAGGAAGGCAGACCCTAGTCCTGGGCTGGGTTTAGATGGGGCAGCTCAGAGGCACTCCCCACCACGCACGCCACCCTGGGACACCGTCCATGCCACAGCCCCGCCCTGTGGCACAGGCCAAAGAACTGACAAAGCCTCTGATGTCCTTACAACCTAAGGAAATCTTATCTGTTCTCAGTTCTGGTAACTCACTCACCCTACTGACTGTACCCTTCGGGCACTGGTCCTTATCCAGGGACAGTTCTGAGTGGGCCCAGGGACAGAGGACACAGAGGTTCCTGAGACAGGCCTGGGATTTGCAATGGTCGTAGGATTTCACCAAAGGCTTGACAGGCCAGAGAAAGAGGAGCTGTATTTCCAGACTGGCTTTCATCAGGCTGTCAGCAAATGCCCTCCAAAGGTATGGGCAGACGCAGATGAGAATACAAGAGGAACGCATGCCCTAGCTGGGCAAGAAAGAGACTCGATGCGTTCCTCCCACGGATGCAGGAACAATCAACTGCCCCCTTCGTCAGGGTAGAAAATTCCACGTACCCAATCATTTAGAGCAAACTGGAGTGGTTCACGATGAAGAGCGGCCCACGGTGAGATACAAAGGATGACCAGCAAGGGAGTGAGGCGACGGGCTGCTGACAAAGCCCCAGAGGAGGGGCCTGGGCCCAGGGACCCTGGTGACAAAGCAAACAATGCTGGACTCTGGAGTCCACGCCATGAGCTCCCCGGTGCCTTGGGTGGAACCTGGAAGCGGGTGAGCACCTCATCCTGGGTCCTGGTTCGGACTCCCCACTGATGCATGTCACAGTTCTCAACCTGTGACCCGAAAACCCAGCAATGAGTGACAGGGGGACTTGAGATCAGCTATGTAGAAAGAAGTGCATGGATGAAGGAAAACCAACTCTCAGTATGAAGATTTTGGGGGTGTTCAGCGGGTTTATACGCATGACAACCTGTGGATTAATTTAAGGACCTTGAACTCGTAAGACAATCTGGCATATATTCGCTTGGGGGTTTTTATCTGGAATGTGAAATTGAGATGAGATGTGTGATTTTCATTTGGGAGGCGGAAGAGAACTGTTAGTAAACAGCTTTGAACTGCTCCAGAGACTCTGATTTACATTTCTAATAGTTCAATTGTTTTGTGCTGAGCAAGAATTTGCAGCCTCGATTTGAATTCGCCTCAGTGGGGAGTCTGATGTACCAGAAAGAATTATTAAAATCTGTCAATATGTTTAAAATATTTACAGGAACTTAATTATTTTGGGAGATTTAAATGGGGTTGTTTGGGATGGTTAACTGTTACATGTATGAATGATTAGGACAAGCAAGAGTGTTTTTATTTTTACAGAAAAAATGACGTTATCAATATAGTAAGACGTGTGTGATCACCTAAATAGCTTCAAGAATAGATTTTAAAATGCTTTCTCTTTAGCAGATTGAAAATTTAAAGCAACTATCGTCATCTGCAGACAAACAAGCACACTTGAATATTGAGACTATCAAATAAGGACATTGTCTACAGGACGTGCAGTTAGTAAGCGTACTGTGGTTCAAATGACTCTTACCCTTTTCTAATGTGAGCAGTGGAAAGGTCGATTGATACCTCTAGAAACTGCGGTATGGTAAAGTGCTGGCACCTTGGGTTTGGGAAACTTTCTGCTTGGAACAATTTCCCCTCTCCTCGACTCCTGTACCACCACGCCCTCGGCTCGACTTGCATGTCAATAGCGAAAACAGGGTATCCTGTGCCCTACCCTCTGTCAAAGGACTTGACCCTCTGAGACGAGGCTCTGGCCTTGTTCCACGGTTTTCCCCCTTGGAGCTGCACCCACTACAGACCCACACCGAGCATTTACTGGACTTTTCACCAGCCGGTGGTAAATCCTACAGGAATGTTTCCAAAGCAAATGCCGACCTCTACCCCATGTCCTTCCTTCTGAACAGTCCTCTTGCCTCTTTCCTGGGCAGTGAGTATTCTAGAACGTTCTAGGATTCTAGGAGCTCTACGTGTTGCCGCACTGGCTTTCCAATAGCACTGTTATTGCCACGTAATAGCTAAGGGAACTCTGGTGCAGTTTCCCCACTTTGGAAATGGCAGTCTATGGGGATCTTATTAAGATGCAGATTCTGAAAGTCTGGGGTGGGGCCTGAGACTCTGCATTTCCAGCAAGCTCCCAGGTGATGCTGGAGAGCTGCTTTCTGC
The DNA here is from genome assembly GCF_023065955.2 of Ursus arctos. Taxonomy (NCBI): domain Eukaryota; kingdom Metazoa; phylum Chordata; class Mammalia; order Carnivora; family Ursidae; genus Ursus; species Ursus arctos. The sequence goes on along the minus strand of NW_026622930.1, from coordinate 31,262,069 downwards.
AGGACACTGTTTTGTTTTCTTTTTTTAAGATTTTATTTATTTGAGAGACAGAGAGCACAAACAGGGGGAAGGGCAGAGGGAGGGGCAGAGGGACAGGGAGAAACAGACTTGGGGCTCGATCCCAGGACCCCGAGCTAAAGGCAGACGCTTAACTGACTGAGCCACCCAGGCGCCCCAACTGCAGGACATTTTGAGTAGCAAGGGGGGGGCACACAGATGCTACAGAGCTGTCTGATGCCATTGAGAACAAAGGTAGGACTTATTACAGAGTGCCTTCCTTACACGTCTGTGACCTTATCTTCAACTCATACGAGCCTTCTGAGGAAACCACCTTTCCTTTTTTAAAATAAAGATAGTGAAGTGTAGGAGGACGGCATTGTGCCAGGGTCGAAAACCTATTAAGGTTGGGTACAGGTGGCCCCCATCGTCCTTGACCTCAGGCACCCTTCTGGAAAACAGTAAGCAAGGAGCAGGCCAAGACTAGTCATGGGAGTGCTGTTGCTTTAATATGATGTGTGACAAGTATTATCAAAATTGTCCACACTCTCCAATCTTGTTCGTTTTTAATCGGCAATAGTAAAACTAAAGGAAAAAAAACTGTGCTAACCACACCTCTAGACTTATAACCGAGAAGACAAGACACATAAATTCTCTTCCTTAAAAAACAGCCATTTCAAAAGATTTTCTTTAATATCATAAAATATTTTCATGGACAAGTGAGCTAGCAAACACACATGCACCAATGTGCCTTCTGACGAGATACCCCCCTACCCCACCCCCCCAACTCCCACATCAAGGTGGACATGAGATTGGAGAAATGAATACAGCAGATGATACAGAGAGAAAAAAAATCGATAAAAAGTACAGAATAGAACATTGTGCTTGGTTATTGTCCTATGTCACAACAAAACAAAACATTTTGGTGCAAACAGTTAATTTTTCCTCTTTTCCATTTAAGTCTGGTGGAGAAAAAAATACTTTTTCTATAATAAAATATGTGGTTTTTTGGTTGTTTTTTTTTTTTTTTACTTTTTTTAACGTAACTTTTTTTTTTCTTTTTTGCAGAAAATAATTTTGTAAACTGTCACTTTGCGGGCAGGGAGGCTCGATGCCACGTGGGTCCCGGCTCGCCCGGTTGGAGCCTGAGCGAGGAGACCAAACCTGGGCGGGAGATGGGGCAGCAGGGGGCGCAGGGCAGGGGATGCACAGCGGGCAGGGCGAGGGCGCTGGCCTGGGCGGGCGGGTTAGAGGTCGCTCTCGCCGTACAGCGCCGTGGAGAAGGACATGTAGTCCAGAGCACCCGGCACGGCGTCGTGGCCGGTGTAGGGGGCCATCCGAGCGATGCAGTACTCGGCCTGGTCGGGCGGCAGCTCTCGGCGCAGCTCGTCCACCGTGATGTAGTTCTGCAGAGAGAGCGGGGCAGGGGGGCCGGGATGTCACTGGGGGCGGCAACACCCCGCTCCGTCCCCTCCCTCCTGCTTCTGGATACAGACACGTGCACAGGCATACGTACCCACATGTGTATCATGTATACGTACGGATACACGCACGTGTGCATATACAAAATACACGTTCATTTCCGATCTCCTGTTTGCCATTTCCATAACTACTCTGGCCTGTTTCCATGCTAATTCAAGTGCTAACTGCACCTGTAATTTCATGGATCGCTCTTGACTGCAGGCACCACGGGCTGGAGCAAAACCAGCAGGGGGTCTGGTAACAAAGTGGGACCCTCGCCCGCTCAAGCGAGCGCTCTGCAGGTCATGTAACTTCAGCCAATACAGTGAGCACCCAGGTGTGACGTGGCTGTGGCTGACAGCTATCTCTACCACATTTGCAAGACGTGGGTCTGCCCCCCCCGCCCACGCCTGGTTCCCAGCCCAGGTCTCTGGGTGCCTGTGACAGGTCTACTGGGAAGCTGCTTCTTTTGGGGGTTTTAGGCTCCAGAACAGCTCACTTGGAGGCTCTGACCCACAAGGCAGGCCCCCAGCCCCATGCCCTACCTCTGCCAGAGTCCCCTAGGAACTGTTTCGAGGAGGGCGGGGTCACCCCCAGGTCACTCCGAAAGTCAGGAGCCCAGGCCCCTTTCTGGACCTCAGAGACCCAGAGTCACTTCAAGTGACAAGATGCTAGGACTCTAATAGGGTGTCCTTAAACTTTAGGAACCGACCTTTAGGAACCTCTGTGGGCTCAGTCTTTTTCCCTTATAGACCGAGACATTTCAGAAATTATGCTCCCCATTGGCTTTGGCTTTTTATAACTCAAATCTTTTCAGTCTGAAGGAAGGATGGCAGAAGGATTATCCTATGGATTTTATAGAAAAGAAATCTGGCCTCCAGACATCCCCCTCTCTGCCAGTTCCCCCTCGTGCTCCCACTGTTCCATTGCCAGGCAGGGCATTGCAGGGAACTTGGGAAATTTGGAAACCAGAACTGACTGCTGCCCAGGGTAGACCGAAACGTGCTTGCCTCCCACTCCCTGCCCACGCTCTGCGCCTGCGCCCAGAGTGATGTAACGGTGAAAGTCTAAGTTCTCAGCTGGCCCTTTCATCACTCAGCCACACCCCCCACCCCACTCTACCCGTCTCTACCACTCATCACTCTTGCCCAAGTGCTAAGGAGTCCCACGCCCTGGCAGGAGACCCCCTTAAGCTCATATTGTGTCCTAACACCTTAGCTGATCCCAAAGCATTACAGAAATAGGTAGAGATGGACAGCAGGGGGAGCTCCAGTGGGAGGAAGGGGCCACAGGGTGCAAGTGACCTCCCCTCCAGATCGGAGTGGCCCCGGCACAGTGCCCACAGCATAGCAGACCCACCTTGTCCCCAGCCAGGATCTTGAAGGAGGCCATGACTTGGTCTGCTGTGTCTGTGTCGGCCGTCTCCCGAGACATAAAGTCGATGAAGGCCTGGAATGTCACTACCCCCAGGCGGTTGGGATCCACGATGCTCATGATACGGGCAAATTCTGCCTCTCCCTGGAGAGAAGAGCCAACCCCAGGCCTGTCAGCCTCTCAGCCACAGGCTGCTGGGAATGTCTCATACGGACCAGAAGGCCCTGGGGGCTCAGAGTGGCCTGAGGCTGTTAGAGGGGGGCACAACGGCCCCCTGACCTAAACTGGGCTGTCCTAAGAGCATCACAGGGACATCACACCCAAGAGCGAAGACCCAGTTCAGGCTTCCCACACCCCACAGTTTCCCGTCGAAGCAAACGGCGACAATGCTGACAACAGTCGTCATGGCTGAGAGCACGGGGCAGGTACTCTTCTAACGGCTGGATGCATTTCACCTCATTTCACCCTCCCCACCACCATATGGCACAGGTTGTTATTATTTCCATCTGGATTCCAGAAGGGCAACCGGAGGCCCAGACAGGCTTGGTGACTTGCTCAAGGTCACACAGCCAGCAGGTAATAGAGTTGGGATTTGAACTTGGTCTGGCTCCACAACCTGTGTTCTCCCCACCACACCGTACTTTCCCTGTGTCAGACCCGTGCACAACACTCACAGAAGCTCCTTCTGCAGGGGTCCCCTCACCTCATCCTGGGCCCCAAGTTGCTGATGGCAGAGCTGGGATTTGCTCCTGGGCTCCCTGCGTCTAGAGCCCTTGCCCTTCACGGGGCAGCCCACAAGCTCTGCCCTTTGTGCCGTGGCCCGGGAGCTGCCTGGCTGCCCAGCTTAGGCCCCCGCTCTACTCAGAAGGCCTGCATGAGGGCACACAACTGGGAAGGCTGGGAAGGCCAAGGGACGACAGGCGTGGCTGGAGCCACCAACAGGGCGAGGCAAAAATCTCTGCGCTTCCTGAGAGATGAAACCCAACCCAGGAAGTCCAAACCTCCAGTCCTTCCTGCTAGCCTTGGGGTCAGCCCCACCATCCACCATGGGAGTGAAAAAGCCCCTCTCCACAGTAAGTACCAAAAAATACGCCAGCACAGAGACCGAGGTGAGAAGGCCAGACCTCTGGGACACACACGCGCCATGAGGCTGGGCCCAGCCATCAGGGCGCCATCTTCCCCACGGACGGGAACTGTGAGGCCCCTCCAGGGAGAGCAGCCCCCAGCCTGAGGCCTCGCAGCCTGCCCTGGCCAGGCCTCGGCTTCTCTGGCCAGCTGGCGGGCCCTCGTCAGAACAGAGGGCGGGGTTTACATTACCATGTTGTAACCCATGGAGATAAGGCAGGCGCGGAAATCATCCGTGTCCATCATGCCTGTCTTCTTCTGTGGGGGCAGTGGCACCAAGACACAGGAGGGTCAGAGGCCGGAGGAGGAAGGGCCGGCCCGGGGCCAGGAAGACAGGGCGCAGACGGCCAGAAGAGGAGGTCGAGGGGTACGGTTGGGGGGTCAGGAAGGGAAGAGGAGCACAGAGGAGACACGTCCACGGGGAGGAGAGAGAACAGGGATAGGCCAAAGTCCATCCACAGGATGGAGAGAGACGAGGAGAGAGGAAGGGGGGCCCCGAGCAGGTTCCCATGAAAGATGACCGAGGGCAGAGGGCAGAGGTTGGAGCAGTGGGAAGAGGAGCCCGACGTGGGCCAGGCAGGGACAGCAGGAGAGGACGAGCCCCGAGGCCCACAGGAAAGGGGAGACAGGGAGAGCCAGACAGAGAGAGAAAAGAAAAAGGAGAAACGCGTTATTTCTCGCCCCGGACGCCACCCCTGAGCGTGCTGCGTGCAGGAGGCGAGTACCTGCGGGTCGTTGCCAATATCATAACCCAAGCTGATGAGGCAGGCTTTGAACTCCTCGGGACCCAGCGTGCCGGAGTGATCCTGGGGCCGACGTGTGCCAGGCAGCCAGCCATGCGGTGCCAGGGAGGTGGAGGCCGTGAGGGGAGGGGGGTGGGCCATGCCCCGGGTGGAGGGTGGCGTGTGTGGGGAGACACGGGGACGAAGGCATGCGGAGGGAGAGGGTGGAGGGTGGAAGGGGCAGGGGAGGAGGGGAAATAAAAGTGCACACAGTTAGACACACAGACGAGGTCCAGAGGGTGCCCTCTCCCTGGCACACGCAGCTCTGCTCCGGGAAGCAGGCCAGAGGGGGACACGGTGAGCCACGGGGGTGAGAAGCTCCCCCAGAAGGGCCCGGCCCACCCAGCCCCAAGGCCCCGACCCGGCTTTCCCAGAGGGCTTCACACACCCAGGAGGCTGGAGGACAGGGAAGCAGGCAGGGTGGTGGGCAGCACCAAACCCCATGCTCCCACCCCTCTGGCTACCCAGAGGCCCCAGGGCACCGGGAGGGATGGCCCATGTACAGCCCAGCCCGTCCCAGAGCTAGGATGAGAACCCAGGGTGAACAACGCTGACGCCCCCACAGAGTCTCCCAAAGGCTGCTGGGGGTGGGGTGGGGAGGGAGCCTTTGCTCCTCTGTCCTGAGACAGAGGCGAGCAATAGTCCCCACAGCCAGGGGACAGCAGGCCGGCCCCTGAGGCTACGGTAGCCTTGCTCCCAAGGGCTGAGTCCTCGTGGCAGGAGAGCAAGTGTCAGGGGCCAGAGATCCTCTCTCCGCTCGCTACATGAGCTCTTGCTCCAGAAAAGCAGGGAAGCTCACAGCACACCGGGACAGGCTTTCTAAGGCCAGCCGTGAGGTGCGGAAAGTCAGGGCAGGCTGACTTCCTGCTCTCCCTCCTCCTCTTCCTCCTCCTCCTCCCTTGCCCAGGAACTGGCCCAGCATGGCTGCCCACCTCCTAGGCAGTGCCCCCCAGGGCCCTGGGACAGGGGTGGGGACTGCTCTAGGTGCGGGGGGTGGGGCTCTCACCCGGTCAAAGTGGTTGAAGGAGGCCCGGAACTCATTCATCTGCTCCTGGCTGATGCCCTTGGCATCTCGGGTCAGGATCTGGTTCTCCACTTCGTTGATGGTCCTGGCGATGGTGGTGAGCAGCTGCTCCCAGCCCACACGGATGTGCTGGGGGGGGGATGAGGAGCCTGTCAGCAAAGGGGCACCACGCCTGGGCCTTGGCTGCTCCTGGCTACTCCTTCCCGCAACTATCGAAACGGCCCAAGTAATCAGATCTGGACTTTGAGCCAGACTGACAGCATCACAGGACAAGGACAAAACACCAGGACAGAGGACCCAGATGATGAAAGGGAAGCACAGGAGGGCGTGGCCTCCACGGGGGGGGGGGGGGGGCAGCAAAGACCAGAACTAACGCACGGCGTGAGTCAGGCCAGGAAGGAGGGCCCTGCACACCCTGTTCTCACGCCACATGCACACACCCTCATGGTCCAGACCATTCACCACCTGGAAAGCAGGTGCCTAAGCCCGTGTCTGGAGACCACCTGCCTCTGAATCACCAGGGCGCTGGTTCAAAATTTAGATTCCTCGGCCTCATCCCAGACCTAGTGAATCAAACCCTGGAGCTGGAGCCTGGACGTCTGCATTGTCCACAAGCTCCCTGGGAAATTCAGAAGGGCCCGAGGACCCGGAGCTCCGGAGCGGAGCGGCAGCGAGTACCCCCTCACTCCCAAGTGAGTTTGTCCTCCCACTCTGAGCACTTTCCTGGGGAGACTGGTAACTGGCCCTGTGCCAGCCCCAGGGGGTGGGGAGCAGAAGGGGCTCCGGGGCGCCCCTCCTGGAGAAGCAAGGTCGGCGCCGCCCACCTCCATGGTGTAGTTGGTGTGCTTGTTGTCGAAGATGAGCGCCTCCTGGATGAGCTGGTGGTCGCCCTCCAGCTGGTCGATCTTGGGCTTGTAGTTGACGATGCTCTTCTCGTACTGCCGCAGGTGGCTAAGCTGGTCCTCCAGGGTCCCGTGCATCTCAATGGAGATGCGCCCGATCTCCTGCTCGGGGAGGAAGCCCTTGTCAGACCGCCCCACTCCGTCCCTGGGGTAGGGACTGGGGCACCCAGGTCATCATCGTCAGCCCCTCAGATGATTCTCGGTTCCCATCCCAGCACCAGGGACCCCATCAGTGGTCATCAGTCAACCGAGAACAAGACACATTCAGCAGGGACACACCTTGGTATGGAAACAGCACCATAAAGGGGTATGAGAAGCACCGTCACCACCAGACGACATACCTCCCGTCCCCCGGGTGCCTCTCAGCCTCAGAAAGGGGCTGGAAGGTCAGTCCCCAACCTAAATGTCCACTCCTCTGCTTGCCATTCAAACTCCCAGCCCAGGTCTTGTTCCCAACTACCCCCCACCTCAGGGACTCTCCGCTCACAGAGCCAGCTTCCTCACAGCCTCACGGCACCAGACGTGCCTCCTCGGTGGCCATGCACCTGCCGCCCTGCCCCCAGGGTGCCTGCCCCAGCCTGCCTCAGTCCCACCTGCCCCACGGGCCAGGCCTCATCCCCCCCTTTCTGTCTGTACTTCATCTCTGGAAACAAACCTTGTTTGTAAAAGCCTTTTCTGTGCGCTCAACTGACCCAGCAAGTCTTTCTTAAGCAGCTACTATGCACAGTGTGCCAAGCAGGTGGGGGTGGGGTGCAGGAGACACACAAACACAAGCTCGAGCGAATGGTCTCTGCCCTCAAGGAGCTCAGAGGGACACCATGCCCAACAATTCAACAAAAAAACTCCACTCTTGTCCGAGACTCAGTTCTCTCTCTCTGGAAAGATCCTCCTTTTTGACAAAGCTCTCTGCTCGGGAGGAAGGGAGACCTGGTCAGGCAAATAAGCCACAGGATAAATAAGCTAGTCAGTTCCCGGGCACTCATCCTTCTGTGGGACTTTCTCATGTGGCTCTTTAATGACCCCTGGGTGGGTCTTTGCTCGCAAACCAGAGATGGGGATCAACCCACTGGCCTTCCCTGACAGGCTCCACGCCCTCTGTAGGGCAGCAGACCAATCGTGGGCTTGGAACCAGCATTCCTCCCGGGGTCCCACCTGGGAGGAGACAGGGCAAGCCTGACTGGCTGGGACGGTGCTGGGAAGGGGTGGAAGCCCCCATCCCTGCCTCCCGTGAGGGGACCCACCTCCATCTTGGTCTGAATCCAGGGCCCGATGACGTTGGCCTGGGCTGCGAACTGCTTACGTAGCCTCTCGTTGTGCTGTTGGCGGGCGTGCTCCTCCGTCAGGGCCTGGTCCCTCCGTGGCACCAACTGTCGCACCTGGGGTGGGGACGATCATGGACATGGGGAACGGGCCAGTCACCTGCCCCGTACTTCACATGAGGAAATGGAGGAGGCATGAAGGGAAGGGGCCAGTCAGTTACAGAACAGGAGTGAACATGGACCTGTTCCAGAAACTCCATCGTTCATTAACTGGACAGATGAGTGCTTACCGTGTGATGATGAAAAAAATAAAATCAATGAAAATCAATAAAAATCAACCTAAAAGGGGGATAAAACTTTCAACGGCCCAGCCAACGCCCCACCCAGCCCTTGGACTCACATGGTCCCATTTGCCATTGATCTCCTGAGGAGTGATGGTTGTGTAGGGGTTGGTGCCCGCCATGTTGACGTGGTAGGTCTGGACAATCTTGGACACCTCATTATGGATACCCAGGATGGCCAGGCGCTCCTTGTCGGCATCAGGGAGGGTGGCCTTGAACTGCTCGTGGGCTGTGGTCAGTCCCTGGATGCAAGAGAAGCATGGTGACTGGTGCCTCCTGTGGGCAAGACGAACTAAGGGAGCCCTACAGGTCCCAGGGTGGGGGGGCACGGGAGGGCCCCTGAAGGCCTGGCCCCACACCAGCTGGGAGACCCAGAGGCATCAAGCCAGGATGCTCATGGCTGAGAACCAGGAGGCCGGGGCTGGCCGTGGGGAGGTGAAGGCAGGGCCATCTAAGCAAGAGCTTCACGCTGAGGGCTGGTGAAACCAGGAGCAACCGCCCTAGAGGGTACACCACCCCACAGCCAGGTCGGGGACAAACGGTGCCCCAGGTCTGCTCCCCAGGTGACCTTCCCCAACCCAGGCTTCCTTGGCAAAATCTTTTAAATCAAATTCCCTGCAGCTGTATAGAACGAGGCAGCTGTTTATTGCAATGCATGAGCTCCAAAATATTAGTTAAAAACAAGGGTTCAGAATACAGTATATAATAAGAGCTGTTTTTCGTGTTATAAAGGGGTATGGGGAAGAACCACATTAATAAATAAATATCTTAGCCTGCATATGCAGAGCCAGCGCGGGCATACTGCTTCCCTCTGGGGAAGGCACTAGGGTAGGAGGGAGAATTTACAGCATGTCCTTTTTATCCTCTAGATTTTATGCCATCTGCATCTATTACCTAATCAAAATACATAAAATGTAATTCGTTCAAATGTAGAAAATCCTTGGCTGCTCTCCCCACCCCCACAGAGCAGCCCTGCAGGAGTGCGGTTTGCACAGGGGCCTGGGGGAGCAGGCCTCCGGCGTGAGGGGTCTGCAGCACACCTGGATCTCCTCGATGGTGTGCACGATGAAGGTGTCCTGCAAATCTTCCATGGCCCCCTCCATCCAGTTGTTGAAGGGTGCGGCCCGCTTGGCATACTCCAAGTACAGCTGGTCAATGGTCTCCAGCAGTTTCTCTGTCCGCTGGGAGTGACAATTGAGGGGAAGGGGCGGATACAGGGAGGTATTCAGCAGAGTCCTATCTGGAATCACCACTCCCTGCCCACCGCCCCTCGTCCCGAACCTCCAAGGTCCTCCTGGCCAGCCACAAGGGGTCTAGGTCTGGAAGCACCGGACTGAGTCAGACAGAAAGAATAGGCTTTCTCTGGGACACCGGTTCTTAACGTGGGATCTACAGACCGTCCCACACTGGAATCCCCCAGCCTGGCCCCCAGTCTGATCTGTGGAGTAGGAAAGTCCTCCAATGGCCGCTCGAGGCAGGCCTCCATCCCCCCAGGGGCCCTCACCTCCAGAGCCTCCCTCCGCTTCTGGGTCAGGGCTCCCAGACTGTCCCACTGGTCACAGATCTTCTGGCACCGGGCGTTCACATTGGGGGAGTCGTAATAGTCCAGCTCACTAGAAGGGAGGAGACAGGAAGGTCTGGTGACCCGGGTTACCTCCAGGGCCTGCTCTCCTCTCCCCGGGGCTGGGGCGCGCGTGGTACAGGGAGACCAGGTGTGCTCCCTTCTTCGAGACCTCCAGGTGCCCCTCCCACCCCCAACGCCTTGGCTTCCAGAAGACTGCTGGGAGACAGATGAAAGCCAGTTCTCGCCACACCTCGGCCGGAGGCGATGCCAGTCTTGACCCCAATGCCCCATGGCAGGGAGCCTCTGAGGCCCAGCGAGAGCTCGGGGTCCTGCACTAGTTACAGGGAAGGACCGGATGCCCTCAGCAGGAGGGTCACGGGCCCATTCTCCTCCCGGGGCGACGCTCGCAGTCTTCTGTACGGACGCCGTTCCCGCCCGGGCGCCCGCTGTACCCACCTTCCTCGCTTTTCACAGCTACACCCCACTTCCCACCGCAGCCCCAGCCCTCTCGGGGCCACGCCTACTTGAGCTCCTGCGCGATGGCTGCGATCTGCTCCACGCGGTCCTGGTGGGCAGCCAGGTCGCTCTCAAAGGCCTCGTGCTTCTTGAGCAGGGCCTTGATCTCCGAGAGGGTGGCGGTCTCATAGTCCTTCTGCCGTAGCATAGCCTCTTTGCCTGGGTTCGGAGAGAGGGGAGACAAGGCTGAGCAGAAGCCAGAGGCCCCATCTTCTCGGCCCTGACCGGCCACCCCCAGGGCCCCAAGAGCCCCATTTCCGGGGGCTCGTCCCCAGATGTCCACCATACAGCGATCCATCATCTGCAGTTTGAGAAAGCGGACGTGCAGCCGGAATGTCCACAACGAGGTCGGGTCAGGGAAGTTACGACTTTCCACGGAACACGTACGGGGACACGAGGAGTGATTCCGTACAAAGGCTACATAGGGCTCTGCCCCGTGGAATAGCCAGGAAAGAGCCAGCCAAGCGCCTCACAGGTACCCCTTCTTTAGAGCTTCTCCAGCTATTGCTGCTAGCCCCCTGCAGCCCTGCAGGGACCCCTCCCCTTAATTACTCTCACTGTGGTCAGCAAGTCCAGTGCACTCTACACAGAATCCATTGGTGGCCAGAACCTTCTCTGACGGTCAGGGGCACCGCCGTCTCTTTAAGAGTGGGGTGGGGCTGGCATGTCTTGGATTTCGGTTTCCCAGGAGGAAATGGGATGAGAACCGAACCTCCTGGGACTATTATTACATGACGTCTGCCAGCGGTCTCGTGAAGTGCCTGGTACGGGACAGGGGCTGCCCTGGCCTGGCCACACGCCCACCCTCCGCGTCTGGGCCCGTCAGGGATGCTCAGCCCTGCTCAGCAGATGAAGGCCGGGCTGCGGAGGCTGACAGACGGTGCCCAATGTGGCCTTTCTTTCCTGCCCTCTACTTCTATTTTTTTTTTTTAAGATTTAATTTTTAACTTATCTCTACACTCAAGGTGAGGCTCAAACTCACGACCCCAAGATCAAGAGTCCCATGCTCTTCTGAGCCAACCAGGTGCCCCCCTATTTTTTAAGTCAGAGTGATAATATGACACGTTTATGGGGAGAAAAAATTACAGTTAAGCCTACTTATCTACTCCTTTTCAGTCTTTCCTTATACGGATGCTGTTTACAACCATCGGGTATACAGAAACTGTGTTTCCTGCTCTTCAAACATTCAGCAGCACGTCATCAGAGGCTCTGCTCTGGCTCCAGTTCCCACGTGTGTCCCCTCCGGTGGCTGAGCCACCACTGGCGTGACCACCTGCCACCCTACTGTGGGGGTCCAGGCCCCTCAGCTTGCACTATTAGAGACAGTCTCATGGCAAATCTCTCCAGGCGTGTGATTTCCCCCCGTTTAGGGTTAATTCTGTAGACAGTCCCAAGAATCCCTGGGCGGCAGGCAGTCTGGGCCCCAAGGCTGTGCCAGCGTCTACTGCCCGCATGCCAGCAACTCTCACGTCCGTGCTGGTGGCGGGCTGGCTGACGGTGCTGGTCCCTGCTCCGTACCTTCCTGCGAGCTGTGTCTGGGCCCTGGAGAGGACGTGATCGAAGCATGTGGGTGAGCGGGTGCAAGCTCTCACTCTGCACCAGGCACAGCTAGGTAAACAGCCTCATAGGCTTGCGGCTGGCGGGGGGGACAAACAGCAACCTCGCATCGCTGTGCACTCACAGACGTGGGGCTGAACCCGACCCCCTCAGGCCGAGTCAAGCACACTCCCACCCCCCACCACGCCAAGCTGTTCCCGAGTAACCACAGGGTACGGCCGTTCCTGATCGTCTCCAGCCCAAGAGCTGAGGAGCACAAGGAAGCCAAATGGGGGAGTGTGGAGACCCTACGCTCCACCAGCCAGCGGGGTCTGCCCCAGGGGCCCCAGCTGAAGCGGCTGCAGGACCCTAGGAAACGGCAGTGTGGGTCCCCCTCTAGCCCTGACCCAGGTTCTGAGGAAAAGACTATTCCAGGTGTGATTTTTCTTTCTTTGGAGTTAATTTCAGCTGCCAACAAGCAGACACCAGACATGGCCCCAAGTGCCTCCAATCTGGAGAAATGGAGACACATGTGTTAACACGGCAAGGGCTCTGGTCACTAGAATTGGAGGCCGGAAACAGGAAGAGGGAAGGCAGTGGAGGAAAAATATCCAGGGCTATCCTTTACAGAGCGTGCTCTACCCACCAGGAACTCAGCTAAGCATAAAACGTCCTTACGACGTTTACTCCTACAACACCACTAGGAGGAGGCATGCTGAATTTGAACAGTATCCCCCCAAACTCAGGTCCACCCAGAACCTCAGAATCTGACCTTAACTGAAAATAGGGTCTTTGTAGATGCAATTAGTTAAGATGAGGTCATAGGAGACTAGGGAGGGCCCAAATCCAACGACTGGAGTCTTGATTAGAAAAGGAAGGAGAGACCCAGAAGCAGCCATGGGGGGCTGGAGGCAGAAACTGAACTAAGCCAGTGACACCAAGGGTGACCAGCAACCAGCAGACGCCAGGAAGAAGCAGGGACAGCCCCATCCTCAGAGCCTCCAGAAGGAGCCAACCCTGCCGACCCTTCCGCTTCTGACTCCTCCTGACCTGGGACAGAGCACGTTTCTGTTGTGTGAAGCCACCCAGCGTCTGGTCCTTTTTCTGGTGGCCCTAGGAAGCTAACGCAGGAGAGGGCGCATGGTCATCTCTGTGTCACAGATGAGGGAATGACACCTGGGGGCTAAGTCACTGGTCCAAACTTACTCTGCTTCTAGGCGGCAGAGTCGGGATGGGAACCCCAGCCTAACGGACTCAGGGAAGGAGACATCATCACGGTGACCAAAACCAACAATGAATTACACATACACAGCATCGTCCTATGCCAGGAATTCTCAGTGCTTCAGAGGTATTCATTCATTCCATTCCCTAAACCGACGAACTTGTCACTGGGATTATCGCTACTTTACAGACGAGGAAGCAGAGACACCCAAAAGGCTAATGAACTTATCTAACGACAAGGAACTAGTAAGAGGCAAGGCAAAACAAGCAGCCAAAGAGAAAGGAGCTAGGGCTGGCGTTTCAGCTGATGGAGCAAGAAAGCCAGCACCCTCGGGGAAACGGGAGGCTAGGCTGGCCTTACCATCCGTCCAGGCCTCGTGGATGGAGGCCTTCTGCCGGAACTTCTCTGCCAGGTGGTCGAGCCGCTCCAGCCTCCGGATCTCGTTCAGCAGCCACTCCTCGTAGCCCTTCTCCGCCTGCTCTAGGCAGCCCCAGGCATTGTTGATGTCCTGTAGTGATGGGAGGCACAGGGTCAGCCCCTCCTGAGACCCCCACAGCCGCCCCACGCCTTCTAGAAGAAGCCCCTTCCCCGTCTCAGCCACACCCACCCAGCCCCACACTGGCATTTCCTGGGCTCCTGGGCACCAGGCCTCCTGAGCAGGAAGTGAGGCCCAAGTCCACGTGGGCCCCCCAGCTAGAGGGGTTTGCATGTGCAGCCCTGTGGGGAAAGAGCCTAAGGCCCTCTGTGGCCCAGGATGCTGACCGATCACAGAGGATGTAGGGCCAACCAGGGGGAAAGAACAATAATGGAACAAGGCAAGCAGGCATGGGAGCCTCCCAGGCGCCCCCATCTCTGGATCTGCTCATGGGCTCTGGGCAGCAGCCTGAACCCGGCAGGGACCCCGGTCTGGGCAAGCTGGCCAAGCATCTGAGAACAGTGACAGCTGCTGAGCACAAACCACAGCCCTTCAAACAGGGAGCCACCCACAGGGTCGCTCCTACGATTGGCATAGGGTGTCCGCTGGGCCGATAGGGGCTGAACTGGCCTGCATGCCACCTGCGTGCCCAGAGGACAGGCTGCAACCACCCGGAGAAGGGGGCACTTCTAACCCACGCAGAGCACCCTCCAGTTAGCAGGGGCTCTAGCCACCTAAAAGCTGCTGTTTCAGCCTGAAATCTGTAAAAAAGACTGCAATTTCCAAAGCGTAGAAACAATGGCCGGGGCCTCTTTCCTCTCCTCCAGTGTCCCCTGGGATCCTGCCTCCTTCCAACTTGATTTGCCTGCTTCGGTCGTCCCCTGCCCTTCCCGCCTTATACGCGCACGACTTCTCGTGACTTCTCATCTTAAAGGGCAAAAGCTCTATCTTGGCGAATTTTTAAATTTTCTTTTGCACGTTTCTCTGGCTCATAACATTTCCTCCCAAGTCTGAGGATAGGGTCAGTGGGAAGCAGAAATAACGTTAAGTAACCTAAATGAAGAGAATTTAACAACTCGGGAAGCCATTCACAATATAATTTTTAGTTTTTTTAAAAAGCAGCTTATTAAATAAAACATGCTTTAGGATTTCCTTAAAAATTATTTTTACGTAGACTAAGAGAATCTTTTCCAAAAAACTTTTTTTCTTCTTAAGTAGGCTCCAGGCCCAGCGTGGAGCCCAACGCAGGGTTTGAACTTACGACCCTGAGATCCAGACCGGAGCTGAGATCAACAGTTGGATACCCAACCAACTGAGCCCCCCAGCGCCCCTAAAAAACACCTTTTAAGCTGATATTGGGTAATTCAGATTATGAGTACTTTCGGTTTTCTGCATTTTGCCTATTCGTATCATTGAAATATCCTACCAAAAAAAAAAATAAGTCCATTACATTTTTTGTATGGTAATACATTTTTTTTAAGTACTTAATAGGTAATACTTTTTTTTTTTTTAAGTGCTTAAAAAAGATTCCACAGCAGTAAAAAATTATCCTAACTGCTACCGAATCATGCCCTGTTTGGTTCAGTATGTCAAGAGGCATTTTGTTCGCAAGGATGATTTTCCAGGCCTCGTGGATCGAGGGGAGAAGGGGGTGCTGGGAGGTCCAGGTGCATATTCTGGGGTCTGGCAGGGCGAGTCTGGCCTGGGACAGTGGGAGGGGTGGGCTCGAGCCTGGGGGGGGGGGTGCAGGCGGGGGAGGACATGTCCTGCCCCGAGCAGGAGCAGAGCGGGGAGGCAGGCAGTCAGGCGGGGCCCACGCTCCCTGGCACTCACCGAGACCATCCTGCCCTCGGAGGGCATGAAGGCGGGCCGGTTGCTGAGGCGCAGCTTGGTCTGCAGCGTGTTGAAGTTGATCTCCAGCTGGCACTTCTCCTGCACCTTGGGCGGCTTGTGCAGGCGCCGGTAGTCCCGGAAGTCCTCCAGCTTCTGCTGCATGGCGTGCATGGTGTTCTCCGGCGCCCGGTTCTCCAGCCACGGGATGGTGCGGCGGATCCACTCCAACAGCTGGAGGGGGGAAGGGGCGAGGCTGCTGGGAGCAGGGCGAGGGCTGCTTCCCTCTCCTCCTGAGGGGCCTTTTGGCCCTTCCCACACTGGGGGAGCCGGTGGAGGGCCCTCCTGACAGCACACTGTGTCCCCAACTCCCACTCCCCGGCCATGAGGCCAGGTTCTGGGGTGTTTCTTCATGCAGCCTGGCCACCAGCCTCCTCTCCACCAGGGGAGGAGGGTAACTCCACCTCCCTGCCCTGCCAGACCTGGTGGGAAGTCAGCTCAGCTAGGAGCAGACCCGCCCTCTGGTTCTAGCTCGACCACCCGGCTGGGCCTCCGTGTCCTCATCCCTACCAAGGAGGGGGTTCACGGTTGTTTCCTGAGGCCCCATCACCTGGCCATCTAGAATTCTAGAAGCAGGATCTCAGATTCTAAAGGGAAGACGCCAGCTTCAGGGACACAGGCAGAGAAGAGCCTGGATGAGGTGATGATGGAAGAGAAGGTGGAGGGGGAGTGCTGGTGGTCACAGCAAATAGCATGAGCGCCTGCAAGGTGCCAGCCTGGCCCCCAAACGAACTCACTGGCATAATGATGGGAACCCCATGGAGTTAGGTGCTGTGATTCTTCCCCAGGTTGCAGAGGGGTGACCGAGGCACCGTGAGGTTATGTGACCTGCCAAGGTGAGCAAGCTGGACTAAGCCTGGCACCTGGGTTCTTATTATGCTGGATGGCAGATCCACCAAGAGGCCAGGCTAAGTGGTTCAGAAGGCTGAGTTCTTTTAAGGAAGAAGTACAGCCTTCACCCAAATATAGTCAAAGGCAGAACAGCAGACCCAGCGCTGTCTCCTCCTGTCCCCTGAGTGGGCCCAGCTGCTACGCTAGCTTGAGCCAACGCTGGTCCATCTCCAGTTCACATCCTCTCAGAACCAGGTGTCCTCCTTTTCTAGGCCAAGCCACTCACAGAACAACAGTATACCAGGCTAGAAAGGCCCCTGAGATCTCTTGGCTTAGCTCTCACTTGACAAGTGAAAAAAACCAAGACCCAGAGAGGTGCAGAGTTTGCCAGGCTTACTGTTTGTTGGTGAGAGAAAAAGCTGGGGACTTGGCTCTCTGGAGCCTGGATATCGGGCCCGCCTCTGCCTTCTGGGAGAACGGGAGAAGAGCTGAAGCTTCCCTAGATCTGCTGTGCTGGGACTAAGGACGACACCCAGCCTCAGACTGCACCCCAGGGATGGGTTTGGAGGTACAGGTTCTGGGGGCTCCGTCTTCCCCCAGGGTGGGGTAGCAGAGCCTTGCTCGAGTGAGGCCAGGAGAACCCAGGAGGTACCCACATCGCTGGCCAGCTTCTCATAGTCTTCCATGAGCTGCTCATTCTCCTGGTTGACGGCCAACACCTTGCAGATGCGATTGGCTGCTGTCTCCGCCTGGCAAGAAGAAAGGGGGCGGGAGGGGGTGGTCACAGTCAGCCCTGGGTAGCAGGAGCTCCCACCCCTGCAGCTCCCAAGGCTTCGAATCCACTTTCTCCTCGCCAGCCTCTGCCAGCCCATGCTGGGTCCCACAGATCAAGTGAGCCCAAAGAGAGATCTTGCAGCTGAACCAGGGGCCCCTGGAGAAGGATCTGAGTTTGAGGCCTACCATGCACGTTGGGAAGACACCAATGTGATGACTGAGACAATCAAAATGTTCGGCTCAGGCAAAGGTGTGAGAAAATTCACACCCAGTCTAGAATCCCAAGTGGAGCCCCTGGGATTCCCAAGGCTCAATTCAAACTGGGAGTCTGGAATAAGGTGCCGACTGAGAAGCAGCAGGGCCTCTCGAGGTCCCTACAGAATCTGCTCCCGGCCCAAGGAACATCAGAGAAGACGTGGAGACCCTCTACGGTGTGAAGGGCAAACTTAAGGATCAACCCAGCACGGGCAGAATGTCCAGGAAGCTGGGCACCGGCGCCTGGGGGAAAGCTAAGTGCGGGTCTTGGCGCTGAGTGACTGCTGGGCTAGCAGACGCCCGACACGGGTCCTGGCGACAAGAGGAATGAGGGCACTGACTGGAAATCAGAGGCAAAGGCCCAGAAACTCCAAGAGACACTGCCTTCTTGGGCCATGGAGGGCACTGTGGACCCAACGCCAGCAAGGGCCACACGGCCACAGCACCAGGCACTCGGTGATTTTTAAATCCATCTTTTTGCACCATGACCCAACTCCAAGGGGAGGGGAACTAAGGAGGGGAACTAAGGTCCTAAGGAGGGGAACTCAAGCCTTTTTGGGGTCCCGGGATAGAAACACAGCCTAGGGGTGGGAGCAGATAATGCTGTTGAAAAGACAGATATGCATTCTGGGGCCCTAGAGAAGGGTGACCCTGCCGATGGCAAGGGTTTAAGGGATAGAAAGATGACATCTCAAAACTGGTTGACGAACTAGACAAAATGAGTTTTTATTGCAGCAAGATACACTGAGGCTAGGCATAAGAAGAACTGTCTGAGAATGAGGGTGCTTTGAACTGAAAAGAAATAATTAAGATGCAAATGTTTTTTCTTTGCAGAACTTTTCAAATAGGACACACGCCCACCGAATCGTGTGCGTGGGAGGGCCTGCTGGGATGTGTGTGTGTGAGGGCGCAGAAGGAGATCAGCATAAAGGTCCTTTCAAGCTCAAAGTCAAGAGACTGCACCCTCCAGGGTGAGGTGTCAGAGCAAGGAGGCCTCCACCAGGTCCGACTGTGGAAAGGGCCAGAGGGCCTCCGAGATGGGATTGGTGCTTGAGTCCCAGGTCTCAAGACACTGAGGCAAGGAGACACATCCTTGGACCCTCCCCCTCTGCCCTCCAGCCTAACTGCCCTGGAGATGCCGTGGCCACGTCTCACCTGGAACTCCTGATTGATCAACCTTCCTCTTAAGAACCAACAGGTAACCACAGGGAACCCCCAAGAGGTGACAAGGAGGGAAATTCCTTCCCTGTGGGGCCCTGGAAAGGGCAAGGTCATAGGAAATGGGCCGATGTGCCAAGGACGGCTGGGGAGGGGGACCGGGAGGAGGGCAGCAGTCTCCGTACTGACATAGGTAAGCTATGTCCAGCACGCTGACCGAGGGGGTAAGAATCCGAGATTCTGCAGTGCCTCACGGGCAAACCAGCAGCTACCACTGTGAGGTTTCCCAGATAAAGCTCTCCTTGGCCTTGTTACCCCCCACTTCATCTTGAAATCCTGGACTCAGGGGTCCTAAGTTTTTTTTTTTTTTTTTTTTTTTAAAGATTTTATTTATTTATGTGACAGAGAGACAGCCAGCTAGAGAGGGAACACAGCAGGGGAGTGGGAGAGGAAGAAGCAGGCTCCCAGCGGAGGAGCCTGATGTGGGGCTCGATCCCGGAACGCAGGGATCACGCCCTGAGCCAAAGGCAGACGCTTAACGACTGCGCTACCCAGGCGCCCCTCAGGGGTCCTAAGCTTTGACTTGTGTGTCCATCTGTCAAACCAGCAGACTGAATGAGGCCTGTGTTCGTGGGATTTTAGGAGACAGATCCTGGGGGCCTCCCTCGGGCCCCGCCGCCCCCCGGAGCCTGCTGCCTGTTCAGGGTCAACGGAGGCTCCTTTCGGATGAAGTCCGGAGGAGCTCCCCAGTGGGCCTCCTGGGCACCTTTCACAAAGACCTGCCTCTTTCCCAGGCCCGCAACTCGGCCTGCCCAGGCCCAGGTGGCCTCACCCAGAGAGACTGAGAAAACCGGTCATTATCACCAGGAAATCTGCCTTCGGAAAGAGAGCGCAGACATCGCGGAAGAAGAGGACTTTCTTTAGAAATGGCAATGGCCCGTCTGCAAACTCCGCGGGGGCGCCTCCGCCCTCGAGGGACAGACCCGCTCCCACGGTTCCCTTTAGCAAAGAAGCAGGTTCCCAGAATCCAGATTTGGTTTTAGAGAAAAAAAAAAAAAAAAAAAAAGGACAGGTAGCAAGTTCAAGACCTTGACCCGTTTCTTTCGCTCACTGCGAACCCCGCCCCCCCCCCCAAGCCTACGAGATGACACTTGCTCCTACGCTGGTCCCTTTGCAAAGAAGTTTCAGTCATCCACCACCCCTAGTCCGGGAGGCCACAGAGGCCACACAGGGAAGTAAGGCGTGTGGGACAGAATCGCTGCGGTGGGAAGCGAGTGAGACCCCTGAGGCTGGGACCAAGGCCTAGCCTCGTTGTCCCACTTTCTAGTTTTCTAGAAACTGTTTCTCCCGTGGCTACAAGAACTCCATCACTATGGGGGACTTAGGAGAGAGGTACTCAGCACCACCAAGTCATAAAGACTGCTCAAAGGAGAGATTTGCTCTAGCGGAGGAAAGATTCATTCCCTGAAAGAAACAGAAACTGAAGCGCCATCAGAACACCAACCCTGGGAGAGTCCTGGCCTCGGGCTCTTCCCGCAAGAGGAGATGGGCTGCTTTGGAACCCAAGAAGCCAAACCAGATCGCCCAGGCCTTTCTGATGTTGACAGAATTTGCATGAGATAAGGAACATCAGCACAAATATCTTCAACGGGCTGAGAAAATATTTTATTACACTGGGCAAAAGGATTACTTCTAAATGCCAAAGGAAGACTTTTATCAATTTGTGTTTACCTTCCCTTGGTTTATTCTTTCATGCCTTACTCTAAGTTGTATTATTATACAGCTTTACAAGGAACAATCTGTTTGGTTTCGTATTAGAGTTATTTTTTGTAAGTCAGGGCCTATTATTCCCGGAGTACTGACAACTTCGCTACCCCACACGAAGCTTAGCTATCCCGAGCCAGACGGCCGCTCTAAAAAGCAACATTGAATTCGCTGGTCCAGGTAGTTAATTAAGGTGACAAATGTAGCCAAATGACGCACAATGGCTCTGCCACCCACAATCTACAGGGATTCATGTGAATGCTACCAAAATGTCATCTGTGACCTTTGTAGTCAAAAATTTCCCAAATCTACCTAGAATGGCCCATTTCCTTCCTTCCACAGCTCAGCCCTTCCCCGTGTCTAAATCAGCACCCAGGCCCGGTGTCCCCACCAGTGGGGCCCTCAGGTAAAGGGGCTCAGGACACTCCCCAGTGCCATCTCCGGCTTCCCCTGGGTGCCTCGCTCTGCGCAGTGGGAGAGACCTGGCCACCAGGGCTAACTCGCCCTCCCCTCGCAGGCTACACTATCACACCTCCAACTGTCACACACGCTGTGACTGCCTTCCCCACCCTTGCCACATCTTCACTTGAGGACCCCTACTCAACCTCGAAGGCCCCCAAGCTCAAGGGCCTCCTGTTCAAGAAAGCACTGTGTTGTGCAGCCCTGCAGCCCTCCGGCCTGCCTCTCCCCTGCTCAAGTCTGTAGCAGAGTGGCCACTGATCAGTCCACAGCCACTGTTGGCTTCTAGGTGTAGGGCTCCCCCAGATGGACCGTGAATCCCTTGGGGGCAGGAGTGGTGTTTCTCTCCTGTAGGAGATTCATAATGTGAAAAAAAGCAACCGACAGGCCAAACGGATAGATGCAAACATCACCATCTACTCCTGAAAGCATCCAGAAACACCTACAGCAGAGCTAGTCTGTGCCTTAGCGGGTTATTTCTCACAATCATGCCCAATAGACCATCAACTTTAAGGCACAAACTACATAAACAAAACCTGTTGCGTTCTGTTGATTCTCAATCGACACGGGGGAAGGGAAGGGGAAAAGAAAACTGAGAAAGAATCAGAACCCAAACCAACATGGCAAGCAGAAGCTGGCCCTCGTCCAACAGGGAAAACCAGTGATGTGCACTTGCGCACCGTACGCTTGTGTGGGCACGCGGACTGCTCGACACACGCGTGCGCACATGCACGGGTCACGTGCTGCCTTTCTAGTTCCTCCATCCAAGGCTTGACAAGAGAAAGACAGTGGAGGGGATGGAGAGCACTGGGCATGGGTTTCGGGATATGTCCCCCCACTGGCACGAGACACGGAGACAGTCAAGACAAGAAGAGTGTGTGGGTCTGAAAGAATCCTCCTTCTTCCATAGGAGAGGGCAAAGCTTCCCCTTCCCCTGGCCCGCTTGGCTCTAAGCAGTTGTCTGAATCCTAAGAAGTGGTTAGGGACAACTCTGGGAGGGGCTCCCGACCCAGGACATGAGGGGCACACCACCCTTACCTCACCCTGGCCCTACACTGGTGACCTTGTCCTTGAATGTGGACAAAAGGAGCATGAAATGGTTGCAACAAGGATGAGAGGGAGGCAGGAGGGCATGGGGGGAGGTGGCAGGAGGTCTGGGAGGGGGAGAAGCAGGCCGCTACATGCACACGCACATACGCACGTGCACACGCACACTCTTGCACGCACCTGTCCAAGCATTATCATCAGCCAGGACACAGGGAAGGCCAGTGGCAGCAGGCATGAAGCCCAGGAGAGAACCCCTGGAGGAGCAGGGGAGAGAGGGGAAGAGCTGGAAAGAGGAAAATCCCACAGCAGAGCGCCCTCTAGCTATGGACACAGGCAAGCGGGGAGGGGGAGGGGGAGGGGGAGGGCGGGCCTCTGCGGTTATTAGGGCTGGGGGCCCACCCAGGAAGTAGACAGATGCTGCTCACACGCTGGCTGAAAGGTTGGGGACTCAGAGGGGCCAGAAAATCTTGGCAAGAGAGCAGTAGCGGAGGTGGGACAGAGAGAAACAGGAAGCAAGAGGCAGACCAGAGAAGAGGCTGGAAGGGGCTGGGGATCCTGGGAGGGCCAGGACACCTGTGAGGAAGCCTCCACACGGGACAGCTCTCCTGTCTCCGTGCCAAGGAGGCAAGGCCTGGAAGGCAGGCGAGGAGGGTTCTGGGTGCCTATGCAGCCAGGGAACAGGGCTGCTGCTAGCCCATATGGTGCTTCTGTGGGATGGGTTAAAGCCGCCTCTTCCCAAGGCGCTTCTAGTGGAAAGCTATCACACTGATATGTTCGAGCCCGTTCTTCCTGCCAGCTGCAGGACTGCTTCAGTAACAACTATTCAGATCCCCATGGTCCACGGGGCACCCACGGCACCCCTGGGGAGTGTGCAGCCTGCACCACGCCCATGGCAGGCCTGGCTGGGAAGGGCGCTGAGCCTCCAGCCTGGATACCAGAGAGAAGGCAGGAAGATTTCTCCCTGCCCTGTCTGCTGGGTGATTTGCGGGGATGGTCTTGCCTAAGTGGGAAGGAGAGAAAACGAAGGGGTCCTGAGTGTTTCAGGGAACGGTCAGGAAGCGCAGCCAGGAGCTGTACCACTTCAGGAAAGGGCTCCTGACTCAGGGTCCAGGGAAGGCACTGAAACCACAAGCTTCCTTCCCATCTGTGGCCTCCACTAAGCCCAGGGTGTACGGACAGAGACACGGGGGCCAGCCTGAGGCTGGGGCTCTCTGGTGCCTTCAGGTATCCTGGCCAAGGTTCAGAGAGCACAAGAGGCAGGGGCCTCCGCTAGTCCCTCCCGTCACTGCAGGGGCTGCGCCCCACGGGACTGTTGCTGGAGCATCCCGGGAGGACGGAAGAGCTGGGCGGAGGGCGGCAGGGAGAGCGGGCGAGGCCGAGGGAGAGCTCACCTTCTGCGCACCCAGGAAGGCGTGGCAGTGACCTGACACACTAGGTCACATGGCCTTCCCATCCGGCCTTAGCGAGCCTACACATCTGCACAGAGAAGGAGAAGAGGTTGAGAGGAGAGAGGAGGGCGGCAGCGGCACAGAGCAAACCCAAACAGCGTGGTGGACAGAGAGAACACAGGACAGTCGCAGAGACAGCGAGTGAGGGAACGGGCAGAGACAGGAGCAATGAGATGGTGGGAGGAGAAGGGGGCAGGGAGGGGAGAGAGCACAGGCTGAGACAGGGAAGGGGGAGAGAGAGCAGAGGGGAAGGCTGGGCAGAGGTGGGGGGAGCACCCCCATCATGCACGTGGAGATAGGTCACTCAGACTCCATGCGGACGGTGGGAAATTTGCCTGAGCACATCCACGTGATGGGATAGGTGCACAGCCCGAAACCATGAAGGCCCAGCCTGTGGTCTGTGGTTGTGTTGACCTGCATATTGTGTTTCCAGGGTCCTGCCTGTGAGAGGGGTCTAGAAGAGGGGCTTCTGCCGCCTGAGCTAAGCCTAGTAAAAAAAAAATCTTCCAATCTTCAAATCGGCAGTGTGAATGGTGCTCTTTAGGCGTGGTACCCTTGTGCAGTGTGGAACCTGCACAACTGGACTTTAAACTCAGGCCTCCCTGAGCAAAACTGAGCCAGGGCATTTGAAGGGGCTCACAGACGCCTACCTCCTCCCTCCCCACCCACCCCCCCACTACTCCAAGGGGTTGTGCTTATGTCTGCGAATACAGAGTGCAGAGTGATCCCACATGTGGGTCCCAGGCAGGATATAGAAGGATATAAAAGGCACCAGGACCCAAAAAAGCTATGGACAGATCTGCTAAATCATGCCCGTGAATGGGAAAAAGGTGGGGGCTTCATGACAGCTTTGTAAGACAGGTCAGTGAAGACAGGCAATACCCCCCGGGGAGCCTCATGGCTCTGTGAAAGCCCACAGTTCCAACAGAGGTGGGCACGGAGGGGCTGCTGGCCACTGCGCCTTCCAGGCGTCCAGAACCCCCAGCCTGATCTCACACATGCAGCTCTTCCTGCTTAAGCCAGCCTTCCGGGTCCCAGAAGGCGAGCTCTAGCCCAGTCTTCTCAGACTGTGGAGGAAGAGGAGAGGAGGGGCGGAGATGCAGGGCAGGAGAGAGCCGAGCAAGAGCAGCACGCCACGTTGGCACTGGGAGCTAACTCTACCAAAGAGACAGACCATCCGGACCCCGCTGCCAGGGAGAGGTGGGTAGGGTGGGGGGGCGCATGGTTTGGGGCCCAGCATGAGGTGTGCTGCGCGAGGATGGAGCAGGGGGCCCCAGGTACCTTCTGGGCTCCAGAGAAGGCATGGTAGAAACTGGACACGTAAGTCATGATGGCTTTCTCATCCGGCCGGGCGGTTCCGACGATGTCTGTCAAGAAAAATCTGGAGTTAAAAGCCAGCTGGCGAACACATGATGCACTTCCTGATGTGATGCGGAAGGAAGCTTACAGAAACTCTAAGTCTCCTTGCCCAAGTGCCAAGCCTGAATCCTACCTGCTTCTGGCATCAACCTCCACTTCCAGGAATAGGAGAGGTAGAGGGAGCAGAGAAACCGTGTCCCCAGGAAGCAAACAACAAACCCAGAATAAGGAACGTTCCATGAGCAGCTGGCCCTGTTTCTGCAATGAGCTCAATGGCAGGAATAAAAAGGAATGGAGGGAGGAGGAGGGCGCTTACAGATAGGAAAGGACAGAAGAAAGAGGACAACTAAATGCCACGTGCAGACCTTATCTGGATCCTGGTTAAAACAAGCCAACCCTCAAAAGAAACAATCAGGGAAATTTGATTTTGAATTGGACAGTAAATATACCAAGGAATTACAGTCACCTTGCTAAGTATGAAATTTGTTTTACGGCTGCATAAGAAGATATCCATATTTTTAAGGTGTGTATTCTGAAGTATGCAGTGGTGAAATGCTGCGATGTCTGGAATTTGTTTTAAAATATTTCAACTAAGAAAACAAAGGGGAAAAAAAAGTGGCAAAATCTAATTGTTTCTTCGGGACGATGCGCCTGTGGAAGTTCTTATACTACTCTTCCTGCTTTTGCATAGACTGGAAAACGGTCCCAGACAGACATTGTCACCAACCCTCACCTCTCCCTCCCAGTCTCCTAAGGGCCCAGTCATCTTTTTAAAAAGTCACTTGCTTTTCCATAAATGCCGGTTGGCCCCTCTCTTTCCCCTACAAGTTAGGTGTGGGTATAGACCCCAAACCCCTCACCACCCCTGTGAAGTACCCATCACTGACAGCTCTCTGTGAATTCACATGTCAACAGACTTCTGTTTGCTTTTCTGTGAATCTGTCTTTTGCCGGTCTAACTTAGAGGATCCCAGCAGGAGTGCCTAAGAGGGTAGGGGCAGAGTTTTTCCATCCCCTACAGCAACGAGGGAACGCTGTGCTCCCCCCCAGCGCCCACTGCCCCAGCCCCAAGACAGAGACGAGAACAGGCAGGTGCTGCAGACCAGCTTCCAAGACACCAGCTGGCCTCCCCTCCCAAACCGCAGGCAATGAGGAATCCCCGACAGGCAGGTGCCCCTGGGCTCCCCAGATGAGATCGCAGAGCCAGGCCTCTTCCCCTCCCACCTCAGGCTGCTGGGGCCCACCCATCTCAGCCACCGGCGGGCAGGTGAGAGAAGAGCCACTGAAACAGAAGGAAACACCTTTTACCTTCCGCATCCAACATCTTGGGGATGTCCAGGTACTTCTCGGCCACATCGAAGGCTGTGTTCAGATTTGTGAGTGGGTCGTCCTAGAGGAAGAAGAGGATGAAGGCATGGGGGGCCCAAGAAGTCACTGGTCACCCACATCTGAGTGATCAAAGACAGGGGTGCAGGGAGGACGTCTATGGTCCCCTGGGCTTGGTCCCCAGGGCCCAGCTCTGGGTGTACAAGGCCGGCTTCACCTCTAGAGCTTGCTGGGTGGGTGTTTAAAGGGCCATTTGTCCTCCTCAAGCCTCAGTTTGTCAGAGAAAGAGGGCGAAGAATGCTGGCCTGCAGCCCAAGAAAGAATGGCTAAGAAGTACACGCCAAGAGCAGATCACTGCCTGGGCGCCGCTCGTCTTGGCTTCTGGCTTCGGCTCTGCCAGCAGCCGGTGCGACGGCTCAGCGACCCACCCTCGGTTTCCCCTCCGCTATCGAGGAGTTGGACTAGGAGCCTGCTCGCATCCCATGAAATTTGGGGGCTCCTTCAAAAGCCACAATTTGACTACTCTGACTTCTGCTACCATCTCCTGGGGACTGGGGAGGATGTGGAGAAAGCGGGGCCCATGGGCGCCATGGGTGGGAGTGCAGACTGGGGCAGCTGCTGGGAGCACAGCATGCAGGGCCCTCAACCAGTTAAATCTAGGACCTGCCATATGACTCAGCAGTCCCGCCTCTGGGTATACAGCCCAAAGTACCGAAAGCAGGGACTCAAATCCCTATGCGCATGCCCATATTCCTAGCAGCA
The DNA here is from genome assembly GCF_023065955.2 of Ursus arctos. Lineage (NCBI taxonomy): Eukaryota > Metazoa > Chordata > Mammalia > Carnivora > Ursidae > Ursus > Ursus arctos. The sequence goes on along the minus strand of NW_026622930.1, from coordinate 31,235,479 downwards.
TTATTCACAAGAGCCACGAGGCTAAAATAACACAGCTGCCCATTACCAGGCGAGCACACAAACCAAAGTGGTGTCCGTACAACGGACTATTATCCTGCCTTCGAAAGGACGGAGACTGACACCTGCTACCACCTGGGCCAGCCTTGAAAACATTCACTCGGGGAAGTAAGCCAGACACAAATACTGCAGGATTCACGTATATGAGGCATTTACAGCAGTCCGAGTCATTGCGTCAGAAAGCAGATGGTGGCTGCCGGGGGAGCGGAGAGCGGGGTGTGATGGTTTCCTGGGTGCAGGGTCTCAGTTGTGCGGGACCAAGAGCACTGGAGACATGTCCCCGCCACCACCCCGTGCACCTCAGCACGGCTCAAACGTTTAGATCATACATGTTTTGTGTTCTTATGTATGTTACATTTTATGTTATGTACGTTTTACCACAATTAAAAGAATTTTTTTAACGTGGGTAGGAAACCACCACACAGCAATGGGAGTTCCTTGCTGGTCCTTCCACACTATGTCCTGGTTCCCCAGACTAACCTAAAGCAACCTGGTTTTGTCAGTGTCCCCATTTGCTAAGACAAGAAGCACAAAGTTACAAAGAAATAAATACATTCATCCAGGATGCTTTCAGGAGGAAACTGCTCAAAATAGAGAAGGTGGAGTCCTTCTGGGAAAGTTTTTTTACAGCTTTCAGAATGATAAAAAAAAAAAACAAAACAATGCCAAGCAGTGAAAGTCACTTCCGTCCAGGGCCTCCAGCAGCCGTCAGGCCCCGGGCCACACCCGCTGGCCACACTCAATTTCTAGGGACAGCCAGGCTCTCACACCCAGCTAAGGCCACAGCGGGAAGGAAGAGCTTCCCAGCCAGAGCCCCAGGGCTGTCCCCTATGTCCAAACAGCAGCTGGCTCTGGCAACCTGTGCTTCCTGGAAAGCATCCACGGTTCAGTGGGACCAGGTCTGGGCTAGGATTTGGGCTGGATTTTACTGATGCTACTGAATTAAGGAGAGGAGACAGATACAGTGAAACAGGGAGACAAGACAAGACACGTGGGGGTAGGCAGCTGGCCGGGTAGCAGACAAAGGGCCCTAGGCTCTCACCTCCCAGAGGCCAAGACCGCCGCAGTCTGTGGCACGGGGCAAGGGACTGGACAGCCACAGTCAGCAGGGCCCCACTTTATACGGAGTGGCAAACGGCTGTGGATTAACTGGCTGTCCCCCCAGCACACAGACGCAGGGACAGACACACACCTATCACTGAGGCGCGTCAGGCAAACACTAAGGAGGTATGTGATGATGTCTCTGAAAGAAAATTCGCCACCTCTAGGGTTTCCTGCCTCGGCTCTGTTTGATTTGGCCACACAGCTTTCGGGAAGTCAGGGGTTCTCGACCTGATTTTCTTCCTTGTGAGGCAGCTGAGTGAGAGTGTAGGGACCCTCCCACCCACCAAGATGGTGGACCCCTGACTAAAGACACATGCAGGGCCAGGCCGCCGGCTTCAGCCTGGCTTCAAGCACTGGAGGATATGGGAGTCTACTCCTTTTCTCCCCCACGCCCTGGAAACTGAGGCCCTGACACCAATAGCTTCAATTATGGAAGGATCACATCCAATTTATAAACCCCAGGAAACAGCAGGGGAAATGTCAGTGGGGTCCCATCACCCCGACAACATGCTGCGGTGCTTCTGACGCGCTGTGGGCTGTTCCGTCAGCGAGGACTCTGTGCCGTGCACACGGGGTGCCCACGTAGCCCCCTGGTGAAGGTCTTTTTCTCTAACTTCTACAGGCTGTCTCCGGGGCCAGTCTGAGGGGAATGACACCCCTGACCATGGCCATGGGCTCTCAGAAGAGGGCCCCAGTCCCACCTGTCCACCTCCCCGCTACCCAGCAGGGACCTGGCAGCCAAGAGCTGGCCACAGAGAGTCGGGTAAGTGCACGTACCTTCCGCAGCTTCCCATAGTCAATCAGCTCAGGCCGGTGTCGGTGGATCAAGGCACAGAAGCCGAGGCCGTCCTTCCAGCTGCCCGAGGGGGAGAGAAGGTGGGGGGCAAGCTGCTGAGTGGGGCCAGGCACTAACTAAGGAGAAAGCTCTAAACAAGGACTGGGAGGAGGTCCTCCTTTTTTCCAGAGAGGAACACATAGTGCTTCGGAGCAGGAGTGAGGAGAAGACAGGATGGGAAGCAGCATTTCTTCTTGCCATAATCCCAGGCACCGGGGTCAAGATTTTGTGGGGCCTGGCAAGTTGAGACACCTACCACATGCAACTCTACCCTCCACTGAGGTCTCTGTTCCCCCTCCTTCCCCGCTCTGTTCCAGTGCCCCAGGCCGGAACTTTCTGGACACCTCCTTGGGGAGCTCCCCAGTGGCTTGAGCATTAACTAAAGGCATAGGTAGCAGCAGCCACATCAAAGGCACCACTGGGAGGGAAGGTGGCTTCAGAGGGTGTGTGGCATCCCCTAGAGAGAAACTTCTTCCCCAGGGAGCTCTGCTGTGTTCTAGAGCTGAGACTAAGCCAGCCAAAGGGGGCCGAGGGGTCTTGGGGAAACAGCCCAGGCTCTGCAAGAGCCCCTCAGCCCCCAGCCACTCACCTTATGTGGAAGTTCTGGATGTTGACGTTTTTGTAAGGGGCTGTCTTTCTCTGACACCACAAGAGCAGCCCTTCCTTCGCAGAGGTCTCTGTGAGGAGGGGGACGACGGGCGGAGAGGTCAGTGGGCTGGCTCAGTGCAGAGAGGGGTGCTGACTCACGGGAAGCCCCACTGTGACCACGGGGTCCATGCTCATTCACATGAGGGGTCCAAAGACCCCTAGATTCCAACCCTGGGGCTACCAGGCCACTAAGTCTGTTTCCTCAACAAAGTTTGAGCAGTCATTTGAGAAACAAAGAAGCAAGTGAGGCAGCTTTTACAAGCCAGCCACATAACACACTTACATACTGATACAATGGCCTTTTAAACTTTCCGAATATCTCCTCCATCATTCCCTTTTATTCAAAGACATGTAGCATTACAAAGTCAATCAGCAACTTATGTCAGGTCTACGTTTGATTGGTCTATGAAATCTAAAGTCCTGGGATCTCCACGTAGGGGCACTCAGGCCGTGCAGAGTGCACAGAAGCGTTAGAATTATCTAAAAAATAAAGTTTCCTTATATTTAATGCATGGATTGACACCATTGCCAGATGTGTGAAGCCGACACACGTCTGTAAGTTAAAGCAGGCAGGTGTCAGAGGAGGCCCCAGGAGCTCCCAGCACAGAAGGGTTGCAAACCACACTGCCCCCATGTGCTCGCATCTGTGAATTGCAGAAATGGTACCCAGCGAAGAGGCTTCATGGGTGATCTCATTTACTCTCAGTTCACAAAATGGACTTTAAAATGACATTAAATGATTTCTGCAAAGATATTTCAAGCACAATTTTAAAAAATCAGCAAAGCTAATGCTTCCACTCAGCTCAAGTTCATCAGCGATATTACAAGATTAAAACAATGACAATTTAACCACAGCTGACAAGAAATCAGCCCCTAAAGAATCAAACTGATCTCATCAAGAAGGCGATTTGAGCGGATTTATATCCCCCATCACTAACGAGAACCATGTTCGAACTGACTACTGTGGACACCTTCTTAACTGCTTCAGCCCTAAATACCAAGCATCTATAAGTCAAATGTAGGCCTTCACATGGCTGTATCATCATGTGTCAAACCAAAATTTCCATAAGAAAGCTATTTATTCCACATTCCTCCCATCAAAATAATTACTTTGAATAAAAATCTTTATAAGATTCCTGGGTCACGAAAATGAATAAAAATATATTTTGTAAAGAATATGCATTTATTTATTTTTTCAGTAATCTTTGCACCCAGTGTGGGGCTCGAACTCACAACCCCAAGATCAAGAGTCGCACGCTCTGCTGTCTGAGCCAGCCAGGCGCCCCATGAATAAAAAATATTTTTAAAATATTATCTCCATCTCACCTTTTTAAAATTTGTTTCGGTATGTGTGTTTCATAATACGAATATCAACACATAAATACAATTTATTACAAAATAAATACACACATATCAGATGTAAAGCTCAAAAAATGCTCGAGTGTGGAACCAAAAGTTGAACAAGATCACAAGATCGCGGCCCCAGACTAGAGGGGCCTCTTGAAGATCTGTGAAGTGGCCACCAGAGGGCGCTATGGGAACAAAGTGGAGGACCTCGGGTCCCCTTGAAATCCTGCCACGCCACCTTCTGGCTGCTAAGCTTTTCCCTGCCCTTTTGGCTTTAACAACCCAAGAGCCAATAGGTCCCCACAGCACCCCTGGGCAGTCCCAAAGTGAGTGGGATTCCCTGGGGCCAACATACCAGCGGGAACCAGCACCTAAACAGTTCTTATTTCTCTACAAACCAGGAGGGAAGGCAGATACCCGTGATGGGTCAGAAGCCCAGGATGTGGCCCACGATCAGGCCCCCACTGCCAGGGGTCGGGGGTTCTCCAGGCTGAGCTCAGGGAGGAAGACGTGATGGTGAGGGCAGGGACTTGGGGACTAATGAAACAGAACAGGACACCCACCTTCCACAGAGATGTCCTGGATGGCAAAACGGAGGATGATGGTCCAGATCATGCCCAGGGTCATTTTCACATTCCCATCCACGATTTCTATGGAAATGGCATCGGGACATGTTAGGATGGCTGTTAGTAGGGGCAGAGTTAAAATTCCCGGAGGGCCCACATCACTGTGTGTACCACGTAGGAAATCAAAGACCACACAGCTCCACTGCCAGGAAAAAGTTAAGTATGTTCTTAGAAGTACAATGAGGTATCACAGGTGCCAGGACAGAAGTCTATTTGGGGGTGACCCGGGACACGAGGGAGGTGTGATCAATTCCCCTGGGTGCATCAGGGAAGCCAAGAGAGACTGACAGAAGAGGGACAGGTTTCTAAATCATCACAAACGGTCTGGCAACTCTCAGTTGGGGAAGTCTGGGCAATCACAGCTCTCAAAATAGCCATCCACGCCCAAAAAGCCACTGTAGGCAACAGAAAGAAATCAATCCAACAAAGATTTATAAACTGACATCCTGAAGGATGTACCAACTCACAAATCAACTGCATGCTATGACGGGTATCAAAATGTGTATTTTTTAAAAAATCAAACAACAGCTTCAAGATCATGATTAAGCGCTAACCCACTAAACTCAGTCTAAGCAACACTTTTTAGACTTTTAAAAAATGCTATAAATTCTATTAAGTAATTCTTTTTTTCCCCCTGTACCAGGCCCGGAGGCAAGGACTACAAACATAAACACCTGTCTAAGGAGCCTAAGACATGGAGCCGTAGGGGGCTGAACCCGTGACAAACAGACTCCTCACCCTCACCTGCTTCCAAACCAGGAGACAGTAACCCAGCCCCGTGGCAAGGTACTGTCAGCTAACAGTCTGGCATCCAAAGAATATCTTATTTTTTCCAACCTGATAAACTGACTAAGGAAAAACCTAACAAGACCATGAGAAGGGGTAATTTCCAGGAACTCCCAATATCCTGAGCCCATGTCCACTAGGGTCTGCTTCCCACAAACTGGTTAAGCAAGAGTGGATTCCACTAAGGAAATCACATTCTAAGATCTTATCGCCTTCCTCAAAAGGGAGGGCAAAACTGCGGGCCGCTGTGGGCCCAACAAGGTGCAGAGCGCGGCTGCTAATTCCCGGCAGGGCAGGCGACTCTGCTGAGCCTGCATCAGGGAGCGGAGGGGGGAACAGCGTCCATGTCGGGCAGGGGACAGGATGTCACTCTTCCTGCTAACAAGGGCCTTCCATGCCCCTCCCAGAGCCACAGACACCAGTGGGACGCAGACCCGAGTCGGAGGGCCTGGGTGAGAGACGGAGAACTCAGGAGCATACAGCCATGTGCTTTCAGGAGTAAAACAGCCAGCCAGCACCGTGCAGAGCACGCTGGGGGACACGGAGACACTCCATCAGTGAAGAACCAGTTCATAAAGATCTGGTGTTTAAAAAACGCCCTTTCATTTGCGATTTCCAATGGTTTCATCTGTATAACATTTAAAGAATTTATATAAATAGATAAGGAAAAAAGTCTAAGTTCACAACAAGCAAAAGACCTGAATAAATACTTCACAAAAACATGAAATACAACCAATTTCCAAGTATGTCAATCTCCCTTATAATTAAGGAAGAGAACAGTTTCCCAGCTGTTATACCAGCAAAGTTAAAAAACAAGGAACACACACCTTGATGTGTGTTGATGGTAGCAAGGCTACCTACCGCACTGTGGCTAAAAGTGTAAATTGGTTTTAAAAAAATTCTTTCTGGGGAGCCTGGGTGGCACACTTGGTTAGGCGTCCAACTCCTGGTTTCGGCTCAGGTTGTGATCTCCCAGTCGTGAGACTGAGCCCCAGGTTGGGCTCCACGCTCAGCACAGCATCTGCTCTAGATTCTCTCTCCCTCTGCCCCTCCCGCTCACGCTCTCACTCGTCCTCTCTCTCTCTCTCTCGAACAAGTAAGTCTTAAGGGGCGCCTGGGTAACGCAGTTGTTAAGCGTCTGCCTTCGGCTCAGGGCGTGATCCCGGCGTTCTGGGATCGAGTCCCACATTGGGTTCCTCCGCTGGGAGCCTGCTTCTTCCTCTCCCACTCCCCCTGCTTGTGTTCCCTCTCTCGCTGGCTGTCTCTCTGTCACATAAATAAATAAAATCTTTAAAAAATAAAAAAAAAACAACAAATAAATCTTAAAAAAAGGAAATACTTTCTGGGAAATAATTTGGCAACAGGATCAAGCATCTTGAAGTTGTTCAACATTTTTTTTTTTTAAGATTTTGTTTATTTATTTGACAGAGAGAGAGAGCACAAGCAGGGGGAGCAGCCAGCAGAGGGAGAAGCAGGCTTCCCGCTGAGCAGGGAGCCCAATGCAGGACTCGACCCCAGGACCCCAGGATCATGACCTGAGCTGAAGGCAGATGCTTAACCGACTGAGCCACCCAGGAGCCCCAAAATCATTAGACTTTTTGTCAGTGAAATCTCCCTCTAGGAATCGCTGCCTAGTCGATGATCTGACAGGCAGAGTTAAGGCTGCCGTACGGGGAGCCTGCGGTAGGGTCATTTATCACGGCCCCAAGCTGGAAAGCGAGAATATACCCAGTACAAGATGTGATGGAGTAAATGCCCTGCCCGTCACCCATCTGCTCAGAACCTCCACGGCTTCCCACCTGACTGGGAGTCAAAGCCAGTGGCCAGTGAGGCCCTGACAGTCTCCCACCCGCTCCAGTCACACGGCCCCCTCATAGCTCTCTCCTCCCTGGATATCCACGTGACTTGTCCCTCACCTCCCTCCATCTCTGCTTCATCTTCTCCTGGAAACCTCCCACTTTACTCCCTGCTTGATTTTTCTCCATCTGACACGTGTGTGTGTGTGTGTGTGTGTGTGTGTGCATGTGTGTGTGTGTTTTCTCTCTTCCCCCTTCCGGAACATAAGGTCCACAAGGGGAACAATTTTTCCATTTTGCATCACTGCTTAGAGCCCAGCAGAGTGCCCAGCACAGAGAAAGCCCTCCATCGTTTGTTGAATGAATGAATGAATGAATGAATGAGTACTGGAGGGCACTACACACATGCGGGTGAATGGGCAGAGGTTACCCAGGCCTGTGGGTGGGAGAACGGAAGGGCACTCAGGCTCCCCCAGGGCAGGACCCAGGTCTAGAACAGAGCGTAGCTGTGCTCAACGATTCACATAGCCACTAAAAATTACACTCATGAGTTTTTAATGACCTGGAGAAATCTTTATAATATGGAAAGTGGAAAAAGCAAGTGTGAAATTTCACGGACAGTGTTTCAAATACAGGGGATGTTTTTTTAACGTCTAGAAGAGGCTCCGGTGGTAAGAGGCCTCCACTCTTGACCTTTCCAAGAGCGGGGGCTGCAGCACCGGCCCCCACCTCTGCCCCATCCTATAGCCCCCTCTTGCACCCTTCTTGTGAAGGCCGAATACCTGGGCCTCCTGTGGCTCAAGTTCAGTGCCCTCCCAGCACCCAGGAAGACAAGAGTGGCTTCTTTTTTGGGTCTTGCCTACTTATTCTTCTTTCCCTTCCCCAGAAACCCCCAGGATTTTTGCTCTCTGAATTCTCACTCATACCAGATCCTTCAGGAAACAGGAGAGCCAAGTACAGGCAAAAAGAGTCAGGTGTATTGATACCCCATGCACCACCCCAGCCTCAGGGACTACTGGCTCCCTGCCCACCCCCAGAGAGTAGCCCCCCCCAGAGGGCCCCCAGAACAAATCCTTTCCCAGGCATCTGTATGTCTGTATCAAGGATGCCCCATCTCACCAGCAGCTTTATGTCAGGGGGCTGCCAGCCATGCTGGGTCCCGAAGGAGGGTCCCAAGGCCACAAGTGGGCCCTGTGGACAAAACATGACGATAGACTATAATGTCTGCTGTAGATGCGGGAAGAAGCGGGGGCATGTGTCTGCCACTCCTGGTCTACAGCCAGCCAAGAAGCGGTTCGCATCCTGCACTGACCCCTGCCCACACTCCAGGGATGCAGTCACCCGGGCGTGATTCAGAGTAGGAGGAAGACATGCCACGTGACAGAAACTAGACCCCTGGGGATCACCAGCTCCCAGACCAATGCTTCAGCTACTGCACCCACCGCCCCCTCCACCCCGAGGACAGGTGATCAATCATCAAGACCACGCAGGCTCTTGGCACCCAAAGCCATCAAGCTTTCCTCCCCCAAAGATCATAAGATTAAAAATCCTTCCGGGCCCTCTCACCTGGTTAAATCCCAACCACTCCCCTAGGTCAAGCCTCAACGGCATGAAGTCTAGACATTCTAAATCAAGTACTGGAAACCGTAAGGATCTATTCTAATCCCTCCTGGATGTACGGACATCCCCTGCTTTCAGCCTCCATCTGAACACCTTCGGGGACAGGGACCATATACCCCTCCAGAGCACCCACTCCATTGCCACAGGGCCTCCCGGGCCTGGGTCTGCCCCTCAGAGGTTCACCAGAGTCTAGTCCTGCACCATGTGATAATCCTTTAAAGTTCTGGGGTCTCGCCCACGCTGGGCCTGCCCCCCTCCGCCCAGGATGCTCCTCGGGGTAACCGGCAACATCTCCCCAGCCCTGCCCCCACGAGCGCTCCTCTCGGGGATCTGCTGCCCCGCCTTGTATTTACAGTCTACGGCAATAACCGCACTTCATTAAAATAAACAAAACCCATTTGTGGCCTCATCCAGTTTCCTGGCACAGCACAGCAGCCATCCCAGCATGATCTTAGCGCTCAGTCTGGAACAGGAGAGCTCATTTCAAAGCGGAAGGCTCAGCCTGAAGCACGACTCCCTAGGGCAGCGAGGAGGTCAGGGTGAGCTCACTCTAGAGCAGCCTTTCAAAATCTTCAGAGAAGTGAGGCCTGCGTGAAAAAACCTGGAAATCCGTGGCCAGCTAGGCTGACTTCGCGGAAGGTCGGAGGGGCGGGGTGGAGTTTATGCCCGAGCCTGTCTCTGCTCCTCGCCGTCCTCCGGGGCAGGCACGGGAACCTGACCCAGCCCTCCGTAGGTGGGGAAAAGCAGGCAGGGAAGTGCTGTCCTCGGTCCCCACGCACCATGTCTGGAGCCATGGGAAGAGGTTCAGATCTCGGCTCTGGAGCCCACACTCCATGGCTCAACCTGGCTCTGCCACATGGAAGGAGTCTGGCCCAGAGCCCGTGCTCAACCACACCGCAGGCTTCCACCCTAGCAACTTTTCTCAGCCTCAGTTGCCTTGACTATAAAATGTGGCTGGTGATACCCACCATACAGGCCTGCTCACAGGCAGAAGGGGAGAGCCCAACAAAGCATCCTGTTAGCCAGACAAAGAGCTGAAACCAAGTGCTTTTCTCTCCCATCTTCCCCTTTCCTCCTCCCCTTCGGACCTCAGAATTATTTAAAAAAAAAAATTGTTAAGTAGCTGTTTAATTCTTCTTTCTAAAAATCTGGATTTCTGGCTTCTGCTGAAAAATTGGAACACCTGGCCATGCTGGACCTGCATCCCCACACAGCGACAAATGATTAGAGGTGCCTGGCAGGTGCCCCGCTTAGAAGGACATGCCTCCCCCAGTTCTCCACAATCCCCACCCATCCCTCCCGTCACCCCTGGCCCTTACACATCCTTTACTTCCCTGGGGCTTGCGCCAGACCAGCGGACTGCTCTGTCTCTGGTTTCCCAGCCCTGCTTAGTTGAAACTTTTTCTGCCAAGCCTTTAATCTTCCCTAAGAGAGCGAACTACTGTTAAGAAGCAGAGAGTATGTTCCCACTCACAAAACAAAGCACCCTGCTAGGTGCGAGTCCTTCGCACCCTTCCTGAGCACCTGCTGTGTGCGTCACAGGGTGAAGGGCTGGCGCCACACGGATGCAGAGACGTGCTCTTTGCTTCACAGCCGAAGGTGTGCTGGGCCCATGAGGCAGCACCCACGAGTGCTCAAGCATCAGCCTGAGTCCCCAGTAAGGCAGGGCTTGGCGAAATTTTTCTGCAAAAGGCTGATAGGAAATATTTTCAGCTTTGCAGGCCATACGGTCTCTGCCACAGCTATTCTGCCAATTGTAGCAGGACAGCAGACACAGAGGGTATATAAACAGACAGGTGTGGCTGGGTTCCAGTATTTACAAAAACCCGTGTCATCCGGATTTGACACCGGGGACTGTGGTTTGTCGATACTGTGCTAAAATTCGTGTTTGATGTAGCAATACAAAATCCCTCAATTTCTAGAAAGAAAGGGGGGCGGGGAGGCCTTTAAACTCATCCACCAGAAAAGAGATGCACTCCTATGATTTCCTGGAGCAAATACCCCACCCTCTTCCAGAAAAGGCCATGCTCTAAGGGGACTTCTCTGACAAGGATCTGGTCTGAGTTCTGGCTTTGCCACTTACTGACATCGGGACCTTCAGGAGGCTAAGTCATCTCATTAGGCATCTGGTTCCTTCTCATCAAAGGAGGATAATATCGAGAGCCAGCAGAAAGGCTGTGGGAGAGATCAGTGAGATCCCCGGCGGGCTCTGGCACAGTCCCCACCAGGGCGCGTGTGCTCGGGGAGCACGGCCGAGCACGTACGTCAAATGATGAACGAATAGATGGAAACCTTTCCTGTCTTTAGATTTCTGGTGCCGCACAGCAGGTGCCCAGGGAGTCCAGGCTGGATCCATGGGGCGCAGTGCCGACACGGCCCGGGTATGGTGTTCCGTTCTCCTCCACCCTCCCCAAATCCTTCCGGGCCACCACAGTGCGCACAAGAAACTGCACTACCTCTTTTAAACCATTAAGAACAAACGAATAACAATTTATACTGAGCTTAAAATGAAGAAAAAAGAGTCAAGAAGCTAATCTGCAGAGAAATGCTATTAGGAATGTTCCTGAAGGCTTCTGGACATCAGTCTTCCAAGGGCTCCATGGGGCCTCTGGGCAGCCTTCACCCACCACCCAGCCCGTGTCTGACACTCTCCAGGCAACAGAATTCTCTGCCTTAGGCAGCAAAGTGCAGGCAGGCCTGTGGGTGAGGGAGGTGGCATTCCACTGTTACAGGACCTCATGGCACCAGGATTCAGCTGGTGGGTTGGCTGGGAGCATCAAAGTCAGGACCAGGGAGCAGGCCCTTGGTTTTCCAGGGGGCAGAGCTGGATGTGGAGGGTGCTGAGACTGGATGGAAAGTGTAGCTGTTACACGAAGAATCCACAGGTCGACCAGATGGAGGTGCTGGCAGCCCCACTTCCCAATGCACCCAGCGGTGTGGGAACCCGGGAGTCGGGGCCAAAAAGGCCAAGAGAACAGGGAACAGAAAATCAGGCTCCAGAGAGCAGCCAGACGGCAGGCCTCACTCACCTTCAGCTCCAATGGACACGAGCTTGACCCCCTTGCTGGCTATGAAATCCAGGGCCTTGTTGACGTTGGAGATCTTGTGCACCCTCATTTTGCCTCTCTCCGGCTTGGCCAAGCGCTCCCCTGAATGCAGACCAAGAGGGAGGGCAGGGAGGGTCAGATGCTATTTCCTAGGAGCAGGGCTGCTCTCATGACACCCTTGCCCAGGAGTGGTGAGGACCACCCTCGCAGGGAATGACAAGGAGAGTGGACCCTGCCTCTTTTCTGCCACTTCTCAGACCTCAACTGCTTGCCTCCACCCAACAGTAAGCCCCGTATGTCTGGGAGGTGGTTGGGCGCTATGAACACAGGGGCGAACAAAACAGTTTCCTGCCTCCGTGCAGTTCTGGACCAGGAGGTGACAGACCTTCAACAGAGAAACACACGAATACATGCAAATGAACAAACACCAAGAAGGATAAATGCTTAAAAAGAGGGTGCATAGGAGGGCAGGTGGGGGATGAAGGAGTTATGGGATAGTCAGGAAAGGCCTCCAAGTGGGAGGGCAGCCAGGCCGCGACAGCGTGCAGTGATTATCAAGGCAGAAGGAACAGCACGTGCAAAGGCCCCGAACCCCTTCTAGTCTATACTGTTTGGCCCAGGAACATGTGTGGGCACTTTAGAATATTCTGAAAAAGTCCCCTAGTGTTTAAACAGAGCTGCCCACAGTGTTCCGATCTCGCTTGAGAACCGCTGCTTCTCGTGGGCATCCTTGGCTCAGCTCCAAGCCACCTGCCCACCCTCAGCCCACCGACTCCTCCAACGCAGGTTCCAGGGTCCGAAGCTGCGGGGAAAGAGCTGGTTCTCCAAACACCCCATTAAGAGCAGTTTCAGCTCAGAACAGAGGCACTCGCGGACCTCTTTAAGTTAAAACTCAAAATTGAAATGTATAACATGCATGCCCATACCGGGGGAAGGGCACCTAGCTTTAGAGTCTCTAAAAGCCCAGGGACCCCAAAAGGCTGAGAACCACCATCCTAGAGCCCAAAACTCGGGGCCCTTGCACCTGCCATGGTCTCCAGCCCTGCCCAGCTATACATCCCCCCCCCACTACACCTAGCACATTAGCAGCCTGGCCGAGAGGGCTCAAGGAGGGGGGCAGGCGCAGTGTGGGAGCAGCACTTCTCCAGGGGGCCTCCCAGCCCCCCAGCTTCTAGAGAGCAGACTTCCTGCCGCAGATATGATTAGGCCTGGCAGCTCCCAGGGAAGCACAGCTGGGTTTTTATGATTAAATTAAGACTTTCCACTTGGGGCTCTCCAAGGCTATAACCACTTCTCAGCCTCCCCAGCTAGGTACCCCACTATCCCCCTGGGCAGACCAAATGCCCTGGGGTTCCCTCCCATAGGATGAATGAGGCAGTGCCCCATCCCACCCTCAGCCCTGAAGCCTCTCCTGCTAAAACCCCAGCCCTTAGGTCCTGCCGAGCCTGGGCTCCCCAGCCAGGCCCCCAGCCGTGCACACTGGCTGGAACAGGACTTCTCCATCGGGATAGTGAAGGCAGCAAGGCCAGCAGTTCTCGCACTTCTGATGCCCAGTCCCCTTCCCCTGCCTCCTAAAGTTTCTAATTTTGGAAGTCTGGGATGTGCCTGGGAATCTGCATGTGGACAAGCAGTCCTGCAGATTCTGAGGTGGGTGGTCTGGGCATGCTACTTAGAGGACCTCTGGGGGCACCAGCCCCTTCCTTCTGTCCCTCTACTCACCTCACGATGCTCAAGGAGGAAAAGGCAGTGTCTCAGTGACTCGATGTTCCCCACTCCAGGCAAGGAGATAAGCCCACTTCACAGAGGTGCCTGGGTCCCCCTTGGGCACAGGCCTACCCATTTGGTGGGGAAAACGGTGCTGGTTATGCAGAAAAGCCCGGGGCAGGGCGTCTGGTCACGCTATTTGTTGAGCAGCACATGCATGCCAAGTACCATTCTGAGCACTTGGGACACAGAGATGAGACCATCCCTGCCCCAAGCCACTCAGGGTGGGACAGGGAAAAGCACAAGTGGGCCAAAAATGATCATGCCACGGGGAAACGGACATGACGGAGGGATGAATGGGGTGTGACAGGGGCCCTGAGGAGGACAGCCACTCATACGGCGAAAGCCTTCCTGGAGGGAAACTCTGGGCTGAGTTTTAAAGAATGAAGAAGAATACCACCAGGTTTGCGTAAACTAAGAAATGTTGGAAGAGGAGGCAGGGAAGGACAGTCTAAAAGGCAGTTAGAGGAAAACAGTACGGTGGTTCCTTAAAAAAATTAAACACAGAATTACCATATGATCCAGCAACTCCACTTCTGGGTATTTATCCCAAAGAATTGAAAACAGGGACTCACACAGGTATCTGTACCCCCATGTTCACAGCAGCGCTAGTCGCCACAGCCAAAAGATAAAAGCAATCCCAACATGCCTCAGAGGATGAATGGACACACAGAAAGCGGTGCGTACGCGCGATGGAATGCTAGCCTTAAAAAGAGAGTCTGACACATGGATGAACCTGGAAGGCATTCCAATGAAATAAACCACAGAAGGACATATACTGTCTGATTCCACTAACACGAGGTGCTGAGAACAGTCACGCTCACAGAGACTAAGAGAAGGGTGACTGCCAGGGGGCTCCGGAGATGGGAACGGGGGGCCAGTGTTTAATGGACATGGGGTCTCAGTGTGGGATGACGGAGGAGTCTGCAGATGGATGCTGGGGTGTCTGCACAAGAAGGGGAGTGTACGAAATACTCAATGAAACTGAAAATATTCGAAAGCTAAATCTTCCGTTCTGCAGATTGTACTGCACACGCACAATCCCCCAGCCCCCCCCCCCACGACACACAGACTGCACCTGCAAGAGGAAACAAGTCAGTCAGAGCTTGTGCAGAAGCAGAGAGAGCAGTGAGCCTGTCCTTGGTGAGGACTGCGTGTCTCTTGGGTGGCACAGGGTCTGAGGTCTGATACCTTTTTGGGAAGTTAGTTGAAAACAAAACAGGTGCCAGCTTACAAAGGATCCTGCAAGCTATGCTAAGGAATGTGGGCTGCAGGCTTCGAGCCCTGGGGAGGCGCTGAAGGGTTCTGAGCAGGGAACAGCGAGACCATATCTGGGCCGTCAGATGGCCCCTCTGGCTGCCGCGTGGGGGATGGACTACGGCGGTGGGGAAGGAGCCAGGAGAGGGTCGAAGGCCTCTGAGGATCATCTAGGTGAGATCTGACGCAGGCCCACGCTGACAACACCATAGCAGAGGTTAAAAGGCTAACAGAAGGGGTGCCTGGGTGGCACAGCGGTTAAGCGTCTGCCTTCAGCTCAGGGCGTGATCCCGGCGTTATGGGATCAAGCCCCACATCAGGCTCCTCCGCTATGAGCCTGCTTCTTCCTCTCCCACTCCCCCTGCTTGTGTTCCCTCTCTCGCTGGCTGTCTCTATCTCTGTAGAATAAATAAATAAAATCTTAAAAAAAAAAAAAAAGGCTAACGGAAGAAGGAGACAGAATGAATGGAACTTGAATGCCAAGCTGGAACGTGAAGCAAAGGAAGAGCTGTCTGATTCCTACATTAGGTTCAGGAGAGCAAGATGGAGATCATAGGAGGAAGGAGGTCAGGCAGGGCCAGGGGTAGTCCACACAGCCTTGGGCACGCTGAGGCGTCGCTGGGGGCCATCTGGGCGAAGATGGGGCCTGAGGGAAAAGACAGGACTGACACCAGGTCTGGGACTCACTGGTGTAGAAGGTAAGGTGAAGAGAGTAGCTAAGATTACCCAGTGTATAAAGCAAGGCGAGACTGTGGGAAGCGCCAAGCTCTAAGGCACGGGGAGGAAAGGTATTCATGAGAAAGTGGAGCTCTGCATTCCAGGAGCCGTCCCTCCAGATCTCTGGACATCCAAACTCTGCACTGGGGGCTGGGCGAGGGAGCGGGACCATCTGGATATAGGTGGAGAGGTACTAGGGGAGCCAAGGTTTGGCAATGGTCAGCCATGGTGGACCCTTCTTTGCAAACGAGGGTGCCGAGGCAGAAAGGCAGGGACGTGTCCAAGGACACGTGGCTGGTCGGCCGCAGAGCCGGGACCAAACCCAATCTCCTCCGCGGCGCCCCCAACGTCTTTCAAGAGACCCAAAGGTCACCGCGAGCAAAGGCAGAGCAGAAGCTGAGGAGTCTGGGCAGCACCCCCAAGCGGCCGAACCCAGCAGGCGGCATCCTCGGCCAGGGCGGCCCACCTCACCTGAGATGACCTCCAGCAGCAGCATGAGCTTCAGCCCGTCCCGGAAGTCCTCCTCGATGTTCTCGATCTGCGTCCCCGCCTTGCGCAGGTGGGAGTTGCACCAGGCCGTGAATGTCTGCGCGAAGGAGAGACGAGCAAGCGGTCAGGCTCCGCACGCGTCACAGGCTCTCTGCGACCCTCACGGGGGCCTCAGTGAGTCCCCAGCACCCGCCCGCCTCATGCCCTCTCCGGCTGCTGTGGAAGGAAGGCGTGAGTGGGCACCGTGGGATGGGCCACGCAGCGCCCCGCTTTAATGCCCCCCACCCGCGCTCAGAAAGGTGACACAGCAAGCCTTAATTAATTAACCGGGCAAATGAGTTTATTAAATCTTTGTCTACTTGGCAGCTGCCTAAGGGAAAGAATCAGTAAATCTTGTTGGGTTCAGAGGCGCGGCATCAGGACAAGGAGAGAAAGGTGAGGACCCCAATGCACGTGTGTGTGTGTGTTTGTGTGTGTGTGTGTGTGTGTGTGTGTGTGTGTGTCTGGCGTCAGGGTGTGAGTCACCTCAAGCTGCAAAACTGTGAGGAAGAATTCCAGAAGGGAATCTAAGGAGACTCAACGAAAGACTATCTCTATTGTGATTTTCTAGTCTGCGGGGGGCGGGGTGGGGGAGCAGCAACACTGAAGCGACCCCCCCCCATCAACCAAGCCGTCCTGCACTGACAGCACTACCTTGAGGCTCAGACAAGGGACAAGCTGAGCCATGAACAGAAACAGAAGCCTGTGCTTCCACTTCCCAGGCCCGCCCAAAATGGGGGCAGGGGTCTCTCCCCAGCTGTCACATTCCATGGGAAACAGAAAGAACAGCTCTCCGGCTTCAGGTCCAACATACTTCTCGGCAACTCCAGAATTCTAAGCACCAAATGGCACCCTCAACTATATGGGGGCTCGAGCGCCCATGTCCAGCACCCCCCAGCAGCGCCAGTCAGCTCCCCTCCCACCCACCCTGCAAAGTTGCAATGGTGAGCAGTGTGTTACTCAACCAGTAACAGCCACACCAGAACCACCCCTCCTCCTAAGAAAGGTCACCAGACTCATGACCCCCTTCCCCCACCACTTCCTCTTGCCCCGGGGAACAAAGGGAAGTGGCGAGGAACAGGCCGAAGGGAGGAATGCCACCCCAGTGATCATTAGGGGAAAAGAAATGGCTGCTTAGGTTTATAAGCAAGCGCTGAAGAGCTGTGAGCAAGAAGGGATGGTCAGTCCACACAGGTGAGCAGGAGGAGGCAGCATTAGGACACCCCCAAGTCCGGGCCTCATCTTTAAATCAGGCCTCACGAGGCAACTGCTCTCTCCCTACAAACACGGCTCCACTCTGCAGGCCAGTGTGCTCCCGTGACAGAGAAGAGGGTCGTGGATGCTACCCAAAACCTTTGGGAAACCTGGCACACAGACGAGGGTGGGCAGGGGATATATTCTGATCCTCGGCCTGGAATGTCCTCCATATCACGCTTGGCTAGCTCACCCTCATCTTCCAAGATCAGGCTAAGCTATCACCTCCTCCAGGAAGCCTTCCTGACAGCCAGCCCACTGCCACATCTGAGTTGGGGCACAGAGCCCAAAGCACCCTGCACCACCCCATCATTGCCCATATCCCAGTGCACGGTCCTCGCCCGGCCACTTGTCGGAATGGGAGCTCCTGAAGGTGTAGCCTCGATGCTCTGCCTAGAGTCCCAGGGCACAGCGTCAGGGACACCGCAGTGACCACAAGAGCGAAAACCCCTGTCCTGTGCAGCGGACATTCTAGGGGATGTGAAAACTGGACAACTGGGTGAAGGAGCCAGTGAGGAGCTCACGCAAAGTTGGGAGGGGGGGGTTCTAGAAGACCCAACTGCACCTGTGGATGATGCCAGATGGTATCAGGGCAGGGGGCTGACGGGCCAAACAGCGCCCTCGGGGACCCTCCGGAAATGTAAGACACCTTACGGGAGGCCTGTTTACTGGGGGCCCTGCCTCTAGTGTTGGCACCGCAACCTGGCAGGAGCCCAGAGGGTACTTGGCCTCTTTTTTCACTTTGTTAAAACTTTTTTTATAGTAAAACATATTAGAGAATTTTTTCATCTTGAAGAGAATTTATCTTGTGCTTCCTAATTCTCTCCTAGCTGTGACCTGTCTATACACTCCTGCCCCGGGTGTCATCACACAGAACGTATCTGTGGGGAGGGCAGCTTTTTTTCATTTACCACCATCTAGAATTTCCACTGCGCCTTGCTCTCATCTCCCTTCCAGGCCCACACTCAGCCTCCGCCTGGGGTTTTCTACAGACTCAAGGGGGCGAGGGGACGGGATCCCCCCAGTAGGGGACAGTATCAGGTCCAATGTGGCCAGGGTCCTGGTGGGAATCACCCACACCGACACAGCTGGGGGCTGTGAAATCTGTTTATCGCTCAGTTGTGGAGAGGGGTTGGGGACGAGAGGAAGAAGAGGCTGGTTTTGAAAGAAAAAAAAAAAAATACTGCTTTTGCAAGAGGAAAATGCTGTTGAAAGCAGCCAGCCCCATTTCCTGGGGAAGCCAGGCTCCGAGCCCTGGGACAGAAATGCACCTGTGTTTGCTCAGGGCTCCCACACAAGGCCCGGGTTCGGAGGCCTCCGGGGCTGCACTGCCCTGGGAGACCCTCAGTCTCCCATCCCGGGCCCCACAGGTGACTGCCTCGAAGGGGCGCCTGAGCACCTCCCAAATAAGGAAAGTTCCACCAATAAGCAGCACCTCTCACGCCTCTCAGGCCGAGGCAGGGAAGGGTGGAGGTCACCCTGTGACTGAGACCATGCATGTGGGGGTGTACCACATCTGGGTTTGACGCTCTTTTCCAGCTGTGTGACTTTGAGATTACCCTCCCTAAACTCTAGTTCCCTAACCAGTAAAAGCGAGATAGTGACAGCACTTTATAAAGTCAGGAGGATTAACTAGAAAACACTTATAAAGTGCCTGTCACTAGCGTGCCATCAGTGGTAAGAAGGAAAAGAAAAAGCAGCTCCCCCTGAAACCTCCCGGTGGACTCAGCCACTCTGTGCCCCCAGCCTGCAGCCTCCCCCTGCCCTCAGCCACCAAACTGTCCGGGTCCCACCCCGAAAGTGCTGCCCTGAGTTCCCGAGATGACACCAGGGGTGTCTGAGAACTCTGATGTGTTAAGGGAAAGGACTAACATTGTGGTGTGGGGTGCAGAAAGCCTGTGACTAGGACAGTGGCCTTGCAGGTCCTCACCAGAGAAGAAACCAATGGGGCAAAGGAGTGGGGAAGACAACGTGGGCTTCCAGGCACACCATGCATCCACATTCTCTCTTCCGGCATATAACCGACCTCTCGTGTCTGAGACCGAAGATTCACGGTTCCCTGGCCAGGGCAGCGCTCCAGGAGCTCCTTAGTCAAGGACTTATGAAACTGGATTCAAAGCACAGAGCTCAAGTAACTTCCACTAGACACACAAAGGGTGGAGACGTCCCAGTTGCTGGGGAAGACGCACAAACAGACCTTGGTCCTGAAGCTCAAGCTCCAACATTATGACAAAGGAGGACACCTGCCCCTTAGCAGTGCCCCAGGGGTCCAGCAAGGAGGAATCGCCAACAACCACAAGTGATGCCCGTGGCTAGAGACCCGGGGCCCCACGGCCTCCGGCCCAGACGCCCCAGCGTGGTGAGCAGTAGCACCCCAGCAGGGCGATGGTCCAGCCTCACTCAAATGAAGGGCAGGGATCATTTTATTGCCTTAGTCCCAACCCCGCCTCACCCTGTCGGACCTTCCCATTGCTCCAAGAGCCCTACCACTGGGTCCATCTTCAGCTCACTATATAAACAGATAGAAGCTGCTGATGGCGGGGTGGGGGTGGGGGCACCTGGGTGGCTCAGTCAGTTAAGCATCTGCCTTCGGCTCAGGTCATGATCCCAGGGTCCTGGGGTTGAGCCCCACATCAAGCTCCCTGCTCAGTGAGGGTCTGCTTCTCCCTCTCCCTCTGCCCCTCCCTTTGCTCATGCTCTCTCTCTCTCAAATAAATAAATAAAATCTTAAAAAAAAAAAAAAAGGAAAGAAGCTGCTGGTGGGCCTTTAGTGGACGCACTCCGCTGCAGAAATGGGCTCAGGGATGCAGGGTGGTCTCAGGAAATGGGCGAGGGGCCCCGTGCTGGAAGTGCTCACGGGTTCCCTTTCACGCCCCCGACAGCTGCAGCCTCTGAGGGTGCTGAGAGTGAGGGAGGGGCTGGCAGAGAACCCGGACCCCCATTCAACCTCTCTCCGACCTTGAATTAACTACCCATATCCAATCTGCATATCTAACCCTACCTAATGAACAGCGCTGAAAGTCAGGGCTATGAGTAGGCCTGGCCAGGCCCCAAGTTGGGGAGGGGAGGGAGGACAGATGGACACATCGCGACAGGGGAGAAGAAGGAGGGTGCTCGAGCCCAGGCTGAGTTCCACGGAGCTGGCCATGGAGAAGCATCTTTGTCTACCTTCTCTATGGGTCGCACAGCCCTGCTGTCACAGAGAATCCTCTAATACCTTTCCATTAGATCTTTACCAAGTATGTATTTCCCTTAAAACGTGCTGAGAAAGTAAATGGCTTTTGAGAACATGCTGTCCCCCACTCCCAGCTCAGATGCACTAGAATGTGACTCGAGCCACACAGGCCTCTTTGAGCCTCCGTATTCAAATCTGTAAAATGGGGACGCATCTACCAGGCAGAACTGTGATGCAAATTAAATAAGATAAAATCAGACAATAAAAAAATTAGAAAAAAGATAATATAACCTTAATATTGCTAATTTATGTTAATAATGATAATATATTACTAATATATGTTTGAACTACAGTAAATGTGTAAGGAAGAGTCACTATCATCATCAATTTTTTTTAAAAGATTTTATTTATTCATTTGAGAGAGAGAGAGACAGCGAGAGAGGGAACACAAGCAGGGGGAGTGGGAGAGGAAGAAGCAGGCTCCCAGCAGAAGAGCCCGACGTGGGGCTCGATCCCAGAACGCTGGGATCACGCCCTGAGCCGAAGGCAGAGGCTCAACGACTGAGCCACCCAGGCGCCCCTATCATCGTCATTTTTGTCTCTATTTTAGATTCTAAAAGAATATCTGCATAATCACATTCAGCTGGGATCTGGGGTACAGAGGATCACTCCATAAGCACAAGTCACAGACCAAGCCTTTAAAGTCAAGTGGCGTTCAGAGCCTTCATCTTGGTGGGGGAAGGGAGTGGTCAAACGCAGAGATGCTGAAACACAGCAAGGTCAGGGCACGTGCTCAGGATCACTCTGGAGAACAAGCATCCGAGACACTGGAAGGATTCTCTCTAACGAAGACAATGCAAACCCCAGGTCCAACCACTTCTGGTCAACTGGTGACCGTGGGTAAGCGACTCAACATGGCTCTGCTCAAGGCACTCATCTGTAGAGTGGGGGTAATACGATGAGGGTAATAACAGCATGGGGTCAGGGGATTCCGTAAGACGATCCATTTAAAACACTGAAAAGAGCCTGGGACCGAGCGGCTGGCCAATAATTACCTATTATTACTGCTACCACAATAATCAGAACTATAGTTATTATAAGTTCTTGCTGCTCGACACATTCCATCGAAGAAATGTTAGAGCTGGAAGCAATACCAACAGCACCCAAGTCAAAGGCCATGACCAGAGAAGACAAGTGGCTTTTCCCAGGCCACAAAATCAGGTATGATCACAACCCAGCCTCCTGACTCCCGGTTCCACACACCTTCGGTTCCACCGGGACACTGAACTTCAGGTGCAGATATGGGCAGGCTGAATCTTACGGAGCATCAGTGAAAATGGGTCACTGTGAAGTGACACCACCAACCGATGGAATCTGGGTGACTCCGGTCAGCACTGGCACAGTCTGAGCTGATGGAGTATCAGTAGCGCTGGTGTGGGACGGGCAGCCTCGCTGAGGGCAGTGTGGTGGAGAGAGGCGACGGGAACAGAGCCAGGAAGCAGGCAGGCGGTTACTGAGACAGGGGAGAGCATTCTGGATGGTGAGCAGTTCAGAAACATGTCTTTGTGGGGAACTCTGAGAACTGGGTCTCTTTGACCAGAGGACAGAAGAGAGGACTGAGGAACTCACCTCAAAGATTTGAAAGACCTTTCCGTGGATGAGCAAATAAGCTTGTTGGGTGCAGCCCCAAGCAGGACAAGGCAGGAAGCAAAGTGAGGAATACAGATTCTAGAGCCACGCCGACCCGGATCCACACCCAGCTCTGCCCCCAAGTGATCTTGGACAAGTGACTTCACTTCTCCCACCCTCGATCTCCACATCTGTAAAATGGGTATAAGAATAAAACCCACCTCAAAGAATGGTGGGGATCAATGCAGCAAATACATGGCAACCACTAAGCACAACGACCCATGCCCAAGGTTCAAAGCATGGTGGCTACTGTTACCAGGATGGAGGACAGGAGGGTGCCAGGAAGGCTGGAGTTCAATGTCATAATGCACCAAATGTCAAATGTACAGTGTGCTACCTGCCAACGGTATGTCCTTGGTAAGCGTGCCGGGAAGGAATCCACACAGCCCCGGGGACTGAGTGAAGTAAGGTCCCTTTGATGCTGATTCTTTGAGAGACCAAGGCAGTCCCTGAAAATGTTTCTCTAGAGATGTGTTTAAAGAGCTCAGTTACCAAGAGTCACACTTAAACGTGTGAGCAGGGCTTCTCAACCTCCGTACTATTGATACTTGGGGTTGGTTTCTTGTCAGGGGTCGGGGGGCCTGTCCTATGCCTCATAGGACGTTCAGCAGCATTCCTGGGCCCTCCCATGAGATGCCACTAACATCTCCCCATTTCGAGTGGTGACAGCCAAAGAGCACCCCCAGCTGAGAACTTAGAGGAGACAAACATATGCCCTAAATAATAGCAATATTAGCGGCTAACATCTACTAAGCACGTACTATGTACTAGACCCTCTTCTGAGTGTTTTGCCCCCTTCAACTCATACATCCTCACAACACCTGGCTGGCTCAGTTGATAGAGTGAGTGACTCTTGATCGTGGGGTTGTGAGTTGGAGTCCTATGCCGGGTGTAGAGATTACTTAGAAATAAAATATTTAAAATTTTAAAAAACCAACAACACTCCTCGGGTCTCTGGCTCCTCCTAGCACCGCAGCTGATGCCAGCCATCTAGGGATTTGGTAGCAAAAGCTGACAGGACTTCCTGACAGGGGCCACGGGGGCTCCCCTCACTTGGGCTTGATCGTGGACTCATACCTGTCACCAGGGATGATAGTGAGAGGTACCACACACACGGCCATACTTGGTGCTTGAATCAAAGGTGCCGATTTTCATTCGTTCCCTTTGCAAAAACAAGTTTCTGCTAATTCCCATGGCAGGGTGGGTACCGTGACAAGGCCCGCAACACGTCATGGCAGGCAGGCTGACATCACGGCGTCACGGCAGGCAGGGTGACGTCACGGCAGGCGGGCTGATGCGTACGCCTCCTGGGGAAAGCTCCTCACCCCAGGGAACTAAAATGCTCACAAGCCCTAGCCCAGAGCCGGGGCGCTATTCTGGGCAAACACTGCTAAATAAAGGCCATGAGTATGAAAATGTTCTTGTCAGCGTTACTCGAGAGGAAAAAATTAGAAATGGCCCCAAATTACATTAATAAAGTATCAGTAAAGTAAATTATGATTCATCCACTTAATGGAACATTACACGGCCAAAATGAGAGGTTCTGAAACCATCTATTATTATGGGAAGAACCCTTAGATGTAATTAACAAAAAAGCAGGATACAGAACTATATGTACTGCAGGTTCAAAGCCAAGTGAGTGATCACAGGAACACGAAAAGCACCTGAACAAGCCCCACCCACACGTGACCAGCGCCCCTGCTCCAGGAAGCGCGTGTCCGTGACTTCCCCTGCTTCCCTTGATCAGGCATCTGCAAATATGGCCGGTGTCCACGATCTGCTCCCTCACCCTTCTCCCGGCTAGCACTTTCCTTTTTGATGTTTACTCGCCTCCCAGCACAATCCAGGCCGTCCGCTCTTGGCTGACCTCACCAGAGACGCCTCCGTTGACAAAGGTGCCTTTTCTACTGGTTGCACAACAGAGTAAACAAGATAACCCACCTACAGCCAAATTAAGATGGCTTGGCAGTGGTAGGGGGACAGCAGCGCCACCTCACCCAGCCACCACAGGCCCCAGGCTCACGTACTGACCACACCTCTCCCAGGCACATCGTCCCACTCCTCTGGGATCATTCCAGGGGAGCTATTGTTCAGAGGATAGGGGTCAGGGAACCTGGTGTGCGTGTGAGCCCAGATAAGTCACCTCGACCCCTTGCAGCTATAGAACCCCAAATAAGTCTCACACCTTGCAGGCTGGAATCCAGCCACTTTTCCCATCATAAGGTGCCTAATTCAAAGAAGCACAGGTGGGAGCTACACTTGTGGGGAGCATAGTATAATGTACAGAATTGTCGAGAATCACTATTGTACACCTAAAAGCAATGCAATGCTGTGCATCAACTATACTTCAAAAAAAAAAAAAAAAAGGCACAAGCGAATAGAGCATGCAGGGGCAATCTTTTGTTCCCTGTAGGGCTGATTCTGATTGGTAGGCTCTGCTCATTTTCCAAAGAGGGCAATAAATAGGAAGAGTTTCACGTCAATGAACTCAAAGTATGATCAGTGTTTCAGTCTTGAGACTGACAGCTCCCTCCCTCACAACCAGACACCTGTTAGTAGTTTACTGGACCACCTACAGAAGCTGTATGCCAGGGGGCGCCTGGGTGGCACAGTCGTTAAGCATCTGCCTTCGGCTCAGGGCGTGATCCCGGCGATCTGGGATCGAGCCCCACATCAGGCTCTTCCGCTGGGAGCCTGCTTCTTCCTCTCCCACTCCCCCTGCTTGTGCTCCCTCTCTTGCTGGCTGTCTCTCTCTCTCAAAGAAATAAATAAAATCTTAAGAAAAAAAAAAAAAGAAGCTGTATGCCAGAACACTCCTGGAAGGACACACAGGGACTTGAGACAGTGGCTGTCCCCAGGGAGGGGAGCTGGGGCCTCCTGACAAAGGAGGGAAGGACATTTGCTTTTGACAGAATACCCTTCTGTTTCTTTTGAATTTCATACCACATACAGTCATTACCTATTTTAAAAAAAAAAAGCTATGCAAATGTAAAAAAAATTCCGCCTGCAAGCATATACGCTTATCTAAGTCAGACCTCTGGGATGGGATATAGAGACTTCCCATTTCTCTGGGAATTTTTTTGTGGGGGTGAAGGATCCGTGCTCATGTATAATCGGGGGGGGGGGGAAGCAGATGTTTCCAAAATAAAAAAGAACAATAAAAAAGGAAAAAACTGTCCTATCTACTTAAAAGAATTAGTAAGAGAATCAAATTAAGATATTACATAGAGAAAGGGTTTTGAAAAACTTTAAAGTGCCTTATCAGTGTAGAATATTCCAAAGAAAGTCATAGTTAGGGGCCAGGACAGGAGAATGAGCCAGCAATCACACACGCATATTCACCCCAATAGTTAGTAAACGGCTAACCATGGGGGAAGATGAAGGGCAGCACCCCCTGGCCAGGAGGCTCCAGAAAAACCCAAGTCTAGCTTCTCAGCCTCTTTGGTACCTGGCTGCTCAATCCCAGTGCCCCTCCCTGGAGTAGAGCAACCAGGGACCTGGTCTTGTTCTCCGGCCCCCAGCCCCCGACCCCCCCCAAGGGGGAGTTCCGCCACGGCTGCCGGTCAGAGCGCACCCCTCCCGTGCCGCCCTCGGCCGCAGTGGGTGGGCATCGGGCCAGGTGCCCCCCACAGGGCCAGGCCAGCATGGGTGTGCGGGGTCGAGTTCTCAGTGGCATCTGTTGGCACAGCCAGGGTGCCTTCTCTCTCCCGCGGGCCACCCTGGAGACCCTCTGGTCCCCACACGGCCAGTCTAGCCAGGGTGTGGGCACGGGGTGGTTTGTGCAGGCAAAGAGCTGCCCAGAAGTGATCTCAGATGCCCGCTGCTCTCGTAACATAAACAGGAGTATCTGGTTCACTTATCAAGGGCATGCTGCCAGCCTTTCAAAGCAAACTGTCAGCTGGCTTGCTCAAAGATGAAAAGCAGAGTCCTCAAGAACATCTCCACCCAGATCTATTTACTTTCCCCCAACCTGGGAGTGGCTGCTGACAAAGTTGAGAACCGCCAGGCAGTTTCCTCTGTCTGGAAAGGGTATCTCTCTCACAGCTTGCCCCCCCAGGCCATGCAAATGTTAGGATCTTGGAAACTCAGGGTGAAGGTGGCTGGGGCACCCGAGGGAGCTGGACTGTGGAACCGGGCAGAGCTGGGGCTGCAGTCCCAGCCTATACCTCTCACTAGCTCTCTTTGGACAGGATTCTCAGTCTCGGCCTCAGGATGCCCACCTGTAAAATGGGGATAACAAGATCTACACAGCAGGACGCCTGGGTGGCTCAGTAGGTTAAGCGCCTGCCTTCAGCTCAGGGCATGATCCCAGGGTCCCGCGATCAAGCCCCAGTCAGGCCCCCCATCGGGCTCCTTTCTCAGTGGGGAGCCTGCTTCTCCCTCTGCCGCCACTCACCCTACTTATGCTCTCTTTCTGACCAAAAAAAACCAAAACCAAAAACAAAAACCACCCACAAGACCTACACAGCACAGCATCAGAAAGGACCAAATTAGATCTTATGTACTTAATCAAAGGCGGCCTGGTGCTGTGTCCACAGCAGATACTTAAAAAATCTTAATCCAGCACGCCTCTGTCCCTCACTGGCTGTGGGACCCTAATTAACCTGTCTTGGCCTTCATCCCCTCATCTGACTAATGGGGTTACATACTCTCCCTACTCTGCAGGCTGCTGTCAAAATGAGGCCAATGGAAGCAAACACAACAGAGCGGGAGCCCATAAACATCGGAGGTCATTCTGCTCTCGTTTCCCATCCCTTTCTGTTTAATCAAGGTTAATCATTCACAGAGCTCTACAGGCTGGAAAGGAAGACGTCCTGTTATGGTTTTCCCCCCACTGATGAGGAAACCTCGAGACCAGCCTCCCAGCCAGGGTGGGGACTAGGAAGGGGACCAGGAGCCTGTAGGTCTCCTCCTTTATGTCCACCTGCAGCCACGCTGGGGGACAAAGAAGATGGGCCGAATGGCTCATCCTGGCAGGTGGTGTGACCTGATGAACGCGCCCGGCTTGGAGAGCGCTCCTGCGGCCTCGATGAGGCCCTCGGAAAGCAGACGGAGGCCTGGGCAGCTCAGCGCCTTCCTGCCAGCGTTGGTGGAACTGCTGGCTCCTGGGAGAACTGGGTACCATTTTAAAAGACAGGTGGCACGTGATCCCTGTGAAGAAGCAAAGGCTGTCCCAGCAGCTCCCGGCCAGTGAGAGCGGCCTCCACCATCCCCACCGCAAGCAGCCGGAGACCAAATAAGGACGCCGCCGCCGTCGGCAGGCTCTGGCGGCCTTTCTGATCCAGATCCACGGGGCCCCGGCTGTCACATCAGGAAGAGAAACACGAGCCTCTATTCCACACGGTGGTGCTGCGGGAGGGTGTGCGGGAGTAATGCAAAGGGCTGAGCCCAGTGCCGGACGCAGATTAAGTGCTCGCTAGGTGTCAAAAACCAAAAACCTGTCTACAGAGACAGAAAGTGAGTCCTGGTTGCTTAGGGCTGGAAGCAGGGGACAAAGCGGGTTAAGCTCAGGGGCGCCGGGATGGCTCAGTCGGTGAAGCGTCTGCCTTCGGCTCAGGTCATGATCTCAGGGTCCTGGGGTCGAGCCCTGCGTCGGGCTCCCTGCTCAGGGGGAGTCTGCTTCTCCCTCTGCCTGCCGCTGCCCTGCTTGTGCGCTCCCCCGACCCACACTCTGTCAAATAAATAAATAAAATCTTGAAGGAAAAAAAAATGTTCTCAAACGGACTGTGAGGACGTTGCACAGCTGTGAGAACACTAACCACCTTCCAACCGTACCCTTTAAATGGGTGACCTGTATGTAAATTATATCTCAAAAAAGCTGTTACCAAAAAAGACCAAACACTAAATTAACTTCTGTTCCAGGACCCGACTAAGCCTTTGACCTCGGTTTTGTTGTTGTTGCTTACCCATGAGTCCCACTGGCAAGAAACCAGCCACAAAAGCAGGCCCTGGACCCTCCCCTCATCCAGGCCCCAAGGGCACGGACTGAACTAGCCAGCTACTGACTGTGGCCGGAAAGCAAGCTCACAGGAGGATTCTCAGGTGACGGGCACTGGTCTCATCTTTGGCCACACGTAGCAGCGGTGCCAGGCCTGAACCCTGAGCTGCAGGTACCACTGGCCTTCTCGATGCCTCCCCCAGGAGTGGCTACTCTGCAGGGCAGCTCCCAGCCCAGAGGGCCACACCTCACACCACCCAGCAGCAGGGCGACACCTTGCCCTGGAGACCAGTGTGAGAAAGGCCTGCCCCCCACGGCTGAGCCTGAGCTGGTCCCGCCTGTGACACCTCCCCCACGTCTGCAGTCCAATTCTGGCCCCTGCAGGTCTGACGGCACACAGGCCTCGGCAGGCTGGAGCTCACAGGAGTAGCCCACACATTCCTTTTCCAAAGAAGGAAAAGCCACCCAAAAGTGAGGTCATTTGGTTTTTCTGGCACCGATGCTTACAGCTATGGGCCACTCAGTTCCACAGAAAGGTTCCCCGGATGACAAGGAGTTGGCCCAGCCTCGTATTCATGAAATATGGGGATCTGTGGTCTGGATGACTCAACCCTAACTGGACTTCCCTGTGTAGCTGAGGTGTGACCCTCAATTTGACCTCTCGAAGCCTCCGTCTGTGAAATCACACTCTGCAGAAACAGGCCTGCAAGAGGCCGTGAAGTGTGTGCAAAAGGTCAGTGGGCACCCTGTGGGAGTCAGGGAGGTGGCCCCGGTGCCACATGTGTCCCTGAGTCTGATCCGCGTGTTCCGGCAGGTTCTGTGACCCAGCTCCTCCGGCCCAAGGACACATGACCGACAGGCCCTCAGCTCATGGCCCAGACTGAAGCCAACGCCATGATGCCTCCCACCCTCCCTCCTGAGGGGACTGCCACCCAGCAGCCACATGAACTCCCACCAAATGGAGGTAGAAACACGGCCTCGAAAGGGAAAGCTCAAAGCTCCAGGAAACCCACAGACGCCCCAAGCAGAAAGCAGGGGTGGCAGTGCCAGCTCAGAGTCCAACACCCTGGAAGCATCACAAGCCAGGAGGAGTCACCCTGGTGACTGGCGCCCTGGGGGGTGGGGTGAAGCGCAAACTTCGTAAACGGCAACAACAGACTGCAGCTATGAACTGCCACCACCCAGGGCACGGGGCTTTCTGCAGAAGATCTCCGTGCCTCTCCTCTGTGACAGCAATTACCCTGTACCTAAGAGGAAGTCTCTGGTTCCTGGAGAGCTGGCTGGAGGAAGGGAAGGAGAGGCGTGGCACGTGGAGTGCCTCCTGAGTTGCCTATAAAGCAGTAACTGGCCCTTCACAACTAAGAGACTGGTCGAGGGAAACGGGGGCTCTTATGCCCTGCTGGAGAGCAGACGGCGCGGCCCTTCTGGAGCGCAACCCAGCACTAGAGGGTCAACCGCAACGTGCACCTGCTCGGCTACCCAGCAATGCTCGCCGGAAGGCCCCTCCCAGAGAACTCCTCCCGCGGTGAAGGCCGGGTACGTGGGGGAATGTTCAGCATCCCGTCAGCTGTGCTGGCAGGGGAGGGGGTGGGGACGATTCGCATGACCACTGTAGGAAGACGGTGGGGTAAAAAGGTGACAGACGCGCAGTGACCGGACTGGACATGGACCTGCAGTGACCGGAGGCGTGAGCTGAGGGCCTCATTAGGTCAGTTCTCCTCACCTGAGGTCCAGGAAGATCAAGTTTCTTCTCTCAAAACCCAAACACAGATCAGCACATTATAAAACAACACAGAAGCCCCCAAATCCCCCTACTAAGGACCCAAAGACAACCTGTGAGCCAAGGAAAAGCCCACCCAGGCCTAGGCCGATGGAACCCCACGCCAGCACTGCCCGCCCGGCCCGGCCACCAGGGCTGTCAGGAGGATGGGGCGTTGGCAGCCAGCGCAGTGGGTGGGCCTGTTGGCCAGGGGGCCAGCCCGGCTCGAGGGACAGGGCGGCAAAGGGATCGGACGCCGGAAGCAGGAGGCTGAGGAACAGGGATGTGTCTGCAGGATCGCCCACATTTTCAGAGGGTGAGAAGTACGGCTGCAGGTGGATCTGGCCAGGACCCTCTGCTGGGACCCGGCAGGACGCGGGGCTCCTGTCTGTGGGGGAGTGTGTTCACAGCCTCCTCAAAGCTGCGAGAGCCACATCCGCTCTGTCCCCCAGCGCTGGGCTTCACCTCAGAAAGGTGCAGAGAGCAGGGGCAGCCGGAGGCCACCACAGCCTCCCCCAAACCTCAGTCCAGAGGAAAATACAGTGTCAAGCCCCCGCAAAGGGGGCTCTAAGGGAATGTGGACCTCTGGCCCCGAGGAGGGGGGCAGAGAGGGAATGAGATCAAAGATGTTGGCTATCCTTCCCACTCTGCGAGGTTTCCACCACCTCAGCAAATCTGCTCAACAACCCTAGGCCAGAGGAAGAAACCGAGGGCCAGACGTGTTCGACAACCTTCCCAGGCACACAACTAGGGAGCGGCAGCACTGAAATCTGAACCGGGGTCCCAGGGACACCAAAGCCCGAGCCCTGTCCACTATGCTGGGGCTGAGGCCCCTCCAGGGAAACCCTCTCCCTTCACTCAGGGTGGGAAATAAATGAGGAATCAGCCAGCACCACCCGCTCCAACCACGCAGCTCTGCCCGCCATCCTGCCCCAGCCCTGCGTCTGTCTAGAACTACACGGGCACCTGGGCAGCCATCCTCAGGCCGTCCCTGGGCCTGGACCAAGGAGGGTAGCTAAAGGCCGGCCCAGGACACCAGGCTAAGGGTCACCCCCAGCGCTCACATCCAGCCACGAGACAAGGTCCCAGACCTGGTGGCTCCCTGGGGATGCAGAATGGGCCAGGCAGGCTTTTCTTCTGACTCTCAGTTTTAGGGAGGTGGAGAGGGGGTTTGAGCTCTGGCCTCTTTTGGCTTTCTGAACACAAAGCCCATTGAGAGAGATCAGGAATAATTAAAGGGGCAGCCAAGTCGGGGGTGTGTATGCCAGAGTGTGGGCAACTGGCTTGTTTGGGCTTGGACTGGCCTGATGTCAGCAGCCTCCCCCACAGCGGTCCACTGCAGATGCTCCTGCCTCGCCCAAGCCCCAGGATCCCCCCCGTGAGCCGGGAGCCAGATTCACACGGGGCCTGGGGTCACATGCTGGGCTCCTAAGTCAAGGAGCCTTCTGTCTGCCGGGGATGACAAACAGTAATCAAAGACTCATAAGTGACTGTATATTTGCAAACTGAGTTTAAATGCATAAAGGAAAAATTCCAGAAGGTCTGAGGCCAAAACAGGGCCCTAACCTGGTTGTGTGTGTAGGAGTACACATGCACACCCACACGTGACTACAGCCCTGAGGAAGTCAGTGAGTTTTTTTCTTTTTAAGATTTATTTATTTATTTTAGAGAGCAAGAGAGCACAAGTGGGAGGGGCTGAGGGAGAGAGAGAATCTCAAGTAGACCCCCCCGCCCCCCGAGCAGGGAGCCTGACACCCGGCTGGATCCAACGACCCTGAGATCAGGATCTGAACCAAAACCAAGAGTCGGACACTTACCTGACACGCCAACCAGGCATGCCAGTCAGTGAATTTTTAAAGCTGAGGAGTTTTAATTAAACGAAAATACTGTAAATGTAAAGGGGGACCATCTAATTTATCATCCAAACCAGGGCACTTCAAAATAAAAGGAGCCGCTATTAATAATCACATCAGGGCATCCATCGATCGATGAATGGATAAAGAAGGTGTGGTATGTATATACAATGGAATATTACTCGGCCATCAAAAAAAGCCCCGAAATCTTGCCATTCACAATGACGCCCTGGGTGAACTAGAGGGTATTATGCTAAGCGAAGTAAGTCAGAGAAAAACAATTATCGTATGATTTCACTCATATGTGGAATTTAAGAAACAAAACAGGAGCACAGGGGGAGGGAAAAATTTTAAAAGATGAAATCAGAGAGGGAGACAAACCAAAAGAGACTCTAAACCACAGGAAACAAACTGAGGGTTGCTGGAGGGGAGCGGGGTGGGGGGATGGGGTAAGTGGGTGATAGACATTGAGGCGGGCATGTGATGGAATGAGCACTGGGCGTTATATGCAACTGATGAATCACTGAACTCTAACTCCGAAACTAATAACACACTATATGTTAACTGAATTTAAATTTTAAAAGATAATAATAATCACATCAGGGCAACAGGTGCAAACCAAGCCATACGGTCACCCTATGCGTGTGTGTGGGGCCAGGAGTGGCCAGGAGGCAATGCTGCCCGAGCAGAGGGAACGAAGTACCACAGTCCTCAGGCACAAAGCAATGAAGCCGTGCTCAAACCACTGGAAGATGGTGCAGGAGGAAGGCGAGGGGCAGAGGCTGAGCTCAGCAGGCCACGGGGGTTCGAGGCTCGGGCGGGAGGTTAGGATGGTCTCTTCTGAGAACAACGGAAGCCGCTGAAGAGGTCTGTCTGACTTCAGCTAAGGGTCAGGGGTGAGGACAAGGTGGGTGCAGGAATCAGGTGTTGGCTGACCCATAATTACACCTGCATCTTGGGAAGAGACTCCTAATTTTGGGGTGAAGAACAGATCAGAGGTGGACAAGAACGTCAGCAGAGAACAGTCAGGGGACCACGCAAAGGTCCAGGCAAGAGAGAAAAGTGGCTTAGACCACGGTGGTGGTGGTAGTGGTGGAGACAGAGAAGTGGGTGGACGCAAGTACACCTGAGGGTCAGGGAGGGATCAGAGGTCACCCTCAGATTTTGTACCTGAGCCAAGAGATGAAGGCATGAACGGCTGAAGGTGCCATCCAGCGAAGCCCGGCTTTCCACCACACTCCCCTGCCCACCCAGACACCTCCAGCGGCTCACCATGGCTCAGAGAAGGGTCTACAGCCCTTGGCCTGACAACCGAATGTGAAAGTCAAGAGGGAAAGGATCTGAGAGACCAGGATGCCCTCCAAGCCCACTGTCCAGTGCTCTGTCAGCGCCGGCACCATAATCCTCCCAATCTCCCTATGAGGTAGGGACTATCGTCAATCGCATTTTCCAGATGAGAAAGCACACACAGAGCTCACAAAGTCACTCAACGTCCCATCGAATAGCACAGGGAGGAGCCAGAATTCAGGCTGCAGAGCCCGTGCTTCTAACCGCAGGCTCGGTCAGCCCGGACCTCCTCTCTCCCGAGCACCCAACAGCAGGTGCCATCCACAGGCCCAGCATGAGGCTTCTCCCCTCTCACTGCCCCCGTCCCCCCAACCCAGGCCCATCACCCTCCAGGAGCGGAGCCCGCACAGGCGCACCTGAAGCTCCCCAGGGAAAGGCGATCCTACTTGCAGAAGGGATGGACAAGCTGGGCCTTAGAACCTAAGTCCGGTGCCTCCCTCCCCCGCCTGACCCTCCCCAAGCCTTTCCACCAAAACGCAGACACAATCAGGTTGAAATCATTAAGAGCCTCTTACAGGGAAACTGAAAAGGGAGGGCGGGGTACACAAAGAACCTGAAAGGGTTTTCCTTTCACGGACCAAGCCAACCTTGGGAATAAGGAAGCAGGGGAGGCAGTGGACCCCTGCCCCTGGCGGGGCCTGGAGATACCCATTCCTCACTTCCCGCACACTCCACCCTCCACCATCTGAGCTGGGGGGTTCGCCCTGCCTGTGCTTCTAGAAGGCTTCCCAGACCTAACCACAACAGGGGGAGGGGCAGGAGGAGTGGACACTAGCTACCCATGGGACTTCCAGGATTCCACCCTGAGACGGTGTCCGAGCCCTGTCCACCTGGCCCCTGCCGCCTCCCTACCCCCTTCCACCTGTGGATCTGCAGTGGCCCGGGACAAAGCCCACGGCTCACCACGCTCAGCTGGGCCCTGGCTTTCAGAAGGCACGCTGGGGAAGCTCCCGCCCGGCCGCCCGCTCACGAGGGCCGGTCTCCGCGGGCCTCCCTCAAGGGGCAGCAGCCACTGCTCCCCCTCTGCCACCACCGCAGCCATGATACTCACCTCCTTCCTGTCACCCCACCTCTCTCCATCCCCCACCTTTTCCATGCTTCAACAGAATGGTGGCACGCACAATGGACACATGGCACTGGGAGATCTGAGTTCTAATTCCGGTTCCACCGCGAGGGAGCACAGGGCCTGAGGCTGTCCTGGAATCCTTTCGGTCTCCTCACCTAGAAAGTCTTCCAGGTTAGGGGGGGCCATACCCGCCTCATAGCGGTCTCAGTGGGCTCTTGTGAAATCAAATCATACAGCCACTGGGACAGGACTCTGAGAGCAGCAAATGTGAGAGTTCCCAAAATTGGCCTCATTATAAAACATGCTGAAAATGCAGATCCCACCCCAACAACGGCCATTCTGGTTCAGAAGTTCAGAGGTGGGACCCATGAATCAGAATTGTAACAAGTAGTAAGTACCCCTAGTGAATCCTATAATCGAGCAAGTTGGGGCAAGGCAACTCCAGGTTCGAGGAGCGTGAAGAAAGTCTTTACCACTTCCCCTATGCAGAGAAGGGCAAGCAGGGTTTGCTAAAACGCTCCCTGGCTCTGTGCACACATAGGAAATAACAACCCCTGCCCACACTTAGGGAGCCCACCAGGCTCCTCTGGTTGACCTCCCTCCTCTCAGTTAGTCCTGGCAGTGACCCTGCAGGATAAATGGCAGGACACAGGACGAAGATAGCAGAGTTTCCCTTCACCCCAGAACTGCCGACACCAAAGCTGAGCCCTTCTCAACACACTGCAGCCTTGCAAGACGGACTCTCCTGCAGGCTAGGGCAGAAAGGAGGAGACAGGGGCGCCTGGGTGGCTCAGTCGTTAAGCGTCTGCCTTCGGCTCAGGGCGTGATCCCGGCGTTCTGGGATCGAGCCCCACATCAGGCTCCTCCGCTAGGAGCCTGCTTCTTCCTCTCCCACTCCCCCTGCTTGTGTTCCCTCTCTCGCTGGCTGTCTCTCTCTGTCAAATGAATAAATAAAATCTTTAAAAAAAATAAAAAAAAGAAAGGAGGAGACAGCAAGCAGGACTACCCACCTGTTCCCTCCCTTGCACCTGGACGTGACCCATGTACGGGTGGTCCCAATCATCCTATCCTGCAGGAGAAAGGGGCATTCCACTGCCTGGAGATGGAGGCTTCTATTTCCTGTCCCCAAATATGAGGGAGACAGGGGTCCTGGAGCCTGCAATCTAGGAAGGTAGGGGGGGACCCACCTAAGAAACAGTCATACGGCGACCCAACTTGGATAGAGTGCCGAGCCAGAATGCCTGGTGAGGGGTTCTAAGTGAAGGGTTCTAAGAGGGTCTGGCAGGAGAGGGTGCCGGGATCCAAGGATACATTGCATTGGAATGAAGCACAAGGAACCCTGGCCCCCTTCGTCCCGCAAACACGTAATCTCTGCTAGGCGAGCGGCAGCCAGCCCCACGACAGAGTGCACGGAGAGGAAGCTGCAGCCACCCAGCCAGAGAGCTTTACAGCGCCCCTTCCTCCTCTCATCCAGACTCTCCCGGGGGGCTCAGCCTGGGACCGGACAAAAAGCAGCAGAGGGAAAGCACAGGGCAGTCCGCAGATCTCGCCGTCCTGCACCAAGTCCTCGCCCAGGTCTGCTGGCTGGCAGCTCCCCTCCCACTGAGAGGGCACAGCGATGCCCACAGCTGACATTCAGTGACGCTCGCTCACCAAGCAAGCACTTTGTACGTGGACTCTTCCGCACAACCTTACAAGTTAGATTGTGACACCCCCCCATTTCAGAGGTGGAAAAACTGAGGCTCCAGAGGGTTAAGCACCCCAGCTGGCAAAGAACAAGACCTCACCCAAAACCCAGGAGTTCCCTAACACCCGACTCCAGAGTTCCTTCCCCTGCTTTGTGTCTCCCTCACTGAGCATCTCCTGAGGACAGGGGAGCAGACCAGCGACTACCAGCACGAGAGACGGCCCCACCCTCAGGGAGCAGCACGGAGCTGACGGATCACTACACGCGCTGCCAAGCGGGGCACCCAAGAGGGAATGACGCACAGATCCCTGCAGGGAGCCAGGGTCCTGGCTCGTGGTGGAGGTCCACACCAGCAAGCAGGCAGAAACCAATGCTCCGTGAGGGACTCCGGGGTGCAGCCGCATGTGAGCCCCGACCTGAGCCAGCGGCCAACCGCAGGTGCAGCAGACGTGGTGTGAGCAGGAATCGGGAGAGGAGATCCTGCTGTGTTACCAAGCAGCAGACAGAACTGTCTCCAGTTCCAAAGGAAGCTAGGAGATTTTACATTTGTCTCTGTAACTCACTGGCCAAAAATCTATCTCACAGTTACCCTCCAGGAGAGCCTCTGGCACAGAATCAGCCCGGGACAGGAAGAACAGGAGGGGGCCGGGGGGGTGGCCATGGGGAGAGTGGGGCCAGCTGGTTCTGGGGTCCCCACTCCTCCCCAGAATGCTCAAGAGGCTACAGTCCCCTTCCCTGTAGCAGGAGGAAGGCTGGGACCTGGCCCCAAAAGGCCCTTCTTCACCAGAAGATGCCAGAGCTTCTCATTAGCTCAGTGGCCCCAGACTTCCCCAGAGCTGTGCTGCAGCCAGCACGGGCCATGGCACCCCTGTGGTGACCCCGCTGGCCAGCCGGCCCACCTGTGCAGGCAGCTACTGGGGCAAGCCCAACGGACCAGGGACCTGGCCCGGGGGGAGGAGGAAAGAGGGCCGGTGTCCAGAGCCCTCTGCTGACCTATCAGTGCTGCCTTGGGGGCTCAAAGTGCCTGGAGAGCACAAGCAGTCAATCCATGAAATGTAGCCATTGCACTTCTGGGTAGATACAGAAAAGAATGGAAAGCAAGGAATCAAACAGATATTTGTACACCCACGTTCACAGCAGCATTATGCACCACAGCCAAGAGGTGGAAGCAATCCAAAAGTCCACCAAAGGATGAACGGGTCAACAGAACGTGGTGTATGCATACCCCGGAATACTGGTCAGCCATAAGAAGGAAGCAGGGCTGACACAGGTCACCACACAGATGAACCCGGAGGACGTGATGCGAAGCAAATAAGCCAGACACAAAAGGACAAACACTGGATGATTCCTCTTGAACGCGGTACTTAAAGGAGTCAAGTTCACAGAGAAGATAGAAGGGAGGTTGTCCTGGGCCGGGAGGATGGGGGAATGGGGAGTTCGCGTTTAACAGGTTCGGAGTTCCAGTTTTGCCAGATGACAAGAGTTCTGGAGACTGATCGCAGAGACAGTTGCATAACACTGTGAATGCACTTAATGTCATTGAACTACGCACTTAAAAATGGTAAAAATGGGGGGGGTGCCTGGGTGGGTCAATCAGTTAAAGCCTCTGCCTTCAGCTCAGGTCATGATCTCAGGGTCCTGGGATCGAGCTCCGCATTGGGCTCCTTGCTCAGCGGGGAGGCTGCTTCTTCCTCTGCCCATCCCCCCACGCGTGTGCATGCACTCTCTCTCAAATATTTTTTTAAAATGGTAAAAATGGTAAATCTTATGTTACGTATATTTTACCACAAATTCTCTCTATATATAAAAATAGAGAGAGATACAGATTAAACACAAAACCTTATGTGTGGCATAGAAAAAACAACCATATTACCTGAAGGGATTTTTTTTTTTTTTACCATGAGCAAGTTATACTCCCATAATAAAACAAAAAGAGACACTGAAGACTTATCAACTCAGAACATTTCAAATCGTGACCCATGCTAGTGTTTAAGAGCTGCCCACTCCACACACGATGGGGGCAATGCCATCGCCTGACACTCTCCTTGCCACCAGCGCCAGCCTGCCTGGCATCAAGGATGAGAAACACCCCCCCCCCCCCAGAAAGCAGTAAAGGCGGACTTGGGGTGGGGGCCAGCAATCATGCACAGGGCCTCCCCGGCCCTCCACCCTTCATTAAAACAGCAGCCGGGAAGTGCCCCCAGGGCCAGAGGCAAAGGGTAACTGGGGTG
Organism: Ursus arctos; assembly: GCF_023065955.2. Taxonomy (NCBI): domain Eukaryota; kingdom Metazoa; phylum Chordata; class Mammalia; order Carnivora; family Ursidae; genus Ursus; species Ursus arctos. The sequence goes on along the minus strand of NW_026622930.1, from coordinate 31,197,348 downwards.
CTCCTCCCTGGGCTCTGACTCCAAGGTGACTCCGGCTTTGGGAGGAAATGAGCCAGTCTCCCCATTTCCCCTTCTAGGAAGGCACGAGGGAATGACTTAGCCCAGTCCCCGCATGGGGGGGCTCTGGGGAAACCGCCTCCCGTCCACCTCCACCTCAGGGCGATAGGAAGCTGCAGGGAAGAGGGAGACGGAGAAAACGTTCACCCGATGGAGGAAGACACAGGGTGGAGGAGGCACAAAGGACCAGACGGGCCTTTCCTCTTCCGACCCTCAGCCCCCACCCTGAGCAACCAGGAGGGCTGCAGACTCGGGCTCAGGTGCCCACCGTCGAGCTGTGTGGCCCTGCCCCTAGTTCCTCATCTGTCACCTGAAAGGCATGGAACGCCTGCTTTTGGCTCTGAAACCATGGGCTTACATACCAGCTGGGTGATATTCCAGAACGGGGAAAGGGCTGGGGAAGACAAGACATGGCCTTGGAACAAGGAGAGCCTCGCGACAGGGACCCATGCCCGGTATCCACCCCCACCGGAAGCAATGCTTCCAACGGGAGCACCCGCACCCCCACCCTCAGACCACACCACTCACTCATTTCATGTGTTCGAAGCTCTCGCCCTGTGCCAGGGGCCGTGCCAGTGCCGGGAAGCCGGCGAGCAGCCCAGCCTCGAGGCACTCGCGGCCTCCGCGCCCTCTCCACCCCACCGTCCCCGAGCCAGCCCTCAGACAGAGCAGAGCCTGCAAGAGTAATACAAACAGCAGGCAAAGGGGAAGCCATACGGGGCCCCGAAAAGAGCACCCAACCGAACTAGAGCCAGGAAAGTGTCGTTTGAATCCCGCGTCTGCCGCCGATTTGCTGCGTGACTTTGGACTAGCTTCTTCAGCCCTCTGGGCCTCAGTTTCCTGATCTGTCAAGAGGGGCCTGGGGCTGGTCTCTGTGGGACCCTCCAGCTCTGACAGCCTGGAACGCCTCTGGGATCCCGGGATCCCAGCAGCACCGCTGACCCCTGAGCATCCGGGACCCGTGGACCCCAGACAGCCGAGCTGACAGCCGGCCAACTCCGGGGAGTTCTGCGGCACCAGGGACAGAGCTCAGCCCCGCAATCCCAGCTGCTGGAGGCCGTCTGAGGGCGAACATCTGCTGTCACTTCAGGGATAAAATGGATGTCGGAGATTTCTCAAACTTGGAACTGTTTAGCTCAGGATGGGGTCACGGGACCAGAAGGGAGCTTTGTGCATTCTCGGTGCCCCAATGCCTAGTAGGGGAAAGTGGCGCCCCTCCCGCCCCATCTCTGCCGGATTTGAACCATAAACACAGCCCTTTTCTGAAGGGAAGGGCTTAACACAAACCAGATGTGGTAGGGACATTCCCCCACCCCCTCCTGGCCCTAAAATTAAACATTCAGTTCTCCTCTGCCAAATTCACTTGAAGGCCGAGCCTTAAAGAGCCAGCACCTCCGGTTCTCACCCTCACACGTTCTCAATCACATCCCTGCTTAAACAAAATGTCAAAGTCCCCAAATGGCAAGTGTGGATGGGGCGGCCCCCCAGGAGCGCCTGGCACCCATGCGGGCCAGGGACAGATTTAAAAGGAGAGGTCACTGGAGAAGAAATGCTGATCCTCCGCCACCAGCCCAGAAGGGACCAAAAGGCAGCCTTCCAGAGGTGGTCCCTGCGCTTGGGGATCTGCGCCTGGGAGGCGCGGGGAGGGCTTGCAAAGGCAGGGCAGCCAGCTCCTGGGGAGCACCAGCCCTGTCCCTAGAGGACTCTGGAGATTCCTAGAAGAGTCCATTTCCAGGACTAGAGTTTACCGTCTCCAAGGATGAGTAACAGGCATCTTCTTTATCTCTGATCTCATGCGCGGCTGTGAGGATCCAGACAGAGCTGGCTTGTGCTGGGCTGCCAGACTGGTTGCTCCCCTGACCTGAAAGCTCTCCTGGTCCTACAGATCCTCCTAACCCCAGCTGCAGGCCCAGCCCACCCACCTCCCCATGCCCCCCATCCGTGCTAGGGCCATGCCGCAGCACCTAGCTCTAATCAGCTGGGGCAGCGGGGACACATCCTCTCTCCCCAGCAAGGGGACACATCCCCTGCCCTTGAGCTCGTCCTATACCTTCTGTGCACTCCCCAGCACCCAACAGTACACGGCACACACTGAGCATGCTCAGAACAGATGGCAAGCCGTCACGGAGCCGCCATGACTCAAGCACAGGACAGGTGACAGCAAAAAAAGTCTTTGGAGAGGGATGGTGCTTCAGATAGAAATTACCTGACTTGCTGTAAAACTGAAATAGTATTTTTTCTTAAGAAGTATTTCATTCTGGGGTACCTGGGTGGCTCAGTCGGTTAAGCATCTACCTTCAGCTCAGGATCCTGGGATCAAGTCCTATGTCGGGCTCTTTGCTCAGCAGGAAGCCTGCTTCTCCCTCTCCCTCTGCCTGCCGCTCCCTCTGCTTGTGCTCTTTCTCTGTCAAATAAATAAAATCTTTTTTTTAAAAGATTTTATTTATTTGACAGAGAGAGAGAGACAGCCAGCGAGAGAGGGGGCACAAGCAGGGGGAGTGGGAGAGGAAGAAGCAGGCTCCCAGAAGAAGAGCCTGACGTGGGGCTCGATCCCAGAACTCCGGGATTACACCCTGAGCCGAAGACAGACACTTAACAACTGAGCCACCCAGGCGCCCCCAAATAAATAAAATCTTAAAAAAAAAATTTATTTCATCCTACAACCTCAACACATTTTCATTTTTGCTTATTATCTTTCTGTTTACACTAGTTTTGACGGTTGCAACTGAGTATAATGCACAGACCACACCGTGTTCTTTACCAGTCGACAGACTACTGAATATTTCATTTCTGTACGATCTTTATAAATGTCATTTTAAAGGCTGAAAAAATGTTCCAGCACTATCAGGTATCAGGAAGGTTTGTGAAATTCCTCCCCTAATGTTACTTAGGCATGGAAGCTTTTTTCCCAGATAGCACAGAGAATATTCTTAGGCATTTCTGTTTCAGCCAGACCGTTTTCTTCAGACAAAATCCTGGAGGCTGGGAGAGTAGAATGACCAGGCCAAAGGCTGTGAACATTTGCCTACCTTTGGCCCCCGCAGTACCACATCCCCCCTGAGAAACTCCTGACAGACAGACAGGCAGCCAAGGACTCCTTGACCTAGAGCCCCCGATATGACACCTGGGGATGTCAAACTGCCCAGTTCAACTGAGTCTCACAGGCCTTCTAGGCTCCCCATTGCCTGGGCCCATCTCCAGGGGCCAGGCTGAGTCTATGCCAACAGACTGCTGCTGGCAGCCCCCCGTCCCTCCCCCCGGCTGAAAAGACCCAGGAGCGTGACAACAAGGAGGCGTTCACAGTCCAGAGCCAAACCAAACCCCTGTGGTCACGCTGTTTGCATGAAAGCTAGAGCCCAGACAACAGCCCACAGTCAGAATCTGGCTCAGTGGACACTAGAGGGTCAGAGGTCAGTCACTAAGGTGGGACAGGGCAGGGTGCAGGGTGAGGCAGGATGCAGAACATTGAAAAGCCTTCTCTCCACCGGAAACCAAACAACAGAGTTGGACGGTCACTGAAGGACACAGATGCTTGTGCTCGGTGAGCAGGGAAGGCCACCTGTCTGGTAGAGAGGGCCCCTCAGAAAGCCCGGGACGAGAAAAGCATGGCCTCCACCATGAGCACGGCAGTATTGCTTTTTTTTCTTTTTTTCTTTTTTTAAGGTTTTATTTATTTACTTGACAGAGAGAGAGAGAGAGAGCGCACAAACAGGGGGAGCAAGAGATGGAAAAGCAGGCTCCCCGCCAGGCAGGGAGCCCCATGCGGGGCTCGATCCCAGGACCCCGGGATCACGATCCGCGTCGAAGGCAGACGCCCAGCTGACTGAGCCACCCAGGTGCCCCTGAAGTATTGCTTTAAAGCAGCCTTACAGGGGCGCGTGGCTGGCTCAGTCGGGAGAGCATGCCGACTCTTAATCTCAGGGTCATAAATTCAAGCCCCACATTGGGTGTGGAGCCTACTCCAAAAAAAAAAAAAAAAAAAGAATTGAATTTAAAAATATAATAAAACAGCCTTGCAGATAGCCAACTGGCCCAAAACAACGTACAGTCAGGGAAGCAAGAACAGATTTTCTTCCCTTTCCTTACTTCCCCTCTAACTAATGTGGGTTTAGGGTCCAACACTTCGTTCACATTTTTGGGATACTCCTACCATTCAGACTGAAGCAACAATATTCTCCAGGGAATCCTTCACAGAGGTCTCTAGCGTTACCCAAAAATTAAATAGGGAGCTGCTAGAAATGCAGATTCCTGGGCTCTGAGCCCAGGGCATTTGGTGCAGCAGGTCTGGCCAAGGCTCAAGAGGCTACAGCTCGTAGATGAACCCTAGGTGGGTTCGGAGTGAAACTCTCCGTGTGGGTGGCAGAGAGCGGACATGCCCACTGGAACCAGAAGACCTACAGGGAAGTTGCAGTCACCTGGAGTGGGTACTCAATTAATAAAGTGTAGGCAGGAGGCCTTCATTGTCCCCTGCCTCCACTCCTCAGAGCAAAGGAACCTCTCCTTCACAGAGCAAAGCACAAGTCTGCTGGCTCCTCAGGAGTCCCTGTCTCCTTCCCAATTACCATGTGTCTTCATTGGACCAGCCTTTATAGTTCCTTGTGGTTTTCTGGGTGGGGAGAGGCAAAGAGGGTAGAATGTCTAGCAAGCCAGACAGAACAAATCAATCCCAGCCCGTGCACATGGCCGCAAGCTGGAGCACCAGAAGGCCCTGACAGGGAGCTCTTTACCCGGACAAGCCGAACAGCAGCTGAGACATTCCAGTGGCTTCCCCCTTCGGTGCCCCCAAGGAAATGCCCCAACACCAAGAACCCCTCTGGTGAATCTCATGGCTCCAAAGTTCTGGTCCTCCACAGCCCCTGGACATTGGAAGACTGTCTGCAACCGTGTCGGAGGGGCTGGCCATAGCACACTCCGCATTAGGGACGCTCAGTATTAGCATCCCCTCAGTGCACCTCCGAGACAGCCCGAAAGTTCCACACGTGGGCACAGGGGCTTGGGTAACTCTAAGACGCCATCATGGAAGCGCTATCTCTTCCTCCCCCAAGAAACACCCATGGACCTCAGGTATGGTGCCCAGCCAGGTGCACCAACTCCACGTAGCTAGCGCTCGGTGACGATGAAAAACTGGGAGGGCCAGAGCTGCAGGAGAAAGGAATGTTCGTGCATTGCCTCTTACAGCTTGAAAACGCCGCGAACACCCAGCGGTGTCACTGGTGCGTGCGCAGACACCAAGCGCTCCCGAGGCATCACCCATGTGGGTATTTGAAGCCACCTGAGAAACCTTTCGTTGGCGCTTAGAGTTCCCAGGGACTGAGGCCTCACTCCCTATTGCAGGTCAAGTCATTTCATGAACAGTCAACTTCCTCTTCCCATCCCAGCATCTGGGAAATTCTGTCAGACACATAGCTGCTCAGGTGACCGTGGAGCTGCCCAGGGACAGAAGGAACACGGCAGGCTGGGGGTGCGGCCACCCTCAGCCCAGAACCAGCCCCCCGTCGAGAGGTCAGCGAGGGCCCGGCCAGCACGGGAAGCGGGCTCTCCTGCCCGGAGGCTTCCCTCCTGCAGATGGGGGAGCAGGAGAGCGGCGCCTGGGCCGGGGAAGTGGACGGGAGAAGTGAGAGCCGGTGCGGAGCCGGCCGCGTTAAGTTCTCATCTAGGACTTCTCCCACTTCCCTTCAATGTTACCAAACGCCCGGGTTCTTCTGACGAGCCTCACGGAGAGACAGGAACTTGGAGAATGTGGTCAGCAGCCAGGTCTGGGCAAAATCTTCCCCGACACGGATTCCATTTCTCAACCACTTCCCCCACATGCTCATATGCCTCATGCCCTCGTCCCCGAGGTCCCGCCCTGGCATGTGGCAGCTACTGAAGAGTCCGCTAGGTTGTCCCTGGGGGATAATATTTCACATCTTCCTCCCAAATATTTAAGTCCTGACAGTTTCTGAATCACCTTCTATGCATCTAACACTAGATGAAAATGTGAACAAGCCTTCAGATTAGCCCAGAGCCAGGCAGGTCAGTGGCTAAGATATTTTGGGTCAGAGGAAAATCGTGTGCGCCCCGCCCCCCACCAGATAGGGGACACCTAGGACAGCCATTAAGAGGGGACTGCCCTAGCTCCTACCCCGGCCTGACAAAGGACAGTGGGCTGGCTCTAGCAGCGCCCCAAACCAACATCTCCATACTCTCAGCATGGCAGAATTCCAGGTCATCTTTCTTCTCTTCCTTATACTTTGCTGTATTTTCCACAACAAGCATTACTTTCTTTTTTAATTAGTTAAAAAAAAAAAAATAGGTTGTGTATTGCCGGTGGCATAGTAAGTCGGTCCATCTTATAAAGGCAACTGATGAATATGTAAAATGGTCATCTCCCTTGGCCAATTAACTCAGATCCCAGATATTAACCTGAAATGCAGGAAGGTGTCCGCATGAAAGGAATACTTACAGAGGCATTAGCTAGGATAGCCAAAAACTGGAAAGCATGGAAACGTCCACCAGTGGGAGAATGAAGAGGAGAATATCTGTCCCTTCAGTGAGGAGTGAAGCAGCTGGTAAAGGTGCCATGCTAGGCCCAGCCCCAACGGGCAAGCCACTCTCTCCCCAGAAGACCTCATCCCTGATCCGCGGCAAGGAGCCTGGGCCAGAAGTGCCTGGCTGAGACATGGAGCAAATCCAAAAGTGCTTCTAGAGGACATCCTTGGCCTCCACCGCCTTCCTTCTGAAAACGTAGATGGGCCAAACTCTCGTTTTCCTAACAAAAGAGCAGCTTTGGTTCTCACATGCCTCGTACCTAAAGCAAACAGTTCTCTTCTCTGTAAAGGTCTCGGAAAACGTCTAATAAACACAGGGCCCAGGAGTCCGCACAGGCGGCTCTCCAGCCCTGGACGAACAGCTGCAAGTGAGGGTTTCTCGTGACAAGCATCTGCAAGGAGTGAGGCCTCGCCTAGGCTGAACCCCTAGAAGCAGCAGGATGAGATTTCATTATTCAGCTTCTCACAGAAATGCTTTCATTGAACTGTGACTTAACATCATGTCTCCTGGGGGTTGATTTAAGAACCAATATGCAGGGGGGCCTGGCTGGCTCAAGTGGGGCAGGTGACTCTTGATCTCAGGGTTGTAAGTTCAAGCCCCATGTTGGGTGTAGACGTTACTTAAGAATAAAAATCTTAAAAAAAAAAAAAAAAAAAAAGAACCACTATGCACGAAAAGAACCACTATTCCACGAAACCACTACTGACAGCATCGTCCGGCACACCACTCTCCTAAAATGGAAAAGCCCCTGGTATTCAGTACTCACAAAAAGTGTCTCTCCCATGAACTGATATACTTCCTTGTATTAGGAAACAAACGTATGATAAGTCCAATTTCCCTTTTTGCTTTGGCTACCAGGAAGCTCGGAACTAGGGTCAAGGCAAACTTACAAAAACTAACCTCTTATAACACTGTTTTCTCAACTACCTCGTCCTCACCCTGACAAAGCTCAGATCCTGCAACTTTAAAACTTTATTATACATGAGCCTTTTAATGTGCTCTCCTCAAATGCTTTTTGGAGAAAGGCAAAAAAAGTAGAAATAAAAAAATATTCATGAAATGAACTCTATACTTGGATCTCACTTTCTCCAGGGAAGGAACACAAAGACTGTGCAGCTATATATGAAAAAAAAAAAAAATCTTAGATAAAATGCCATGTGGAGAAATAAAAAAGCAGATACTAAACTGTATATACACTATGATTACCACTATCAAAACAATGCATGTATGAGGATGAAAACAAAAATAGGTTTCTGAAACTACAAATTGTGTGTTTAGGTAAAACAGTTAAAATGGTCATTTTCCCCCCCTGAAGTGTTTATCTTCTCGAATGGAAACAGAAACCTATGTGGGTGAAGGAAGCAGGCAAGCAGAAGCCAGAGCTCCCTGGCCTTTCCCATGTCACCCCCCAGGCTGCCACACTGGGGGCAGGGGACAGGCTACATGCTGTCTGGCTCCTCAGGGACTGGAACCCAGCGGGTGTGGTCTGGAAGTGTTAGGGTCCTGAGGAAGACGCCTGGTGCCTGAAAGCACAGCTGTGGGAGATTCTCGCCATCGGTCAGCAGCCATGTGCGAGCACGCCCTCGTAAGAGCACGGAACTAGACACCGGGACACACGGCTGTGGAGAGTGGCACGAGCCATCGGCCATGACCCCTGACCTACAAATGCTAGGACTTGACTGGCCAACTAGTGACCCCTCCGCCTTCCCACGTCAGATCAAGTGCCACTTCCTCCAGGAAGCCTTCCTCATCCGCCCCCAGAAACTGCCCTCACACCTGACGGACAGCCATTCACAAATGGCCTGCACGCCTCCGTCCACGCCCCCGGCACCTCTGCAATCACGTCGTCCGTGTCCGCCCAGCCCAGGGGACCGCGAGCCCAAGGCCAGCATAGTGCGGTTGGTGCCCGGGCCACAGGAGCCAAGTGGCCAGCGGCTGCCGGGGTGGTTCAGCCCCTGCTGAGGGCCGAGGTTTGGGCGAGTGGACTAGAGGCTTCCTCCTGACCCCAGTGGCTGCCGGCATGGCTGGCGGCCGCCTCTACTCTGTCCATCTCTTCTCCAGGGACGACAGCCCACATCGGGCAGAGAAGCCTCGCCCTGGGGAGCAAGTAGGAGGCTGACTCATCACCTCGCAGGTGGAGTGAGCTCATTCCCTTCCAGGGCATCCTCAGAACGAGAAACCCACGGCAGAGGTGGTTCCCATGGCAACCAGCCAGCCTCTCCTCCACTGCCGCTTCCCAGGGTACCCTCCACCCGTGCCAGGGTCACCTACCCCGCCCAGCCCAGCCTCAGCCCTGAGAACGGAGTGAGCGGGGACCGTGGGCGCCAGGCAAGGCAGAGCCCTGCTCCACCCCCACGGCTTCAACAGGTCTACCCAAACACACTCGAGACCAGGAAACTCATGACCCCACAGTTCACTCCTTCTCTGGAAAGTCTGACAATTAGAAATTCTGAGCTACACTCCATCTCCCACACAACTCCCACCAGTACTACTTCTCTCCCTCGGGCCTTGCAACGTGGCCTGGAGCCTTCTCTACACAGCCAGGTTCCACTACTCCTGACACAGCTCCCACCCTCCCCACCGGACCGTATGGGTCTCCAACCCTCTCAACGCGCAGTGTCCAGTTCAGACAGCCGAGTGCCGAGCGGGACTCAGGACAAGCCCAGAGCCCGCTGCTGCCCCGAAGATGGCCGTGCTTGTCCCTCTGCTGACTCACCCGGTACGCTGCCACCCACCCCCAGGCCTCTCTCTCCAGCTGCTCCCAGCCCACTCCTTCTCGCTCATCCCCTGCCCCGCCCTTCCCAGAGCTTGATACTCATCGCTCATGCCTTTGGTCGCATTCTTTGCCTGGCCCACCTCCCCACCCTTCACCACCACCCCCTGGCCTGACTCACCCAGACGTACTCCGGATTTGATTTTTAGCTCACTTTATCGCCTCCCCCGGGAACTCTTACCTGTCTCCTCTAAGGTGGGTTGAGGCCTTCCTTGGGCTCCCTTCCCTATACTACATGTGACGTCTTTTACTGTGACAAGGAAATGCCGGTTCCTAGGCCTGTCACCCACTGGCCTCTCAAGCACCGGACCCTGACCTGGAAAAAGCAAGTGCTTAATGTCTGTTAAATCTGGGTGCTGAGCACATCGGTCTTTGCTGTACTATTCTCCGTACTTGTTCTTAGATTTGAAATGGCATTTAAAAAAATGAAATGACCCACAGTAAATGTGACCCGAGTGCACAGACTACTGCTGGCTGCAGAGTATGTCTGACCACCCCAACTACCTGGCTGAACTCATCCTTCAGAGACTCCCCGCCCCCTGGGGCTGGAGCCGCGCCCTGTGGCCAGTGACCGAGTAGTTCAAGCTTGGAGAACTGCATCGCCCGTGCCTGGAACAGAGGTGACACAAGGGTGAGCCCCCTTTAGGGCTATAAGGTCATCTCATCTCCACTTGTCCTTTGCACACGTGAGAAGAGCAGTTCAGCGAGCACACTCATCTCACTGCAAACTAGCCCAGACGGCTAAATGTGACAGGGGGTTTCGCTGCTAAATGTTGAAGCTGGGTAATGGGTACAATGGGATTCATTAGACTATTCTCTACTCCTGTACTTGAATTTTCCATAAGTTTTTTTTAACTTATTCATGCAACTAACATTCCCTAAGTGCCTACCACATGCCAGGCAGGGTGGATAAAGAGAGAAATAAGGAACAACCCCCTCCAGCGGCCATGAGTTGAAAACTTGATTAAATTCTAAATTATTTGCTATCTAATCCCTCCTGGAAAATTCAACACCTGATGGCACGTGTGACATGAAGACAATGCTGATTTCCCCAAAGGGCAGAAGAGATAACAAGGGGCTTTGGGCGCTGTCTCTCCTGGGCTTGTCTCCCCAGCCCTGCCTCCTCCACCTGCCCTTGCCGTCTCCCCCATAAGGGGGCGGCACCCCATTTAGTAAGTGGCTGCAGGACACTATGGGTGGGCCTGGGGGCTGCTGCTGATGTCACAAGCCCACAGGAAGCCAGGCCAGGATTCCAGCAAAAGACAGTCTTCCCTCAAAGGGCAGGATCCAAAGACCCTTCATTCTATCATTACACCCTTTCCTAAAGCCTTCTCAGTTATCAGGCGCTAGGCCAGCTCTGGAGGTCGAAATAAAGGCCACGTGGAGGACCCTGACTTCAAGGGAATCAAGGTCCTATTGACTGGAAATCCTCGGATTCAAACCCTAGCTCTGCCACTCACTAGCTGCGCGAGAACCGGCGAATTACTAAACCTCTCTGGGCCTCGGTTTTCCCATGTATAAAAGGGGGATGCTAGCGCCCACCTTGCGGGGTGGTTGTGCGGACTGTATGGGTCAGTGCATGGAAAGTCCTTGTCCCCGTGCTTGAATGTGAAAAGCTAAGGACCGTGCCAGGCACACAGCATTGGAAGAGTTACTTCACGACTCCCGCATTAGTATTATTCACCAGGCTCCTACAGCCTATTAACAGGTCTAGGTGACGACGCAGTTTGAAATGCAAAGAACAAAATCCCAGAGGCAAGGCCAGATTCAAGAAACAGGCTCAGACTGGCTCTGGCTGTCCTTGCAGCAGTACGCTCGCCCGCTGCGGGAGCTCTCCTGAGCCATGGCCTAGCCACAACCCAATGGGTAAATGGTGCCTGCGAGCCCGTGGAAGCTTTCCGTCTGGCCAGCAGCACCCCTCTCCTCCCCAGCCTGCCCAGACCCAGATGCTGTAGCCAGGCTGAGCGCTGTTTCCTTGTTGTTTGGGGTTTGGGCTTTTGTCTTTTGGAGCCAGCTGCCAATTTCCGCTCACTCTGGGCCTTAGGCGGTGTGGACGCTTCAGCCCCCACAGACCTGGGTGCGAACCTCGGTCTGCAGCACGCGAGCCTCAGTATGTTATTTGACTACTCAGGGTTTTGATCCCCTCACCTGTAAATAGAGCTAATGCCTCCTGCCTTGTTGTGGGGATGAAACAGCCAACCCAGGGCCTACAACCACCACGACTGTGTCAGGGGGTGGGGCCTGGAGCACCTTCACAGACGCAGGGCCAGCCCAACCCCGACACGGCCAAGAAGGTGCCACACTCTGGGCTAGCCAGTAGAGGCATGGCCAGCACTCCTGTGCTCCCAGCACGGCAAGAGTTCCGCCACTCCCCAGAGGCAAGGCCCAGCACAACCTCATTCCCAAGACCAGCCTTGGGGATGGCCAGTGCCTGGCGTGCCACACAGGGCAAGAGGGAAAGAGAGAAGACATGGGGAAGAAGGGAAGAGGCCTAAAAGAAGCCCCCATCTCGCCCTGAGCTGCCCCCATGCCCACTGCTTGACACAGCACTGGGCCCTGGAGTGTCAGGGACCAGAACTCCAGCAGCATTGACAACAGGGCACCCCCCCATCCTATCACTCAGCCCACCCCCATGTTGCAGGCGAGGAGCAGGTGTGGCTCATCCAGCATCATGTGGCAGCCATGGGCAGCTCCAGGTTCCGCAGGAATGTGCAGGAATGTGTGCGTCAGCAGAGAGGTATTTGGGGCCCAAGGAGGGTGGAGACCCAGTTCTGTCTCCAGTGAGGGGCTTCCGGTCTCCGGTCAGGTCAGTGATGAGGTCTGTGGGCTCTGGCCAGGCAGCGCCGGGTTCAGAGGCTAGAACACCATTCAAGAGCTGTGTGGGTTGGGACAAATTATTTAATCTCACTGAAGCTCAACTTCTCGTGTAAAGTGGAGATGAAAATGCCCAGTATGGTTGTGAGGATTCATGGACACAAAACACATCACGGACTTTGCACAGGGCCAGGTGTGTGGGCGTGGTAGCTGTAAATAGCAGGACCACCACCACTAGTCCCCCCACGCGCCACCAGCCTCGACCCTTTGGCTCATTTCTCACTCCCTTCCTCACCTGCCAGAAACCAGTCCCAGGACCATCTGAGCGTATGGGCAGCCATACAAAGGACCCACCTGTCCTTCATCACCTCCAACGTGGCAGAGCACAGCTGGCGTCATGTGTGAAATCCACCTGAACTTGACCACCCACACGTGAGCCAGAACCCCAGCAGCTCCATCCCTCTGCCTTCAGAGCACAGGTCTGAGGCTGCCTGTCTGTCTGCAGGTGTTGGGAGCCCACCCACAAGCATGACCGCAGAAGATGGCGTGTGTGTGCTTGAACAAACAGTCCTTACCGAAACCAGCCCCACAAGGAATGAACCCACGGCAGAGCGTCCTTGGACAAGTCAGATCACCACGATGGACCTCAGTCTCTTCATCTGAGGGGGGAGGGCCAGGTGACAGTACAGTCCCCTTCTGGCCTTGCATTCTGTGGTTTGAGTTCTTCCCACTGCTACGAGGGAAAGAAGGGCTAGAGCTGGGTTCTGGAAGTAAACAAAGTGAAGGACGAGGCCGCCTACTGACACCCGTCCCTTGGGCAGATTCCAGGCTGAAATCCTGGCTCCCTGGCACAGGCTGCCGTTTCCCCTACCTCGCACCGGTCCTATGATGCAGCTAGCCTACACAAAAGCCGGATTATGAACACTGCACCTTGCAGTGGGCAGAGATGCTCTCCCCACCCCCGGACCACACCCGGAGCACCCGGGCTAGAAGGCCGGGCTAAGGGACGCTTCACCAATCCCAAATAAGGCTGCTTACCCTCCACAGGCACCAGGCTTCCCCCATGGCCACACCCCACGCAGGCATTTCCAGAATAAGGGTGATGCAGGGCCCAAAACACAGAGCACCACTGCAGCCATCAGGGAAACTCACCTGGCCCCACCCACGCCCTCCCTAGAGGCTGGGAACAAATTCCTGAAAGCTGAGGGCATGGAAGACTTCTAAAGATAAGAGTCTCCCTGTGTGGGCAGAATAGTCGTTTCAGGGCCAGGCTGGGAAGCCCAGGAATCAACCTCAAGATCACCTTTAGAAGTGCTTGGCTCTACCGAGCAACCCCCATCAAGAGGACAGACGCACGGAATGCTGGCACTGACCCAGGCCTTGAGATCATCTCCATGTGATAATCCAGGTAAGGCATTTACAACGCTCCACTCCCACCGACCTGTAACCCAGCCCCCTCGTGTTGTAGGTAAGGCTCGACGTGGCTTGTCCAGCATCACGCAGCAGCCATGGGTCCTGGTACACCCTGCATGCCTGTTCTCCTTATTCCCAGGGGACAGAACAGGGTCCACCCCAGCGCTCCCAAGCTCTCTGGACTGATAGGCCAAAAGAGGACGGTTTTCCACACCTACTCCTCTCCAAAATGCCACCCACCAGGGTCCCAACAGCAAGGGAGGCAGGTGGACCAAGGTCCTGCTGGACCCCACACGCTGGTGAGCGGCAGGGTCTGAAGCTTCTGTCAGGTTCCGCGCCCCAGGCTGCCGTGGCTAAAGACAGCAGGCTGCTGACGTCCATCGCTTGAGAGAACCCTCAGTGCCGGGGCTGGAAGGCGGTTTTACTTCCTTTGAGGCCCCCAAACCCACACAAGAGGATCAGAAACTCCCTAAGATTTTCTGAAGCAGGGGCCCTAGCCAAATGCAACAAGGGCAGGGAGCGGAGGGACGTGTCAGCATGGCCAGGACCTCGGGAGACGAATCCGAAGTGGGCCGATGGCCACAAGAGGAAAACACACAGCTGGACGGCCTAACAGGGAGCTGGGGGGGCAGGACAGGGGGGCACACAGGCTCCAGGCCGCCCTGCAGTCAAACACCCTGAGAGGGGGTGCAGAGCAGTGTAGCAGGCCAAGGCCATCCTAGGCTCGGATCCCATCTCAAGCTGAGGCTTCCCTGGTCTCTGGCTTCCTCCAGACTCCAGGGCACACCTCTGAGGCTGGGGAGCCAGCCCGGGCTCTGCTCTGGGACCTAGATTCAGCCCCATCCGTGCTGTGGCCCTTGGTGCCTTGGACCGTGGCCACCCAACATTCTGCCAGACATCTGCTGGATGTGGCCGTCACACCCCCTGCAAAGGCCCCACTGCCACCGCTCAGCACATGTAGTGTTTGGTGAGCACCTACTTGCGCCAGCAGGAGGCTCCTGAGGACTCACCCCGCTCAGGGAGCAGGAGCACCTCTCCCTCCCCAGGCCCGGGCCACCCAAACTTTCGCTTATTGTGGGGGGCGGGGGAGGGGGCAGGACGTAGTAAATATCAGCAAAGTCACCATCTCCGTCAAGACCTCTTCAGCCCTGCCTGTGTCTATGTCCTTTGCTCATAACTCTGAAGTGCCTGCTCACTTGCTCAACATGCAAATTTTCAGGCCCCACCCCAGACCCACATGCACCCTGAAGATGGCGTCCAACATTTGTACCTTAACAAGCCTTCTGGGTGATTCTGATGCCCGGTCACGTTTGAGAACCACCCTTCCAGGTTTCAAGGCTCTGGGACAAGGTGGTATAAGTGTGTCTGGATCACAGTGGCATAGCCTCCAGGAGGCCCAGATGACAAACCCCCTACTAGGGGGGCTCCTGAGACCACCCAGACCCACCTCCCGTCATCCAAGGAGCCCCAAGTCATTCATAGATCAGTGACATCCCCTGAGAACCCTCTGAATGTCCTCAGAGCCAAGAGTTTCACAATGCCCTAAGCGAGGATGACGAGGGCTGCCAAGAGGCTGCTGACACGCCTGTCCTTTCCAGCTCCCTCCTGCCCATCCTCTACCCAGGCGCTAAGTGAGCGAGGCAAGCGCTGAGTGGCCGAGAGCCAGCAGAGAAGGAAGAAAAGGCCAGAGCCAGGAAACCAGGCCGGGGCAGGGAGACATAACTGGAATCCCACCGGCTGCCCCTGGGGCCCAGCCAAGAAGGGCTCAGCTGTGCCTCCCCACCTCGGCCTCTTCCAAAACTCTACGTGCAGAGAACGACTAACTTCCCAATGTTGCAAGATGCCACTGTGAGACATAAAATGCAAACTCATTTAGAAGCATTCCCAAATCCACAGCAGCTTTCTGTCATTACATATTTGCTTCATCAAGAAGCAATAAAAGCACAACTGCTACTCTGGGAGGAGAAAAACCGGCAAAGCAGTGAGTCCCTAAGAAGCTGACTCTCAGAGGCCCTGGGGAAAGGAGGGCAGCGGGCAAGGGTGCAGTGCCCCCCAGGAAATCGGAGCCAGGTGCCCAAACACGTGTGGGAGGAAAGAAAAGAAGAAACTGAGGCTGGCTGCTCCTGCCCTCCCTCCTCAAACACCAGGGAGTCTTTGAACCCTGGCGGGGGGTGGGGGGCGCAGTAGCAGGTGTAACACAGACAGCAACCCTCAGAGGCAGGAAACCCAGCTTCTGGTCTCGCCTCCACCTGTAAGCCCCTGTGCGACCTGGACAAGTCCCTCAAGTCCTTCAGCCCCTCCGGGCCTCAGCTGCGGTCTCATCTGTGAAACGGGGTTAGGGGGTGGGCCAGGCCAACCTCGACAGCTCCAGGGCACAGGAAAGGTGGGAGCAGAAAGGACAGCGTGCATGCACGGTGCTGTCTTGGCTGTGACACCATTTAAAATACAGACGACAACGCAGACAGGACTGCATAATACAACATACGCTGAGGACAGAAAGCACCGAACACCAGACAGCTGTTAACTTCCAGGGAGGACGGGAACAGCACGGGGGGGGGAGGCACACCAGCACCTCACCTTCACTGGCCTCCTCACTACCACATGGAACCGCCTGAGCCTTTGCAGGCCTTTCTGAATTTCCTTACTTCCAGCTAAGTCATCTCAAAGGGTGCTGTAAAGACTAAATGAGGGGCGCCTGGGTGGCTCCGTCAGTTAAGCGTCTGCCTTCAGCTCAGGTCATGGTCCCAGGGTCCTGGGATCAAGCCCTGCATCAGGCTCCCTGCTCAGCAGGGAACCTGCTTCTCCCTCTTCCTCTCCCCCTGCCACTCCCCCTGCTTGTGTGCCCTTTCACTCAAATAAATAAAATCTTAAAAAAAAAAAAAAAGACTAAATGAATGAATAGCCGGGAAACCCTTGACCGTGCCTGGCCCACAGCACCCTACCAGGCTGGTGCACCGAAGTGGCGGGGGGGGGCGGATGCTCAGCTCCACATTCCCAGACACCTTCCCTGGGCCTGGGCCTACACCGGGCCTTCGGAACCAGCAGCTCCCGTGGAAAGGGGATCAGGGGCACGTCCCCGAGCCTGGCACCCCTGCACCCCACTGTGGCCTTTACCATGACAGGAGTTCCAGCCAGGCCCACTGAGCTGAGACCCCAGTGCAGCATTCCTGAATTTTTTTTAGTTAGTTACGCAGAGTGAACCTCTAAATTAACTACTGTTTAACTTAAACAAACAAAACAGCGGCTTTCACAGAGACTCACTCACATTTGGGGAAACATCTAAATTAAAAAGAGGCCTCAGGGTTTCATGCATGCAAAGATACCTCCGAACAGTCCCAGCCAGGATCCAGGATAAAGGGCAGGAAACCAGGGGTCTGGCCCCGCTTCCCTTGCTCCGGGAACGCAGGATTCACGAGCCGCCTCCTCCATCTCCCGGCTCCCAGAGCCAAGTCTGGAAAAGTACTTCGGGTTCCTGGAAAGAAAGGCCTTTCCGAAATATCGGGAACTCCACTGGAAAGTGCCATTCATTATATATTATCTGGAGGATGTCTGCGGTGTTTGAAAGGGAGCCACTCCTCTGCTGAAGTCAAGACCGTGGCCAAAATCAACACAGGGGCTTCTGAGCGCCAGAGAGACACACACGTGTGCCTGCACTCACACGTGTGCACGGCCTGCACGCTCACAGACCGCGACAGACACGGAGGTCAGGACCACAGCACCTCTGCTAAAGCTGATGCCCCCCCCCTGCAGACCCCACGCTGGTGGGCGGTGGGGATCCCATTTCCTGGTGTTGGGACTGAGGAGAATCGAAAGCCCCACTTCTCTCCATCCCCAAACCACAGACTGTGACGGTGGACAGTCCCCCATTGGACGTAACCAGAGAAGATAGTCTGACTGTAACGAGCCCCCAGCCACCCACGTGCAGGGCTTGCGGCCTGTCCTCCAAGATGGAAAGCCAAGTTCCACTCAGAGACCTGCGTGAAGGAGGCCACCCACCTCGACGTAGCCACCCCTCCTGTCTTCTCACCTACAGAGGATTTGAAAATAGAGCTCAGCACCCCTCCATTCTGTTCCCATCCGTTTATATCAGCTTTACAGATGGCTTTTAAAAATAAATCTTCAGGCCCATAAAAATGCTCCCTTGTGAGCCCTGGCCTGGCCTGTGTCTGCGCTCTGAACGGGCCCACGGTACCAAGCAGCAGGCAACAGGAAAAGCAAGGCAGAGAGAAGGCGACTTGTCACAGGCTCCCTTCCCCCACCGACCGCTCTTCCCCCAGCTGAACCACTTGGGGCCTCGGATTTACACCCTGAGTGGAAAGGTTCAAAACTGGGGGTCAGGCAGGGCACTGTCCTCCCCCCAGTGCTGGCCTGCAGCGCTTAAAAGCCTGAACTGACTCCCACCTAAGCCCCCCAACTTTCCCTCACCAACTTTCTTAACGGTCTCACAGCTTAACAGAGAACCTCCAGCTTTGGGTTTCTTTTAAAACCAAAATAAACAGTGAGCCTCAGCTACCAGGTTCAAAGCCTGTTCCCCAGGTGACCAAACAAAGGGAAAGACGAGCAGGTGAGGCTGAGCGACCCAGAACAAGAGAGGAGGACAGGGTTGAGTCCTAAAGCGGGAAAGCCAGTTCCCAAAAGCTGGGGTCAGCTCTACAGAGGCCACCAAGGACACGGGGGCCCTTCAGGCTCAGGGGACCTGAGTCTGTTCCTGTCAGTGACTCCTACTCAAAAGTGTGGAGAAATACAATTAGAATGCCCTCCTACCTTTTCAACCAAGAAAAGTCACTTTGGGTTGGCCCTGCTCCCCTGGCTTAGCCCCTCGGACCCTTCAGTCAAAGATCTGAATTCAAAACCAACTCTACCCCATTCAAGTTGAAAGAGACCCTGGTAAAGTCACTTAACTTTTCTGAGCCTTACTTGCCCTGTCTATAAAAAGGGAATAAGACCTCACAAGTTTGCTCATCATGATTAATGAAGAGAAAACTATGTGTGAAAGCATAAATGTTAAAAATCATGACTCATGGGGCACCTGGCTGGTTCGGTCACTACAGCATCAACTCTTGATCTCGGGGTCATGAGTTCGAGCCCCACATTGAGGATAGAGTTTACTTTAAAAAAAAAAAAACCCACAAATCCTGGGGCGCCTGGGTGGCTCAGTCAATTAAGCATCTGACTCTTGGTTGCGCTCAGGCTGCGATGTCAGGGTCATGAGATCAAGCCCCGAGTCTGGCTCCATACTCAACGGGGAGTCTGCTTGAGATTCTCTCTCCCTCTCTCTCTGTCTCTAAAATAAATAAATCTTTTTAAAACAAAACCCATGGATCCTATAATGAGTACTTGATTATAAACCATCTTTAGTTGTTCTTATGATTTCACTTATATAAGCCTTGTCTACAGAACAGCAAAAGGTTTGTCCCTACCCCTGCTTAAGAGTCGAATTCTGAGGTCAATCTGCCTGGGCTCCTTCATAACCAGCTTACCAGCTGGTTGATCCTGGGCAAGATACTTAACCTCTCTGAGCCTCAGTTTCCCTATCTGCAACAAGGAAAATAACAGGGCCTTCCTCAAAGGGTTGACAGATTTAGGTAATCCAAACCACACAACCCTCAAATAGTGTGAACCATCAGTCATTTTACTTATTTGAGGAACCAAGACGTTCTTAATAAATACTGGCTGGTTGGTATAAAGCAGAAAACGCTCCTTTTCAGCCTCCCCTCTCTCATCTTCTCTTCCCTCCCCAGGAGGTGGACAGTGTTTACATCACCTCCCAGATCTTGGGCTTGGGAAATGCTTTAAACCAAAAGGTTCCCCTTAAGGACTCAGGACATCAGCACCTTCCTTCCCAGGGGCTCCTCGCTCTGCAGCTGTCGAGCATGCTACTTTCTATCTCCCGGCCTGGGATTTTCATCTGTCAGGAGTAATCATCCCACGTCCCTTCCAAGGCTGCCACAGATGCTAAATGGGGCCACCGACAGAACATGTCTAATGTGCAAGAGGGGTTCCTCTGTATCCCCCACCCCCAGGCCTGGAGAGGACCCCACAACCTCTCAATGAAGAGCAGACCCCAGCCCCAAAGTAGCCTGCTACAGCCCAGGACCAAGCAGGCAGTTTCCAGGGTAACAGCATCCTCTGCATCTACTCCCGATTTCCATCCCCGGCTGCTTTTGATTCTCTTCCCGCCTCTGTAGTGGGCTAAGTCACCTCTTCCCACTATTGCTAGGCAACCCTGAGAGCAGAGCAGCTGCCTCCCGGGGGAGGACCCCGGCCCCCCTCCCCTTCCCAGGACTCAGGCCCTGGGGAAAGCTGCCCCCATTGGACACTCCCACCCCACCCCATTAACCCCAGGGATAGCGAAGGTGAGAAGCACTCCCAGACCAACAGGGTTTAGGGGTGCAGGTGCGGTGGGACTCGACCTTGGGGAAATGAGGAGAGCCACCCCCTCCTTCCCCGCCCCAGCCTTCTACTTGCCTGTGCTTATGTGTGATCTATTCTTAAGCAGTTTCCAAGCACAGGGTCAATCAAGCTTTTTATGAAAGATGCCCCTCTTGATTATCTTCCTCTTCTGCGGCTCTCCCGCTCACTCACCATGAACCTGGATCCCTGACCTTAGAGTAAACAGCGGGCAAGAGAGAACAGATAGACACAAATGAGGAAGAGGGGCAAGGAGGCAGAGAGCATGAGAAACTCTGCGAGCTGCTGAGCTCCGGAGGTGGGAGGACAGGCAATTGTCATTTTCTTCTCTGTATGACTTAGCATGTTCTCAGGTTTTTTAAATTAAGATAGAAGGATACCATAAAAGTCACCCGGGTTTTAGAACATTTATACATATAGAGTATATTTACATATATTTAGACTATATTTACATATATTTAGTGTATACATATTTTGAGCAAGTTCTAGTATATTTAGTACACAGTTTTTAGTGTCTTCACAAGGTTGTGCCACCATCACCACTGTCTAATTCCAGAATGTTTTCATCCCTGGGTTTTGTTTCATATATGTTTGCCTCTGGTCAAACGTCCCTAGATAACACAAGCATTTCTTCTGTAAGCTGCGAAGTGGTGAGGAGGCAAACAGCAGAGCCACACTGCCCGGCCTCGGGTCCAGGCGACCCCGTACCGGCTGTGTGATCTTGGGAGTCCGCAGCTGCTCTGAGCCCGCTCTGTCATCTGTGAAATGGGGATAAAGTGCCCGCCTCACAGGACGGGATGTGCTAATGCAACACACAGTCCCCAACACAGTGCCTGATACTTAGCCTGTGCCCAGAAGGGGGGGAGCCGCTATGACTATGACGAGACAAAGAATTTTTTTTAAGTACAGCTCTGCTCCCGGCTCTGGTCTGGGAAGATGACTGTGCCCAGGCTGTTGGGGACTGCCACCATTTTTTGCTGATTTGTCTGGGAGGGCTGAATGGGGCACACGGATGGGGCAGGTTGGGGTCATGAGTGTTGCCCATGGGGCTTTGGGGCCGACGCATCACTATACCAGACTCGAGGTGCCCAATGTGTTGGGAACCTGCCAGATAATCCCCAGCCAGGACACGGGAACAGGGGCTAGGGCAAGCAAGGCAGAGAAGAGAGCCCCTGACCAGCCCTCTCTGTAAGAATGTACCCCTACCCACTGAGAAGGAAGGCTTCTGGGAGCTTGGACTTGATGCCTAGCTTGGGTAACCAGGTGAGAAATCTTGATGTGTTAAGAGGAAGGTGGGGACGCCTGGCTGGTTCAGTCAGTGGAGCATGTGACTCTTGATCTCGGGGTTGTGAGTTCAAGCCCCATGTTGGGTATAGAGATTACCTAAAAATAAAATCTGTTAAAAAAAAAAAAAAAAAAAGAGGAAGGTGGGCTCCAGGCTGGCTCTGAGCCCTGATTTGCTGGGTCTCCTGCCCCTACCACTCCCAAGGCCCCTTGCCTCCAGCAGGACACTGGTGCCTCAGCAGGGAGACAACCCTGGGCCTGAATCAGGAGTCTGAGCGGGCTGACCAGTGCGGCCAGGACGAAGGAACCAGGCTAAGGGGTTTCCTCTGCCTAAGGCTTCTCAGCCACGACCTCTCTGGGGAGTTGCAGACTAACCCGTCCAAACCAGCTGGTGGGCTCTGGAACCTCTCCCATGTCGTTGGCAAGTTACTGAGCCCAGCTCCCCAGGCCCTTGCAGAGATGAGATGTGTGCCCCCCCCCTCCCGCCGAGCATACTCAGAGGGGAGAGAAGCAGGGCTGGTGGGGAAGGTGCCCTGAGACCACAGCCCACTGGCTCCACACCCCGTCCTAGGAAAAGCTTGGGTGGGTTACACATGGGGGCAGATCAGGTGGGGTTAACGTGCTGGGATGGTTCCCACAACACCTGCACAGCTGTGGGAACCATACCCCCACCTGTGAGCTATACAAACAGCCTGGCCTCTCAGAAAGGTGAGAGGTCGGCTCTGTGGGAGGGACAGTGAGGAGAACAATGGGAGCGGGTGTTGCCCGGCCTGCAGCCGCTTACACGTGGTTGCCCTCTGGTCTGCCCTCCCACATTTCTCCTGGCTCCCTCCTGCCCTGCCCTCCTTCGTACACACACACAGCCCAGCTGCCAGGGAAGGGGGAGGCTTCCAGGAGAATCTTCAAACGCCGCCTATCCTTCAAGATGCAGCTCAAATGCCAGCAGCTCTTCAGCCTCTCCACCAACGCAGGCAGGGAGCAGTGCTCGCTCCCGCCTGGCAGCAGCCACCACCACGCCTCTGGCCATTTTGGCGCTGCCTGGCGTGATGTTCTTTCTGCTTCCCTCTCCACCTAAACCATGATGGCACGACCCCAGATGGGTGGAGCGTCAGATACCTGACAGGGATTCAACCAGTGCTCACTGATGGACTCCGCCGGGAGAAACTGTTGGCGCTCTTACACTCAAAAGGGACTACAATAGTGGAACAGAGACACCGGCTCTTCTCTAGAGACACACAGCAGCAGATCTCAGGTCTCAGGCTTGGAACGCCCACGCTGGTTCCAAGAACCACAGGAGGCACCGGGTCTTGTGCGACAAGTCCTCAAGCCAGGCTTACAGTTTGTGGCCCCTGGCCAGGCGCCCAGCTCCGGGCCTGCCTGGAGGAGGAGAGGGGAGGCCCAAATCCCAACCACCAACAATGAACTACAGGATGCCCATTTGGTTTGACCTCCTCACCCTTAGAACCGCCTGCAAGCAAGGGCCCAGGGGTCCAGGGCTCCCCCCAGCCGCACCCCTACTGTGGTGAGCACAGCCTTGGTAATCCTCCTCGAGCAGACAGCTTCAGGAAACCACTTTCCTCCTTTTCCTTTGGTGACCACAGACCTTGCAGGAGCCTGCGGGCCTATCTCTCCTACAAGCCCAACTCCAGGGACCAACAGCCCCTCAAGATCTCATCATTCCTCAAAACTGGACAATCTGCTTCTAGTGGGCTCCGGGCCTTCTCGCATCTGTCCTGGGGAAGCCTAGGTGGCAGCCAGAGGCAGCCCCGATGCTGTGGGCCCCCGTCCAGCTCTCTTTCAGGCTTTGTTGATCAGCTTGCCAAACCGTGGGTCACGTGTTCTCAGAGCACCCACGTGAGACAGGTTTGGGAGAGGATGCGGCTGTGACCGGTCCGAGAGCAGAGCAGGGCTGG
The DNA here is from genome assembly GCF_023065955.2 of Ursus arctos. Lineage (NCBI taxonomy): Eukaryota > Metazoa > Chordata > Mammalia > Carnivora > Ursidae > Ursus > Ursus arctos. The sequence continues at coordinate 31,174,152 of NW_026622930.1, read as the reverse complement.
GAGGCACGGGCAGGGCCTCAAGAATGCCCTCAGCTACGTGACGGTGGGGCCTGAAGACACTCCGGGCTGTATCCGCTAGAGGAATTTCATACTCTGAGGTCATTTTACCTGCACTGGAACAGACCGACAAAGTGAGCACTTCACATCCATCTCTTCATCCTGGAGACCCAGCAGGTACGTAAAGGTGGGCAAGGGAGTCCACAGCACTCTACAGTGACAGGACTGAGCAATCAGAAAGGTCAAGTGACATGGAATGAGCCCGAGTTCACTTCAGGGCCCAAGGTCAAGGAGAACACAACTTCGCGCGATACTCAGAGCCAACTAGATGGGTCTATATACCCCTTCTCTCCAAGAATATACGGTAAAGGCCACACCAACTCTGGCTCCTCAAAGAGCTGACGTGTTTCTGAGCACTCCCTGTTAGGCGCTCTGCTAAATTCCCTCCACATATTGCTTGGTTTAAACCTCCACTCAACTCTATCAGGCAGGAATGATTAATTTCCTCATTTCCCCACTGGTATCGTCAGGCACAGAGCAGGTAGGTGACTCACTGAAGATCACACAGGAAGTCCACAGAGGGGCCAAGATTTGAACCCAGTGTGCCCAGAGCACGTCTCTCTGCAGAGGCTAGAGCCAGGATACAGCCCCAGGATGGGCTGGGTTGTCCGGAATGTCAAGTATTCCATCCCTATCTCCACCTCCCATCCCGGAGTTCGGAGCCAGGCGTGATGCTATGTTTCTTGACACCTTGTCCTGTACTAGGCACCGGGGATTCAGCAGAGAACAGAATAGGCTGGGCCCTGCGCCCACAGCCATGGGCACGGGGTGAAGCAGGCCGGAGTGCAGAACAGTGAGGGGCAGGAGGACTGAAATGAGAGTCAGTTCTCTCCTCCTGCATGTTTTACTTCCACCAGGCATCACTCTGGTTTTTGCAGCCCTAACCTTCAAGGCAGACGGATGTCCTGTTCCTCCCCAGGTAAACCCCTCCATAGCGGGCCTCCCCCTTGACCGGTGGCCTTGGCTAGCTCCTGCAATGGTCCTGCAGTCCAGCAGGGAGTGTAAACAAGAGGGCCCATCTTCCTGACGCCTGGCATGATGTGGGTGCAGGCTCGGGACCTGGGCCTACCGACAACCACCTTCATTCACCTGCCATGTGAACGCCTATTTCAACACCATTAGCTCAGCAAATATTGACTAAGCTCCTATATGTTAAAAAAAAAAAAAGAGGGCTGGCACCTGTGGGAATACCCATTAAACTCGAGCCTATGGGATTCAAGAGGGAAGAGGGAATAAAATTTAACAGCTGAAAGCTGCCATTTTACAAATCTTCGTCAACCCAGCAGGTGGGGGTATCAGCTCCTTTTTATAAATAAGGAATTGAAGGCTGAGAGGTTAAAGTGACTTGCCCAAGGTCACAAGCCTGCAAGTGTAGAGCCAGGGTGCTAGTCAGAGCCCATGCTCTCTCCAGCTGGCCTGGTGTCCGGGGACACACACGGGAGGGTGTGCAGAGATGCCCGTGAGGGAATAAACCGGGCGGGGGGGGGGGGGGGCTCCCGTCATCCTGCAAAGATGGGCATTCAGACCTGCTCCCTTCAAAAAGGCGGCTTGAGAGCTCAGCCTCGCAGGCCAGCAAACTCCCAAAGAACTCCCAAAGCCGCTGCATTTTGTGTCCGGAGGCAGGGGGTCCAGCCCCGTGAACTCCGCATGGAAGCATTCTTTGAAGACAGGACAAGCCACAGCCCACAGATGCGGGTTTCTTGAGTCATGCCTCCTGCCTGCACGGACTTCTACCTGCAGCTGCCTACGCCTAACCCGTCCCCAGGGAAGTACTTCCTACCACATCATTTCATCCGTGGCCTGTCGGAACCCGGAGGGATCGGCAGGGCAGGGCAGGACAGGAATGCAGCCCGTTTACAGAGGAGGAAACGGATGGGAAGCACCTGTCTCTAGCATTCAGGGCTCCAGCCCCAGCCCTTGGAACTGGGCCGGCCAGAGTCAGCGCTCAAAAAGCATCTGTTGAATACTCTCATAAAAGCTCAGAGAAATGAAATGGACTTGCCCGAAGTCTCTCAAACTGTGACTGCACCACAGCTAAAAACAGGGCCTTCTGCCTCCCACCCAGAGGCCCTTGTGTCCCACTGCACTGTGTCCTCCCACCACCCCCCAACCACCCACAGACACTCAGCCTCCTGCATCGGAATGGCCAGCCCCCTCTGTCCACTAGTCTGCTCTGATCACCCTCAGCCCTCACCTCCCACGCTCAGCAGAGAGGCTGCCAAAAGCAACACCCAGGTTGGGGCGTCAGGGGTAGCACAGTCGGGGAAGCGTCCCACTCTTGGTTTGGGCTCAGGTCGTGAGCTCAGTGTCATGAGATCGGGCCCCTGTCGGGCTCGGTGCTCAGCACGGAGTCAGCTTAAGATGCTCTCTTCCTAAGATGCTCTCTTCCTCGACCTCTGCCCCTCCCGCTTGCGCACGCTCTTTCAAATAAATAACTCTTTAAAAAAGAAGTTACTTTAGGTCTGATCTCCCACGTAACACCACTTCCTTATATCCCCACCACCCCACTGAGAACTCGGTGAAATTTTCAGACAAGAAAACAGGCCCATGCAAGGTAACGGAATGACCGGCAGGAAAAACAAAACAAACAAAAAACAACCCTTGGATTCTCAAAGTCAGGCCCAGAGCTTGCGCCATGCCCCCACCCCCTCCATCAACCCCACCAAAGCACAGGTTGGCTCCCCTTGGTCCAGAGATCCTGACAGCCTCTGGATGCCAAGCCCAACTTTCGTGCCTTCCTTACCACCCAGGGACAAGTGAGGGGAACCTTCCTGCCCCTAACATGGCTGCATTCCAGCCCTCCCCCCTGCACCATTTGGAACTCTGGACCTGTTACTTCTTCCTCTGCCCCTCATTTCCTCAACCTCTAGTGTGCCAGGTTCACATCCACCAGTGCCGGTTCCCGCACGCTGAGTTTACCCCCTAGACCACCAGATTTCCCAGACGACCCTGCTCCCACCTGGCTACACAGAGGCCTGGGACACACCCACCGCCACCCACGGCAGTTTTATGAGTCTACATACGTATATATACACACAGAGAAAGAGACAGAGACAATATAATTTTTGTCCCCAACTATATTTAATATATTCATTCATTCGTTTGATAACAGAATACTATATGCAGGTCCAGTGACCCACACTGAGGAGAAGAGATTTCTGCCCTCCCAGGAACTTCATCCCACAGTCCTGTCACTCCTGCCCCAACCAGGCATATAGTAGGTGCTCCGTGTCTCCTCTGCTCCCCATGGAAGATCCCAAGACATCCACCGCCCTAATCCCATCCCCTCCTATCCAATTTAAAATCTAGTCTCAAGAAGGCCTCACCCTGAATTTAAAAAAGCACCCCCCCCTTGACCCCTTGATAATCTCCAAATTACCCACTCCATTCTCAGCTCCACCAACACCCTAATTGTCCCAGGAAATAAGCCTGGTGAGTGAGGGACTGTCACAGCCTCTCCCCCAGATCCCCCCCAGGGGGGTGGGCAACAGGAAGTGGGGGAGGGATGTTTAAGGAACTGTCACACTGCAAGTAAGTCAGCTCCAAGCCATAGGGCCGGGTCCAGCAGAAGCCCGGGCCTGGGTCTCAGGTCGCTGGGCTTTGAGGAAGCCCTTTGTGCGTGTGTTTTAAATTACCTCTGCTTGTCTGATGAAGTGAGTAAAAGGGCGCCGATTCAGGGCTTAGGATTCCTGAGTGAGCTAATACAGGATGCCTTTGGCTGAAAAAAAACTTCAGTCGGCTCCCTAAACTCCCCCCCTTTTAAGTTTAAAAAAGGGAATGAATGTTACCATTTTTGGACATGAGCGTTCTCCCTCAAGCCCAGCCCTAACCGCACTATCCAAAGGGACGCGCCATCCTGTCCCCCCCATTCCCAGATCAGCGGGGGGTGGGGGGGGAGATGAAATGAGGAGGGACCGGATGGGAGCGGACAGCGGGGGGGGGGGGTGTTCAGGGTACGTGGCCGCCTGGGGCAAGAGCTCACAGCGCAGGCAGGAAGCAGAGGCAGGGTTGGGGCGCCCTCCCCTCCCTCCCCACAAGAGTGGTTTCTGACCTCTTCCTGCCACCGGCCACTATGCCCCGGTCCCACCGCCAGCTCCGAGCCAGACCCGGTGGCGGGGTGCGCACCCGGCACACCTCGTCTGGGACGCCTGGGGACGGTGGCTAAGCAGGGATTCCCCAATGACTGACCCAAATATCCCAGTAAACAACCTCTTGTCCTGGAGCCCTTCAACTCAGATCAAGTTGCCCAAATTCTCCTTCTCCCAGGAATAAGCGGGTGTCGGAGGGGCAGGACGCAGACGCAAACCCATCTCCGCCCGCAGCTGAGTTAAGCAATAAAACGGTTTGCCGTCCTGACCCCGCCCCCACAGGGCCGGCTGGGGAACCGGCTCTAGCCCCACTCCAGCAAGTCCACCTCCAGGCAGACCCGAAGGTGGCTGCCAATCCCCGCAGTGTCCGCTTTCCCCCCGGCCTGCGGGTTGGGGTTGGAAGGTGCAGGATCCCTCACTGCTCGCCCCCCGCAGGTACCAAGCCCAGGGCGGCCCAGGAAGCGCGCTGCCACCGCCATATGGAGAGGCGGCCAGGGGGCGGGGAAGGGAAGGGAAAATCGATCCGGAGCAAGCAGCCACCGCGCCAGCGGCTCAGCCCGAGCCTTCCAAGCACCGTCTCCCACCCCCTGCCCACGCGGGGACCGTGCGGCTGAGGCCGGGTGGCCTGAATCGCGGACCCCAAGGCGACCTGCCCGCCAGCGGCCCCACCTCCCCGCGCTCGGGCTCGGCGTTCGCGGGCTCTGGGAAAGGGGCTCTCCCCCTTCCGCCCGCGCCTGTAACCCAACACCCCACCTCGCAGCGGCCACGCATCCCCCGCCCCCGCTCGTGCGAGCCTGGAGCCCGTTCGGAGCCGGGAGCTGGGAGCGCGGCGGGCGGAGCTGCTCCGGCAGGGGGGCTGCGGCGGGCTGGGGAGGCTGCTGACCTTTCTCTGCTGCTTCTCCCATGCCGGGTCCAGGAGCAGGTCCCGATCCCAGTCCTCTTCCGGCTGCATGTAGTCGTTGGTTTGCTGGGAATCATAATGGTCCATGATGGTGCGCGCGTGCTACGAGCTGGATTTCTTCCTCCACCTTCTCTCCCGGCGGCGGCGGCTGCTGCTGCTCCTGCCCCGGCGTGGGGAGGGAGTCGGGCCGGGCTGGGCTGGGCTAGCGGGGCCGGGCTTGCTCCCCTGCGCCCGGTTCCGCCGCGGCACTGCTCGCGATAGCTGCTGCTGGAGGTGGCGGCGGCTGGAGCTCGCGGACTGCCTGCCTGGAACCTAATCTCCACGCACAGTGAGCGAGGCGGACACACTCGCGCTGCGGGAGCCGAGGCGGGCGGGGGCGGGGGGAAGGGGCAGAGCCCTCCCGAGGTTCTCCATTGGCCAGGCCGAGTTGCCCAAACTTCCCCCCATCGCCTTTCATTGGGAATTCCTGGCATCCGTCAGCCGGGCCGCGGCGCATATAGGTGGACTGGGCGGCCCCCTCCCGGCGCGCACGCCCCCGCCCACTCCCCGGGTTCCCACTCCCCCGCCGCTCATGTGACACCAGCTTAAGCTGAACGGGACCGAAGCCGGGGGACGCCTCCCCGAGCCCTGGGACCGAGCGGCAGCGCGCCCCGGAGCCTCAGTCGCCGCCGGGGACTGGACACGCTTCCCGCCCGCGGGAAGGCGGCGAACTCGGGCGCGCCGGCCTGACTGCGCCCCCCACGCGCTCCAAACCCCAGGGGGCCAGGGGCTGGAGAAGGGACGCAAGCAAACCCGGAAAGCATTTCATTTCTCCTTCGTAGGGTCCGGAGAAGTCAGCACCCAACGAAAGGGGGCAGGGAATGCCGGAATGGAAAGGAATTTCCTGGGAATTTCCTGACTCCATCCCTCCCGCCCCCGCCCGGCCCCGCCCGTCGCAGCCCAGCCGACCCCTGCCTTCTGAGAGCCCGGTGTCTGGCAGGCGAGCGGCGTTCGGGGGCCACAGAGCTTTCCCGCCTCGCCACAGGGTCCTTTCTGGCCCGACCTCCGACTCAGGGGACCGCTCTGCCTAAGGGCTTCCCGCAGGCGCCTACGTCGCCCGGCTTCCCGGGATCCCCTGCAGGTCCCCGCAGGCGGGCAGGCGGGATCTACCCTGTTACAAGCGCCAGCAGCACCCTGAAAACTGGAAGGGAGAGCCCTGAGTGGTCTACCTACTCCACGCCCCACCCCCAGCACACACGCCTGACAGATGGGTAAACTGAGGCTCAAAGAGTTGAGTTGGAAAAGGGATGTAGCAGGTTTTCAGGACTCCAAGGCCGAGCCTGTAACCTCAGGCCTGACAAACAAAGCCTGATTGTTACTGGAGGAGGAAGGAGGGCAAGATTGGCCAAACACCTCTGACTTCTAGGTGCCTGCCTGGGCTTCTTTCCCTAGGCCTAGGAAGGAGAGTGGAAATACACTGCCCAGCTGTGACAGATACCGGGAAGAGACAGGCCTGACCTCCTGGTGGGCTCCTCTAGGGGACTGTACTAAAGAACAGCCCTCCGACAGGTCGTGCACCCAGGAGTGCTTTTATATTTGTGCCCCGAAGGTTGGTGAGCCAACTGCAGAAACTCCAGCTTGTCAACCCGGAGGCAGGTGAAGGAGTGAGAAAAAGAGTGCATTGCCAGGAAGGGCCACCGATGTATAAGGTGAAGAAAGAGCCCCTGACTCTCTCGAGCGGATGCTGTTGTAAGCAGATATCTGGTGTCGCTCCCTGCATCATTAGTCAACCTCACATTGATGCAAGTGCTACCGTCAGTGCCCTGCGCGCCACAAGCCCCTGGCTGAGGAAGCACTGCCTCTGAGCCAGAGAGAGCAGATTTATGGACTATTTTATAACCATTTCTAAACTATGGCTCTAAACCTAACATAGAGGGTAATACGGTGCCGTGGCCATTCGTTCACTCAATAAATACTTGCTGCGCCCCGTCTGCCTGTCAGGGGACGTGCTAGATGTTATGTATACAGAGATGAAAAGACACAATTCCTTCCCCATGCAGCCCGGCAGAGACAGATGCGGAAACAAAAATATAGCGCAAGGGGACAGCTCCGGCGGGGAGCGCTCTGACCACTGAGCCCAGCCGCAGAGAGGAGGCTCCAGGTATAACTTTTTGGAGTAGGTGAAATTCAAGTGAGCCTTGAAAACAAGAGTCAGCCAGATGCAGAGTGTGGGAGGCTGTTCCAGGCAGAAGGATCAGTGTAAGTACATGGGGGCAGGAAACTGCCTGGTATAAAAGGAATGCCTCACATTTCAGCGTGGCTGGACTAGAAATTCAAGGCCAGGAGGGGCAAGAGATAGGGCCGCGGAGGTGGGCAGCAGCCAGACCACAAAGGCCTGGTGCGCCATGGGAAGTGTGGATCTGAGGGGACCCAGGCTGTGCAGAAGCTGAGAGCCAGGTGCAGAGCAGTCGCGATAATCCAGGTAGGAATGGTGTCTTGGTCCATCTGGGCCCCCAGCACACAGTACTGTCGGTCGGGTGGCTGACTTCTCACAGTTCTGGAGGCTGGGAAGTCCAAGGTTAGATTCGGTGTGGTGAGAGCCCTGCGGCCCAGTTGCTAGAAGCCGTCTTCTGCGTCCTCACATGGTGCAAGGGGCTCTGCCCTCATGACCTCCTCACCCTCCTAATACCATCACGCTGGGGGTTAGGCCTGCAACATAGGAATTTTTGCGGAACATGAACGTTCAGTCTATCGCAAACAGAGAAGAGTGGTTAGACGAGAAACAGAATACAAAACTGAGAGGCCTCAGAGTTTCAGTGTAGGACAAGGAGGAGTCATTGCTCCTCTCGCCCAATGCCCGCCCATATGGGACAGACCATGCACTTCAACTATATGATTTAGGGAAGCCCTACCTATGCGATGAGAACCGTCTCCACCTTACAGAGAAAACTGGCTAAGGCTTGGGGAGGTGGCTAACTAGTGCACGGCTGCACGGGATATGTGAGTCCTAAACCCATGCTTTGGACCCAGTGTTTCTCCACCCCGGGACAGTTTGACACCCTCTCCCCCAGGGGATATTTGGCAATGACTGGAGACATATTTTAGTTGTCACAACTGGTGGGTCACTACTGGCATGCAGTTGAGAGAGGCCAGAGAGGCCCACAGCTGCGAGTGGGAGGGACAGTCTCCCCACAGCAAAGAATGATCCAGCCCAAGAGAGCACCACCACCAGCGTTGAGAACGTCTGCCTTCACTGTTGGTTTCTAGTCGGGATCATCTGGTGAATGGCGGCAGTACAGCCAATTGAGATAAAGAGTTTCAGATTTGGGAGTAGAATCCTGGATTGAGTTTGAACACATCGAACTTGAAGTGCTCTGAGAATGTTCAGACTCGGTTGTCCAGCCATCAGTTGACCTCATGGCCCTGAACTCAGGGGAAACAGGTCTGGGAGTCAACAGTATACAGATGGTATTGACAACCATGAGACCACCCATGAAGGATGCCTAAGTGGGGCTGGGAAGGGGACCAAGGGTGGGACCTGGAGAAGCAGCACTTAGAAGGGAGTGTAAAGAACGAGATCCTCTGAAGGAGACAGAGAGGAAGAAATCAGCAGGAACACACAAAGCCTGGACCACGTGGCATCGTGAAAGTCAAAGATATGAAGTTTCAAAGTGAGGGGGGTCAGCAGCATCGGACGTATCAGGAAAATAAGGCCTCACAGGATTCTTGCATGTGATCATTGAAAATTCACTAGTGTCTTTGCCTGTGGAATTCTAGTAGTGTGGCCAAGCTGTGAATTTAAGAGACACTAGGCAGTGAATAAAGGACAACAGTGAATATAGAAGGGATAGAAGGGAGGGGCGCCTGGGTGGCGCAGTCGTTAAGCGTCTGCCTTCGGCTCAGGGCGTGATCCCGGCGACCCGGGATCGAGCCCCACATCGGGCTCCTCCGCTGGGAGCCTGCTTCTTCCTCTCCCACTCCCCTGCTATGTTCCCTCTCTCGCTGGCTGTCTCTCTGTCACATAAATAAAAATAAAATCTTTAAAAAAAAAAAAAGAAAAGTCATATGAAATGGACATGTTCCGGCTTCCCACCAGAACAAGCCCAAACCAAACAGCTCCCGTGAGGGTGCAAAGAGCTTCCCCAAACAATCATTCATGGACTATTTATTAAGCATCTACTATCTATTCTAAGAGGGACATGACCACTCTTGCATCTTTATCTAGCACGGTGCTGGGCATAGAGTAGTTGCTTCCTAAATAGCGAATACATTACATTTGGGGAAATTGATATCTTATGCATGTCATTGTCCCTTATCTCAAGCCCCATGTCAGGTGCCCCTCAAGCAGCTAATACATTAAGAATCAATTGCTATTAAAATGAGTGGCAGTGGGAATGGAAGGTTTTTATTCAAAAGGTTGGTAAGACTATGGCAAGATTAAACCCATAAAAAGAGACCACTCCTCACCCACTGTAATGGCTGAAATTTAGGGGAAAAAACTGACAACATCTGGTGGTAGGAGGCTGTGGAGCAACTGGATTTCTCACACCTGCTGCTGGAGAGTCAGTTGTTACGGCCAATTTGAAAAGCGTTTGGCAATATCTACTAAAAGGAAACACAGACCCACCCTATGGCCGAATGATCCCATTCCTAGGTATCTACCCAAGAGAAACGAATGCGTATGTTCACCGAAATGCACATAAAAGTGCTCACGGCAGGGACGCCTGGGAGGCTCAGTCAGTTAAGCATCTGACTCCCGATCTCAACTCAGGTCTTGATCTCGGGGTTGTGAGTTGAAGCCCCGACCTGGGCTCCATGCTGGGTGTGGAGCCTACTTTAAAAAAAAAAAAAAAAAAAAGAGTGTTCCTGGCAGCTTTATCCGTAGTGGCTCCAAACTGGGAACAAGGCAAGTGCCCATGAACAAGAGAGTGGGTGCGCCGCTCAGCACATACCCGTACGACGAAAGAGCACACGGCGAAAACAGAAAAGACAAATTAACTACCGAGACAAGCCGCAACAGAAGCAAATCTCATAGACATTAAACTGAGTGAAAATTCCAGAAACCAAGTGTATATACTGTGTGATTCCGTTTATATAAAGTTCAAAAACAAATAAGAACAATTATTGGCAGTAGGAAGTCAGAATATTGGTTTCCTATGTTGATTGTGAGTGAAGACTGGGGAGGGGCTTGAGAAACCTGAGGTGCTGAACATGGTTGATCTTGGTGTGGGTAATAGTTTCATGGGGGTGAACCCAGCTGAGCTGTATGCTGAACATTAGCACCCTTGGGGAAGGTGTTTTACTGTATGTTATACCCCATTTAAAAAAAAATATTTTTTTTAAGGAATCTCAGTATCCCTAAAGAATTAACCCGTTTAGTAATTCTGTTCTCTCTGTAGAAGGTGGTATTATATGGGACTAGTATCCCCAGTGCGATGGCCACTAGTGAGTCCTGGACGGCAAGACTGGTCAATTCATCACCTTCGGTCCATCCATCGGGGTCTCCTCCCTATTGAGAAGACTAAGATCATCAGTAATTGCTTCAACCCACTCCCTTACCCCCTTCCCATTCACTTATGGCACCCACGCCCATCCTCGGAACCCCTCCCCCCGCTCAGAACACCAGGGCCTTTCCTCTGTTTGTGGTTTTTTTTTTTAAGATTTTATTTTTAAATACTCTGTCCATCCAACAAAGGGCTTACACTCACACCCCCAAGATCAAGAGTCACATGCCCTACTGACCGAGCCAGCCAGGTGCCCCTCTTTCCTCTTTTTATTAGCCCGCCCTTTAGCCTGTGTCCCTGAATCCACATGGTCCTGTCTCCTCAAGAACTGTGCCATCTCTCACTTTTCTCTTGCTTGCCTTTTCAATTCTTTCCTCTCAACTGAATCCTTCCTTTCAGGCTGCAAACAGCTCAAGTTTCTCCTATTCAAAAAAAAAAAATTCCTCTTTTGGATCTCCTCTAGGAATGCCCTTATATATTTTTTCCCTTCTATCCCTTCTTTTTTTTTTTTTTTTTTAAGATTTATTTATTTATTTATTTATTAGACAGAGACAGCCAGCGAGAGAGGGAACACAAGCAGGGGGAGTGGGAGAGGAAGAAGCAGGCTCCTAGTGGAGGAGCCTGATGTGGGACTCGATCCTTTTCCATTCATCCTTTGCATTTATCTGGGTGCAGCTACAAAGGAACCAAGACTGTGGGCAGAGTTCTTGCCATTCTACAGGCCGGGGGGCAGGAAAGGGGGCCCAAGAAGTCTGCTCAAGTCAAGGCAGGGAAGACAGCATCGATGTCCCTTCAGGCCCCGGTCAGGCCTTTCCCTGGAGCTGCTCGAGGAAGGGAGAGGTCCTGACTCAGCAGCAGCAGGCCCTGAGACTAGCCCCATCCACCACCAGCCCCGCAGCCAGCTGTTTCTGCCCCAGTCCAGCCGGTACTGAGTCTCCCAGAAAGCCGTAGGTGCCTTGCTGGTGAAAGAACCTCGCTCTGGAGTAGCTAAGCCAGTTGCCTTAGAAAGAAGGAGGAATTCTCATGTCTATGAGTTCTGGGAGTACTGGTACCCACGCTGTGCCAGGCAGGATGCTAGGAGACACACAGAAGAGCCCAATTCCTCCCAAACCTTCTAGTGCAGCTGGGGCCAAACAATGGGCTTCCTCCCCTAGCACTCGTCATCTAACAGGTACTTAACCGACAGGCACAGGCCGAGAGACTGGGAACAAACTGGCCTGCCACATGAGGTGACATCAAGAATGTGGAGTGCCAGCCCTGTGCCTGGCATGCAGCAGACCACTTAGATGCTCAGAAGTTCCTTTTTCTTTCCCTACTATGTGTCACTGGCCTTTTGAGTCCCCGTGGGGAAAAAGTAGGAGCGGCAAGATTCTGGAAATTAAAAGTACCATGGATCTCCCAGCCCAAAGAGCTGGGGATTTCCTTCTTCGTGTCCTGAATCTCTAACCCTCCCCCCTAATGGTAATAGGCTCCTTCTCGGCTCTTCCTAGGAGAACTAAGGGCACTGGGGATCTGTAGAAGGCTGAAAGGAGGGAGGGAAAATCACCATGGTTTCTTGGGTCTCTAGCTCAGTTGATCAGAGACCTTAGTTTGGTTGCCAGTCCCAGTTGCAATCTAATTCATGACCACTTCTTCGCCTGAACTCCCATAGACACCCTTGATGACTGCGATAACCCCCTCTTCTTTATTGTGTTCCTTTGTCCTCATTTTCTTTCCTACTGTCCCTGTCTGGTCTCATCCCTCATCTTTCTCCCACACAGCCTAACACAGGGCCTGGAACACCGTAGGTGGTCCGGTTCAATCTTTGCTGAATGAAAAATGGCATTAGGCACATTCTATCTCTGTGCCTCAGTTTCTCTCATCAAGCTGTGGGAGGCCCTGGAAGGCTAGTCCTTTGACATAGTCCGTGTAAGCATTTCCTAGGTCTTCTGACCACCCAAGAAGCCAGTGCTGGAGACATTGACTTGGCCATCTTGCTCCCATGCCTCAGCCAGCAGCTCCCAGCCCTCACCAGGCCCATGTCTTCGCCACCAGTGAAAGGTTGTTTGCCTCTAGGCCCATTCCTGCCCCTCCCACCATAGGCTGCTCAGGGGAGGAGAGAACACAGTCAGTTTCCGTCTTGCAGGGTCTCTGGTAAGGGACTGGCCTGGAGCAGGCAGAAGTTTTTTTGGTTCCCAAGTTCTGCCCAGTTCTCCGGCCTTGGGTGTCAGGTGATGGAACTTCTGGCCTCTCTGGTGCCCTCTTTTTCATCTTTTTGCATATATCTCTACCCCAAATTCCAGGGGTCACATCCAAGCAGGGCCCTCCAAAATCTCCAGCTCAGACAGTTACCCTGAGGTCAGCTCCATGTGCAAGAGATAGTCATGCCTGATAGCTGCCCAACCTGAGTCCTCCTAGGAGGGCTGCGAGCTCTCCCGGCTATCTCCGTTTCCCGGCAAATACCAGAGCGAAACACCCAAATCACAGCTGGGAAATTCCTGGTGAGTAAGACACTCCCCTGCCCCGCTTCAGGAGCTGACAGGCAAACTGCAGGCCGGGGAATGAGTTGCAGGGGAGCCCAATTAACCTCAGCTTCCCCCTCTTAGCAGCTGGGTCCCACTGGTCTTCAGAAGCTCAAGCCCAGAGGCCTGCCCGGGGCACTTCCTAGAAGTGATAGAATATCTTGGGGTGGGGGTGGGGGTGGGCACCTGGCTGGCTCAGTCAGAGGACCATGCGACTCTTGATCTCCGGGTCATGAGTTTGAGCCCCATGTCACTGTAGAGATTATTTAAATAAACTATTAAAGAAAAAAATAAAGATATCTTCTGGAGGACAGGCATCCTTATCTGTCTGGCAGGATAACTTCAGAGAAAGACCCTTGGGATCAGGGGACCTGTCCCTGCGTCGGTTTATTCACCTGCACCATAAAAGGGCTTGATGGTCCTTAAGCCCTGAGCCCTGTCCTAAGAAGATCCTTCTCAAGCTGCTTCTCTCGGCCAATGACAAGAGGGCTTGGGTCTTCTGAAACCGCGCTTCTCAATCTCAAATAATAAGCCGGGTCCTCTGTAAAGGATACAAATTCTCACAAAGTTACTTAATTTTTGTTTTAATGTTTCTCAAATGTTTACGAACATAAAACTCGGTACAAACTTCCTAAGCTTTTAGGTTTACAATTAAAATCAAAACAAGCTTACAAATTCCTGTCTACAAGAAACTGTAAAACCACTAAGACTCAACGTAGCCACGTTAATTTGAACGTGATTGTTGCTATTTGCTGAAATGAAGCTGCCGGGCCCAGCGTGACTGCCGCGCTGTGATCGAGCAGGTGGCCGCCGGCATCACCACGTGCCAGGCGATGACTCAGTTCTCCTACTACTTTCTCAGTCTGAACCACAGCATCAGGGCACCATTTAACCTTCGCTTGGTGGGAACACACTGTAATGCGTTAAGTTCCCCTCTGCTGGGTTCTCATTAGCACTCAACAATTAAAGGTTTGGGTTTTTTTTTTTTTTTAACTTCTTTTTAATCTTTTTGCCAAGAGGATCTTTCTCTCATGCTTCAATATCCTGGGGTGGGGGATGGGCAAAATAGGTGAAGGGGAGGAAGAGGTACATGCTTCCCGTTACAAAATGAATAAATCACAGGGATGAAAAGTCCAGCATAGGGAATATAGGCAGTAATACCGTAATAACTTCGTGTGGTGACAGATGGTAGCTCTGCTATCATGCTGAGTACAGAGTAACGTCTGAAATTGTCGAGCCGTTATGTTGTACACCTGAACCTAATATAATGCTATATGTAAACTATGCATCAGTTAAAGTTTTTTTTTTAATTTTTGGGTGCCTTTCAGCCTCAGTCGGTAGAGCATACTACCCTTGATCTCAGGGTCAGGAGTTTGCGCCCCACGTTGGGGGTAGAGTTTACTTAGAAAAAAAATTTTTTTTTTAAGATTTTATTTATTTGACAGAGAGAACACAAGCAGGGGGAGCAGCAGAGGGAGAGGGAGAAGCAGGCTCTCCGCTGAGCAGAGAGCCCGACGCAGGGCTCCATCCCAGGACATCATGACCTGAGCCGAAGGCAGACACTTAACCTACTGAGCCACCAAGGCACCCCGAAAAAAAATTTTAATCTAAAAAAAGTTTCAGTGTCCTTATATATAAAAGAAGGAGTATCACCAGGGCGCCTAGGTGGCTCAGTCAATTAAGCCAACCCTTGATTTTGGCTCAGGTCATGACCTCAGGGCTGGAGCGATGGATCCCCACCTTGGGCTCCACACTCAGCAGGGAGTCTGCTGGAGATTCTTCCCTCGTGCACCCCCCACCCCCACCCACGCAGAAGTTCTCTCTCAAATAAATAAATACATCTTTAAAAAGAGAGAGAGAGAAGGAGGCTCACGTCGATTCTACCCACTTCACAGGATGACTGTGAACATTCATTCGTTCATCCTGTCATTATTTATTGAGTACCTACTATGTTCTAGACACACAGGGTATAGCAGTGACCAAAATGGACAAAAATCCCTGCCTTGTGGAGCTGACATTCCAGTGGGGAGACTGGTAATAAGATAAATTAGGAAAATAGTGTGATAGTATTAAGGAAAAAAACAAAGCAGGGAAGGGAACAGCGTATGGGCATCTGATAATGTGGGTTTTCCAACGTCACCAAGCAATTCCCTGACACCAGTGGGATGCCCGAAAATTTGCCTCCATTCCAACCCTGTCTACCCAGTGCTGGCATCAGGCCCCACTGGCTAGGTACCCACACCTGCAAGATTTCAGATGCTAATCCCAAGTCCAGGATGTCCCCTGTACTTTGGACGGACTGGCTATAGATCCCAGGTCCCCGCAGCCCCCTCCGTGGATTCGATTAATTTGCCAGAGAGGCTCAACAATCTCAGAGATGTGCTTTACTTACTAGATGAATGGTTTATTAGAAAAGGGTATTATTCAGGAACAGCCAGATGGAAGAGATGCCTATGGGGACAGGGTGCCATTCTCCTGGGTTCTCCACATGTTCACCAACCCAGAAGCTTGCCAAGCCCCATCCTTTTCTGGGTTTTTACGGAGGATTCATTGCACAGGCATGACTGATTAAATCACTGCCCACTAGCAATTGATCCAGCCTCTGATCCCTCTCTCTCCTAAAGGTCAGGGGGGTGGGACTGAAGGTTCTAACCCTCCATCACATGGTTGGCTCCCCTGGCAACCAGCGCCACTCAGCACTTTCCAAAAATCACCTCATTTACATAAACGCAGGTGTTGTTGAAAGGGGTTCAATAAGAGCACCTTGGTTGCTCTTATTCCATAGGAAATTTCAAGGGTTTTAGGAACTTGGTGCCAGAAATGGGCACAAAAACCAAATATTTATTTCTTATTATAAATCGCAATACCAGGGAACCTGGTCCGAAGAGCACATTACTCTTGATCTCGGGGTCGTGAGTTCAAGCCCCACACTGGGTGTAGAGATTACTTGCAAAACGAAACAAACAAACAAAAAAACACTTAAAAAATTACAATATCTCAGTGGAGAAGTAGAGGGAGGTTACATTTTTAACTGGCATATGTTCAGGGGAAGTTTCATTGAGTAGGTAACATCTAAGTCCTGGACGAGATGGAGGAAGCTAAAGCATTTGAGGAACAGCCCCCAGGAGGTCAGGTAGCTATTGTGGAATAACTCACAGCAGACACACAACACACACACACACACACACACACACACACACACACACACGAAAAGTACAATGCAAATGTGGGTGTAATAGACACCCATTGTTTCACTGCCCAGCAACCATTTCCCCTCCTGGCAACTGCACGGGTGACTTTCCTCTAGGGAGGCACCTCCCTTGCCCCAGGCCCCATCCTGCCCCAGGGTAGGGTGACCCCACCCCTAACCCCCCCTCCCAGGGCTGGGCAAATGATGGGCCTGGCCAATCAGAGCCCAACAATTGATTTAGGAATGGGCAGGGGACCCAACCAGAATCAACAACACACCCTTGGGAGAGAGACACATCTCTTCCCCTGGAGATCTTAGCTGTAAAGATGAGAGGAGCCTCGAGCTTTCAGGAGCCACCACACGGAACCTGAGAAAAGAGCCAATGCAGAGGAAGACAGATCTAGGGGCTGCAAAGAAATTGAATCCTGGAGACATATTTGGATTGTGATCCCCAGCATCAAGCGGTACCTACTTCAGGACGTCTCAGTCGATGTGCACCAATTAATTGCCTGTTTTGTTGCATAAGCTGAGGTGTTAGTTACCTATGGCTGCACAGTTACCGCAAATGCGGAGACTGAAAAGAACATCTCTCATCTCACACTTTCTGTAGGTCAGGGATTCGGGAATGCACTTAGCTGAGTGGTTCTGGCTCAGAGTCTCTCCGAGGATTTCAGTCTGGGTATTAGCAAGGACTCTGAAGGCCTGATTGGGCCTGAAGGTCGTGCTTTCCCAGTGGCTGGCCGCGTGGCTGGCCGTGGGAGCCCTCAGCTCCTTGTCCCATGGGCTCTCCAGAGGCTGATTGTGTGTCCTCACAACATGGCAGCTGACGCCCCCCGGGATGAGCTATCCAAGAGAGCAAGTGAGCAGTGCCTTTTGAGTTAGTCTCTGAAGTGCACGCTGTCACTCCCACTCACTCTGTTTGTTAGAAGTGAGTTAGGACCTTAGGCCTACACTAAAGGGGAGGGGAATCGGGCCTCGAAGGAAGGAAGGAAGATCAAAGAATTTGTGGACATATCTGAAAACCAGCACACCTAGTCTGATTTTGGTTTTCTGTCGCTTGCAACCAATAGAGGTCGGACAGTTACTGAGGAGTTTATCACCACTGTATTATTGCTGTTACAACATGGCTCCTGGTGAAACTACAAGCCAGCAGCCAATAAAGTGCTAGCAAAATATATCTTAAAAATGCCATTTTGATCCTGTCCTACCTAAGCTCAAAAACCTCCAATTGCCCTCGTTGTCCGAAAGTTCAGGTTTCTTTCCATCGGGCACCACAGCTTGTCCCCAGAGCCCTGTCCGCCCCTCTCCCACCAACTCCCTGCTTCAGACTCTTCAAGCTGCTTGCTCTTCTCTGAATATGCTGTGTGTCCGCATCTTCATGCCCTTGTCCAGGCCGTTCGGCCTAACTTCTGCCTGTAGAGCTCTGCTCAAAACCCAATTCAAATGTCCTGTGAAGGTTCTCCGACTTCGCCTCCAAACTGATGCTCCTACTTCGACGCCCCCTGAGCACCAGTCCCTTTGAATTTATCAGGTCCAAAGCACAGATCCATAAGCCTGACTTTATGGGCTCTTTATGTTATCCCAATGCACAGGTAAGAGGACTCGGGCCCCCCTGAAGAGGGTGAGGAGCTTGCTCGCCGTCCTCCGGCTGCTGAGCGGCAGAGCACTCCTTCCTCTGCTCGCAGACGCGGTGTCCCTGTGTAGTGCGCATGGTCGTTGATGGATCTGCCTCCCCTAGGAGACCAAGAGCTCCTTGGGGCCAGGCCCTCGTCTTATACAGCCACCTTTCATGGAGCACTCATGTGTGAGGCACAGGGGTTAATGTTGCCCATTTTCCAGATGAAAAAATCAAGGCTCAGAAGGATTAAAGGACCGAGGTCTGACTCCAGACTCTGTGCCCTCATCCCCCACATGGAACAGTGCATGAACTGCAGTAAGTGCTCGATATGCATTTGCTGGAAGGCCTGACTGGAGGGAATGCGGGGGGGGGGGGGGGTCAGGCTCCCCAACCCCCACATCTCCAGCTGGAGGCTTCAAGGCTGCAGCTTACTTGCCTCTGGTGGGGCGGGGGAGCTGCAGACAGGTGGAGTGGAAATACCCCGGCCAGAAGCCAAGGGCCCCAGCGTCTGGTCTTGGCTCAGCGTCTATCCAACTGGGTGACCTTGGGCGGGTCTTTGCAGTGCCAGGTGGGATCTGAGATGCCTCCAGATGAAAGGGGCAGCCGAGACTCCTGGGGGTCTAGCTGCTGCTTGGGAGGCGGGAGCCCAGGGCCCCTCTTCTGCGGGCAAGCTGCGTGTTCCGGTGACCACCGCGGCCACTGCCCTGAACTGGGCGAATGCCTCCTCCCTGTCAGGACTTACCTTGAACGGGCTCAGGTTCAATTTCAGCCGCCATCCTCGCCTGGGACACAGAGGAGACGGACTCCATCTGGAGCTTCTCACAGGCCTCGCGGCCCGGCCAGCTGAAACGTGTCTGGATCGACAACAAACTTCATCAGCTCATTTCCGCCTCCATCGCTCACTAAATGGATTAGGCAACAGGAGCCCCAGGGTTGACCTTTGCGGCATCCATTGTCATGGCTGTTATTGCAGACAGAAATAATAGCCAGGATAATAATTCGTGCTTAATGGTCCTTTAACCAGAGGGCTGGAGGGCTCTGGGAACATTACTTCATGGCCCTCTTGGCATGCCCTTCACAAGCCTTTTCTTCAATCCCTCTTTCATGCTCCTGCCTTCTGGAAGGCCTTCCCCCACCTTCCCTAACTTCATTGTGCTACAGTTTATGACACCCCCTCCCAGGTTCCAGCCTTGAGGAGAGGCCTCCCAGAGAACACTGTCCAGGCCTCAAAGATCTTCTTGTCTCCCGCCTCCGTCCACCCGCCTGAGCCATCCCCTTCGCCAACCTGTTTCTCTGTATGCTCAGAAGGAAGGAGAATTGATGTGCTGAAGTGTTTTTGAATAGGGTTGGGAAAAAAACCTGGGCAAATATAGTCTTGTGGTTGGTATACGGCTTGCGGTTGTGGGTACCCCCTGTTCCTGGTTGGCCAGAGGCTAAGTTATCTGCAAGTACAAGCTGTTCTTGCAGAATTATTACCATAATGTGCATATCAATTTGGCTGTTGGGTGTTGCTATTGGTTTCTTTCCTCTCCTTTGTTCTTCCGTTCTTTCCTTTCTTTCTACCATCTAAAACTCAGAATACATTTGCTGTAGCACAAAAATTACCCAGGCTGTGGCCAAGAAGAAGCTAATGTGCCACCTAGATTTTGGGAAGACACAGGGGGTCAAATGTATGGGCCTGCTGAACACCTTTTCCTGAGTTGTTTGGAAATAAATCCGCAGGCAGGAGGAGATTGTCTGAGTAAGAAAGGAATGTGTAAAGAGATGGGGAAAGAAATGGAGACCAGGCACAGTCTCCAGGAAATATAGCCTGCTCTCCAAAACAATGATGTGGCTTGACAACCAAATGGAATCATGTGGGTCCTGAAATATTTCCAACTGTTTAAAAAGGAAGTGACTGCAGAACCAGGGAAGGCCAGCAAGTGTGTTTTAACTCCCCCAGGAATACAGACTTGCTTCTGAAAGAAGCAGGGAAGAATCACAGATCCTAGATCCAGGCACAGCCTGGCCCAGCTGGGCAGAGAGATGGAGGTGGGGCTTCCATCTAGACAAGGTGAGCTGGATGCCCGGATGGAGAGAGGAGAGGAGGAGGAGAGTGGGGCTGGAGTGAGTGGGATCCAGATGGTGCTGCTAGAGAGGGCAGGGCAGTGTAGACCTGTGGGGGTGGGGCTTTTCTCCACGTATAAAATGGGAATATTAGCAATATCTGTGAGGCAAGGTACCTTGGTCAGGGTCTCTGGAGAAACAGGACCCATAGGATGTACAGAGAGAGAAAGAGGTTTATTATAAGGAATTGTCTCACCTGATTATAGAGGCAGGCAAGTCCCAGCCTCCGCAGGGTACACTGGTAAACTGGAGACTCGGGAGAGCCAGATGGTCCGTTCTAGTCTGAGTCTGAATGCCTGAGAAGCAGGAGAGCTGATACTGTAGTTCCAATGCTAAGGCCAACAGGCTCAGGACCCAGGAAAAGCCAGTGTTTCAGTTCAGTTCAAGTCCGAAGGCAGGAAAAAAGCTGACATCCCAGTTCAAAGGCCATCAGACAGAATGAATTCTCCCTTACTCAGCAGAGGGTCAGCCTTTTTGGCCTATGCACACCTTCAACTGATTGGTTGCGGCCCACCCACAGTAAGGAGAGCCATCAGCTTTACTCCATCTACTGATTTAAATGTTAATCTCCTCCAGAACCACCCAGCATAATGTCTGACCAAATACCTGGGCACTTGTGGCTCAGGCAAGCAGGCCCTAAAATTAACTATCACACAAAATCTCTGTGTCTGTGGAAGCCGTTCATTGGTATTCATGTAAATCCATGGTTGGCATTTGAGTAACCACGACAACTGTGCCTTGCTCTTGGCCTGAAATTCCCTCCTGTCCTTTCTCAGAATGTCCTTGACTTAAGGGAAGGGAATGGGGATAGCCATGGAGGGGAAATGGAAGGGGAGGAGCGGCCAGATAGGGGTTTCTGTTAGGAGCACAGAGCTCACAGAGAGGTGGGACCAGAGCATCTTGGGAGACTTTGGGATTAAGAAAAAAAGACCACTGGAGAGGCTGAAATAGAGGGGCTCTAGACAGAGGGACCAGGGAGGCAAGGCCTGGCTAGTGGGCAGACTCCCAGAGGAGCCGCGGTGGAGGCAACCCCAGCCCATCCCTGCCTTGGTTTCTTTAGGCCTGTTATTTCTATCAGGCTCGGGGCCAGGAGGCCAGCCCTCCTCATGTCCCCAGCTAAAGGTTACGGGGACTGATGCTACACTCAATCCCTGTAAGGCTAGGTTCAATCTTATCAGAAGAAAGGCCCTCAGAATTCTGGAGGGGGTGTGGGGGGTGTCTGCCTGCCCTCCACCCTGGGAGGTAAGATCTCACTGGAAAGTTGGATTTCTTACCCTATTGCAATGGAGCTTACATCATGGTTCCAGAGGAACCCACTTCTAACAATCCAGTGTAATCAAGAGAACGTCCATAAACACGGGCCTCTCCTGGTTCTGGACCCAACCCGTGTCTCTAGGGCTACATCCTCGTGTGGGGGCTGAGCAGAGTCAGACCCCAGGAGCACCCGAGCATCGTCTGCACCCAGCTTCCCGGCTTTCCAGACAGCACCTCCCACACAGATGCCTTCCGAACGAGGGATCCAGCTTTGTTGGGGTGATAAGCACCGCCTTCAGAACGGGGCACGCGGCAGAGACTGTCCTCCCTCGTTGTCCCTGCTGGGACCCCAAGCTCAGGGAACCCTTGTGGACCGAGGAGGGTGGGCAAGTCCAGAGGAAGCAAGGGGCAGCTGGGCGGTGGCTTGAAGCCCAGCTCTGGGGCATGGCTCCTGTGACGCTTGGGCCAGTAGTAACTGAGCCGCTCCGGGTCTAAATTCTCCTCTCTTAACAGTGGTTCTCAACCCCGTGTGACAGTCACTCTTTAGGGGCGCCTGGGTGGCACAGCGGTTAAGTGTCTGCCTTCGGCTCAGGGCGTGATCCCGGCGTTATGGGATCGAGCCCCACATCAGGCTCCTCCGCTATGAGCCTGCTTCTTCCTCTCCCACTCCCCCTGCTTGTGTTCCCTCTCTCGCTGTCTCTATCTCTGTCGAATAAATAAAATCTTAAAAAAAAAAAAAAGAAAGTCACTTGATAAACTTCAAAACACAACTATGCTTTTATCCATCAGGCTGTCGGATAAAGCGGGACTCTCTGGACATTGCGGCTTAGAGACATCCCAGGTGATTCTAAGGTGCACGCTCATCTTTTCGAATTCGCTGCTTCGAAACCAGATCGCGGAGCTCGTCAGGATGGAGTGGGGTGTGGCAAGGGCCGGTGATGAGGCCAAGTCTGCAGCTCCAGGATTCAAACTGGAACCACAGGAGCAAATTACAAGGAGGCAGATTTTGGTTCGGACTAGAAAGAAATTTCTTTTTTTTTTTTTTAAGATTTTATTTATTTATTTGAGAGAGAGAGACAGCTAGCGAGAGAGGGAACACAAGCAGGGAGAGTGGGAGAGGAAGAAGCAGGCTCATAGCAGAAGAGCCTGATGTGGGGCTCGATCCCAGAACGCCGGGATGACGCCCTGAGCCAAAAGCAGACGCTTAACAACTGCCCCACCCAGGTGCCCCTAGAAGGAAATTTCTAACCATTCCTGAAACCTCTCTTCTGGGATTGCCTTCATGACCAGACTACGAGCCCCACAAGACGAGCAGGCTTGTGTAAATTTATACCCAACATGCCGAATTCTGCCAACTTGGATGAATTACCTACATTAGTGGACTTGGCTCCAAATAGCTTTTGGCTGTTTCAAAAAAAAATTGAGTCCATTCGCGAGAGTTATTGCACTGCGTCCTCCTGCAAGTTCCTTACCCTTCCTGAGTGACCCTGGCTTCGTCCCGAGGACGGCTGGGGGCTGGGATGATTGTCCACCTGCCTCCCCGTGGGGAGATTTCAACGACATAGCGAAGGAATGTGAAAGTTCCTGATTCCCGGGGCTAAACCTGAGCGAAGGTGAATCCTCACACCATCAGTGAAGATGTGAACGGACAGCAGTCATTCCAAGTCCTCAGCGTCATTCTAACCCTGCAGGGGACAGCTTTGGGCCAGGGTTTGACTCCCAGCCTCCTCACCCACTGGTCACATGACTTGATATCTCTCAATCTCGGTTTTTTTCATCTGGTAATGGGACTGTGAGGGTCAAATGAGAAACACCCTTACGGTTTTTAGCACAGAGCCTAAATTTTAGTAAATGCTCCATAAATGTTGATACCTTGCTATTATTATCACCTTGGCTACAAATCTGCAGCACACCGAGGTGACCGTGTTGCAGGCGATGACACTTACGTGGATGTGTAAGTCTGGAAGGTTCGTTATGAAGGCAGTCCCACTACTCTGTGGTCACAGCTCATGGGTAGGCTTGTTGAGTTCCATTCAAATTCAAGTCTCAGGTCCTTGGCTCAGGAGCTCCACTCCCATAGAGCGCGTCTGGGCGTGAGAACAGAAGCCAAGGCAAGTGTTTGCTTTGGAACAAAGAAGGGACAAGGATAGATTCCTGGAGGCACTCGCCATTTCAGAGCAGGGAGTCATCTGTTTCTCATAAGATGAAGCACAGGCAGTGGAATCCATCTTTCTGAACTCTCTAGAATAGCTCATTACTTGCCTGACTACAGCTCCTGTGGGTCAGGAGAGTGGCTGAAGTAGGACCAGGCCCTACCACAGCCAGGCCCAGACTTTGCAAACGGACTTACTTTCTTCTGAGTCTTTAAAGTTTGAGCTAAAAGCATTTCCAAGTTGCTCCCGCCCTCTGCTCCATAACCAGACGTGTGTGCGGGGGTGGGCGGATTTCGGTGGGGAAGGTGTCCAGGTGAGCGATCCTGAGTCACTGGCTCTGGAACATTCTGCCATCGCCCTGATTTAAATTCCTAAGAACACTTTGACCTCTCTTGTCCCTCGCTGTGGGATTCAAGAAATTGCCGTCCTGAGGCACCTGCAAGTATCCGCCTGGTAGCCAGAGCCACCGTGCAGAGCCGGCCGTCGCTCACAGGGGGGACGGTTTCTCCCCACAGAACTCTCGGCTCATGCTCGGCTCCTTGCACCACCATTTCGCTACACTTTCCTCTTAAAAAAAAGAAAGGGCACTTGCACCTCAGAGGCTTGTTTTCACTTTATTTTTATTCTGTTGTCGTTATTAGGCTCAAGGCACAGATGAAGTGAGGCGCGGAGGCCCTACCAGAAGCCCATACTTCCAAATCTTTCTTCCCTGTTTCATGGCACCCAGGGGACAGTTCCCGGTCAATGAGGAAGGCTCCCTCCCCACCCCCACCCCGCAGTCCCCTCCCAGCAAGACGGAGGCAGCCGGTGGCGGTGGTGGGGAGAACGTGCCGCTGCCACGGCTCGTTGCTAGCGGAAGGTGGACGTCAGAAGCCGTCAGTCCCACGTCGCTCAACAACCCAAATCACTGCCCGGGGTTTACACGGAAGGAACCGGGTGGTGTGGAGAGACAGAACTCAGAAGTGCTGCTTAACAAGGACGCTGGGCCTCCTTCCCTGAGGACCTACTGACCTTGTCATGCCCCAAGGTCCACAGGAAGGCCTGGTCAGGTGGCCTGGCCTGCCTTTGCCGGCAACGAGCATCTGGCTAGGGCAGGGCAAGAAGTGCACACCGAGTGAGCTCTTCCCGTGAACCGACGTGGAGCTCGGAATCTGACACCCATTCTCCTGTTCAATCTTCACCGCAACCATGTAAGCTAGGTGTCATTCCCCCAGAGGAGGGGAAACTGAGGCTCAGTCTGTATGTTCGTTAGGCTAGGCTGGGCTGGGCTGTAGTAACGAACAGTCCCGAGAATCTCAGCGGTTTTACACAGTTGGAGTGCATTTCCCACGCACACAGCAGCCTTCCAGGCAGTGACTCAGCGATCGGGCTGCTTTGACCTTTCGGCCCACCACGTCCACACCAGCCTCCTCCACAATCGCCGTGGCAGGGCAGGAGAGAGCCTGGAGAACAGGCGTGCGGTGTTCGCTCAGCCTGGAAGCGAGCTGCCTCTGTCATTTCGTTTGCCCGAGCTCGTCCCGTGGCCCCACCCAGCCGCGAGAGGGCTGAGGCTCCCACACTCTGCGAAGGGGAGAAGGCCCGGAGAGTGGTGAACATGGAGCAGGTGGACCACAGGGACCTTTAATGACTCACAGGGAGTAAATGGCAGAACGAAGGTGTAAACTGCCCCACAGCTCAGGAAAACTGAAACCAGAGAGGTGAAAAGACTTGACATGCTCAGAGCTCATCACTGAAATACTCAGACTAGCACTTGGTCCTTCCGCAGCCTAATGTGAAGCTCTTCCCCACACGTACAGCTCTGTGTAAAAGACCACCCTTTCCCCTCAAATTATCTCCTCTCTACCTACTCACGAATGCCTCAGATCCCACCATCAGGACATGGTGCCTTCACGGGGCCCTTCTCTAGGGGAGGTCATCATCAACGCCCATAAAACCATCCAAGGGTCACATTGTGTAGCCTTAGGTTTAAGAACATTCGAGACAGAATTAAGAGAACGGAGAGATCAGGGTGAATGGGAGAGTCTAGGAGGGCTGCAGGGCGAAGGTGCTGGCTTTGGTGAGATGTGATTAAAGGGGGAATTCATCCTGATGATGGAAATTCCTTCCTAATTCTCTTTCCTCCTCCCTTCTATTCTATTGCATTTAAAAATCTACAGAGGGGAGCCTGGGTGGCTCGGCCGGTTGGATGTCTGACTTTTTTTTTTTGTATGTTCGGTTAGCCAGCACATGGATGTAGTGTTCAACGATGTATTAGTTGTGCGTAACACCCAGTGCTCATCACAACACGTGCCCTCGGTAGTACCCGGTTACCCCATCCCCCACCTCCTCCCTTCTGTAACCCTCAGTTTGTTTCCCCAGAGTCCAGAGTCTCTCATAGTTTGTCTTCCTCTCTGATTTCTTCCCAGTTTTCCCTCCCTTCCCCTGTGGTCCTCTATTCCTTATATTCCACATATGAGTGAAATCATATGATAATTCCTTCTCTGTTTGACTTATTTCACTTAGCGTAATTCCCTCCAGTTCCATCCATGCCGATGCGGATGGTGAGTATTCATCCTTTCTGATGGCTGAGTAACATTCCACTGTATATATGAGTCACATCTTCTTTATCCATTCATCTGTTGAAGGGCATCTTGGCTCCTTCCACAGTTTGGCTATTGTGGACACTGCTGCTATGAACATTAGGGTGCATGTACCCCTTCTTTTCACTACATCTGTATCTTTGGGGTAAATATCTAGTAGTGCAATTGCTGGGTCATAAGGTAGCTCTATTTTTAACTTCTTGAGGAATATCCATACTGTTTTCCGGAGTGGCTGTACCAGCTTGCATTCCCACCAACAGTGTAAGAGGGTTCCCCTTTCTCCACATCCTCACCAACACTTGTTGTTTCCTGTCTTGTTAATTTTGGCCTGATTTTGGTTTAGGTCATGATCTTAGGGTACTGGGATCAAGCCCCACATTGGGTTCCCTGCTCAAGGGGGAGTCTGCTTTTTCTTCTGTCCCTCCCCCCACTCATGCTCATTCTCTCTCAAATAAATAAAATCTTAAAAAGAAAAAAGATTCTCTCTGTTTCCCTCTCTCTCTGCCCCTCCCCCTCAAATAAATAAATAAATCTTTAAAAAAATAAAATAAATAAAATAAAAATTTTCAGAGTACCTTCCATTTACTATTTTATTTAACTTCCTGAACAATTCTGTTAGGGAATTGAGAGGTTAGTCAGATCTTTCTTCTCATTTGACAAAAAACTGAAACCTGCAGAGTATAAAGTGGCTTATCAGAGCAAATCAGAGCCTAACCCCGAATAAAGAAGCAAAAATGTTAAAAAGGAATAATCATCAATCTTTGTGTGTATGTAGTGAAACTGTCACATTTAGAGCTACTTGGTCATGTATAAATTAATACACTAAATTAATACACTTTTTAAAAATCAAATTTTTGCTATGAAATATTTCTTACTAATAATGGAATTCACATAATACATATATGATATTTAGAATAATAGAACACTATATCTACCACCCTGCTTATTACCAATATTCTAAAACATTAGGTCACTTTAAGTTTTACAAATGATATATACCAAAATATATAGCCAAAATTCTAATCATGGAGAAGATGGAAACTTCAAAGCCCCTTTTCTCCTCATGTCAACCTCTGAATCCCACGCCCCAGGAACAACAACTGTTAGCAATTGGACACATGATCCTATATACGTTTGGAAAACAAGCCAGCCATATATGTGTATGTGTGTGTATCAAAAGTCATAAAAAACATCTATAACTGAGAAGCCTGGGTGGCTCAGTCAGTTGAGCACCCAACTCTTGGGTCGTGGTCTCAGGGTCGTGAGATCAAGCCCTGCATGGGGCTCTGTGCTGGGTGTGGAACCTGCTTAAGATTCTCCCTCTCCCTCTCCTTCTGCCCCTCTCCCTGCCCTTTGTCTCTCTTTCTCTCAAATAAATAAATAAAATCTTGAAAAAAATTTATCTATAACCTTTGGTCCTGTCACCCCTTTGTGGGAATTTATCCCAGGAAAAGACCTCCCAGGCTTCCATCTTTCCTAGAAATGGCCAAATTCATTCCCACGTGAGTCTTTTCCCTTGTTGTTTCCTCTGGAACTCTGTTTCCCCAGATTTGCTTACGGTTGAATGTCCATTCAAGTCTCAGCTCAAATGCCACCACCTCTGAGAGGCTGCCCATGGTCACCAACCTAGACTTGCTCCCTGTCCTCACAAACCCTCCTGGCGCACATTAGGAATGCATGGTTTAGTCCAGAGGATACACGTCCACTTGTGAAACCAGCACCTGGTCCAGTTAGGAAAGGGACGTTGTTCGACTTACCTTGGAACCCTGGCAGCTACTTCTGCAAAGAAAGGGTTCTTGCTGGCTTTCGAGTCTCTAAAAAACCGGCTGAGTGGGAAGTCAGGCCAGCCTGAGGCCAAGCTGACTGTCATTTCTTCCAGATACTGCAGGTGGGAGAGTTGCCCTCCCGCTAACGCGTTTTCCTTCTTGGCTTCTAAAACAAAGAAGAGGTAAAGAAAATTCAATGGGTGAGAGTCTCTGTCAAAATAACACCTAGGCAACACTTAATTAAGATGAATAATTTCAACACTCTCAAGTCAGACAATGGAAATATTAAGAGTTTCCACCAAAACATAAACTGCGCCAAGTGGGCGGGGTCTCCAGAAGCTTCCGAGAACATTCCCAGTTGGGGGAATCGTCGGGGAGTGGCTTCTTGCTTAGGGGTGGGGGGAGTTAACTAATGACTTGGTTATTTCACGTGTTAAGCTTGCTGCCGGTGTATTTCAGATGCGCATTTTCTGACAGTCACGGATGACTGCCTGCCCGGGAGCCTTTCCAGCCCTCTTCTCCATTTTCTGCTTCCCCGCTATGGACAGTGTAAAACCCCAAAATTCACTTTCCCAGTCTCCCAGCAGCTAAGGGTGACCTGTCTTTGCCCAATGAGAACCAAGGGGACATCTGCTGCAAGGATCTAAGAACGTTTTTTCCCTGCTTGACAAAAGGAGAGAAGTCAAAAAACAGACTCATCACATTGGCCCTGCACCTCATTCCCAGCTTTTGACCCCTGTCATGTGGGTGAATGATTCCAGGAGCTATGGCAGCCATCTTGCAACCATGAGGTAGGTGACCAGCCTAAGGATCAAAAACCCTCTAATAATGGTTTGTTCTCAGTTACATCGCGGAGGGGGGGTTGCTGGACCTACCCTGGAGGTACCCTGGAATCTAACTCCCAAAATAAATTTCTTTACAGTTTCAGTTAGTGGTTCTCAAAGTTTGTGACTAAGTTAGCATGTTAGAATCACCTGGGAAGCTTTTAAGTTTCCTGATGCCCAAGCCACAGCCCCTACCAGTGAAATCAGCATTTCTGGGAGGCCTGCAGAAGGTAGGGTGGTACTCAGGCATCAGTACTTCAAAAAATCTGGTGATTCCAAGGTGTAGCAAATTTGAGAACCAGCAGCAGAAGCCAGTGTTTATGTGCTTATGAACCACCCGGGAACTCATTAAAGTAAGGCTGATTCGGCAGGTCTGAGCTTCTGTATTTTTAGCAAGCTCCCAGGTGATGTGGCTGCTGCTGGTTCAGGAACCCACTTTGAGCATCGATCATCACTGTTACGTTGGCCGAAGGCATCCTAACCAGTACATCCTTTTTCTAGACGCAAAAGTCCATCCTCATTACTTGGCTGGTGTGGGTGGAGGAAGCCCTCTGGGAATGGCGAGACAGCAGGAAGGGCCTCTCCCTGCCAGAGGTCTATTACCCCTCTGTGTCACCAGGCCCCCAGCCAGAGCTGATGGGTTCTTAAGTGAATGCCTCATCTGGTAGTAAGCAACGCTGGGCTGTGAGGCTGGAGACTGTTTGCGGATGTGCTCTCCTGGGCGCGCTGCCCCGGCCAGGCCCGCTCTTATGACCCACCCAGGCCTATGCAGCCTTGGGCAAAAGGGCTCTAGCTAGAGCTCCCCCTTTACTTGGGGGCCTTCCTCCACCAGCCTCCATCTCGGCTCTGCTCTTGGCTGTAATAAGGGGGTGCCACTTCAGGTAGCTTCTTTCTCTTCGGTTGCTGAAGGTCAGGCTTCCAAACACAGTCAAGGTGAAATTTCAGGCCAGAGAGAACGAGCTTTGGCAGAGGCCCTCCATCCCCTTCACAGTCGTCTGCGTATTTACCCTTCCTTACCTGTTTCCCTCCAATCTCCAGGACGACCTGCCAGCCTCCTGGCTAACAGAGCAGTCCCCTTGGACTTCCGCACGCGGACAGCGCTAAGCAAGGTCGTCGCTGCCCCCCACCTTCTCCTCCCTGCAGGTCCGACTGGCTGGTCTACGGCTCGGTTTCCTTGTTCGCTTGTGTAGCAAACGCCCTCAAGGAGATTGGTCCGCCCTGCTTCTGGGTCTCCTGCCGTCCCATGCATGCCGGTGCTCACTCTTCTGAGGCCTCAGGCCCCACGACCCCGCTGAGGCTCTCTTGTCCGGGTCACCCACAGCCTCCAACGTGCCGGTCTAAACGTTCTCACCTGGGAGCAGCTCTGGGCACAGGTCAGCCTGCCCTTTTCTTGCCGGGTGCCTTCACCAGCACACCTCGCCCGCTTGGCTTCATCGTTCCTCTCTGGCTCCTCTGGCTCGGTCTTCCAGGCTGGTTCAGCCTCCTCTTGCGGACCTCCGGGGTAGAGGCTGGGGGCTCAGGGCTCACTTCCCTGCTCCGCCCCTCTAAGTTTCCCCAGGGATCCCATCTCCCCCACAGCTGTCAGCTGCACCTGCAAGCCATGCCTGACCCCACCCCAGAGCCAGCCCCACGCCAGTACCTCCACGGGGTGCTCAATGGGCACCTCAGGTGTCACGTGTCCCGAGCAGAATTCTCAACTTCCCTCACCAGCACGGTTGACCTGGAAGCTCAAGAGGCAAACCTAGGAACCAGCTGTGCCTCCTCCTTCCTCACACCTGCCTCCGTCCCAGCATCGAATCCTCCCGTCTCAACTTTCCTAAGTGTTGGCAGCTTTCAAACCCCTCACTCCTCGCACCTCCCAAGCCAACCTGTGGCCTCCTGTCAGACACATAGAAAGAGCGGGGCTCTGTGGGCCCCAGAGACACGGCCCCGTCTACCTCTGCACCCCCATTTGCCGCCACACTCTCCTTCCCAACACGGGAGCCATGCTGACCTCCTTGTCACGCCTCAAGTTCCTTCTGGCCGCGAACCTCGGTACCTGGTGCCTGCGGTTCCTTCCCTCCCATCTGTCGGTCCCACTCCTTTCCCTCAGGCCGCTGCTCAGTGTCTTCTCTTCAGAGGCTTCCCCCGCGCAGGAGCAGGAACAGCTCACCTTTCCACCGCGACCACTCTCTCTTCCCTTACCTCACTTCGTCTTTCTCCCTACTCCACAGACTCGATCAGGCTCTGCACGGAGGTGTTTATGGTTTTGTTGTCTGTAAACTCCACAGAGCGGGGCCTTTCTGTGTCATTCACAGCGAACTTGCAGAGCCCAGCACCGTGCCTGGCCCACAGCGAGTGTCGAATGAACGAGTGAGTGTGTGTCGCCTTGGACACTTGACACGGGCTGTGAGGAAGGTGCCCCGGCTTAGACTAACGCACTTAAGAGACCACATGTCTGCCCCAGAGCTGCTTCTGGAGCAGAAGCCAGGGCCTGTTCCTGAGCCTGTGGTCACCTGAGCCACAGCTGTTGCCCCCGGGGTCAGCCTCCCAAGGATCCCTCAGCCAGCCCTGGGGGCCATTCAGATCCTGGTCTTTCATTCCCGGTTCTGGGGCTCCACAGGCCCAGGAACAGTTGGGTCAGATCTGTGGACTAGGAGTAGGAGCTCTGGAGCTCTCCTGGGACTAAAAGCCACCCCCACACCTTCTCTGTCCTACGTCCAGCTTTCCCTGGGGTTTGGTGTGAGTCCTGCATGGGTCCTTTTAGCCAGGCTGGGAGGTTAGAGAAGCCGACCTTGGAGGCTGCCCTGGGGTGAGCTGATTAGCCCCAGGAGTGCGAGAGGAAGTAAATGGCTGGCTGGCTGGATGGATGAGTAAATAAGTAAGTGAAAGCTCCTCTTGCCTCCCTGTTTACCACCCTTGAAATTCTACCCTTAGAAATTCGTTCTTTTGGGGCACCTGGGTGGCTCAATCAGCTAAGCGTCTGCTCAGCTCGTGGTCCCAGGGTCCTGGGATCAAGCCCTGCATGGGGGGGCTCCCTGCTCAGCAGAGTCTGCTTCTCCCTCTCCTTCCTGTTCGTGCTCTCTCTAGCTCTCTCTAGTGTGCACTCTCTCACAAATAAATAAAATCTTAAAAAATAAAGAAATTCATTCTTTTTTTTTTTTAAGTAGGCGCCACGCCCAGCATGGGACCCAACAGGGGGCTTGAACTCACAACCCTGAAATCAAGATCTGAGCTGAGATCAGGAGCTGGACACTCAACCAACTGAGCCAGTCAGGAATTCCAGAAATTTATTCTTCAGGAATGAGAGGAATGGAGCTCCACCTTCTGCAAGAAGTCCTCCAGCCCCTACCCTCCCAGCCCTGCCAGGCCCTCCCTCCACAGAGGTGCCTCCTTGTCCCTCGGTGCCTCACCTCCTCCACCTCTTCACCACGCCAGGTACACCTGGGGGCCGGGCCTGCTTCTTCCTTACCCTGGTGCCCTCCAGAAGTTCCTACACCTTACTATGCAAATAAAATCGTAAGAAAAGAAGAAAAAAAAAATCCCCTGGGATGGGTCAAGGGCGCAGATTTGTCTGGTTTGGGGCCTGTGCCTGGAAGCCGTATTGTAAGCTAACAGTCCTGTCTTCTAACACAAAGACCCTCAGGGGACCCGGCAGGGACTGTGTGAGAGGCTGCCTGGGCCTCTGCCCTGAGACCTTGCTTTGTCTCGTCTGGGGCGCCCTGGGCCTCAGGACTTGAACGCCCTCTGCCTCCCACCTACTGCGCCCCCCACGGACTCTCCTGCGCGGCTGGGCCCGAGAACCACTGACTTTCCGGGCTGGCTAATAGGCGTTGACTGGAACGAAGGCCCTGGGTACATGGGCATCTCTCTGGACGGGCTGAGTCACCGAGCTGCGCTGCCAGCCGTGAACAATTCAGCCTGGCGAGCGTTTCCGAGGAAGCCTGGTGCCAGGCCCTTGTTGGTTGCTGGGGAAATGCAAAGAGACATGGTCCCTCTCAGAGTTTCCATTCATCATGACAGTCAGAGCTCGGGAAGTGGCTCGACAGCCACGCTGGGCTCTGGTGATGGAGTACAGGGTAAGGGGCGGAAACGGCTGTGGGCGAGGGGCACTGAGCAGTGCCAGGCTGGCTCCGTCTGCTCCCCCCGCCCCCAAACCTGCCGGGAGGGCCTGTAATGGGAAGGCAAGCAGGGTCCACAGAGTGGAAGGTCTGGCCCTGAACCAGGTGTGTCTTGACTGCTGTTCTGTCCCTGTCCAGATGCTATGTGGAGAGCCCAGGGAGCCAGCCTCCGACATGTGACCCTGAGGGTTGGAGGGGTCTTGGTTGCTTGCTGCGGTTAGGATCCCTCCATCTGCCGGGAGGTCAGAAGGAGCCCCAACCCCCTCAACTCCTCTGTGTCCACGTGTCCCTGAGCACGCAATGTCCTGGCTCACTCTGCCTGCTCTACAAGCCTGGGTACTCTGGCCTTACCCCCCCCACCACCACCACCACACTGTGAGACCCATTAGGGGTAGGGGACAGGGTTCCCCCTTCCCCACCTTCATTGCCGACCTCACCTCTCCAGTGCAGAGCAGACACCCAGCCAGTTGGACACTGGGGGCTGTCGGTGGCATGAGACTTCTGGGGGGGCCCAGGGGCTGCAAAGTTGGAGGTGGCCTTGGATTGGAGAGGCAGCGTAGAGAAGCCAGGGATCAACAGCCCAACCCAGCCTCGCTGAGTGACCTTGGACTTAATGGGTCTATGCCCCAGTGTCCTCAGTTACACACTGGAGAAATTCACTGTGGTACCTACCTCCCAGCATTGCTGTGAGCAATGGTGCTGGGGGAGAGAGCGTGCCCGGCACCTGTAAGCTCAATATATTACGATCACAGTACTGTCCTGTCACTGTTACTGACATCCTGTTACCATTAGTGGTGCCTAGTTCCCAGTTTGGCTCTGGGCCAGCCCCAGTTACAGACATTGGACTTTGAGCCTGGGCTGGTGTCCTGGGCTTCTCTGGCCTTTTTCTTAATCCTGGGGTTGGGCAGGCCACATAACGTTTACAGCCAATGACCTCGGTGGGCTTGGTATCCACAAAGCCAGTGGCTGCATGTTAGAACCCCACGGGGAGGGGCGCCTGGGTGGCACAGCGGTGAAGCGTCTGCCTTCGGCTCAGGGAGTGATCCCGGCGTTATGGGATCGAGCCCCACATCGAGCCCCACATCGGGCTCCTCCGCTATGAGCCTGCTTCTTCCTCTCCCACTCCCTCTGCTTGTGTTCCCTCTCTCACTGGCTGTCTCTATCTCTGTCAAATAAATAAATAAAATCTTAAAAAAAAAAAAAAAAAAAAGAACCCCACGGGGAACTTTTAAAAATCTGATGGTCCATTAAATAAAAGTTTGTAGTGGTAGGACCCAGGCATCAATATTTTTTTAAAGCTCCCCAGGAGATTCCGACCAGCAGTCAATACTGAGACCCAGTGCTCGCTCGCTGTTATTCCTCATGCACAGGACGGGCAGTCTCCAGGGGCTGGAGGCTGGTTTGGGGTCAGACAGGTGGCTCTTGACCTACTAGCCACATGACCTTGGGCAAGTTCCTTAAGACTTCTCTGACTCAACTTCCTCATTTATAAAATGGGGGGGGGGCGGTATCAACCTCACAGGTGGGTTTTGAGGAATAGCTTCAAGTATTTTAAATAGGGTGCCTGATGCATAATAGGATTTTAATAGGCATTATTATTTATAGTCCGTAGCTCAAAGTTGCCCTCATTGGTTGAGTGCACCTTCCAACACGCCCAAGAAGATATCGCCCCCCCCCCCACGTACATTTTAAATTCTTCCTCCTGAGGCGGCATGAAGCCAATCGTACACCTTGTCAGTCCCACTCTTGCCTCACACCATTGCCAACTATTTTCTTGGGATTATTGTAATGCTCATAAGGTTACTCCTGGGTCCCATCTTAGAAGGTTCTTTGTGTCCTCCTTAGGTCTGATCTGTAAGGCATTGCTATTACTAGGGGGTCCCCCTGGGACCGGACTTTCTCATTTGGAGTCTTCAAATCCCTGGGTTAGGAATGGGGAGAGGGTCCCCCATGCATTCACCCAGGAGATGCTGCCCAGCCTGACTGAAATGCTGTTTCCTTGCTTTGGGCTAAAATTATCTTACCTCACTCACACTGATTGGAAGCCCTGGCAGTTAAATGCCTGTGATTAATTAAGATGCAAAAATAGATCAATGATTACTTATTACGTGCATTTTTCCTCCACAAACCTCTCAAAAATGAAGATTTCTCGAGAAAAATCCTGGCCATAGGAGGGAATCACTGGTAATGGCATGGCCAAGGACCCCTAGACAGGACAGGATAAATCAGAATGTGGTGGTGGGACAAGTTTCACCAATTCACATCCGGGCGTTGGGGCTCAGGTTAAAACTGAGAGCTGTTCTGGCGGGAAGGCCTGATTTTTGTCCTCTGAGGAAGGATCAGGGGGCCAGACCCACAGAACCTGTCTGCCCCGCTAGGCCAGAACTAATGTCTGAGCTGAGGGGTGGGAGCTGAATTATAGGGAAACCATCACAGGTAGAGCCTCTGCCTTAATAGACATGGTGATTATAATAGATGCCATCTCTGTGCTCCCACCATATACCAAGCATCTGACCTACCTTCTCTTGCTAAGTTCTACCAACAGCCCTATGAATTAGATACTAATGTCCCCAGAGAGAGCTTCTCCATTCACTCATTCAAAAATATTTATTGAGCTCTCACCGTATGCTGAGCCCTTTTTGGGAGCAAAAGCCAACAGAGTCCCTGCCTCATGGAGTTTACAGTCTAGGGGGGGAGACTAATATTACTTGGACAACACGCAGATCAATGTATCAGAATCCTTTTGGCAACATGTCGGATTGAGCAATTTCAGGTTGCCTTTCCCTTGCTACCATATGCTGCACAGAGCATGAGCCAACGCTTGAAAATACACAGCCGAGCTCAACAGAAAGAAAAGAAAATCCCCAGATTCCAGAGACAGTGCACAAACTCTAATCCACAGTAAGGAATGGGAGCTCAGGCTATGATTCATTGGGTTTTGACTAGACAAAGGCTCTAAGGCCTGGAGCCTGGAATTCTAAGGCCCTTTCAAGGACGGGAGGCAGCCCCAGGCTGTCTGAGGCAGAAGAGCTGGGACTCATCCCTCTGAACTTATCCTTTTAAGGCTTGGAGCCTTAAAAAGAGCCCTGGTCAGGGAAAAAGGAGGCTGGGAAAATTCTACCAACCTGGCCTGCCGAAGGGTCAGCAACGCCGTCTCACCATCCTGGGCTGGGGTGGGAGGAAAGTTCTTGTGCAAGACGGAAGGTCTGGGCCTGACCCACACGGAAGAGAGAGGTGGACTGCTCCCACTGCATCCCGACCTTGGCGTGCCGCTGGTCTCAGGACTCTTGTACCAAAAAGCTAACATAAAAATTAGTTCAGAACTTAACGCCCTGACCGAAGCGAACCCCAAAGTACTCTGTAAGAACATTTCACAGTGTGGGGCTCACAAACATCCCAGAGCAAAAACAAGTCCCAATGAAGACGAGTTCCCAACCAAATTACAGACCACACCGGGAAAGAAAGTATCAATAAGAGACAATCAGTAAATACAAAAACCAAACAAGACAAAAAATGAGGAATTCACCCTCTCAGAAATAGAATAGAAAAATCTAAAAACAAAATAAACATTTTAAATGATTATAAAGATTTTTTTAAAGAGAAGGGACGCTTGGCTGGCTCAGTGGCTGGAGCTTGCAAGGCCTGATCTCGGGTTTGTGGGTTCAAGTCTCGCCTTGGACACAGACATTACTTAAAAATAACATCTTAAAAAATTAGAAAGAAAAGAAATAATAATAGAGAACAGGATGACATGAAAAAAATTGACAAAAACCAAGCCAAACAGAAGTTCTAGAAATGAAAAGAAATAGTTTTAATAAATTATTGATTAAAATTAATAGGTTGAACAGCAGAATAAGACATTCAGTAAGTTGGGTTATATCTCTGGAAAAACTCACTCTGCTGGTACACAGTGAGAAAATGCAGAGAAGAAAAACATAGGAACAACCATGGCTAAGAGATAGAGAGAGATGACAAGATCTAGCATAGTGAGGCCAGCACATCCAGGAGAATGAAGAGCGAATGGGAAAGGGGCAATATTTGAAGACAAAATGGCTGGGAATTGATCAAACGTGAAGAAAAACCTCAATCTTCAAAAAATAACTACCTAGAGACCTGAGAAAATAAACAACCCAAATGCACACCTTGGGCACAGGGTGGAAAATCTGGAGAACAGCAAAGCCAAGCAGATAGTTATCAGATGGTGTGGCAGTTCTGTGAAGGAGAGGCACCCGTTCGAGAACAGCACGTAAGTGCGGAGCGCAGAGGGAAGGGTGTGCTGACCTTCCCCAGAGGTCAAGGAAAATACGATGAGTAATTTTACACGCCAACTTGACGAGGCTGTGGTACCCGGCTCTTTGGTCAAATGCTAGCCTAGATTTGCTAGGAAGGTATTTTTTAGATGTGATTAGCATTTACAATCAGTGGATTTTAAGTAGAGCAGACAGCCCCCCACGGGGTGGGTGGGTCTCATCCAATCAGTTGAAGGCCTTAAGAGCAACGTTGAGGTCTCAGAAGAAGGGACTCTGCCTCAAGACGGCAACACAGAAACCCAGCCTGCTGTCCCCGTGGAATCTGGACTCAGGACTGCAGCGTGAATTCTTACCTGAATTTCCACAGTAAAAATCTCTGGTTTGATATGTTTGTCATTTCTCTCCATTTCATATGAACATAAATCCCTAGCTATTAACCCCCTAGAGCCATTCTGTGTTCACTAAAGTTTGAGAACCACTAAGCAAGAGTATGGCAGGGGCCTATGCAGAAGTCTGGGGCCTTCCAAATAATCATCCACCCTGAGCCGGCCATGATCCTGTTTGCTGCGGGATTTACTCCACTCTCCTCAGTGTGAAGCCCGCAGAGCTCATGGATATGTTTGTTGCTCGGGGGTCTGAAGGAGACAGTGGGGGACTGAGTTCTAGAGCCAGTCTGAGTGGCCTGTGTACAGAACCTATCTGTCCCGGAGCTGGTGACACATGACACAGGCCCCAGGCCCTCGGGGTACCAACCTGGCACCTCTACAGCCTAGGACTGGGGCTGGCTTTCTGAGAGAATCTCTCTCAGAGGAGCTCCTGGGGTGCAGGCAGAGATCCAGATTTTACTAGCTTTAGTTTCTAGCATTGTGCTCCCTAGCACTAAAGGGCTCAGTCCATAATGCAAGGGAGTGGAGGACGGAGAAAGGGGAAGACAGAGGAACTGCCTCATCTTCCACCTCTGAGAAGAGTGAAAGTACAGAAATCCTTTGGCACAGGCTGATGTGCAGCCAGAACATGCCAGAATTACTTAAGTACCGACGTGCTTCCATTCTGCTTGGTAATTAGTCCCAGACCCGAGCTTTCCCTCCACCTTAAGTGTCTCCAGTGCTCTGGCTGCCCCTGCCCTTCCCTGGAGACCCTCACCCTCAACCAGGACCCCAGCCCCTCAGGCTGAAGTTAGCTCTGTTGGGTCCCGGCCCTGACGTGCCAGCAGCTGCGTGGAATGTCACCCCAGACAGAAAGCGCATGGGCTTTCCGTACCTGGCTGGGAACGTGCAGAAGAATCATTACCCAAGACCACAGGGGCTGACCCACGTGATAACAGCCACAGTGAAATCAGGTGACACTTGGCATTCTTGCCTGGGTTCTCATGTCCAGGGAGTGGCTGCACAGGGCTTTTGGGGGCGCCGTGCTGCCTGCGCCGTAGTGGAAAAATCCTTGACCCTAGAGTGTGAAGACTTGGGTCCTGCTCTGGTTCTGAATCTCCTGGCTGTGTGCCCTTAGGCAATTTACCTAACCTCTCTGAACTCCTGAAAAATATGCCTTGCACAAGGTTGCCAGGGGGACGAACATATTGAAACCTTGGGAGCTCAGTCCCTTGTCTCAAGGTCCTGTGCTAAATCCAGACCTATAAATATAGCAACAGAGGATCTGCCCCCGCCTGCTGGCTCCTGCTGTTCCCAGAAGTACTCTCAGTCCCTGGTGATGGTTACCAGGATGCTGGCTGTAACCAGGTGCTCTCTTGGCCGAGGACAGGCTTCCCTCCTCCTCGGAGGGCCTGGGGATAACAAGCAGGGAAGTGACTGGAGGGGCTGCTGGCCACATGCCTTTTCTCTGCCCTGCGTGGTTCCTGGTGAGTGGGGCTCATTGCTGGGGGGCAGGGGGAGGCGGTAACCCCCCGGGACCAGGACTCGTCATTATGTGGATTGTCTAGTCTTCCTCCAGCCCATCCCGCCTCACACTCACAGTTGCTGCACCTCCAGGCCTCTCAGGAACACAGCCTCATGGTCAAATACACACTTGCATATTTCTGCACACTCACAGTACACCCCCACACACCTACACTCCCCTACCACACCCTCACACTTACACACACATACACACTCACACACACCCTCAGATGCACACACACATGCTCACACACCCTTAAACCCATATTCCCAAGAACATGTAAAAAATACAGTACCTGAAATAATTTTAGGTTATTCACACATTTTCAAAAATCTTTAATAGTTAATGATTTATTTTAATATGTAATAGAGAAAAATGACAAACCTATCAACTAGGGACTTCACAGCAAGGATGGTTTATGACACAGCGGAAGAAGGGAGGGCAAGATTGAAGTGAAAGGGAGTGAGCTGCTTTAAAGGAAAATGTTGAGTAAATCGTGGCAAAGGTGGAAGAATGATCTCGAAGGCCCTCGGTTTGGGGAAACGCGGTAGCAGTGGGAGTGGAGGGCTGGGGGCTCTGCACGGGGCGTGTGGGGAGTGTTAACACCTCAAGATGCAGAGGAGGCAGGCCAGCCATGGAAGGAGACTCAAGGACTCTTCTAGAAAGAAAGGGACATTTGTCAATTTTTTTTTCTTTCAGGGTTATTGCTTTCTGTGCCCCATCTAAAAAATAACTTGCCTCCTCCAAGCTTGTGGAGATGGTCTCCTATGTCTTCTTCCCGAAGCTTTAGAGTTTGGGCTCTTATGTTTGGGTTTGTGATACATTTTGAACGAACTTTGCTGTATGGTAGGAGATAGGGGTCAAGGTTCACTTTTTCCTATATGAGTAGCTTATTGTTGCAGCATGCTTTGTTGATATAACTTTCTTTTACCCGCTGAATTGCCTTGCTGTCCTTTGCAAAACCAATAAACTGTATTTCACGTGGATCTGCTTCCGGACTCCCCTGTCCCACTGATGTGTTTGTGTGGTTTTTGCCCATACCGCACTGTCTCCATCGTCACAGTCTTACCATGTCTTCAAACCAGGTGGTGTGGAGTTCTACAACTTTTCTTCTTACTGTTCAAGATTATTTTGGCTATTATTCGTCCTTTGCATCTCTTTTTTTTTTTAAGATTTTATTTATTTATTTGAGAGAGAGAGTGAGAACGAGCGTGAGCATGAGCAGGGGGAGAGGCAGAGGCAGAGGCAGAGGGAGAAGCAGACTCCCCTTGAGCCGGCTCGATCCCGGGACCCAGAGATTATGACCTGAGCTGAAGGCAGCCGCTTGACTGACTGAGCCCCCCAGGTGCCCCAGTCCTTTGCATTTCTGTATAAATTTTAGAATCAGCTGTCCTGATGGGACTCGCTTAGGATTGCATTGAATCCATTGCATTGAATTTGAGGAACGCTGATGTCTTCACAATACTGATTCTTTCAATCCATGAACAGGACATATCACTCTCCTTGTTTTGTTCTTTAGTTTCTCTCAGGAATGTGCTCTCATTTCCAGTGTACGGGGCATACACATCTTCCATTTAAATTATTCCCAGGTATTTTCTGTTATTGTATATAATTCTATTCATATATGATATATATAATTATATGCATATATATTAGATTGTAGGCATTTTTTTAAAGTAATCTCTGTGCCCAACGTAAGGCTCGAACTTGGGACCCTGAAATCAAAAGTCACATGCTCCGGGTGCCTGGGTGGCTCAGCTGGTTGATCGTCTGCTTTTGGCTCAGGTCATGATCTCTGGGACCTGGGATCGAGCCCTGCATTGGGCTCCCTGCTCAGCAGGGAGTCTGCTTCTGTTTCCCTCTGCTCTTCTCTCCTGCCTCTCTCTCTCTCTCAAATAAATAGGTAAAATCTTTAAAAACATTTTTTTAAATAAAGCCCCAAATATTAAAAAAAAAAAAAAAAAGAGTTGCACGCTCTACCGACTGAGCCAGCCAGACCCGCAGCTTGTATGCATTTTTAAAATGACGTAAATGGCATCGTGTTGTGGATCTCATTCTGTTCCTTACTTTTTACTCTCAGTCCTGTATTTTCGGATCCGTCCATGCTGCTCTGTGCACATCTAGTTCACTATTCACAGCCAGAGCATTACGCTTCTGATTGACGTTCTGCATTTGCCCCTCCAGCTTTGCTCTCCACCTGTCTCCTTCCTGCTCCGTGCCCTGCGTTCCCTTGCCCTCCGAATTCCCACTGGCTTGGCCAGTAGGGGCACAGTCAGGAGATCAGAGGGCAGGAAGAGAGAAGAGAGATGTGGGGTATTTGCCTCCCTCCTTGCTAGTCCAGTCCGTCCTTAGCTGGTTCCTCTAAGGCCCCAGCTTCCGGCAGGGGGCCCACCCTTAAAGCTACAGCTCTGGTTGATTTAGGTTGTTCTCTCTGCTCGTCCCTCTTGTGAGATCTCGGGGCTCTGCCATTCCTTATTGGTTTCCTTGAGCCATGCCCACATCTTGTAACCAGTCTTTTTCTTAAACTATCCTCATTGACCCCTTTCGAGCCTGCATCTGGTTCCTGCGGGGACCCAACTGATACAATGATCCATGGTGGGCATCGACCACACTTCACCTCTTCACCCCTTTGAGATGGACCTCAGATGCCTCTGGTTCTCCACCCGTAAACACTGCTACACTGAACGGTTTCCTGCAGCCTTCTACCAACTTAGGCACCAGTTCGAGAATCCAGTTAGGATACTTGCCGGGAGCATGTCCGAGGGAGCCTTGGCCTCATTCGACTAGGCTCTGCCTGGTAATGCTTCGGAACAGCAGCTGACCTGCTCACCGGAAGTTCATGGGAGTTCCTGTTTACCCACCTCCGTACCAAAGCTGGGCATCCCCTCGCTCTCCCATATTGCAAGTTGATGAGGTATAAAAGGAGAGCTCATTGTTCTTCTCATTTGCATTTCTCTGGTTACTCATGGGTTTGTACATCTCTTCAGATGGTTGCTAGCCCTTGGATTTCCTCTTTTGCAAATTCCCGGTTTATACTCCTTTATCCCGCTTCTTGGGAACTATTTAAAATGTAAAGCACCGTGCAGGCGTCGGTGGGCAACCTTGGCCTTTGGGCAGACTGTTTATAATCTTCACATGAGGCAAAAGTTTTCCTCACCTTTCCTCCACCCTTTACTCCCAGTGGACCCCTCTCCCCCTCCTTGCTGCCTAACCCTCTCCCCTACTCCTCAGCATTGCGCTTATCAGCACAGTGACAAGCTGAAAAGTCACTCCGTCGCAGACACTCCGCATGGGAAATTGGCATACAGACCTTGACTCACTAATTTATTCATTTAAATAAACTGGACACTAGGCCAACCTCTGGGTTACAGATGCACGCCCTTGAGGAGCTCATAGCTAAGTACAATCCCGTGAACTCATACTACGCAGGCAGGCTGGGCTAGATACGGTGGGGACAGGGAGGTCATTGTGAGCTAAAATATGTGAAATCATTCTGAATACGAAATGGAATCACTTGCATTTATTAAGCACTTGGAATGTGCCAGGCACCATGCCAACGGCTTTACACACATTACTTTGTCTAATCCTTGCAACAACCCTAGAGCAGTGCTTCTCGAAGCGTAGTCTGCTGGCCTCTGGGGATCCCCAAGACCCTTGCAGGGGGTCCCTCAAGGTTAGAACTATTTGCATAATGCCACTGAGATGTTATTTGCCTGCTTCACTGTGTGGACATTTGCAGCGATGGTACAGAAGCAGCGGTGGGCCAAGACGCTGACGTGTTAGCAGGAATCAAGGCAGTGGCACCAAACTCGACCAAGGGCCATGGCTTTCTTCGCCACCACCCATTTGCGGATTCCAGTTTCACGGAGGAATGTCCCTGACAAGGCAGTAAGAATTATTATCTTATTCAGTCTCCCTGAGTGTCTGTCTTTTGACTATTCTGTGTGACAAAATGGGAAATACACAGAAAGCTCTGCGATTGCCTTCCAAAGTAGAGAGGTTGTCTCAAGGAAAAGGACTTGTATTATTGAGTTGTGACCTAAATTAGCCACCTTTCCCATGGAGCATCATTTTGACTTGAAAGAGAGCCTGGCAGACCACCATGGTATTGTATTTGGCTATGTGGCAGACATTGTCTCAAAAATAAACAAAACGAGCCTGCCACTTCAAAGAGAACAACAGTAAGATAGACTTTCGGAAAACTTGGATCTGCCACTGTGAACTTGACAACTTCCCGATGCTGAAAGACTTTCCTGAGGCAATTGGTGGTATTAGCCATGTGATTTTTTAAATGTTGATAACAAATATATCAACTTTTAGAAGATTTGCATATTTAATAAAATACTACTTTCCAAATGACAAATGCACGGAACTGCAAGATTGTGCATGGGTAAAAGATCTCCTTAAAGTACGAGATAGACCCATGGCTTTCAATGGGACAGAATATGAAATGATTTTTTTTTTTTTAAAGATTTTATTTATTTATTTGACAGAGAGAGAGACAGCCAGCGAGAGAGGGAACACAAGCAGGGGGAGTGGGAGAGGAAGAAGCAGGCTCACAGTGGAGGAGCCTGATGTGGGGCTCGATCCCATAATGCCGGGATCACGCCCTGAGCTGAAGGCAGACACTTAACCGCTGTGCCACCCAGGCGCCCCTGAAATGATTTTTTTTTAAGATTTTATTTATTTATTTGACAGAGGGAGACAGCCAGCAAGAGAGGGAACACAAGCAAGGGGAGTGGGAGAGGAAGAAGCAGGCTCCCAGCGGAAGAGCTGGACGTGCGGCTCGATCCCAGAATGCCAGGATCACGCCCTGAGCCGAAGGCAGACGCCTAACGACTGAGCCACCCAGGCGCCCCTGAAACGATTTTTGAATCGTTTCAGGTTTCACACTGTAGTTGAACTTTAAGAAATCCCCACTTGCTGAGTGTTGCTATAATGTCAAAGAAGAATACCCACAGTCATTGGGAAAGGCCACTGTACCACTCCTGCCTTTCCCAGCGCGTATCTGCGCGAGGTTGGCTTGTCTTCATAGTCCTCAACCGAAGTACGGATCTCGGCAGACTGACTATTGAAAACAATGAGAATCCAGCTCTCTTCCATTAAAAAGATTTGCAAAAATGTAAAAGAACATCATTCTTCTCATAAATATTTTTGTTTTGGGAAGCACAAATAACTTTTAAAATTAAA
The DNA here is from genome assembly GCF_023065955.2 of Ursus arctos. Classification (NCBI taxonomy): domain Eukaryota; kingdom Metazoa; phylum Chordata; class Mammalia; order Carnivora; family Ursidae; genus Ursus; species Ursus arctos. The sequence continues at coordinate 31,130,202 of NW_026622930.1, read as the reverse complement.
AATAACGTTAACATGCAATGGGTTGGCTATTGTTATTTTTAAAGGAATAAATAAATATGTTTTAATTTCTCAGTTTTCATTGTTAATATGATACAGATGGATACATAAAAATATAGAGTAAATTTCCAGATAAATAAATATTCCGCTATCACCTGCATAAATCAAAGTTCTTTGTGGGTCCTGAGACCACGACATCTGAGAACTGCTGCCTTAGAGGTAGTTACTAACCAAAAATCTACGGATGAGGGGACTGAGGGTGAGAGGTCACACAGCCCACGGGAAGTGACACCAGAATCCAAGCTTTGCTGACCCACCACACACGGCTGCCTTACAATGTCAGCGAACAAGGGAAATGCCTCTCACAGCAGAGAAAGATCTGGAAGGAGATTCTACGAGTCCCAAAGAGACAGCAAGCACATCTGAATTGGGGTGAGGGGGCTGCATAAGGATCTAGGGAAAGCCTCTCAGGACGGTGACACCTGAGCTGGGATTTGAAAGACAGGTAGGATTTGGACAATTCAAGAATTCTGAGAGGTTCCATGGGTCAGTTTGTTTTATCTCAACAAAGTCCAGACTTGGGATCAACGAGGACAATCTGATGGACGCCGGCTATTGAAAGGTGTGACCTGCTCCAGCCAGTCTGAGTTCAAGGGTCACTGGTTCCTTCCATTTGTATAGTCTCTGCCACTCCCTGATGAAGGAATTCTGCCCATTTCATTTCATTTGATCTCCATAAAAGCTTTGGGTGGGAGGCTGGCAAGTGTCACTGTTCCCATTTTACAGAAAAGGAAACGGAGGCTCCAGAAGGTGGAGTAAGGAAGTGATCATTGTAGTTAGTTAACTCCAATGTGGAGACTGATGGCTTAGGAGACGGGCGGAGGAAAATTATGGTTACCATATAGGCTTTTGTGCCTTTTGAGTTTTATGCTGTGCATGGACTAACGATTCAAGCCAACACATGAAATGGCTTTTATAAATGAGGTCACATAACTTTCCCAAGGTCACAGAGCTAATAAGTGGTGGAACCAGGATTCCAGCTCCAAATGTTGGGTTCCAGACCCACATCTTCACCATAATGCTTTCTGCCTAGAATATGCTATTTTCCAGCTTTAAAAACTATGAAACATGGACATAAATGGAAAACATTTTTATCATTAGTAGTAATAGCCCTGGTTAGAGGACTTTGTGAGAGGCTGAGACTCGGGCCTGTCAGGAGCTGCTTTTGTCTAACCAATAATGGGAAGTCAGGTCAGTTAAACGGGGAGGGGACACCATCCTTGGACACCAGAGAAGGACAGCTCCTCTTCAGCCCTGTCCTGATTAAGCACAGGAAGAACGAGAGCAGGTGAGACACAACTGACCCCCGAGACCTACGGCAGGGGGCTGCAGTCCACCAACTCACTGGCTGGTTCCCAAATCCAGATTCCCTGCTGTCCTATTAACCACCCTCTGGACCTGACTTTTTTTTTTTTTTAGAGAGAGAGAGAGGGAGCATACTTGCTCATGAGCGGTGGGGGGTGGGGGTGGTGTAGAGGGAGAGAATTTTTTTTTTAAGATTTATGTATTTATTTGACAGAGAGAAAGCACACTTCAGCAGGGGGAGGGGCAGAAGGCGAGGGAAAGGGGAAGCAGACTCTGCTGAGTGGGGAGCTTGATCCCACAACCCCGAGATCACGACCTGAGCTGAAACGAAGAATTGGACCCTCACCTGACTGAACCCCCCAGGCACCCCAAGGGAGAGAATCTTAAGCAGGCTCCACACTGAGCGCAGATCCTGATCCAGGGCTCAACGGCACAACCTTGAGATCATGACCTGAGCCGAAATCAAGAGTTCGATGCTTGGGGCGCCTGGGTGGCACAGCGGTTAAGCGTCTGCCTTCGGCTCAGGGCGTGATTCCAGCGTTGTGGGATAGAGCCCCACATCAGGCTCCTCTGCTGGGAGCCTGTTTCTTCCTCTCCCACTCCCCCTGCTTGTGTTCCCTCTCTCGCTGGCTGTCTCTTTCAAATAAATAAAATCTTTAAAAAAAAAAAGAGAGAGAGAGTTCGATGCTTAACTGACTGAGCCACCCAGGCACCCCTATTTTTTTTTAAAGATTTATTTATTTAAGTAATCTCTACACCCAGCGTAGGGCTCAAACTTATAACCCTGAGATCAAGAGTCTCAGGCTGCACCGACTGAGCCAGCCAGATGTCCCTGGATCTGACTTTTATTTTACTTATTTTTTACTTTTTTATTTTTAAGTAATCTCTGCACCCAACGTGGGGCTTAAACTCATAACCCTAAGATCAAGAGTTGCAGACTCCACTGAATGAGCCAACCAGATGCCCCTGGACCCAATTTTTTTTTTTAAAGATTTTATTTATTTATGTGACAGAGAGACAGCCAGTGAGAGAGGGAACACAAGCAGGGGGAGTGGGAGAGGAAGAAGCAGGCTCCCAGCAGAGGAGCCCGATGTGGGGCTCCATCCCAGAACGCCGGGGTCACGCCCTGAGCCAAAGGCAGACGCTTAACGACTGCGCCACCCAGGCGCCCCCTGGACCCGATTATTTTAACTGTGACAGAGTGAATGGGTTTCTGCTCCTGGAAATTCGCCCAGAACTGACGAGGCCCGGCCTTAGGCACCTGCCGGGCCATTCACTTTGCTCTCCTGCTTGATATGCTCCTCCGGCTGGGATTATGGCAACAGCCTACCAGCTGGGCTTCCTATTTCAGACCTTGCCCCTCGGTTTATTCTCCCCGCAGCAGCACACACAGGGGATTCTGCTAAAATGTCAACCAGATCACGTCATTCCTTGGCACAAAACGCTCTAGTGGCTCCGTCTCTCTCAGAGCAAAGGCCAAAACCCTTCCTACAGACTGCGAGACCCTGAGCAATCTGACTTCATCTCTCACCACGCCTCCCGCACCCAACAATAGCCCCAAGGGCCTCCTTACTCCTCAAGCACCTGCGGTACTCCTGCCTCCGGGTCTTTGCACTTGCTGTTCCCTCTGGCTGGAACCCTCTTATTCCAGAGAACTGTGTGACTCCCTCCCTCACCTCCTTAATCTTTACTAAAGCATCATCTTCTCAGTGAGACCTTCTACCTCGGTTGAAAATTGAACCTCCCAACATTCAAAATCTCCTCACTTGCTGTGTTTTTAATGTAGCACAGAGTATCATGGAACATACCATAGACTGTATGTTTACTCTAAGTACTCCTTTACTATCACATAGGCTCTATGAAGCTGGAGAGTTTTGTCTGTTTTGTTCTTTGATGTACCTTAGTTCCCTAGGGGAGTGACTGCTATATAGCGTGTGCTCAACCGGTTATGTTGAATTAATGCATTATCTCATTTAATCTTCACGACAACCAGGACAGGAAGGTCCTGTCACCTCTCATAACCCATGGCTAAGTGGCTATGTACGTGTCGGATAAGCCCAAAGAACTTGGCTTATTGGATCAGAAAACTTTCCCTATTGATCACTTCAGAAAGGGGTGAAGCTATGTCTCAAATGCAAATATGTCACCCGGACAGGTCATCCTCAACATATCATCAGTCATCAACACCTTGGCAAAGATTCACTTATAAACCGTAATTCAACTTATCGGATTTTTTTTTTTTTTACTTCTACCATATGGATAAGCTAAGAGTTGTGGGAATTCCCAAAATGAAGCAAAAACATAGAGCTACTGAAGCAATGGTGGAGATACTATTGATTCATAAAAACACCCAATCAGAAAGGAAGCAGGAAAATGAACAAAGAAAAGTAGAAAACAGGGGTGCCTGGCTGGCTCAGTCAGTAGAGCGTGAAAATCTTGATCTCAGTGTTGTGAGTTCGAGTCCCACACTAGAGTAGAGATTACTTAAAAATAAAATCTTTAAAAAATAATAAAAAGAAGGGGCACCCTGGGTGGTCAGTAGGTTAAGTGTCCAACTCTTGATCTCAGCTCAGGTCTTGGTCTCAGGGTCTTGAGCTCAAGCCTTGCATTGGGCTCCAAGCTGGGCATGGACTCTACTTAAAAAAAGAAAAAAGAAAAAGAAAAGTAGAAGACATGGAGTAAGATGATACATTTAACCCCAAGTGTATTGATATTTACATTAAGTAGTCTAAACATTCCACTTAAAAGGCAGAGATTGTCATTTTATTGAAAAAGAGGAAGAAATCCATTATATTGTTTCTTTAAGTTTACTTATTCATTTTTTTAGGAATCTCTACACACAGTGTGGGGCTCAAACTCACAACCCTGAGATCAAAAGTTGTGTGCTCTTCTAACTGAGCCATCCAGGCACCCCTAGACGTCTACTTTAAATATAAAGATATAGATACATTAAAAGTGAAACAATGGGAAAAGACATACCATACAAACACTAATCAAAAGAAAGCTGGATTGTGAAGATGTTTCATGGGTGTATACATATATCAAAACTGATAACCAAATTGTACGTTCTAAGTATGTGCAATATATTATATGTCAATTAGATCGCAACAAAGCATTAAATTAAAATAAAACTTGGGGCACCTCAGTGGCTCAGTCAATTAAGCATCTGACTCTGATTTTGGCTGAGGTCATGATCTCGGGGTGGTGAGATGGAGCTTAAGATTCTCTCTCTCTCTCTCCCTCTGTCTCTCCCCACCTCCCTCTCCCGATTAAATAAATAAATAAATAAATAAATAAATAAATAAAACTTAAAAAAGAATGAACACTGAAGCATTTTCAAAAAAATAATCTCTACACCCAGCATGGGGCTTGAACTCATGACCCTCCAAGATGAAGAGTTGCATGCTCTACTGACTGAGCGAGCCAACCAGGTGCCCTGAAACAATTATTTTAATATCAGACAGAGTACACTTCAGAATAACAAATATTGCTGGGGATAAAGAGAGACCTTTCAAAATGAAAATGGATCAATTCATCAAGAAGACATAACAATCCTAAATGTATATATATACCTAATAACAGAGCTTGAAAACATACGAAAAGATAAAAGGGAGACATTGGAAAATCCATTTATAGTTCGAGATGTCAATATTTTTCTCAGTAATAGAATAAACAAAAATAAGAATATAGAATAACTTGATCTAATTGATATTCATAATACACCACTTAAAAGCAGCATTATACAAGTTCCTTTATAGTGCACATGAAACAGTTAACAAAACAGACCAGATTCCGGGTCATAAAACAGTCAAAGAAATGTGAAGTGATTGAAGTCAATCAGAGTATATTCTCTGAGCACAAAAGACTTCAACTAAAGACCAATGAGAAAGATTTTGGGAAATTTTTCAAATATTTGGAAATTTAAAGAACACTTCTAAATAAACCTAGGGTCAAAAAAACCCCAAACCACAAAAAATCCAAGGGACATTAGGAAATATTGTGAACTGAACGAAAATATAACATATCAGAATTTGTGGGATACAGTTAATGCAATGCTTAAAATAAAACTCAGTGGGGAGCCTGGCTGACTCAGTTGGTAGAACATGTGACTCTTGATCTCAGAGTCATGAGTTCGAGCCCTATATTGGGTATAGAGCTTATGTTTAAAAAAAGAAAAGATTTGGATATGACAATTATATCTCAATAAAAAAAATCACAAAACTCATAGCATCAAATGCTTACATTAAAAAAATTAAAGGATCTCAAATCAATAAACTAAGTTTCTACCTTAAGAAACTAGAAGAGCAAATTAAATTAGCCCAAGTAAAAAGAAGGAAACAATAATAATGTGGAGATTAATGAAACAGAAAACGAAACAACAGATTAATGAAGCAAACAATAGAGAAAACTGATGAAATCAAAAGCTGGATCTTTGAAAAGATTAATAAAATTCATAAAAATCTAGATAGCTTGATCAAGAAAAAAGAAAGGACACATAAATTATTTCTATAGGAGGGGCACCTGGGTGGTTCAGTTGGTTAAGCATCTGCCTTCCGCTCAGGCCATGAACCCAGAGTGCTGGGATTGAGATCCACATTGTGCTCCTTGCCCAGCAGGGAGCCTGCTTCTCCCTCTCCCTCTGCTGCTCCCCCTGCTTGTACTCTCTCTCTGTCAAATAAATAAATACAATCTTTTTAAAAAAATTATAAATAAATCCTTCCTGTTGAAGTGCAAGACTTATATATTGAAAACCACAAAACAATGTTGAAAAAAATTGAACAAGACCTAAATAAAATTGAAAGATATTCCATGTTCATTGATTGAAAGAGTTATTACGCTAGCAATACTCCTCAAATTGATCTACAGATTCAGTACACCCCCTGTCAAAATTCTACTGGTCTCTTTTGCAGAAATGAACAAGCTGATCCTAAAATTCCTATGGAAATGCAAGGAATCCAGAATAACCAAAATGATTTTGAAAAGGAAGAACAGGGTGTGCCTAGGTGGCTCAATGGGGAGTCTGCTTCCCCTCTGCCCCTCCCCCCACTCACCCCTCTCTTTCTCTCTCTCTCAAATAAATAAATCTGAAAGAAAGAAAGAAAGAAAGAAAGAAAGAAAGAAAGAAAGAAAGAAAGAAAGAAAGAAAGGAAAAGAACAAAGTTGGAAGACAAACACTTTGGGATTCCAGAACTCACTATGAAACTATCATAATTAAAGCAACGTGGTATTGACAAAGGATAGACATGTCTATCAATGGAATAGAACTGACAGTCCACAATTAAACTTATAGCTCTATGATCAGTTGATTTTCTATAAGGTTATCAAAACCATTCAATGGGGGAGAAACAGTCTTTATAACAAGTGGTGCTGAGATAACTGGATATTCACATTCAAAATAATGAAGTTGAATTCCTATGTCACACTATATTAAAAAGTTAGCTCAAACTAGAGCAAAGATTTAAATGTAATAGGTAAAACTATAAAACTCTTAGATATAAATGCTTGTGATCTTAGATTATGTAGTAGTTTCTTTTTTTGTAAGTTTTTTTTTAAGATTTATTTATTTATTTTGAGAGAAAGAGACAGCAAGTGGGAGGAGGGGCAGAGGGAGAGGGAGAGAGAGAATTCCAAGCAGACTCCCTGCTGAGCAGGGAACTTAACCCGACTTGATTCCATGCCCCTGAGATCATGACCTGAGCTGAAATCAAGAGCCACTCAGGTGCCCCAATGTAGTAGTTTCTTAATTATGATACTAAAAGCACAAGCAACCAAAGAGAAAAAATTAGATTATTATGCATCAAAGGACACTATCAAAAATGTGGAATCGCAACCCACAGAATGGGATATTTACAAATCATGTATCTGATAAAGTTCTAGTATCCAGAATACATAAAAAATACTTACAACTCAACAATAAAAAAGACAAACAACCCAATTTAAAAATGGGCAAAGGATTTGAATAGACATTTCTCTAAAGAAGATATAAATATGGCTAATGTCATTAATCATTAAGGAAATGCAACTCCAAATCACAACCACTTCACATGCACCAGTAGGACTATAAAAAAATGGAAAATAACAAGTGTTGGCAAGGACACGGAGAATTCAGACACCTCATATATTGCTGTTGGGAGTATAATATGGCGCAGCCATTTTGAAAAACAGTCTGGCCATTTCTCAAGAAGTTAAACAGAGTTACCATATGAACTACCAATTCCACTCCTACCCAAGAGAATTGAAAATACACATTCACATGAAACTTGTACATGAATGTTCGTAGTGGCACTGTTTGTAATAGCCAAAAAATGGAAACAGCCCAAGCGTCCATCCTGATGAATGGATCAACAAAATGTGGCATATCCATACAATGGCATAGTATCCAGCGGTAAAAATGAATGAAGTACTAATACATGATACATATGGATGCACCTTGAAAATATTATGCTAAGTGAAAGAAACCAGACACAAAAAGCCACGTATTGTATTATTTCATTTCTATAAAATACCCAGAATAGGCTAATACATACAAACAGAAAGTAGAAGTGGTTAAACAGAGGACGGGGGAAAGAGGGAATTGGGAGGTATGAGGTTTCTTTCTAGGAAAATAAAGAAAGTTCTAGAATTAGATAATGGTGATGGTTGCACAATGTTGTGAATGTAGTAAAAACCACTGAATTATGTACTTTAAACTGGTAAAAATGGTGAATTTTATATGACATGGAATTCATCTCATTATAAAAATTGTTTGAAAGTAAACTGATTTTAAACAAAATCTTCCCACAGAGAAAACTCCTGGTCCAGATGGCTTCAATAGCAAATTCTACCTAACATTTGAGGAAGAAATAAGATCAGTTCTACACAAGCTCCTTGAGACAATGGAAGAAAAAATGGCCACTTCCCAGTTCATATCTTAAGGCCAGTGCTACCCTGATATCCAAATCAAATGAAAGATTTAATTAGAAGATTATAAGAAAAGAAATGAATCCCTAAAGAACATAGACCCTTAACAAAATTTTAGCAAATCAAATCTAACAATAGATAGGAAGGGAAATGAGGCATGCCCAAATCAGGTTTATCCCAGGAATAAAATGTTTGTTTACTATTAGAAAATTAATCAATGTAATTCCCCATTCTAGCACAATTAAAAAAAAATACATCATCATCTCATCAGAGTCAAAAAAATTTGACAAAATTCAAAAGCCATTCAGTAAACAAGAAAAAGAAGGGAATTTTCTTAACTTGATAAGGCCATTTTTTTTTTTTCGGTGAGCCTGAGTCCAACACAGGGCTTCAATTCACAGCCCTGAGATTAAGACATGAGCTGAGAATAAGGGTCAGATGCTTAACCACCTGAGCCACCCAGGTGCCCTGATAAGGACATCTTTTAAAAACCCTGGGATGCCTGGGTGGCTTAGTCGGTTAAGTGTCTGTCTTCAGCCCAGGTAGTCATCCCAGGGTCCTGGAATTGAGTCCCACATTGGGCTCCTTGCTCAGATAGGAGCCTGTTTCTCCCTCTGCCTGCCGCTTCCCCCTGCTTGTGCTCTCTTTTTCTCTCTGACAAATAAATAAAATATTAAAAAAACCCAAAAAAACCCTTTAGCTAGGGGTGCCTGGATGGCTCAATCAGTTAAGCATCTGACTTTCGGTTTCGGCTCAGGTCATGATCTCATGGTCATGACCTCATGGCTGTGAGATCGAGCCCCAGTACCTCCAGTACAATGTAGAAAAGAAGTGGTGAAGCAGACATTTTTGCCCTTTACCCAGTCTTTGGAGAAGAGCATTCAGTCTTTCACCATTAAGTATTATGTTAGTTGAAGATTTTCTTTTTTTCTTTTCTTTTTTTTTTTTTTTTGGTGAAGATTTTATTTATTTATTTGACACAACCTGAGCCGAAGGCAGACACTTAACCGACTGACCTACCCAGGCACCCTTACTATGGGTCATGGGGTCGAGCCCCGTGTTAAACCCTGCATAGGGCTCCACCCTCAGCGGGGTGTCCACTGGAAGAGTCTCTTGCTCTGCCCCTCCCCCCACTTGCTCTCTCTCTCTCTCTCTCTCTCAGATAAATAAATCTTCAAAAAAACAAAAAGAGGGTGCCTGCCTGGGGGAGTAAGTATCTATTGTCTGGGTAGAATGGTGCATGGAAAGTCACTTGTCACTTCCCTGGGATGGCAAGGACACCGGCACCCCAGCTGGGGACCCAGGAGCCTCCCTGATATCTACTGGAACACAGGTTGTGTCACAACATAGTATTTTATATATTCATTCACTTATTTGTCATCTGCCTGTGTCATGATCTCTGTGGGGACAGGGACAAGCAAGCAAGTGACCCTAGTTTCCATGTTATGAGCAATCTGGCAAGCCCCCTTCCCTCCCCCTAACCCTGCGAGTCCCCTGGGATTCCTGGGGAGGAAGTCAAAGTGGGGGGCCAGGTGCCAGAGCACACACGTGGTTCAGGCGCTGGGGAAATACTGGAGCGGGCGTGAGGCATAGTTCTCGCCCCGCACAGTGAAACTGGGGACGACGCTGCATATTCTTTTTCACGTCATTCTCACGACTGCCCCATAGGGTAGAGTATGCTATTGCCGTTTCCCAGGTGAGGAAGACCCAGCTCGGGTTTGGGTACCTTCTCCAAGGTCCCACAGCTAGCAGGTTGCAAAGCCGCTTCTCGCCCGCGCCCAGGGTCAGTCTTCCGACGCTCACGCACACCCGTCATGGCGCCGCGCCGGCCGAGCCTAGAACGGGCTTGCAGCTGTTGGTACGTGTCACGGCAGTGGGCGGGCTGATGAAGGTGGGCTCCAGTAGGTGTTCCGAGGGGCTGTTGGTTCCTGTTAGACACCAGGAACCCCGCATAGGAGAGGGGACGGGGTTAGAGCCTGCCTCACGTGAGGGCCGCCATCTTGCCCTGGAAACACCACTACTCTGAGGGTCACACGAGGGCAGATCCATTCACATGGAGGGAGGATCCTGTGACAAAGGGAATCGTTGGCCAAGGACCTAGCTTGGAGCACCCGTGAGCTCACGGGGGGCGGGGGGCACACCTAGTGAGTCCTCAAATATAAAGCCCCTGGCGCTGCAGCTCACTCACAGTAGGCTCTCCATCTCTGGTTGCTGTCGTTATAATACAGACTCCATTTCCTTATGCAAAAATTGAACTGGAAGCTGAATTTCCTTCTGAGCTGAGACCCAGAGAGCTCTCCAGGGCGAGGGCTGTGGACACCAGATGAAATTTGTTCCTAATGGGGGTTCTGTGGAAGCTCAGCAAGTAGTTCTATCAAATTAGCAGGCCCACTGCACACGGGGGAGCAGACTTCTTCCTGAGCCTGGGCCCTGCTATCCCTCGTCCCTTGGAAATCCGATTATGAGGAGGGCAGGGCCAGGGAGGAAACTGAACTAACACAATTACCAGCCCTGGCTTGTCCCCCTCAGCCTGGGAACTGGGCAGGGAGGAGGGGGAGGCAGGGGGGACGCAGAGCCTCTGTCAGGAAGCTGCAAATCCAAGCAAGTAGACAGGATGAACTTGTTCCTGCTGCAGGGCCCCGTCTCCACCATTCCATCCCGGGGTTAGCTGTCGCATCTCCACGATGTCCCCATGCAATGTCAGTAACAGAGGTTTCTGTCCTCCCTTGGAGATCAGTGTGGTCATTCCTTTTACAGCGACGATGCCATCCAGCCTCAGCGTGAATCTCCCTAGTAATGGGGTTTTGTTACCCCTCAAGGTCTTCTATTCCATTACTGACTCAAAAGCAGCCAACTCTAGGCAAGACCATTCATATCTGGTCTTAGATTTGCCACAAACTGGACGCACAAACTTTGGCCCCAATTTTCCCATCTGTGAATGAAATATGTGGTCCTGCGGTAGGCATTGTGTCCATGTTCTCAGTGTCCTTCCACCCTCTCCCATTGTGCGGCAAGTTGTGATTTTCCAGGTGAACTCTGACTTATCAAAGCTCATCAGCCCAGCACCATGCCTCTGCCATCATAGCCTTAGGAGTTGTCATGGGCATTGCCCTGGCTGTGGTGGTCCAAAGAGAGAAACTGAGACTTACAGAAGTAGCATTTTAAAGTCACACAACTGGGGTGTCTGGCTGGCTCAGTCGGTGAAGTGTACAACTCTTGATTTCAGGGTCGTAGGTTCAAGCCCCACATTGGGTGTAGAGATTACTTAAAAAAAAAAAAAAAACAACTTTCAGAAAATAAAAAAAAGTCTCACAACTATTGTTGGCAAAGCCAGAAAGGAAAAACATGTCTTCTTAGAGTCACACTGTTGACTAATGATAAACTCATGCTTGGTTAACAGAACGCAGAAGGCCGTGAATATGTCCCTTCTAACTTCCATTGTGAGAAAACCCTCCGTTGCAGTCTGGCTGTGAGCCACTTTCGGCAGTGGAGGAAGGGATCTATGTGGAGCCAGTCAGACCTGCCCTGGAATCAGCTTCGAGTCAGTTCCAGGGAGCACTTGGCCGGTGCTGGGTTTTCAAGCCGGAAGGCTAGAGGCAAGCGTGCACCATTTTAGGGCAGTGGCCCACGGGCAGGGTTAAGGTAGGTGAAGCTCGAGCAATTCCAGTATGAAACCAGAAGCACAAAGAGGAAGGACCCCAGGGCAACCATGTGAGCATACTCTCCCTCTTCTGTTTTTCTTTTTCTTTACTTTCTTTTTTTGTTTTTTAAAGATTTTATTTATTTATTTTAGAAGGAAAGAGCGCGAGCTCAAGCTGGGGAAAGGGTAAAGGGAGTCTCGGCTGCCGAGCAGACTCTGAACTGAGTGTGGAGCCCAACACGGGGCTTGACCTCACAACCCTGAGATCATGGCCTGAGCCAAAATCAGGAGTTGGAAGTTTCACCCGCTGAGCCACCCAGGCGCCCTGGTTTTCTTTTTATATATCTTTATTGAGGGGCGCCTGGCTGGCTCAGTCAGTGGAGCATGCAACTCTTGATCTCGGGGTTGTAAGTTCGGGCCCCATGTTGGGTGTAGAGATTACTTAAAAATAAAATCTTTTTAAAGATTTTATTTATTTATATGAGAAAGAGAGAGTGAGCGAGAGCGTACAAGCCAGGGGAGGGCAAAAATAAAATCTTTAAAAAAATTTAAAAATATCTCTACTGAGATAAAATGCACATACCATGAAACTCACCCATTTAAAGTGTACAGTGATTTTTAGTATATTTACTGAGCTGTACCATCACTACAATCTAAGTTTAGAACATTTTCATTTCCCCTAGCCCTAGGTAACCTTAACTTACTTTGTTTCTTCTGATTTGTCTATCTAGATATTTCATATAAATGGAATCACACAATATGTGGGGTCTTGGTGACCGGCTTCTTTCACTTAGCATGATGTTTTCCAAGGTCATCCACGTTGTAGCGTACACCCGTACTTCACTCCTCTTTTTGGCCAAGTAATAGTGCATTGTATGGATACACCACATTTTTTTCATCCAGTCACCAGCTGATGGACATTTGGGTTGTTTCCACTTTCTGGGTGTTATGCACAATTCTGCTATGAACATTTATCTACAGGTTTTTCTGTGGCCCTCTCTTCTCTTGATTTATTCAAGCATTCATCTCATTTTCCTTCCCCCGCAAGTGACAGTTCCAGCGTACGTAATGTGTATCTTTCGTTCGATGTGTTTATGATAAATGCACATTCCTCTTGGGTGCATGCATTTCTAATTTGCGTACATGGTATGGTGTTACGGTTCTTACTCTGTTTTACCTTCTTCACTCCGCCTTGTGGTTTTAGGATCCATCTATGTTGCCACGAGTAGTCCACCTGCTCTGTTACTGCCAACGGCTCTGTGGCCCTTGGGGCTGGGCTGCTACCACATTTAGCAGACCTACTCCCATAGGGACAAACACTTCCCTGGCACCACACACAAACCCACAGTGGACATCCTGGTACAGGCCACCTTCAGGACCTTGGTGAGAATGTCTAGAATATACGTCCAGGAATGGACTGCTGGACAGAGAATATGTGCATACTTACTTTGAGTAGTGCCGGTGGGAACAAGATCGGGGACACAGGGAGGAGACGGAATTGCTTTCATCCATGTTTCCCACAGAGACATAATAGCCAAGACACGCATTTGCCATCCAGCCTTTGCAAAGCCCCAGGACACCAGTACTGAGATGCACCGACCGTGCCTACTGAGGAATAAGGATAGACCTTCATTGCTCATATCTTTTTCTTTCACGTCGCAACCCTTTTCCTAAGTTTCTAACTTAATCCACTTAAATCTTCTGGTCTCATAGAGTTGTTCTTTATCCCTTGTGGATCACAATTCTGAAGGAAAACTACTGTTCTTTTTTTTTTTTTTTTAAGATTTAATTTATTTATTTGAGAGAGAGCAGAGCGAGAGTGAGAAAGCACAACAAGCAGGGGCACAGGGAGAAGCAGATTCCCCACTGAGCAGGGAGCCCAACGTGAGGCTCAATCCCAGGGCTCTGGGATCCTGACCTGGGCTGAAGGCAGACGCTTAACCACTGAGCCACCCAGGCACCCTGGAAAACTACTGTTCTAAACAAACACTTTGTTCTTGGGGTACAAAGATCTTCGACCCTATAATGACCATTTTCTCATTTTGTAACTGGGGATAAGGTGCTGGCAGGGAACCGGCTGCTAAAACCCTGGCCAGCACTCAGGAGCGCCAAGGAATGGGAAAAAAAGGGGGATTCAAATGATCCACTGGGGTTTTTAGCTCTGATGTGACTTCCTAGAGAGAGAGAGTTTAAAATCCTTATGGATAGCAAACCCAAGAAATTTCTTCCATGGGGGAAGTTCCTACATTTTGGGCCGATCGGCCGTTTGGGATTAACCGATCACTGAGAGTCTACTGAAGAGGAGTGGTTTGTTGGTAAAGCACTCGCTCAGCGCTTACCTTACACGCTTCATCCAAGGGCGCCTCTTTTTACACAGCAGATGAGCGTCATCAAAAGCCTTTTGCAACGAATCCATTTGTATGTAATGTGAATCCCTTTGTCCTCATTTTGGTTTCCTAAGTTTGGATTTCTCTTGATTGGCTTTTCTGAAGGTGAAGGCCATACTCCTGCTGGACAGATCAAAGCTCTCTGGACGGTCCCAGTAAGCCCCTGGGAAGGGACACCGTGGCTGTGAGTGCCTCCTGCTTCCTCGGCCTGCTGCTACTTCTTCCCCCTCACTAGCTGCTGGTTTTCCAACTCTGCTTCTGTGGCTGGCTTCGCTTGGAAGTATTTAGGACAAAAAGAGAACCCAGCATTCCCCAACACTGAGCCTTATTTCCAGTGTCGAGTTCTCGTAAATGCCGAGAGGGAATAGATAGGAGGAGGTGACATCTTTGGAGAAGTCACCGGGACGCCCTACTGCTTGTCCTCAACACCGCGCTTAACACCAGCATCATGAACATGGGGCCAAAGGTCAGCAGGTCACTGGGCCCGAGAGAAGACATGATTATGATGACAACAGTAGCAGCTCTCCTTATCCAAAGCCTGCTGCACGCTGGACATTGAGTTAGGGTCTGTGCGTGTGCTTTCACGAATCTGCACGATAGCATTGCAAGGTAAGCCTCATCTCAACTTTGTGTATGAATAAATTCAGGGTCAGAAGCATTAAGTGACCTGGCCCATGTCACAAAGCAGAGTTTACCGAGGTCTCCCTGTTTTAACTTTCTACTTCCCCAGGGCTACCTTGGACCCCCACTTTCCACCCCTCCTGGGCCCCCATCTCTCCCTGACTCACTACTTCTGCTATTCTAAGGCGACTGAGCTGACTCAGAGCATGAGGGAAGGAGTTTCTTGGCACCAGGGAGGGACACAGGGCTCAGGAGACAGTTTACAGATGGAATAAAGCTTGTTAGTTCCCTCTCTGCTGGGACTGAGGGGAAGCAGCAGCTGGAGGGAAATGCCCAGACATGAGAAGGAAGGGGCAAAGGAGGGTCTGGTCACGAGAAAGCAGGTCCGATGCAGAAGCTGCTTCTCAGTCTGGCACTCTGACCCCAATGCCCCTCCCAAAGCGAGCCCCAGTGTGCCCTTGAGGACGGTGGACTGAACAGCAGAAGCAGCCTGGGAAACTGGGCAGCTGAGCCTCTCCTAGGCCTTGAAGTCACACTGGGGACCCAGGGGGAAGAAAGTCGATGTGACTGTGGGGCTCAGCAGGTGGCACGGATTTGCGCTGGGCTCCAGTTTGCCCTCCGCATTCCCGCCTCCTCCCTACCTGCTATGCAGTGACCTGGGCTCTCAGCCTGGCTGGCCATGGGGCTGGCGGCCCTGTCAGGAGAGCGGAAGGGAAAGAAGACCGGGTAGGGGAATGTTCAGAGCTCTGGGGAAGAGCCCACAGGGCGCTCG
The DNA here is from genome assembly GCF_023065955.2 of Ursus arctos. Classification (NCBI taxonomy): domain Eukaryota; kingdom Metazoa; phylum Chordata; class Mammalia; order Carnivora; family Ursidae; genus Ursus; species Ursus arctos. Next base: position 31,114,520 of record NW_026622930.1, on the reverse strand, counting down.
GCATGGGGGCAGGGAAAGAATAAAGGAGCAGAGCTGTGGGGCTCCAATGCCTCCCTTTCTGGACCCGGAGCCCCTGTTGCAGGACTGTGGTGTACAGTGGGGCAGGTTGTACCTCCAACTCCAGGAGGGGCTATTCATATAGACCACAGAGAATGGCAGCCTGCAGGGATAGGCACGCCACAGGGATAGGCAGAAACACAGGCAGAGGCTTGCCTTCGGGTGCCTCGGGATCATCTTAGGAGGCTTCCCACCATTCCAGATCTTGAAGGTGGGCACCCTGGAGCTCGAGCACCATCCAGGAATTAACAGGCCATCACTTATCATGGGGTCAGGTGTCCCCAGCAAGGGCCTGGACAGAGATCCCCTTCCCTTTTTTTTTTTTTAATTAAGAATTTATTTTTAAGTAATGTCTATACCCAACATGGGGCTCAAACCCACAACCCCGAGATCAAGGGTTGCATGCTCTATCGACTGAGCCAGCCCGGTGCCCCCAAAGATCCCCTTCCTGACTGCCAAGGCCTTGTCCCTGGCCCCACGGGCACCCAAGGCTGATGTGGCAGAATCTGTGATCTGTCACTACATCAGCAATCGCAAGAGCCAATCCCAATTAAAAACAAAATCTCAATGATCTCACTGGGCACAAAGAAGCTGATCGTCTTAAATGAAGACAGAGCTTGGCCTCTCGGGCCTGCTACCCCAACCACTCTAGTCTGTCTCATAAGTTTTACTTCTTTCTGAAGGCGCCCCCAGAGGCACACTCACCTCGGTCCTCTGCCTTTCCAGGCTCCCACCCCTCCTCCTGGCTCCCCCTTGGCCCTGTTGTCTAGTGCACCAACATCAGGATCAGCCCGGCCGACCCTCGTCTTCCCGCCCTTCCAAGGGGAATCCAAGGACTTGCTTTTTCCCGAGTTCTTCATTTCACACGTTAACATGAGGAATGAAGAGGTGAAAGCAGTGTAGGTGTTCAGCAGGCAGGGGGTCCACAGTCAGACAGACTTGGAATGAGGCAGAGTCTCCACCAGCCTTTCCCAGGAAGGCGAAGCTTGGCAGCTCCTGCCCAGGGAGTTCCAATCCACTGCTTGGGGAACAAAATGCAGGAGTTTCCTTTGGGCAGGAAAGTTTAAAACAGGAATAAAGATAAAGGGATCTGAGCCGTAAGCCGCTTCTCCCAGCTCATTTCGGAAAAAGATCTCACCAGGATCTGACAGCTAAGAAGAGCACAGTGATTTGAACCAGTCTTCCTGGGCCTGCAACTGGGCGGATACCATTTGAAATTTGTTCCATCCTCTTCTGGTCCTGGAGTGCTTACAACTTGAAAGGGTCTGCTTCTATTCTTAAGTCCCTGCATACCTCAAACCTCACAACCTCAGCTCCCACCCTCTGATTCCTTTTATCTTTTCCTCCAGTCACCCAGCATGTTTATGGCTCCTCTCTGAAAGTCTTCCAAGGGATTTATTGACATCTCCAGGGGCTGAAATGTCAGGGCAGCATTCAGCAATCCGGGAGGGGTCAGAGTTGCTGAATGGTGCAGGGACAGGTCGCATTAGTCTGAGTATAAGGGACCGTGTGTCGATTTTCTGGGGGTGAGGGTCGTCCAGGCTAGGCTGACCTGGCTTTTCCTTTGCACCAAGCCCTTCTCTCCTCACTGTGCCTCCTTGCCAGCCATTTTCGATCCCTGCTGCTGCTGCATATTGTAATCAGAGCCTGGAGTCACGCTGGGTGAGGGTGAGATCAAGGTAAGCTCCTCCGCCCAACCAAAAAACCACTTTAGGAACAGCAAGATGTCAGGAGAATGCTAGCCTCAGAGGCCAGGCCAAGCCATTTGCTCTCTAACACGAGGGGGCTGAAACGGATGATGCAGCTAACCACCCCCACCTCCTTCAGGACCAGGTCAAAAGTGCTAGTTTAGGCCTGAACATTTCCATGCCCTCCCAGTCTCCCCACCCTTGCTCTGGCTTCTCTTCTGGCGAATGTGTTCTATTTGAAAAGCTTTTTTCCCCCAAGTATAATTCCACTGTCTCTTTCCACCAGCAATTCAAAACCCTCCTGTCTCATGTTTCTCTGACTGTCCTCTCCAAGTGCCACGAGTGTGCTCTTAAATCCCTATTCCAGATCTGTCCTGAGGGTTTAGTGGGAGGGGACCCAACTCTGACCCTTATACCCCTTGGCCTAACCAGACCACTGTTGGCTTTGTTATGGCTTAGCTTCTTCTCAAATCAGATGTTACAGAATATTTCACACACACACACACACACACACACACACACACGAAACAATCCTGCATGGAAAACTCTGGTCAAAACTTTTCCTTGGCACACACACAGAGCATTTCCATGGCTTGCCATTTTCCTGATTCTCTAGGGCTGGTCCAATGCCAGATTGGGGAATTTCAGCTCTGAAGGCCAGAGACAAGTTTGCTGCCCCAGCTCCTGAGGTCCGGGTCATCTCCAGCACCACCATACGAAGACGACAGTTTCATGAAATCTGCCACCCCTCCTCTACCCCCTGCAGACTTACTGTCGTAAGCAAGGAGATGTGAGGCCACAGTCAGCCAGGCCTGCCCTTTTTTTGAAGCTCCCAGCTCACAGGCATAGCCTTTAGATCGCTGGCTTCCCAAACTGGAAGTGATATCCAAGGCCCTAGATTCTGCTTTCGGCAGGTCCATTTTAATGGGGATAATATATTCTTTTCCTATGGTTTCAGATTAAGGTTTGTCAATATACGGTAAATTCTTTCTCTGAGACAGAAACTTGCTTTCTGTATTCCTTGGCAGACCCCATTTAGAAAAGCCTTCTACATGGTGTACAGGTTGTTAGCAATAAGCCAGGAGAGCAAAAAAAGAGAGGATGTGTTAATGATAGCAAACATTTCAGTGCTTTTTATGTATCTGGCACTGTTCTAAGCTATATTTATATTTGCTCATTTAATCCTCTAACGATGTGCTGAGACAGGCACTCTCCCCACTTTAGTGGTGAGGAGCTTCAGCTCAGAGCAGCTGTACACCTGCCCAAGAACTCGGCTCACCGACCGTTCTGGTAGACACGACAGGGTGTCTCAGGGATGAGAACTCCACCAGATGGGACCTAGAGAGCCCATGGAATTGAAGGAATTCCATTTTAGAGTTGAGAGGGACCTCAAGAGTTTGAGTGACTTGCCCAAGGCTCATGCAGCTACTCCATTGAAGAATTAGTATAGACTCCACTGCTTTTGCTGGTTCAATGCCATTTCCAGCCCAGGCACAGGTTGCTCTTAGGAAGAAAAGAAAAGAAGTTGGCCTTAATGATTAAAGGTAGGGTCTTGGAGAGGCTAGAAATGTTAGAAAACACTGACATGAAAAGAAAGTAAGAGATGGTGGTAGGGGTCGGCCCCAAATATCATCGCTAACCAGTCTAGGACTAGTCGAGATGTTTGTTACCCTTTGAAAACCTATGCGATCTCCAACAGCCACACACTCATCTGTTTTTGGTACATGTGAGAGTGCGCTGGTCTTCAGATCATTACATGATCATTGTTTCATGGAATTTATGCATTCTTACAGAGAGAAGTTCTCTCAAATCAATCCTACACATTCACTGACTTCCATTATATTTTTAGAGATTTTTAAGTAATCTCTACACTCCACATGGGGCTCAAACTGACGACCCTGAGATCAAGAGCTGCATTCCACTGACTGAGCCAGGTGCCTCTTGACTTCCATTACAAATTAAGGACTTTACTTGGTGATTTTGGAGCATCTCGATGACCAAGTGTCTTAGAGGCCAGTCCATGGCATGTTCAGTGCTAATTCTGTGGATCTGGAAAGCTGTTGAACTCACCTAGCATTTCATTTCTTCCACTGCAGTCTTCCCTCCAAATGCCTTCCTTCCCAGCTTCCCTAAGACCACAAAACATCTCTTACGCATAAGGACCCTGGGTTGGCATCCAGTTATCTCAGTGGTTTATTGCCTTTCTCCAACCTTGGTTGGGGTACTGACACAGCCAGATAGAGGGAGACTTGCAAGCTAGCATTCTGTACTTTGGAATATTCCGTTAGCTCACGGCTTTGGGTTCCAGAAAGGAACTCCTTTCCCAACTTCAGTAATTTGAAATACTAGCTACCCCATTTCCCTACACTATGACTGTCTTGTCAACAAGCACTGCAGAACACTTCTGCACAGCTCAAATAAACCCCATTGGGTAGAATGGAGCAACTCCTCCTGCTAGTCCCTGGTCATGTTAGTGCTGGCCCCAGGGAAGTTTCTCTTTGTCTCTGAGCCTCCATTCTGAGAACCATCTTATCACCTTTACACTAACTGTGAAATGCAATTGGTGTGTACATGACTCAGATTTCTTTTCACAGTTTTCTTCTTGCATGTGAAAAAATTCAAAGTTACTTCCCAGCCACTTGAATTCATGTTCTTTCAGCTCAGTATGAGCACTCAAGCACAAGTGAGCACTTAGACTGAAATAACCCATCTGAGAGAACCACACAGATTGTCCAAAGCCATCATCCTCTGTTGTAGGCAAGTCTGGACTCCCTGAGCCTTACTTCACCTTAGTGCTTCAACCCTGGCCCACTGCCTTGCTTAGGTCATAAGGGGGGGACGGCCTTCCTTGTGAAGCGTCTATTTTCCTCATGAGAATCTTGGTTGGCAAGAATTTTTCAGTTAATTGAAAGACACAGCTTTACAGGCAGGATATAAAAGGTCGTTTTCCCTTTTTTTTTTTTTTTAAAGGAAAATGTCTGCAAAGCATGCTTGGAACAGGGCAGAAAAGGCAACTTGATATTTGGAAACATCAAAAACTTTCTTTTGGGGCTGTTTGGAATGTCACTTCACTACATCACTCACTCCCTCAGTTCCAGCTAATAAAAGGGTCAATTCCAGGATCCCACTGTCCTGAGTCCATGTAAGCCTGCTAAAGGAGACCAAGCAGATACTTCCTCCAACCCTACATTTTGTCGTCTAGATGTGACCTTTGTTCCATACCTAGAAGAGGCAATGACCACTAGCATGGATGTGGAATACCATTTTCTCTTCTAGTCTTCAGAGTGGCTTGGAATCAAGTTTCAGCTAGGCAAGAATTAAAACAGGAAAGAAATTAAGGATCAGGGGTGTCTAAGCAACCAAGTCTTCCCTGGAAGAGAAGAGGAAGCAGCGAGAAGTGAATAATAGGTTTATTTGCATATACAGGAGAGAAGAGCTAGCGTTGCTGGGAGTCACAAGAGGAAGGGCTTGTGAGGAGATAAGGCTTCAGCAGAGGAAGGCACCTTGACAAACAAGGGACTCCTGGCTTAGTAAATCAAGCACAGTTGCAACCTTCTTTCGCCCCAAGCCAACTACTCATTTAACTCATTTATTGTTGTCCTAAAGACACAGGAATCACTTACAAAACTAGAGGGAAAATAAAGTGGAGAGAAATGGTTTTTACCTGTCTGGCCCAGCCACTTAAAAATTTATGTACAGGATGCAGAAAAAAAAAACAACAAACAAAAAACCTAAGAGGCACTTTCGAATAGTTCTTAATCTAATCAGTGCCATCCGTCCTGCTGGTAAAAATACTATCATGGAAGAATTTGGGGATCAAATGTGCCTCCAAAGCTGGGGCCTCGATTCACAAGGATTTTGGCAAAGGGACTCTAGAAGTGGTTCCTGCCAGGTTTCCAGGCCCACGATCACAAGACAGGAGATTTCTGGAAAGGAGAGTGGAGTGGCTACGGAGACAAGCAATTGTCAGCCTCCTCCAGTGAGTATCTTGTGGGCTTATCTCCTGGCAAGTCGAACCTGGGGTGCTGGGAAGAGTCTCTCGTTGCTAAAAATGACCTTTCTTGAGCACTAAAATTGAACGAGAATGAACTTTGACTTCTCTTTGGAGTACCCAAATGGGATTAAGGCTTTTAACATGAAAAGACCACGCATTTGGAAACTCCAACCACCGAGTGGCTAGTTCCCAAGGGAACTTCTTTTTCTCTAGGAAAAGTGGATTGTCCTTAGAGAAATCGGAAGAGGCTAGCTACTGATTAGATTAAATAAAATAAAACAAAGAGATTAGGTAGGCTGACTAGGAAGGGGAAGAGAAACACACACTGAGTGATTGTATCTTTTTTTTTGTATATAAAGGATTAAAAAATTCCAATTTAATAAATTTTGGAAAAGCAAATGTAAAATGACTTGGGCTTATAAAACCAGAATTTACAATTATCTGTGAATAGTCAAAGACAAATCATAGAACCATTTTGATTACAAATCCAAAGGAATTCTAATGGTTACAGAATCACTCGCCCGCTACCCCCCCACCCCGTGAGATTACAGTTGTTAAATCGTAAGCATCCCCACTGCTACTCACACTCCCTCGTCTCCTCCTAAGACAGCGTTTTCACACCCAAGTCACATCACACATACCAGGCACGTCTTTCCTTTCACAAAGCTTAGCCAGACGATGTCTCCTTTTGGCTTAGATCAACAACCTTCCTTTTATAAATAATCCCTCTTCCCCCAGTGCCTAAATTCATCCAAGTCTTCATCCTCCACATGGTCCCAGTCCCAGTAGGACAAGTCCTCCTCTAAAAGGAACGCTGGATCAGAGAGGCCACACCAGTCACACATTCGGTCCTCTCTATGCCAATGCTGGCTGCACCCCAAGTGGTCTAGCACCTTTGCACCTGAGAAAGTTAGAGTGTGCTTCTTTCTCTCTTCCTCGTTTCTTGCCACTATTCTGCCTTTTCATGACATCTGTGACAATGAGATACCTGGTCTTTCCTAGGTCTTCCTGTCTTGTGCAACCCTTCATTCACTACCAAGTGACTGTAACGACCACTGTGATGCTGAAAATCTCTTGGTCTTTCCCCCTCTCAGTGAAATGGAGTCTCTTCTAGGAAGCAGGAGTCTTAAACCAGAGACTACTCTCTGCCTCCTAACACACCAACTCAACAGGAATCTGTTTCTTCGAGATGCCCACTGCTCTGCAAGATCCGGTCAGGACACCACAGCCTCTGCTCCTCGCAAGCCTGCAGGAAGATGCCAGTTCCTTCAGTTCTGACCAGTCATTTTGGGTTGAATTAAATGAATATAGTACCACCATCTGCTCTTCACGACACTTCCTCATTAACATACCTAGAACATCCGCTTAATAGTCTGAGCACAAAGCTCTCCAGAGCTGTCTTTTCCCCTCCTCTCATCCCATGGGGCCACAGAAGTGCCCGCTGGCCTTGAGAGCGCCTCTTAGGAACTAGCACCTAACTGGTTAAAGTGTGACCCACAACTAGTCATATTTTACGGCCTCCATACAGAGCACGGTGCTGCACTGCTCAGCTTGCCATGGGTGGAATTTATCAGGGATCTGTTCTCTGCAGTCCGCTCTTAAGTGCGAACCTCTCGTTAGTATTAAAAACGCTTCACTTTTAGTACATCCACATTAAATGCTCAGTGAAGAAGTGCTACTGAGAGAAAACATGGAAGATTTCTCTAAGAAAGGACCCATGCTTTCCATTTCAGCACAGCCAGCCGGCTGAGGGCCCGTATCCATTCTCCCCTTCATTCTTTCAGCATAAGCCCACGACTCACTGGCAGCACAGCCCGATCCAGCAGGCACTCACCATTAAGACCAGAACATCTACGGCATGTAAACAAGGTGAGATGGCAAAAGATAGAGATCCATAGATCCTTTCTCATGGAGAACGGAAAGAAAAGCCTTGGAGACAATGAGCTCACACGAGCCGGTGAACACACACAAGAACAAGCCAAACGTCTCAACAAGGATTTACTTTAACAAAACGCACAGGTACGCAATGCTCGAATCTTACTAGAAAGGAGTCACTTGGATTTTTTTTCCCTTTCCTTACACAGCACAAGCCAACGGCCAGCTAAACATTCAGACCCATTACTGAAGAGAAGGGAGCAGCATCAGACACAAAATTTCAGGCCCTGGTTTTATGTGCCTTTAATACTTTTTTTCCTTTCCTCTGTGTTCACTAAACAGGATTAAAAAATTTTTTGTAAAGCTACTCTTCATAGCTTTTTGTTTTCCCTTTGTATTTATCATGTTTTTAATTTCTTCTCTGAGGAGGAATTCTCTGAATCTGTATCTTCCAATTCGGCTCGGTGCCTTTTGAGGCCACTATGGCCGTGAACAGCCCTGCTGCTGCCTGTGTCTGGGGGGTCAGTGGGGTCCTCTCTCGTTCCAGCACTGGGGGTGTCACAGGCCATTTCAGACCCACAACAATCTTTGTGTAGAAGTGTCCCTGTCAGGGACAAGTTATCGTGGTCAGTGTCCGAATGTCCTGGGGAAGAGCACGCCACTGCCTCCAGCTCTCCAAAGTTCTGCCCATTGTTGTGGGGATGAGGGGGGCGGGGGTGTAAGCGTCCATTGTTGTGGTTGGCACAGATGGTTTCGAGGCTCCTCTCCTCACTGTCATCAGACTGGGTCCTGGGACAGCTGCCAGACCCACTGCTGAGAGTGGAGCCAGATGCCTTGGGGACAGGAGGAGAGGGCGGCTCCTCGGCCCGGCTGCTTAGGGCCTTGCTCAGGGCCTTCCCATTGAGCTTCTTGGTTTCAAAAGAGTGTTCTACAGAGCCGCCATTGTTGGTGTCCTGTGAGGGGTCCTCTGGTGCCTCTGCCCAAGGGTGGCTGCTGTGCTCCTGGCCTGGGCCATTGCTGGGGTTTCTAGAAGTCCCTTCTTTAAAAGCATCCTTGCTGCGACCTTCAGGGGGCAGGTCCTGGTTCCTCTGGCCTCCGGTCATGCTGAGACATGCTTCCTTACTGGAAGAAGGGGCTGGGTTGTCCTTGTGGCTGGTTCCTGCTCTCCCTTCCTCTGCCTCCCCAGACACGAGGGAGCTCTCTCCATCTTTGTTATTTGAGTAGGAGATATACGAGTAGCGCAGCCACTTGTAAGCTTTATAAATCTTTCGTTCGACCGACTCGATGTCCGAAGTTGGCGAGGCCCGGCTGGGCTGCATCTCCAGCGTGGAAGTGCTCCGCTCAGGGGAGGAGGGGGGAGAGGAAGAGAGGTCGTCCACTTTGATCTGGGGGTATTCATAGTTGTCTTCGCCGATGTAGGTGCTGGCGGGCTTGCTGGGGGGAGTGGGCCTCTCTTCTCGGGGCGCCCTCTGCCGGCGCCGCAGGGTATTGCGCTGCCGCGTGGCCGTTCGGCGCTCGTTCAGCTCCTCCTCCTCCTCAGAGCTGCTGGAGCTGCTGGAGCTGCTGGACTCGTCTTCGGGGCTGGGAGAGCGCGGTCGGGGGAAGAGGTCTGTGTCCAGCTCAACCTCACAGGCGTTCTCTTCGGAATCGGACTCGTTGGAAAGGGCCAGGAGGCGTTTGTCCTGGTAGCGCCGCAGAGCCGAGAGGCGCTGCTGGCGGGAGGCCGCGTCCTCACACGTGGGCGGTGGTGGAGGTGACGCCACTGAGTTGGCGGTGGTGACCCGTAGGGGCCCCAGATGGAAGGCGCTGTCGGCATTCTCGTCCACTGTGGGTGGAGGGGAGCGGGGCAGCGAGGCTGAGGACTCGGAGTCGGTGTAGCCCGAGCGCTCGCTGACCCCCGCGTGCAGCTGGAGGATCGTGCTCTCGCTGAGGTCGCTGTCCGAGTCAGAGCTCCAGCCCTCGATCTCGCGGCGCACCAGGGAGTCAAAGAAGGCCATCATCCGGGGGTCTTCCTGCACAGACTGGTTGGCGTAGTCATGGGACAGGCCACTCCCACTGTTCAGCACCAGGCTGATGTACTCCTCGTGGGTATAGAGGCAGCGGGAATCATCCTCGATCCGACCGTCTAGGTCTCCTGTACATCCTGGCTGCTTGTATGGGCTCCAGATCTGCACAGAAGGCAAAAACAAAACCAAGGAGGCCTGACTGGAAAGTACTCCAAAGCTGGTGGTCATAAAGAACACTAAGGCAGAGCATCTCCAGGCCCCTCCCATCATTTGGCCAGGACTTGCTAACCAGCTTTAAAAATACACTCTTCCCAGACTGGATTATGTGGGCCACACATGAAAACACAGGCTTCTAGAGTCAGGTATTGGAAAAAGCACTGTCTAGGACATAGCACTGGCCTAGTATCAGAAAGCCTAAGTCCTGTCTCTTGACCCAGAATAGTCACACACCACCTCCCCTCCAGGCCCCCTCCCCTTTAGCTTCGTCTGTTAGTAGCCTAGAAATTACAATAACCCCCTTCATAATTGTGAAGGGTAGGGGATGACTTGAAGATTGGCCAATGTGTTCAAAACTCTCAGAAGACTGAAGCTGTGCACAGAGAGGTACCACTTCTCCAAAGTGAAAACAGACCCAGCAGTCAGTCCTCTGTGGTAGTTAATATTTCAGCCTATAACTCCACTTCTTCCCAACTGCAACATTTCTATTTTTAACTAATGGGAATTGCTTACTGGCACTTGGTAAGAATAGCCAACTGCCTACACTGCAGTTCCCTCTTGGACATGCAGGCATTAGTTACCCAGGAAACTGGGTTCTCTTAACCAGGTTGCTGCTGACCTGCTCCCCAACTCTCCTGTTAGCTGCAGGAATAGGCAGGACACCCCCCCCCCCCAAAGACCATGGCCCCATCCCTTAACACTCCTCCACTCTATCATCAGAGACATGGGCTGACAGCCAAAGGAACTAGGCAGAGCTAGGACTCAAACTCAGGTCTACCTGACTGCAAAGGCCCAACTTTACAAGTGGAATCAGTTATGCAAAATCAAGTTCAAGGTAATTAATCTGTCACTGTAGATGAGAACAATTAGCTTCACCTGACTACCAGACTGTTCCACAGAGCAGCACACAGAAGCTCAGTTACATCAGCCGGTAGCCATGGCAACTCAGATGAAATTCCAGGCGATTTTCTTGCCTGACAGGCTGGTGTCTATCTTTAGATGGCACCCAACCCAGAAAACAGGGCTCCTCATTCTCTATCCTCTATCAAGACAATGGCTTTGGTTCCCCAAAGCTATCCAAGGGCAAATTCACCTCCTTGTGAGCACTTTCCTGAGGCCCCATTCTTCCCATGCGCTACCAGCAACTTCTGAGAGGTAGCAGCTTTTTGGAGATCTCCAGTTCAAAGGGGGCCAGAAAAACCTAGGTTAGCTCTCTTCATCATTTCCTAACTCAGATTCATTTCTCCTTTGACTTCGTTCGCTGCCCACAACTCCTCAGGTGTTCCCCCCTCTTCATCTTCACTACCTGACCCAGGGGAGGTTTAAGGCAGGGGTTCTCATGCTCAGGAGTGCACAGGAGTCCGCTGAAGAGTCCTGACGGTGTGGACTCCTGAGCCCACCCCTAGAGATTCTGATTCACTAAGTCACCAGCAGGTACCAGGGCTCTGTATTTTTAACAAGGGAGAGACCAACTTTTTAAGAAACACTAGAATACAGTTAGAAAATAAGTAGCAGAAAATAAAGGATTTGTCTGAAGAGATTCTCAAATTCTTTGTGAGACCCTATGTTTTGAGACATTTAGACACGGCCTTCAACAATAGGCTCAAGCTACAAATGACTGTCTCTGCAAACAAATGTCCGAGGGAGTAAAAGTTTGGTGGCTAAGAAAGGAAACTGAGGGGGTCCCTTAGGACTTTTGGGGGTTTTACCCTATATTCCAGGCAAGATCTCTTAATACTCTCCCAGTTTAAAAATGGTAAAATTTTACTAACCATGTTGTCTAATATAAAGATAAATCTGTATGTGCTTCACAGAAACACAGAATTTAACAGAAGTACAAAATATTAATGGTGGGATGCTGGTCCAACTATGCAACAAGCCAGTTTCTAGGTTCTAATCTACCACCCAGCCCCTATGTCTTTACTTCAGGAATGAAAATCATTAACACTGAAAGTCAGCTTTTATTTGGGCTCTGGAATGTATTAAGCTGAGGCAGACTTTCATTCCTGAAGCCTGGAGTAATGGAACAAAACGCTGGATCAGGAGGCAGGAGACTTGAGTGTGGGTTCCTACTCAGTTTGGGTTGACCTTGCATAAAGCTCAGCTCCCTGATCTAAACAGTGAACTAGATGGGTCTCATCCAATCCTAAGATTCAGAGCAAAACAAAACCATCATCCCAAATAGCTAGTTTTCAGTCCCCCAGGGACCCGTGGCACAGAGCTGCAGGGGCAGGCAGAACAGGTAGAAACCCCCGCCCCACCACTTCACAGGGCCCTGGGCAAATGACTTCGCTCTCAAGCAAATCCTTTCTCATCTGCAGAAATGAGAATGATGAAATGACATAACCTATACCAAAGCACGAAAAAATGCAGTGCTTTCTCTTTCACTTGGCAGCTGAGTACCTCAACCACGAAGTCTCAGCCCCATCCTCAGACAGACTTCTGAACATCAGAAGTACTGACAGTCCCTATTATCTTAGTCCTCTCATCCTAAAAATATTTGTGGAAGTGTTTATTTCTTTACCCTGAAAATCAACAATCAGAAGGAAAGCACCCAAAACACAACCCCCTGTGGCTAACATGTTAGATGTGGCTAGATAAGCCTCCTCTTGGGGCAAGGTTCATGAGAAAAAGAGGAGGGAGGAGCAGATTTCTCTCTAAGCCCAGTGAAAAGTTTAGCTCAAGAGGCTGCTGAGGGAAAAAGATGCTGTTCAATTCTTATTCAAACACTGTCAAAATGGAAAGCAAATAAGTAGCAAGGGTTCTGTCTACACAGGTGCCCATGACATGCTTGACATAGCAGCTCTAAGCCCTCTCTTCTTTGTGCTATTGTACTAAATAAGGAAATCTGACCATCTACCAAGAAAATCTACACTGATAGGGACCTAGATTGCTACTTAAGGGTTCTCCACCCTCTCTGATCTGGCTTCCAAGACTTTCTGGGCCCACCTCCTGCCCAACTTCCTGCCTTGTATCTTAGTCCTCCCTTCTTGTGCTCTTCCCTTTGGACAAACATCATTTTCTGAACAGGCCCTACGCTTCACTGCTTCTGAACAATTACTCATAAGTATAATGCCTGGGACACAGTAGGTGATCAATAAATATTTATTGATTCAATGAAATAATTAACTATCCATTGCCTCTACTTAGAATGTTTCTCATACCTTACTCCTTCCTTTTGCAGTCTTCATTCTTCAAATTCTAGCTCAAATGTTACCTGCCCGAGATTATCCCAGAAGGGAAAAAAATCTCTTCCTCCCCCAGAGCATTCTGTTTCTATCCCTTGAGTGGCTACTGCACTTTTCTTTATATTTATTTCTTGTCTCTCTTACTGGGTGACCTGCATTACCTTTTTTTGCCTTTATGTCCCCATAGGGCCTAGCACAAATGGCACACATAGGTACATCATAAACATCACAAATATCATAGGTAAATAAATGAATATTGGTCTTTTGAGGAAAAAATGTCAGCATTTGTCCTATCTTGCCCCTCCAGGCTTAACTGTAAAACAAACCCCCCCTTTTGCTCAGCATGGTCATTCAGGGGTCTAGAGACCTGTTATGGGTGAGAAGAAGCTGGCCCCGACAACTGGGCTAGGACAACAGCAGTAAAGGACAAGGGAGAAGGTGGAGTGAAGTGGAGAGAAAAAAGGTTTCAGGGTGGGCTAGAACATTACGCCCTTTGAGCCACTGATCCTCTCAGAAGGAGCAAGCAGGAAAGTGGCACTTACTAGAACAGTCAGACACTGTCAGGCACAGGTAATTCACAAGGCACTCCTAGACAGCAAGTCACCACGAGCATCCTTACTTGACAGACGGGGAACAGACTCAAAGAACTGTCCAAGGGTACCAGCTGTACTGACTTAAGGTTTCAAATGGCTGAATGTGCCTCCTGGTAGGGCAGGGTTCAGACCCCATTGGAACCTGGAAGCAGTGAGCTCCATAGTTCAGTCTGGATAACCTCCTAGAGAAAACATTTTTTTCTCTTACTCCTCTGAGAACTTGGCTAGTTTCCAAACTATGACCTTTAGGGTAAGGATTCCAGTTGACTAAACAATAATTGGGGAGACTAAGTACAGAAGCATCCCAGAGTGCACGGCCAAGCAGGAATCTCTCTACTAAAGGAGATGCCCAAGCAGAGCTCTCTGAGAAAGAGAATGACGTCAACAGGCCTAGAGAGGACGTGCTACTATGCCAACCCATTAGTCATAGGCCAAATGAGAAGAGAAGGCAATTTAAGGGACAGGGCCAATTCCATGACTGTCCAGTGAAGGACGACTGAGATGACCACTTCCAGCAGACGCCTCTGGCTGCCTGCTGCCTTCCCACGAGCATGGGGAGGGCGACAGGCCACTGGGAAGAACAAAGAACAGGGCTCTATCCTGACTTTACCACTAATTAGCTGTGTAATTAACCCCAGATGGGTAGTTTATAATTGAAATCTCATCATCTATAAAAAGAAAAAGTCAGTAAAAATGATCTAGAAGTCCTGCTTCAGCTCTGTGGGAAAATGTGTGCAATCATGAAAGTCAGCCCTGATCCACGGGACCAACAAAACTTACATAAAGGAATTTGGAATAAGGACAAATAAAAATATTGACCCATCCTCCAACATTACATTTCTGATAGTTTCCCTTGCCTAGATACAACTTGGTTTAATTCTAGATGGAGGGTGGGAGGGAGGAGATGAAAACCACCAAATCACCACAAACCAATTTTTACTTTTTATAGATACCTTCCCCCAGGTTTTCAATATCATTTTGGGAAAAAAAATTAGAGGAGTTTTAACTTTTAGGGGGGATTATCATCTATCCTTACTTAAAAATCAAGTTATCAGAGAGTCCTAAAGGACTCATCATTTGCCCCAAACCTTCATTTTCACAGATGTGGAACAGGGTCACTAGCAACTGGAATGTGAGTGACAGGCCAGGTCTCTCGGTTGCAGGCTCTAGATACATTCCTTGGCCGGGTTAAGTTCATTCAGTCGATGTGCAATTAATGCAAGCGTGTAGCCTCGATCACAACCACACGCAGTGGTTTTTGATATGTTCTGAGACAATTTAGCTATGGTTCTGGCAGTCACTTAGTGATGTCTGTGCCATATTAGTACAGCAATTAATGCAAAGTACACACTGAGTAACTGAGGGGATGGTGGCTTCCAGATGAGGTTTGGAAAGCAGAAAGCATCAGACTCGAGATCAAAGGCCATTGGAAATGTAGTGGCATACAAGTGGTGTCTAGTTTCAAAGCTTAGTGGCTATTTTTAAAAGTGGTCCTAAAAGGAGGGTATTAAACCACTCTTTTTAATACCAGTTTTTCCAATATTTTATAATATGTTTAAAATAATTGAAAAAAAATTTTTAAGTAATCTCTATGCCCAACATGGGCTTAAACTCACGACCCTAAGATCAAGAGTCACATGCTCTACTGACTAAACCAGCCAGGCACCCCAAAATAACTGAAAATTTTGATAGACCTTTAGTATGTTTAGGTATGAGGTCCTATATATATATAGTTCTAGTTTCTTCCAATCATGAATTGTAATAATTTGTCTAAAGAACAGAAGGGGAAGGTGCCTCACCTTGATAATCTTTTCTACACCAGAAGAGCAGATCATGTACGTGTGAGGGTTAAATCGGACCTGGTTAACAATAGACCGATGCCCTTTCAGCACCATGAAGGCTCCGTTGACCACCCTACCAATGCCACCTGGGAAGACAGAAGGAAACAAAAATCAAATGATGAAATGGATAAAAGTAAATAAGTTCCACTAATGGCAGACAAACAGCTCTGAAGTGGAGCCAAGATTTTTTATTAACTATGCCACCAGCAGAATGCTTAATCTTACAGATAAAGTTGCTATGGAAAGAGGGAAGATGAAATATTCTCTCAGCATATGTGCTCTTACCAAAAGCCTTTATTTAGCCTTTAAGCATTGCCCACGCCCACCCACTGCAATTCCATTGTCAATGAAGCCACAGCCACTTAAAACGTTTCTCAAGTTTTTGATCCCCAAGATAGAACCCAAGTGTTACCTTAGAAAAGGCCAGTCATGAGCAATTTTGGACTGAACTACTTGGGAACAGTTAGGCATCTGAGCGAGGGACATGCAGAACCAGAAGTATACAATTATTTAAATGCACAAAAAAAATCCTCTGATCCATTTGCCCTCAATTTCTATGATGAAAGTTGCAAACAAACAAACGTACAAAAGCTGCAGGGAAAATAATGGAGAAAATCCTTTTGTTACACTGATAGCAGAGACAGCTAGGGATAAAGAAAGATTTGGGCCACTTTCCTGATAGGGAGAGCCCAAGTACTGAGAATCTGAATTAGAATAAGGGGCTTAAAGACACCATGTATGGATTAAAATTAAGAGATCACTAATAAAAAGTTATATTTTAAGGACCATTCTGTAGGCTTTCTTCTTCAGTGACTGAGAAAAGCACCAGTTGCCTGAAACTTATAACACAAATGAAGATGTCATTATTTATAAACTTGGAATAATCTCGAAGGTTCAACTTCACTGGTAAGGGCGTCACACACAAAACACAAGCGCCCATGTTCTGAACAAGGTCGCTTCTGAGCAACCATCAATAGCTCCGTACACACAGGCCAACCCGTGTCCCCAGCCAACTGGCAAAATATGATGCATTCAGACACTAACAAATAAGTGTTCATTCATCTAAGCAGTGAACACCACCTTAGCCCCCACCGGGAGCATGGTGCCACTAGGGCACAAAGTATCAGTAGGCAGTTTCCGCTCCACATGCCTCCACCCTACTCCCAACTCCACCTTGTTTAAACCTTCATTCCAGACATTCCTCATCTCAGTGTCTAGAGGGACAATGACCAGCACGACATCCCTTCTCTAGAAATAATCTGGTTTTGGAGTTGTCTTCTGCTTTTGGCCTCCTGACATGACTCCCCTTTTGACTCGTGGAAGATATCCCTCCTGATTGCCACGAACATACACATCTCTTTATGACAGCAACAGCTTTCAGATCTGCCAAACTAACTAGCACTAGGTGCTTACTATACTTGGTCAATGATGAAAATGTTCTTTGCCTAATTTTCCCACCATACTTGATGTTATTTTTTAAAAAGATATTTACGTATTTATTTATTTGGTGGAGGGGGGGAGAAACAAAGGGAGATGGACAAGCAGACTCTACACTGAGCACAGAACCTGATGGGGGGCTTGATCTCACAACCCTCAGATCATGACCTGAGCCGAAATCAAGAGTGGGAAGCTTAACCGACTAAGCCACCCAGGGGCCCCTGACATTAATATATGAATTATCCAGGATGGATACCACACTTAAAGGTATCCAATTCTCAACACAACATCATCAAGTTTGCTAATAAACCATAAAGGAGAATGACTAGGGCATAGAATTGGTATGTTTTCATGGATTAGGAAAGGCTAGGGGCCCCTGGGTGGTTAGTAGGCTAAGCTTCCGACTCTTGATTTCGGCTCAGGTCATGGTCTCAGAGTCGTGAGATCGAGCCCTGTGTTGGTCTATGTGCTGGTCATGGAGCGTGCTTAAGAGTCTCCCTCTCCCTCTGCCTCTGCCCCTCCTCCTAACCCACCTGTGCTCTCTCTCACTAAAAATGAAAAAAAATTAAAAAATAAATAAATAAAAATAAAAGGAAAGGTTAAGCACCAGAGTAGGCTGCCGTGATGGGAAACCCTAGGTAGCCTGAGTGCACTGGGTTCCTAGAGGGAGGAGGGGAAGGTAACTTGACCCTAGTCAAAATAAAAATAAATGAGAAAATTAAGGAAAAGAGATCCATGGGGATCTAAAACAGTTGTCTCCACACAGGGATCTTACTACCCTCCAAGGAGTTCCCTTGGGTATATTTTTTTTCTATATAAGGTTGATTCAAAAAGTAGCATTCCCACTCATGGGTCCCTTCTGAACTCCAACTCCTACCCATAGCTGCACTGGGGTAGTCACTAGCAAAGAAACTTTGGGTTAAACCTAGTACCAATCTCTTATTTAATCCTGCTGCCTCCAAGAAAGTAATTTAAGTGACTCAGAATTTGAGTGACTTCTTCCTAGTCAAGTAAATGGAAGAATCAAGATTTGAACCAGTCTGTTTGGCTATAATGCCCAATATCCTTTCCACTGTAACAGTGGCCTTTAAGAAATGAAAGGATTTGAATAGGGTGGAGTCTGAAGCTCATAAAATATTTTGAAATCTTTCTCACAGTTATCATATGAGTTGGCTTTCTTCTTAAGCCCTCAACTTAAAAATGGTAAGGGGGAGATTCTATCCAACGGTACCCTGAGCACAAGTTCCATAGTATCACCACAGGACATTTCATCACATTGCCAACACTGCATAGTTCATAAGAGCAGAACTGGCTCTCTTGCGCACCTAGAACTGGGGGTGCAATACCTGAACTAAAGTAGGTGCTCAGTAAGCACTTGTTGAATGGACAGTGTTTCAGGAGAGGGCAATTCTAGAGTAAGTACTACCAAAGGCAGACAGATGGAGGGTCTCATGTCTTAAAGAATCAACTATCATAGAACTGAAGTTTATCAACCAAACTGACCTTTCTGTCAAAGGTTATTTGGAATATAATTACAATAACTCTTGGATCTGAAGAATACTTGAAGGGTCCCAACATCTATAAATTCAGACCACAGGAAAACTTTCTATTCTTCCACGCAATGTGACCTCATCTGGTTTCTCTTCATGGCAGCAACTTTATTTATTTAAAATCTTTTCTTTCCCACCATTTTAATAAACTAGCAATGATTCAAACTATGGAAAGAAGATTCAAACTTGTTCCCTTAAGAGGGATGCCACCATGATTGCTTCACACAAGCATGATCAAAGGCAACGATGAAACCAGATTCCCGAGAGCAAGGGTGGTAAGAAGGCTTCAAGGCTCAGTTTGAAAAGCTTGGTTTCAGAAAGTCTCTGAGGGGTAGCAAAAGAGACATGAAATTTGAGGGACCATCAGAGGACAGGGTGTGGCTGCTGGGTCATGAGCACCTCGAAGTGTTTCTTGACAGTGATTCGGTGTCGAGGGTATTTGTCATCTGGGGAGAACCGAGCGGGATGAGCTGAGCAGGTCTGCTGTTCCACAGGGTCACGCTTCTTCAGCGTATGGACCCAGTCTCCCTGCTCGTTGAGGTTAATACTGGAGAAACACAACCACACCGAAGCGAGAAGTTCCAATTCTGCCCATGGCAGCAACTCTAATACAGGTCTTTCCTCCTCCTTCCCACCCAAACTGATACCTAGGAAATCTGAAAAAGATACCTAGGAAATCCACAGAGCCACAAGACTGATGGTGAAAACAGGTACAGGAAAAATAATGGCTGCCATCTGTTTAAGGCATCCAAGGCTGTGTTCAGAGAATCCGAACAATGAATGGGCTTCAGGGAGGTTTGATAGTCCCTCTCCTGGTTTCCGGGTTTCAAATGATTGAATACAGTGGCTACTGTACAGTTTAGATACATGATTATTAGAGAATACATTTTTATCAGTCCTGGAGATTTGTATAAACCAGATTTCTTCAATCTGAAATGGCTAAAGTCAAGGTGCTAGTATCAGTAAGAACTCAGGATCCCCCTCTCCGTTACTTAGCCAGACTGTGCCCATCAACAGCAGGATCAAGTTGGGAGGAGTCAGTCAGGGAATATTTTCTCCTAGGAACTACGTAAGCTACAAAATCTCCCTTCAGGATCATTTCTAAGACTGTGGTGAGGGGCTTGACGAGGACCAACCTCAGCCCATGGTTACCGAGCTGAGTCAAGACCTAATCACTAATAATGGATACCAATGACTAAAATAGCACATGCCCGGGAAAAACCACCTTCTCCGTTCTTGAGCTGCCACTTATTTATCCACTTCTGCACAAACCAATGCTCATTTCTCTGAGCCTTCTGCTCCGGCTGGCCCACCACATGCTGGCATCACTTTGCTGGGGTTTTTGTTGTTGTTGTTTTGGTTTGGTTTTCTTTATAAGTCAAGGCCAACATTCCTGCATCTCCATCTTTCCTTTGGTTCAGATGGATGCTAGGGAGGTGAAGGTGGCTATAAATCCCCTTACCTATTTTCTGCAAGACCTTAGAAAAGGAGTGCGCCATGTCAAAAGATTTCAGTATCAGTGACTGATTCGCTACCATAGGGGGATCCCAGGAAACACAAGGGACTCAGAGAAAACACCTTACCCAGAACCCCAATGAATACCATTCTAAAATGCCAAGGCCAAGTGTCTCTCCAGAGAAGACAAGGTGCTAAATGTATAGTCCTCATTTCCCTTCCCTTTCTTACCTATGCTCCCCATTCTACAACATTCAGCCAGAGATTTGTCCCTCAGGACTTTTAAGGGCAGGACACCACTTCCATTTCTTGACAACTGCAGTTACTTCTGTTCCTTGTCAATTTTATTTGCTTCAACAAAATCCTCCAAGAATGATTATGCTTTCAGCTCAAAAAATAAAAGCAGCCTGGTCAAGATTTCTTGATGCTTTAGTCTAAGAGCAACTTATCAATCATGTTGGGAAGAGGTCCTACAATACAGGGCACTTAAGTATTTTGTAATACTGGATAAAACACCAGTATTAAGTTTTCTATCAGAGTTTTTGGATTTTTTTTCCTCCTTCCATTAATTAACGGGTAGGACAAACACATTTGTGAGAATGGGATGGGGAAATGGTGGGTAACACTGAGATCAGGGAGGGTGAAGTGTGAAAGTGGTAGTGAGGGACCAGATGACTGGAAGGGGCTGATGGAAGATAAGAAATTAAGATGGCAGGAGATAAATTTGCATTTCCAAACAACAGAGTACTGGCCCTTATGAAGAGGGTAAATATCCTTCATCTTCCAAGATTTATGCTGATGTATCCACGATAGTAATAACAAAGTTGGGCATATAAGAAGGACTTAACAGGGGCGCCTGGGTGGCACACTGGTTAAGCGTCTGCCTTCGGCTCAGGGCGTGATCCCGGCGTTGTGGGATCGAGCCCCACATCAGGCTCCTCTGCTATGAGCCTGCTTCTTCCTCTCCCACTCCCCCTGCTTGTGTTCCCTCTCTCGCTGGCTGTCTCTATCTCTGTCGAATAAATAAATAAAATCTTAAAAAAAAAAAAAAGAAGGACTTAACAAACGACTGTTAAATTGAAATTAGTGGAGAACATTGTTTGTTTTCTAAAGTTTTAACTTCTTTTTTTAGTAATCTCTACACCTATTGTGGGGCTCGAACTCATGAACCTGGGATCAAGAGTTGCATGTTCTTCTGACTGAGCCAGCCAGGTGCCCCAAGAGATTATTGTTAAGAGTGGTATTTAAAAAAACAAAACAGGGGCACCTGGGTGGCACAGCGGTTAAGCGTCTGCCTTTGGCTCAGGGCCTGATCCCAGGGTCCTGAGATCGAGCCCCGCATCGGGCTCCCTGCTCCGCTGTGAGCCTGCTTCTTCCTCTCCCACTCCCACTGCTTGTGTTCCCTCTCTCGCTGGCTGTCTCTATCTCTGTCGAATAAATAAATAAAATCTTAAAAATAAATAAATAAAATAACAAAACAAAACAAAAAAACAACACCTGGGCACCTGGGTGAGAGCCAGTGTCTGCCTTTGGCTCAGACCATGATCTCAGGTCCTGGGATGGAGCTGCGCGTCGTCAGGCTCCCTGCTCAGTGGGGAGCCTGCTTCTCCCTCTCCTCCCTGCTCGTGCTCTCTCGCTTTCTCTCTCTCACAAATAAATAAATAAAATCTTTAAAAAAAAAAAACCCAAAAACTTCAACACTCAGGTAAAAATGACAGATTATGGTAAAGGAAATGCTTTTAGCATTTCACGGGAGAACCTTATCTGGTAGGCTCTAGGTTGGAATATCAAACAAAATCATGCAGAATGTATTAATAGGGCAGGATGACGAGCAAATGCATAAAGGAGTGGTACCACTTTGTAGGGTGGAGGTGCAGAGAAGTTGAAAAGGTGGCAGTGGTTACTGAAATGATATAGTGGAGATCAAATCTCTGTAATTACACAGCCCTTCCCTAAGCAGTAAGACTTGGGCTTGGTGATACTCACCAAAGAATCCAATGGTTTAATTCAGTCCTCATCCTACTTACTTGACCTATCAGCAAAATCCAACATAGTTGCCTCCCCTTTCTTCACTGCCTTCCTAGGATTTTTCTGTTACCTTATTGGTCACTCCTTCTTGCTTTCCTTTTTGGCTGCTCTCCCTCACTTCTTTTTTTTTTTTTTTTTTAAGATTTTACTTATTTATTTGACAGAGAGACGGACAGTGAGAGAGGGAACACAAGCAGGGGGTGTGGGAGAGGAAGAAGCAGGCTTCCCACTGAGCAGGGAGCCCCCATGTGGGGCTTGATCCCAGGACCCTAAGATCACGATCCCAGCCGAAGGCAGATGCTTGACGACTGAGCCACCCAGGCGCCCCTCTCCCTAACTTCTTAACACTGGAATGCCTCAGAGCTCAGTCTTTGCTTCCCTTCTCTTGACTAGCTATACTCACTTGCTTGGTGATCTCATCCAGTCTTGTGGCTTTAAATACTACCTATATGCAATCAAAACTCAAATTTTTATCTCTAGTCCAGAACTTCTCTTAACTCCAGATTTCATGCCTCTATTATCCAAACTGCTCAACATCTATCTCTACCTGGATGTTTAAGAGACATCTAAAACTCTTACCTGCTTTCCCTTTCCCCCAGTTAAATCTATCAGGAAATCCTGATCAGGATTTACTTTCAAAATACATCTACCCTGAAACCTCTATTACCTTGGTTAAAGCCACCATCACCACTCACCTGTATTATGGGAGACTCCTACTAGTTCTCCTCATTCCTATCTTTGGCAGCCCCATTCCCACCATCTATCCTCAACTCCCCAGCCAGAGTGATGCTGTTAAAATAAGTTAGATCATGTCATGCCTCTGCTCAGAATTCGCTAATGGCTCCCCTGTTTCACTCATACTAACAGCCTACAGGGACACCCCTTGTGCCCCACTTACCCCTACTATTCCCCCCTTCCTTATTCTACTTCAATACATTGATTTCCTTGTAATTTCTCAAACACATGAGGCACATTCTCATTTTAGAACTTTGCACTGGTTCTACCTAAAATGTTCTTCTACCAGATTTCTGCATAGCTAAGTCCCTCACCACTTTGAGATTTTGCTCAAATGTGATCTTCTCAAAGAGGTCTATGCTGAACATCCTATCTTAAAAAATTGCATTTCCCTGACCCCCCAATACCAATTCCTATCCCCCTTATTCCACTCTATTTTTTCCTTTTCCATAGCACTTCTAACCTTTTAAGTTTATAATTTATTGTGTTTATTGTTTTTTTGTGCTTCTCTTGGTAGAATGTAAGCTCAATGATGGCAGGGGTCTTTTGCTCCTTTGCTATACATACAGGCCTCTAGAACAGTGCCTAGGATGGAGTAGGTTTTCAATAAATGTTTGATAAATGAATGAAAAGATGTGAGTGTATTTGACTGTAGAATATAAGTATACTGGACAAAACTCAATCTCCATTAGCGTGCCCCATCATCCAATGTGTGGATTATCCAAATGTTTCTCCATCTTCCTTCTGTTAAATTTGGATGGTTCTTTTATAGCATTTTTACTATAGTAAGCGCAGAGAAATAAAGGGGCTAAAATCCTACCTATCCTTCATGGTCCTCTGAAATGCTAATTCCATGAAAACTTTACTGATCTCTAAAATCTCTTCAAACCTCCCTTAATTATAATATCTATGGGCTCTGGAACCCACTTTTAAATTTAGCATGTACAGGGCACCTGGGTGGCGCAGTCGTTAAGCATCTGCCTTCAGCTCAGGGCGTGATCCTGGCGTTCTGGGATCGAGCCCTGCATCAGGCTCCTCTGCTGGGAGCCTGCTTCTTCCTCTCCCACTCCCCGTTTGTGTTCCCTTTCTCACTTGCTATCTCTCTCTCTGTCAAGTAAATAAATAAAATCTTTAAAAAAAAGAAATAAATAAATTTAGCATGTACACACACACATCCCCTTTTCTCATCTTGCTTAGATTGGAAGTTCTTTGAGGGCAGGGAAGTATTTGTTCTTTCAGTCACCCATAGGGTTTTGCATAATGTCTTATGTTAGAATACTCAGTAAGTGAACAAACTGACGTAAACCCCTTCATCATTTTCTCTGGAACAAAGCTTGGAAGAGAAGGCTAAAGCTATTATCTACCAAAATGAGGTTTGGCAGGTACCTGCTGAGGCACTTAATCTACTTCATTCCTGATACCACTGGTAGAATAAAGAGGTTACTGCTCCGAGGGGCAAGGGACTACCTTTTTTCCTTGCTATATCTAGAAGAGCTGTCCAAATAACCTTAGTAATTCCAAAAGGCCTGAGTGAACATTCCCTGGGTCTCTAAGTTTTAAACCATAAGAATTAAATCAGGGTAGTGAGGGGCGCCTGGGTGGCTCAGTTGGTTAAGCATCTGCCTTAGGCTCAGGTCACGATCCCAGGGTCCTGGGATGGAGCCTCACATCAGGCTCTCTGCTCAGCGGGGAGCCTGCTTCTCCCTCTCCCTCTGCCACTCTGCCACTTGCCTTCTCTCTCTCTCTCTGTTAAATAAATAAATAAATAAATAAAAATCTTAAAAAAAAAAAGAAGAAGAAGAATTAAATCAGGGTAGTGACCATACAGAGAGCAGTGGCTGCCTCCTGGAGATCACATAACCACCTAAGAGTTTAAAAAAAAAAAAAAAAAAAAAAAAAGCGCCAGACGGGGACAGCCAATGCTGTCAGTAAAGCTCAAAGAGCTCCACAGACAGCAACGCTTAATTGCACACACAAGTCAATTACACTAGTTCTTCTTTCATCATCTGTACCTCACATGTGTTTGCAACCAACTACTTGTGACCAATTAAAAACAGTTGTTCTTCCAGTCACAGGGAGGAAAAAAAGCAGATGCCCAGGCCTAACCCACTGAAAGTGAAGGCATGTCTAGAAAAAGGAGGAGAGACAGAGCACACACATATATGCAGGCCTGTGAAAATGCATTTACAGCTGTTTCCAGCCTACTCCAGTGGCCTGCTGGCAGTGGGGGTGGCTGCAGTCACTGGGCAGCGAAACTGCATGTTTTCCCTCTATTCAGGGAAAAATCTGTCACAGAACTTTCCCCGTCTTTAACTACTGATGAATCAAGAGCAGCCTTGATGCAGTAACAACTCAACCAGCCATTCCTGAGGGCACCAGAGGAAGACAATGTTTTGAACTCGAAGGAGTTTTTCAGAGGAAAGTTAAATGGGAGAAAGCTTTCTTCACGAGGAATAGCAATCACTGCAGAGTAGCTACTGGACACCCTCAAGGATATCCCTAAGAAGGCAGATATTACTATGGTTGTATTGTTTATATTGCTAATGTTCTTGTTTTACAGATGAAGAAGTAAGTTTGGCAAGATTAAACAATTTTTCCAAAGCCAAAGCTAGAAGACGAATGGAGCAGGCCTACCAACTCTATTACATTATGTTTCTTTCCATAAATAGTAAGGTCTCAGCATAGAAGCATATCTCAAGGGAAGCAAGTCTTATCTGTAAAAACCCTAAAGCCCTTTCCAACAAGAATTAGGGGAAAGGGAAGGAGAAGATAATATGAAGATTTTCCAGAGACACCCACCTCCACCACATGTTACCAAATTCCTTACTTCCATCCCTAAGTCACTAGGGAGCAAATGCTCTGCAAATTATGGATCTGCGGACACTGATCTTACTATACATAGCAGTAACAATTTGAAAACAGACATTTTCAGAAAGCTCCAGAGACTGTTAAATCATTTCATGATATAAGGCGTCGGGAGCGGAAGGATTTTTACAGAAGAACCTAAAGCTCAGACAATTGCTGTTACATAACCTGCCTAGAATCACTCCATCAGCTAGTCAGTGGCAGCACTGGACTAAAATCCAGGTATCATTTTAAGCCTAATGCTCTTCCCAGTCTGCCACACGCGCTCTATACGTAATTGCTGGTCTGTTTATCTTCAGAACCACCACATTAAAGAAGATTCTCTTCCTACATACTTCAGGGGTGTAAAACATTCTGATGTGCTTTTTCTTTGCCACAGCAGAATTCCCAGCAAAATTTAATTTTTAGAGAGGTTTTTAAAAAATGAGTTATTATTTGACATCAACTAAAAAACTGAGCCTAATCTTGTCAGGTAGCAAGTTTTATGGTGGTTATTAGGTCTCACGTCTCAAAATGATTTCCTCAGCGTACTGTGAAGCCCCACACAAATTACTTAACCGATTTGTTAAGTCCATACTGTTTATATAATAAATATATTTCATCTCTTTGGAGTTTGGAACTGGAGTTCCCCAGTGATTTTCGGTCTTTCGGAACAGGAGAGTGGAGGAGAAAAGGATGTCCTTGCTTTTGGCTCACATTCAGGACTGCTCTCCATCTAGTCCTCTCAGCATTTGGTGCGCACTGTGAAGCACACAGCAGGTATGCACTAAATGCTGATGGCCCGTCGTACCATTAAGGCATGTCAGTGCAAAGCCGCTTCCCCGTATGAGCCTGCCTTAGTATCTTCCGCTCAGCTGGCACACAGGCACGCATTGAGAGCGCGAGCTCGGCCTCGTCCCACATTTTATTTAAATCAAAGAGGCGGTAGATTAGAGTAGGAATTCCCCCCACAGACTTTTCGTCATCTAAGTATTCAAAGCTAGAACCCAAGGGCCGCATCTAGTCCTTATATGTTTGGCTTGCTGAACATCGCTGAGTATTTTTTAAATTATGAATTAATTGCCAACATTTAAATATAGAGAGGTTACATATAAAAATGAGAGGTGCTAAGTTTCCCTGAAGCCAGGTTTAAGGGTAGGGCCAAAGCCAGGAGAAGTTAAAAGCCTGTATAAAGAGCAGTTACGCCATTATACTCCTCCTCTGAGCACATTTGAGCAGGAAGCTGCCCATTCCCCACACAGGCAGAGACCGAGCGGCTGCCAGCTGAAGCTGACCTACAGAGGTTTTGGACTGGAGACACCAGGTGCAGCGAAGGGTGGGATTAAACAAAAATGTCTCTGCAGATCTGTGAGATTCACAGCTCTATTCCCCTATTGGCTCTTAGTACCATGGCTCAACTGCCAGGCAAATACCCTCCAGATACTAGATCAAAGATTTCCATTCTGGAAAGGTAGCTGATTTCAAGAGTAGAAAGTCAACAGAGAATGTACAAAACTGAAAATTCAAAGGTAGCATTAATCACAGGAAGAGAAAGGAACTGTTTCATTTTTTAAAAATTAAGTTTTGTAATACATTCATTTGATTTAAAAATTATGTACCTGTATTATTTTGATAACAAGAAGTAATTATAAAAATAGTGAAAGTTATTTAAAAAAGAATAAAAGAACAGAAAGAAAAAGGAAAGATATATGAACAAGGGAAAAGAAAAGAATGTGGGTGGGTTGTCAGAAGAGTGGCAGGAAGGCTGAATTCCCCGAACGAGCTAAGGTTTATGAAAAATAATCCAAAAAGGTGCTTAGTTACATGCAGAACAAATGATGATCAAAGGGACAGACTTACTGTGATTGATGATATAATGTCGAAGGGTAATATGACGAAAACAAACCCCTCAATTACTAGTTAGTGAATCGAACAAGATAATCATAAGGTCCTGTTCTTGTCTCCTGTACAAAGAAACCCAAGCACCAAGTAAAGGATGGGGATCCAGGACCAACCACAGCCCATGTGGAAACCATGGGGGCCCCTAGCCAACTCTAAGTATGAGCAGATCATGGGTTCTGTGGCCTCCAAAACAGCTTATGTGATCCTGAGTGTACTTCCTGAAACACCTTGTAGCACACTTAATATCAAGGAGCCAAGATTTTCTCTGGTCTAGCCAGGCTACATCTGTTGAGCTTATTTAGTTAATCCTTAAACAAAGGGAGAACAAATCTGGAGGAAAGAAATCAGTACAGCAAAGAACTAACAACATTTCTTTGAGGAATTGCTAAACTGAACCGTCAGGGAGGAGGGTGCTATCTCTGGAGAGGACCTAGAAGGGGACATGAGGGCTACCTTCAAATGAGCAAAAGGCTATGAAGAGAAAGAGGGGCCATTCTCAGTAGGCTAGCACTCAACTACCGGAAAACAGAATAAGACTTATAGAAGAATTTTCTAATCACTGGAGTTAACCTGGAGCAACAAGCACTTTATCATGGTGGACATCCTGGGACAGGTTTAAGTTATTCCTCAATAAAAGTGTACTTTAATATATGTGTTATAACTCAAGAAAAAAATTATTGTGGGGGTGGGTACATGAACAGAAAATTCTATAGCCAAATACCCATGTAGTATCCATGGGATGAATGCAGGATGTCATGTTTTCCTCTTTATTTAGTTGAGAAAATTGGTTTTTTTGTTGTGATTTATTCTTTGACCATAATTATTTACTAATTTTACTAATTTTCTTTCTTCATTGAGAAATTAAAGAAAACAGCACAAAAAGTGGAGCTTAATAAAGTTTTTTAAGGTGAAAGTTATTAAAAAAAGTGAACACCCTTATAACCGACATCCAAGTCAAAAAATGGAGTTTTTGCCATTGTCATGCCCCATGTGCCTCATTCCAATTATAACCCTTTCCCTCCCCTGAAACCAACTATTATCCTGATCTCTATATTAATCACCTCTCTGCATTTTTAATAATTTTATTCATCCAAGTGTGCATTCCTAAATAGTTTTGACTGATTTTTGTTTTATTTAGTATGTCTTTTACATTTCTTAAACAATGGGCTTCCTCCTGTCCATTTACTAGAGAAAATGGGCCATCTGACCTATCGTTTCTGACAGTCTGGATTTTGTGGGCTGTATGCTCACATTGTAGTACAATATGCTCCTCTGTGCTTCCTGCAAACTGAAGGCTGGCTTCTGAGGTTTTATTCAGAGTTGTTTTATCTGGCAAGCCTATCAGTAGTATTGTGTTCTTTTCATCAGGAGGCAAATAAATGTCTAATTGCCTTTTTTTTTAAGATGTTGGCACCTGTCACTGCTCAGTATTTAGATGTGTTAATTCATTGAGGGCTGCTAAGTGATTGCATTAAAATTCTATAATTTCTTTTTTAAACCTGTATTTTTGGCAGATATTCTCCCTGGATATAGAATTCTAGGTTGGCAGGTTTTAATTCTCTAAGCACCTTAGAGATATCATTCTATTGTATTCTGGCTTCCAAAATTTGGCCATCACTCTTATTGTTGCTCATTTATAGGTAATTTGTGTATTTTCTCAGGCTGCTTTTGGGCTTTTTCTCATTACCTTTTGTCTCTAAGAGTTTGACATATGATGTGCCTAAGTGTATTATATTTACCCTGTTTGTGGTTACTGAGTTTCTTGAATCTGAGAATTAGTCTATTTCATTTGTTTTCAGAAATTCTTTTAGCCATTGTCTTTTCATATATTGCTTCTGCTTCATTTTCTCTCTCTTATCCTCCTGGGACTTCAATTTCATACATGCTAGATTGTCTGTGTTCCACTTGTCTCTTACACTGTTCTGCTCTTTCCCTTCTCTGTTCGCATTGTCCTTTGATAGCTTTTATTGACCTGTCTTCTATTCACCAAGCCTGTCCACTCACTGTAGCTTAAACCCACCCAATAAATTCTTAGTTTTAGATATAGTTTTCAGTTTTAGAATGTCTGCGTCATTGTTTTCTAAATAGATTCCAATTCTCCACTGAAATTCTCCATCTTTTTTCTATTTTTTTTTAAATATTTAAAGTCCTTAGCTGTTAACTTCAATATATAATACTGTGAGTTGGCTTCTATTGATTATTTTTTCACTCTTGCTTACTAGCCACATTTTCAGGCCTCATTATTTGTTATCATATGCTAGACACGGAGTATAAAAGAACCATGGAGACTGCTATGGACTGAACTGTCTCCCCCAAATACATATGCTGAAGCCCTAATTCCCAATGTGACAATATTTGAAGATAGGGCCTTTAAGGAAGTAATTAAGGTTAAATGAAGTTATAATCCAATGAGACTGGTGTCCTCATAAGAAGGGACACCAGTGATGTGTGTGCACAGAGAAAAGGCCATGTGAGCACACAGTGAGAAGGTGGTCATTTGCAAGCCAAGGAGAGAGGCCCCCAGAGAAATCAAACTTGGCAGCACCTTGCTCTTATACTTCTAAGCTCCGGAACTGTGAGAAGATACATTTTTGTTGTTTAAGTCACCCATTTTGTGGGATTTTGTTATCACAGCCCTAACAGACTAACACAGAGACTAAAGCTGATTTCCTCTATACGGCATTTACCTAGTCTACTCTTAAGAAAATAAAGTAAGGGGCTGATCATCCTCAATCTAATCAGGAGGAACTAGGTCAGTGCTGGGTTGCTTCTTTAGTAGGAATACGTCTACTTCTGGTTTCAGATGTCTCAAAGTCAAGACCTGAAGGGTGCTTGTTGCACGTGCCTTTCTCTAACTGGGATCCGTGTCCTAAGCACCAGGAGATGACAGGGTAGTTCACTCAGCCTTCCTGGTCCAGCCCCATCCTTAAGTGTAAGCCTCTTGGTTTTTTTTTTTTTTTAATTAATCTGTATGCCCAATGGGAGGCTCAAACTTACAACCCCAAGATCAAGAGTTGCGTGCTCTATAGACTGAGCCAGCCAGGCATCCTAACTTTTGGGCTTTTAATGGAGAGTCTGGCAAGTCTCTGCTGTCCTCTGCTCTGAATGTTTTGTCCCTTGGAGATTTTAAGCTGAGTTCTTTATCCTCCTTTCCCGGGCAGGTTCAAAATCTGGCAGAAGCTCCATGGGAACAGGCCCCTCCCACAAGGGAGGGGACTTTATCTCCAAAATACTGTGTTTGTGTTAGGGTGGGACCTGCACTCTGCTCTCCAACCCAGTCCCATAGCTCCCAGGGCAAACGCAGCACTCAGCGAATGTCCTACAGGAAAGATTGGCCATGTGGTTGGGGTACCTCTAGATTCTACTCTGTCATATGAATCCATGTGGCCACTGCAAATTCTGATTTCCTCTGACCCCAGCAGCCTGCCTGTGGCACCCGATCTGCAGCCTCCGTGCAGACGCCCCTAGGAGCGACGACGGTTGGCACCTTCGGGTGGGCTAGAAGGGCTCTTCCTTCTTCCGAACTTCAGTTCTTCTAGCACACTTTGTTCCCACAGCTCTCCGACACCTTTATGGCTTTTGTGATGTGACTGTTGTAGTTACTGAGGTGCGAGCCACCCACTGCATCCTCTGTGAAATCTGAAGTCCTACAAGTTCTTCTTTAATAGAAATTTTACATCCTTCTTCTTTCCTCCTTGAAATAGTATTTCCACATTATCTATCCCTTCCCCCTCAATTTCAGCCTAATATATTTTAGCACCTTGGAGGTGTTTACACCTCACAGCAATGCACCATGTGCTAGGGTTCAAATGGTCAGAAATTTATGGAGTGTTTTTGGTTTTCTGGGTTTTTTTTGTTTTTGTTTTCTAAAGTGGAAGAAGGGTAAAGGGGAAGTGGGAAAGGAGAATGTGTACTCTCTTAGGAATACTGATTTTATGAAAGAATACACATAGAGTTTGAGAATCTAGAACTGGATTCCTTTAAAGCAGCTGTACCTAGACAACCCTTGGAAAGTCTGCGTATCCATTTCCCAGTTTTAATATTGGAATCCTAAATTACCTATCAGGTCCCTGCCGACCCAAAGACTGCATAGTCATCTATACTTAAAAAATGAGCCCACTGTGGCCCATACCTTAAATCAGTACAAAAATAAGCTGGGAGAGGAAAAAAATCTGTAATACTATTGCTAATTCTTCCCTATTCTCTCTTTATACAAACATGTATTCCATTTCTATTTTAAAAATCACATTGACTTAATAATTAAAAGCTTTTTAAGGGGCACCTGGGTGGCTCAGCCATTAAGCGTCTGCCTTCGGCTCAGGTCATGATCCCAGGGTCCTGGAATAGAGACCCACATGGGGATCCCTGCTCGGCAGGAAGCCTGCTTCTCCCTCTCACACTCCCTTTGCTTGTGTTCCCTCTCTTGCTGTCTCTGTCAAATAAATAAATAACATATTTTTAAAAAATTTAAAAAATAAAAGATCAGGTAGGAGATATAATTAATTCTCAGATAATCAATCTATATGATTAAGGGGGTGGGAGACGTAATGGTTAGTGTTAGAATACCACCTTTGTTCAGCTAGACCGCTGCTGTCCCATCTGGTTGTGCTTCACAGGTAAGCTGCTTCACTCATGCCTTCCAAATTCCAGAAGGGAAAAAAGGGCTTTTGCAAGTGGTTTAGTAACCAGATCACAGTAATAGGATAGTTACATCAAAAGTGGGCTTCAACAAGTTTTGAAAGGCAGATGTTTGGTAACAATATTGTTAATTCAGCAACAGGCAAGCCAACAACTTCCCTAGACACTGAGCAGTAGGCAAATTTTATGTAATATACTTGGCATAGTCCTCTATTACTTTCCCAACTGCCATTTTCCAGTTTGATGCCATGTTATCACCTAGAGCAGATGGCTATACTGAGCTGTCCTGAGAATAAACAATAGACATTTTTCTACCAGTAGGAAGCAACCAGTGTTAAGACTCAACTGAGCACGCGAAGACACTATTATCAAGAATGAAGAATGATCCAGGCTGTTTGAAAGCTCAGATGGCCTAGATCCAAATTTATGGAAAGCTGCAGGTGTTTTTTAGAATACATCTAGAGAAAATGCAGAACTATTTCTTCCTAATTTCTTTGATATCTGGGATCAGCCAAACCCCAGGGAGTGAACCTGTCCATCAACACAGAAAGCTTCCCTTTATCAGGGAGTCCAAAGTTAAGGAAAAGACCCTAACAACTCTTTGTAGAGAAATAAACAAGAATCTGCAGATGGATAAAAAGGAAAAGCAAGGTAAAAATATTACAGGTGTGAAATAGGAGAGAAGAAAATGGACATAATGGAGATCTATGAAGTCTTCTTAAAGGTCTTAGGAGAAAGAAGTCTGAGCATCACTATGTCAAGAAGAGTCTGTATGAAGGTTATAGTGAAATCTGGCTTCTAATTTTTATGTTTAAATTTCCCTTGGTCACTTTTCTGATAAACTTACTATATTAAAAGAGAAATATCAGCCTGTATTTCTACAGATCAGTCCTTTCAGGGCACAACATGCCAAAGGTCAACAGAGCCAACATTAGCAGTAGTTTATACTAGGGAGGGATATACTCACCTGCTTCTGGATCTGCAGGAATTCTCCACATGTACAGGTTAAAGTCATCAGAGCCTGAAAGGATATACTGTTGGGATAAAAACAAAAAACAACAACTTATTATTTATATCTTGATTGATTGATTGATTGATTGGCAAAATATCTACATCTATCTACCTAGCTATAAAAAGATTTTTTAGAAAATAAATGAGACAAATGGGCATATATTCATAAGGCACCATGCAGCAAACACCCTCTTTAAAGTATTTGCCAATCAAAATGTTCATTGGCTAAAATTCAGCAACAAAAACCAAACAACCTAATTCAAAAATGGGTAAAGGACTTAAACAGACATTTCTCCAAAGAAAATATATAAATGCCTAGTAAGCACATGTAAAGATGTTCAGCATCACTAATCATTAGGGAAATGAAAATCAAAATCACGATGAGATACCAGTTCACAGTCATTGGGATGGCTAACACCAAAAAAACAAAAACATAACAAAGCAAAATACCAGAAGACAAGTGTTGCCAAGGATGTGGTGAAATTGAATCCCTGTGCATTGCTGGTGGGAATATATAATGGTGCAACCACTATGGAACACAGTATGGAGTTTTCTCAAAAAGTTAAACATAGAACTACCATATGACCCAGCAATTCCACTCCTGGGTATATGTCAAAGAACTGAAAGCAGGAACTTGAGCTACCTGTACACCAGTGTTCATAAAAGAATGCTGACAACAGCCAAACGTGGAAACAACCCAAGTGTCCATCAATGGATGAATGGATAAATGTGGTATATACACACAACAGACTATCATTCAGCCTTAAAAAGGAAATTCTGACCCGTGCTACAACATGGATGAATCCTGAATGCATTATGCTAAGTGAAATAAGCCAGATACGAAAAGACAAATATTGTACGGTTCAACTTACATGAGGTGCTTAAGGTATAGTCAAATTCATAGAGACAGAAAGTAGAATGGCAGTTGCTAAGGACCAGGGGGAGGAAGGACTGGGGAGCTGCTGTTTAATGGGTATGGAGTTTCAGTTTAGGAGGATGAAAAAGTTCTGGAAATGGATGGTGGTGATGGCTATACAACAATCTGAATTCAGTTAATGCCACAGAACAGCACACTTAAAAATGATTATAATGGGAAGTTCTGTTATGTGTGTGTATGTATGTGTATATATACTTAAGATTTTTATTATTGAAGCACAGTTGACATACAATGCTGTATTAGTTTCAGGTGTTCAACATAATGATTTTACATTTCTACACATTATTCAACGCTCACCACGATAAGTGTAGTTACCATCTGTCACCATACACCATCACAGTATTATTGACTATATTCCCTGTGCTGTATTTTGTATTTCTGTGACTTATTTATAACTGAAGTTTGTGCTTTTTAATCCCCTTCACCTATTTCACCCATCTCCCCCACCCCCTTCCCTCTGGTAACCACCAGTTTGTTCTCTGTATTTATGAATCCGTATCTGGGTTTTGTTTGTTTGGGTTTTTAGATTACACATATAAATGAAACCATATGATATTTGTCTTTCTCTATCTGACTTATTTCAGTTAACAAAATACCCTCTAAGTCCATCCACATTGTTGCAAATGGCAAGATCTCATTCTTTTTTATGTCTGACTATATCCATATCTATCTATATCTATATCTGTATCTATATCTATATGCAAACCACATCTTCTTAATCCATTCATCTACTGATGCACACTTAGGTTGCTTCCATAGCTTGGCTATTGTAAAATAATGCTGCAAAAAACAAAGGGGTAATGTATCTTTCCAGATTAGTATTTTCCTTTTCTTTGGGCAAATACCCAGTAGTGGAATTACTGGATCATATGGTAGTTCTATTTTTAATTTTTCCAGGAGCCTCCATACAGTCTCCACAGTGATTGCTATGTTATGCATATTTTACCACAATTTTTCAAAAAAAAACTTCTAACACAGAACAAAACTTAGGAGCTGCCCAGATATGTTTTCTGCAAGTGTAAGCATCCTGAACGTCCCTGCTGTCAACTGACATCTTTGAATGGGAAGTCATCGCCAACCCAGCCACGAGTTAGTGCTAGGGGCATAAGCAATCCCCTTTTATGTGGCAGCTTCAAACTACTTGAGCTCAGACACAACACTGAGCCAGACTGATTCTAATTAAGACTTATAAAAGCATTGTCTAACAGGAACAAGTCAGCAATCCTGACAGCTCACTTATTTGCAAAGATTAACGAAAGTATATTACTTTAAGTTGAAGTCAGCACTACTTCCTGCCTTTTTGGTGTCATCTCCTTATTTCCCTAGAAAAAGAAAGGCCTACAGTTTTCTTGTCTTCTTTTTTTAAGAGAGGTGGAGAGTGGTGGGGCAAAGGGGTAGAGAGAGAGAATCTTAAGCAGGCTGCACGCCCAGCGTGGAGCCTAACGTGGGGCTCGATCTCACAACCCTGAGATCATAACTTGAGCCGAAATCAAGAGTTGGACACTTAACTGACTGAGCCATCCAGGCCACTAGGGCCTACAGTTTTCTAGAGAAAACTTCTTACTTAAAAATGACACTGAACAATTCCAAAAACTAAGTTCAACTTACACACAACCTCATGTCTAATGCAAATACTTTACAATAATTAAAAATCAATTCACCAGTCTTCAAAATACTTGTAGGAACATGAGAGAGAATGGAGGCAAAGAAAGGCATATTTAAAGATAAAGAAAATGCTATCCACAGGGGTTAGGTGATTTAGCCCAGGGCACAGTGGAAAAAGAAATGAGTCCAATTTCCTCATCTGGTTGCTCTCTGTTATTGTCTGAACGTTTGTGCTCCCCACCAAATATACATGTTGAAATCGTAATGCCCAATGTGATGGTATCAGGAGGTGGGGCCTTTGGGAGGTGATTAGGTCATAGGGTAGAGCCTTCACGAACAGAATTAGCACTCTTGATAAGAGACCCAACAGAGGTCCCCAAGTGCCTTCCGCTATGTGAGGACACAGAGAGAAGCTGGCAGTCTGCAACCCGGAAGATGGCCTTCACCAGAACCCAACCATGCTGGTACCCTCATCTTGGACTTCCAGCTTCCAGAACTGTGAGAAAGAAATTACTGTAACTTATAAGACACCCAGTCTGTGCTATTTTGTTATAGTAGCCATAATAGACTAAGACACTCTCTGAAGCTCATTTAATTCTAAGATTCTATGCTTCCTCTGTGAAGGAATGGTGGAAATCAGATCCGAGCTAAAAGTCTCTAGGCTGCTGGGTCATAGTTACTGGACAAGTCACTACATAAATACGCTCAAGACAAGGAAACCCAAAGACTAATCCCACAAGACTTCAATTAAAAAGTTTCCTTAACAACATCAAAAGACAACTTGATTTTAAAAATGGGCAAAGGACCTGAATAGACATTTCTCCAAAGGAAAAAATATGTAATGGTCATACACAAATGGCCAATAAACAGATGAAAAGATGCTCAACATCACTAATCATTAGGGAAATGCATATCAAAACCACAGTAAGTTACTATCTCAGATTCATTAGGATGGCTCATATAAAAAAAAACCCAGCAAGCAGTTCCTCAAAAAATTAAAAATAAAATTACCACATGATCCAGCAATTACACTTCAAGGTAAATATACAAAAGAATTGAAAGAGGATCAGTAAGACATATTTGTACACCTATGTTCATAGCAGCACTATCACCCTAGCCAAGAGGTGGAAGCAACCCAGTGTCCATCAACAGATGAATGTATTAAAAAAATGTAGCATATACATACAATGGAATATTATTCAGCCTTAAAAAGGAAGGAAATTCTGACTTGTGCTACGACATGGATGAATCTTGAACATGCTAAGTGAAATAAGCCAATCACAAAAAGACAAATACTGTATGATTCCACTCATGAGGTACCTAGAGTAGTCACATTCATAGAGACAGAAAGTAGAATGATAGTTGCCAAGGACTGGGGGAAGGGAGGAATGGAGAGCTGCTGTTTAATGGGTATGGAGTTTCAGTTTGGGAAGATGAAAAACTTCTGGAGATGCATGGTGGAGACGGTTACATTATGATGTGAATATACTTAATACTACTAAAGTATACACTTTTTTAAAAAGTTTCCTTAATACAAGAAGAAGAAAAGAAAAAGTTAATCCTCATTGCCCTGACTTCAGGATTTATCCACCAACTCCCTGCAGTTTATGATACCTTCTTCATAGGAAGTTAGGAAGCTGGAATTCAGCAACCCAAGGGCTTTCCTCTCAAACCTGTTCACAGAACCACCTACTAGTTAGGGGAAAAGATTCCTTGTTTACATACTAACCAAGCACGTATGTGCCAGGTACTCTGGGACTTATGAAGACATGTAAGGTATAGCTGGGTTCCCAAGGAGCTTCAGGTAGAAAATACACATGTAGGTACACGACTACCATGCCAGGAAGCAGAAATCGCTCGGTGCCACAATGACAAGTAAGATGCCTGGTAATTCATAAAGAGGAAAAGCAAGACAGATTGGAGCACTGAGCTGACCTTGGGTAAAGACGTAAAAAAGGTGAAAGGAAGGGGAAAAGGGAAAGTAATGGGTGCTGTTTCAGCAGAAACAGGAAGGATGGCATAGCTCAGTTCTGGATACCCTGCTCATATCCCTCAGGCCTTACTGCTTCATATACTCTACCTCGCTGCCGACTGCCGGTATGGAAACCAAAGCCTAGGAGATTGCAGGCTGCTCTGGTAAATGAACACTTCTTGGAAGCAGCACTCAACTAATGCCTGATGGAAGTTGGTGTATCATAGTCCAGCTTTCTTGTTCCCAGGTGGAATAACTCTGAAGTGTGTGCTCAATACTCTCTCCTCTCAGGATCAAGCTCCAACTGCCCACAGCTGTTGCTGGCTCACTAAATCACCCTTCCTTTCCCTAGTCTACTCCCCCACTCCTCTAGTATTTCTTTTTTTTTCCTTCTTTTTTTAAAGATTTTTTATTTATTTATTCGACAGAGACAGAGACAGCCAGCGAGAGAGGGAACACAAGCAGGGGGAGTGGGAGAGGAAGAAGCAGGCTCATAGCGGAGGAGCCTGATGTGGGGCTCGATCCCACAACCCCGGGATCACGCCCTGAGCCGAAGGCAGACGCTTAACCGCTGTGCCACCCAGGCACCCCCTAGTATTTCTTACATTTCCAAATTAACCATGTGCACCTGAAACTTGAACCCAAAATAAGACACATGGGGAGAGAGAACATAAGAGAACTATCCGCTAATTATTTATATATATATAAATATATATATACAAATATATATATATATTATACTTTACTTATTACTCAACATCTCATTTCATGTTCTATGTTTAAAAGAGGTTATAAAACTTCATACAGAATTCCTGTTACCCTGTCCCCTCCCATACCTTTCTCAAACTAAACAAACAAAAAATAAATATTAAAAGAAAGTGGGGGGAAAAAAGTGAGACAGGCTGGGCTTATCAGAGGTTTACTATTTCATAGCGAAGGATCAGTGCTTTCCTATTGCTTAGCTATTCAGCAGGGAAAGTCATGAAAAGGTAAAAGGGGACTCCCAGACAGAATGCTGACTCAGAAGACTGCCTTAGAAGGAAGAAAACTCCCACAGAGTAAAGGCCTCTGGGATTTAATATGACAGCTCCTAAAATATGTAGAAAATGCACACCATGTACAGGCTTCCCCTCAGGGATGACGGCAGTTCCTGACCCTCTCTTCCTCTTGGAACCATCACAAGGGAACGGCTGGGGATGATTTCCAAGGCGGGGGTCTTGACCCACTGCCGTCTAGTCAGACCGTTTAAGTGTTCACACACACTGGAATCACAAAACTGCCCTGGAATTCATTTATGGCATTTCATGGTTGTCTGCTGGGCCCCTTCCAGCATTAAAAGTTGGCTGCCTGGGATACTGCTGACTGTGGGAGACTGAAATAAAAATGAGTTCATCCTTTATTCATTAAACAAATATTTATCCAATGTCTACTATGTATTGGGCACTGTTCCAAGGAAAGAAATACGGAATTGATCAAAGAAAGATGCTGTCCCTGCCCTCATGAAGCTTCTTATATTTTACTGGGTGGGGTGAGAAAAAATTACATGCACATGTAATGTGAGAGGACACTGGATAAAGGAAAAAAAGAATATATATGTGTGTCTGATGGTGCCAAGTGTTATAAAGAAAAATTAAATAGGAGATTAGGACATATATAGGGTGCTGGGGGTTGGCTATTTCTGTCTTACATAGACTGATCACATAAGGCCTCTCTGATAACACGGCATTTTGAGCAGAGCTCAAATGAGGGAACAAGTTGTTTGAATATCTGGGAGAAGAGTCCTCCAGGAGAGGGGGCAGAGTTCTGGGCTAATTTAAAATGTAAGATAGCCAAAAGAGCTCTTTTGTCTTTCTCTTTCTTTCTTTCTTTTCTTTTTTTTTTTTAAGCTTTGCAAAAACAAAGATTATTTCAAGCAGGCTGACTGCAGAGATATGTTTAACATTATCAGAGCAGCTGGAAATGTTCCCCTCTTCTAAGGGTGTATTGGAAGGGCCCATGTCCTCCTAAAGTCAGGTTGGAGCCTCCGACTGAGGCCCTGCTAAAAGAGGGTGCTCAAGAGGACAACTGGGGCACTGCTAGTCTTGACTGGCCGCCTCACAGATATTTAAATATTTCCTGTGGGATGCAAGGAAAAAAGAGCAAGAGAACAAAGACCAAATAGTGCCAACACCATCACTACCAATAGAAACCCAAACTGCATAATTATATCCAAATTTAGAAACACAGTAATTATTTGAATTAACCAGAAAACTGAACTTCACCTCAAGTGGTGGAACTGAAAGTACAGGTTTCTCTTTCTTTTCCTTTTTACTTTGATATCTAATTTCAAATAGTCTCTGCATATTTTTACCCAGGGAATCTGGTGTTGAATCTGAAGCTGACCTGGAGTAAAGGCTTCTGGCCTACATAACAGAATGGTTCAGCAGCAGATAACCCTTTAAAAACAGGTAAGCAACAGAAACAACAGAAAAAATGGTTGCCCCAAATTCTGACATTTAACATTTTTACTTCCTCTCATGATGGAGGACTTTACAAGCAAAATTCACATTTAAGGGGCGCCTGGGTGGCACAGCGGTTAAGCGCCTGCCTTCGGCTCAGGGCGTGATCCCGGCGCTGTGGGATGGAGCCCCACGTCAGGCTCCTCTGCTATGAGCCTGCTTCTCCCTCTCCCACTCCCCCTGCTTGTGTTCCCTCTCTCACTGGCTGTCTCTATCTCTGTCAAATAAATAAATAAAATCTTTAAAAAAAAATTCACATTTAAAACACGACCATGAAAAAACGTAGATTGTTGTTCAGTTTTAGAAAAGCAAAAACTAAACAAGGTGATATTAAGTTTATCACCAAGTGTGACACGAATATAAAGAATTACCTTCTCTTAGGTCTTTTCTTTGACTTTATTCTAAACAATGTGGGGGGTAAATGAAAAATTAAAAACTCGCTCATACGAATCTTTTATCTTATATCCTAACTGAGATGAATAGGTCAGGGCTCCAAAGAAGGAGAAAAACATTTTAGATAATCTATTATCTAGGCAATTAAAGTCCCATTTCCCAAAATGCTCTAGATTACGGGGAGGGGGGCCCGCGGGGAGGTGGGAGACCCACAGGCTAGTTCAAATCAGAGAGTGGGAGATGTACTTAATTTTAATTTGGCTTTATAAGATGGGTGACACCAATGCAAAAATGAGCATTAAGCTGTGTGGATCCGTATCACCCACAATCCTTCCCAGCTGGCAATGAAAGTTAAAGTCTTGCTACACTCTGACCCATCTCGCTGTTCATTCATCCTATAGTCCCAAGACGACAGCCTGTTTACTACTCATCTCGATGCAGCCTAGT
Source organism: Ursus arctos (assembly GCF_023065955.2). Taxonomy (NCBI): domain Eukaryota; kingdom Metazoa; phylum Chordata; class Mammalia; order Carnivora; family Ursidae; genus Ursus; species Ursus arctos. The sequence goes on along the minus strand of NW_026622930.1, from coordinate 31,073,610 downwards.
CATTCTGAGTAGAGGTAACCTGAGGCCAGTGCATTTTACCTAATCCTTTTATCTAATCCACTGTCAGTATGGAGTATTAACTTGGTCAAGCAGAGGGACACAACAGCTGTTCTTCTCAATAGATTTTTAAGGAACCACCATCATCAAACGAAAAAAAGATGACTGCATTAGCACTCTGTCACTGTCTCATTTGCCCACGTATTCTTGTCAATCCATTAACCTTTATAGAAAATAGCCATTCACCTAACACTTCCTACTCTCTGGTAGGCTGCTGCAATGCCCAGCGTCCCCTCCAGGAACTCCTGCCCCTTTCACCTCTTACATTCTCCAATTACACAAGCTCTGAGCAAGACCTTTTTCTATCTGCAAAGGCATTTTGTTAGCTGAATACCCAGAGAAGTCCATACCTCTAAATACAGACACCACCTTTATAGAGTCACCCAAGTCACAAGAAATTTTTAGTAACTTGAAGGTTCAAAGAGGGACCTAAGCATGGTCTGGCCTGCCACGGCAAAACTGACTACTAAACAGAAGCTTCTTAGAAGAAAATAGAAAAACAAAAAACAAAACACAAAACAAAAAAAACCAAACCCAAATTTATTAGCCATCTTCTAGCAAAGCAATTATTTCTCTTTCCCTAACACCTTTATTTAAACATGTTACAGATAACCCTACCAACAATATTCTAAGGCCTCACAGGGCTTAGAAACATAGATATAAACAAACACTGCCCCCTTCTTCCCACCCAAAATCCACATTAAAAAGAGGAAAATGTTCTACACAGCAGGAGGGATAGGCCATCACCCGATATGCTCCAAGAATAACCCATTAATGTCTTAACAGGCCTTTTGCTAATAGAAAAATCTCTTTCTGCTCCATTTCTAAGTGTATGTGTATGTATGTGTGTGTGCCTGTGTGTTTGCACAGCATGTGATATTTCTATACATCTGCTGATAACGAAGGGAACATATCAATCAGTTACTATTCACTGAGTACTGATCACCTTACACAGTTTTCTTCAAGGCTCCTTCGAGAGTAATTGATTAATTAGTCTCTAGTAAATGGCATGCCCGTCTAATTAACTGTATTGACTAGGACAGAAAAACCAGATGGCTCTTCTAGCCTAGATCAGTAACAGCAGAGAGACTGCTATTTAAATCTTACTTCTCCCTGACCTTTTGTCAGAAAGGGAAAAAAATGTGATTGAACAATTTCATGATGTACTCTTTCGAAGATGATTTCCAGAAAAAGGTTTGCAATTGGTATATAATATTTGTTATCATTTACACCCAGTACCTGCCACAAATGCCATCCAAATCAATCAGAGCAATTTTGCTTTGGAAATGGCCAAAGCCATAGGTTTATTTTATCTAATTTGTGGTAGGAGAAATGGAATTCCCTTGCCTCCCAACCAAAGAATACAAATATGCATACCCATAAGACTATCACTATTTTTTGCTCATGTAAAGTTACATGACTCTTGCTTCTTTGGACCACTTGCCATTTCGGCTCCATTAGGCCTCTGGAATTCCTTGGTTTATTAAAATAGCCAAGTAGGAAAAATTCTATTAATAAAGAAGTGTTCCATAAAGACAGCCAATAATAGTCAAATAATCAGTAGGGAAGAAATGTAAAAATGCTCTAAATCTCCAACAGCTGCTTGTAACAAAGTAGCCTGCATTACTTAAAGATGAATTTTTATTTGGCAAAACTCTTTTGGAAAACTGGGCAAGATGACGGGCAATCAACCCAATGGCCTTCAGCACTGATCTCTACTCTGTGGGCCTCGGTTGCTGCATGGGGGCCTGGGCAGTGGAGAGATGGCATCATTCATTTCAGTCTGCATGTGAGTATTTACACTCTTCATTCAAGCAGGGGTCTCCTACCACTCAGAGTAAGAAATTTTACTTTCCTTTTTCTCCAAAGTCTGAAGACACCTGAAAGAGAGGCAAAGGTACTGAAAGTAAAATTTCTAAGGAAGATAGGGCAAGTAGAGCAGGAAAGGTTATACTCTGTTCCCTTCATGAATATCTACCAGCAATCTCCTAGTAGAGTCCAGCCTCCAAGCCAGGAACTGTACATTAAAGGAGAACTGTCATGATGTGTCACTAGATCATATCAATTCCTTTTGTTCCTACGAAGAAATCAGCTCACCTGCATTCCTTCTCAGCTAAATACTTATAAACCAGACCATATCTAGCAGGCCTGCTATAGTCCAGAACCTTTCAAGCTTTAAAGCTCTAAAAATGCATCAGTAAATGAACTAAAAGAGCTAATCCATGGGTAAAAACTTATTTCGGGATTTCTAACACCTCAAACCTCTAGGTTTCAGCAATTCCATAAACTCTTTAATTTTACATGCAAAATGATGTGTGTATGTCCATTTTCCTGAAATAAGTGTTCATAGCTTTTAGATCTTCAAAAAGGTTCAAGATTCCAAAAGAGTTATACATGGCTGATTTAATAAGCTATTTTCATGCTACCTCCTCTCTATAAAATAAAAACCTCTAAATAATTCACCTAAATAATATATACAAGAAGGAATTCCTCTTCCTCATTAGCCCATGGAAGATGCTACCAACACTTGCTCTGTAGAACCCAGGTGGCAGCATGTCTATGAGGAAGAGAGGAGAGCACAATCACAAGCAAGAGACTGAGTCTAGTCCTCCTTCTATGACCGATGACATCTGCTGTTTCAAACACTATAGTCCTCAGCTTTGCATTGGGGTGAAATCTGTCACTGGGAGGATTCAACATGAAATGAAAGTGCTTCAGAAGCTAAAGGGCTAAAAATATACAAGACAGAAAAGAAAGATGAGGAGAAGAAAATATTAGCCTCAAGTTGCACAAAGCAGGTCAAAGGATGGACCCCAAGAGTATGCCTTTATTTCAGATAAAGGAGAACATATGGAATGCCACACCCGCCATGAGCTTCATCAGAGGTACATGGAGTTATAAAAACAGCAAAGTTATAACTTTACATGCTTCACTGGCCCGGAGCACACTTACTGGTCGATGCCTGCACCTCCGCTATACTCATATAATGTCAACACAGAAAGGCTGAGTGATGATGTAATGTCTGAGGCCAGGCCACGTATTCAAGGCCATTTTGTTGGACTCACAGGGAATAAGTCAGCTCTTCTCTCCAGGGGATGAGTTAGGATGATTTCATTCTCACCATTTTGGGGACCCTGACATCTATCAAGTTTAAAAAAAAAGGCCTGTGTAAGTGATCCAAGTGTTCAGACACTCCAATGCTCAGCCCTTTCGAGAAAATATTTATCATACTTTCCCTTTCCTTTCCCATCCCATTTTCAGCAAGGGGTAGGAACTATAAGGCCAGGCTTTAGGTAAGACCAAAGCAAAAAAAGATTTAAAAATTACCACACCAAGGCGGCCTGGGTGGCTCAGTGGGTTAAGCATCTGCCTTCGGCTCAGGTCAGGATCCCAGGGTCCAGGGATCGAGCCTTGTGTCGGGCTCCCTGCTCAGTGGGGAGCCTGCTTCTCCCTCTGCCCACCGCTCCCCCTGCTTGTGCGCTCACTCTCTCACTCTCTCTCTGACAAATAAATAAATAAAATCTAAAAAAAGAAAAAAAATTACCACATTGTCCATTTCCAGGCTACCTATACCTGTTAGCCTGAAAGACTTACTTCCCAGAAGCCTGAGCTCTGCTGGACTTTCACAATGTAGGGCAAGAACCATTTAAGGAATTGCGAAAGAAAGAGAACAAAAGCCGAGTGCTGCCTTACAAGTGTGTGCCAGAAGAGCTAGCAGGTGGAAAATTGGCCTTCTTTTTTAACCCTGTTAAGAGACTGGCTCACTGAGTATGTGGAGGGGAGTGTGAAGCTTGGGAGACAGAATGTACCCAGTCAGGCTTCAGGGAGAAAAGGAAAAACAAAAAATCCAAGTGCGATGGTGATAGCAAGGAGTGCCCTTGGATTCAGGCAGCCTCCAGAGGAAGGAGTGCTATTTTACTGTAAGACTTTTTTTTTTTTTTAAGATTTTATTTATTTCAGAGAGAGAGAGAGCACAAGAGGGGGAGACAGGCAGAGGGAGAGGGAGAAGTAGACTCCCTGCTGAGCAGGGAGCCTGACATGGGGCTCAAACCCAGGACCCCAAGATCATGACCTGAGCCGAAGTCAGATGCTTAAATGACTGAGCCACCCAGGCGCCCCGGCTGCAAGATTCCTCACCATACTTTAAGACTAGAAGGTGGGCTGGTTTAAAAAAAAAAAAAAAGTTCAAGGCCGTATTTGGGCTAATTGTTTCTGTTGATGTTCAGCCAATCTGATGTCACTTATGCCACCTTATCTGATGGCAGAAGTTACTAAACTTGAATAATTAAAAGATTGTACTAGAAATAAACAAACTACATATTTTTGGCCAAAAGTAGGGAAGAGAGATTGTATAGAGGGCTTTCAATGAAAATCTTGGGGCCCCTGGCTGGCTCAGTCAGAAGAATGTGCAACTCCTGATCTCAGGGTCAGGAGTTCGAACCCCGCATTGGGTGTAGAGATTACTTTAAACTAAAAAAAAAATACAAGGAAAAAAAGAGAAAATTTCAAAGAGGTTATTATCTGGCAGTCATGTATCTTTTTTCTTTTTTAAAGGTTTTATTTATTTGAGAGAGAGAGAGCGTGAGCATGAGCAGGGGGGAGGGGCAGAGGGAGAGGGAGAAGCTGAGTCCCCACTGAGCGGGGAGTGGTGGTCATGTGTCTACCACAGCATCTGGCACACAGCAGATGCTCAGTAAATATCTGCTTTTTACTGTAAAGATGGGTGGAAAGGGAGGCATGAAGTAAGGGTCCAGCAGGAGACAGGAAAAAGAAGCCTGTCTCCACTCACCTATGAATTAGCGACAGACCAAGAAACTAAACACAAGAGAAAAATATCCTGCTGAAGCACGGAGGTTTCAAACTGGTGGCTTCTAATGCAGAATAGGTATGATGTACAGATTTATTTTACCCATACAATAAGGTATTAATCTGCTGTGGTATTTAAAAAAATCAGGAGATTTTACACTAAAATCTTGATTTTTGGCTTCCCTTGAAAAAACCCAGAGACCCTCATGGCAATGATGAGCTGAAGCTGAGTCAAAGCTTAATTTAGATGGGATTCATTCATGTTTAGATGGCGTGGGATCTCTATCATGGGCCCCAGTCGCCACCACCCCCACTGATGACTTCTAACTCAATTCACTCATTTTTGCTGCTAGCCTTGCTTCTGCTGGCATCAAGTTGTAGAGTGAAAAGGGCCGTAACATGACTCTGGATCTCGTGGTTGTGAGTTTGAGCCTCCCACCCGGCCCCATTGGGTACAGAGATTACTTAAAAATAAAATCTTAAAAAGAAAAAGAAAAGGGCTCTACTGAGATCTCAAAAACTTGTGTTCTAGTCCTGGCTCAGCTGCAAACATGTATATGTGTTTTTTTTTGTTTTTTTTTTTAAAGATTTCATTCATTTATTTGACAGAGAGAGAGACAGCCAGCAGGAGAGGGAACACAAGCAGGGGCAGTGGGAGAGGAAGAAGCAGGCTCCTCCCAGGCTCCACCCCCGATGCGTGGCTCGAGCCCAGGACCTTGGGATCATGCCCTGAGCCTAAGGCTGATGCTTAACGACTGAGCCACACAGGCGCCCCTGCAAACAAGTATACGTCTTGACTTACGTCCCCAACAGCTCTGAGCCTCAGTTTTCTCATCTAGAAAAGGAAGGTTATATAAAATCATCTGTAATAGCTCTATAATTAGAATTCATCTACAACGGTGGGGCTGAGCATAGGGGAAACACAAAGTAGGCTCAGCCTATTTCACACTCTATTCCCTCAGTCCAATTTCTTGAAATGTTAATTTCATTTTGAGACTGAAGAAGTACCTAGTGAACCTAGGATAGTCTAAAAGGAAGTACAGGCTCTCTGGCACAGTACTGGGGTCCATTTGTGTGGAAAGACTAATCTCACTATAATTAAAAGCCAGAAGACTGTCTCAGATAGATCACTTAGTGTCTTTCTTGACCATGTTCATTCCTATTATGGAAACTCTCAGATGCCTCTCTGGGATGGTTACCCAGCCTATGACTAAATGAAGAGTTCCAGAGCACAGGGCCTCCAGCTATGGGCGTTCTCGAAGCATACAAGAACAAGAGCAAATATAAAGACCAATATAAGGAAAGAGTAGGCTTTGGAATTTGAAAGCAGCAAAAAAGATCCTGTCTGGACTAGTCAAAGAATATACATGTCAGTGCTGCAGATCATACTGTAACCGCGGCAGCTGCTGCTTTAGCTCTGAGTGTGGAAAGTCAGAGCCTATAAATCACCTCTGAGATACATGTTCTAGCAATGAGACAGTAAGTTTGGCCTCCTGGACAGCACTTAGAAAGTATAAGCTCAGTAGATTAGTCTCACTGAAAATCTATTACTTAATTCATCCTCATAAAGCCCCTGGAAGTTGAGCGGGAAAAAATGGTACTTCTCAATTCTGATTTATAGAGAAGCTTTAGGCCTCAAAAGCTAAAAACCACACATTGACCAAAGTATTCAAGATTCACTTCAACAAATATTGTGCTCTTACTGTGTGGAGACAAGGCAATGATAATTAGCCACATTTCATTTCTTAGTCCCGAAGGAGTGAACAAAATAGCCTAACATAAAATCTCTGTACTTCCTATTCCCTAGGTTATACACTTCTGATAATCTCTACAAGGACTACGAACAAACTTGAAAGACTTTACCTCTGAAATGGATCCAAAGTTAGATTCAATGACTCTGCATCCTCCTTCATAGAAAACCACATATCCCAACCAAAAAGCAATCTAGTTTGTCAGAGAGGATACAGTACCCATAGACTTTTCCCATAGGATAAAAAAATCACACATAAGGGGCACCTGGCTGATTCAGTTTCAAGAGCATATGACTCTTGATCTCAGGGTCATGAGTTCAAGACCCATGTTGGGTATAGAGATTACTTAAATATTTAAAAAAACACACACAAATAATAAATTTGTCAAATCCAAATAGAAAAAAAATCAAAAGCCATTCAATGTTTTCATCATTACATATAACCTTAAAGACAAAAACAACTCCATCTTTTCAATGTACATAACCAGGACAATCACAAAATACCTACTCTGGGTCTGTCTGTGGCAATACCTGCCCCAGTGTATCTGGGCAAAATGGGTATTATAATCCAGGTCAGAGGTTCTCAATCAGGGGCAATTTCCCCCTGTCTAGAGACATTTTTGGTTGTCTGGGGGAAGACTAGGGAGACATCACTGGCATCCAGCAGGGACCAGCCAGGGATGCTACTAACTATCCTGTAATGCATAAGAGAACCCTGCAAAACAAAGAATTATTCAGCCAAACAGGTAGAGAAACCATGGGCTGGGTGTTCTACATATTGGCTAGCGGCCTATATTCAGGGTCTTTTAAGGGCTCCATGCAGACAGGAACTGAAAGAAAAGTAACATCTATTTTCCTTTACATCTTTCACCTTTCTCTCAGCCCCTGTGTTTCCAGTAATAAAGCCTAATAAACCATTACATTTAGTGCTTGCTTTTTATTGGTCATTGAAATAAGAATCACATGCACAAGAAAGTGACAGATGATGGAAAATCAAGGAAGCAAGGAAGGCAAGGAAGAAAGGCAAGAAGAAAGGAAGGAAGGGAGAAAGGGAGGGAGAGGTTTGGTTGTCATTCCCACATCTAAGTGAAGCTAAGTCAACCAATCTGAAGAGTACAACGATCTGTTCTGTTGTGAGCCTGATCACGTCTAGAAACTGCTTCTTCCCACCCAAGAAACAAACAGCCTGTAAACACGAAGTCATTCAGGCATTATGGCCTCTTCAAGGAGACATTGATTATAAAACTGAGGCCACCTAGTGTTTCCCGTGTGGATCACAGCGAAGTAGGCCCTAGGACTCTGCCTTCAACATAAATTCTCAATTCAGATGTATATTCTCTGTTTACAAAAGGAACATCCCTAGTCTAGATAACTTAAAAGATATTTTCAGTTTCTTTAACATTTAACTCAATTCAACAAGCATTTATCGGGCTCCTACTTCATATACTAGTCTTTAAGCTCTGACGTTGGGGAGCATGTAGCAATTGCAGTCTAGGAAGAAAACCCCTAGGTTCTGCCTTCAAAGAGCAGGGTCTTCACACGTTCCCCAAGAACTGTTTCTTTTATGTTCCTTGCCCACAAATAACTCTAAAGAGGTGAGTACAGCATGTGAGAGTTATATGTTAAAGATGATGATGAGCCCAAAGAGAACATGAAGCACTAGCAAGAGACTAAGGTCTCTCTCCTTCCAATCTAGATGTGAAATAGCACAAGATTTGTTCTGTTTGAGAAGGAAAAAAAAAATCTATTTGTTTATTTGACCAATGCTTCTTTATATTTGTCTTTACTCAGCTTGATTACTGAGATCAGTCTAACTGGTCCACTCACTGACACCCACTTCAGAACGTCTATGGCCAAGACAGGTGCAAGAATGCCAAGCATGTTTTTAAACTGCAGCTCTAAGTCCACATCAGTATCTCAATTCCCAGTGAGACTGTGAAAAGGCTGGAAACACAGCTTGGGTTCTCCTTCCCAGATGTGATGCTGGCAATAAAAAGTAAAAGAGTCAGCATCTGGCTTCCTCTCAAACAAAGCTGCTCAGCCCATCTCATCCAAAAAAAAGATGCCATCCCAAGGGGCCATTCAGGATATGTGTCTCTTGGATGGTACTTAGGGTGTTTCATTCATCATTGTGTTTTACTGATACACACACACACACAAAATCTCTCTTTTTTTGGCAGGCTGATTTTCCATGGACTCCCTCCTTTCTTTTGAAATGACACATTCTTAGAACCTTAAAGTCTGTTCACAAACCTGGCAAAGCTAGGTTGCTCAGAACTATACTGTGGCCAGCCTTGGTTCATGGTGTGTGCCTCATATTACTTAATGGCAGCTCTGATGAAGAAACTCACTATTATGTTAGAATGTCCACAGACACCTGTGCCTCAATTGTTTCTACCTGACATGATGCTAAAGAAAATAGAGACCAGCACAGAAGGAGCAACCAGAGAGGAAAGCATGAATGTGGGATGCAGGAGACAGAGGGCACCTACCTGGTCACGATCCCCTGCAAAGCAGCAACTTTTCATGGTGCAAGAGTTGAAGTAACCCTGATTGTCAAACTGGAACACAGGCAGGCGGGAGTGGATGTCATAGAGTACAGGGGGCAGGCGACGCCTCAGAGCCAGGAGCTGGGTGCCGTTGCTGTTGAATCGCACGCTCATGGCACTCTGGAGGGATAGGTTGCCACCATAGCGCAGGAGAGAACTGGAAGGCAGGAAGCAGAGGGATTGGGCATGAGGCAGGCTGGACAAGAGTCTGCAAAATGACCACATTTACTTCTTCCCAAAATGTGTCCAGAATCTCCTGTCAGGCTTGTACATCTGAAAGGTATTTCTATTCAGTAGGCTAGAAGGTAACAATGGGGTAAGAGTGGCTCCTTGATTTCATTAGAGCAAGTTATTTAACCTATCAGTTCTCTTTTCAATCTCCAAAAGGTGAATTACCAGTAAATTTACGGGAAATAAAGAACAAAAGCATCACGAAAGAAGAGACATATGAAAATGATGAGTTATTTCATTTGCCTAAGCTAACTACATAATCAAGTGGATACTCACCAAGTCCCTGCGAGGTAAGTCGTGTTCACTCTAACTGGCTAATCATGGATGAGATTTAAGGGACATATTTATCCTTGTATTAGAGATACAAAGCACATCAGCAAGAAAAACAGATACTTTACTGTTTTATTATGGATTTTTTTTTTTTTAACAATAATCATTTTATTACTGGGGCGCCCAGAGGGCTCAGCCTGTTAAGCATCTGACTTCAGCTCAGGTCATGATCCTGGGGTCCTGGGATCAAGCCCCTTGTCAGGCTCCCTGCTCAGAGGGGAGTCTGCTTGTTCCTCTGCCCCTCCCGCCACGTGCTCTCGTACACTCTCTCTCTCAAATGAATAAATAAAATCTTTTAAAAAATCATTTTATTACAGAATTTTTAATCTGTTCACAGAAACTTTATAGTCTATATGGCATAACTAGAAAGTAAATATTAAACAAAAAAATCCAATTTAAATGCACGGCAAGTAGTGTAACAATTAGAAAAGCAAGATGACTTGTTTTCCTGTACAATTCCCAACAAGCTGATACGTACTTCAGTTAATATATTTATGTAGCTTCACTAGGGAAAGTGATATGCTCTGGTGCATCTACTATTCTTCTGCAGTCCCATAATATTCCTAACATTAAAAAGAAACTCACAGTATGGTTCCAAATAATTTCTTTTGATGACTCAGAAGATACTTTCAATTTTACAGTGCACCAGGATGGCCATGAACATTACCAATTATATAGTACTAAGTAAAAAAGGGTGTGTATCTGCGTGTATATCTTTCAGTAACTGGTATCCTTGATTAGCTAGACTCTATTTTATTATGAAGGAATGAACTACTCACTGACCATATCATAACCAACTTCTTTTGTATTCTGGGTTCAATTCTTGGGGCACTGAATTACTGGTAGGAAAGTGAGGTTAAGTATATATACATTGGGGATGGTACAGAAATTCATTTCACTTCAAAACTACAAACTCATTTTGCCTCACACATTGTTGTCCTGGAAAGAAAATAGTCCTAGTAGTTTTAGGAAAAAAACGTTTATAAATTCTAGGGAATCAGAGAGCTGGAATGGGCCTTGAGAGACCTAAATTAGAGCCTGGCAGATTTATCTGAACATTTTTAAGGAAGAAGTTTTAATAGCATTTTACCAAGTGAAAACTTAAAGAGCTATATACTCCAGAAGAGATTTAATATTGAATGAAAACAACACATTTTCTTTTTTTGGCATGACAGTGATGGGTAAGATTAAGGGGACCAGAAAGGAGAAATCCCATGGGAAAAGGAGCCCCTGGAACCATGTGCAAAGGCAGCTGCCAACCTAGCCTAGTCATCAAAACCCTCCATACCCACACAAGCCCGTGTCAGTGCTGTGTTTTCCAGAGCAGTCTTCTCACTAGAGGGAGGAATGCTCTAATACTGCAGCTCCGAGAGGACACAGCCTTGGGGCAAAAGAGGCTTTCATCCTTTTAGGATTGAAATGAACGAAAAGAGAAAAGACTAGGAAACAGACCCTAGTACTCCAAACATCAAGGAGAAGGCTAGTAGCCCTGCAGAACCCAAGTCATAATATCTCTGCAGAGAAATGTTTGTATAATGGTCCTAAACAGAGGCCACGCTCACTCACATACGGAGCATGAAAGACGGGGCTGTTAGAGTACAGGCATTTCCTTTACAGGGTGCCCTAGCTGCCACAGGCATGTGGTGTTATCTAAACACTGAGTTCAAAAACAATGAGCGGCTTTCAATCCAACATCTGCATGGAGTGTACAAATAAACCACCATCTGTAGGACTGAAGAGGAGTTGGGGGTGGAAACAAGACTCAACAAAAAGAAACTTGGCCAGCCCCACCAGCAACAGCAGCAGGGGTTTGCATCAGCTCAGGCATCCCTGACAGGAAAGCTGGCGCCTCTGGCAAACGCCCTTTCCATGGGTTAACAGGAATTTCCTGTGCTGATTCTAGTCAGACCTGTAGAAGTCTGCCCAGGACAGGCATTAGGCCCATCCCACCCCCACCGGAGGCCCCTGACCTTTGTCAGCATTCTAGCCACTCCACAGAGGTCTGTCTGTGGGCTCTAGGAGAGTCACGAACTTCTCTTGCCTGGGCTGCTGGGCAGGGAACTCTTTTCTCTCACGCAGAGGGTAGGTATGGAGAACTCGCTCCTACAATGTTCAGGGGTGCTATCTAAAGAGCAGCAGCTGCTAAAACGGAATACTTCATGTTTGGGCACAAAATTCAATTCCTTCCAGAGGGCAGAATGATACCTGAAATCCAGAGAGTGAACTATGCTAACCCTGATTTCTCAGCAGGGGTTCTACAGCTGGCTCTTCCAGATGAGAATGGTAAGGATGATCTAGTTCATTAGGAAGAAAAAACTTAGAAGCAGTTTGCCCTCACAGTCAAGATATAAAGATTATGTCAAAGATGCTGTAGTTCAAGGTTCCAAGTGTAATGTGCCTGAGAAATCATCTGGACTCTTTAAAAATGTGGATTCTCTGGATCCACCCCCAGATATTCTAATTCAATCTGGGAAGTGGGCCCAGGAATCTGAATTTAACAACCCCAATTAATTCTGATGCAAGTGACTTTCAAACCACTTTGAGAAACATGGTTCCATTTTGGAATTTGGGGGGAGAGGAAGCAGGAAAAGAAGGGAGAGTGGGGTCAGGGGGAAAACGAGGTGGAGAGAAGGCAGATTACCAGAGGTTCAACAAAAAGCCAACCACACAATATGGCACTTTTTTTTAAATAATAATTTAATCAATTTATTTATTTTTTTTGTGGATATACTAATTTTATTTTTTTAATGTTTTTTTATTATATTATGTTAGTCACCATACAGTAATATGGCACTTTTTATAGCCCCACGTCCATTAGCAGAAAGGACTCAGAGTTCCTCTCTACCAACAATGCCTGAAATGCCTTTTTCCTGTCATCAATACATCCCCTCTTGGAGAACTGCAGAAGACTGCCTCAATTTTGACTTGCTTTCTGAACTCTGATCTTGATAATGGAGATGTCACTATCCCCACTCTTCAGAGAAATGGCCACCACTACACACCCAGACAAGACAAGCAGTATTTTGAAAGAAGAAGCAACAAGTTAAAATGAGTTCAACTCAAAATATCCCTCTTTAGAAAAAGAAAAGCAATAAATCTATTCCAACCTATCTTCAACCAATGATTTGTCATAAAATGCAACAAGAATGGGGTAGGATGGGGCGCCTTGTTGGCTCAGTCGTTAAGCGTCTGCCTTCGGCTCAGGGCATGATCCCAGGGTCCTGGGATCGAGCCCCGCATCAGGCTCCCTGCTCTGCTGGGAGCCTGCTTCTTCCTCTCCCACTCCCCCCTGCTTGTGTTCCCTCTCTCGCTGGCTGTCTCGCTCTGTCAAATAAATAAATAAAATCTTAAAAAAAAAAAAAGAATGGGGTAGGAGGTAATCCAAGGGTCAGCATGTAAAAGATCCAGGACGAAAAGCAAAAGAACGACAGAACAACAGGAAAATATTTCTCACTAGTGTGGTCTCCTGGATTTTTCCTTTTTTGCTCCCTCCCACCCCCACTATTCAAATGGACTTCTTTATTGCTCTGGCAGAGTAAAAAGAACATTTTTTAAAGTACTTGGCCAAGGCTAAGGCCTTGGAATAGAAGAGAAACAGGCTAAGGCTGTTTCCAAGGAAAGTAACTAGGAATATCATGTTCAACACAAGACAGGGCATTGATAACATTTCCAAGATTAGATTCCATGAATCTAGATTTCCATAAATCCATAACTAAGTAATTCATCCAATGGTACCAACATGATTTACCAATGCCAACAGCATGAATTTCCTTACAGTTTCTAAGTGAAAGCTTCAATAACACCTGTGAAATGCACTGTTATTCCAAATCACAGACATCAGATCTGGTATTATACAACCACAGTGACAAAATCAAGGTTCTATATAGATGGCGGGGGAATCTCTTCCTCCCCTCCAGTTTCTGCTTTAGGATGGGATGACCTGTAAGGAATAAAGGACATTCTGTACTTGCACAACCCATAGAATATGACAAGTCCCAGAGAACACTAGAATTAGGTAGAAAGCGAACAAGTTCAGGGAATCACAGCCCATACCAATCCTATTTAAGTGTGTTCAGGGTCCCAATAATCCCTTAACCATTTTTTTAATGTGAGTTGGCAGGAGAACCTGGGCTTTCTCTTTTGCTCTTTCTAACATAATCCTCAGTTCCAAGACTGTAACGTCTCTAGAGGAAGTCAGAACTATCAGACAACTAGTATGAGAAAGATACATTGTGAAGTGTCTAAACGAACCCACTATCCTCAGAACATGATTCGCTGCCAAACCTCTCTGGCTTGAAATATAGATGTAGGTTCAGTGTCCCTGGTAAGATTTCCTTCCCTTCTTGAACATCCAGAAATTTAAGTCTGCCTGAAGGTGGCAGAAGGGCTTGATAAATTTCTGATAAAGAGATCTTTGGATAGGGGTGCCTAGCTGGCTCAGGCAGCAGAGCATGCAACTCTTGATCTCGTGGTTGTGGGTTTGAGCCCCACGGTGGGTACAGAGATTACTTAAAATCTTTTAAAAAAAGAGAGAGAAATCTTTAAATGGTCAATGGCATATCTAGTCCCTCCCTGAAGCAAATGTGGATGGCAGGCATTGCAGTGTTTCTAATCATCCTCTTCCAGAACAGGGACGTACCCAAAGTTGAAGTGATCTACAACCAAATTTTTGCACTTGGCCCAGAGATCCTAAAAGCCACACAGAACCAAACAAGATCTCAAAATAAATTAAGAGGCACTGACATAACCGTAAGCTTTGTTCTAGGACACTCATGAATTTCCCATAGAACTACGGACTCAATATTTAGTCATCTCAATTCATCAGATGGCCTGGCTTATTCAGAATCCCCCCTCATCCTAAGCTGCAGAAAATAGAGAGGGGTTTCGTAAGCAGCCATTTAATCTTCACCTTACAACTACTCCTGGTCCTACCTTCTGACAGATTTTACATTAGCATCAGCCCTGACCTCACGGTGAATAAAACTAGGGAGGGAACGTTTAATGAACAGTGGTTGGCAAGAGGCAGGAAAAAGCAAGGGGAAGACGGAGGTCAAGATGGCAGTTGCTACAGCAACGGTAACAGTGCTGCAGGAGGGGGCGGGAATATATGCAGGTAAACAGGCAGTTCCTGACGGCAGGAAACTGGGGTGGGTGCACTGACTGTTAGGGTGCAAGACCACAAAGCTGGAGGAATGTTAAAGAGGAAAGAGGCAAAGTCTAGAAAAAATCCTAAGCAAAAGAGGGTCTGCAAACAAAAATCACAATTTGTTACCTTCTTGGAAGAACTCCTATGCAAACAGTTGAAAACAAGAGACTAGAGGAATGCAAAGGAAAGGGAGAAAAGGCTAAACTGCTGACTGATGAGACACAAAACAGGAAGCCAGCCTGTTTCTCACAGGAGCCACTCACTGAGAATGTATCCAAACACCAAAGTCCCCTCTAGCTGGCAGTAACAGAAGTGTCTTAGAATAATGGCTTTGAAACTTGTGTTATAGCAACCCTTTGTAAAGTACATTTTATACTGCATCCCAGTACACCCACATTTTTTAGCATAAATTCATTAAACAATGCTTACCACCTACTATAATGCTATGCGCACTGATTTTCTATTCTATATTTTTTTACTTAATAAATACTTGTGACCATCTAAATTGATTTCATGGCCCACAGAATTGTTGAAAGAGCTTCCTACCTTAGCCTCCTTGCTTCCACTCTTGGCCCGTGCTTCATTTATCTTGAATAACACAGCCAGAACGATGCTGAACCATGAGTCAGAACACATCATTTCTTTGCTAAAGATCCTCCAGTGGCTCCCCACTTATACCAGAGTAAAAACCAAATTCCTTACAACACCAATAAAGCCCTAGACAACCACCTCCTGATCCCGGTATCTCTGGCCCACCTCCTAGCACTCTTCTTACCTTACTTACTTCAACCACATGATGCCTCCTTACTGATCCTAGAACGAGTCAAGCATGCTTCTGCTTCAGGGTCTGCATTTACAGATTCTGCAGTCCAGAATGTTCCCCTCCAGATATGTCCATGATTCATTCGCTTACCTCTTTATTCAATATCCTCCTCAATCAGGCCCTGACGCCCAGTACAAAAATTCAAGTACCCCAATACTCCCTGTCTCCCTTGCCTCCTTTATTTTTCTCTAGTACATGAATCACCATCTTACATACCATATATTTTTATGTATTTATTTTGTTTCTTATTTGTGTTTTCCCACTAGACTGTTAGCTTTTATATCTCTTCCCCATATACCCCAAGTGCTTAAACAGTACCAGACATGTAACAGTCATTCAATAAATAGCTGCTGAATGAATGATCTAATGGGTCATGAGCAGCAGTTTGAAAAACTCTGACTTCGAACGTTAAAAAGAAAAATGTGCTCCACCAAAGTTCACATGGGTCTTGACATTTATCTACACATGAAACCCAATCTGAGAGGCAAGCCACAAAGCAGCATAAAATTGGAGAAATAGCAAGAGGCTATTTCAATTAAGCGTCTGCCTTCAGCTCAGATCGTGATCCTAGAGTCCAGGATCAAGCCCTGCATTGGGCTCCCTGCTCAGTGGAGAGTCTGCTTGTCCCTCTCCCTCTGCCCCTCCCCCGTGCTCATGTCCTCTCTATCTCAAATAAATAAAATCTTTAAATAATTAATTAATTAAAATAGCAAGAGGCTTGGAGATCATCTGAGTCGAAGTCCTCCTGGACAGGCAAAGAACCGGCCCAACCAATGACCACCCAGGTTACCCTGTTTCTGTGACACCACCACACATCCTTCAAGGAAGTTAAACTCATCTACCTGCCAATAAGTGGCCAGCAAGAAGGAAGAGTTTAGCAGATAGGAAGGTATCTTAATTATATCTTGTACTTTAAAGTGAGGGTCTAACATTTGCAGAACAGAAAGAAAATTAATAATTACATTTGGGGAAGTCAAGTGAAAAAAAGGAAACTCATCTGTCAGGTTTCAGAAAGCGGTGAATTCTACAGGTTTTGAATCTGTGCCGTATGCTATTATATTCACAAATAATGATAAACATTCAGACTGATAGATGTGTGAAGACCAACAAGAAGATATATAAATTAGACTACAGGATTTAGGTAATTTTTATTTTTTATGCCTTTCATTTTATTTTTCCAAGTTTTTCTACAATGAACATGAATTTTTCCATAATCAAAAGAAAGTGTTATTTTAAAATACCATCTCATACACAGATCTTTTTTATTTTTATTTTTTTAAGATTTTATTTATTTATTTGGCGAAAGCGCTCTCTACTACAATTAAGATACTCATGTGTACCATCATCACAAGATTCCTCAGGCTACCCTTGTATAGCCATATTCATCCCCACTCTACCCCCACTGCTAACACCTGGCAACCACTAATCTGTTCTCCATCCCTTCAAATATATTAGTTCGTGAATGTTATGTACATAGAATCATGCAGTATGTATCCTTTGAGACTGGTAAGTTCATTTTTAATTTATAAAGGAACCACCAAACTACGTTCCAGAGTGGCTGTACTATTATACATTCCCACCAGCAATGTAGGAGTGATCCAGTTTCTCCACATCTTCACCAGTACTACTTGTATTTTAAAAAGCCAAACTAAGAAGTCGGTCAATGTATTTTAAAACAAAAGGAGAGATAAAACTAGACATTTTTAGCTTCCTTATGGATATACCCAACACCATCTATGAAATATTTTTGTAACAACAATAACAAAAAAAACCCTCAAAAAACAAAAAACAAAACTACCCACAAAACCCTGAATCAGTTCAAGCCCCTAAATCTAAAACCAATTTATAGGAAAAAATGGGTCAGAAGGAACATGCTAAATGACAGTATAAAAATGCAATCACTATAATCTAAAATGTGAGAAATTCCATAAGATAAATAATACAGTTTCTTTAACAAATAGATTTGAAAGGGAAAAAAGTGCAAGGCAGGAATACCTACAGATTAAAAGAGGCTCAGTAGCCATATTAAGTAATTGTTTTGTATGAACCCTATCTAAATCCTGATTCATTTGCAGCATTCATGAGACAATTAAGGAAATTTTCTTTTTTAAGACTTTATTTTTAAGTAATCTCCACACCCAACGTGGGGCTTGAGTTATGTGCTCTACGAAATCAACCAGCCAGGCACCCCAACATTAAGGAAATTTAAACACTAACTGAAATAGATGCAATGATATTAAGAAGTTATTGTTATTTTTTAGGTGTGATAATATTGGGATTATGTTTTTTAAAAGAATTATCTTTTTATGGAAAGTAATTTGGCAGTTCCTCAAAAAGTTTAGTATGGGATTACTGTATGACCCAGCAATTCCACTCCTAGGAACACAGCTGAAAGAACTGAAAACAGGCACTCAAATACTTATTCATGAATGTTAATAGTAGCACTAGTCATAATACCAAAGACTGTAAGCAACTCAGATGCGTGTCAATGGGTGACTAACAAAATTTGGTATATCCATACAATAGAATACTATCCAGCCACAAAAAGGAATGCAGTCCTGATACATGCTACAATGTGGATGAATCTCAAAAACATGATGATAAAGACAAGAAGCCAGACCAAAGGTCACATACGTATGAAATATCTGGAACAAGTAAATCCATAGAGACAGAAAGCAGATCAATGAGCCAGAAGCTACCAAGAGAAAAGTACTCTGGGGAGTCATGGCATAAAGGGTATGAGCTTTACTTTAGATGATGAAAATGTTTTGGAACTAGATAGAGGTGGTGGTTGTAAAACATTGTGAATGTGCTACATGTTGCTGACTTTTTCACTTTAAAACGACTAATTTTATGTTATGTGAATTTTATCTCAATTTAAAAAGGAATTATCTTTCAGAGATACATACTAAAGTATTTACAGAGAAATGATATAATGTTATATGGAAATCTATTCAAAATTAACTGGGAAGGGAGGTCACAGATGAGGAATAAATGAAACAAGATTGTCCATGAGTTAATTACTGAAGCTAAGTGATAGGTATATTAGAATTCATTTTACTATTATTTATATCTAAAATTTTTTTTACCATAAAAAAGTCCACTTGATTTAGGGATCTGACATCACCTCCTTCATAACAATACTTGAGGAATATTAAAGGAAGGATATGGACTGGTACATGCTTCCAGAATTCCCATCCATTCACTAGACATTCCCCAGATGTTCTGAAGTCTCTTGTAACAGGCACGTAGGCACATTTATGCTTTGTGCAAAGGAATGCACATGGGGAAGCTCTGGCCTAAAGTCCAAAGACCCTGGATCAGAATGAACACAGAAATGAATTCGACACAGACCTTTTAATAACCACAGCTGCCATCTTGCAGGATATGCAAACTTGCTAAATTATCTGGAATATCTGGTTCAAATGGCAGATTCACAGGTCCTGCCTCAGGTCTTAACAATTCCATCTCTGGACCTGCGCTCCAGGAAGGAGCATTTTAACAAGATTCCCAGGTGATTCTGATGCCCTCTGAAGTTTGAAAACCACTGGGTTAGGATACCAGGGCCCTGGTGTCTTCCAGTGGACAAAGCTGATTGTAGAGCTCCACCTCGTGGCCTAAAAACCAGACAGCAACTTTACCAGAATCCCTGGCTTCCCCACAGAAATCTGACAGGCAGTCAAAACCCAGCAAGAACCCTACAACCAGGGGCACCTGGGTGGCTCAGTCGTTAAGCGTCTGCCTTCGGCTCAGGGCGTGATCCCAGAGTCCTGGGATCGAGCCCCACATCAGGCTCCTCTGCTGGGAGCCTGCTTCTTCCTCTCCCACTCCCCCTGCTTGTCTCTCTCTCACTGGCTGTCTCTCTCACTGGCTGTCTCTGTGTCAAATAAATAAATAAAATCTTTAAAAAAAAAAAAAAAAAAAAAAAAAAAAGAACCCTACAACCTTCTCTAGGGATTTATTCCTTAGAGACAACATTTTGATGCATGCCATTACACTCAAGTAATTAACAGGTCCAGAAAACATTACAGAAAGCTTGCTTTGAAAATACAGACTATTTGGGGATAAGTATAAAACTGCATTCATTCAATATTTACTGAAGGTACACAATAGTCTAAGTGCTGTGAGATAAATAAAACATGGCCCTGTCCTTAAAAATCCATAGGAAAACATGATAGGTAACAGTACAAATCAGGACAAGCACTTCATTTTTGAGAAGCAATTCCTGGGTACTGGGAAGGAAATAAGAACTATAATATTGGTCTAGCTAGAGATAAACACTCATATTAAAAGATCACCAATGATACCAAAAGCAGCAACTGAGCCAAGCAACATGCATGCCACAGACCATAAGTACTTTACAGAGGCTCTGAATAGAGATCCCTTCCTATAGAAGAGAAAGCTTCATTCATTGGCGCATATTCTGTGCCCAAACTGTGCTAGGTGCTAGGGACACAGTGAGTAAAGGAAGTTGGTTTATTTTTCTTTTCAGAGTATCATTTATTTGTTTATTTATTTATTATGTTCAATTAGCCAGCATATTGTACATCATTAGTTTTTGATGCAGTGTTCACGGAGTCATTGGTTGCGTATAACACCCAGTGCTTAAGAATATGTAACGGGGGGGCGCCTGGGTGGCTCAGTCGTTTAGCGTCTGCCTTCGGCTCAGGGAGTGATCCCAGCGTTCTGGGATCGAGACCCACATCGGGCTCCTCCACTGGAAGCCTGCTTCTTCCTCCCCCACTCACCCTGCTTGTGTTCCCTCTCTCGCTGGCTGTCTCTATCTCTGTCAAATGAATAAATAAAATCTTTAAAAAAAATAATAAAAAAAAGAAAACATTAAAAAAAGAAAAAGAATATGTAACGGGGGCACCTGGGTGGCTCAGTCGGTTAAGTGTCTGCCTTCGGCTCAGGTCATGATCCCAGGGACTTGGATTGAGTCCCGAGTCGGGCTCCCTGCTCAGTGGGGAATCTGCTTCTCCCACTCCCTCTGCCCCCTGCTCTCTCTCTCTCTCTCTCGCTCTCTCTCAAATAAATAAAATCTTAAAAAACAAAAAGTATGTAACAGGGAGCAAGGATGCTTTTCCTGATGAGTTGCCATTTGATTGTGGACCTTGAAAGGTAACTAAAATTTGACTAGACAAAAGCAAGAAAGAAGGAGAGAAATCCTCCTCTACATGTGTTTATATATGGAAGAGAGTACAAGAGGAGAGAGTACAAGGAGAGCAAGAAGGGACACTGGCACCAGACAAGGAGCAGATTGCTTGCTGAAGGAGTTTTTATTTTATCCAGTAAAGTAAGTCATACATTCATTCCAAAAAACATTTTCTTAGAGCATCCCACATACCGGTTCTGGGGATATGGCCATGAACAAAGATAACAAGAATCCACTAAAGCTCCTGGGTAGGGAACGGCAAGAGTGATGGTTAAGGATATGTGCTACATGGCAGAAGCATGAGGCAAATCAAGAAGCCAGTGTAGCCAGTCCCTTCCGGAAATAGTGCTGTGGCCCTAAGATGGAGCCGGGGCTTTCAGAACTAAAAACAGTGGCCAGACACTAACCCATAGCAAGGCTGGGTACGGCAGAGGGACAGAGAGACAGAAGAGGAAAATGCAACTCTGGGATTTGGGCCAGATGATTGTGGGAGTGATGGTGACATTGATTAAAACCAACAAGAAAGGAATACAGTTCTAGGAGGAAAACAAGCATTTATTACAGGTTTTGGTGGCTGGAACACTTGTCTGAGCATTGTGTATGTATGTAAAGATGGGTGAGTGGGGGAAGAAAGAAAAAAAGGAGTGGCTAACTAAAGGCATGTCCCCCAATTAGAGCTAACCATTCGGACAACTGAACTCCAATGAGCCCCAGCTTTTCTCTTGCAGTTTTCTACAATACCATCCAAACTGCTGGGTTCTCCTGACTCTCCTCTCTGTTTTGTCCCTTCAAACCATTCCCTAAAGAGCTGGTGATATTGCTACAACCACTGGAATCATAGGGAAGGCAAATACCCATGTGAAGATAATAGTGACCTTGGCTTTTTAAAAAATATACTTTAAATACATTAAATAAAGACACCTGGATGGCTCAGTCAGTTAAGTGTCTGCCTTAGGCTCAGGTCATGATCCTGGATTCCTGGGATTGAGTCCTGCATGCGGGCTCCCTGCTTAGTGGGGAGCCTGCTTCTCCCTCTGCCTGCCACTCCCCCTGTTTGTACGCTCACTCGAGTGCACACTCTAACAAATAAATAAAATATACTTTAAATAAATAAATACATTAAATATACTTTAAATAATATAGCAAAGTGCACTAATTCTAAGTATAGCTCAATGATTTTTTTACTAAAGTATATACCCATGAAAACTACCACCCAGATATAAAACTCTGGAAGCGCCCCTCATGCCTCCCTAAGTCAATACCCTTCCCAAATGTCATCACTGTTCTGATGTCTACTACCTGCCTGTTCTTGAACACCACACACTTCTGTATCTATCTGGCTGCTTTCATTCAACATTATGACTGTGAGATTCGGCCACGTCAAAGTGTGTACCTACAGTTCATTCTTTTTAAGCCTATGTGATATTCCACTGTAGGGCTATTCTGCAGTTTATTTATCGATTCTCCTTTGATGGACATTTGGGTTGTTTCCAGCTTTTGGCTATTATGAATAAAGCATCTGTGAATATTATCGTACACATGTTTGGTGGAAGTCCACACTCATTTCTCCTAGATATACCTAAGGGTGAGATTGCCGGGTCATGGAGTCACTACTTGAGTTTTAGCAGATGCTGACAAAGAGTTGTCCCGAGTGGTTGTACCAATTTACCCTCACCTAAAATGTATGAGAATTTCAGTTGCTCCACACCCTTGCCAACACTTGGTACATTCAGTCTCTTTAATTTGAACGATTCAGGATGTCTGGTGATAACTCATTGTGGTTTTAATTTGCACTGCCCTCAGGAGTAATGAAGCTGATTACCCTTCAAATGTTTACTGGCTATTTGGTATATCTTCTTTTGTGAAGTACCTATTCAACATTTCTGCTCATTTTAAAAGTTGAGTTTTCTTTTACTTACTGATCTGTAGTTCTATGAGAATAGATTCTGCAGGTAGGAATTGTTGTTCAATACATGTATGATGAAGAATTTTTTCCCAGACATGCCTTGTCTTTTGGCTCATCTTTTCACTTAACAGTGTCTTTGACAAACCAGTTCTTAATTTGAATGAAATCCAATATATCATCTTTTTTCTTTCATGTAGAGTGCTTCTGGGGTCATGTTTAAGAAATCTTTGTCTACCCTCATGGCCTTGCATTCTGGTCCAGAAAGCCTCATTCTTTAAAGTATGAACAAACATAAGAGCATGGGGCACCTTTTCCAGCTTCTGAAGCTGTACCCTGAGCTCCATAATAGTATAAGCAACAGTCAAAATGCAATGTGGCCAAGATGGTCTGGTTTGCTCAGAAGGCAAGGAGTTACACTTAATTTGGCCTCTACAGAAGCAGGATTGACAGAGTCCCTGCAAAACAGACATCTAACCTATAGGCCCCCAAAGCCAGGTGAGGTCCTGAGAGCAATCTCTTTTTGATAGTAGGAATTTGCACTCATTGCCCATTTTCAGATGTGTCATTTACACACCACGTGAAAGCACCATCTTATAAGGTAACTCTTTACAGGAATTCCTGGCTTGCCCTAGTTTTATTATTGAGTGGGAAAGAATCACTCTCTTTATTATCCTTGTCAAAGCAAGACACTATTACCTGTCACAGAACTAACAGTATCTGACAGAAAGTGACAGAAATTAAAGATATGAGAAGGGAAAGAGGTGGTGAGTGAGCAGTCAGCTGAAACAGGGAATGAAAAGGGTGAGACAAGCAGAGTAACAGCAGGGCAATCTTTACCTTTTCTGAACTCCCTCGATGTTAGAGGATGGCAGATCTGAAACCTGTTCAGAGGCCACTGCACCAGTCCAAGGAAGACATAACTCGGATGTTGGCAGTGACAAAGAACAGGATGGTTGTAAAAAGACATCAGCAGAAATAACCCGCGTTAAAGGAATGGCACTTTATCCAAACATGCAATGTCTATTTGTGCATGTGAAGTTTTTTCTATTACCCAGTTCACCCTATGGCCCACTCATTACCACTCCAATCCCTAAAGCAGACCTCTCAAACTCCAATGTCTATAGGTCCAGGCAAGTAACGTAAATGAAGAAAGCACCCCTGGATTAAGACATCGAGGAGTGGTGGAAACACATCTAGAAGATTTGAGGAGGAACTCACGACAGCTTCAGCTGACTGTGGCCATGAGAAGAAAGATCCAATGATACCAGACCTTTTGACCTTCTCAAGAGGTGCTAGAAATTATGATTTTTCTGTGTTATTTCCCAAACACTATTAATGATGTAGGCCAAACAAAGTATTTCTGTGGGTTGAATTTGACCTATGGGCAGCTAGTTTACAACCTCGGTTCTGAAGCTTTGTAGCAAAATAAATAGCATGTGCAGGTTTCCAGGATTAGAGCACGAAACTTGGAAAGCCAGCATGTAGACAGGGGCTGGACCAGGAGGCAATGAAAAGTGGTTTAACTTTCAGAGGCAGAATGTCTAAAGGACTCAGACTTCAGAGTTGGACACATCTGTAATGGAAAAATCGGAGAGGAATTCTGACAAAGTTCTATTACAAGGAAGTACAGATGAAAGAAAACTAGAATGTATAGGTGCCTGATTTGCTTTAGAAGAGGGAGTGGATATGACACACTCATACACACACAAGCTATTTCAACTCTCTGTGCCTTGATATCCTTATCATTAAAATAGGAATAACAGAACCTATTTAATAGGGCTGTCATAAGGACTAAATAAGGAACTGTTCATATAATTGTCATTATCCCTTGCAAGTAATGCTTAATAAATGTTAGCTATTATTTATTATTACGAGGCACTGAGAGGTGAAGTCACTTACTCATGATCACACGGCTATTAAGGTATACTACCTGGATGTGTAACCAGTATGATGGCTTTAGTTTCTACACTCTAAACCACCAAACTCTTCTGCCTCCCCTCACCTTGCTGTGATAGTTTCTTCATCTGCACAATGAGGAAGTCAGAACAGATGATAATTAAAGTCCCCTCTGGAGCTGACATTTTATCCTACTAGCCGGCCCTCTAATCAACTTATTTCAGGGTAGGAGCAGGGCACACATGACCCTGCTCACACTCCTACAAACTACCAACCTAGAGTAGAGAGGTACAGCTTAGGCTTGGGGTGGGCTCAAGAAACCATTTCAGCATGGAACAATCCATAGGCTAAGCCAGGAAGAAAAAAGTGTTCCATGTGAGGCCCCCTTATTGATCTATGAAGATTATATTTGTTTCTAGGAGACCAGTAGGCCTCCCGAGCAGGCCCAGAATTCACTCACATGCCCAAGTTATTACAGGCTGAAAATTGCTTATAAGCCTGCTAAAGTACCACAGTAGGTTCTAAATCTAAAATTGTTAGTACACTGAACAACTTTTTCCTCTTGGGGGTCAAAGGTCTCTATGTGAACCTAGTAAAAACTCTCCCCCAATCCCTAGAAGAAAATCGACATGTATGCTCAGTCGAATACACAAGCATACACAATTTTACCTGCAATTTTAAGGCAAATTTCCTAAAATATTTCTGTAGCCTTTAAGTATCCCTTGGAATAGATCTACCTTGTTCCAGGGCTGTCCTCCCAGGGGATTCAGAATTGCCCCAAGGTTGAGGTTTCTAGGCAGCTGTGTTCAGGAGACAAATCACGTATTACAACTCAGCATAATCAATCCTGCATGGAAAAGACAAAGAGCCCCCTCTTCCTCTCCCACACCAAACAGAAAAGATCTGTAATTTAATCCCAAAATAGCAGCAGATGAAGAACAGGACCCCAAGAATATTTCATGCCCCTGTCTGCCTCACTCCCATAGACACACAGAACCTTAGAAGAGTTGAAAGAAGCAGGTAAAAACATCCTAGTCCACTGTGCTCTTCCTTTTATTCTAAGAAAGGAATCAGTCAAGAGTATCAATTAGCCCTATTAGATGACTTTTCTCCCATACGGGCTTTGAAAACTACAGGTTACCAAAGAAACCATATAACCTCACCCATAATTAAATACGTAATCAAAATAGGAAGATAATGTTTCCCCCCATCAGTGTAAGTGTTGGCAAGGGTCTGGACAAATGTGTAGTCTCATGTACAGTTGGTAGGTTTGTAAATCAGTGCAGACTTTTGTGGTGGCAAGACAATGTGATAATTTTTATCAAAAATATAAAAGCATATACCCTTTGATGCAGCAATTTCCTACAGATATTTTTGCAAAGGTAGGTAGGCCAAGATAGCTGTGCAACCAGGCTCAATGTAGCACTGTTTATAATGCCCGAACTAGAAACAAGAAGTCCTGGCTACACCATATACATGGAATATCACGTAGCCATTAAAAGAATGTGCTAGAGGGGGGCGCCTGGCTGGCTCAGTCAATGGGGCATATGACTCTTGGTCTCAGGGTTGTGAGTTCGAGCCCCATGTTAGGTGGAGAGATTACTCAAAAATGAAATCTTAAAAAAAAAAAAAACATGCTAGATCTGTAAGTGCTGATAGGAATAAAGCTCCAATACGTATTAATTGAAAAAAGTAGTTGAAAACAGTGGGTATTAATACATGGTTCCTTTAGCCTGAAATTTTTAAAGGATGGATATACATGTTAGTATGTGTATTAAATTATGTTCTGATACATAAGAAACTATTCATTATAGTTACCTTTGGAAAGTGACTAGAGACCAAGAAGAAGAACCATACTGATATACAAACATGTAGAAAATTTAAGTAACAGAGATAATCTGGAGATGAGATTTTTTTCTTTTTTTTTTTCTTGGTTCGTTTCATTATACTTCTCTGGATATAAACCTTAAATCTTTTTTTTTTTTTTTAAGATTTTATTTATTTATTTATTTGACAGAGATAGCCAGCAAGAGAGGGAACACAAGCAGGGGCAGTGGGAGAGGAAGAAGCAGGCTCCTAGCGGAGAAGCCTGATGTGGGGCTCGATCCCGTAACGCCGGGATCATGCCCTGAGCCGAAGGCAGATGCTTAACGACTGCACCGCCCAGGCGCTCCTATAAACCTTAAATCTGGGGCGCCTGGGTGGCACAGCGGTTAGGCGTCTGCCTTCGGCTCAGGGCGTGATCCTGGCGTTACGGGATCGAGCCCCACATCAGGCTCCTCTGCTATGAGCCTGCTTCTTCCTCTTCCACTCCCCCTGCTTGTGTTCCCTCTCTTGCTGACTGTCTCTATCTCTGTTGAATAAATAAATAAAATCTTTAAAAAAAAAAAAAAAACCTTAAATCTAATAAATGTTACTTGAAAAATAAAACAACAATCTCACTTAGTTTTTTGTGGGGTTTTTTTTGAGAAGCCACGTTTAGTGAAGAGATAAGTAGAAAAGGGAGGAAAGCCCAAATACAACACACGGTAGGAAACTGCTACGGGGAAATTAGGAAGAGAATTAAAACACTCAACCCCTCCTCTACTCTCAAGACACTGCTGACAGCATGCACTACTCAAGCTTTCCACTGGAAATGAATAGCTCAGGGCCCCACTCCAGTGGCTAGCTATTCATAACAATGGTAAATATGGGAGGTAGTAGATTGGGAGAAGGCTGGCATCGGTTAGTCCAGTTCCTGTCCTTTGTAATATGGATAAGGCAGAACAGCTGTTCTTAAAGAGTCTCAAGTGGCACGGAATGTTACAGCTGAACACAGGGAAATACAGGCAGGGAATGAGCCTCCCCAAACACACAGTGCAAAGGGACAGTAGGGGTCCTGCCACTCTATGCATCTCAGTAGGTGGGAAAAGCAAAGGCTGGATGTGCATGCACCAAAGGGCAGGATCTCTGCTGCCCTACAGAGCCTCAGGGAGCCCTGCTCCACAACAGGAGCATCCCTCCGGCCTCTACAGATCTGCTGAAGTAGTACTAGATCCCTCAATGCCCCATGGAGAGAATTAGCTAGAACTAAAAATCACCAAGGAAGATAATCCTCTGTACTTAATTGCCCCTTTCATCTGAGGCCCATGAAATAAATCATAACCTCGCTTACTTTCCATGATATTCTTCTGCAATACTGCTTTACAAAGTAGGAAGTTACCTCCATGCAGAATTTCCACAAGAGAGGACAATGCATGTAAGTCTTTCATAAAGCAAAGCTAGCTTAAGTACAGGTGCCATAAAAAGTTGTCCCCCTACCATGGGATTTAAAGGACATGAAAAAGCCTCCTACTCGCCCCCATCCACACATTTCCCTTAATGATGCCTGAAATTCTCCGATTAGTGACTTGTACCATTGGCTGAAGATTGTCCTGAGTGTTCTCTTTTAATAATGCAAACAGAAGGGAAAACACATTAGGTCCCTAACACTATAGTGCAGTGGCTCTTAACCTTTATTGTCTTAGCCACTGGTCTCTTTGAGAAACTGAAAAAAGCAAATAAACTCCCTTCAGAGAAAGATGCCCTTAGATGGGTACATAATATAATTTCCACACAATCTGGGGGATTCACAGTTCTCCTGAAGCCACGCAGAAAACCCCTCCTGCCTGGGGGTAACAAACTCTGGTTCAGTGGTCACGAGTTTGACAAATTATCCCCCTCCATCCCCTCCATGCCCCCCGCCCCCCGCAAGAGCTCCCAGGCATCTGGGGAAGCCTGGACCTAAAAATAGAAGGCAGTACTGAAGGGAAGCTCTCATCTATTTGCCTAGAATTGACCTGTCTAGAGTCAGATTACAATTTATGACTCTCTCGGAAAAGAGTACGGATTTCTCACATTGCCTGTCCCTTGGGGACAGGGCTCCCCTGGGTTCAAAGTCACCAGTATATGTTAGGAGATGGCCAATTGAGATCAACGGCCAAACAGGTTCTCACAACCCTTGCTGGCTGATCACATTACCTGAGAGTTGCGGCAGGGGCAAGTTTTAACACCATATGAATAAAGGGGGCTCACCTCTGAGGTTTTCGAATATCCCAGAGTCCCACTCCTTCCTTTGAATTGGCTGTGGCCAATAACCTGGGCTCCACAGGGTTAAACATGACACTGTGAAAAGCTGATGGATAGTTTGCCAGGCAGAAGGGCTCTGTGAATAGAGAAATGACAATCAGCCCCATAGGTCATTCAGAACCTCTGGGCCAGAGGCAGGCAAAGCAGGAATGTGACCCTGTAGAAACGGCCCTAGTAACTGGAGCCCCAAAGCAGTATGTCGTCCCAGCAGTCACCCCTGCTCACAAGGACTAGCACACACACTTTGCACACACAAAGTCTGAAAACAGCAACTCTAACACATATGAACAAACCTGAAGCTATAATACTCAGAAACACTGAGTAGTCTACCTCTTCAGATCCTGTGACAAAACGGATGGTCACAGGAACTGGGAAGGTAAGCTATTTTACAGCAAGAAAGATTGACTTCCACGTGCGTTGAAAAAATTCACAACCAATTACTGGTAGGATTATTGTACCTTAATCCAAATTTACTAGTTTTAGAAATTAAAAGTTTTAAAACTACACAAAGATTTAATGAAGACAAAGCAGAACAATGAGAAAACTGAAGGCGAGAAAAACAATAGCATGGTCTTCCCTTCTCTCTAAATTGCTCCCTAAACTGAAGAGAAAATAGCCTCAGTCTAGAATTTTATGATTTCATTCCCGGTATTGGAATATTACAAAAAAAAAAAAAAAAAAAAGGAAAAGGAAAAAAAAAGGCACCTAACACTTGAACTCTTACATCTAGCCAGCTCCTCATCAACTTCACTTAGAAACCCTGTAGCCCTCTGCCTGTATTAGCGTGCTCCGGGCCAGGAAGGAATCACTGCTACCCAAGGACATACTCTTGTGGACAGTGTTTAGAAGCAATAGACGGCACACTCCCCAGTCCAGGATTTCCACATGGGACACCGCACAGGCCTCTGGACATCCAGACAGAGGAGGCTCTCACCTCCCCAGTACATGGGGATTCAACTACAGCTGCTCCTTGCAGCTACCTTATCTGCCTGACCCCAACAACAAGCTTTTCTTACAGCCTGAGTCTCTATGATGGGCACAGCCCCGCACGTTAAATGCTCTGAACACAGAATAATAAAAAGATCCAGACCCTGTCAGACAAGACAGGCAGGAAAGTAATTCTGTGTACACAGGTATGATCACGACAGAGCTGCGCTAAAGGTGGGGCTGGGGAGGCACTGAGGGTAACGCTGCAGGAAAGAGTCTTTGAACACAGGCAGAGTTACAGAGTGAACGCTCTATGCAGGAAACGAGCTGAAAAGATGCATTTCCTGAAAACCTTCAGAGAAATTCAACAAAACAACCTTCATTTTACACTTCAGAAGTGCAAAGAGCACATCTGGAGGAGGCACTCACATGGACAAACCCCCTTAAACGGAGTGCATCTGCCATCATTTTCAGTTTCTACACACATAGCTGAAATTCGGACGCGAGCACAGAACACCCCCGTCCTCTGTAAATAACCAAGAGCCATGCGTGTCAGCCCCACACACAGCTGGCCCCTAATGGCTGCCCTCTACAGTGAAGTTCCGCATCTTCCACTCCTTGGCGCCACTGAACACCAAGGTACTGTGGTGTTTCCGATAGGTCTACGGGTCTGTGGAGGCTCACAAACGGTTAGAGAAGGCCTGAGAAAGGTGCCTCACTTCTGGCTCAGACGTAGGATGGGACTTCTAGAGACACGCATTTATGCCCCACCATGCCCTTTACATCTCTCCCACTCAGGTTACTCAGGTCATAAACTGCCTCTGCAATGAACCTGACAGCAAACTCTTCTTCAACACTGTCCACCAGCCCTTTGACCCTACCTCCATGGGGAGACTCCCGGATGTCCCAGATGAGAACTCGGCCATCATCTGAGGAGCTGGCAAAAATGTTGTCATTCACTGGGCTCACCGACAAGCCATATACCGCATCTTCGTGAGCAAACACATCCAAGGTCTCACTGCTGAGAGACAGAGAGCAGAGAGAGGCACACAGGCACACACATGCACACCAAGAGTGCAGAGTCCCAGCCCCGGAGTCCCTCACGTAGGACTCTCCCTCGTTTCCAGTGCAAAGTCAATCAAGTGAAACCCAAAGGATGTTGTATTTCCTTAAAAAGTAGGTACTCAACTTTCAGGTAAAAAATAAAAATTCCATTAGAAAAACTTTTTATAGATTTCATGGTGAGTTTGTTTTTTTACACTAAATGAGCATAGTTGAAAGTGACTCAATAGATGAGTGTAGTGTTTTCACCTCCTGCAGAATGTATCTGCTTCTGTACATTTGGGGGTGGTGCTTGATTTCCAAAAACAAGGGAGCACTTGAAAGCAGCCAGATCTGATATCAGCAGGGGAAGAAGAGGGTGGATGTGGCTATCTGGTACGTGAGCAAGAGCACGGCTCTGGGACCAGGCGGCCTAAGTTCAGATCCTAGCGCCACTTGCCCTTCAGTTACCTAACATCCCTACACCTCCGCTTCCTCGTCCACAATGAGACCAGAATAGTACTGCTTCATAAAATCATTGTGAGGGTGAAACTGAAGAACGCACGCAAAGCACTCAGAATAGTATCTGGCACATAAAGATTAGTTATTATTATGTTGTTGTTTCCTTCTCTTCCAACCTCTCCCTTTAAATTTTCACTAAAAAGTGTAAGTTCACTCCAACTTTACAAATCCTTTTCTTCTTCTTTTAATCAAAATTTTATTTCAAAATTATTACAGAAATCTGTTTCAGAAAAGGACAGCTGGCGTCATGTTATTTCCTTCAAAAAACCAACAACTACTTTGGTCTAAAGAGGTATCTGCCTCTCTTCATATGAAAACCAGAGTCAGTCACCTTCACATACCAACAATCTATTTACCTTTCGACATCATGGAGGATAACTTGCTCATCATTTCCTGTAAGGGAGAAAAGCAGACATTTGATAATTCCTGCAAAGTGCTACCTGTCCATATCATAGTATGAAATTTTAAAGTTTTCAGAAAGCATATGAACAAAGTCAATGTTAATATAAATTAGGAGTATTAATTAGAAAAAAAGTTTTGTAAAAATAATTTAGAAGGATATAAAGAATTTTTGAAAGCCTAGTAGCAACTAGATATAAGTTTCCAAAATGAATTATTCGATGGATTATATATACATATATATGTATACATGTATATACATATATATATATAATATAGAAACAACAAAGAACTGTGGCCATTAAGAAAAAGAATAAAAAGAGTAAATGATCATGGAAAAATTAATTAATTCCTCGAAGCTAGCTTTTTTTTTTAAAGCAAAACACTCAACTGTGAGACTTAGAATACAGATAACCTATGCCTCAGTTTTTTTATCTATAAAATAGGGATAATAATTGTACCTGCTTCATAGGGTCACTGCAAAGAGTACATTTGTAAAACCACTCAGAATAGGGCTGAGCACTTAGTAAGCCCCCAATAAATGTTTGCTACTATTCATATCCTTATCAGCTCATAGCATTAAAATCTGATGATAGTGTGATTATAAGTGATAGGAAAGTTTTTATTCACAACTTTTTTCTCTTGCATTTTTCTTTATTCCATCAAGGAATCTAAAAATACTACATTCACAATATGTGTAGTCCTGCCTTCAAAGGGTTTATATAACCAAACATAAAAACCTGAATATGAAAAGACAAAAGAAAAAAAAATTCCCACTCTACACTGAAAGCACAACCAACAGTCACTTAAATAAAAGTAATAGTAGCAGTAGAGATGTGGCCCCGGACATCTTAAATTCCTGGCTATAAATTCTATTGTGGGTGCATACCAAGTAAATCAAACTCATACTAATGCCTTCTAGGTAACAGGCACAGCTAAGGTGCTAGGGTACAAGAGGAAGATTGTGCCCAGCCCTTGAGGAACTCCCAGTCCATCTACACAAACAACTAATAATGACAAAATGGGTTATCTTGTTGTGGTGATATGCTCTATAATGGGGACACAGACAAAGGAGCAACTGTTTCCTTCAGGAGCAGATTGAAAGTACATGGCAGAAAAGGAGAATGTTTTTATGGGGAAGAAGACATTTGAACAGAAACTTCAATAACTCAACACTCTTACCAATGGAAGACTTAGGGGAATTGGTGGGGACTGGACAATTAATCATGACCCATGAAGGCACAGCAAGAGCAAATGATACAAGGACACCTAAGATGGCAAGTGGTTTAGTGGCTAGAGTCCAAGTTGCTGGGGAGGGAGATGAGGCTGGAGAAGTAGATAGAAGTTTACACTTAATCCTGTGGACACTGTAGGGTCAGAGGTTCACATGGTTAAACTTTATTTTTAAACGAAAACTTGTGATAAATAAGACGGAGGGTTAGAGACTAGTTGCAGAAATCACAAAGGCCACTGCAACAGTCCAGATCAAAGATAAGGACCTAAACCAGGGCAGTGGGTATAGAAAGAGCGCAGAAACTAAGAGATGAATAGGAGAGGCTTTCAAGTCTAGTTGCTGAGTAACAAGATATGTAAATGAAAGAAAGGGAAGTCTGAGGATGACTTCAAGATTTCTATTAGGCTAAACCATGTGGAACTGTCATTTTTATAGTTAAAGGTGCTTCAATACCAGCAGTTTCTTAAAGTTAAACCTAATAGCTTAAATCATTAGGTGAATGCTGACAATAACTGAGAAAAGGAATTCAGGGAACAAGAGAAAATATTTGTGCAGGAGAGGAGGACTGGTAATTTTGGTTTTAGAACTGCTGCGCTTAAATTGCTTTTAGAACACATAGGTAGATATTCCATGGGAAAATCTGCAGTGCAAAAGAGAAGTCAGGGCTAGAAATGTGGTGGTCAGAAAGGAGTCTGGTTGATAGAAGACATCACCAAGAGGCTGGCCTGAGCACAAGCCATTCCAATTGTACCCTAACACAACGTTTTTCAAACAGGAGCCATCAGGACATCAATTTGAGTAACAACCTTTAAGATCTTTAAAAATAAAATAGAATTTTTTAAAAATCAGAATGTACCACACATAGTAAGGTTAAGTACTATTTTAAATACATGTGTGTGTGTGTTTCTGCATGCCAGATTGCAACGTAAAAAGTTTTCTACCAAAAAAGAAAGAATGAGAGTGAAGGATCAAAAGAATAGAAGGAAGGAGGGGAGAAAGGAAAGGAAAGGAAAGGAAAGGAAAGGAAAGGAAAGGAAAGGAAAGGAAAGGAAGGGGGGAGGGAGGAATTGCTCTCATATACCTGTCTAAACTGCTACAATGAAGAAAAGATAAGCTATGGGAAACCAGTAATTCTACAGCTTAGTGAAATAAAGGAAGAAAAACAAGGAGTTATTTTAGCACTCCTTTATCTAAAATCTCAGCCGCAGTGAATTGCCCAAGGTAGAAATCTCCCTTCTTCTCACCTCCAGAGAATACTTTGGTGTTCCCACTGTTGAAAGCCAGGCAAAAAATGTTGGAATGGTGCTCTCCTTTCAGCTGTATGGGCTTGACTCTGGAATGGATAGCTTGTTCCATGTGCCATAGCAGAACCCGGCGGTCATCTCCTCCTTGAGAGGGGAGTAAGAATCGAAGGTTAAAATGGCTGACACTCAGTTTTGCCAGCCTTGAATCCCATCCTTTCCAAAACTGCAACTCCCCAACTCTGTTAAGATTCTGATGGTGCACATAAACCCAGGCTCTACCCCCTTAACCATCAGTAGACACATGGTCTCTAAGCCACTCACTTTTCCCCAGGAAAACTTGAACAGACCTATAGAAATGGAAAGGGATAAACAATGATATTGAAACCCTCAAAGCCACCCTATTCCTGACTTTCCAGAGACTCAGTTGTTTAAATATTTCTTCGCTTGGGGTGCCTGGGTGGCTCAGTCAGTTAAGCATCTCCCTTCAGCTCAGGTCATGATCCCAGGGTCCTAGGATCGAGCCCCGCATCAGGCTCCCTGCTCAGCGGAGAGCCTGCTTTTCCCTCTCCCTCTGCTGCTCCCCCTGCTTGTGCTCCTTCTCTGTCAAATAAATAAATAAAATCTTTAAAAAAAACTTTTTTAAATAAAGAAATAAATATTTCTTTGCTTGCTACCTAAAATCCTTCTATAATGCCCCCCCATCATTTTTGTCTAACAGACGCTGAGTTGGCTTCTAACGCTTGCAACCAAAGAACTCTACAGCAATATTTTTTTTTTTTAAAGATTTTATTTATTTATTTGACAGAGAGAGAGAGACAGCCAGCGAAAGAGGGAACACAAGCAGGGGGAGTGGGAGAGGAAGAAGCAGGCTCATAGCAGAGGAGCCTGATGTGGGGCTCGATCCCACAACGCCAGGATCACGCCCTGAGCCGAAGGCAGACGCCCAACCGCTGTGCCACCCAGGCGCCCCTCTACAGTAATATTTCTAAGCATACTAGTTTTCTCTCCTTGATGTGATCGCACTATGGGACAGCATGCAAATGACAACTAAGGAACTGCCTGCCACAGCACGATCCAGACAGAGCCTAGCTCGCATGAAGCCCAGTCTAGCTCTTTCCTCTGCATAACTTGCAAGTCTGAATTAAATGAGCAGTATTATACTGCATGAGCCAGCTCCTAAAGAATGAGAATATGTATATTCTATGTATTTTTTATATTTCCAGATGCATTAAGAATGTCTGGAAGGATGAATACTTTCAAGTGTTAACAATAATTAACAGTGGTTACCATTTCCAGGGAATAGGATTAAAAGAGGGGAACAGATTGGAGGGCTTTTACTTTTATTTGATATATTTGGCACTGACTTTTTATAACAAGCCTATGTTATTCTCCTAATAAAAATTTAAGTTACAAAAGGGAAACACAAGCAGCAAACCACAGCAATCTCTGTACCTCTTCTTCCCCTCCTCCATTCCATATAACAGCTACAAATTACAGCACATCCATATAAGGGCATACCATGCAGCTATGAAATCAGTAAATCTGTAAGAACTAACTTGGAAAGATGTCCAAAGGTCTTCATTAAGGGGAAATGTAAGGTGTAAAACAATATGTGTACCAAAATCCATTTTGTGTAAAACAACATTTTAAAAAGCTCCATGACCAAAGGAACCTTGTCAATTTTATATACTGTGGAGTCCCCAGCACCTGAATGAGTGCCCCCAAAGAGTAGACTTTGAACTAAAATGCTCATATTTGCATATCTATGCTTATATTTGCCTATCTATAT
Source organism: Ursus arctos (assembly GCF_023065955.2). NCBI lineage: Eukaryota > Metazoa > Chordata > Mammalia > Carnivora > Ursidae > Ursus > Ursus arctos. The sequence continues at coordinate 31,037,698 of NW_026622930.1, read as the reverse complement.
AGCTATAAAAGAAATTGTTTATAGTGGACACCACCTCCAGGCTAGAGTTGGAAAACTTTTTTACTGTGGTAAAATACATATAACATGGAATTTACCATCCTACCCATTTTTAAGTATACAGTTCAGTGGCATTCACTATATTTGCACTGTTGTGCAACCATCACCACTATTCATCCCCCGAATCTTTCTATCATCCCAAACTGAAATTCTGCCCCCAGTAAACAATAACTTCTCCCATCCCCAGTAACCACCACTCTACTTTTTGCCTCTATGAATTTAATTGTTCTAGGTAACTCATGTAAGTGGAACCATACAATAGTTGTCATTTTTATTCACTTTGCATAGTATCTTCAAAGATCATCCATATTGTAGCATGTATCAGAATTCCATTCTTTTTTGAGGTAAATAATACTCTTATACACACACACCATAATTTCTTTACCCATTCATCCACTGATGGACATCTGGGCTGTTTCCACCTTTTGGCTATTGTGAATAATGTTGTTAACAACATGGGTGTTCAAGTCCCTGCTTTTAATTCTTTTGGGTTTATACCACTGGGAAACTTTCATATTTTAATTTTTACTTACTTTATACCTTCCTGTAGTACTTGACTTTTTTCCATAAACATATTTCCTTTTATAATAAAAAAAAAAAAATCAAAGAAGAGACAGTGGCCAAGTCAAACTTATTCTCTCTCCCCTAGAAAGAAGTTGCCTTTGCTCCTTCAGTTCCTTCTTTCTTTCACTGTTGGTCAAAATTAAGTTCTATTCCTCCTCCCCCTTCATTGTCTACCAAACTGAACCCTTAAGTGTGGCCCAGTGTTCTGTGTTTATGATTTGCCTATTTCAACTATGAGTTCTCTGGCCTGGGATGGTTATCTAAATTCTGTATCTTGGGGCGCCTGGCTGGTTTAGTCAGTGGAGCATGCAACTCTTGATTTCAGGATTGTGAGTTCAAGCTCCATGTTGGGTGTAGAGATTACTTAAAAATAAAATCTTAAGAAAAATTCTATATCTATTTTAAGTTAAAGTCATAAATATAAAGGCTGGGGTTTTTGTTGTTTTCTTTTAATGAATAATGACACAGAGGAGTTTTTCACCCTATTAATAGACTTATACAGGCAGTGGGCACTTTAGTTCCCCATAGTTCTACTCTTACTGTTTTTCCCCAACACTGAGGCCACAGGTCAGGGACCTATCATGGCTTTTGCTACTGCGTATCCTATATTACAGAAGTGTTTCTCTGTACCCATTTCTCTATCTAAAGTGTAAAATTAAAAGATAAAAAGGCCCACATGTTTTTTCTACTTACTCATGTTTCTAATCTAATCTCTCTGAGCCTGAGTTTCATCAAATATAAAATGGGGATCACAACAGCTCTACCCGCATGGACTTTATAGATTATAAAGCCAAGTACAAGAGGGTGAAGTAACTTACCATGGTCACACACAGTAAGTAATGTGGTTGAGTTAAGATGCAAAAGCAAGCAGTTAAGACTCTATAGCCTCCATTCTTTTTTTTTTTTGTTTTAGATTTTATTTATTTATGTGACAGAGAGACAGCCAGCGAGAGAGGGAACACAGCAGGGGAGTGGGAGAGGAAGAAGCAGGCTCCCAGCAGAGGAGCCCGATGTGGGACTCGATCCCGGAAAACCGGGATCACACCCTGAGCCGAAGGCAGATGCTTAACGACTGCGCTACCCAGGCGCCCCTATAGCCTTCATTCTTAACCACTATTCTACGTTGCCTGCCTTACAGAACCAAAAATAAACCATAAATGACAAAGAAATTCATCTAATGGACAACTGAAGGGATTCCCCACCTTGGTAACATGACTCACAAATGTATAGGTTAGAATAAAACAAGGGAGCATAGGAATAAAAATAGATGCTGGCTGAACTGGAGTAAACTGAGAGACCAGGAACAGGGAGGGACCAGGAAAAGACTGCCTGAATTTAAGGATTCTAGCAATACACAAAACTGACAATGGCTTAGTATCCAAAATATACAAAGAATTCCTGCAAATCAATTTTTAAAACTATTAGGAAAAGAGGCAAATGTGACAATTCACAGAAGAGGAAATCCAAATAGCCAAAAAATATTACAGAGGATCTCAACCTCTAAAGTAATCAGGGGAATGCATATTACAATTTAAATACATTCCTACAAAGTGCCACAAGGAAATGTACAAGAATGTTCACTGCATCACTGTTTATAATAGCATAAAGCAAACAACATATTCACAAATATATAAATTAATAAGTTCTATTGGAATACAAATACAAATTAAATCTAAACCAAACAGAACACCATAGAGCAGTTAAAATGAACTAGAAATATGTGTAACAACATGAATAAATCTTGAAAACCTAATGGTAAGTAATAAAGTTTCAGAAGGATATGTAAAAGATAACATTAAGTATATATTTTTAAATATACAAAGTTATACCATATATTGTTCGTAAACACATCTGGTAAAAATGGACTTCGACTGTATCCGTAAAGTTTTGTTTCTTTAAAAAAAGATTACAAGCAAATTTAACAAACTGTCAACATTTTGTCAAATCCAATTACTTTTTTTGCTTTAATTGATTTTTTAAATTTCATGTATTTAACATAATTTTATTAGTTTCAGGTGTACAATATAGTGATTCAACAATTCTATGCATTACTCAGTGCTCATCTCTCTACTTTTATGTTTTATGATATTAAGGAAGTATTGTTATGTCTCTTATTTTAAGTAGGCTCCACACGCAACTTGGGGCTTGAATTCACAACTCTAAGATCAAGAGTCACATGCTCTATTGACTATGCCAGCCAGGTGCCCCAGTATTGTTATGTATCTTAAGTAGAATAATGGCACTGTGGTGCTGTTAAAAAAGAAAAAGTGCTTATCAATTAGGGATGCATACTGAAATAGGCGAAATAGTATCTCTGGAATTTCCTTTAAAATATTCCAGAAAAAAAAAAAGGTAGGGGGAATAGGTGATCAATAAAATGTTGGTAATTACTACAGCTGGGAATACTATACTTCCATGAATGTTTGAACATTTCCATAAAACAAAACATTTTGGATTTTTAAAATGTTCATGATAGGGGCGCCTGGGTGGCTCAGTCGTTAAGCGTCTGCCTTCGGCTCAGGGCATGATCCCGGAGTCCTGGGATCAAGCCCCATATCGGGCTCCTCTGCTGGGAGCCTGCTTCTTCCTCTCCCACTCCCCCTGCTTGTGTTCCCTCTCTTGCTGGCTGTCTCTCTCTCTGTCAAATAAATAAATAAAATCTTTAAAAAAATAAAAATAAAAAATAAAATGTTCATGATAGAGGGGCGCCTGGTAGGCTCAGTCAGAAGAGAATGTGACTCTTAATCTCAGGGTTGTGAGTTTGAGCCCACACTGGATGTAGAGATTACTTAAATAAAGAAAACTTTTTAAAAAATGTTCATGACAGAAAAAGAAAAATTAAAACAAGACTCCCCAGGATGGGCTGGGATACTCATGGCAAAGAAATACAGAACTGATGGCACTTCTATTTATTCACTCAGACCAATGCCAGGCAGCACAACCTCTCCTGAACTGGAGCAGCTTAAAAAAAACAGTTTAATAAAAAAGAAAATAATATCTACACCTATGCACTTTAGAGACATAACCATTCTCAGCTAAGGGTCTTCCAGCATCATCCAGACAGCATTATCTTTAGTGTTCATTCTAGACATTGATAGGATGATTTAATTTTGCCAAACAATGTTTAGTAATTTAAAACACATGGTTATTTGTAGAATGCCTTGGGATCATTTAAAATGATGTGTCCTTAGTATCTAACATGATGATGACAGCCCAAGTCCACAGGAGATTGGAATCACTGAGGCAGAAATTATGGCTGTGGCAGGGCCTGCTTCTTCTACTTTGCCCTCAAGGTTAGTGTCAGAAGAAGTAAGGTGCACCCCCCGCCCACGCACACATTAATTTCCTTAGGCAAGGTATTAAGAGTTCTGTGCAAAGACAACACTTTTCAACCATGTATTGTCAAAAACCACAGTGGGCGCAAACTAGGTCATCACCTGAAATTGCTGAGCTACTTTTAAGCCAGTAGAGGGAGCATGACAGCTGTGGCCAAATCTCTGACCCCACAAAGCAAAGGAGGGCTGGTGAAATAAGGATAAATCAGTTCAGAACCTGAAAAAAACTCGATAGTTCTCCTCTCTCTGTGAATCATCTAGTCAAATTCAAAAGAGTAGAGGTGTATTGGATGCTTCCATGCAGAGAGACTGTCGGACCTGCAAATAATCCAGGTGAAGAGTTTGATCCTTTAAGCCAGCTCTGCGAGCCTGATGGCCGGGGTGCTTCCATGGGGTTGACCCCAGTCTCTCTAGGGCTTCTCTGGGGGAGCACAGGGACCTCGTAGGAAGGAAAGGCCTTTCTGCTTGGCACCAGGACCAGGCAAGGGACAAGCAGAGGACAGGGCTTCTAAGCCTGATTTCCTCATGAACAAATGCTTAGCTTTAATTCATCTGAGAATGCCAAAGGAACATAGCTATTCTGACACTGGTCATTTTGGATTGATTTAATTCTGCACTAAACTCACCAACTCATCCCAAAATGTACTATAATCACACTGTGGCAGCAGTTTCGTAGTTAAAAAAAACCTTTTAAGGGGCGCCTGGGTGGCACAGCGGTTAAGCGTCTGCCTTTGGCTCAGGGCGTGATCCCGGCGTTATGGGATCGAGCCCCACATCAGGCTCCTCTGCTATGAGCCTGCTTCTTCCTCTCCCACTCCCCCTGCTTGTGTTCCCTCTCTCGCTGGCTGTCTCTATCTATGTCAAATAAATAAATAAAAAATCTTTAAAAAAAAAAAATAAGCAAAAACTATACAAGACCTCATAGCATACTGTAACAGAAGTTATTATTTAAATTTATTCTTTTTTTATGGTCCAGAAAAGCTGAGGCCCAGAAGGAAAAGAATTTGTTTTGGGCCTCCTCAGAAATTCAGCCAAGCAGAGGACGGGACTGAGAGAGCATTCTGAAACTCAGGATCAAATATGTCTGCAGCACATTATCTGAAGAGCAAGAGACTAAACCATTTAAAAGGCCATCAGTAGAAGTTGGGTTAAAATTACTGTTCAATGAAACAAACCAAACACAAAAAGACAAATACTGTTCAATTTCACTTATATGAGGCATCTAGTCAAACAGATTAACAATAACCCACAACCCTCGGACCAACTAAGGCATCTAGTCAAATTCATAGTGACATAATGTAGATGGTGGCTGCCAGGGGTTTGGGGGGAGGGGGACAACGGGAAGTGGTTGTTTAATGGGAACACAGTTTCAGTTTTGCAAGATGAAAAAGTCCTGAAAATGAACGGTGATGATGGTTCCATAACAATGTGAATGCACTTTATGCAATGAACTATACAGTTAAAAATAGTAAAAATGGTAACTTTTGTGTTATGTGTATTTTACCACAATAAAAATGCAAAAAAGCTGATTGTTCATGTATGTACCATGTATTGGGACACCTAGGGGAAAAAAAAGCATGAGGCACTTCTGTCTGTACTGACACGGAATAATCACTAAGATAAAAAAGTGTTAGCGACTGTATTAACAATTCAAAACACTATTTTCTTTTTTAAAATGGGATTAGAGCCAGGATTTGGGGTCCTAGCAAAGGTGGTACTATGGAAGGGCACATGAAGTTAAGTACAAGCTCTAGAAGAAAAGTGCACAGATGCACTACCCATGTGTCCCTGGGCGAGGTATTCTACTTCTCTAACCTCAGTTTATGATTCTAAAATGAATAAAATACCAACTATCTCGCAGGGTTGTTGTGTGTATTGAGATAATGTAAAAACACTTACCCAGTGTGTCATATATTAGATATACAGACCCCTCGAAATGTTCTAGTTTCTTATACGTGTCATTCATGAATTTGTCCGAATGTTTCCAACTCTTGTTTTAGGTGGCATAAGAGTATGAATAGCATGATACATTTTTTTAAGATTTTATTTTTAAGTAATCTCTACACCCAATGTGAGGCTTGAATTCACAACCCCGAGATCAAGAGTCACATGCTCTACTGAGTCAGTCAACACCCTGATACATTTTAATAAAAAAATATACATAAATTCATACATGGAAGGGCAGAATCAAAATGTCTAACAGAGGTTACCTGTTGGGAATAGCAATTTTAGTTAATACCCTTTTACATTGTAGGGGCACCTGGGTGGGTCAGTCAGCTAAGCATCTGCCTTTGGCAGATTATTCAGCCTGACTTAAATCTTTTTAGCCTATTTACTCCTTCTTTGCTGTGTATATAATCGCCACTCTGTGAAGCCAAACTTTTTGTGTGGCCCATACGTCTCCTGAATTCTAAGACGCAGCATGAAGATACAGAGGCAGAGCCTGTGGGCCACACAGCCAGCCACTTCAGTGAATGGAAAATAAAGTCTATTTTGCTATTTTCCCAAAGATGAAAATAATCAGATTATTAGTACAGAAATTCATTCACATACATCTTTGCTTGTGAGGTAAGAATTATATAAACCCGTTTTCCAGAGGGGCATCAGAGAGAGATATTGACTTGGTAATAATCCAAGGAGCTATGCAGGAGCCTAAAACCAAGTTGTATCCGTCTTACCAAAGTGGAGAGGCCAAAACACTACTTAGAATTTTAAGTGAGTCTGCCCTACTGCATTACACAGGAAAGAAAAGCATTTTCCATTTTGTCCCCAATTTCTTTTTCCTAGAGATGCCTAGAATTTTGCTGGGTTTTTTTCTTAAGTCATTTTCAAGTGTAGAGTTTTGTGGCATTAAATACATTCACATTTTCACATTGTTATGCAACTATCACCACGACCCATCTCCAAAACTTTTTCATCTTCCCAAACTGAAATTCTGTATCCACTAAATAATAAATCTCCATTCCTGCCTTCCCCCTGCCCTTGGCAACCACGATTCTAACAGAAAGAGACCCTCTTTCTGTCTCTATCAGTTCAACTACTCTAAGTACCTCATAAATGGACTCATAAAAATTTGTCCTTTTATAAGTCGCTTATTTCATCATAAAGTCTTCAAGGTTCATCCATATTGTGCCATGTGTCAGAGTTTCCTTTTAAAGGCTGAATAATATTCTATTTTATGTATATACCACATTTTGTTTGTCCATTCATGCTCCCACCCTTTGGCTACAGTGAGTAATGCTATTATGAACATGAGTGTACAATGTACAAATTATCTGCTCAATTCCCTGTTTTCAATTCTTTGGGGTTTATACCCAGAAATGAAATTCCTGGATCATATGTAATTCTGTTTACTTTTCTGAGGAACTGCCATATTGTTTCCCACAATGGCTGTGCCGTCTTACATTCCTACCAACACTGCACAAGACTTCCAATTTCTCCACATCCTCACCAACACCTGTTATTTTCTGCTTTGTTTTGTCTCATTTCGTTTTTAAGTAATAGCTATCCTAACGGGTTTGAAATATTTGCTGGCCTTTCTGACCTTCCAATAATAGACCAAAATGACTCTCAAGTCCTTACTGAATATCTTGAAGCACATCATGCAGTCTGTTATTTTTCATTTTTTAATTTTACACTTACCTACTGTGAAAGTCAGTAATCAGGGTCACCTGGGTGGCTCAGTCCATTACGCATCCCACTCTTGGTTTCGGCTTAGGTCATGATCTCAGGGGTCATGAAACTGAGCCCTGGTTTGGCTCTGCTGGGTGTGGAGCCTGCTTGAGATTCTCTCTCTCCCTCTCCCTTTGCCCCTCCCCTCCCATGCTCTCACTCTCAAAGAAGAAAGGAAGAAAGAGAGAAAGGAAGGAAGACAGAAAGAAAGAAAATCACTCACTCTTCTGCTCACTCACTTCACCCAGACAAAAAGAGTTGCCTGCAGTTTATCCTTATTGGTTTGGTGTTTCACTACCGGAAGGAAATGATGTCATATATAAATTTGAGATATTTATATGCATATTCTCCTCAAATCACTTACAAAAACATTAAGAGCACTACTCTCCAGTTACCCAAGCCTGCCACTTCTGTAATTAGACCTATTTTAGATGCAGATGTAGCATGAGGCAGCACAGCATTCAAAACCACAGGCTTAGAATATAAGTGCATAGGTTCAACTCTCAATGTTGCTACCACTTACTAGCTGAGTGCCTTCAGGCAGGTTCCTTAACCTCTCTCAATTGTATCCTCTCATCTGCAAAATTGAGAAAATAACTCTACCTGTTTTATAGTGTTATGTTAGGATTAATGAGATAGATTTGTGTGAAGGGCTTGGACCACTGCCTGATACATAGTATGAGCTACAGAAATGTTAGCCAATCATGTGCTGTTTGAACTCGAACAATAGCTAGCTTAGCTAAATCTGCTCTGGGCTAGAGGCTATCCTAAGGGTTTTACATTTAGTGGCTCTTCTAATGCTTTTAACAATCCTACGAAGTAGATATTGTTGTTATCCTTATTATCCAGATAAAACTACAGAAAAGCTAAATAACCTGAAGGTACACAGCAATCAAGAGTGGAGTTGGGATCTGAATCCCAGCCAGGTAATCTGGCTCCAGAGACGGTGCTCCTTACCATGATTTAGCCTCAAAACAAATGAGTGACACCTGTCAGAGTAAGGGGCGGACTGGAGAATATATAACCCTTTTAAAGAACAAGCCGCTATACAACTCCAGCCAGTTATTGCCATAGAGGAATGCAGCCTCAAGGTTGCCTGATCTTTGAATTTTTCAAGAAAAGCCAGCAACCTAAGGGGAAGGCCTTTTAAAAAAAGATTTTATTTATTTACTTACTTTGAGAGTGTGTGCACATGTGTGCACACGGGTGCGCACAGGGGTACGGAAGGGCAGGGGGTGAGAGGGAGAGAATCTCAAGCAGACTCCCCTACTCATGACCCTGAGATCATGACCTGAGCCTAAACCAAGCGCCAGTTGCTCAAGCAACTGAGCCGCCCAGGCACTCCTACAGACTAAAGGATTTTAATGTAACAGACTGAAAATTTCCCTGATATGGTTTCAGGCTCTACCTTGCAACTAATCTTTAAGAAACTTCCACTTGAGTTTTGATAAAATCTCAAAGAATATGCATGGTTATCTGATAAGGCATTAAAATACTTTCCCCTTTTCTAATTACATACCTGCGTAAGGCTGAATTTTCTTCATATATGTCAGCTAAATCAATATTTCACAACAGATTAAATGCAAATGCCTTCATAATGTCTATTATGATACTAAAGAGTTGGAAAGAGGTAATAAGTTACTCCTCTATTTTTTATTTTGGAAAATAGTTACTTTTCATTAAGATATTATGTTAATATAAAGTTTATTATTTCTTTCTTAAATGAATTTTTAAGCTTTATCAGTTTTAAATTCTAATACAATAAAAACCGATAAAAATGACCTACATAAACTGAAGTTCTTTGAGGTCTTCAATGACTTTTAAGGGGTACTGAGACCAAAGAGTCTAAGAATTTTTTATTTAGACAGTGGTTCTCAACCAGAGTGCTCTCCTGCCTGGACCATCTGGCAACGTCTGGAGACATTTCTGGTCATCACAATGAGGGAGGTGCTACTGGCATATACTGGTTAGAGGCCGGTGATGCTGCTGAACACGCTACAAGCACACGACAGCCCCCACAACACAGAATTACCGAGCGCCGAATGTTAATACTGGTGAGGCTGAGAAACTCTGGCTCTGAGAAATATTCAATGACATACCACAAAAAATGTTAATATTGAGAAAACAGTTACAAAACAGCAGAGATGACCTAATTCCAATTTAAAAAAATTTTTTTTAAAAATTTATTTATTTGAGAGAGAGAGGGAAAGAGCATGAGAACACGAGCAAGAGGAGGGGCCAAGGAAGAGGGAGAGAAAGAATCTCAAGCAGACTCCCTGATGAGCCCGACCCAGGTCTCCATTCCAGAACCCTGAGATCACGATCTGAGTTGAAATCAAGAGTAGGGCACTTAACCAATGGAGCCACCCAGGCACCCCTCAATTTTATTTTTAAAATATGTACACATGCATACAAAAAAGGCTAAAAATATGTCCCATGTGTCAAAAATGGTCATCCTAAGTGGTATACTTCCTTTCTTTAAATGTCTCTTTATTTTCTGAATTTCCTATAATTAATACATGATCTTTTTAAAAACTTACGAATAAGTGGGAAGCTTGTCTTCTAAATGCCCTATTCTATTGACTTGCATGATTCAACAGGAAATTCTCAATAATAAAGTATGGAATTAGTGAAATGTCAAAGAACAAAAGCTCCTCAAATAGAGCTAGGGGAACACTAAAGACAGATTCTTGGATCTCAACAACAGTAAGGACTTACAAGGAAGTTATTAAGATAGTATGATGCACTGTTAGGTACTTCCAGACCACAGATCATGTACAATGTCCAGTCTCACTTCTTCTGCCATACAGAACTAACCTGGACAATATGCTCTCCTGATTATATCATAGACACTCTCTTCATTTATTCTGAGTAGTTTCTCATTTTTTCATTTTTTTTTTTTTAAGATTTTATTTATTTATTTGACAGAGATAGAGACAGCCAGCGAGAGAGGGAGCACAAGCAGGGGAGTGGGAGAGGAAGAAGCAGGCTCATAGCGGAGGAGCCCGATGTGGGGCTCGATCCCAGAACGCCGGGATCACGCCCTGAGCCGAAGGCAGACGCTTAACCGCTGTGCCACCCAGGCGCCCCTCATTTTTTCATTTTTTAAAATAAGAACACTACCTGCCTGACTTTTGCAAAATACCCTGCATAAGCAACATTAACAGCATAATAAAGCTTTCTTTTCTCTTCTTGAGCAATTCTAAAAGGGTTGAACCAATGCAGGCCCAATGCTTTTTAGTCCTTTTAGGAAGGCACACAATACCCACCCACAAGCAGGTATAAACAGAGATGTCAACCCTGAGTCTCAAGGACTGTTTGAAGCTGGTTGTCAAACATGCAAATTTCAGCTGTTTCTTGCCAGTATGTAGAAGGCAAAAACACATGCTTCAGCCATCTATGGCAGCTAGTGATATCTGTACTAAACCATCAAACTTGGTTAAGACACCTATAAAAAAAAAAAAAAAGAAACAACAATACTCAGAGGTTCCAATTAGTCACTTGGCCTTAAGTAGTAACATAAAAGATACAACTGAAATTTAGATACAAGACCTGAATGGAAATCCAGAATGAGAGAAATTGTATAACAAGATTTGACAGGCACCTAGGTTTGCAGAAAATTCCTCCTCCTGAGTAATGTTCTTGGAAGGAAACAGACTTTCCAAAGTAAGGGAAGTATAGGCAGACTAAGAATTAAAACTGAAGACTCAGCCAGAGTGACAGTCTGCCTCCAACCTGGAAAATCTCTACTGACTCATCTCTAAAATAACAGGCACTGCCACCTCCAACTTAATCAAAACAACCATGTTCAGGGACAATGAAACTGCAGACAGAAGGCAGTAGCAGAGGGGCGCCTGGATGGCTCAGTCAGTTAAGTGTCCGACTCTTGATTTGGGCTCAGGTCATAATCTCAGGGTCCTGGGATTAAGTCCTGTGTTGGGCTCTGCACTCAGCAGGGAGTCTACTTGAGGGTTCTCTCCCCACCTCTCCCTCTGCCCCTCCCCCTGCTCATGCATACACACTCTCTAAAATAAACAAACCTAAAAAAATAAGGAAAGAATGTAGTGGCAGAGGAAGCCAACGAAAGAGTTTAACACTTTACTTGAGTAAAGTCCTTCAGAAACACAGAGACTTTACCTACTGAGACCCAATCAGAAGATTCAGATTTTAATCCTGACTGTATGACTTCTAGTCGTAAACTACTCATCACTCTACTTCTTTGCTCCTCTGTGTCCCTATATGTAAAATTAAAAGCTTCAATTAGATGACCATTAGTCTTTTCCAGCAATAAAATTCTATGATTCTACAGAGAGAGAATGTTAGTAGTAAAAGATCACAGTGACAATGGTGAAATCAGGAGTCTAACCCAGATCTCGTAAACTTCTTTATTGATATCATTTCACAACATGAAAGACATTCTAGAGCCAACTGGCCATATACCGGAAAAACCACAATTCCTGAAAATCCTTCCAAGGCCCATTCTATACATTTGAGGGGTCAACATTTAATCCAAATGTATTCTGGGTGCTGCACAGATACTCCATAACATGGAGTTTTAACAACATGGTTTTAATATCAATATCACATCCACATTTTGGATTAAAAAAAATCTCAGGAAAAAAAATCCCAACTCAGTGGGGAATCATTCCCCAAAACACCTTTCCTTAAAATCAACTGCAAGAAAACAACCCACAGGAAGACTTTTTTTTTTTTTTAAGATTTTATTTTTTTCGACAGAGATAGAGACAGCCAGCGAGAGAGGGAACACAAGCAGGGGGAGTGGGAGAGGAAGAAGCAGGCTCCTAGCAGAGGAGCCTGATGTGGGGCTCGATCCCATAAAGCCGGGATCACGCCCTGAGCGGAAGGCAGACGCTTACCCGCTGTGCCACCCAGGCGCCCCCCACAGGAAGACTTTTTAAAAAGGGGGAAAAACGTACAAGTGAACAGTAGAATAACTATAAGAGGAGGTATATACAAACGAAGGGGTAACTTACTAGGCCCTGGATGTAGCTTTTTTTTAATGGTTTTAGCTGCCTCTACTCCTTTCTAATAAGAAACGAAGGGACAAATGACTAACCAACCACTTTGTCTCTCAGGTTCAATCCAGTACCTTAAAAGTGGCAGCTGAAAGACCTGACAACAGAATGGAGGCTTGGAGGCTTTCTCACCAGAGGCATTCATTCTTAGGAAGAGCTAAGAAGAGTAGAGCTTTGGTTTTACTTGAATACCAGGCAGCTCAGGTGATTATGAGTTGGCCATGTAACTGATCACTGAAACTAGGACTTTAAGAATGAAAGGAGCACTAATAATTTTACTGGGACAATGGGGAAATTAGGATAGTCCCAAGTATCCCAGGTATAAAGGACCCCAGCCAACAGCCAGGTAGGCAGGGGACATACAGAGTTAGCTTATCAACCATGTGAGGTAATCTTACCTCACTGTTATCAAGAGGTAGGAGCCCAACAGAAGCAAAAGGGAAGATGGGAATCAGTCTTTCCACCAACATCTCTGCTACTAGGATCTGTTATAAACCTATCAATTTCCTCAGATGCCATTTTCTCATTGATTCCTACATGCTCCAGCCCTCCAGAATATAACTTCCATTTTAAAATTGGCCCTAATAAGAAAATAATACTCAGAGCACACGGACTTGACCTCTAATGCATATCAACTCTGCATCCTGAGAGGTACGTGATAGAATCTTGGGTATCAACACTGCAAAGTGCAATGAGTGAATAAGGTAGCAAGGAAAGTATGTCCGTAAGGTATGGGAAAAGCAGATAAAAAAAGTGACAAACTGCTGCTGTCAAGTCTTTCCCTGAATTCCTGACTTAGGATAACTGATGTGAAGAGCAAGTAGAATCTAACCCTCCTTGTTAACCCTAATCTGTGAATAACCTTGGAAAGGGAATGCCTTCTTTTTCACAGAAGCAGAGTGAAGTTGCTGGTGACAGAAGTAAATTTTATTTGCAAGAACACTATAGTTCAAACTCACTAAGGATTAAACAGGCTTATCATCTGGTCTAGGAGTCATATCTTCCTTTATGATATTGTGTCTGTGGCAAAGCACTTCCAAATGACTTACCAATGCTCTTTGGGCAAATTATCCTGTGTTACATCGTTTAAACCTTCTTCCAAAAAGCACTTTATCCTTATTCATCTATGTCCTTATGAGGAGACACCTATTTCTTTTGGCTGAAATCAGGCAAATGTACTCAATCAGCATGCTTTCAGCAGATATCAAACTCAAATTACAGGCTCAGAAAATAGTATGAGTCATGTATGTTGTTTGTACTTTGGTTGGGCTAAGGGAGAAGAGGAACTAAACTGGTAACCAGAATATACCCACTCCTAATTATACCTCACTAAAGCAGGTGAGTTTAACCCAGTGTGAAGTTACATGGTTTATGTAAACAATTGTGGAACTCGCAAAGTGTAAGGAAGGAGACTTTAGATGACTGCCGAGACCAACATTCCGGTAAAGTGATTTCCAGCACCAAGAGAGATCTGCTGGAGGGGTGAGTGTAGTATCTATGACCAGAACTATGCTTATTGGCTCAAAGCCCACTGATCCATCCCCACAGCTACACCCCCTCCCTTCATTTACACAAAATGGGGGGGGGGGGAAGCAGTTATCAAAGTATCACAGTGATAGCAGCAAGAGAAGAGAATATAGGGGAAAAGTCAGATCCTACAAAATAGTCTAAAAATTTCAGAGCAGTCAGCAGCACATCTCAGCTGCTCCAGCAGACCCAGGCTGCGTACCCAGATCCACTGCAAACTACAGGAGCCTTGGAAGTCACTTAACTCCTCCACGCCAGTTTCTTCATATGTAAAATAAGGATAAATAGCACTAACCCTACCTTAGGAAAGGTTCTTGTAAGTATTAAATGTGGTCACTTATGTAAAATGTGCCTGACATAAGAAACACCCCCAAATGATACGTGGTAAATGAATAACATGCTCAAAATTTAGCTATTTTTATTGTTTAACATTTATCTTTGTGAACAGCAATGCCTCAGGTGAGGCATTCCTATTTAATTTGGTGGACCCTGGGGAGCACAGATTTTTTGAGGGATCAACAGAGGATGTGTGATCATGATAGTTAAGTTTTAGGAAGCTTCTGTTGGCAGCAGTGAATAATAAGTATTAAAGGTGAAAAGAACAGAAACTTGGGAAGCAGCTATTGGAACCAAATTTTCTACAAAGACCAAGGTAATAGACCACAGTAATCTTTTTTCATCCCTAGAATTATATTTCACTTCATTTTAACCAGAAACAATGAATTCCAATATCTATTCTTCCACCAGGGCCCTATCTGTTCTCTGCATTATAGAACCCTCAGCAGTCACTGATCAATGTCCTTTCTTGATTTTTTAGTACCTAGTTATGACAATTAAAACAAAACTTTCAAATGCCTAGGTCTTTCTAGACTATAGATAACACTGGCTATTTTCCAAGTGGCAAATAAGACATAAAAAGTGCTTAGCAGAGAGCCTGGCACACATTATAAGCTAAATAAATACTAAGAAAAAATAATTCTTGTAGTTATTATTAAGATTAAAGAGGCACACATAATATGTTTCCATTAAATATTTTTAATGAATAAATAAACATAAGATACCTGTGTGGAATAAGTTAACTTTATTTACAGCAAAACACAGAAATATAATTTATCATCTAAGAGGAGCACCTACATTGCACATGTGCTCAGAAATTGCTAATTTCTCAGCTTTCAATTTTTAAAAGAGATCCAGAAAAGGTGAATTATCCTATAAGAAAAGAGAAAGAAAAATATAAAAAGGCAACTTAGAACGTGCCTGGGAGCAACGGGCCCTACTTGGCTTGCTGACTGCCAAAGACTAGCAAGGTAGCTCTGGGCAAGTTATTTTTCTACTTTTCCACTTCCTTTTCCATAAAATGAAGATCCTTCCTTCTGTCTCACTCAATGAGGAAAAAAGAAGATACAAAAAAGACTAACTACTGCAGTATTTCCCAGGTTTCAGTCAATCTCGATCAACTTTTTTTTTTTTTAAAGATTTTATTTATTTGTTCGACAGAGAGACAGCCAGCAAGAGAGGGAACACAAGCAGGGGGAGTGGGAGAGGAAGAAGCAGGCTCCCAGCAGAGGAGCCCGATGTGGGGCTCGATCCCAGAACGCCGGGATCACGCCCTGAGCTGAAGGCAGACGCTTAACGACTGCGCCACCCAGGCGCCCCAATCTCGATCAACTTTTGATTTTTGCCATATCCATGTAACAAATTCAACATTATTTTTCTTTAAACTGACTTTTAAAAATTTTAACCTCACCTTAAACGATAAATTCATTAAAAATATTTTATACATGCTGGTTAACTTTTCCATATATAAAAATAAATGTACTATTAAAATTTAAAGATTTATTCAAAGATCACCTAAAATCAGCTTACATATCCACAGGCAAATAGTAACCTAACCCTTCTAACTTAAAATCAAAATTTTAAAGAAAACAGAGAATCAAGTAAAAAAGAAATGTAATTTCATATCCTCACAATAATCTAAGGTTAATCCTAACAGATTAATATTCAGTTCTCTACTTGTAAGAGACAATACGTATAATATGGGGCACCAAAAATTGAAAACAGAATCGATTCCTTCTTAACCTACGTAATCTTCATTTGAATTAGGATTTTAGTTCCTTTAATTTTAAAAGGCTTTAATTCTACTCTTGAGTATATAAATTCAGACTAAAACAGTAAGAAAAGCAATTACTTCTTGAAACCATAAAAAAGAAAAAAATTAAAATCAAGTGCTATTTATTAACAAATGGAAGTGCTCTTCAACTGGCTCAATGCATAAGATAAATGCATCTACTTCTTAACTCAGGAGGCAGCACCTGTGTTTCAAGTTTTACTGGTCAATAAAGTTTCCCTGATCTAAGTGATTCCAAATGCACTTCACATCCAAATCTAACAATAATCAGTGAATGAGCACACACTTGTGGTCACCAGGATACATAACTGAGGGCTACTGCTCCTCTTAGGAACTCTTAGTATATCAAAAACACATTGGCGTAAGTTAAGTCAGTGGTGATCCTTTGAACAATACAGAACACAAAGACAACTTTTTGCTGTGCTAATAATGTCTAATAAGACTGGTGGTCATCAGTTCAACCTCACTAGCTTATTTTAAAGAAGAAGTGACAAACCTGGGCATAATTCTAAATCTGCCAATCTTTGACAGGTAACAATTAGCTGACTGAAGAACAAGAGGGAAAAATAAAATGTGCATCTATAAATATCCATGTTACCTTATCCTTATGACACGATATCTATAATTTATCATAGTAATGTCCTCCAAGGCCATCTCTATGAGCCTTCTTTCTTTCCCACTAAACCTCATAAGCAAGAGGATTATTTGCTGTTAAGTACTGCAAACCAGAGAAAAATCAGGGATCTATCAAAGTATCATAGAGCAGAGGGGAAATATTTTTTAAAGGGCCATGCACTGTTACAGATGATAAGTAAATGTTCCTAAAATGCAAGCTTGAGAGCATGGTTTATACCCGATTCATCATTTCTGTTCTAATTGCTTCTGCTTTATAAACTATGCACTCAAAAACTATTTGTTGAATTAATTAATAGACCAAAGGATAAAATTTAATACCTTCAGAGCAATGCATTATCAGTAAATAGAAAAGCCCAGAAGAAATACCAATAATTGATTCCCTAATCACCTTATTAAAATGTATGTACTATGAAAGCTTTTTCAAGTCACAAATCTGCCCTACCACTAGCCATATTTTTCCTGGTAAACTAACCACTGGACCAACAAATTCATTTCCAATTAAATACATGAGAAGTTCTAATGAGGTTAAGACTTTGTTCCACTGGCTAAAGACAAACACTTTGTAGATAACATTCTCTTAGATGAATTTATTTACAAAAAAAACTGATTCCATAAAATTGATAGAACTAGTGATTGGGAAACAGAAAATGATCATGAATTAACAGGTTCAAATTGAGCATATGGTTATTATCACAGCTATTATTTGATGCTTAAAAATACGCTTTGATGACAATGCTGGGGTTAAGCTTATTTACAAAGCATTTTTAACAGTTCATCTCATTGAGAGCCTTCTCAATTTTTCACATTGTACTGTGCTATGTGCAAATAAATGTTAGATATTGGAAGTGTCAATCTCCTGAAAGCTTTTGGTGAGGTT
Source organism: Ursus arctos (assembly GCF_023065955.2). Taxonomy (NCBI): domain Eukaryota; kingdom Metazoa; phylum Chordata; class Mammalia; order Carnivora; family Ursidae; genus Ursus; species Ursus arctos. The sequence continues at coordinate 31,019,866 of NW_026622930.1, read as the reverse complement.
CACACTAAATAACAATACGAAGAGTTGCAGCAGTGGCAACCAGAGCAAAAGCAAAGGATAGGCCCTGGTGTTAAGAACTTTACAAGTGTTATTTCATGCAGTCCTCGCCACAATCCTGTGGGGTATTACTGCTCTTATTATATAGCTGATGAAGTGGAGAGTGAGTGACTTAACAAAGGTAACCCAGTTAGCAAGTAGTTGATATTCACCCCCAGGCAGCCTGACCCCCGAATTCATGCTATTAATCTCTACCTAACTTATGATAATAAAGTCAGAGACCCATGTAAAATAGAAATAGGACTAGTTATCTCAGTTATAAATATTATGACCAAGTAAATATAGTTAAATGCTTCTCCCCATTCACAACTCCTATTAACTACACTTTTAAACAGTACAGTTACTGACCCTATTTGAAAAGCTTCTGAAGGTGCTTTTCCTACATTTACTCATAAGCATCAAGAAAGAGATCATAATCTCTCACTGAAACTCAAAACTTCATACTAATGGGCTATTAATCTGCTAGCTCTACAGGTTCTAATATCAATTAGTCTTAAATATCAATTTATATCAAATTGATTATATCATTTATCATATTATATCAAATATCAAAAAATAATATTGTTAGATGTAACCAAAGACTTAAAGGGTAAACCCAGGATATCCCTGAAATACGTGTTCTAGCATACACTCCTTGATGTTGGTAGGATGTCTTAGGAGTAGTACTCCAACATACATTGTGCCTTCTTATTCCACATCGAAAAGTCACAAAACTATCCTGTCTGCCCCATTTGCACAGGTCTGTTACCAATACTGTAAGAACAAGTGTCAGCTAATAAGGATATCACAAGTTAAAAGTACCAAAGGGAGAGAAAACAAGCTCAACATTTTCTCTGACAGACCTGGCATTCTATTCAACATACAACCTAAACTTTACCTAATGTAGTTCTCACAAGAGCCCTTCGGGTAAGTGCTGGTACATCACGAAACAGACCCAGAGAGGCTTAGCAACTTGACTACAAGGTCACACATTAAATGACATAGCAGTGATTTCAACCATGTGTATGTTAATACCACACTGCCTTACAGGATAGCACAGTAATGTCCTTTGATGAACAATAAAGAAAAATACTTTTTAAGTTAAAGTATTTTAATGTTTTAAAATAAACAAAAAAATCCTCCCACTTGTTGCTGACAGTCTCACTGCCCAGCAGAACACCTTTTCTCCTTTCTGATTTTCTCTGGCTTAATCTTAACATCTGCTGGCCTCACTGAGCCCTGGAAAAGGGGCCAACTGTTAGAACAAAACAGCAATGATGTATCCTTAACAATTCTTATTTTATAAGGCCACAGGAATCATGCAAATATTTCTGCCCTAGGTCTAAATTAATTCTACCAAATAGTCATGTGTCAGTTACAAGAAATGTGAGCCTGCCCAGACATTAGGGAATGAAAATAGTGAACAAACTATGAATACACTATCTTTTTAATCACCACTTTCTGGGGCGCCTAGGTGGCTCAGTCGTTAAGCATCTGCCTTCGGCTTAGGGTGTGATCCTGGCGCTCTGGGATCAAGCCCCACATCGGGCTCCTCTGCTGGGAGCCTGCTTCTTCCTCTCCCACTCCCCCTGCTTGTGTTCCCTCTCTCGCTGCCTGTCGCGCTCTCTCTCTCTCTCAAATAAACAAAATCTTAAAAAAATAATAATAATCACCACTTTCTAAAGTCTTTAACCAATCCAGACAAGATACAAGAAAAACAACAAAATGCATAAAGGTAATCTCATTACCATCCCAGAGTCCGGCCTCCCACCACGTTATTGTGAAACATTAGGGACAGATAGCATTAACTTCAAACCCTAAGAGCCTCTCCCCTCAGGTATTGACTGCTAAAGAAGGACAATGATAGATAAGAGAAGATGTAAACCTGATACTTTAAATAGTTTTAAATTGGGGAAGATTATTGAAGGACTTCCCAGAACAATATTTAATTAGCTTTAAGAAGTTAAGGTGTATTTATGACTCTTAAGAGCGGGCTTCCTTATCTGAAGCAAACAGGAGGAACTTTCTGTTCACATAAGTTGTACTGATAATGGAAGGTGAATAGCTAAAAAGGCTTTTAACCAAAAGTGTACGTTCAGGAAATCAGTAAGAAAAGCTAAGTGTATCTGAGCTAAACTGGGGGGTGGGTGTCCTTATGCATGGACTGGGAACAAGGACAGGAGTACATAAAAAGGAAACAGGAAGGACTGAGCTAGAGGAAGTGTGATGGGAAGGAGGAGGAGTAAGGAGCAAAGAAGACTGAAACCCAGAAAGTAACGATGGAGATGGGCAACTCAGGCCTAGAAAAATAAGGAAATAAATGCCTAAATCCAGGAGGTTTGCCAGAGCCTGCCCTGTGGAAAGGCCTCTCCTCTTCTACAGACCACAATTAAGATAAATTAACTGGCCAAGACTAGAGAAAATGGGGTTCATTTGAGACATAAAGGAAGGTCCTGCACAAGGGTAACTTATTGAGAATGGAGGCAACATTGTAGTATTTTTTAAAAAGCGTTAACTTAAAAAGGGCGAATTGTATGGCATGTGAATTATATCTTAATAAATCTGTTATTTTTAAAAAGTGTTAAGCTGGGAAATGTATGACTGTACTCACGATTTAATTACCATGATTAGTTCAGCCTATAAAAGAGTAGCCCCCCCTCAAATTCCCTCACCCAGTAGAGAGAATTTCCTTGTGTCTGGGGACATCTCTTGTTGGAAAACATCAGTCTGGAAAGGAGACTACAGTATAATGAATACAGAAGAAAAAAACGGTGAGCTCTCTAAAGAGATATTCCCCATTTCTGCCCTTGGAATTTTTGGCAGTGTTGGGGAAGGAAGCTTTTGTTTGGGGTATGCCTTGAAGTAGAATATCGGGTTTCTTCAGGGTATGATCTAGGGCCAAAATCTACCTAGTCAAAGAGAAAACGATCTCGGGTGGAAAAGTCAAGTCAGTTCTGGAGAAACCCCAGAAGGTTTATCGTGAAATGATCACACAAGTCTTATCTCTGCTACCCCTAAATTGGACTGTACGCCCGTGCCACTTCCGACTGTTACTCGCGAAGAAAACGGATGCTTTGCCGTGATCCCAGAAGTTTCTGGCCAGCTGCCCACTGACGTAAATTAGAAAACCATTCGGGGACCGGCCTGGGTGAAGCGAAGCGCCACGTCCAGCGCAGGGCTCCCTCCGGCTTCCTCCCTCTCAATGCAGGAAAACGGACGGAGCAGGGTAGGCGGCGAGCGGGAACGCCAGATCAGCCGTCTTCGCCCTCCGCCCCTTCGCCCGCTTTCGGGGAGCCGCCCCCAGCGGACCCCATCCCACTCGCCCGCCTGGGGCCCGAGACCCCCGGGAGGAGGGCGGCGGCGGAGAGCGCCCCCACGGGCAGCAGGAGCACCTCCCCCGGGGCAGCTGTCGCCGCGGCCCGCCCGGCCCGGGCCTCCCCGGGAGCAATAGGCTATCGATTCAGCTGCCTGTCGCTAGGAGCCCCGGGAGAGCGAGGCCTACACCGCCCGGCCGGAGCCCCGGCCTCGATTTCGCCACTTTCCCCACACCAGAGGGGGAGCCCGGGGGCAGCCGAGCCCAGCTGGGCGGGAGGGAGGAGGAGCGGAGACCACCTGCAACCGCAGCGGCCGGCAAAGGGGGTGCGGGCGCGGGGCTGCAGCCAACAAGTCTCCGGGGGTCGCTCACCCACCACACCCCGCCTCACAAGTTGCGCATTCAAGTTCAGGCCGGTGCCCCTTAGCCTCCAGAGCCTTCCGCACTGCCCACACCGTAAGAAAAACACGACGCGGAAGAGGCCACTACAGCGAAGGGAGATGGAGCCGGGCCCCTGAGGGCGCCGACGGGGGCGGCCAACAGCGACCCGCCCGGCTCCTCTCCTCGCTCACCCAGCCAGCCCCCCGAGTCGCGGCCCCCGACCCCTCGGCGCCCGGCCCTGTCACCGCCCGGCCCCCAGCCCCAAGGCCCCTGCTCCCGGACGCCGGCGCCAGGGACTCGAGCTCCCCCTGGCCTCCGGCGCGCCTCGGCCTCCTCCCCCTCCGAATCCCCAAAATGCCCCCCGCACCTTTTAAAGTACACGGAGGAAGAGTTTCCCATCAAACTTTGTCAGGCGGTAATCTCGCCCCCCCTCCCCGACCCACACTTCCAGGGCAGTCATCAGGAGAGATCACTTTGCACTTGGGGGTAAAGCGAATTAAGGACCTGTCAACCATTTTAGGTCTTTTTTTACAGAAGACATCCTCTCCTTCCCCTCCCTCCCCCTGCAAGGGTTTGAATTTGACACCAAACCTTCCCACCGCAGAAGGGGGGTTGAGGAGGGAGGGGGTGGGGGCGGAGGGCAGAAGGAGGGTGGCGAGGGAGAGCGAAAGGGGAGGTTGGAAGGGGGCCGGGAGGCGCGGGGCGGGGAAGGGGGTTGATTTACCTGAGACCAGCCACTGGCCTCCATTGTTGGAGAATTCAATGGCATTGACACAGCCGAAGTGGCCGAGGAGGTCCTTCTTGTAGAGGTTTCTGCAGCCCCGCAGGCGTCTCCTCTGAAAGTCCTGAGTGAGCAGGGGGTCCCCATGCAAGCCCCGCTGGGACAAGAAGCCCACCACTGACCTCATGCTGCCCCCCAGGCCAGCTCTCCTCTTCATGCTGGAACCGCCGCCGCCGCCGCTCGCGCCGCCGCCCCTCCCTCGGCCTCACGCGCGGCCGCCGCTCTCCCCCCACCCAGCCCTCCCCCCGCGCTGCGATCCGGATGGTTCTTTAACCAGCCATGGCAGACGGAGCGAGGTGTGCAGACACTCGGTGGCGTTCGCGGCTTCCTGAGGGTCCCCTCCCTCCCTTTCCCCCCTAAGGCTCCTCCCTCTCCTTCTCCGCCTCCTCCAGCAGCTGATCCTCAGCTGCGGCCGCGCTTCCGCGACGCGCGGCCCTTCCGCCGGCCGCCGGTGCCGGGAGAACGCGGGCGGCGGCTGCCCCTCCCCCGCCGCGGGCTCCTGGCCGGAAGAACGCGGGCGGCTGGCCTGGAGACCGCGGGCGGCGGCGCGGCTTTCCCGCCCTAGCTCCTCCCGGCGCTGCGCCCACTGAGCGCCACACTCTGTGAAGTTGAGGGCGCGTAACAATCGGAGCGGTAGCGGGGCTGCGGGCTCGCCTTCCTGCCCCGGCGGCCGGAGGTCCTTAGCCGCCGGCGGGCTCGGCGGCAGGGCGAGGTGGGCTCCTCGCTCTTTTTTTCGGTGGGGACAATGCAGCCCGGGGTGGCAAGAGGGGTGGAGGACGGGCTTTGGTCGCCCTCCCTCGGTTCGTCTCCTCCTGGGGCCGCCCGAGCCCTGTCCAAAGGAAGGGAACCAGGAGTTAGGGCTGGACACGGGGTAAGGCCGCTTGGGGGTTTTGTGAGTACACCGTCCCTCCCCCACCAAGTAAAATTTTAATACTACCCCCCCCCCCCCGTCCCCGGTTCAGTACTCCTTTAATACAGCCATTCAGTAAAAAGGCTAAACTGTTTCGTCTGGTAGATAATAAGAGTGGTATATGGGCAGGGGGCGGGGGGATCTTAGTAAGTAGGACGAAAATTGCCCAAACTGAGTTGAGAAGGCTCTGAGAAACAAAGTACTTCTGTCCATTAGTTCCAGGTACATTGGCAAGACCAAGAAGCTTTATCCGAAAATAACAATTTACGTTATTTAATTGGGTGCAGTGAGCTCCTCTTCAAGGTCTTGAGTGGGAGCTCTGAGGCTGTACAGCTGTTAACCAGCAGCTGCGTTCCAGGCCAGAAGCAGCTGCACTTAAGCGGGCGGGGAGCCTCCGTGTTGACCCCAGTGAGGAGACTGGGTGTTAAGTGCTTTGGAATTCTACCAGATACAGTAAAAGTCCCCCCCGTCAGTGTACTGTATTTTTCCTAGAAGCTATCCTCTGTCACTGAAATAAACCAAGGTAAGCTACTAACATAGGCAGGTGTCAGTTTCGCCCTTTCAATTTAGCGGGAGTTCCATCCTCTGTATCCGAGGTAGCACATGGGCAGTTGAGTATACACCTATGAAACGGGGACTGAACATGGAAAAGGACACCCATCAGGCAAAATCACCTACTTCTACTTTTTGCAATAAGGCTATTTATACCGATAACATATGCAAGCAAGTGTTTAAAAGTCAACATTATAACAAATGTTGCTGAACTTAAATATTCACCAAATTTCAGAAATTATGGTTTTATTGGGCTATTATTTTCCTAAACAGGGAAGCGTGTAGTGCTGTCTTTTTAAAAAGTTTTGTTCTCAGGATGCTTCATAGTGTTTATTCATTATAATAGCCTCATAAAGATCAGTAGTAGTATATCAGCTTGATGAATGATTTTTTTAGCACCCAACATCTTTTTTTTTTTTAAAGATTTTATTTATTTATTTTAGAGAGAGAGACAGCATGAGCGGGAGGGGCAGACGAAGAGGGAGAAAGAGAATCTCAAGCAGACTGCATGGTGCCGGAGGCAGGGCTGGATCCCAGGACCCTGAGATCATAACCTGAGCTGAAGCCACCCAGGTGCCCCCCAACATCTTTTCTTCATAGCAATATAATGCGTAATTAAACATGTGTTTTTGTGATTTTACCAAAGTGTCCCCGACTCTACTGTAAAGTCTCTGAAAGAAGGGATCATGTCTTTCTGCTTACTGGGTATATGTCCAGAGCCAGTATATGCTGGCACACAGGGGCCACTTGAATATTTGTTGAATATTTGAATGATCTTAGGGAGTAGGGAAGAATTTGGAAGGGAAGGTAATGACTTCTGTTATGGAAGGATTGAGTTTGAGGTATTTGTGCTTCATTCCAGTGGAGGTGATTTCAAGGCCAGTTTCCCATCTCACTGTTCCTTTGCTTGAGGTACTCAATCCACATATTCAAAAACAGGAGTCATCTGGCACCTTCTAGATTAACGAGACATCATTGATACCTACCTTATTTGCTTGGGATGGAAGAGATGGACACAGTAATGATGTGGTTGAAGTGGCCTTTACTGTGGCAATATATGACACACTCTCAAGCTCTCCCCTCTTTAAACATATATCTTTTCTCCACAACTTTAAATGTGACTTGCTTTTCCCCAATCCCTGGAATAACTGTCCCATTTACCGCAGCCTAAAAATAGACCAGGATCTGATCACAAGCCAGCCCAATTCTAGGACTTTGCTAGAAACTTCCTTAACTGTTCAGTGACCAACCAGAACAGAAATGTAGGACCACTCAGTCTATTTATCTCCTACCGCTAGGCTGGGCAGCTTTTTGTAAGGAGAATGCATAAAATCTCTCTCTCCCTTGTCCCATAATTGGGGTTGCCAGATGAAATGCAGGATGCGCACTTCAGTATGAATTCCAGATCAACAGTAATTTTTTAGCATATGTATTTTCTGCACAACATTCAGAATATACTTATACTAAAGTAATTATTCATTGTTTATCTGAAATTCAAATTGGAGCATCCTATATCTTTTGCTAAGGCTGGCAACCCTACCTATAATATAATATAATCCAGCTTCAAAAGATCAAACCCCATGATACCTATTTGCTTTTATTACAAATCGAACATAGTTTCTTGTGTCATTTATTGCAAACTAATAATATTGTACATAACTATATAACATTTAATCAACTTCAGTGATCATATGAGCTTGGGCTTTCTGATATAGGCATTTATAGTGAAAAGTCCAGGACACTTAGCTTAAAAATAGCAAACGAAATTGGACTATTGAGTAATCTCTCCACTGCATAGAATGTACACGGGGAAAGGAAAAAGACTGAAACATTCATGTTTTTCTTACCTAGGCCCAGAAACTCCTACATAATAACACCATTTTGAATTTCATTCTGGAAAAACACTGTTTTGAAAACTCATTCTGGAAAAAACAAGATATGGAAATTACTTAGCATGCGAACCCTTACTCCTTGCTCTGCCATGGGGTGAACACTGATCAAACACAGAGTTCCCAGAAATTCATTTGTTCTTTGGCTTCTATTTTGTTTGGCCCTAATATCACCGAAGGAAGAGTAAAAAAATCTTTAAAAACTGACTACATGCTAAGGAAATGCTCAAACATTAGAAATTATTTATTTAAAAAACAAACCTAAGAAAATACTAAGCCTCTTCTCACATATTTACTAAATTTTAGCTTATTAAGAGCTACACATGGACACTAACATCCTCAGAAGCATTTCATTTAAAAACATTTTCAACTCCAAAATAAACTGCTACTCATAGATAAGAGATATTAATTCAGACAAAGATCAATGCCCTAACTATACATGTAATTCAGCTGTCATTTAAATTTTAAAGGATGTTATTTACTGGTCATTTCAAATAGATAGCAGTCAATTTTAATTTTGAAAAAAAAAATCTGAAATATAAATTTAACAAGATCTATAGGATCAGATATTTTTATAGCTTTAGGTCTTACATTTAGGTCTATGATCCATTTTAAGTTTGTTTGTTTATTTATTTGTGTGTGTGTGTGTGTGTGTGAGAGAGAGAGAGAGAGAGAGAGAGAGCTGGGGCAGGGACAGAAGGAGAAAGAGAATCCTCAAGCAAATTCCCCACTGAACAGGGAGCCTGACACGGGGCTCGATCCCAGACCCTGAGATCATGACCTGAACTGAAGTCAGCTGCTTAACCAACTGAGCGACCCAGGTATCCTAAGTTAACTTTCGTATATAGTGTGAGGTAGGGGTCTAACATTATTCTTTTGCATGTGGAGATCCAGTTGTCTAAGCACCATTTTTTAAAAAAGACTGTTCCTTCCCCATTGAATTGCTAGTAAATAGAAATGCAATTGATTTTTTATATTGACCTTATATCCTGCAAGCTTGCTTAACCAATTTATTAGCTCTAATAGTTTGTGTCTCTCAAATTTTCTATATACAAGATCATGTCATAGACTCATAGAAATAGTTTTAATTCTTCCTTTTTAATCCAGATGCCTTTTATTTCTTTTTCTTTTATTTCCAGCCGCGGCGGGAACCTTCGGTACAATGTTGAATAGAAGTAGTAAGAGTGGACATCTTGTCTTGTATCTGATATCAGGAGGAAGCTTTTAGTCTTTTAGTCACTACTAAATGGTATGTTAGCTGTGGGTTTTATGTGATTGTGATTCCCTTATCAGGTTGCAGGAGTTCCTTTCTATTCCAAGTTGTAGAATGTTTTTATATGAAAGGGTGTTAGATTTTGTCAAATATTTTTTCTTTGTCTATTGAGATGATCATATGGTTTCCTCCTTTGCTATATTATGTTGATTATTTTGTTAAATCAATCTTTCATTCCTAGATAAATCCTATTTGGGCATGGTATTTAATCCTTTTTATATGTGGCTGGATTCACTTTGCTAGCATTTTGTTGAGGATTTTTGTGACATAGGGTTGTCTTAGTTTTCTTATGATATCTTTGTCTGGTTTGGGGATCAGGGAAATACTGGCCTCATAGAATGAGTTGGGAAGTCCATCTTCTATTTTTTGGAAGAGTTTGTGAAGGATTAGAATTAATTCTTTTTTAAATATTTGGTAGTGGGCCACCTGGCTGGCTTAGTCAGTAGAGCGTGTGACTCTTGCTCTCGGGGTCACGAGTTCAAGCTTCATATTGGGGGTAGAGTTTACTTTAAAAATAAGTAAATAGGGGTGCCTGGGTGGCTCAGTCGGTTAAGTGGCTGCCTTTGGCTCAGGTCATGATCTCAGGGTCCTGGGATTGAGCCAGGCTTCTGGCTTCCTGCTCGGCAGGGAGCCTGCTTCTCTCTCTCCTCTCTTTCTCTCTCTCTCTCTCTCAAATAAATAAATTAAGAATCTTAAAAAAAAAAAAACCCTCCTATTTGAAAATAATAAAAGGTAAACAAATAAACCTATTTAAAAACAATTTTTTAAAAATAAACATTTGGTAGAATTCACTGGAGATGTTGCCTGGCCTGGGCTTTTCTTTACGGGAAGATTTTGATTACTGATTTAATCTCTTTACTTGTTATAGTTCTATTCAGATTTTCTGTTTCTTCTTGATTCAGTTTTGGTAGTTTGTGTGCTTCGAGGAATTCATCTAGGTTATTTAATTTGTTGGCATTTTGATAGTATTCCCTTATAATTCTTCTTCTTTCTTCAGATTTGGTAATAATATCACCTCTTTCATTCTCGATTTTAGTAATTTAAGTCTTCCATCTTTTTTCTTCTTGGTCTAGCTAAAGATTTGTCAATTTTGTTGATATTTTCAAAGAACCAACTTTTGGTTTTGTTTATTCTATTTTTTGTTGTTGTTGTTTCTCTATTTCATTTATTTCTGCTGTAGTCTTTATAATTTCCTTCCTACTGCTTGCTTGGTGTTTAATCTTCTTTTTCTAATTTTTTAAGTTGAAAGGATTGTTACTGATTTGAGATCTTTATTTTTTTTTAAGATTTTATTTACTTATTTGACACAGAGAGAGAGCACAGTCAGGGGGAGCAGCAGGCAGAGGGAGAGGGAGAAGCAGTTTCACTGAGCAGGGAGCCTGATGCGGAGCTCGATCCCAGGACCCTGGGATCATGACCTGGGCCGAAGGCAGATGCTTAACCACTGAGCCACCCAGGTACCCCGAGATCTTTATTTTTAATGTAGATGTTTAGAGCTATTCGTTTCTATTTAAGCACTGTTTTAACTGCATCCTATAAATTTTTTGTATGTTGTGTGTTTTCATTCATCTCAAAGTGTTTTCTAATTTCCCTTTTAATTTCTTCCATGAATCATTGGTTATTTAAGAGTGTATAGTTTCCACACATTTGCAAATTTCCCAAATTTCCTTCTGTTCATTGATTTCTAACTTTTTTTGAAGGGGTGCATTTTTTATAGGTCTTGAAGTGAGTTCCCAGGCTGTGTGGTAATTGAATTCAGTAAAGTCAGAATATTAGTTGTTACTAGAATTTTCAAATCATATTCCAACTTACTTTCCAAATCTTTGATTCAAGTTTGCCGTGCATAATTCTTCATGATGAATGAAATCTAGTTTGAAATAAACTTTATGGAATGAAAGTGGACAGAAATTCTCAATGGCCAGGATTATTCATTTGGTATTTATTCAGTGACATTTTCTGTGCTATTCTATACCAACCATCTGGGTTTTGTGTATTTGAAGTTGTCTTGACAAAATCATCATGACCCAGCTGCTTTTACTTATTTTTGATTTCAGGCTTGCACATGAATGGTGAGTGGCATGAGAAGCTGTTAACACTTATTACTTATAGCACCAGGTATCAAGCCATATAACCAAGGTATCTTTTCCAGAGATGGTCCCACGAATTTATAATGTTTTATGAGCTCTTTAGTGTGTCAAATACCATTTAGAAAATAAAATTGGGGGGCGCCTGGGTGGCACAGCGGTTGAGCGTCTGCCTTCGGCTCAGGGCGTGATCCCGGCGTTATGGGATCGAGCCCCACATCAGGCTCCTCTGCTATGAGCCTGCTTCTTCCTCTCCCGCTCCCCCTGCTTGTGTTCCCTCTCTTGCTGGCTGTCTCTATCTCTGTCGAATAAATAAATAAAATCTTTAAAAAAAAAAAAAAAGAAAAAATTGGGCAATTCCTTTTCCCCAAAGTAAAATACGCTCAAGGAGAAGCCAGAAGATTCTCTGGCACAGAAGTCAGATTGGAATTGTCTTTATGGGTTCAATGGTAACGAAGGACAGGCTGCTGGAAGATGAACTGACCACAGCACGTGTTAATAAACTTGTTCCCCTTCCTTCTGAATGAGCTGCATGAACTCATAATATAAATATAATTAACATTCTTGACTAGAGATTCCATTTAAGTTGGAGCTGGTGATATACTGGTTATATACTGGAACTGGTTATTGACGAGCTGCTGGAAGATACTTACCTTTCAAATTACAAAATGATAAAAACTTACGGGGTCTCAGAAATCGCTTGGTCAAATCCCTTCACCATTCATGGTTTGTCTTGGTCACCACTGAATCTATAACATGAAGAAGAGTTCCTGACTTACTTGTTGTCAGGTGAAGGAATCTCCCTGAAATGCCCCTATTCAGGACTCTCTCTTTTCTCTTTCATGTCAGGTCCAGATTCCTTTATCTGCCTGTCAAGTCCCTCCATGATTTATCTCCACCATATCTATAATGAGATTCCCTGTTACTCCTCATCACATACCCACCAGGTAGGCTGGTAGCCACTTCTTCCCTATGTACCTCTGTGTATTCTCCACAATATTCTACATATTTTAAGGTCCACTTCATCTATCCAAATCCTATACCTCCATGAACCCCTTCTCTGGCAAATAACTTACATACATTTCTTTTAGCTTTATAACAGTCCTGTGCGGTTGGACATGAATTCATCATTCATTCATTCATTCATTCATTCATTCAAGGAATGTTTATTGAGCACCCACTGTGTGCCACTGCCATAAGTAGGCATAAATGATATAATAGCAAAAAAGAAGACCCTGACCAATGTTTCTAGTACTTACAGGACAGAGACGGATGTTAATCAAATAATCATGCAGTAAATGTAAAATTACAACAATACTAACAATTGCTAACATTTATTGGACATTAATCATGTGACTGGCACTGTTCTGAGTCTTTTACAGATATGAACTCATTTAATATTCTCAACCACCCTATGAAGAAAGTACTATTGTTCCATTTTGCACAAAAGAAAAATAACAGTTGTGGTACATGAAAATATGTGATGCCTCAGTTTTCACATACGTTCAATGGAGTTGTTATGATAAATAAATTCTTATGGGTAGAGCCCTTAGATCAGTGTCCGGTGAGAGATTAAAAGAAGGAATCCTTTCAAAGACATTAAAGAGAACTGTGATCTGAAGGACAGGTCGTTGTGGATGAGGCCAAGCAGATGGTTGGGGGTGGTGCTCCAAGCAAAGCACATGCAAAGGGTCTGTGGGCAGAGAAACCTAGAAGGCCCACGTGGCCGAAGGTGGGACGGGGACACCGTATCGGGTGAGGGTGCAGTTAGACTACTGCTACATTCTGCAGGGACCTGGCCCTATTAAAGATTTCAGTCTTTACCTAAGGTCACTGGAGGGTTTTTAACAGGGGCCTTATACAATCAAACATGCATTTTAAGGGCACATGGCTGGCTCAGTCAGTAGAGCATGCAACTCTTGATCTCAGGATTGTGAGTTCGAGCCCCATGTTGGGTGTGGAGCTTACTTTAAAAAACAAAAACAAAAACAAAATGCATTTTATAAGATTATTTTGGCTATTATAAGAAGATAGGATTGGAAGTGGCTGGGAGTGGTTTGAAGTAGAGGATTAGGAAGTTTTACAGTAATAAGGGGAGAGAAGGTGGCAGCTTAGACAAGGGTACTGAACGTGGAGTTGGAAAGAAGTAGGTGGATTTAATATAAAAAGATAGAATCTGGTGATGGATTTGAGAGAGTGGGGAATGACGGGACAAGACATCAGGAAACACATAGGCTTTTTACTTGTATGTCCACTGAAATAGAACCCCTGGAAAACACTATGTTTTGAGGAGAGACAATGAGATCAGTTATATGCATATTGAATTTGAGGTGCCGCTGAGGCTTCCAAGAAGAATTGACAGTAGGCTGAGCTCAGATACGTGATCAAAGCTGGAGTCATTGAAATGGAGGTGGTGGTAAGGTCTTAGGCGTGGACAAGAATATTCAGAAGTATCAAGTGGGAAGAAGAGGGGTGCCTGGGTGGCTCAGTTAAGTGTCTGCTTTCGGCTCAGATCATGATCTCGGGGTCCTGGGATCAAGCCCCACATCAGGCTCCTTGCTTAGCGGGAAGCCTGCTTCTCCCTCTCCCTCTGCTTGCCACTCCCCCTGCCCGTGCTCTCTTGTGCACACTCTCTTTCTCTCTCTGTCAAATAAATATATAAAATATGTAAAAATAATGGTTTAAAAAAATTTTTTTTAGGTGGGAAGAAGAGAGAAGAAGGCCGAAGGCCTAGCATTGAGATGTTTGGGTTTAATGCTTGAGTAAGGGAGGATATATTTACAAGGAGTCGGAATAGCCACAAGTATAAGAAAAAAATTAGAGTAATATTGTTATGGAAACTGGGACAAGAGAGCATTTCAAAGAGAGAGTGGTCAATTGTGTCAATTGTTGCTGAAACATCAACAAGATGATTAAAAAATGTTAGATTTGTTGACATCGGTGTTTCACTGGAGAGACACCCATGACCTCAATCAGAGCTCCTTCAGGGGAAGATGGACTGAACAGTGAGTGAAGGGAAAAAAATGGAGGCAGTCAGATGAGCTGCTGGAAGGGAACTTAGGGTTCAGGAAGGGTTTTGTCTGTTTTTAATTAAAAAAAAGTTGAAAATGTTTAAAAGCCATTGAGAAGGACGCTATTCAGAGGAAAAAATTGAAAAAGATACACAGATGAAGCCAGACTGTGCACTCTACAGTCGACAAGGCAGGGCAGAAGAGATACAAAGGACAAGAAAAGAATTTGGCCTTAGTTAGAAGGAGGACAGCTCCTCCATCCTCCATTAAAATAGGAGAGAAGGAAGACAGGTTGGGTACAGGTGAAGGTAGGATTATATGTTTGGTAGGAAGAAGAGTGCCCATGGGATAGTTTCTACTTTTTTTCTGTCAAGGAAGGCAAGGTCATCTATTGAGAGTATAGGGCAAGAAGGGGGGAACCAAAGTTTGATGAGAGAGGGAATGATCGAGTTAACAGAAAATTGGAGAATGGGATGACCCAACCTAAGTGATGTTTAGGGCTCATTTGGAAATTCTCTGGAGCCAATTTGCCCTATTATATGACTTTCTAAAACAGTGCACAAACTGCCCTTAACCAGAGCCATAAAGAAAACAGGTAATTAAGTTCATTCAGGTTTGGGGATTTTCCAGGTAGATGAAGTGAAAAAAGGAAAGAGAACAATGGAGTTTAGGGTTGTTAGTGTTGACAAAACAGTGAAATTATAGATCATGGAATCCAACCTGGAGCAGGAGGGAGAATGAGAAAGAAATTGAAAGAAAGCTGATGAGGGTCAATGAATGAGGTCCCAATGAGGTTGAGAAAAGCTATAGGAGTAGTTAACAGGCAACTTGGAAAGAGAGATTTTAGTTAAAGAAGTTGCTTGAATTAGAGATTCTGAAACTGACACAGTTACAGATGATAGCTGGGTCCAAAGGATGATGGAAGGAGTGGGTGGTTCCAGTGAAGTCAAGAAGGATGTTGAGATCAAAGAAATGAGCGGCCAGGACCCAAGTGGATGAATCATCTTTTTGATTGTTGAAGTCACCCAGGATAATGGCAGGGCTTACTATAGAGAGGAGTAAAAGGCCAAAGTCTTTGCTTAAATGAAAGGGGAGTTACATGAGTACGACAGATAAAAGCAAGAAGAGGAAAAGAGTGGGGTAGGTGGATGACATGGACCTCAGAGAAGCTAGCTGTTCTTTTTCTTTTTAAGCATAAGCGTAAGAATAATAGCCAGGAAATAGCAACGAGAAGCAAACAAAAACAACAATAAACCACAACCTCACCTCTGTTAAAGGAAAATTTTAAAAAACTATAAAAAAATTAAAACCATGACTCTTACAAAGATATAAAATGAAATGTGTTAAAGATTTTAGTTAACCTGTATTAATGAGAGAACTGGTAAGATATCCAAAGGTAGATCCACATAGGTCAGCAAAATTGAAATGAACTTGAAAATGTAGGCAAAACTGGCTTCTATCCATATTAGGGGAGGCAAGTGAATTGAATTTCCACTGGACAGAATTTACTGTGTGTCTATAGACAAGAATTATTTCGGGGCGCCTGGGTGGCACAGCGGTTAAGCGTCTGCCTTCGGCTCAGGGCGTGATCCTGGCGTTATGGGATCGAGCCCCACATCAGGCTCCTCCGCTATGAGCCTGCTTCTTCCTCTCCCACTCCCCCTGCTTATGTTCCCTCTCTCGCTGGCTGTCTCTATCTCTGTCAAATAAATAAATAAAATCTTTAAAAAAAAGAATTATTTTGCGTTACTATCAGTTGTCTACAGTTTGCAGAGTTGCAAAATACCTCAAAAGCAATGAAAGGCTAGAATCTGATAACCTGGAAGGGTCTGCTCTGAAGAATGCATAGTTTTCCATTGGAAATACTGGTTATAGTTTTTGCTTATTCCAAATTTCCACACACTTCTCATCCCTGAGGTACGTGGTACCTGAAAATGTAAACAGCACCATTTGGGTGGGACAACAGGAAAATCGCATCTTTCAGGGAGAGTCAGTCAGATTTTAATAAAGATAAATTGAAGAGAAAGCTGACAAGACAGGGACTTTTGCAAGTTATGGATAATGAGTTCCAGAAAGCACAGTGGAAGGAAGAGTTTGGAAGGTAGTATGAGGCTGGGAGAGAGGCAAGGATGTAGGGAGTAATGTAGACATAGCAGACTTTCCAACTGTGGTTCCCAGTGGGAGAGTGGGGTTGCCCTCCTCCCTTAGGGTTGTCAGATAAAACACAGGAACCCAGTTTAATTTGAATTTCAGATAAATGAAGAATAGGACTAAAAATAAGTATGTCCTTTTGTTTTTGTTTTTTTCTTTTTTTTGTTTTGCTAAATCTGGCAACCCTACCCTAAGCGGACCCTTGTCACTGCTGGAGAAGTTTTAGATCGTCACAACTGCTTGTGTGTGGGCCATGCTATTGGCATTTAGTAGGTTGAAGCCAGCGATGCTGCTAAATAACTTACAATGTACAGGACAGTCCCCACAAAAAGAATTTTCCAGCCCAAAATGTCAGTAGTGCTCAGGTTGAAAAACCTGGTATTTGAACAATCATCTCCACATTTTTTGTTGTCACAAACTCTCTTTCAAACATTTTTTTTAAAGGATTTTATTTATTTGAGAGTAGAGAGAGAGAGAGGAAGAGCACAAGGTGGGGGGAGGTGCAGAGGGAGAGGGAAAAGCGGACTCCCTGCTGAGCAGCTTGGTCCCAGGACCCTGAGCCACCCAAGCATTCCTCCTCTAAACACTTTTTAACATGAGCCTATATTATTGATACACTGTATACATGTGATAATGTCCTGATATATATATGTGTGCATTTTTAGTATTTTTAAAAGATTTTATTTATTAATTTGACAGAGTGAGTGAGAGAACACAAGCAGGAGGAGCAGCAGGGGGAGAAGGAGAAGCAGGCTCCCCACTGAAGAGGGAGCCCAACTCGGAGCTTGATGCCAGAACCCCGGGATCATGACCTGAGTGGAAGGCAGACCCTTAACCCACTGAGCCACCCAGGTGCCCCTTGTGTACATTTTTAAATCGCAAAAATGTTTTAAAATTAAAAAATAAAGGATAAGATGAAGATGAAAGAAACAATATTTTAAAATATAAAACTTTGTTTATTATCTAAGCCCTTTTTGCTCCCGTGAACTTTGTTTGTTTGTTTGTTGTTTTTTAAGTAGGCTCTACACCAAACGTGGGGCCTGAACACAAGACCCCGAGATCAAGAACCAGATGCTCGGGGCATCTGCGTGGCTCAGTCAGTTAAACATCTGTCTTCAGCTCAAGTCATGATCGCAGGGTCCTGGGATCGAGCCCTGCATCGAGCCCCGCATCGAGCCCCCACATCGAGCCCCCACATCAAGCCCCACATCGAGCCCCACATCGAGCCCCACATTGGGCTCCCTGCTCAGCGGGGAGCCTGCTTCTCCCTCTCCCCCTGCAGCTCCCCTGCTTGTTCTCTCTCTCTCCCTGTGTCAAATGAATAAATAAAATCTTAAAAAAAAAAAAAAAAAGAATCATATGCTCTACCAACTGAGCCAGCCAGGCTCCCTGAACTTTTTTTTAAAGCAAGAGCAGGGATTCCTGGGTGGCTCAGTTGGTTAAGCATCTGCCTTTGGCTCAGGTCATGGTCCTGGAGTCCTGGGGATCATGCCCTGCCTTCGGCCCCCTGAGGAGCCTGCTTCTCCCTCAGCCTGCTGCTCCCCCTGCTTGTGCGCGCTCTCTCTCTCTGATGAATAAATAAATAAATAAAACCTTAAAAAAAAAATAAAGTAAGAGCAATCTGATTTTGATTCATTTTTGAAATGGTGGCTTAACATACTATGATTCTATGATTTCTGAAGTTTGTATTTATGATCTATTACTTGGCTCTAAGGGAAATGAAATTCACAAAAATATAAAGGATCCAAATGGGAAAATACTTGGCTGGCTTAGTCAAACATGAAACTAGTTTTTAGGTCCCATTCAATTTTATTGAAGTCCAGCTGGTCAATTTTTATCTTCCATGATATCAATCAGTTACATTTGCAAATTAATCAGAAGATGTTATATAAATATATATAATTTATATAATATATATATTTTATTCTGGAAAGAGAGAAAGAGAGAGCATGAGCAGGGGGAGGAGCAGAGGGAGTGGGACAAGCTGACTCTGCGCTAAGCATGGACCTCAACTCAGGGCTCAATCCCACAACCCCAAAATCACTACCTGAGCCAAAACCACGAGTCAGACACGAAACCAACTAAGCCACCCAGGTGCCCCAGAAGTTGTTATATTTTTAACAAACATATTTAAAATCCACTGAATCTCTTTTATTTGGAAGATTTTTAACACAGTAGAAAAATATTTCCAAGGTTTTATCTGTGCAAACATGAGCCTTTTTATAAGTGACATACTTCTAACAAGGTGCTTGGTTGGCTCAGTTGGTAGAACATGTTATTCTTGATCTCAGGGTCCTGAGTTCAAGCCCCATGTTAGGTGTAGAGCCTACTTTAAAAAATATATGTAAATATATATATATATTACATCTGTATTTTTTTGGCCAAAAACAACCCACCAAAATTAACATCACTTTCCAAAATATTTGTTGGTAGTAGCTTTCAAAAACCAGTTGTTTTCTTATTCATTACACTATCAGCTTTAGCTTGAAGGAACAGTTGTAAGACACATTTTTTTGGTGTTTATAAAGTAGCATACTACTGACAATCTCCTTATTAAAAAAATCAGCAAAGTTCAAATGTTTGTCTTTTTGTAAAAGAAAAGTCACTTATTTATAGGTTCTGACAACTATTTTAATACTTTGACCGGAAATACCTAGCAAATCTGAGTGAAGCCAAATACCTTTGTCATCAGTCCCCATTTCATCATAGACCACTGGGTTAAAGATTCTGCTACATGAGTCTTATTTCTACAGAAATGAACACATTGATGTCATCCCCTAAGCACAAAAAATAACACGGGCGAGCACCACTATCAGTCCATCTGCACCATGGAACTCCTATGTCTCCCTCCAGATACCAAAATGACTCACAACCAGCTGGCATCCAGACCAAATAAGGATGCCAGTGTCCATCTGTATATTAAATAGTAGCAAAGCTGAATTTTTAACATTTTTTTTTAGATTTAAAATGTAAATAGAAATCTAACATTTTCTTTTAACATTCCAATGGACCATCATGGACGCCCTGGATACGCCCATCCTACTCCACTTTGGGGACCATTCCTTTAGAGGATGGGGTAGCATGGGCCCATTTCCATATCATTGCCAAGGAACGTGAGGCCTGGACAGGTTGCAGTTAATTGAAGTTAGAGGGGCCTGGGATAGAGCTTACTAAAATGGCTCCATCATTCATCAGTTACATAGTGTTGTGCACATTACGTAATCTCAGTCCTTCTGTTTCTACATTTGCAAAATGGAATAATATTGTAGAGATAATATCTCACGGGACTGATGAGAGGATTAAATAAAATAATTGTGTTAATATAACCATAATACCTTTCCTAAATCCTCACAAATTGAGCACATTCCCCAAACCCTTGCTCTTAGCCTTGACCCTTCCACCCATTCGTGAGGATCATGCAGGCCATCAGCTGAGAACTCCTTCAATTTTAGGTCTCCCCATGGCAAAATTCCTCTTATCCAAGCGCAGCACTTCCGCTGTGCTCTGCAGCCATCTCATGTTATCTCTTTGTGGACCTTGTTCCATCAATTATTCCCTTTCTCCTATATACTAATTCACTCCAATGCTACTGTCCTTTTCTCCTAAGGAGAAAGTATGTTGGCAAGTATGTTCAAGTATCTCCCAACACTGAAAAAACTGAAAAAAAAATTTTTTTAACTTAGGTAATGTTAAAATCCTACCTAAGAATTAGGTAAAGTTAAAATTTATGCTCTTCCCCTATTTCTGGAAGGAAACTAGAAATAACAGCTTCTTTAGTATTTATAGATCTACCTCATTATTTTATTGATTGATTGATTGATTGATTGATTTAGAGAAAGAATGGGTATGGGTATGTGGGGGGAGGGACAGAGGGAGATAGAATCTTAAGCAGGCTCCACACCAGCCCAGAGGCTGGGGGGGGGGGGGGAGGGCTTAATCTCTCAGCCCTGAGATCATGACCTGAACTGAAATCAAGAGTCTTTGGATGCTTAACTGACTGAGCCACCCAGGCGCCCCTACCTCATTATTTTAAATTGGGTAACATAATGTTCCATAGTCAACAAATATTTCTTGAGTGTCTACATCGTTCTTTGCACTGATGATATAGCCTTTTTTTTTTTTTTTAGCGAGAGAAAGAGAGACGCGTGCAAGCAGGAGTGGGGAAGGGGCAGAGGGAGAAGGAGGAGAGAGAGATCTTAAGCAGACCCCATGCCCAGCATGAGGTGGGGCTCGACCTCAACAACCCTGAGATCATGAGCCAAGCTGAAATCGAAAGTGGGATGCTTAACTGACTGAGCCACCCAGGTGCCCCAAAGATCCAGCATTTAAGCCGAAGCAGGAATCAGCAAGTCAACAAGGTAAACAAGTAAAATATGTATGTTAGATAAGTACTTTGAGTTTTGAATAGAGTGATCTGAGAAAGCATCTCTGAGAAAAGTAACATTTGAATAAAGATTAAAAGGAGGTGAAAGAGAAGCCCTTATGGATATCTAGGCAAAGAACGTTTCAAGAAAAGGAAATAGCAAATGCAAATGCCTTGAGGCAGGAGAATGCTTGCCATTCAGTTATAGTTACAGTATCCACATAGGAGGGATGTCAATGACTACTCACTTTCGATCAAGGTCCTACTGAAATATACTAAAACCAAAAGACTAAATTGTAAAGTTAATGGCTACCGGGATTCCTTATATAAAATAAAGGGGAATCAGGAGAGATTCTCACTAAGTACACACACAAAAAGTTACAAGAAAATACTCATAGCTGTTATTGTGCTCATTTCTGTAAGTGCTTACAAGGTCCTAGTTGACGCATTCCCCAGGGAATGTCGTACTCAGGGTCCAGCCCTAAGTTCGTAACTGGAAGTATGTTAGGCTTACTGGGGGCTTCGCCAGTCAGACTTATTGAGGGGAAGCTGATGTTGTTGAATCCACGCATAGTCTTCATTTCTGTAACATGGCCACGCTGTACTTGGACTCCTTGAGCAAGCACTGTTGTGTCTGGAGAAAGTCACATTTATACTCCATGTCATCTTGTCCATCTGATTGAGAGCCTCTTCTGCAATGGATGACCTTTGTGAGCATTTTTATGGGACTCAAATATCACTACAATCTGCCCATTTGAGAGGTCCATCCACATACCTCTTTCCCCATACCTTCTTTCTACTTATCTTCAAATGCCACTGTTCTTTCCACGTCTCTAAGCATACAGTGAAATCATTAGCAACTACCCAGTAATCAGGGTAGATGTGTTCTGGCCAGTTCACAGTCCAGGTAAAGTGGACAACCAAACGTATCTCCTGGAGATCTACCCACTGAGAGGATTCTCCTTCACCACTCTCCTATCTTTCAACGTTACTCCTATGAAGGTTGTAATACAGGTGACTTACTTTGGTTGATTGTCACATGTTAAATCAACTTTCTGTTCCTCAAATAAATTTTGTCTTTTTTTTTCTTGGTCATTCTGACTGGAGGCTTGTGGACTTTGTTAATTTTTAAAAAACAGCTTTTGTTTCATTGATTTTTGCCGTTTTTCTCCATTTTCTATTCTGTTGATTTCTGCTTTTATATTCATTATTTCCTTCTATTTCCCCTGGGCTTAATTTGCTCTTGTTTTCTAATTCCTTAAGGTGAAAATGTAGATTATTCCTTTTAGATCTTCTTTTCTACTATACATGTTTAAAGCTATGACTTTCCCTGTAAGTGCTGCTTTACCTGTATCCCACAAATATCGAAATGTTTTCATTATCATCCATTTAAAAATATCTTCTAATGACTCTAGATTTTTTGACTTGTGGATTATTTACAAGTATGTATACCGATGTCCAGATATTTATAGTTTTCTTAGAATCTCGTTATTGGGGCACCTGGGTGGCTCTGTCAGTTGAGCTTCAGCTCTTGGTTTTAGCTCAGGGGTCTCGGGGTTGTGAGATTGAGCCCCACATCAGACTCCCCGCTCAGCATGGAATCTGCTTGTCCCTCTCCCTCTGCTCCAACCCCAGCTTGTGCACGTGCTCTCTCTCTCTCTAATAAGTAAATAACTTTTTTTGAAAAAAAAAGAGTCTTGTTATTTATAATTTAATTCCAGTGTCAGAGAAATTTTCTTTAAAATTTTCAAGGTTTATAAATTTATCAAGACTTGTTCTATGGCTTAACATATGATCTATCCTGGTGAATATATCATTTGCGCTTGAAAAGAATGGTACTTTGTAGTTGTTGGGCATAGAGTTCTATTAATGTCCATTAGCACAAAGTAGTTAATTGTGTTGTTCAGTTCTCAAATGTCTTTGATGATTTTCTACCTGGTTGGACTATCAATTGCCTATAGAGGGATGCTAAAATCTCCAACTATGATTGTGGCATTGTCTGTTTCCCTCTCAATTCTGTCAATTTTTTCTTCATATATTTGGAAGCTCTGTGATTAGGGATATACATATTTATGATTGTGATGTCTTCAAATATACTGACCCTTATATTGCTATAAAATGCCCCTTTTTGTGTCCTCTGGTACTTATCATCTTGAAATCTGTTTTATCTGTTATTAATACAGCTACTCCACTTTCTTACGCTTACTGTCTTCATGTCTTCTATTTACTTTCAAACTCTCTGTACCTTTATATTGTATTTTATTTACAGTGTATGTTTTATAGGTAGTAAATAGTGGAGTTTGCTTTTTTATGAAGTGATTCTGCTAATCTCTGTCAGTTGAAGTGTTTAATCAATCAACATTTAATGCAATTATTAATATGGTGGGAATTAGGGCTTCTATTTTATTATTTGTTTTCCATTTGTCCCCTCTAATTTTTGTTCTTCTGTTTTTCCTTTCCTGCCTTTTTAATTATTTAAATATTTTTAAAATTTAATTTTAATTCATCTACTATCTTTTTAGCTATACTTCTTATATTACCTTTTCAGCAGTTGTTCTAGATAATTCAATGTGCATCCTTAACTTTACACAATCTACTTAGAATTACTATTGTACCACTTTACATAGAATGTAGAAACTTTGCAAGTCTACAGATCAATTTTCCATCCCCCCGTTCCTTTACACTATAACTGTCTTGTATACTGCGACTACAAATGTTGTAAACTTCACAAGGCGATTTTTGCTTTAAACAGTCACGTGTGTTGTTGTTTTTTAACTGTGAGGGGAAATAAACCTCTTGCGTATTTACCCAGATATTTGCATTTCTGATGTTCCTCACTTCTTTCTGAAGATCTGATTTTCTACCAGGTACCATTTCTTCTCAGCTCAAATAACTTCCTGCGGTATTTCTTGTAGTACACCCTTGCTGGTGATGAATTCTTAAAGATTCCTTTTTTTTTTTTTTTTTTTTTTTTTTTTATAAAGTAAGCTCTATGCCCAACATGGGGCTTGAATTCATAACCCTGAGATCAAGAGCTGCACATTCTACCAACTGAGCCAGGCTGGTGCCCCCTTTTGGTTTTTTTTTTTTTTTTTTAATCTAAAAGTTTTTCTTTTGCCTTCATTCTTAAGGATGTTCTCACTGGTATAGAATTCTGGATTGTCAGTGTCTTTTAGCACTTTAAAAACAGTCGTCCGTGGGGCACCTGGCTGGACAAGTTGGTAGAGCATGTAACAATTGATCTGGGGGCTGTAAGTTCAAGCCCCAAATTGGGTGTAGAGAGTACTTAAAAATAAAATCTTTAAAAATGGTGTTTCGCTGCCTTCTATCCTCCATTTTTTCTGATGAAAGTTAGTAGGTTATTTTTATCCATTCTCCTATATGTAATGAGTCATTTTTGTCTTGCTGCTTCTTCTAAGACATGCTCTTTGTCTGGTTTTCAGCAGTCTGAATATGCTGTGCCTAGGGATTGTTTTCTCTGAATCTATGTAACTTGGGATCTGCTGAGATCTTTGAGCCTGTAAATGTATGTCTATCAACAAATTTGGGAATTGTTTGATCATTTGATCATTGTGTCTTCAAATATTTTTTCTGTCTCTTTTTCTCTTCCCTCCTTTTGGGACTCAGTTTGTTATACGTCAGAGCTTTTGCTATTGCCTGGGATCTCCGAGGTTTTGTTCCTTTTCTTTCCAATAACTTTTCATTTCTGTTTTTCATATTGGATCCTTCCTATGAATCATTTCTATGAATCATATTGGATTATTTCAATGAATCTATCTTGAAGCTAAGCTGACTCTTTTTGTCATTTCTATGCTGTTGTAAACTTACCCAGTGAATTTTTTAACATGCTTTCACACACACACACACACACACACACACACACACATAATACATATACATATATCTCAGGTCTGGAATTTCATTTTGTTCTTTTCTATCATTTCAATTTGTCTGAGATTTCCTATCCGTTTACACATTATGAGCATTTTTCCTTTACGTTATCAAATATAGTTTAATATCAGCTTTAAAATCTTGGCTAATTGCAGCAACTGTGTCATATTGGTGCCCACGTCGGTTCCTTGTCATTTCTTTTAAGAAGATGTGATACATAGTCTTGTGTCTTTGTATGTCAAGTAATTTTGAATTGTTTGTTGTGGAGAGTAAATTCTGTTATTTTCCTTAAAGAGGATTTATTTTGTGGTGGTTCTGTTTGTTTAAGCACGCCATTAATTTGGACGGACTCAAACTCCAGACTCTGTCTCTGAGCTGCAGCACAAATCTCAGTTCAGTTATTTTTCCTTTGGTTGGGCTGCTTGTAGACTTCCCTGAGCATATGTGGCTCAGGGGTTCACTAGAAGCTGAGCAGTGTTTAAACACGAGTTGAGTGGCTCCCTCTCTCTGGTTCTATCCTTTATTGGATTCCCGTCTCATTGTCTGGCTGCTGTGGTTCCCCCCAGTTCTCTCCTTTGGTTGTTCAGGCCACAAAGACTGGATTTTCTATCAGTATTTTCACATTCCAAGTAGCACTGGCTGAAGCCTGCCCTAAGGTTAAAGACTTTAAAGAAATTCACCCCACGCTATTTCTTGTAAGTGTTGACTCCCTGTCAGAATCTATCTGCATTTTTTCACTCTCCAGTGCCTTCAGGGAGTTGTTTTTTAGTGTATTTTGTCCAGGGTTTATGTCTAGTCCAGCACAGGGGCTTACTAGGACATATCATAAGTGGATAACTCCAGTAACATTTTATTAAGTTATCCATTTAATTTAGGACACAGGATCAATCACCCACTGCCAAAGATTCTTGCATATCAAAACTTTCTGAATAGCACTTCATTTCTGCTACTCATTATGATAATTGTGCTCACGTTTTTTTTAAAGATTTTATTTATTTATTTATTATTTGAGAGAGAGAGAGAGAGAGCACAAGCAGGTGGAGGGGTAGAGGGAGAGGGTAAAGCAGACTCCCTGTTGAGCAGGGAGCCCAACATAGGATTTAATCCCAGGACCCTGAGATCATGAATGCAGATGCTTAACTGACTGACTCACCCAGGCACCCCTCACATTGGTTTTTTTAAATTTTTACTTTTTAAATAAGCTTTTTATTTTATTTAATTTAAAGGTTTATTTATTTATTTGAGCAAGAGAGAGAGAGGGAATGAGGAGGGAGAGAGTCTTTAAGCAGACTCTGTGCTGAGCATGGAGCCTGACATGGGGCTGGATCTCATGACCCTCAGATCATGATCTGAGCTGAAACCAAGAACCAAGAGTCAGACGTTTCACCAACTGTGCCAACCAGGCACCCCAATAAGCTTTTTATTTTAGAATAGATTCAGTTTTACAGATAACTTATGAAGATAGAACAGAGTTCCCATATATCCCACACCCAATTTCCCCTATTATTAACATCTTATTTTGTATGGTACATTTGTCATAATTAATGAACTAATATCATTACATTATTATTAACTAAATTCCATGCTTTATTTAGATTACCTTAACTTTTACCTAATATCCTTTTTGTGTTCCAGGATCTCATCAGGGATACCACTTTATATTTAGTTGACATGTTTTCTTAGGTTCCTCTTGGCTGGGACTTTTCCTTGTTTTTGATGACCTTAACAGTTTTAAAGAGTATTAATTAAGTATTTTGTAGAGTGTTATTCAATTGGGATTTGTCTGATGTTTATCTCATTAGACTGGGGTTATGTGTTTTTAGGAGGAAGGCCACAGAGGGAAAGCGCCATTTTCATCAAATTTTATCAAAGGGTATTGCAATGGGCTAAATTGTGTCTTCCCTCAGCCCCACAAATTCTTATGTTGAGCCCTAAACCCCAGTTTGACTGTATTTGGAAATAGGGTCTTTAGAAGGTAATTAAGATTAAATGAAGCATTAATGGTGGGGCCCTAATCCAATAGGATTAGTGTCCTTATAAGAAGAGACACCAGATCTCTCTCTCTCTCTCCATCACATGAGAATACCGTGAGAAAGCAGCCATCTACAAGCCAGGAAAAGAGCTCTCGACAGACACAGAATTGTCCTGTGCCTTGGACTTGGACTCCTCAGCCTCCAGAACTATGAGAAATAAATTTCCGTTCTTGAAGCCATCTGGTCTGCGGCATTTTCTTATGGCAGTCCTAGTTTATTTAGGCAGGCATATAGTGTCAACATGACTTACAGCCTTGATAACCTGGCTGAGGTAGTTTTGTCAGGTTTCTACATTGTAAAGCCACTCTTTCCTACCAGCCTCTTTTCATAGTATACTCTTTGTTGTTGTTGTCTTAAAGATTTTATTTTTAAGTAATCTCTACACCCAACATGGGGCTTGAACTCACAATGCCAAGATCAAGAATCGCATGCTCGGGGCGCCTGGGTGGCTCAGTCGTTAAGCATCTGCCTCCGGCCCAGGGCATGATCCCAGAGTCCTGGGATCGAGCCCCACATCGGACTCCCTGCTCCGCTGGGAGCCTGCTTCTTCCTCTCCCACTCCCCCTGCTTGTGTTCCCTCTCTTGCTGGCTGTCTCTCTCTCTGTCAAATAAATAAATAAAATCTTAAAAAAAAAAAAAAAAAGAATCGCATGCTCCACGAACTGAGCCAGCCAGGAAACCCCTGTACTATAGTCTTTGGAAGGAAGTCCACAGACTGTCTCTTGACCCACATTGTCTTTGACCTCTGCTACTCCAGGATCCCATATCTCCATTGAAAGCAGGGAACCCATGTCAACTGTAACTTCTTCCTTCATCAAATCTATCTACAGGAAACAGCCACCACATAGCTTATGGCAATACCGGTGCCCATCCACTAATATATTTCTCAGTGCCTTAGTGGACAGAGTGTTCTCTGGGATTTCTTAGGTGACATAGTGAGAGACTGACCATTCATACATGATATATCTACTCCAGCCTTTCTATCTCCTTAAGACCTTGGATTCCTTCTTCTAAGTTATACCAGAAAGTTCTTGCATCTCAACTTCATTGGATGTAGGCCACTACTTAAAGTTTCAGTCAACCACCTGTAGGTGCCATTTCCAGCTGCACAAGCCAGCACGTTAAATCTAGAATTGTGGTAAAAGTGCTCATCAGTTGAATTGAATTGGTTAATAATTCAACCAAATCTGGTGTTAGAATCTGTTTTCCTTGTTTATTGCCTTCCTGGAAAAAAAAAAGAACCCATTCTTTCACATATTCTCCAAGTCTGCAAATATAAATGAGCAAAATATTGCAATAATAAGCACAAGTCATTTCTTCCCCAGTCAGACTTGGAACGTGTTGAGATCTGACCCTAGTTATGGATCTAGAGCAATGCTCTTCTACTGGCGATGACTTTTTTTTTCCTCCCGGGGTATATTTAGAAATGTCTGAAAACATTTTTGGTTGTCACAACTTGGGCTTGGGGAGGTGTCACCGGAGCCAGGGGGTAAGAGGTCAGGGATGCTGCTAAATGTCTTACAATGCACAAGACATCTCCTCACAGTGGTTATCCATAGCCCAGCATGTTGAGAAACTCTGATTTACAGGTAACAAGGAATGGTTGGAGTGGAACTTCAGGAAAACAGACATCGCTCACATAACGTTGTTACAAGGCTTTTAAGCAAGGGGTGGAAGGCTGTCTAACTTTGGAGCTTCAGAGAGATTTGGACACTCTAGAATCTTAACTTCGAGTTAACCCAAATGTCACCATTCCAGTTTCAGTGTCATACCCTTTCCCATCAATGCCCTATCTTTCACCAGACAGTTCTGGCAAGGCTATCAAATCAACTTCTGTTGTAGTTCTGAAATCTGCAAATTCCAGTTTGATGTTCGATTTCAGCAAGATTAGTTCGCAGGTATTAAAAATAAGGGATTCTTTAGGGCTGCCATAGAAACTTTCGTTCTCTGTCATTGAACCGAATGTGTAATGATGTGAACTTTCCATTTCTTCTGTAAGTTCTTTGGTGGGTGCAAATGAAGCCACTCCCAACATAGAGTTGTTAAAGTCACCATTGCCATCAGATGGTCATATGTGGCCCCAAAGAATTTGCTTTAGTGGACACTTCAACAGAAATGACTACAGGTGATAAGTTGATCACTAATGATGCCACTACGTCCCATTTCCCATTGACAACTTGCTTGACACTGAATTTGAGTTTAAGGGTATAAATAAATCAACCCCAAATCCTCTATCTCAAAGTCTATTTCCTAGAAGCACTCTTGGGACCATTTTCTGTATTAGTCAGTATTCAGTAAAGAAACAAACTATAGCGGTTATCTTAACTAAGAAAATGTATCTAAAGAGTTATTGGAGGGGTGCCTGGATGGCTGAGTGGATTAAATGTCCAACTCTTGATTTTGGCTCAGGTCATGATCTCATGGTTGTGAGACTGAGTCCCACATCTGGCTCTGCGATGAGTGTGGAGCCTGCTAAGGATTCTCTCTCTCCCTCTCCCAATCCCCTTGTGTACACTGTGTGTGTGTGTGTGTCTCTCTCTCTCTCTTTCAAAAATAAATAAATAAATGGGACAAAGCCCAGACCTTTTATTTTTTTTTTTAAATGATTTTTTATTATATTATGTTAGTCACCATACAGTACATCCCCGGTTTCCGATGTAAGGCTCGATGATTCATTAGTTGTGTATAACACCCAGTGCACCATGCAATACGTGCCCTCCTTACTACCCATCACCGGTCTATCCCATTCCCCCACCCTCCTCCCCTCTGAAGTCCTCAGTTTGTTTCTCATAGTCCATAGTCTCTCATGTTTCATTCCCCCTTCTGATTACCCCCCCTTTCTTTATCCCTTTCTTCCCCTACCGATCATCCTAGTTCTTAAGTTCCATAGATGAGAGAAATCATATGATAGTTGTCTTTCTCTGCTTGACTTATTTCACTTAGCATTATCTCCTCCAGTGCTGTCCATGTTGTAGCAAATGTTGAGAACTCGTTCTTTCTGATAGCTGAGTAATATTCCATTGTATATATGGACCACAACTTCTTAATCCAGTCATCTGTTGAAGGGCATCTCGGCTCCTTCCACGATTTAGCTATTGTGGACATTGCTGCTATGAACATTGGGGTGCATATGGCCCTTCTCTTCACTACGTCTGTATCTTTGGGGTAAATACCCAGTAGTGCAATGGCTGGATCACAGGGTAGCTCAATTTTTAACTTTTTAAGGGACCTCCACACTGTTTTCCAGAGTGGCTGTACCAACTTGCATTCCCACCAACAATGTAGGAGGGATCCCCTTTCTCCACATCCTCTCCAACAATTGTTGTTTCTTGCCTTGTCTATTTTTGCCATTCTAACTGGCGTAAGGTGGTATCTCAGTGTGGTTTTGATTTGAATTTCCTTGATGGCTAATGATTTTGAACATTTTTTCATGTGTCTGTTAGCCATTTGTATGTCTTCATTGGAAAAGTGTCTGTTCATATCTTCTGCCCATTTTTTGATTTGTTTATTTGTTTCTCGTGTATTGAGTTTGAGAAGTTCTTTGTAGATCTTGGATACCAGTCCTTTATCTGTAGTGTCATTTGCAAATATATTCTCCCATTCCGTGGGCTGCCTCTTAGTTTTTCTGACTGTTTCCTTGGCTGTGCAGAAACTTTTAATCTTGATGAAGTCCCATAAATTCATTTTATCTTTTGTTTCTCTTGCCTTTGGGGATGTGTCATGAAAAAGGTTGCTTTGGCCGATGTCGTAGAGGTTGTTGCCTATGTTCTCCTCTAGAATTTTGATGGATTCCTGTCTCACATCGAGGTCTTTCATCCATTTGGAGTTTATTTTTGTGTATGGTGTGAGATAGTGGTCAAGTTTCATTCTCTTGCATGTAGCTGTCCAATTTTCCCAGCACCATTTATTGAAGAGACTGTCTTTTTCCCACCGGATGTTTTTTCCTGCTTTATCAAATATTAGTTGCCCAAAGAGCCGAGGGTCCATTTCTGGGCTCTCTATTCTGTTCCATTGGTCTATGTGTCTGTTTTTGTGCCAGTACCATGCTGTCTTTGTGATCACAGCTTTGTAGTACAGCTCGAAATCCGGCATTGTGATGCCCCCAGCTTTGTTTTTCCTTTTCAATAGTTCCTTGGAGATTCGGGGCCTTTTCTGTTTCCATACAAATTTAAGGACTGTTTGTTCCAGTTCTTTGAAAAATGTCCTTGGTATTTTGATCGGGATAGCATTGAAAGTGTAGATTGCTCTGGGTATCATGGACATTTTAACTATGTTAATTCTTCCGATCCATGAGCATGGAATATCTTTCCATCTTTTTATGTCTTCCTCAATGTCTTTTAAGAGTGATTTATAGTTTCTAGAATATAGGTCCTTTACGTCTCTGGTTAAGTTAATTCCAAGGTAACGTATGGTTTTTGGTGCTATTGTAAATGGGATGGATTCCCTAATTTCTCTTTCTTCGGTCTCGTTATTCGTGTATAGAAATGCAACTGATTTCTGAGCATTTATTTTGTATCCCGCCACGTTACTGAATTGCTCTATAACTTCTAATAGTTTGGGAGTGGCTTCTTTTGGGTTTTCCATATAGAGTATCATGTCATCTGCAAAGAGAGACATTTTGACTTCTTCTTTGCCAATTTGAATACCTTTGATCCCTTTTTGTCGTCTGATTGCTGTTGCAAGGACTTCTAGTACTATGTTGAATAATAGTGGCGAGAGTGGGCATCCTTGTCGAGTTCCTGATCTTAAGGGAAAGGCTTCCAGCTTTTCCCCATTGAGAATAATATTTGCAGTAGGCTTTTCATAGATGGCTTTTATGAGATTGAGAAATGTACCTTCTATTCCTACACTCTGAAGGGTTTTAATCAGGAAAGGATGCTGTATTTTGTCAAATGCTTTTTCGGCATCGATTGAGAGGATCATATGGTTCCTGAGTCTTTTCTTGTTGATATGATGTATCACGCTGATTGATTTGCGAATATTGAACCACGCTTGCATCCCAGGTATGAATCCCACTTGATCGTGATGGATAATCCTTTTAATGTACTGTTGGATTCTATTAGCAAGTATCTTGTTGAGGATTTTGGCATCCATATTCATTAGGGAAATCGGTCTGTAATTCTCCTTTTTGATGGGGTCTTTGCCTGGTTTGGGGATCAAGGTAATATTGGCCTCATAGAATGAGTTTGGTAGCTTTCCTTCTGTTTCTATTTTTTGAAATAGCTTTAGGAGAATAGGTATTATTTCTTCTTTGAATGTTTGGTAGAATTCCCCAGGAAAACCGTCCGGGCCTGGAGTTTTGTTATTTGGAAGGTTGTTTATCACTGACTCAATTTCTTCATAATTAATTGGCCTGTTTAAGGAATCAATTTCTTCCGGTTTCAATCTTGGTAGTTTATAGGTTTCCAGGAAGGATTCCATCTCTTCCAGATTGCTTAGTTTATTGGCATATAGCTGTTGATAAAAATTTCTAATAATCCTTCCAATTTCAATGGTGCTCGTCGTGACCTCTCCTTTTTCATTCATAATTTTAATAATCTGGGTCCTTTCTCTTTTCTTTTGGATAAGTCTTGCCAGTGGTCTGTCAATTTTATTGATTCTCTCAAAGAACCAGCTTCTAGTCCTGTTGATCTGCTCTACTGTACTTCTGGTTTCTGCTTGATTGATTTCAGCTCTAATTTTGGTCAACTGCTTCCTCGTGCGTGGATTAGGCCTGTCCCTCTGTTGCTGTTCCAGCTTCTTGAGGTGAGAATATAAAAACTGCATTTTAGATTTTTCTATTCTTTTGAGTGAGGCTTGGATGGCTATGTATTTCCCCCTTAGGACTGCCTTTGCAGTATCCCATAGGTTTTGGACTGTTGTATTTTCATTCTCATTGGTCTCCATAAATTGTTTAATTTGATTTTTGATTTCCTGGTTTATCGAGTCATTCCTGAGCAGGATGGTTCTTAGTCTCCAAGTGTTTAAGTTTCTTCCAAATTTTTCCTTGTGGTTGAGTTCCAATTTCAGAGCGTTGTGGTCTGAGAATATGCAGGGGATAATTTCAATCTTTTGGTATCGGTTGAGACCTGTTTTGTGTCCCAGAACATGGTCTATTCTTGAGAATGTTCCATGGGCATTAGAATAGAATGAGTATTCTTTGGTTCTGGGGTGTAGTGTTCTATATATATCTATGAGGTCCAACTCGTCGAGTATGGCATTCAAAGCCTTTGATTCTTTGCTTAGTTTTTGCCAGGGTGTTCTGTCTATTTCTGAGAGTGGAGTGTTGAGGTCCCCTACTATTAATGTATTTTTATTTATATGTCTCTTTATTCTGGTTAAGAGTTGGCTTGTGTATCTTGCTGCTCCCCTGTTGGGGGCATATATATTTATAATTGTCATATCCACTTGTTGAATACTTCCCTTAAGAATAATATAGTGCCCTTCTGCATCTCTAACTATAGTCTGTAGTTTAAAATCCAATTTATCTGATATGAGAATTGCTACCCCAGCTTTCTTTTGAGGTCCATTTGCGTGAAAGATGGTACTCCATCCCCTTACTCTCAGTCTGAATGCATCTTTGGGTTTGAAATGAGTCTCTTGTAGACAGCAAATGGATGGGTCATTTCTTTTTATCCAATCTGCAACCCTGTGGCGCTTTATGGGATGGTTCAAACCATTTACATTAAGACTGATTACTGAGAGATATGATTTTAATGTTGCCATGTTGCCAGTAAAGTCTTTGTTTGTATTGGCTGTGACTTTCTGTTCTGTATCACTCTTGGGGCCTTTTTACTTTTATAGAACCCCCCGTAATATCTCCTGTAGGGCTGGTTTCGTGGTTACGAAATTGGTTAGTGACTGGCGATTCTGAAATATCTTTATTTCTCCATCAATTCTGAACGAGAGCCTTGCTGGATAAAGGATCCTTGGCTGCATGTTTTTCTCTGAAAGAGCTTTAAATATGCTCCCCCAACCCTTTCTCTCATTCCAGGTCTGTGTAGACAGGTCTGATGTAATTCTGATGCTTTTGCCTTGGTACGTGAGAAATTTCTTTGCCCTGGCCGCTTTCAGTACTGTATCCTTGCATCTAATATTTGCGAATTGCACTATGACGTGACGTGGCGTAGGTTTGTCATGGTTGAGCTTGGGAGGGGTCCTCTCTGCCTCTTGGACACGAATGTTTGTTTCCCTTGCTAGATTAGGGAAGTTTTCAGCTACAATTTGTTCAAATATCTCTTCTAGACCTCTGTTTTTCTCCACCCCCTCGGGGATGCCGATGATTCTAACATTGGATCGTTTCATTGAGTCAGTAATCTCCCGTAACCTACATTCGTGGGCGTGGATTTTTTTAAGGCCATCTTCTATTTTCATTTTTTCCTCTATTAACCCATCCTCCAATTCACTAACCCGTTCCTCTGCTTCTGCGACCCTGGCCGTCAGAGCCTCTAGTTTTGCCTGCATTTGGCTCATAGAATTTTTAATTTCTGTCAGATTCGCTCTCATTTCTGTCCTTAGGGATTCTATATTCTCAGTAACCTTTTCGTTAATAGTTTTTTCAATTCTACTCATCATTTTGACCATCGTTACTCTGAATTCCATTTCTGATAATTTGGTTACATCCATATCCATTATTTCTGTGGCAGAGGCCACAGAATCACTGTCTTTTCTTTGCTGGGGGGGGCTTCTCCTTCTTGTCATTCTGATGAAGAGAGGTTGCGGGGTTTCCAGAGCCCAAATTATTGACTGGGTCCCAGGCCGTGCCCCTTGTTTTATAGGGATCTTAGGGATGTGAAAGCCCAGACCTTTTAAAAAAAAAAAGAGTTATTGGAGATATCACAGGCATTGGAGAACTGAAAAGAGAAAGTGGAACAAAGAAGTAGTAATTGCAAGAAGTAGATGGGGAAATAAAGTGTCAGGGTCGGGAGTATTGGGATTAAACCCTCAGTAGCTCCACGGGGGGGGGAGGGGGGCCTGCAGTGCTGCGACTCAGGCCTCTGAGGAGAGTTGCTGCCTCGCCCTTACTGGTGTCTCTGAGGAGCGTGATGAGGCTAGTTCTGGGAATATGGAAAGGAGTCCAGAGCTGGAACCAACTGCTGCTGCTGGCACGGAGAACTGTTGCCTGGGTGACTCGGATAGAAACAGGAAGGGAACAGGAAGGAGCAGTCCCTTCTCCCTTCCTCCTGCCTCTGATCTCCCACTATTGGCAGAACCTGACAGAGAGCCAGGCTGGCAAAGGAAAAATGCGAAACGCAGAGAGCCAGTCTCAGCACCATAAAACAGAGCATAGATGGTGGCTTTGAAGCTGAGGAGGCTGAGGGTTTCTTCATAACCAGCACAGTTAGACAAGCATTGCTCAAATCACACACAAAAGGATGAGGGAGAAGCAGGAGTCTAGGACATTCCAAGATTTCTAGCGTTAGTCACTGAATGACTAGTGGAGAAAGAGGGAGAATACATGTGGAGTGGGCAGTCAGAAAGGAGCTCGCTTGTAGCATGTGAAAAGATCTGCTGGGGTTGATAAATTTAGTTTGAGAAGCCTGGAGTCTAATATAGTACAATTCAAAGTGTAGTTTTTGGACTAGCTGGTCTGCAGTTTAAAAAAATCCCAGTTAAATAAATATAAAATCTATCATTTTCATCATTTTTACATTGTGACTCTCTCTCTATATATATATATTAAAATTTACCATTTTAAGCATGTTTAAATTCTGTGGCATTAAGTGTATTTACATTGTTTTGCAACTATCACCACCATCCATCTCCAGATTTTTTCCCATCGTCCCAAACTGAAACGCTGTGCCCAATAAACAGTAACTTACCATTCCTCTCTATGCCCAGCCCCTGGTCATCACTATTCCACTCCAGTCTCTATGAGTTTGACTCTCCTAGCAACCTCATATAAGTGGGATCGTGCATCACTTGTCCTTTTGCGTCTGGCTTATGTCAGTCAGCATAAATACCTTTAAGTTTCATTCCTGTTGTAGCCTGTATTATAATTTCATTCCTTTTTAAAGCTGAGAACATTTCATTTTGCGCAATTTGATTTTTTAAATGCATTTTTATTTTTATTCATGTTTATTCTATTTATTACTTTTTTTAAAGTACGCTCCATGCGCAGCATGGGTGTAATGCAGGGCTCGAACTCATGACCCTGAGATCAAGACCTGAGCTGAGATCAAGAGTTGGATGTTTAGGGGCGCCTGGGTGGCTCAGTTGTTAGGCGTCTGCCTTCGGCTCAGGGTGTGATCCCGGTGTTGTGGGATCGAGCCCCACATCAGGCTCCTCTGCTATGAGCCTGCTTCTTCCTCTCCCACTCCCCCTGCTTGTGTTCCCTCTCTCGCTGGCTGTCTCTCTCTCTCTCTGTCAAATAAATAAATAAAATCTTAAAAAAAAAAAAAAAAGAGCTGGATGTTTAACCGACTATGCCACCCAGGTGCCCCAATGCATTTTTATTTTTATTATTATTTTTTTTAAAGTAAACTCTACTCCCAGTGTGGGGCTGGAACTCATGGCCCCAAGATCAAGAGTTACATGTTCTGCCAACTGAGCCGGCCAGGTGCCCCGTAATCATTTTTTAGCAGTCCTCAATAAGGTGAAGGTGTGTGCCAGAATGTAAAGCATCCATGTCAGCCAGCACATTTTTGTGGGTAGAAGTTTTCAGTGGAGGAAGCAGTACGCTGATTCACGTTTTGGAGCAAGGTCCTTTTCTCATCAGGCCCAGCACTCAGACCACTGGGAGTAAGTATTTAGAAACAGAGCTTTGGAATGGAGTTTCGGGAATCATTCACCCGTAAAAGAAAAAAAAAAAAAT
Organism: Ursus arctos; assembly: GCF_023065955.2. Taxonomy (NCBI): domain Eukaryota; kingdom Metazoa; phylum Chordata; class Mammalia; order Carnivora; family Ursidae; genus Ursus; species Ursus arctos. Next base: position 30,983,405 of record NW_026622930.1, on the reverse strand, counting down.
CCAAACCAGAACCAGGATGCAGAGGTTTTTTTGAGTGATGTCATTTACAGCCACCTTCTAGGAAGATATTAGAACTTCCGATAAAATGCTCACACAAAATTCTAATAAAACTGAAGGGATTAAAACTTGCGAGAAGCCAGTTATCCACCCCCTCACCTTTCAGTTCAGATTGTACTGAATTTCACCAAACTTTCTTTTCTTTTTGTACCTAATTTAAAATGATTTTCTTTCTTTTTTTTTTTTTAATATTTTATTTTTAAGTTATCTCTACACCCAACATGGGGCACGAACTTGCAACCCTGAGATCAAGTGTTGCATACTCCACTGACTTAGCCAAGCCTGACACCCCTAAAATGTTTTCTAACCAATCTCTTTTCTGCCCAAATAGCCCTACCCAAAGTAAATCTTTGAATTGGACTTCTTAAAGGATAACAGTTAAAAAAAAAAAAAAAAAAAAGGAAAATTGTGACTCAGATGAAGATACAAAATAAATACCTGTCAAAGATTTAATTTAACCCATTAATTAATAAGGGAACTGGAAAAGATGTTACAATCAGTTTAAAGGAAAACTCAAAGACCTAACAAATACCGAAGCCCATCAAAAATGTTGACATATGGGGCACCCAGTGGCACCGTCTGTTAAGCTTTGGACTCTTGGTTTCGCTCAGGTCGTGATCTCAGGGTGGGATCCACCCCGTGTGGGGCTCTGGGCTCAGCGTGGAGGATGCTTGAGACTCTTTCTTCTTCTCCCTCTGCCCCGCCCCATCCTCTCTAAAATAAATAAATAAATAAATCTTTAAGAAAATGTTGAAATAAATTTTCTCAATAGACACAAAGCTGGCTTATTGAGGGGTGTGGGGGGGCAGGGTTGTCAATAGAAGCGTCACCTAAGAGCATTTATTTGCACTCTGAAGACAATAGTTGTTTGCACTACTATCGGTTTTCTACAAATTAACCCCTATCTCTTCAGCATTGTAAAAGAGCTCAAAGACTGTAAAAGGCACAAACCCTATAGACTCTGATAGGTGGGAAGGGTATGCTTAGAACAATGCTCTTTTCCATTTCTCCGTAATCTTTTGGTCCATTTAGAAATATACTACTTTAGGCCTTCTCCCTTGTTGCAAGATAGTAAAGAAATTTTGATGTATGCTCATAATAAAATTATTTGAAAGTTTTTCTTTTTTTTTTTTAATTATTTATTTATTTTAGAGAGAGAGAGAGCATGGAGGAGAGGGCCAGAGGGAGAGAGAGAATCTCAACTAGGCGCCCCATGAGCGCAGAGCTCATGACCTGAACCTAAATCAAGAGTGGGACACTTAACCAAATGAAAATTTTTCTTAAACACTTGGCTTCTAACAGTGGTTGCTGATGTGGGAAAGTAAGGCGGAAGTCTTGAAAGTAAATAATTTTCACTGAATTCTTATGTTTTTTGTATGGCTCCCCTATTCTTAACTAGACCAGGTGTCTTCTAATTGTTCTCTCTAGGGCATCAATCCTAAACCTTCTGCAGAGGCTGGAGGAGCAATCACTTGGCAGCTAGGGAGGAAATCTGGTGGTTTAACTGCTTTCGAAATGGACGTTTAACCAATTCTTCTTCTTGTAGTCCCAACTCTACTGCTGCTTCTTGAGGTACCTAGTGCTGCCAATCCTTGAGCCTTTTGGTGCTTCTCTAGGGCAAACCAGGCGTGCTCCTGGCCTGTCTTTTGATAGATGAGGAGTCTGCTAAGTCAGTTCCCACAATCCTTCTGTTTTCCAAGATGTTAGTGATTTATCTCCTGTTCTCGAAGAGACTGACTATACAAACAGACAGTAGCCAAACCATATATGACAATAGAACTCTGACCCATAACTTCTACCACAACCAGCCTGGGAAGCCAAGCCACAGCCTCTGAGGCAGCCCAGAATGGTTAAAACTTGTTGGTGAGTCAGCTTTCTTACATTTCGCCCCTACTTCCAACACAAGACCAACCAGAGAATGCCAAACCAATCACATAAGAAGCCTGGTTTCTAGTTAGCCCATCTCCAGCTTCCCCACAAGGATGACCACCAATCAGAGCATATCTGAAGCCATCCCTGTTTTCACTATAAAACTTTCCCACTGGTCTTTCTGCCTTTGAGTCTTTGCCAAATACTAGAGATGGTGGCTGACTCCCTGCTATGTTTACTCTCATTTTGGTGGTCTTCTTTTTCTGTAACTTTTTTGCCTTGACATTTTGTGTTCTTTCCCATTTTTAAAGAGAGATTTCAGTTAGAAGTGGAGTTACATGTGGTTCAGTCCATTATCTTTAACTGGAGTTCTCTTCTCATGCTTCTTGCTCTGTGACTTAGATGACAGCAATCTACCCTTTACCCTCCTGTTCCAGAAGGCTGGCAAATAACCTTTGCTTTTCCTCTTGCAAACATGGATACAAAATTCAACACGTATTTGCATTCCTCCAAAGAATTTACTGGAACAAAAACATTGGAGAATGATACAGACTTTACTGAACCTTACCTATGAGAGATAGAAGATGAGGTTACATTACATGTACACACCCCACACCAAAGAACTTCAGTCAACTCTCCAAATACTTTAAACATTTCTTTCTCCCCGAGAAGTCTCTCCTCTGAGATATCTTTCTCTTTCTTCCAGGAAGTTGGGAGCCTTGCTGACTCCTCCCTTTATCTCTGACTGGTCCCATGAATCTTCTCATTTCTTATCCTTTTACCCCACAAAGCAATTCAGCTCAACACCCATGCATACCACTCACTACAAAACAAAAGGAATGTTGACTCACCAGCCTTTCAACCCCTATTGTTGGGTGAACTTGTCCCTGAGCAGGGAGAGTCTCACCGTCATTCTCAGGGGCCCTCATGAATCTCTTCGTTTCCAAGAGGTAGCCTTGTTCCAGCTCTTTAGGAGAGAGAAAAGTTCCATATCTCTCTAAATCACAAAAAAAGGATATCTTTTCTCATTTGCTAACAAATACTCTTCTGTCCTTCCAGCTAGTTTATAAGCTTCTTGAATGCATGGCAACATAATTTTTATAATCTGTATGGTACCCAATAATATTACTAAAGTTTATAGAAGGGATCAGTGGGCAGAAAGGATGGATAGAATTTTGATGGAAGGAAATAGGATTTTCAGAAAAAGCCTATTTAGTGGTTCCTCTAAGCTTTGACCTTTAACACACTAAACAAATCCAATAAAGTGTTTTCACTTTTCATTTGCTTGTTTGTTCGTTCATTTTTAATATTTTATTTCATTATTTTTTAAAAGATTTATTTATTTTAGAGTAAGAGAGTGTGCACACATTTTGGGGGCAGGGGTAGAAGGAGAGGGAATGAGAGAATCTTAAGCAGAGTCCCCCACTGAGCACAGGACCCAAGGCTGGGCTCGATCTCACAACCCTGAGATCATAACCTGAGCTGAAATCAAGAGCTGGACACTTAACTGACTGAGCCACCCAGGTGCCCCTTTAATATTTTATTTTGAAGTAATCTCTACATCCGGTGTGGGGCTCGAACTCACGACTCTGAGATCAAGAGCTGAATGCCCCACTGACCGAGCCAGCCAGGTGCCCCATATATTTAACAGGTTTTACTGACTTGAGAGGTATGCATTCATTATTAATACCTTTCATTTTGTGTGTCAGTTAGGAATTGGGTTTCACTGCTGGCAGTAAAGACTTTTTACTACAGTGGCTTAAAAAATTAGTGTATTTTCTAATATAAAGAAGTCCAGAGGTAGGTAGTTGAGGGTTGATATGGAAACCACAGAAGGCATCAAGGATCCAGGCTTCTGTCTCTCCATTCCACCTTCCTAGGCACCTGGTTCCATCTTCAAAGTGCTGCTGTGCTGGAGAGCTGCTGGAGCTCCAGCCATCAAGGCCTTGTCCTAGCAAGAAATAAGCGGAAGGGTAACAACAAAAAGGCAAAAAAAAAAAAAAAAAAAAAAAAAAAAGGCTTGTGACAGTTGTCTGTCCCCTTTTAAAGAACTACTGAGAGTCCAGTGCAAAAACTTTTGTTTATACCTCTTTGGCTAGAACTTAATCACATGACCATACCTATTACCAAGGGAGACAGAAAAAAAACTTATGAATGCAATTTAAATGTATTTTTTAAATGTAATTTTAAATGTATTTTAAAAATGTCCTCTGACTTTTGTCACTAAGCAGAGGGGAGAATGCAGATATTGGGTAGGCCACAGCACTTCCTGCCATAGTTCTTGAATTTTCTGTATATGACATCTCAGTATTTGACATTAAGGTGTCTTCAAAATCAATGAATAAATGAATAAAACATTTTTAGACAAATCAAGCAGTTCATGGCACAATATTTTTAAATGAATTGACTTTAATTCTAGAGCAGTTTTAGGTTTACAGAAAATTTGAACAGAAAGTAAAGAGTTCCCACATACTACTTCCCCCACCCCAACACACCCATACACATACAGTTTTCCCTACTATTAAATCTTGCACTGGTGTGCACATTTGTTACAGTTGATGAACCAATATTGATACATTATTACCAACCAAAGGGCATAGTTTATTTTAGGTTTTTCTCTTTGTGTTGCACAATTCCCTGGGTTTTGTCACATGCATAATGTCATGCATCCACCATTACAGTATCGTACAGAATAGGTTCACTGCCCTAAAAATCCTCTGAGCTCCACCTATGCACCTCTTCTTTCCTCCCCAGGAACCCCCGCAAGGCACTGATCTTTCTTTTTCTTTCTCTCTCTCTCTCTTTTTTTTCGAGAGAGCATGTGCACAAAGGGTGGGAGAGGGAGAGAGTAAAATCTCAAACAGGCTCCACGCTCAGTACTCAGCACAGAGCCTGAAGCAGGGCTCGATCCCATGACCATCATGATTATGACTTGAGCCAAAATCAAGAGTCAGGCACTTAACCAACCGAGCCACCCAGGGGCCCCACTGATCTTTTTACTGTTGCCTTTTCCAGAATGTCATGTAGTTAGAAACATACAGTATGTACCCTTCTCAGAATGGCTTCTTTCACTTAGCAATATGCATTTAAGATCCCTCTATGTCTTTTTATGGTTTGATAGCTCATTTCTTTCTATTGCTGAATAATATCCCATTGTATGGATGTACCGGTTGATTATACATTCACCTATTGAAGAACATCTTGGTTGCTTTCAATTTATGACTAAAGCTTCTATAAACATTTGTGTGTGGGCTTTTTTTTTTTAAAAACAGATTTTTATTTACTTATTTGTCAGAGAGAGAGAGCACAAGGGGAGAGCAGCAGGCAGAGAGAGAAGCAGGCTCCTTGCTGAGCCGGGAGCCCAATGCAGGACTTGATCCCAGGACCCTGGCATCATGACCTGAGCCGAAGGCAGATGCTTAACCAACTGAGCCACCCTGGCATTCCTTTTGTGTGTAGGTTTTTGTGTGGACTTAAGTTTTCAACTCATTTGAGTAAAAAGCCTAGGAGCATGATTTCTGGATCCTATGGTAAAACTGTATTTAGCTTCGTAAGAAACTGACAAATTATCTTCAGAAGTGGCTGTACCATTTTGCATTCCCACCAGTAATGAATGAGAGTTCCTGTTGTTCCATTTCCTCATCACCATTTGGTGTTGTCAGTGTTTGAATTTTAGCCATTCTAAAAGGATTTAGCCAATGAGATGATGGTATCTAATTATCGTTTTAATTTATAATTTCCTAATAACATACAATGTTGACCATCTTTTTTTTTTTTTAAGATTTTATTTATTTATTTGTCGGAGAGAGTGCGAGCGTACAAGCAGGGGGAGCTGCAGGCAGAAGGAGAAGCAGGCTCCCCGCTGAGCAAGGAGGCCACACAGGACTCAATCCCAAGACGCTGGGATCATGACCTGAACCAAAGGAGTTGCTTAACCGGCTGAGCCCCCCAGGCGCCCCTGAACATCTTTTCATATGCTTATTTGGATAGTCTTTATCTTCTTCAGTGAGCTATCTGTTCAGATCTTTTGCTCACTTTTTAATTGGGTATTGAGTTTCAAAAGTTCCTTGTATATTCTGCATATTAGTCCTTTATTATATAAGGGTTTGCAGATATTTTCTCTCAGTCTGTGCCGTGTCTTTTCATTCTCTTATCTAGCCATTTTTTTTTTTTTGGCATAACGTTTTCATCATATTTTTTAGTTTCTTAAATCTCTGCTTATTTTGTCATATTCCCCTTTTTAGCCCTAATATTATTTATTTGTTGCTACTTTTCTTTTATCTAGATCAATCTCACAGAAACTTGTTTTCTTTATTAGTCTTTTCAAAGACCTAACTTTAGTTTTTTGGGCATCTGTATTACATCTTTTTTCTATTTCATTAATCTTTATCTTCTTCCTTCTACTATTTTGGATTTATTTTTCTGTTTCTTCTAATGTATTAGGATGATGGCTTATATATTTCATTTTTAGTCTTATTTTCTACTGTAAATGCATATAAGGTTATTACCTTACCTGTATCCTATAAACTTTCATATATAGTATTTTTATTACCTCTCAAATCTAATATAACTTTGCATTGGGATTTCTTCTTTGATCTTTCCGTTAAGATTTTTTTTTAAAGATTTTATTTATTTATTTGACAGAGAGAAAGACAGCCAGCGAGAGAGGGAACACAAGCAGGGGAAGTGGGAAAGGAAGAAGCAGGCTCCCAGCGGAGCAGGGAGCTGGATGCGGGGCTTGATCCCAGGGCTATGGGATCACGCCCTTAGCCAAAGGTAGACGCTTAACGACTGAGCCACCCAGGTGCCCCTATTAAGATGTTTTTTAAATGTCCTGGAGCACCTGGGTGGCTCAGTCGGTTAAGCAGCTGACTTTGGCTCAGGTCATGATCTCAGGGTCCTGGGATCAAGCCCGGTGTCCCCACTCAGTGGGGAGTCTGCTTGTCCCTCTCCCTCTGCTCCTTCCCCCTGCTTGTGCTTTCTCTGTCTCTCTCTTAAATACGTAAATAAAAGCTTTTAAAAATATATGTTTTTTAAATTTCTAAATATAGTTTTAAAAATAATCATTTCATTATTGACTTCTAACTTAATTGTAATATGATCAGAGAATGAGATCTGTGTGATACCAATTTTTTGCAATTTGTAGAAAGTTGCTCAATGGCCTAAATCAAATGTAATTTTCTTAAATCTTCCTTGTAAGTTTTAAAAGTATTTGTGTTCTCAAAATGCTGGGTGCAGAGTTCTATACCTGTTCCTTAGAAAATGTTAATTAATGGGGCACCTGATGGCTCAGTTGGTTAAGCATGACTCTTGATTTCGACTTAGGTCACGACCTCAGAGTTGTGAGATTGAGCCCTGTTTTGGGCTCTGTGCTGAGTGTGGAGCCTGTTTAAGATTCTCTCTCCTCCTCTCCCTTGGTCCCTCCCCTCCTCATGCACATGCTCTCTCTCTCTTAAAAAAAAAAAAAGAAAATGTTAATTAATGGTGTTGAAGATATTTCTGCAATGGCTGGTTATTCTTGGATATCATTACCTATGTAGATATTATTGACTGAATGCTTTGTGTCTTCTCAAAATTCATGTGTTGAAAACTGACGCCCAGTATAATGGTATCAAGAGGTGGGGGCTTTGAGAAGTGATGTGGTCATGAGAGCGGACTCCCTCATAAATGAGATTAGTGCCTTATAAAAGAGGCCCATGAGAGCTCCTTATCCCTTGGCCAAGTGAGGGCACAATGAAAAGACAGCAGTCTATAAAGAAGACAGCAGGCACTCACCAGAAAATAAATCTGCCAGCACCTTGATCATGGACTTCCCAGAGTCCAAAACTACGAGAAATCAATTTTTGTTGTTTATAAGCCACCTACTCAATGGTATTTTGTTACAATAGCCTAAATAGACTAAGACAAAGAGTGAGCTACTAAAAAGCTGACTGGGAAGACTTTATGCACAGATGGGGCTTGTTGGATTGGACCTTTCATTTAGGGTGATTGCTTATGGACCCAGACAGTTTATTATGGTGTAGGGGAGGAAATCTTTTTTCTCTATCCTTCTAGATTTTTCTGGCTGGTCTATTAATTAAATTGACATAAGACAGATTAACAGGAGAAAACAAATGTAATTATGTACATAAGAATGAGACCCAAGGACAAGCCAGGCAATTGAGGCTCATATGCCATCCTAAGCTATAGAACAGGATAGGGCCCTGGGGCTTCAAATGGGAGGAGGGTCATTCACAGGACAAGAAGAAGAGCCAATATTTGGTAATTAGATATTTGCCCTGCGATACATTAAAAGTTATTAAAAGTTATCTCTGGTAATAGCTCTTTTTCTGGGCCAGACTCCCATTCTAAATTCTTTTAGGGAGTTAAAGGAGAGGTAAAACTTTTTCTTTCTTTCTTTCTTTCTTTTTTTTTTTTTTAAGATTTTATTTTTATTTATTTGACAGAGAGACAGAGAGAGAGAGAAAGCACACGCAGGGAAAGCAGCAGGCAGAGAGAGAAGCAGGCTCTCCACTAAGCAGGGAGCCCAATGTGGGACTCAATCCCAGGACCCTGGGATCATGACCTGAGCGGAAGGCAGACATTTAACCGACTGAGTCACTCTGGCATCCCTCTCCATTTTGTTTAAAATGTCACAAATAATAGTCCTGCTTCAGGAGGTCGTTTTGAGGATTAAATGAGATAAAATACATCAAACAATTTCCTAGCACACTGTGTGTACATAGTGAACAAATGGCAGCATTATTATACCTTATATTCTTTATGCTCATCTCATCTCTCCTTCTGTTACACTTTCTATGGCAGAGTAACAATACCCAGCACACATTAGCCTCTTCACATATAATAGTTACTGATGAAGACTAGTTGAATGAATGATTTTAAATATAAACATAAGGTATTGTGGTTCTTGTTATAAAAGATGGCATAATTATTATAATGGCAATAGTATAAAATGCACTGCTAATCAGGAATACATTATTTAAACAAGTGTCTCTCCTATTTACCTTTATCATTTAACAGTTAAGATAATTAGTGCAGTAGAGTAACATTACTTGAGCTAATTAGTAATAACAATTAGATGTTCCATATTGCATTTGTAAGGGTTCCAGAGGCTTCTCCTGTTAAAACCGAAACCAAAACAAATAAAAATACCACCCCAGAAACAAAAACAAAAACACCCCTTTTCTGAAGAGATGCTAAGCCTTTCCAATTTTAACAGATCCTTTGTTCAGCAGTGGAGAAACGCGACGGAACAGCTGCCCCAGCAGATTCCGTACAACATGGCGTCACCCATTTGTATACCCAAGCCGGGTTTACGTCCTTCTAGCCCGTCGGAGGACCGGAAGTGGTTTCGGCCCTAGTGGATCCGGGTAGGTGCGCGCAGGTGGCCTAGGAGGGTTCCAGTTTTTCAGCGTGAGGTGCCGCAGGTGTTCGGGTTAGGTCCGGGGTCGCAGGTAAGTGAGAGTAAGGGACCAGCGGGGCCTTTCACCCGCCTTGTGCGACGGAAGGAAGGGGTTTCCAGTGCGGATTTTGGAGAGGCGCTGTGGAGCTGGAGATGTCACTGTGTGCGGGGGCGACTTATTGCGGGGACCCCGCCGTCCCCGAGCGACTTGGCCCAGCCCTTCTTCCCTTCCCCGGGCGCGGCCTCCTCGGCCCCCTCCCCCCCCCCAGCGGCGGTTCAGCACCCAGGTGTGCGACGAGGGCTCTTGCCCCGGGCCGCGGCCCACCACGCGCCACCGGCCGCCCCCTCGGGCCCCTTTAGGAGCACCTACCAAACCTTCATGGCTTCTAGACCCAGTCAGCTCAAAAGGAGGCACTGCCCCACAGCACCTGGCAACTCCTGGGGCGCTGCGTGTTGCACGCGGTCGCAGTTACAGTTCCCTCCCCACCTTTCGTGGGGACCTGCCCCCGCCCGCAGTGTTACCACCCCTTTCCTCGCAGACCACACCCGCTGCTCTGGGCCTTGCTGGGAGCCAGCCCTTTCTCTTTCCGCATCCCTGGGAGGAAACTATATAGAACCCTAGTGATGCCTACAGAATTGATACTTGCTCTTTAAAAAATAAGCAAACCCAACCCTTTCTAAGCTTTTGATATACTGATTGGACGCAAACTCTCTTAGATACCCAGTCCTTGAAAGCACTATACCATTTTTAAAAAAGATTTTATTTAGTTCTTTGACAGAGAGCGAGCGAGCTCAAGCAGGGGGAACAGCAGAAGGAGAGGGAGAAGCAGGCTCCCTACGGAGCAGGGAGACCCATGCGGGGCTCGATCCCAGGACCCTGGGATCATGACCTGAGCTGAAGGCAGACGCTTAACCACTGAGCCACCCAGGCGCCCCATACCATTTTTTAAAAAGATTTTTTAGTTTTTATTTTTAAGTGATCTCTGTACCCAACGTGGGGCTCCAACTCACAACCCCTAGATCAAGAGTTGCATGCCCCACCGAGGGAGCCAGCCAGGCACCCAATACTGTAGTTTTTTAATTGTATTACATGGATAGTAGGAGCTGTATGGGAATATTTTGTTGATTATCAGAATTAGGAAGTGTGGGAGAAAAGCAGTTTAATAGGGGGAAATAATGATTCGTTTTGGTCAAATTGAGCTGGTTTTAGAAATGTATTCTTTTATATTTAATTTAAAAAATTTATTTATTTGAGAGAGAGAGAGCACAAGCAGGGAGAGCAGCAGAGGGAGAAGGAGAAGCAGTCTCCGCGCTGATCAGGGAGCCGAACAGGGGGCTCAATCTGTCATAGGCAGATGCTTAACCCACTGAGCCACCCAGGTTCCCCCTCTTTTATATTTATTTTAGTTGTAGTCCATGCATACAGCCTTTAAAAAATTCATGTACGAAATTTAAACAAAATGGATCCTCTTTGATCTCTTTCCATCTCCATCTTTAATCTCTTAGCCCTAAAGTAAGAGCTGTTACCAGTTTGGGATGTGTTTTTCTATTTCTCTTTCTTTACATTTATTGACAAGTACTCACATAAGTTACATGCATGTAAGATGTAAGTTTTCGTGTTAAATTTTTCCTAATACATATTTTACAAATAGGGCATTTTGTACCTATTCAGCAACTTGACTTTTTATACTTAAAAATGGGTCTTGGAACTTTTTCTTTGTCCATATGTATGTAGAGATCTACCTTATTCTTTCTACTTGCCCTGTACATTCCATGTATATTAAGATTTCATAGTATACAAGATTCCATATATTGCTTACAGTTAGACACAGTGTGGCAGAGAACATCCTTCCACATGTGTCTGTGTGCCCACGTGGACATTTCAAACCTGCAGATTGAATTGCTGGATGGGAGCGTGTGGACATTTAATGGCAAACTGCCCACCAATAGTGTATAATAATGTCTATTTCCTTAGCTCTTTTAAACATTTGATGCTATTAATCTTTTTTCCATTTTTGCCAATCTGATGGGTAAAAAATATTCTGATTGTTGTTTTAATTTGTATTTCCCTAGTTACTGGAGAGATTGGGCCTCTTTTCATGATTGTTGGCTGTTCGTATTTCCTCTTTTGAGAAATGTCTCCTTTTAATTGGGCTGTTTTTTAATATATAGTAGTCTTGTATGTCTTCTGGACATTAATCTTTTGTCATTTATATTTGTTTTAATTCTTTATTCCCAACTTAGTGCTTTTTAAAGTTGATGCTTGTCTTTTAACTACATGGCATCTTTGTCAAACCATAGTTTTAAATTTTACATTTCAATGTATCCATTTTTTACTCTGTGTATTTTGTATTTTTTGGCTGTCATTCCCAGGGTGGTTCTCCAGTGGGAGATATTTTGCCTTCCATGGGCTATTTGGCAATGTGAGGAGACATTTTTCGGTGTCTAACAGGGGTTGTGGAATGACGGGCATCTACTGGTTGGAAACCGGGAATGCTGCTAACATCCTGCAATGCATAGGAAAACCCACCACAGCAAAGAGTTTTCCTGGACTAAAAAGTCAGTAGTGCTGATGTTGAAGAACCCTGTTATACCCTAAGGCACAGCAGGGTTTCCTCTTATGACTATCTTTTTTTCTATAAATTCTTACATGTTTGAGTTTTTTTAAAATTCCTCTGGATGTGTGTGTGTGTGTGTGTGTGTGTGTGTGTGTGTGTGAATGGTGTGTGTATAGTTACTGTTTTCCCAACAGTGTCACTTCGAATATTAAATGCATTATTGATGCATTAATGTGAAATGCCACATTTATCATTTACTGCTTTCTCACACACACACACACACACACAGTTTCTGGACTCTTCTATTCTGTACTCTTCTAATTTTCTGTTTTGCTGAACCAGTACCACAATATCTTATGTTAAATATATGTTCTATTTTGATATTTAGTAGGATAAATACTCCCTTATTATTACCATCATTACTTTATTGAAAATTGTATACTTTATCAGCTCACATACTCATTTAAAAAAAAAACTATTTGGGGCGCTAATCTTCGAGTTTCTTTTCTAGATTTTTAGAATTAGCTTGTCAAATAGTTTTTTTAAGTGGCTTTGTCGAGATGTGATTTACATAACTCATTGTTTAAAGTATACAGTTCAGTGGTTTTTAGTGTATTCACGTTGCACAACTGTCACCATAATGTAATTTTAGAACATTTTCATCACCCCAAAAAGAAACCCATGCCAATTAGCAGTCATTCCCCATCCCCTTCCCCAGTACCCGAGCCCTAGGCAACCGCTAATCTTTCTGCCTTTATAGATCTGAATATTTTATATAAATAGAATCATACAATTTGTGATATTTTGTGGCAGGCGTCTTTCACTCGGCATAATGTTTTTAAGTTTCATCCATGTTGTAGAATGTATCAGTACTCATCTGTTTTTACTGCTGAACCGAATTCCATCCTATGTTGTATTTGTTTCCTAGGGCTACAGTAACAAAGTGACACAAACTGGGTGGCTTAAAATAACAGAAATGTATTCTCTCACAGTTCTAGAAGCTATAAAGTCCAAAATCAAGGTGTCGGCAGGGCTTTGCCCTCTCTGATGGCTCTAGGGGAGAATCCTTTCTTGCCTCTTCTTAGCTTCTGGTGGTTGCTGGCAATCCTTGGCATTCCTTGGCTTGCAGCTGTGAAACTCCAACCTCTGCCTGTCTTCACATGGCTTCTTCCCTGAGGGTGTGTCTTTACACGGTAATTCTCTCCGTGGGAGCCTGTTTCTGTGTCTCTTCTCCCCTTCGTGGAAGGACACTATTTCTATTGGATTCAGAGCCCACACTACTTCAGTATGACCTCCTTTGATTATGTGTGCAAAGACCTAATTTTCAATAAGGTCACATTCACAGGTACCGGGGGTTAGGACTTCCACATACTTGTTTTGAGGACACAGTTCAACCTATAACCTTGTGGATACGGTACCTTTTATGTATCCACTTGTCAGCTGAAGGACATATATATTGTTTCCACTTTTTGGCTATTATGAATGACACGGCTGTGAACTTTTGTTTGGACATATGTTTTCATTCCTCTTGGGTATATACTTAGCAGTGGAATTGCCAGGTCATATGGCAGCCCTATGCTTAATCATTTGAGGAACTGCCAGAGTGTTTTTCAAAGCAGCTGCACCATTTTACATTCCCACCAGCAATGTGTGAGAGTTCCAATTTCCCCATATTCTGTTTTATTTTCTTTAAGATTTTATTTATTTATTTATTTGACAGAGATAGAGGCAGCCAGCGAGAGAGGGAACACAAGCAGGGGCAGTGGGAGAGGAAGAAGCAGGCTTCCAACAGAGGAGCCTGATGTGGGGCTCGATCCCGGAACACCAGGATCACGCCCTGAGCCGAAGGCAGATGCTTAACGACTGCGCCACCCAGGCGCCCCTCTGTTGTTTTTTTTTTTTTTTTTTTTATCAGAGCCATCCTAGTAGGTGTGAAGTGGTATCTCATTGTCATTTTGATCTGTATTTCCCTAATAGCTTTTCATGTGCTTATCGGCCATATGTATATTTTCTTTGAAGAAATGTCTGTTCAGATCCTTGCCTGTTTTTAACCAGTTTGTCTTTTTTATTATTGAATTGTAAGAGTTCTTTATATATTCTACATACATGCTCTTACCAGATATATGCTTTGAAAATATTTTCTCCCACCCTGGGGTTGTCTTTTCACTCTGTTGATGGTCAGTTCATTTCTTAAAAAGTTTTTTAAAATTAAGTTTGCTTTGCATTTATATGTTATTTTGACTATTTCTGTAAAACAATCTCTTTATTAAGAAAATAGAGTAGGGGCGCCTGGGTGGCACAGCGGGTTAAGCGTCTGCCTTCAGCTCAGGGCGTGATCCCGGCGTTATGGGATCGAGCCCCACATCAGGCTCCTCTGCTATGAGCCTGCTTCTTCCTCTCCCACTCCCCCTGCTTGTGTTCCCTCTCTCGCTGGCTGTCTCTATCTCTGTCAAATAAATAAATAAAATCTTAAAAAAAAAAAAAAAAAAAAAAAAGAAAATAGAGTAATTATAGTACCTTTTGCAAAAGGTTGTGGAGAGGATTGAGTAACGTATACATGATTGTATCATGTAAGGTACCTGGCACGTGCGGTGCGCTCTGTGACAGCTACAGTAATATGTCTCTGCCCTCTCAGGCTTCTATGTCTTCCGTAGAGTTTTCTATTTTTCTTCGTATCAATCTTGCACATTTCTTGTTGAGTTTATACCTAGGCGTGTATGTATATGTGGTGGTTGTTTTGTGTGTGGCTTTAAAAAGGTGTATGTTTCTATTATGAGTGGGATTTTCTTCATATTTTTATAATGGTTTTGGAAAGCTATTGATTTTATATTCATCAAACTTTCAGAGTGATAATTTGTAAAAGTTATGACTGGTTTACTTATCCTGGTGATTCCAGGGCAGTCATTCTGTTAGGAACCACGGTCCTTTTTTCTTTTTTTTCTTTTTTTTAACATAAGAGCTACACCCAACATTGGCATCTCCTGATCCGAGAGTCGCATGCTCTAGTGACCAAGCCAGCCAGGTGACACCCCCCCACCCCCCACCCCCAACCGTCCCATGGTTCTTTTTCATTCTGCCTTCTTCTGCCCTGGCTTGGATCTTCTTCCCTTCCAGGCTCTACTGTTGTGAGTCTTCCAACAGGTCTTTCTGTGTCTTGCCTTGCTGTCCTCCAGTCTGGCACCCACACAGCCGCTATGGTGTTCTTTGATCCTGGCACTTCCCTTGTAGGTCTGTTATTGGCTATAAGGTTTTCTCTTGTACCGCACTTTAAGGCCCCTCACGACTTGTTCTGGATCTGCTCATTCCCGCACGCTGTGTCTCTGTTTTCTTGTATGCACATTATGCTCCGGCACAGCACTATCCAATAGAAATATAATGTGAGCCCCATATATACAGTTTTCTAGTAGCCACACTAAAAATCTGAAGAGAGGGGCCTGTGGGTGGCTCAGTTGGTTAAGCGTCCAACTCTTGATTTCGGCTCAGGTCATGATCTCAGGGTTGTGAGATCGAGCCCCGTGTTAGGCTCTGCACTCAGTGGGGAGTCTGCTTGAGGTTCTCGCTCTTCCTTTTGCCCCTCCCCCCTCTCCAAAATAAGTAAATAAATCTTTAAAATATATATAAAAAGAAGGTAAACTTAATTTTAATAACATGTTTTATTTAACTTAGTATATTCAAATATTATTTCAACATACATATAAAAAAGCAACGTGGAATTCATATAAATAGAAAGTATAATAGAAGTTACCAGGGGTTGCAGGGGATGGAATGGGAAGCTATTGTTTAAGGTGTACAGAGTTTGTGTTTGGGATGATGAGGAAGTTCTGGAAATGAATAGTGGTGATGATGTACAATATTGCGAATGTAGTTAGTGCCACTGAATCATACACTTACAAATGGTTAAAATGGTAAGTTTTGTGTTTTGTATATTTTACTAAAATAAAAAAGATCCACCTTAAAAACTGATATGGAAATTATCAATAAGATACTGTTACATTTTTTCATAGTAAGTCTTCAAAATTCTGTATTTTACACTTACAGTACACATTAAATTTGCTTGAACTTTTTTGCCTATACTGTGGTGCTTCCTGCCTTTTGTATCCTTGTACGTGCTGTTCCCTCTGCCCTTCCCCTAGCTGCCTGCTCACCTGGATGACTCACGCTCATTTTCTGACCCCGGCACTAGCCTCCCATACCCATCTCCCAGGAGCATTAGCGATACCCGCGCTCCTTCCTCTTTGCCATCCCCGTGCTGCTCGGGGTTCTCTCCCTGCCCTGCAACCTGTTCACTACAGGTATTTCTCCTTTTCTGAATCCTGAATTTTTGAAAGCAGATTGTGCCTTTTAACCCTTTTTACCTAGAGTCTGACACAACGTCTGGCTTATTGAAAGTGCTACGTATGTGTTTGCTGAACGAACCCTTCGGCTGGAAAAACACCCACACAAAACCTCTCCATGTAAAAATGAATTAATATGTGTTTTGAATGTTGCCAGGCATTCCCTCATGTGGAGGTACCCTGCTTGCTCCTTCAGGTTCCCTGTGAGGCCTTTGTACACACGTGACAGAGAGTAAGTGAGGAACCTTACCATATGCGTGGGGACTCTGCATCTGAGGGATTCCTCCTCAGTGGAAGCAAATCAATAATATTTTGTTTTTTTAAGCTTTTTCTATTTTAATGTCACCTTATTTTAATATTATAAAATATGGAGATAGTATGAAAATGCAAAAATAAATGTAAAAAATGAATTAAAACACATGCGAGAAGATGTTATTTTCTTTGAAAACAAAAATTCACTTATCTCTGCAAAATGATTTTTAAGTGGAGAGGGAATGTACACTCAAGATGCAGATTGGCCTCAAAGGATGAAACATTTGGCTGAAACAAACAAGGTAAAATTTAAAAGAAATGTAAAGCTTTGGATTTAAGTGCAAAATATAAATTATAAATATATAAAATGGGGGACTCAATTTGGTATCAGTGAATTTCAATTGACCACAAGCTTTATATGACCCACCATTGGGTTTCTTCTACTCCAAAATGAGTCATTTCATACAACATCAGTAAAATCTAGGGTCCAGACACTAGCAAGTAGTAGTACCAGTGTCGTCCACAGCAATTGGACCCTGTCTCAGGTATTGAATACCGACCTGGGTGCCACATTTTAAGGGATACATCGACAAACTTGGAGGCGTTCAGAAAGACCCGGCACAGTGGTGACCCTCCCAGGTCGCAGGAAGGCTGCTTGGTTTAGGAAGAATGTTCTAAGGGGAGCCATAAAAGCTGTCTTGACATATCTCACAGGCTCTCAGGAGGGAGGAAACCCTGTTGTTATTTCAGGGGCCTGACTGGACATCAAAGAGAGCAATTACTGGGGTGCCGGGGTGGCTCAGTCAGTTAAGTACCCAGCTCTTGATTTCGGCTCAGGTCATGATCTCAGGGTTGTGACATTGAGCCCGTCCAGCTCCATGCTGGGTGTGGAACCTGCTTAAAATTCTCTCTCTTTCTCCCTTTACCCTTCCCCCCTTAAAAAAAAAAAAAACCTAAAAAGAGAGCAATTTCTGAGTAGGGAACTTTTGCAGAATGCAAGGACTTTTCAACAAAAACTGCCTCTTAAGGTAATGAACCCTGTTCTTAGAAGTATTCACGTAGAGAGACCAGGTCATGATCTGTCAGGATTGCTACAGAGAGGCTTCTTAACTTGTGCAGGAGCTGAATTTGGCTCCTGAATTTTCACGCTGTGATTCTTTGTTTTCCTTTAATAGGAGTTCTGTGGTTTGTAGAGCCCAGTAGCAGTAAGAGCTGACATTGATGGAACCCTAATGTGCTCGCCAGGATGCTAAGTCAGGTGCTTTGATCACCTTACTTAAGCCTCACAGGAGTCCTACCAGGTAGGTACTATCTTTCCCATTTACCAATGAGGAAACAGAGACTGAGAGAAGTTCAGTGGATTGCCCAAGTTACATAGCTAGCAAGTGGCAGGGTCTGGATTTGAACCCAGGGTATTTGACTCTAGAGCCCTTTTCCTTATCCTCTACCTTAGGCTGCTCCCTGAACAGCTTGACATACTCGTTTAATTCATCCAAATGTGATTTATTTCAGGAATATAATCATGTCTTAAGTGGGATATTTACTTTGCCTACCTGTAAAAAGAATCAATTAAAAAAAAAAACTAGTAACTTTTCTAATTATCAAGAGATACACATACTTGCATAGAATTTGAAAAATCAAAATTATAATCCTACTACCATTAGGTAATCACTGTTGTCAGCTTGATGTTCAGTTACTGTGGACAATTTTATTTTATTTTTTTAAAGGTTTTATTTATTCATTTGAGAGAGAGAGAGCAAGAGCACAAGCAAGGGGAGCAGCAGAGGGAGAGAGAGAAGCAGACTCTGCCCAGTGAGCAGGGAGCTTGACATGGGACTCGATCCCAGGACCCTGGGATCATGACCTGAGCTGAAGGCAGACACTTCACTGACCGAGCCACCCAGGTGCCCCTACTATGTACAATTTAGAAAAATAAATTAAAATGGCAGACTCTTTTCAGTCATGGGAGGAGGTGAGACACTGAAAGCTTTGGATCCCAGAGCAAGCCCTTGGCGAGTTATCTCAGTCCGTTTGGGCTGGTAACATAGAATACCACAGACGGGGTGGATCGTAAGCAACGGAAGTGTATTTCTCCCAGTTCTGGAGGCTGAAGTCCAGGATCAGGGGGCCAGCATGGTTAGGTCCTGGGGAGAGCCCTCTTTCGCAAGGCGGACTGCTGACTTCTCACTGTATCCTCCCACGGCAGAGATCAGAGGGAAGCAAGCTTTTACAAGGGCACTGATCCCGTTCGTGGGGCCTCCACCCTCATGACCTCACCTAACCCTAATCACCTTGCCAAGGCTCCACCTCCTAATACCATCACACTGGGGGCTAGGATTTCAACCTATGAATTTTAGAGGGACGCAGACTTTCAGCTTGTAACACAAAATTTGTAACACTTCTGGCCCTGCATTGAGCCATATTGTTTCTTTTTAGCACCAAGGCCCAGTAAGGGGAAAAATACTTTTTAAATTGGAATAGACAGATTTTTGTAATCGGATGATTAAAGTAGAGACATTTATCATAAAACATAACAATTGGAATTGCGTTGTATTCATTCGATGAGTATTTATGATTATGAATCCTGTGCTAGTTACTGGGGATATATGTAGTGTTGAAGGAGCCAGGTGAGGTCCCTGTTTTCATGGAGTTTACAATCTAGTGGGAAAGACAGACAGTGAATGAACCAACAGTTATTCATCAGTCAGGCCAACAGGAAAAAGTCAGAAATATTGCTGATTTTTTTTTAATATTGCTGAATTTTGACAAATGTGTATACCTGGGTGACCCAAGCTTCCATCAAGACTTGGAATGTTACACACTATTCTAGAAAGTTCCCTCTTGCCTGAAATGCTCTTCCCTAGAAATTTTCATGACTGGCTATTTTTTTGATACTCAGTGCTCCACTTGAATCTCTCTTCCCTGTAAACCGGCCCCCCCACCCCGCCAGGCAACTACTGTCCAGATCTGTGTCTACTATAGATTAATTTTAGTTGTTCTAGAACTTTATGTAACTAGAACTGTACAGTTTCTCTTTTGTATCTGGCTTCTTTCACTCAGCCTGATATTATTTAAGATTCATGCAAATATCAGTATTTCGTTTATTTTTATTATTACTAAGTAGTATTCTACTGACAGGTAGCAACTGGACTGTTGCTGGGGTTTGGCTATTATGAATAAAGCTGTTACGAACATTCTTAAACAAGTCTTTTTGTGGATAGATTTAATTTATCCAGATTGGGACTCAGAACTGTACTAAATCTGATGACCTCCATCTTCCAAACCTTCATTACATGGACGTTGAGTTTCTTGATCTATCCTTCATGTCTCTGCTATGTTTTCTTCATCTTTCTCTCTGTGCTACATTCTTTTTTTTTTTTTTTTTTAAGATTTTGTTTATTCATTCGACAGAGAGAGAGACAGCCAGTGAGAGAGGGAACACAAGCAGGGGGAGTGGGAGAGGAAGAAGCAGGCTCATAGCGGAAGAGCCTGATGTGGGGCTCGATCCCAGAACGCCGGGATCACGCCCTGAGCCGAAGGCAGATGCTTAACGACTGAGCCACCCAGGTGCCCCTCTGTGCTACATTCTGAGTGAGTTCCTCAGATTTATCTTCAATTCCCTAACTCTCTCTCTGTCTGACCTGTTTAACTTGTCTTTTGAGTATTGAATTTTTAAAAAATATTTAACAGATATTTTTCATATCTAGAATTTCCATTTTTTGTTTTCTCCTGTTCATGTTTTAGATTTTATTTTCCTTAATTTCCCTGAGTGTTATTATTGTAAAGTTCCTTTCGGATCTCGGATGTGGATATTTTTGTTTGGTTCTATTGTGAACTGTTTTTTATTGGCTTTAAGGTTTTTTGATTTGTGTTTTGTTGTTATTCATTTATGATTGCTCTTCTAGGGACTGGTCTTCTGTAGAAGTCCTGCATGTTTCTTGTGTGTTAGAAACAGACAGACAGAAACACACACACACACACACACACACACCAACAGAATGCACCAATTCTAACCATTTTAATTTTAGTTTCTTGGCTTAGGGTTTTCTTCTGTGAGGATAGTATGAACTTGGGCCCTGTACTGCTTCACAGAGCGGGCTTGAGGTCTGCCTTCCCATGAGGAGCTCTGGTCATACTCTCAGCCTTGGGCAGGTGGCTTGCCTGGACCCTGGTGGGTGAGCACTTTCAGTTCCTGTTCCTGGACAAGGTAGCACTCTCCTGGGTCCCAGGTGTGCCCCGGGCTTGTGGCCTAGACTTCCAGTCATGGGCTAGCAATATACCCCAGCGCTGAGTTCTGGTCTCTGCCCAGCTGTATCTCCCACCCACTTCCATTTCTGGCACCTGATGATTTCCCTTTCTTCTTTTTGAGTTTAATTCTGCATTATACTTTTATCTTTTTAATGTTTTCTCCAGCATTTTGTATTGTTTCCAGTGGGAAAGGGAGGGTTTTTTGTTTTTTTTAAAACATCATCTCAGATTATTTTAACTAGAAATTTGTGCAAATTCTTTAATCTCATTAAGCCTTCAGTAAAAGTACTGGAGAAGGTACACATGAGTACTTAGCACAGTTTCTGCACTAAAGTAAATCTTTTTAAAACAACACAGCCATTTTATTGTTTTCATTAGCAGTGTAAGAATTATGATTTTATTTTTCATCTCCAATGCCGAATAGCTCTGTAGATATGACGATAGCCCAGGGTTGTTGTACATATTAAATTATTTAAAAAATAATTATTACTGAAGCTTTGAAAAATGATAAGAACGGTACGCATTCAGTGGGAAACTCCCAGCCATAGAGAAGCGTAGGCAGGGTCTGGTGGATCACTGCGGCTTTGGGCATGAGAGATTTTAGGCCAGAGCCCACAGATGGGTGGCACAGAGCCCGGAGTGTTTTTGTTTGGCTGGTACAATGTTTTAAAAACTGTAAATTTGTTGCTGACACTTAAAAATAGTGACATTTCACATAAAATTTAGATATCTGACTTCTCTTGAATAATGGAGTTATCTGACTGTACTGGGACTGCTTCCCAAACAGGATCAACCCCCTTGCGCTGAATGGTTGACTCAGAATAGCTCTCCGTGACTGAGGCCAAGGGCTGCTTACCCTTTATTGTTACACATTTTCTGTTGTTATTTAAGTAGTACAGAAATACTACTGTATATCCATTTCTCTGTCAAAAATAGGAACACAAAAGATAAATGGAGAAAACCACATGTGATAAGAAAAATGGAAGAGAGACTGTTGTGTGGGGTTTCCCTGACTAAAGCCATCCGCCATTCTTATTTCTTTTTTTAATTGTGTCAAATAATAGAACATCAGAGAGATCACAGTGGTCACCTAAGGGTAGCAGGGTTATAATTAATTTTAGATTTTTCAGATTCTTTTCAAGAATTTGTTCTTGTCTATGTTCTTATCTGTGTTCAGACACCCTGTTGTCACATGATGAAGTGAGTGCTGGGCAGCTGGTAGAGGATGGGGGTTTTCTCGGGTGGAATGAAGATAGAGACGGAGAACAGAATGTAGAGAAGGGAGAAAAATAAGTATCACTCTTCCCATGTGGAAATTTGTAGCATTTTGTTTTAGTTTGTGGACACAGAGATTGTAAGTGGATCGCTTTTTAGGGGAAAACATGTTTCCATCTAGGTTTAAATTCTGTGTATAAATATATTGTTGCCACTTGTTTTGCAGATTGTGGGATTAGTGATATGCTTTCCTAAAGAGCACAAAAAGTTGAAGATGTCTAGATACTTAATGGCTTTGACAGTGACCACCCTTGTCGGTGTGGCCGTGGGGGGGTTTGTCCTGTGGAAAGGCATCCAGCGGCGGAGGAGCAAAGCAAGCCTCGACCCTGGGCAGCCGCGGCGGCAGCAGCAGCAGCAGCAAGCACCGGGCAGGAGGGAGCTGTCCCCTCCACGAGAGGACCGGCTGCACGCCGGTGCCCCCAGAGCCTCATGGGAGGAGAGGATCCTCAGAGCAAAGGTGGTGACTGTGTCTCAGGAGGCAGAGTGGGATCAGATTGAGCCCTTGCTTAGAAGTGAGTTAGAAGACTGTCCAGTGCTTGGAATCGACTGCGAGTGGGTAAGTTAAAAAGCAAAAACAGAACGTGTGCACCTTTTCTGCTTTTCTAACAGGTGACTTGCATAGTCAGGTAGAGGAGGAGAGTAAAGGAGAATTAGCCTGTTCTCAGCTAGCTCACAACTAGAATTTAGCAGAAGGAGAAGCTGCCTCTCTTATCAGGATAGGGGAGTGCTTACAGGATAGGGGAGGGTTCTAGAGTGAGGCAAATCCGTACAAGCTCCATTTTGACCACTTATCATTCCTCGAGCTTCGACAAGCTACTTACTCTCTCAGAGTCTCAGTGAACTTGTGTCCAACAGGGATGTAATGGTATCTTCCTCCCAGGGCATTTCAAAGGATTCGAATAGACAAGCCCTAGAAAGGGTTCAGCGTGGCTTTTGCATATAGTCAGTGCTCATTAAGTATTAGCTACTATTAATATTTTTAATAGTATTTTCATAAGGATGCCATGGAGAAGATAGTTAAGGAAGTCTACCTACATGGGAATTATTACACAAAGTAGCATTTAAAGACATAACAATTAAAATTTGAAATACTATTTACTCTCAGCCAGGTGCTTTGCTGTTTTATTTGCATCATCTCGTTTAATTTCCACAGTAATCCAGTGTAGGAACATACTACTGTTACCTTCACTTTACAGCTAGGGAAGGAGGCCTAAAAAGGTAACCACTTGAGCCCAGGGCTTTCTTAACCATCTGGATAGTCCTTCCCTCCTTCCTCCCTTCCTCCCTTCCTTCCTTCCTAGATTTTACTTATTTAGAGAGGGTGCAAGTGGGGGAGGGGCAGAGAGAGAGGGAGAAGGAGATCCCAAGCAGACTCCATGTCAAGTGCACGACGCCTGACACGGGGCTCGATCTCACAACCCCGAGATCATGACCTGAGCCAAAATCAAGTCAGGCAGTCAACCGCCTGAGCCACCCAGGCACCCGGCATCTGGTTGATTTTCCTACAGCTCTTCCTTTGGGAGAGTTGTTACGTAGCTGGGATGAGGGTTATATGGTGGATCCCCTCCTCTATCATTCTGACTCACAGAGTGAACTTTAATCTCCTTGAAACAGAGATATTATAAAAGTAGAAATAAGTCATAGTTATCATTTCTTACTAATTCAATAGAATGCCTTGCCAAGATTCTCTGATGTATTTCTTCTGGGTATCTAGGATATGGGCTCGAGCCAGGACATGGAATCAGAAGAGGCCCTAAGCAGAATAGCTGCCACAAAATCAGGTCGGAGCATGGTGGGAGGCCTGGCAGGTGCCAATGCAGTGATGGCCAAGGGAACACGTGGCAGCGTGGGCAAGGTTTAGTAGTCATGCAGGACCCCATACCTTGGCTACTGGAGGGTACTGCATTGGATCAGCAATAATAGTAGTTGTTTCTGCCAGTGACCTTGGGCAATTAGGAAAGGATGGGATACTTTTGGTGTATTCTGTATAAGAAATTATATCATTTTAGAAATATTTACACCAACAATAATAGAAGAAACCATTGCTAAACAGTGAGTTTTAGTAGATGAGGAAAATTCACTTTTCCCAAACACCTTGATTTTCTAACTAAGTGAAGTATCAGTGCATCAGCAGGGTAGTCTGAAGTGAATAGTTAGTGACAGCAGTTTAGTTACTATAGCAGAGGCACGGGTAAGTTAAAGTGGCAAGTAATCTCAAACCTACTTCGTTTTGGCTTTGGGTAAGTATTGAACTCCTGCTGGAGGCCAGATCTCCTTCAGGTGTGATTGCATTTCCCTGATTGAGGCCAGAGAAAAGCTTTAGGAAGAAAATCATTCATTCCTTTTCTCTCTATTCTTCCATTTCTTTCTTTCTTTTGTCTTTTTAGAGTTGGGGGAGGGGCAGAGGGAGAGGGAGAGAGAGAATCCCAAGCAGACTCTGCGCTGCGTGGAGAGCCGGACACGGGGCTCAATCTCACAAACCTGAGATCATGACCTGAGCCAAATCAGGAGTTGGATGCTTAACCAACTGCCCCACCCAGGCACCCCTCCATTCTTCCGTTTCTATTTCCCTTCCTTCTTTATTCACTTTTTGTGTTTGTTGAGTTATGGTTTTTGCTCATGTCTAACACAGTGAGTATTTGTTTGGATTTACCAAAGTGTTGACCTTTTTATCTGCTCGTTTTCCCGTATCTCTCAGACCTTCATTTTAGGATCATGTCCTTCAAGGTCATCCTGTAGTAGTTTGTTTGTTTCTTTTTTTTTAGAGAGAGAGAGAGAGCGAGAGCTTGAGAGCAAGTTGGGGGGGGGTGCTGCAGAGGGAGAGAGAGAATCTTAAGCAGGCTCCACACCCAGCACAGTTCCATTCCCCATCATGGGGCTCGATCTCACAACCCTGAGATCGTGACCTGAGCCGAAATCAAGAGTCAGTCACTCAACCGACTGAGCCACCCAGGAAGCCCTAGAAGTTTATTTCTTGAGGGCTCATTAAACTTATTGTCATTGTTATTGTTTGAGAAGTGTCTTTATTTTACTCTTGATCTTGAAAGATACTTTCACTGGATATAAAACTCTAGCTTGGCAATGTATCATCATTTGCAAGACAGTATTCCAGTGTCTTCTGGCTTCCATTGTTGCTGTTCACTGTCAGTCTAAATGTTGATTCCTCATAGTAATCTAACTTTCTGTAGCTGCTTCTAAGATCTTCACTTTGAGTTTGTGGCTCTGAAGATTCACTATGATGAAGCTAGGTGTGCTCTCTGTATTTCTGGCTTGGGGTTCAGAGAGAGCTGGAAATGAGGATTGGTATCTTCTTTGAATTTTTAAATTCTCTTTGAAAATTGTCTTTACCTTGTTTGCTCTTCTCCTCCTCCTCCTCCTCCTCCCTTTCTTCTTCCTTTTCCTTCTCATCTTCCTCATTGTGCTCCTTCTTTCTTGCTGGAATTCGGTCAGCCATATTCTGAACTTTTTATGCTATCCTACATGTCTGGTAACTATATATATAGTTTATATAAACTCTCTCTCTCTCTCTCTCTCTATATATATATAAACTATATATATATAATTTTAAATATTTATTTGAGAGAGAGCAAGAGCACAAGCAGGGGGAGGGGCAGAGGGAGAGGGAGAAGCAGACTCCCCACTGAGCAGGGAGCCTGACATGGGGCTCGATCCCAGGACCCTGGGATCATGACCTGAGCCAAAGGTAGATGTTTAACAGACTGAGTCACCCAAGTGCCCCTCTCCTTTATATTTAACATATTGTCATCTCTCTGGATTCATTCTGCACCGTTTCTTTAGGTCTTTTTTACAGTCCCCTTTTTCTTTATTTAGTTTTGTCTCATCTGTTTAACTTGCCCCTTAAGGCTTTTTTTTTAACCTTTTTTTGTGAAATAAAACACATCAAAGTGCCTGAAACAAAAATAGCTAAATGATTTATCTGAAGAGAACAGCTGTGTAGCTAGAAACTAGGTCAGGAAATAGAAGATTGCTAGTACCCCAGGAGTTCCCCTTATGACCCCTTGTAATCGTTATCCCCCAAGGGTTATCATTATCCTGATTTCATAGTATTCACATGCTTGTTTTTCTTTATACTCTTAGTACTCAAGCCTGCATCCCTAAGCACTATAATTTGGATATGCCTGCTTTTTAAATTTAATATATATGAAACGGTCAAGTAATGTATTCCTTTGTGTCCATCTTCTTTTGCTCAGCATTGTGTTTCTGAGATTTGCCTGTGGTGTGTGTGACTGATTCTTTGCCATATAGTCATCTATTGTATAAAAATGTCACAGTTTATTCATCCGTTCTGATATTGATAGATATTTGGGTTGTTTGTGATCTGGAGCACTTACAGAGAATGTTGCAGTGAACATATGTACTCATTATTGGGCATCTATATCTATGAATGGAGTCCTGGGTTGTAGAATTGTGCATATGTTTAACTTATATGGATAATGCCAAGTTGTTTGCCAAGGTGGTTTTCACTAATGTACCCGCCAGTCAGTACTGTATGAGTGTAACCATTGTTTCCAGAAGTAGTTCTACTGATTTAACTTCCCACCAAGAGTATATGAAAATTGTCTTTGTCACATATCTTGTCAACATTTGGTACTATCAGATTTTTATTTGTTTTTAATTTTTATTTACTTTTTAGTACTGTCAGATTTTTAAATATTAACTTTTCCCATGGGTGTGTGTAATATTTCATTGTGGTTTTAATTTTCATATTCCTAATTACCAGTGAGGTTAGGATTTTTTTTAAAAGATTTTTTATTTATTTATTTGACAGAGAGAGAGACAGCCAGCGAGAGAGGGAACACAAGCAGGGAGAGTGGGAGAGAGAGAGAAGCAGGCTCCTAGTGGAGGAGCCTCATGTGGGGCTCGATCCCAGAACGTGGGGATCACGCCCTGAGCCAAAGGGAGATGCTTAACGACTGAGCCACCCAGGCGCCCCAAGGTTAAGATCTTTTTTAAAAAGGTTTTTTTTTTTAATCCAATATATTTATTTAATTATACCATCTTGCATTTTCTTTTTTTTTCTTTTTCGGAGTTTTTATTTAAATTTTAGTTAACATACAGTGTAATATTAGTTTCAGGAGTACAGTACAGTGATTTGACACTTGCATACAACACCTGGTGCTCATCACAAGTGCACTTGTTAATCCCTGTCACCTATTTAACCCATCCCCAACGCACCTCCCCCATCTGGTTCTATATAGTGAAGAGTCTGTTTCTTGGTTTGCCTCTTTCTCTCTCTTTCTTTTTCCCCTTTGTTTGTTTGTGTTGTTTCTTAAATTCCACATATGAGTGAAATCAAATGGTATTTGTTTTTCTCTGACTAATTTTGCTTAGCTCCATCAATGTTGTTGCAAATGGCAAGAGCTCGTTCTTTTTTATGGCTGAGTAATATTCCTTTGTGTATATACACCACATCTTCTTTATCCATTCATCAGTCAGTGGACCCTGAGGCTGTTTCCATAAGTTGGCGATTGTAGATAATGCTACTTTAACAGCGGGGTGCATGTATCCCTTTGAATTAGTATTTCTGTATTCTTTGAGTACTGCAATTTCCGAATCATAGGGTAGTTCTGTTTTTAACTTTTTGAGGAACCTCCATACTGTTTCCCAGAGTGGCTGCACCAGCTTGTATTCCCATCCACAGCGCAGGAGGGCTCCTTTCTCCACATCTCATCCTCACCAACATCCTCTTCACATCCTCACCAACACCTGTTGTTTCCGGTGGTGTTGATTGTAGCCATTCTGACTGGTGTGAGGTGGCATCTCATTGTAGTTTTGATTTGCATTTCCCTGATGCCGAGTGCTGTTGAGCATCTTTTCATGTGTCTGTAGGCCATCTTGGATGTCTTCTCTGGAAAAATATCTGTTCATGACTTCTGCCCACTTTTTAATTGGATTATTCATTTTTTGGGTGTTGGGTTTTATAAGTTCTTTATATACTTTGGATACTAACCCTTTTTCAGGTATGTTATTTGCAAATATCTTCTCCCTTCAGTAGGTTGCCTTTTAGTTTTATTGATTGTTTCCTTCAGTGTAATACAAATTTTTTATTTATTTTTTGGTTGAGCATCTTTTTTACATTTTTTTTTTTAAAGATTTTTTATTTATTTATGTGACAGAGAGACAGCCAGCGAGAGAGGGAACACAGCAGGGGAGAGGGAGAGGAAGAAGCAGACTCCCAGCGGAAGAGCCTGATGTGGGGCTCGATCCCATAACGCCGGGATCACGCCCTGAGCCGAAGGCAGACGCTTAACGACTGCGCTACCCAGGCACCCCTGTCTTTTTTACATTTTATGACTCATTTAGATATCTTCTTTTATGGAGTACCTGTTCAAGCCTCTTGCTCCTTTTTCTTTGAATTTTCTTTTTCTCACTGATTTATAGGAGTTCTTTATATATTCTGGCTATGAATCCTTTGTGAGTTAAATGTATACCTTATATGTTTTCTCCCGTACTGTGAATTGCCTTTACATTATTTTTTTTTAAGATTTTTTTTTTTTTTTAAGTAATCTCTATGCTCAACATGGGGCTCAAAATCACAGCCCGGAGATCAAGAGTTGTGTGCTCTACTAACTGAGCCAGCCAGGCGCCCCATCTTTACATTCTTTTAATGTTATCTTTTGATAATCAGAAGCTCTCTATGCTGCAGTTTAAGAAGTCTTATCCTACTCCTAGTCATAAAGATATTCTCCTATATTATTTTCTTGGGAGTTTTGTGGTTTTAACCTTGCACATTTAGATTTACCGTCCACCTGAAATTGGTGTGTGTCTGCGCCTGCGGGCATGCATGTGTGCGTGTGTAGGCTGTGAGGGGGAGTCAAGTTTCATTTTCCCCCCATATCGATATCCAGTTATTCTAGGACCACGAACTGAAAGGATAAACCTTTCCTCACTGCTCAGCAATGCCACTTAACCACAAAACAAGTGCCTTATATAAGACGTGTTTCTGCGCTCTCTAATAGTCTGTTTTTTCTATTTTTGCACCTATAATCACAAACTATCTTAGTTACTATTTTATCTTGACTCCTGATATCCGGGTCAGCAGTACTTGTCATCTTGTTCTTTTTCCAGAATATCTTAGTCTTGGTCCTTTACATGTCCTTATGTATTGTATTTATTTCTGCTTCCAGGTTTTTGATATTTTGATTGAAATTGTATTGCATCAGTAGATCAATTTGTGGGGAGTAACTTCTTATAATTTTGAGTTTTCTAATCTAAGAATATTTATTTAGTTCTTTAATTTCTCCTAAAAATCTGCTTATAGTTTTCTATGATTTTAAAAATTCTATTGTAAATGAGATCTTTAGAATTTTTTGTGTTTCTGGTATAAAGAAATGCATTGTTTCTTATATATTTCTCTTACATTAAGGAACCTTACTAAAGTCATCATAGATTCTTTTGGATTTCTGCGTACACTGTTACATCATTTGAGAAATGATGATTTTAGTTCTTTCCAGTCCTTACACTTTTTGTTTCTTTTCCTATCTTACCGTAGTGACTAGGATCACAGCGTAGTGCTTAGTAGAAGTGGTGATAGTAGGCATCCTTAACTCATTCCCTATCTCAAAATGATAGCTTTCCACATTTTCATATTGCATATGATATCTGTCATAGGTTTGTTTATAGAGCCCTTTACCAGATTAAATACATTGCATTCTATTCTTGGTTTGTTAGGAGGTTTTTTTAAAAAAATTATGAATAGTTGAATTTTATGAAGTGCTTTTTCTGCATTTTTTTTCTTTATTATTTTTTTAAACAATTTTTTAAGCAGGGTGGGGCAGAAGGAGAGAGAGAGAGAATCTTCAAGCAGGCTACTTGCTCAGTGCAGACCCTGATGTAGGGCTCGATCTTATGACCCTGAGATCATGACCTGAGCCGAAATCAAGAGTCGGACGCTTAACCAACTGAGCCACCCAGGCGCCCTTTTCTGTGTCTTGAGATGACTATGTAGTTTTTCTCCTTTATTCTGTGGTGGTGGTGAAATGCATTGGTTTTTGAATTTCTGGAGTAAATTCAACTTGGTCATGATGTCTTATTCTTTTTATACATTGCTGAATTCATTTTGCTAATGCTTTTTAGAGGATTAAAAAAACAACAACTATGTACATGAGTGATACCGGCTTGTAATTTTTTTTTTTCTAGAAATTACCCTGTCTGATTTTGATAAAAAGTCATGCTGGTCTTATAGAACAAGTTAAGGCTTTCCTTATTTTTGCATTCTCTGGAAGAGTTTGTATAATATTACCATTCTTTTTTTCTTAAATATTTGGTTAGAATCTACTGATGAAGCCATCTGGAGTTTTTTTTGTGTTTTTTGGGTTTTTTTAGGGAAGTATTTGAATTATGGGTATCATTTCTTTCTTTCTTTCTTTCTTTCTTTCTTTCTTTCTTTCTTTCTTTCTTTCTTTTTTTTTTAAGGATTTTGTTTATTTATTGGACAGAGAGAGCCACAGTGAGAGAGGGAACACCAGCAGGGGGAGTGGGAGAGGGAGAAGCAGCCTTCCTGCTGAGCAGGGAGCCCGAAGCAGGGCTCGATCCCAGGATCCTGGGATCACGCCCTGAGCCAAATGCAGATGCTTAACGACTGAGCCACCCAGGCGCCCCACGGATATCATTTCTTTAATAGTTTTAGAGCTATTCAGATTTTCTATTTCTTCATGCCTTTAAAAAAATCATTTATTTAGTTATAAGAAAGTCATCTCTTCACCCAGTGTGGGGCTCGAACTCCTGACCCCAAGAACAAGAGTGGCATGCTCTTTTGACTGAACCAGCCAGGCACCCTATCTTCATGTCTGTTTTGGTAAATTATATTTTTCATCTAAAGCTGCTTTCACATTTTAATATTATGGGCATAAACTTGTTTATAATATCTTCAACAGTTTTTCCCCCGATCTGAAGCATATGTAGGGATGGCTCCCTTTTCATTCTTGACATCACTTATTTGTGCTTCTGTCTTTTTCTTGATTACTCCTTCTATGGGCTTTTCAATTTTATTAGTCTTTTCAGAGAACCAGCTTCTCACTTTATTGATCTTCTTTATTATATGTTTTTGTTCTATTTCACTGATATCTGCTCTCTCATTTTTTCCCTTCTACTTGCTTGGGTATAATTGGCTACCTTCCATTAATTCTTCAAACTACTTTAATCTGACCTCCTACTATACTACCCTACTGAAACTGATCAAGTTGATGGCTTTCTTGTTTTCTAATCCAGCAGACACTTATGTGGACTCGTGTTCTTCTAGCTCTCAAAACCATCTGCATAGTTCCTACATAAGACATTCTTCTTGGTTTTCGTGTCTTCAGACTCTCCTGTCTCCTATCATACTGTTCCCTACTCTTTTTCATCTTCTGATCTCCCTTTTACCTCACATCTAAATATTGAGGTGGCTCAGACTTGGTCTCTTCTCTATCTACCCCAGGGATTGCAAACTTATATGCCTACAAGTTCCAGACGGGAAATGTAAATGAAGATGTGGAGTGATGGTTTGCGTTTTTGAGCGTATAGAGATATTCTTAAATTTCATAAGGAAATATGCTCCCTCCCTTTTTTCTTTAAATACAAGGCCTCTATAATCTTTTATTTTCCTAGTTTGAACAGAGACATGGATCCTGAGAAATACTTCTTTCTATTAGAAAAACAGTGGTGGAGTGCCTGGGTGGCTCAGTTAGTTTAAGAGTCTGACTTTGGGGGCACCTGGGTGGCGCAGTCGTTAAGCATCTGCCTTCGGCTCACGGCGTGATCCCAGCGTTATGGGATCGAGCCCCACATCAGGCTCCTCCACTGGGAGCCTGCTTCTTCCTCTCCCACTCCCCCTGCTTGTGTTCCCTCTCTTGCTGGCTGTCTCTATCTCTTCAAATAAATAAAAATAAAATCTTTAATTAAAAAAAAAAGGGTCTGACTTTGGCTCAGGTCATGATCTCAAGCAGGTGGGGGGCGGTCCTGGGGTGACTCTGCGCTCAGGGGAGTCTGCTTCTCCCCCGCCCCTCCCCCTGCTTATGCGCTCACATTATCTCAAGTAAATAAATAAAATTTTTTTTAGAAAGTGGTATACAAACAGTGGTAAATGGAAAATGATAGTTGGCTTCAGTGTTGAGAAGACATTATGGTGAATTAAAGAATTCATGCCTTATATAAATGGGGAAGCTGCTATACAGGTCAAGCCACGCGTTCCCAGGTTGTCCAGTTCTTTAAAGAGAAACTTTCAATATAGATTTTTTTTAAAAATGTGAATTTAATAATTTTTAAATTTTGGTCGAAGTTTTTAAATACGTGGAGACCAAAATAATAATAATATTAAACATGTCTGTGGGTCAGCAGATGTGTCCATGGACCACTAATTTATCCTCTAATCTACATTTTTCTCTTAAGTGATCTTATCTATTTTAAAACTTTAAATATCATTGATAAGCTGATTGATAAAACTCCAGCCTTTTATATCTACCTGCCTATTTGACATCTTCCCTTCACTGTCTAATAGTCATTTCAAGCTTAACATGTTCCTAAAAGAACTCTTGAGTTTTCTTCCCAAATCTGTATTATCCTTAGTCTTCTGTACCTTTAAGATGAAAATCAGGGAAACATCCAACCCCCAAGGGCTAACCAACAGAAATGATTGGACTGAGAGTCAGACACATGGGACACCTGGGTGGCTCAGTCGGTTAAGCATCTGCCTTCGGCTCAGGTCATGATCCCAGAGTCCTGGGATCAAGTCCCCACATTGGGCTTCTTGCTCAGCAGGGAGCCTGCTTCTCCCTCTTTCTCTGCCCCTCCCCTCACTGGCACTCTCTTGGTGTCTCTAGCTCTCCCACTCTCTCTCAAATAACTAAATAAAATTTTAAAAAAATAATAAAGTCAGACACAAACAGGTGGTTGTGGTATGCTGGGTTTCTTCAATGGCAGAATATATAGAAATTCAGAGGAGTGGTTGCACAAACAGGAAATAACACAGCATGCTACCAGATAGAGGTAGAGGTATGGGTTTCCAGACCCCACAAAATGAGGTTTCTGCTGTGTTTTAGAAGCTAAAACATACCTTTCTCTTGGGAAGGTGGGGATGGAGATGTTCAATATCTTTCTGGCCCCTGTCTCCTGCCTGATTTTTTTCTAGAGTCTCTGGCTGCAGATGTCCTTGCTCAACAGGTGCAAATAATTGGCGCAACAAAGATTGAATGAAGTGAAGGTCATTTTCCGAAGAGCACTGTTCTGCCGGCCCAGGCTTCAGGCCTACTGGAGGCTTACTTCCTTTTCCTTATCATTAACCCCTTTTTAGTCATACTACCTGTGCTGTCTCCAAAACAGATATTGCCTCCGTCTAGTTCTCTGCATCTCCTCTGCTTCCTCCCGAGCCCAAGCCTCACGTGACTCTCATCTGGACCTTTGTAAAACCCTCCTGACTGGCCTCCCTGCTTGGACCCCTGTGCACCTATAATCCCTCCTCCATATGGTAACTAAAGTGAACTTCTGAAAATGAAAGTCAGACCGTGTCAGTCCTCTGCTTAAAACCTTTTCATTGCTTTGAATACAACCGACATGTCTTAATTACTTATCTGTACTTAAGGACTTCCGTGCTCTGGCTTCTCTCAGCATCTCTGACGTGTCTCCTGTTCTCTTCCCATCCTCCTCTTTTTTTTTCTTCTCATCTTCTTATTATTACTTGCTAGCCTCATTAAGCCTTTATTCTGTCACTTGAAAAGGACAAGCTCGTTCGTGTCTCAAAGCCATGGTCTAAATTTAACTGATACATAAACTACAGACTAAGGGTGCTCATTAATCTGTTCAAAGCCCAGAAGAAGGTCCCAGATCATTCTTTACTCTCTGCTGCCATCGTGGGGTCATTTAAAGAATCATGGGCTTTTCCAGAAAGTTTAATCAGCTCTGGACTTCTAAGAATCCTGTAGCCAAAATGGGCCATCAGAAAGGAGACTCTCCAAAACAGTGCTCTCTAAGTGCATCACTGAAATACAAAAAGAGTGTTAGAAATTTTGTCTATAATTCTTGGTGGCATCATTCATTAAAAGGTTTTATTTTGTGTATGTTTAATAATGTCTATAACATGTTAATATAGTACTGCATGTTATAATGTACAAATACATATTTATATATGTTATGTATGTCCCAAACATTTTTTATGAGTTGACTAATCTAAAAAAAAAAAAAATGGGGTGCCTGGGTGGCTCATTCGGTTAAGCGTCCAACTCTTGATTTTGTCCCAGGTCTTGATCTCAGGCAGGACCCATGTGCTCCGTGCTCAGTGGGGAGTCTGCTTGGGATTCTCTCTCTCCCTCTGCCCTACCCCCCACTTGCACACATGTATTCTCTCTCTAAAATAAATAAGTAAATCTTCAAAAAAAATCAGAGACCACTGAATTAAATAATGAAATTTAAGTGTATCTCTTTTTGTTGTTGTTATTAAACATAACTTTGGTAAGCCAAGAGTTCCATTGTTTTCCATGAGTAGTTAGTGATGTCGAGGCAAGAAGATCCTGGGAAGCAAAGGGGGGAAATATGAGAAATAAAGACTAGATTAGATAACTTATTCTTTAAGCCGAATTGACTCTGATAAAAACATTATTCTTCTACTTACACATTCTCTATAAATTGGGTACCTACTGGAATCATAAACATTTGAATTCCTAGTGGGAAAACTTAATATGATACATTGGATCTTAAACATAATCCAGAAACAGTATTAAAAAGACAACTTATTTATCTAGTTGTTTATTTAATGTATTTTAGACAGTGGAACCCGACTGAAAAGATGTGCAGAGACCCACCGTAGGAATTTGCAGTGAGTACTAGGTCAGATTAACAGTGCGAAATACCAGAAGTAGAGATGTGTGGCTTTTTCTTGGAGAGAGCTGGTATGTGGAGGAAGGGAATTATTCACTAATAAAAAGGCAATTTGGCCACATCTAGATGAATTGTTATTGAACAGGAACCAGTAGGGGCACCTGGGTGGCTCAGTCGGTCAAGCATCAGGCCCTTGATTTAGGTTCAGGTCATGATCTCAGAGTCGTGAGATCGAGCCCCGTGTTGGGCTCCATGTGGGGAGTGTGCTTCTTTCTCTCCCTTTCCCTCTGCCTCTTTCCCCTGCTCTCTCTCTCTCTCTCTCTCTCTCAAATAAATAAATAAATCTTTAAAAAGAAAAAAAAAAAAAAAGAACAGGAGCCAGTAGTCAAGTTATAGGTCTTTTTTGACCTTGGCTAAGCCCTAAGAAAGAGACACATTAGAAATCAAACTGGCATGCTTTTTTGAGGATCTGGAAATCGCCCTCATTGATAAAGCGCTACCTGAGAAGGGAAGTCCTGAGCCTTTCGTGAGTCAAGCCATGGTTTTACTTCGTGAAGTAGAAGTCAAAGAGGAGTGCTCTCTGAGCTGTGTTTCTAACAGCCGCTCTGTGATCTTGACTGTTTCCTCTCTGTGGTTTTGGTCACCTCAACTATGCAATATCCTACCTTGGATTACTTGCTAACACTTCGTTTTACCTTTGTGGTTTTTTTTAAATAATAATATTTTTTATTATATTGTGTTAATCACCGTACAGTACATCCCTGGTTTTTGATGTAAAGTTCCATGATTCATTACTTGCGTATAACACCCAGTGCACCATGCAATACGTGCCCTCCTTACTACCCATCACCGGCCTGTCCCAATCCCTCACCCCCCTCCCCTCTGAGGCCCTCAGTTTGTTTCCCAGAGTCCATAATCTATCATGGTTCATTCCCCCTTCTGTGTACCCCCCCCCTTTCTTCTCCTACCATTCTTCCTACTTCTTATGTTCCGTAAATGAGTGGAACCACTCCTCTGGTATTTACCATGTCGTTTCTGAGGGCGTGAGCTTGTGTGTATTGTACTCTACCAATAAGGCTGTAATCCCTAAGTCACGTTCCATCTCCTGCGTAACTTCATAGCCACAGTGGCGCGTGGCACGGGGCCTGGCACAGTGATACCGCGGTGGTGAGAGCACCACGCTGCCCAGAGCGGCGTTCCTCACTGTGAGTAGCTTGGGCTGTGAGTCATTGTTGTGAGGGGCTGCGTCCCGTGTAGTGTGGGATGTTTAGCAGCAATCTGGCCTCTACCTGTTAGATACTTGTACACCCCATCCCCCAACTGTGACAACCAAAAATTTCTCCAGACGTTGCCAGATGTCCCCGGGGTGTGTGTGGGGGTACACATATTAAATCTCGGTTGAGAACTTCTAGATTGGGGAATTTGGGTTCTAGTCCCAACTTTGTCATTATCCCTCCGTGTGTAGGCAGACCGCGTCACCTGTAGGTCCTAAATTTCTTCTCCTGAAAAATGAGAAGGATTGGGATTTCTTGGGTGTTTAACCTGGATTCTATGGATGGCTTTAGAGGATCTTTTCGTTAATGTGAACTTTGCAGGTAAATTTTTCTGGGAATAATTTCTTAGCTTTCAGCTTTTTTCTGCAACTTATCTGTTACCTCAAAAAGATTAAAACTAGGTCAGTTAATATATAAAGTGATTTTCATCTCTTAAGATATCAGGATCCTACCTTATGCTCAATATAGCTTTTTTTTTCCCCTTAGTGAACACCATTTGTGATCACAAAATGCTGAGAAAGCACTTTGTGCTACCAGGATTTTTTATATTGGCAGGTACCACTTACTTCTAGTACTGTATTGTCTACCTCTTTGCAAAAATTGGATCTTGAGGCAGTAACAGTAAGAGCAATGAGTAGCGTTCCTAGCACGTGCATTGAAGAGTCTGGATAATGAAAAGTATGTGTTTATCATTTGGCACTCTACTCCGTAGCCTTTTTTCACTTAGACTTTTAAAACCAGTACATTTCACATGACTCAGCCAGCTCTCCTCGCTGTCCCTTGTTAGGGATGGCTCACATTTCAGGCTCGCGTGTGGCCCTTTGTTTAGGTTGCTGCTTCATGGAGTCCGTAGCATTTGTTAGCATAGGCTTATCCTTCGATTTGAACCAAAACGTGGTCAGCCGCTTCCTTTGGGAAGTTAAGGATGTACTTCTTAGACTTTTTTTTTTTTTTTTTGTCAGTTTCATGTTGTACTTGGTGCTGTGGTTGGGCATGACCTGTGGCCCTGTTTTCCTCCATTGCAGGTGAATTCGGAAGGCAGAGCCAGTCCTCTGTCCCTCCTTCAAGTGGCCTCCCCGAGCGGCTTCTGTGTTTTGGTTCGCTTGCCAAAGCTGATCTGTGGAGGAAAAACACTACCAAAAACATTGTTGGACATGTTGGCAGATGGCACGATTTTAAAAGTTGGAGTAGGATGTTCAGAAGACGCCAGCAAGCTTCTGCAGGACTACGGCCTCGTGGTGAAGGGGTGCCTGGACCTCCGGTACCTAGCCGTGAGGCAGGGGTATGGTTTGTACGAATGCTGGGCTTCCTGTAGTGCCGGGCAAATATTGTAGCAAGATTTGTGGAGTACTGAGAACAGTAATGAAGCATCTAAAATTTTTTAGTAGCCTAGAGGCTTCTGACATGCACATGAATTCATGAGGAAATAGTCCAACCTCTGAGAAAACTTTAGTTACCTCGGATTGGTCTCTCTGGGTGAAACATTGATAAGTAAGGTGTTTCCATAAGCTACAGGTTGTAAACTGATGGTGCCCCTGGCTAAATTAGGGCTTCACATTTTGCTTTTGCTTTTTTTTCCTCCATATGATATTTTGGGGAATTTTTAGTTTAAATCCAGAAGATTTAATGTAAAAGTCTGTATTTGGGACTTTTGAAAAATCAGATTGATTTGACTGAGGTCAGTGGTTCTGAATGGTAGCAATTGCTGGGGAGAGGTGGGTCTCTTTAGATGCCCGTGCTCTGTTCAGTTGTCAGAACCCCCACCTCTCCCATCCCTTGTAACCCCAGCTCATCCTGATAAACATTTGAATTTGCAAACCCTGCTTTAGGCCAAAAATAGTAGTAGACTAATGCGTTACTGGGAGAAAGATTTCCCTTTTCCTTGGAATTCTATTCTTATGGAAATTCTATGCTAACTTGTTTTTCAGGGAGTGGCAATAGCGTGTGTGTGTGTGTGTGTGTGTGTGTGTGTTAATAATGTGGAGAGAGGTAGCCCCTTCCCTGCCTCAAATGACACTGACATTAAAAGTTCAGAGGATTTGGTAAACTGAGAGAGGGCCTGATTAAAATCTCTTACCTTTTTTAGCATAAAATGAAATTTTATTTTAGCTTAGTAGTTTGGCTTATGTATATACAACTCTCGTAAGTATCAAGCGTTTTCAAGAAGTACGTTGGCATATTTACTGTAAAAAAAAATTTAGATCTGTGAAAGTATTTGGAGTGTCACCCCAACAGCCACCTCTCACCAGGACTTCCTGTCCCGCCTCCCCCACCCCCCTGCACCACCTCCCCAGAGGTGTCCACTGTCACTCTCTGCTGTTAGAGGGGGTGGGTGTAGGACCTAAGAGTTGACCCTGGAGAGAGTTGTGTGGTGGCTGTTCCTCATTTCCCTCATCTGCAGCAATAATTAGGTTCTCACCTCCCAGGACTGGTGTGAGAATTCCAAGAGTTAAACTACATGAGGAACTTAGCGTGTGTCACACAGAGACGGTGTGGTGTACTGCTGTGTTCAGCTCTTACTGTCATCATCACCGTCGTCATTGTCCCTGCCTCCTTCAGAGCCCTCATCGATCAGTGTGTCCTTCCAGATCTCTCCTGTGCAGTTAGTCCTCGCCATGAATAGACAGAAACGAGAAGTACATGAATTCTCCGTTTCACTAAGTGCAGAATGGCCATGCATCAAAATAAGAATTTGGCCAAAGCTGAATATTACCATGAACTTCTCTAGAAGTAAGAGTGAAGTATTTATAGGCCTTTCAGTTTTTAATGAGATTTAAAAAAAAAACATTTAAAAAATTTTTTTTATTGTTGAACACTTCTGTAGGAAAATTAGAACTTTTTGACATTATAGCTTAAGAAATTTGACATTATAGTGCAAGGATTATACTTCACGCTATTAGCTATCGGCTGCTCCTGACATTTGCCATAAGTAGTTGTTTCTTTCAGTTGATGTTGGGAGGAGCACATTTTTTTGGTACTGCTTTTCTTCTTACTCTTTATATTTTGTGTTATGTGTTAACCAGAGATAATTTATTACAGAGATTGTCGTATGTGACTTTGGACTCTTTCCTAGTGAAATTTTGAAATGGCAAAGATGGCATCTTGTTTTTAATTAATCCTCAAGAAATGTGCATCCTTTCCAAATACAACGTTTAAAAAAAGACTAATGACCTAAATGAAATTAAGTAGCTTAAAAATTAAGTACTGTCCTTCAGCGAGGGTAATGATTTCAAGAGTTATGGACTAGCCATGCTTGAGAAATTACACAGCAATTAAAAAGAATGAAATAAGTATATTTGTACTTATTTTCATGGATGGAAGTCTCTGATATATTAAACAAGAAAGCAAGTTGCAAAGCAAAAAGCAGAACAAATACCAAAAACACGTTATCTCCTCCTCCGTTTAACCATCTGTCTATTTGTGCATAGGAAAGGTCTGGAGGGGCCACAGCATACTGTTAGGAGTCATTATTCCTAAGGAGTGAAAGTATGGGGTGACAGGCTTTTACTTTTCACCTGTGATGCTTTCCTGTTGTCTGAACTTTTAATAATAAGCATTAATTACTTTTATAATTTCCAACAAAACAAAAGAGAGTTTTATGTCTCCCAAAGCCTTAATTTTCACTAATTGAACCAAGACATGATGTATTTTTCCCTAAGTACGTCTGGACCTGTTTTCACTTTTTAGTCAGTGCTGCCTTTTGGAGGTAATGAAATCCATCAATTACTGCTGCTTTTTGTAGGGAAAGACTTCCTTTTTTTCATCATTATGATTATTTCATTTCCGACAGTACCTGAGGGGGTCCTGCTTGCGGTAACCCTGACAGCAACCCCCACTTCCAGGCCTCCTGCTCCAAAACTTCTGGTCTCTCCCTTGGTAGCCAGGAAGTCAGATCCCCTTGTGTAGACCAATGTGTTCTTAATTTCATGTTTATTTCTTGTTTGGAATCTCCAAATCTTGGACAAATTAATTTTTTCCTCCACCCTGCGGCTATTTTAATCAGAAAGTGTTTGAAGGGCAGAAATGTTGTTTTTTATGTGTGGTGGTTTTCTTTGTACCTTCACCGGCCCAATGAAAATACCATTATCATTTTTTCAAATTTGAAAAGTAATTACCTGAACACTAGCCAAGCCAAATATAGACACACATAAAGAAGATAGATAATCACCACAGATCCCATACGCAGAGATAATATCACTAACATATGATCGATATCTTTCTAGTTATCTCTTTGTGCTTTGTCTCTCTCATACCTAGAATCACACACATACATCTGGAATGTGGTACGTATATATTAACATAAAGGGACCACAACATATGTTTTCTCCCACAGTGTCTTTTTACTTAACTGATATGTCATGGACATCTTTTCACATCAATATAGATCCACATCCTTATTTTTTTAAAGATTTATTTATTTATTTTAGAGAGAAAAAGAGAGAGCACTCATGCGGGTGGGGGGCAGGGGCAGAGGCAGAGAATCCTCAAGTGGACTCCGCACTGAGCCTGGAGCTGGGCAGGGCGGTGGCCCAGGCGTGGGGCTCGGTCCCAGGACCCATGAGATCATGAACTGAGACGAAACCAAGAGTCAGCTGCTTAACCGACTCAGACACCCAGGCGCCCCATCCACATCCTTATTTTTAACAGTTGTATGGAATTTAATTGCATAGATTTTTAACCAGACTTTTGTTGATGGGTATTTAGGTGATTTCCAATTCTTTGCTACTATAAATGGTGCTGCAGCGAAGATCATTTTATGTACGTTTGTCCTTAGGATAAATTCCTAGAAGTGGAATTCTTTTTTTTTTTTTTTTTTAAGATTTTATTTATTTATTTGACAGAGTGAGACAGCCAGCGAGAGAGGGAACACAAGCAGGGGGAGTGGGAGAGGAAGAAGCAGGCTCATAGCGGAGGAGCCTGATGTGGGGCTCGATTCCATAACGCCGGGATCACGCCCTGAGCCGAAGGCAGACGCTTAACGACTGCGCTACCCAGGCGCCCCTAGAAGTAGAATTCTTGAATCAGAGAATTTTCATGTTTAAAATTTTGAAAGCTCTTTATTGTTAAACTATTTTCCATAAAGCTTGTAAAAATGGACAGTTCATGAATTTTAGATTAGACTGATTCTTCATGCTCCATCAATGGTAGATAGTTATTTTTTAAAATCTTTGCAATCTGATAGATAAATTATTTATAATTTTTATTTTGTTTGATGTCTAGTGACTTTGAGTGTCTGCCATCTGTATACTGGCCATTTAAATGTCTTTCTTGATTTACCTGTTCTTCTTTTGCCTATTTTTGATACATGACTTACTTATTTCTTATAGAAACAATTTGCTCTGTAATGGGCTCAGCCTGAAATCACTTGCCGAGACGGTTTTGAACTTTCCACTTGACAAGTCCCTTCTGCTTCGTTGCAGCAACTGGGATGCTGAGACTCTTACTGAGGACCAGGTATTTCTTATCAGAGTAGTTGAAGAATGGAAGAGCCATTGCTTGTGAAGTATAGTTGTTCCTGTAATTATAATCTTCAAATATAAGTATTGGGTGGAAATACCTGAAAAGAGACTCACTGAAGATAACTGGTCTGTCGTTTGTAAATGGTACTTAAGTAACAGAGTAAAAGAGTCCCTGTTGTGTTTTATATTTCTGAACATTTACTATATGCCAGGCACTTCAGAAAATATAATTTTTAAAATTATGAATACAATGCATAATTAGAAAACCAAAGTGTTAGAAGACTTATTATAAGAAATGGTTAGTGGTTCCCTGTCTTCCTCCCACTCAGTGGCAACCAATTTCATTTCTTCCTGGTGATTACCATTATATTTTAAAATTACATGCATATATTACTCTTTCTTATTTTTCATATTATCTTTGACTTCTTACAGTGGAAGACATGATTTAATTCTCTTGTAATTCCTCTGTCCCCAAATACTTCTTCCCTTCCCCAACTTCCCAATATAGGTAAATCATCATTTTTATCAGATTAATATCTACTTATATTGATATTATTTATAGCTGAGCCACATAGTAAGCCACAATTAAGTTTTTTGCTTATACAGCTCTTTGTTTTCCTAGGAGTAATAATTCGTACTTTTGTTTGCTTTGTTTTCTATATACCTATTAACCGTTTCAACCCCGGACTCTTTTAATGGCACCCTACATCTTGGCTGGTTCAAACATATGAGGTGACTAATTCCTTTGGTTTTCCATTGGAGCTGTTCCTTCCAGATTCTAGAGCCCTTTGTCATCCTGCTTCTTTCAAGAGCCCTGCTGCCCAGCTCTGACCCTGGAATCTGCATTTACCATCAGCCCAGGGAGCCCCTTCACCTTTCTTTTGGAGTAGATCCTCTGTCTTTCAAATTCCGTGTCTTTTCCCTTCCTTGTCTTGGAGTGGATTAAGAAAGGGAGCGTAGGGAGTTAATTTATGATACCCTGGATATCTGAAAAGATACTGGCTTCCCTCTCTATGAACTGACATTTTCGCCGAGGACGGCAGTTTAGGGTGAAAGTCATTTTCCTTCAGAACTTCAAAGATAATGTTCCCTGTCTTGGAGCTTCCAGCATTGATCCTGAGCATGTCACTGGTTTTTCTTTTTGGAGAATCTTCACTTTATTCTTAGTTCTTAATATTCATGATGATACACATTAGTGTGGCTATTTTTCGTTTTAGTATTAGAAGCCAATGGACCCTTTCAATCCGGAAGCTCCTGTCTTTCAGTTTAGAGAATTAGTCTCATAATATTTGAAAGTTTCCCTCTCTTTTGTTTCTAGAACTCATATTATTTGGATATTGGACTCCCTTGAATTGATCCTCTGATTTCCTAGGAAAAATACTTTCTCTCTGATTTTTCTCTCTCTGTATTTTTTGTTTTACCTTCTGTGAAATTTCCTCAAGTTTATCTTTTAACATTTCTATTGAATTTTTAATTATTCCTATCATAATTTTAAGTGACAAGAGGTTCTTGGTCTCCTCTGAATATTCACTTTTAAAATAACTTTGTTTTTGTGTAATGGATACAGTATCTTCTGTTACAGTATTAAAGATTTTTGAGATTTTCTTTTTCCTATATTGCTTCATTTTCCTCCAAGTTCCTTATTTGAAATGTTTGATTTGGTCTTTGTCTTTCACGTTAAAGATTTTTCTTAAATGTTTAAATCCTTGGCTGTCCATTCATATTCAAAGACAAATTAAAAAGTTGATTGGGTCCATCAACTGTTGAATGAATAAGTAAAATATGGAATAGCCTTACAATGGAATATTATTCAGCAATAAAAAAGACACATGGTACAACATGGATGCGTCTTGAAAACATTATGCTAAATACGATGAGTATACAAAATCTTGATTAAAAAATGAAAACATTATGCTAAGTGAAAGAAGCCAGTCATAAAATACCACATCAGATTCTATTTTTGTGAAATGTTCAGAGTACATAAATCTATAGAGACAACATAAAGTAATGGTTGCCTGGGCTGAGAGAAGTGGAGGATGACTGCTAAAGGGTATAAGGTTTCTTTTTTTTTTTTTTTTTTTTAAAGATTTTATTTATTTATTTGACAGAGATAGAGACAGCCAGCGAGAGAGGGAACACAAGCAGGGGGAGTGGGAGAGGAAGAAGCAGGCTCACAGCGGAGGAGCCTGAGGTGGGGCCCGATCCCATAACGCCAGGATCACGCCCTGAGCTGAAGGCAGACGCTCAACCACTGTGCCACCCAGGCGCCCTGGTATAAGGTTTCTTTTTGAGGTGATGGAAATGTTCCAACATTGATTGTGGTGATGGGTTGTGCAATTCTATAAGTTTACTAGAAATCCAGAATCTTGCACCACCTGAAAAGACATGTTTGGAACAATTGGAGACATTCAAATAAAACCGTATATTATTGTACTTTGTCACTTTTAAAGTTCTTGGGTGTGGCAGTGGTGAGGTCATGTAGAAGAATGTCCTTGTTCTTAAGAAGTACATGCTGACACGTTTGAGCTGAAGTATCATAATAGCAGCAATTTAATTTTGAAATGTGTTCAGGCAAAAAAAAAAAAAGAAGTGTGTAGTGTCCATATTATAAAGAGATAAAGCAAATATTGACAATTGTGAATGTCAGTTGGTACTATTATTCTTTTAACTTTTCTGTGGGTTTGACAACTTTTAAAATAAAAAGTTGGGGAGGAAAAGTTAATAGCTACCAAATTCGAAGCCAAATTTGTGATCCTTATTATTGTGAGAGTTCAGACTTTCCAAA
Source organism: Ursus arctos (assembly GCF_023065955.2). Lineage (NCBI taxonomy): Eukaryota > Metazoa > Chordata > Mammalia > Carnivora > Ursidae > Ursus > Ursus arctos. The sequence continues at coordinate 30,939,082 of NW_026622930.1, read as the reverse complement.
GACTCTTCATTCTTTTTTTTTTTTTTTAGCTTTTTTTAAGTTTATTTCTTTTCTTTAGTAACCTCTACACCCAACGTGCGACTCGAACTCATAATCCCGAGATCAATGGTTGCACGCTCTTCCTACTGAGCCATCCAGGCACCCCTGTTCCTTCTTTATTATGATAATGTTTATTATTTATTTTGTTCTAATTATAAACATAATGCTTAATGAGATTTTAGAAAATACGGAAAATGCTATTTAAACTTGAGTTTTAAAAAATAGGTTGAGAACATAGCACATATAGCCAGGGCTTTTGGACCAGTGGGCTTTATTATCAGTACCTCTAGATTATAGTCACATGTCAGTAACTGGAACTCTTTTTTCTCAGGCTACTCAGTTCCTCCAGAGATGAATCATCTAGTCTTCTGCCCAAGAGGTATAAGTCCCTCTGCTTATATTCTGGTTGCTGAGTGGGGAAAGGTATTGGTAGTTTCACCAAGCCATATGTACACTTTCCCATAATCCCTTTCTCAGGTGACACTTTGCCCCCTCCCCCCTCTGCCAGGCCTGGTATTACTAGATCCAGATCCTCTGTGAGTTAGCCATTATATGACTTAAATGTGTACTCTTTTGGGGCTTAGAGAAGGAGTCGTCGCCAGCCCTGTGGTACAAAGGAGAAGGTCTAGAGTTCTAAGTTTTCTTTATGGAGGCTTTCACCTTATCTTCTTGTTTTCACCCCTGCTTGTACTTGCTTTCACAGATACCTGGTGCTTCCCATTCCTAATACTTTTCCATTCTCTGTGGCTCAAATTAACGTGATTCTTGGGTATTTGGCTTACCACCCATAGGCCTAGATTTTAGCCTTCTCTTGTTTGCAGAGTTGGTCACCACTTGTTCATCCTTCCAGAATGTGTTATTGGAAAGATTTAGCTGGTATCTTCAGAGTAACATTATCCTGTGAAAGAATTTTGGGAGTCAAATTATCTGAATTTGTTTTCTGCAGCTATTTCTGACTTTCTGTGCCTCTGAGTAAGTCATTTCTTTGTGCCTTGGTTTCTTTCTTTCTTTCTTTCTTTCTTTCTTTCTTTCTTAAACAGTTTTATTGAGGTATCACTTACATACAATATAATTCAGACATTTAAAGTGTACAGATTGGGGCACCTGGCTGGCCCATTCTGTAGAGCATGTGACTCTTGATCTCCAGGTCGTGAGTTCAAGCCCCATGTTGGACATGGAGCCTACTTAAAAAAAAATGAAGTGTACAAATCAATGGATTTTAGTATTTTCATAGAATTGTGCAACCATCACCAGTATCTAATTTTAGAACATTTTTATCGCCCCAGAAAGAAACCCCATACTGATTAACAGTCACTTCCCATCCTACAGTCACTTTTCATCCCCCCCCAACACCCTAACACTAGACGAACCACTAATCTACCTTTCGTCTTTATAGATATGTCTATTTTGGACATTACATATAAATGGAATCATACAACATATGGTCTTTTGTGATTGGCTTCTTAATTTTGCATGTTTTTGTGGTTCATTCATGTTATAACATTTATTGGTACTTCATTTCTCTGTATTGCTATGCTGTACCCCATTGTATGGATATACTGCATTTTGTTTATCCATTCATCACTCGGAGATTTGGATGGCTTTCATTTTTTTGGCTTTTATGAAAAATGCCACTATGAATATTTGTGTATAAAATTTTGTGTGGACATATGTCCTACATTTTTACTTATCTTAGGTATATACCTAGGAGTGGGATTGCTGGGTCATAAACTTTATGTTTACTGTTTAAGGAACTGCCAGACTTGGCAAAGTGCAAAGTAGCTGCACCATTTTATATTCTCACCAGCAATGTATGAAGGTTCCAATTTTCCACATCCTCACCAACACTTGTTATTGTCTGTCTTTTTGATTAGAGCCATCCTCGTAGGTATGAAATGGTATTTCATTGTGGTTTTGATTTACGTTTCCCTAGCGAGTAATGATGCTGAACATCTTTTCATGTGCTTGTTGGCTATTTGCATATTTTCTTTGGAGAAACATCTATTCACATCCTTTGCTCATATTTTAATTGCATTGTTTGTCTTTATATTGTCGAGTTTTAAGAGTTCTTTATATATTTTGGACACTAGTCCCTTATTAGATATATAATGTGTAAATATTTCCTCCCATTATTCGGGTGGTCTTTTCACTGACTTGATTGAGGTCGTTATCTGAAGCAAAAAAGGTTTTAATTTTGATGATGTCCAGTTATCTATTTTTTCGATTATCACTTACGCTTTTGGTGTTATATCCAAGAAATCATTGCCTGTCCCAAGGTCATGAACATTTACTCCTGTTTTCTTTTACAAGTCTTAGGTATTAGCTCTTACATTTAGGTTTGTGATCCATTTTGAGTTAATTTGTGTGTGTGATGTGAGGTAGGGATCCAACTTTATTCTTTTACATGTGGTCATCCAGTTGTCTGAACAGCATCTGTTGAAAGTGCCTTCGTTTCCTTATCATTTGAAAACAGTTTGTTAAAAAGCACTATATTATTTTTTTTAAAGATTTTATTTATTTGAGAGTGAGAGGGAGAATGAGCAGGAAGAGAGGCAGAGGCAGAAGGCAGGCTCCTCACTGAGCAGGGAGCCTGAAGTGGGGCTCGATCCCAGGACCCTGGGGATCATGACCTGAGCTGAAGGCAGATGCTTAACCGACTGAGCCACCCAGGCGCCCCTAAAAACACTTTAAACACTTCACATTCAAGCATACTCTTTTCCTGTGGAAGACAACCTGCTGGTAGATGTACAGATTGTTGAGTCTAGGTGGAAAATTCTATCCAAACCTGTTTTACTCTAAAAGCATATTCCTAATAGTATTATTTACCAGGCTTGGTTACTAAAGGTAAATTAAAGGAATTTTAAAGTCTTTACTCCCTTTGTTGGGAAAAGCTATTAGTGATAGTTTTGGCTACTTTTATTTATGACCAGCTTTCCTGTCACCAGTTGTTTGGAAGAGTGACTTACCATTATTAAATAAATAATTCCAGAAATGAGCCCTTGTGACTTGATTTGAGGCCCATGCTTGAAAGCCGTTTGTTTTCCACATCTCATTAATAGGTATGGCAGGTTGTTTCTGATTGACGGTCACACAGGCCTCTCAATGAATCTTGTTTTCAGGTTCTAGACGGTGACCACCTCCAAAGTGAATTTCATGTACTAGTTGTCAAACTTGTGGTGACTGCCCTCACCCAAACTTGAGAAAGATCTGTCCATCAGGTTTGGTAACAGAAAGAAACTTCACTGGGTTTATATAGTTAGGATTTTTTAGCATTCAGAGTAAGTCATTATTTTAGCTATTTTAGTTAAAAACATAGACAAAGAAACATGAAGATTCACTATACTATTCAGTTGACTTTCATATAGTGTGGAATATTTCATCATAAAAGGTTTTTAAGAAGTACATGGTGCTTAGGGTGTTGTACATCTTGAATTAGAATCCTAAAAGTTGTCTGTATCTTTGTGATTGACTTGGAAATTGCACTCTCTGGTTTGCCTTCCAGATTCCACTGATCTCTGACTTTTCTCTTCAGGTGATTTATGCTGCCAGGGATGCCCAGATTTCAGTGGCTCTCTTTCTCCATCTTCTTGGATACCCTTTCTCTAGGAATTCAACTCTAGATGAAAACGATGACCACGTGGGCTGGAGAAAAGTCTTGGAAAATTGCCAGGATGTGGTAGACATCCCATTCCGAAGCAAAGGACTCAGCCGCCTGGGGGAAGAGGTTAATGGGGAAGCAGCAGAAGCTCAGCAGAAGCCAAGAAATAAGAAGTCTAAGACGGATGGAACGGTGCCAGGCAACCACCAAGGGAGAGACCCCAGAAAGCATAAAAGAAAGCCCCTGGGGGTGGGCTATTCGGCCAGGTAACTGAGTAGTTCTCTGTCTGGTAGAGAGAGACTCAGAGGCCCAGCCTCCAGCAAAAGGCATGAGGCCTCATCTTGGATCTGGGCAGAAGGTTGTGTGGTAGGGTAGCAGGTGCTCCAGGGGTTAGTTTTCCCCCCCAAGGGTTCATTTTATTTTTCCTTTCCTTCAAGGACATTTGAAGCTATCCTTTGGTCTATTTGTGTATTTTCCTCCTTTTTCCCTTCTAGTACTTTCTAATTTTTAGAATTGAGTGGAAGTAAGGGGAGCTTCACGTAGCTTTATCACTGATCCTGCTATGACCTGAGCCCTATAACTTCTCCAGTTATAAATGAGGGTATAATTATTATTCCTTTCTTGCTCAGGATAGCTGCGAAAAATGAATAACATGAATTGCCTCATACATTTCAGGAGAAATGCATCATCTGATTTCCTGTTCACTTGGTATTTGATTATTTAGAACGGCATCCAGCTCTAAGCCAATATCATTCTCCAACCAGTGAGAGTTTTTCTGTACAACTTACACCTCTGTTGCAGAAAGATGACTAATAAGTACTTTGAAGTGGAAGTTTGGGCCCCGTAGCAGAGCGCCTTTAGGAATTGGATGATTCAATTGAAGCAAGTATTGCGTATGAGCCAGAAATAAACCCATGTGGCCCTCATTACTTTAGCTTGAAGTTCTTTAATTTTAATTTACTTTGTTTAACCCAATGATTACTCTGTAGCGCAGTTTTCTTGGTGCTCTGTTCTGTTCGCTTTCACAACAGAGCTGTGTACCCACTACCCAACTCACTCCTCGTTCCATAAATATAAAAACTAGCTAAACGAATTCATTTTTAGTTCCTAGCCCCATGCAGATGGAAGAACAAACGCGATTTTTTGCCCTATTTGTTTTTTTCCATAAGTGTAATGTAGTGTTGAGAATAGCTGGAGTCACTCAGAAGACAACATGGAGGCCCGGAGTTAGCTTCCAGTTTTAGATTAATCTCTCCTTTCCCTGCAGAAAATCACCCCTCTATGATAACTGCTTCCTCCATGCTCCTGATGGACAGCCCCTGTGCACTTGTGACCGGAGGAAAGCTCAGTGGTACCTGGACAAAGGCATTGGAGGTGTGAGACTCACCTGTCCTGTTTCATCTACATTTAGGTGCATGTGGGTACCGGCAGGAGTGGGGAGAGAGACAAGGGGCAGGGAGGGTTAGAAGAAGGCAGAACGACCTTGAGACAAGTAGGACGTGGCTGTTCAAAACCGAGAAATCATGATCTCTGCCAGGACACTGCAGAGAACGTTTCAGGTGGGGCTTCTTTCCTTAGGGACAGGTGGGCAAACACTGACCTCTTATCTTTTCTCTAAGAGCTGGTGAGTGAGGAGCCTTTTGTGGTCAAGCTACAGTTTGAACCTGCAGGAAGACCCGAATCTCCAGGAGACTATTACTTGATGATTAAAGAGAACCTGTGTGTAGTCTGTGGCAAGAAAGACTCGTACATTCGGTGAGTGTGGGGTTGGGCCACCCAGATTGGCTTCCTCTGATGGAAACTGCCTTTGTAGCTGCATGCGGAGCTCTCCGGGGTCTTGGTTGAATCTGCCAACCTCAGTTGAGAGACTTGTCCGTAGGGGTCATCCCAGTTTTCCTGAGAACTTCTGCCCTCTTTGGGGTCCTGCTATCGTGCTCTCCTGCCTATCCTGCTCCCTGTTCTTGGTTTCAAGAGTGTAACGCTCTTCTCAGTAACAGTTTGCCGTAAAGAGAGTGGTTCCGCTTTGCTCATGAAAGACTGGAGACCCATTTCCTTCCGAAGCTGCCCTTCTCTGTGTGTCCTTATAATCCTCCCTTGAGTGGCTCACAACTTTCTGAGCCTTGATACTATTCATGGAGTACAGGTATATCTAGGCATACCTCAGAGAGATCGTAGGTCTGGTTCCAGCCCACCAAAATAAAGCAAATACCACAATAAAGTGAGTGAGTCAGGGGCACCTGACTGGCTTAGTTGGTGGAGCATGTGACACTTGATCTCGGGGTTATAAGTTTGAGGCCCAGATTGGGTGTTGAGATTACTTAAAAATAAAATCTTTAGGGGCTGAGTGGCTCAGTCAATTAAATGGCTAACTCTTGATTTCAGTTCAGGATATGATCTCAGGGTCATGAGATCAAGCCACATTGGGGTCTTTGCTGGGCATGGAGCCTGCTTAAGATTCTCTCTCTCCCTCTGCTCCGACCCACCCCTACTCACACTCTGTCTATAAGTAGATAGATAGATAGATAGATAAATAAATAAAGTCTTTAAAAAAATGTGAGTCAAATGAATTTTCTGGTTTTCCCAGTGCATATAAAAATTACGTTTATACTATACTGTAGACTGTTAGCTGTGTAGTAATGTTATGGCTTAAAAAAAAAACAATGTATATGCTTTCATTTAAAAATACTTTATTGCTGGGGCACCTGGCTGGCTCAATTGGTTAAGCACCTGACTCTTGATTTTGGCTCAGGTCATGATCTCAAGGTCATGGGATTCAACCCTGCATCAGGCTCTGTGCTGAGCATGGAGCCTGCTTGAGCTTCTCTCTCTCTCTCCCCCTGCCCCTTCCCCCCTGCTCACTCTCTTTATATAAAACAAAAACAAAACAAAACAAAAAACTTCATTGCTGGGGTTGCCTGGCTGGCTCAGCCAGGAGAGGATGTGACTCTTGATTTTGGGGTCATGAGTTCGAGCCCCATGTTTGGTGTAGAGATTACTTTAAAAATAAATAAATAAATAAATAAATAAATAAATAAATAAATAAATAAATAAAAATATTCTATTGCTAAAAAATGCTAACCACATCTGAGCTTTCAGTGAGTTGTAATCTTTTTGCCGGGGGAGGGTATTGTGATGATGTTGATGGTTGCTGACTGAGCAGGGTGGTGGCTGTGGCAGTTTCTTAAAATAAGACAACAGTGAAGTTCACTGCATCGATGAACTCTTCCTTCATGAATGATTTCTCTGTAGCATGTGATGTTGTTTGATAGCATTTTACCCACGGCAGAACTTCTTCCAAAATGGAGTTAGTCCTCTCAAATTTTACACTGCCTGGTCAAGTAAGTTTATGTAATATTTTAAATCCATTGTTGTCATTTCACAATCTTCACATCATCTTCGCCAGGAGTCAATCCCATCTCAAGAAACCTCCTTCTTTGCTCATTCACGAGAAGCAACTCCTCATCCTTTTAAGTTTTATCATGAGCTAACTGAGCCACACAGGTGCCCTGAACAGTAATATTTTAAAAGGAATTTTGGTTTTTTCCCCTGAGTTGTAGTCCCATCAGTGGGCTTAAAATATTCAGTAAACCGTGTTGTGAACATATATGTTGTCCTCCGGGCTTTGTTGTTCCATTTAGAGAGCATGGGCAGAGTAGATTCAGCATCATTCGGAAGGGCTCTGGGATTTTTGGAATGGTCCATGAGCATCGGGTTCAACTTAAAGCTACTAGCGGTATTAGTCCCAAGCAAGAGAGTGAGCCTGGCTTTTGAAGTTTTGAAGCCAGGCATTGACTTCTCCTCTTTAGCTATGAAAATCCTAGATGGCATCTTCTTGCAATAGAAGGCTGTTTCACCCACAGTGAAAATCTGCTGTTCAGTGCAGCCACCTTCCTTAACGATCGCAGCTCGATCTTCTGCACAACTCACTGCAACTTCTACACCAGCACTTGGGGGTTCGTCTTGTACTTTGAACTTACCCCAGCTAGCTTCAGACTTTTCTGCAGCTTCCTCACCTGTCTCAGCCTTCACAGAATTGAAGAGAGTGAGGGCCTTGCTCTGGATTAGGCTTTGGTTTAAGATAACCGTATGGCTGGTTTGATCTTCTGTCCAGACCACTAACCTTTCTCCTTATCAGCAGTAAGGCTGTTTCATCTGCATAGCATTTATGTGTTCACCGGAGCAGCACTTTTCATTTCCTTCAAGAACTTTTTCCTGTGCATTCACAACTTGGCTGACCGAAGCAGGAGGCCTAGCTTTTGGTCTGTCTTGGCTTTCGACATGCCTTCCTCATTAAACGTAATCATTTCTAGCTTTTGATTTAACATGGGAGACATGCCACTCTTCCTTTCGCCTGAACACTTAGAGTCATTGTAGTAGGCTATTAATTGGCCTAATATCAGTATCATTGCATCTCAAGGAATAAGGAGGCCCGAGGAGAGGGAGAGAGACCCGGGAATGGCCAGTTGGTGAGGCATTCAGAACACATGCATTTATCTACTGAGTGCCGCTGTCTTATGGGGGCATGGTTCATGGCCTCCCAAAATAATTACTACAGTGCCACCTATGACGGTGATCACAGATCAGCATAACAAATATTATAATAATGAAACAAGTTTGAAATGTTGGGAGAATTACCAAAATGTGACAATGTGACACAGACACACAAAGTGAACAAATGATGTTGGGGGGAAAATGGGGCCAATAGACTTGCTCGATGCAGAGTTGCCACAAACTTTCAGTTTGTAAAAAAATGCAATTTTTTTTTGCGAAGTGCAATAAAATGAGATATGCCTGTATTTGGATGACCTGAAGGCACACTTTGGCTCTACTCCCTGGCTTCAGTGGAGTAACTCACTTTCCTACTCTCCTCTTACAAAGTGAGACAAATAGCTGTGAACTCCAAGGGTCTTTACTGAGAGCTCAGTTCTCCCTAGAAAATAACAAATGGGCCTTGATGAGCCATGGAAAAAGTCTGAGTAAGGGGTTCCTCAGATGAGGAAATTGGCTATTTTTAGGTCACCAGTCTTCCAAAATTTCAGGAGTAGAGGGACCGCTACATGCTTTGAGAGAGTTATTTTCCAGATGTTAAAGATCATTAGAATTTGTTTTCATTTCTCTGATACTTTTCCTTCCGGGAGCATGGTGTTTGCAAAGGTCGTTATTAGCCTCCCCCTGCCTTGGCCCTCCGCTGACTCTTGCAACAGGTGGTATGAACTTGCTCCTCGGAGAGAGAAAACTAAGGCACAGCTAGGTAGGGAGGCCGAGAGTGGAAGAGGCAATATTGCCTTTATGTAATAGCTGTTGGGTGGTGGTGCCCAAGGCTTCTCAGTCCTGTTTAGGCCCAGATGAGAATCCCAGTAGCCCACTAGCTCCACCCGTGTTCTGTGTCCTATGCTAATGAGCACTGCCTTCTGGGTGGGCTTGGCAGGAAGAACGTGATTCCGCATGAGTACCGGAAGCACTTCCCCATTGAGATGAAGGACCACAACTCCCACGATGTGCTGCTGCTCTGTACCTCCTGCCACGCCATCTCTAACTACTATGACAACCACCTGAAGCAGCAGCTGGCCAGGGAGTTCCAGGCCCCCATTGGCTCTGAGGAGGGTCTGCGCCTGCTGGAAGATCCTGAGCGCCGGCAGGTACGGTCTGGGGCCAGGGCCCTACTCAACGCAGAGAGCCTGCCTGCTCATCGAAAGGAGGAGCTGCTGCAAGCACTCAGAGAGTTTTACAACACAGACACAGTCACGGATGAGATGCTTCAAGAGGCTGCCAGCCTGGAGACAAGGTACAATGTGCAGTTATGGTCTGAGAAGGGACTGAGGAATAACCCAGTGGTATTAACCCTGACTACTTGGTGAGGATGCTTGCCAGGCAGGGGGCGTTAGCCATTTAGGTGCAGAGCATAGCTTCCTGTTATCCCATTGAGCGTCTAATGGCTTAAAATACCATAGGGCTGGGATAGAAGAATTTGTTTGAGAATTTCCTTTCCGTAGGAGACTTGCCTTCTATCCTTGACCCTTTAGGGTCATCTATATCCAGTCATGTTCGTGATTAGCAGATGAGTTCAAATGCCATGGAGTTGTGCCTTGGGCATTCTATGCAGAAGTAAATCCTAAAGTCAGCACAGGAGATGAAAATAATACTCAAGAACTACCCTCGAATCTCTGAAGTCGCTCATGCGTACGATGTGTGTGGCTTTGTGTCTCTTACCTTATCCAGGTCTGTGGGAACTGAGACCAATGGATTCATGTTCTCTGTCTCACCTACGCTCAGGGTCCTGGTCCACCGAATAGAATATTGGCCAGAGGTGCTCTTACCATTCATATTACTTTTCTCCTTTTCCCCTCCTTCTTTGCTTTCTCTCCTTCCCTATGAATACAGAGTTGAACTCATGACTTAATTCAGTGTTCCTAAATGAGAAGCCGATGGTCCTGAGAAATGAATGGGTCCATGGCTGAGGTGAAGGAAACTCTGGGCCACCTGCTACAGTTTTGCTTCCCATTATCACTTTTCCAGTAGTACTAGGGACTGAAAGAATTGCACTGATAAGTTTGCAAAACTGTGAGAGCGATGCTGGTTGCCTGTACAGTTTCATTATCCAAAAATCTTAAAGATAGCAGCAAACATTTATCAAACAAATAGTTATAGATATCCTAATCTATTTAACCAAGCTAATAAAACTTTCTGTAAATTGCCTTAATTGGTTCTTCTAACAACCCTATGAAACAGGATTTGGATTTCTCACTGGCAACTGCTAGCATTATATCTTGCATTTCTTAAATCTTTCAAAGTTAAACACTACTAATGAGTATTATCCTTACAACTATTTTGTGAGGTTGCAGTATAGATGTTATTTTCCAAGTTTTATGTTAGCTACCCTGAGGTTAAAGTTAAGTAACTTGGCAAGGTCCAATGAGAAATTGATGAGACTGGTTCCTTCGACCAATTCCCAGATGTATTTGCTAAAAGAACTAAACTTCCCCTTTCAGCCCCAGACCTTTCTAACCAATCACCTTGCTGACTTGGATAGAAGGATGCTGGAGTTGGATGTCTGGGGCCGAGAAGAAGCTGTTTGGGGGAAGATAGGCAAGTTAGTGGCACACTTGTAAGCTAAGCAGTAAGGTGGCTGCAGATACCCAGAGGGGACTAGCACTGCTCGAATGGGGGAGGGGGTCTTGGGAGGGAGGCCTGAGAGTGGGGTGTGAATGCAGGGAGGGGAACTGAGTCCATGGGGTAGGGGCTCCCTCAGGAAAAGTCGTCGTTACTCACAGGAGGTGAAAGCACTGTTTGCAGGGCATCAGAGCACTTTTTAAGGCCTCTCTACTTAGTTAGGAAGAAGGCAGGGATTCGTCTTCCCATGAAACAGCACCAGTTGCACGACTGAGTATTTCATGAGACCAAAACATGTCTCTCATGGATGTGGTTTGGCATTTTTTTTTTTAAGATTTTATTTTTAAGTAATCTCTATACCCAACATGGGGCTTGAACTTACAACCCCAAGATCAAGAGCTACATGCTCCACTGACTGAGCCAGCCAGGTGCCCCAAGATATTTATTTGTTGATTTTTTTTTTTTTTTAAGTAATCTCTAGGCCCAGTGTGGGGCTTGAACTCATGACCGCATGATCAAGGGTCACATGTTCTACTGACTGAGCCAGCCAGGCACCCCCATCTTTTTAATTTTTTTTTTTTTAATTGAAGCGTAGTTGACACAGTCACACAATGTTACATTAGTTTCCGGTGTACAACAGTGATTCAACAAGTTTATGTGTTATGTGTTAGCTCACCACAAGTATAGCTCCCATCTGTCACCAGAGAATGCTATTACAGTCCCACTGACTGTACTGCCTGTGCCGTACGGCTTGGCATTCTTTCTGTGAGGACGAAGGCACTAAAGAAATGTCCCACCTTGCATTTTACATGTAGGTATTCCAGTGTTTGAAGCATTGGAACATGTGGGGCGATTTAACAGCCCCATATAAATACTGAGTATGGTTGAGAATGAGTAACTTAAAAAGAAGGGCGAGCTGGTACCTGGGTAACCCTGGAGTAAATAAAAGACCAACAACTCATTGTCAGCCAGACAGTACGGCCCCTGTAGTGGGGGCTGCATCCTGCAGTGGCCTTCCCACAAATGTAGCTCAGAATCCCCAAATACCTTCTGTTGGATTGTGTGCAATATGTCCAAACTACTTTAAAAAGGCAGATGTAGGAAAGATGCTTTAAAAAGATGAAAGTAGGGGGTCCCTGGGTGGCTCAGTTTGTAAAGCGGCTGCCTTCGGCTCAGGTCATGATCCCAGGGTCCTGGGATGGAGTCCTGCATCGGGCTCCCGGCTCAGCGGGGAATCTGCTGCTCCCTCTCCCTCTACCCCCACCCCCGCCCCTGCTGGTGCTCACGCACTCTCTCAAATAAATAAAATCTTTTTTTTTTTTAAGCATTAAAGTAATCAACCTTTGGAAGTCTAGCAACCTCCTCGTATACCGTTGTGGAAACCCCTTGGCCCGCAGCATTTGGAGCCGTCTGCAACACCATCCTGTGCTTGTCTCCCTCAGACCCTTGTCCTTTGTGTCTTGCCAGGATTTCCAATGAAAACTACATTCCTCATGGGCTGAAGGTGGTGCAGTGCCACAGCCAGGGCGGGCTGCGCTCCCTCATGCAGCTGGAGAGCCGCTGGCGTCAGCACTTCCTGGACTCCATGCAGCCCAGGCACCTGCCCCAGCAGTGGTCAGTGGACCACAACCACCAGAAGCTGCTCCGGAAATATGGGGAAGACCTTCCCGTCAAGCTGTTGTGATAGCCGCTCTCCTCCCAGGTTAGCCCAGCTGGGAAGCTGAGCCAAGGTGGGAAAGTCACCTCTTCCCGTGTCATTAATTGTCAGAGCCTAGTGTCACAACTTAGAATGCTAACCCGTGCTGATCCCAGGATGCTTCTGGTGGAACCAGGCTGTTGCTTCAAGGGGAGCTTATGGTTTTGGATTTTAGTTGGGCAGGGTGAGAATTCTTTTTGCCTCTCTCTTATTTTATTTTTGTGGACAAAAGGGCCTTGGCCTTTATTTTACTTTCCTTCTTTTGCTTTCCCTGTGCAGACAGCAAATGAAGGATTCTCCCCTGAAGTGACTTATCAAGACACTCAGGTTTTTAATACATTTCTTCCCTGCCCCGTATGTTGGTTTTTCTCAAACAGGGGCAGTCAAGTATTTTAATCCCATTGGGTTAGGATGGGAGAAAACATTCTTGCAGAGGCTGGCGAGGTGAACAAGGAGTCAGATTCGTTTTCCCAGTTCAAGCTCATAATTATAAATTCCTTGGCTTCATGCTCTCCCACAGCTCACCTGGTTGAGATCCATCCCATCTAGGTCACTTCACTTTATTTCCGTACTTGAGAATGCTCCCCTTTACACGTCCAGGACCAAAGCAGCGACTTCCTGCCATATGCTTCCACCCTAACACTGGAGGAAACCCTTTTTTGGAAATAGGTCTTCTAACTGGGTGGAGAAGTACAAGCACCATCTCTCAAGAGATCTTTGATATTTGCTCTGCTTTCCCTTTCATGCTGTTTGTTGTCTGTTTGTTGCAATCCTCTTGTCCAGAAGTGCGAGGTTTTTAGCTGAATCCCTTTCTGAGAGGAAGATCTTTTCTTTCAGAATCAGTGTCGGGTCCCTTCCGTGTTCTGTGTTCCTTCAGATTTGTAATACTGACCTCTTTTTAACACTTAATTCTCTCTCGGAGTCCTTTGGTCAGGTTGTATTGTGAGGATTTCTCCACCTGCTCTCATGCCTGGGACTCCGAGATTAATTCATATATTTAGATGTTCAGAACGGTGGTGTTTCATCCCTTTATGTGAAGCCACCACTTTGAGCATGAACTCAAGTTATTAGTATTTTTTCTAAAGTATGAGGAGAGCTTTTTTACTTTACAAGATCGTGACAAACTTAAACAATAATTTTATGGCCAGAATCCAACAGGAGCTGTTTTGAAACTGTGCCCAAGTTGGTGATGGTTCTAACACTGATAAATAAAACTTCTTCTAAGCACAAAGCTCACTGATGGTAAATGTAAAAGTTTTTTCTTCACAGCTTTATAAAATCGGTAAATATTCTTGGGGGAGGAGATATCCATCCCTCAGGTCCCTGCTGTGCGGCAGTGCCATGACGTGCGCACAGATGCACCACGCACAGCGTGCACATGGACGTACCCCGCGCGGCGTGCGCACTGACGTACCACGCACAGCGTGCACATGGACGTACCACGCGCGGCGTGCGCACTGACGTACCACACACAGCGTGCACATGGACGTACCACGCACGGCGCAGCTTCAGCCCATCGACCAGTGGCCCGGAAACGGACGTACATTTTGTGCTGCCCCTTCATTCCGTCTTGTCCTCGAACGGGCATTCCTGGGCACTAAACTAGAGATCCTTGACAATGAATAGTCCCAGCCACCTCGGGGACCGTATGTTCAGAGGGGTAGGTTATTGTGGGGCATGTGCCTCAGCGGCTGGACCCCATGCTCCGGGGTCCAGGGGTGAACCGTGGAGACTGACGGGTGGTCGTTTGAGTAGTCAGGCTTGCCACAAGGTGGCACTCACAGATTTTGTGTTATATTCATTCTTGAGAACTAGGGCTTTTTATATATGGTTCCTGAACATAACTGATGACTTCTGTTTCCAACTCTGTATAGCTGATCTGGGGTCATTTGGATAGCATTACAAGAAAAACTTCCTCTGAAACGGGGTAGGGTGCTTTCGTTCTCTCTCCCTGTGATCCTCATGCTAAGAGGGGAGAAACATACGAGTAGGAGCAGTGGTTGCTGTGGGAAGAAGGAATAGATTTCTCCAACAGTTTCCTGCAAAGCCCAGTAACAGAGCCAGCAGCCACCGTAGAGAAAGAAGCTAGACTGGCACATGAGATTCCTCACCCTCCTCGGAAGTTACTGTGTAGATTTGACTCTGTTCTCTGAGTCAGCGCTTAGCACCCTTTCCTGAAGACTGACGATGGTCAAATGGACAAAATACCTCAAATGAGATATTTTAGGGCAGGCATATTATAAAAGAAATATTTATTGTTTTTTGCTGATAGAAAAATAGTGTATGTTCATTAGAAATGTGTCTAAAGAAGGAATAAAAATCATCCATCTTCCCTCCGTCTAGAAAAGAGCTAACCTCCATGAATTTCCTTTCAGTATTTAAAAATGCATAAAATACAAACAAAATTCAGAGTCATATATATGTGTGTGTGTATACACACACACACACACACATACACACACATACAGCTTGGCATCCTATTTTTTCCCCCCTCACATAACATGGTACCACAAGTAATTAATTTCCTGTGCCCCTAATCTTTGAAAGTAGATTTCTAGTGGCTCTACCATACTTTAGTTGTCCATTCCCACGTTGTTGAAAATTTTGGTTGTTTCGGGTCCTTTGTTAATGTCGGTGATGCTGTGATGAACTGTCTTTTGTATAAATCTTTGACTGTATCTTTGAGAATTTACTTAGGATAGAATTCTAGAGATTGGATGGGGCGGAGGGGGCTCGCATTGCTGGAGTGAGTACCAACTGTTATCACCTTTGAGGAGCATATATCAAGGGATCGCTTCTCTCTAACCCTGTAGCTCGTGTCCCAGTGCATTTGCTGAGCCTGCATGTGAGCAGTAGTGAGAGAACAGGGCCATGGCGAGGGCCTCTCTGAATGTGCCCTGATCTAGACTCAGAGTCTTCTCTCTGCTTCCCCTTTGTGTCCCATCCTTTATTGACTCATTTCCCCTTGAAGTCCATGTTTTTTGGAAACACTGTTTATTTTAGAATAAAAACATAAAATAAAAGTTACAGGCAGATCTTTTTTGTGTGTACGATGCACAAGCAATCAGTGAGTTGCTCTCCTAAAGTGAACAAGGTACAATATTCAGGGATTTGTTGCTTTTTAAGAGTGCAGCCGTAAGTTACTTATTCTTATCCATGTCACGGATGGAGATCAGATGACAAAATGTGTTCTGTTGAACTAAAGCCATTTTAATCCCTCATTTTATACTCTTAGAAACCCAGCAGGCAGAAAGAGCTTTTGTTCAGCTTCCTTTTCTACCTGTTAGTGTGGGGCCCTAACATTTGATTATAAATTCTTAGTTTACCTTACCTGTCTGAGTTTTTCATTCATTCGTTTATCCTTTCTCCTTTTTTTCCCCTTTCATCATGTCTCATCATCATGAGAGGTATCACCTTTTACTTTTAAAGAAGACAGTTTCTTGGTTTACTAGTTTACTAATTATTACATTTTTTCAGTTTATTTATTATTAACATATAATATATTATTTGTTTCAGGGGTACAGGGCTGTGATTTATCCGTCTTACACAGTACACAGCGCTCACCCCAGTGTCCATCACCCAGCCACCCCATCCCTCCCATCGCCCTCTACTCTAGCAACCTTCAGTTTGTTTCCTGATTAAGAGTCTCTTATGGTTTGTCTCCCTCTCTGGTTTCGTCTTGTTTCATTTTTTTCCTCTCTTCCCCTATGGTCCTCTGCCTTTTTTCTCAAATTCCACATATCAGTGAGATCATATGATAATTCTGATTGACTTATTTCGGTAGCCTAATACCTTCTAGTTCCATCCACGTTGTTGCAAATGGCAAGATTTCATTTTTTGATGGCTGGGTAATATTCCATTGTATATAAATACCATATCTTCTGTATCCATCTATTGATGGACATCTGGGCTCTTTTAAAAGGGTTCTCCTTTCTGATCTTTCATCTTTTCTTTTGCTTAGTGGCCGTTTTTGGAGTACCTGATCCTTCAGGAATACAGTGGGAATCAGTTTTTCTTGGGTGAGATAAGCTGAAAGAGGGTATAAGAATGACCTGTTATGATGAACTCTTGATCTGAATAACATAAATATAATACATCGTCCCCAGAATACTTCTGCTTTGGAATTCAGTGATCTGTGTTAGCTGTTCACCAAGTTATCCCCTCATGCTGAAGCCTTCTTCCTTCTGCCTGTCCCCAGTCCTGGAGCAGGTTTGCACCAGGTGGTGGCGCAGGGCTTACATGCGGCCAGGTAGCTTGCTTGTTCCAATTACCTACCCCACCAGCCTGCTAGGAGATGCGTTAGTGACCCCCCCCCTTTGCTTGAGGCACCGAGGCCCTTGCTTTAATGCCAGCATGTTATTTGGGAAGGTGGGAAGTACATTAGACTATTATTTCCATCTCACCAGGTCTGTCTGTGGCCCACTCTTGTTGGAGGTCCCTAGACACTGTGGTAACTGGACCAAATGGGTAATCACTTGAGGGATAATCAGGAACGGATTTCCTTTGCATAGGAATAGGGAATGTCAAAGGACCTAGTTCCCACATCCTGGGTTGAAGAGGATTTTTCAGATGTAGTACACACTGCCTTACAGGTCATTGGCTACTCTGAATGGAGGTAGTTAATTTCCTACTGCCAGATTGAACCAAAGTATTTGCCCTCCTTTTAGCTTCCTTATTTGTTATTAATTCTTGCATTTTCCTCTTGCTAAGTGGGTAGTCTATTGCCTTTCTGCCTGCATAAGCTCCAAAAGCTGCTGAGTTTGGAGTCAGCATTATTATAAGCATGATGTGTGGTCCAGAATATTCCTGAGTGGAGAGGCTACTTATATTCTACTCCTGCTTCCCAAAGATCTCCCTTTTCGGGCTTCAACATGCTGGGACAGAGTTGGGATTCTGACTAGTCAGGCCACCAGGGTATCCATTAAGTCCTGGATAAGAACCAAACATTTGAGCTTAGTAAGCTAACAGCTGAAAAGAAATGGGAGATTAAGACATGGGTAGTTTTAAAAGAGGTATGTTTATTTGGTTCATGGGTTGATGGGGGTGTAGCCCATGGACTTAACTTTCAATTTTGCTTTTTCCCTGTACTCAGTTCTGTCGTTGTCGGAGGATCAGAGGAACAGGCTGGTGACCTCGGTTTTGGTTCTGGCCATTAGCTGTGTATCTTTGGACTAATCACTTAACTTTTCTGGGCTCCTTTCTTTACCAGTGAAGTTCGAAGTTGAGATTAGATGTGCTGTAAGGACCCTCCTAGCTGTAGCACTCTGCAGTACATCCCACTGTTTCTTATGTGGCACTTTCCCTTGGGAGCTGTGTACCTTCTGCTTCATTGCACACCCTCATCCCGCCCCCAGCTCTGGGAATGGAGACTGTGTACGGAAGGGGGGAGGGGAATGAGGGAAGCAGGATGCCACACCATGTCCTCCTGGCCTCATTGACTAGAGAGAAGCCTGCTTCCTCCATCTGGTGTTCCACCTGGGGTCAAAATACCCTTCTCACCAGAGATGTGCTGTGTGTGGCCTTAGGGAACTCACATTTCTACTTAGTTCACTATTTAACAATAAAAAAAGAAGAGAAATCTTTATCTTCAGCTGCATTGCTCGTGCTGTAGGGTTTAATAAGAGATAAGCACAGAATGGAAATGAGGCAAGTTTGCCAAGTATTGTAGATGGGAAGATATTGAGAAAAAAGGAGTGAGTGTTTCTCATTTTAAGGATAGGAGAAGACTATACTATAGAGGACTGAATAGAATTAGGTACTTTAAAAGGAAAATATTAAACCAATAAGTTAAAAATATTCTCTCTCTTTTTACGTTGTCATGACTGCCTAAGAAAATTGGAGGGATCCAGTGTTAACACATTGTTACCCATCCGTAAGTCCTAAGACATGATGAACTCACAGCGAGACTGGGAAGTTTCTGGGGCCTGCATCTTGTATAACCCTGACTGGCCTTGGACTTTGCCCCTCTTATCTTTGGCCACCAGCAAGACAGACATGTGCACAATGTAGTTTATATTTTATAAGCTGCCGAAAGACATTTTTCTGTATATATATCCGTTCCCCATGACCTGACAGAAAATACGTTTCCCAGTTCATCCTCGTGCTTAGTTTCAGTCGCAAAGAGGGTGTTGGCGTATTGGCTTTTGTGTAGCACAGATTTGGACCAAATATGCTAACCTTGCAGCTCTTTTTATAATAATCACCCAGATATAGACAGGAGCCCCCATTTTCTACCAAACTAGGGTCATTTTATTACTCTAGTTCCAGAAAAAGCAACCGGATAGCCAACAGGGAAGCAAAAGTGTATTTCTCTGCCCTCTGATAGACGAACCGTAACTTCATCTAAAATTCTGACATCTGTCGTCATATCCCATAGAGCCAACTGGAATCCCAGCAAGCTAGCTTCGTTTTTTTTAATCCAAGTACGTATGTGTGGGCCCTGGAGGTTTGTGGGCCCGAGCTGTAGCCACATACAAGTGGCTTCCTCTGAGTTCTTGGATACAATGAGCAGGACTAATGTTGGCTCCGAAAAGGGACAGAAGATGGCTTGGGGTTAGTTTTTCTTTTTTAAATGTTATACAAGTGCAGAGCAGTTGGCTGCCGTCCCCCTCTCAAACCATCAGCAGAGCTTGACCTTGGCCAAGATTTTGCCTCATCCTCTCGGCATCTCAGCATAGAGTTGCGTTTCAGCCGTGGAATGCTTAACCAGAAGCACATGCTGTAGTGATGGTTTCCAAAGAGCAAGTTTTTGCAGAAAGGCTACATCATGTTGTCTTCTGAAAACAACAGTTTTCTCTGAACCACCAACCCAATAAACCCCCGAATGGTGATTCTTTGACTCATTCATTCACAAGGGCTAGGATTGTTGTTGTTAATAATACTTTATTGAAGCACGGCAGAATGAACAATGAAGTACAAATCTTAAGAGTACTGCTTGTGAATTTTGACAAATTGTATGCACCCATGTAACCATTCAGGGCTGGGGTCCCTCCCTCCTTTCCTTCTTTCCTTCCTCCTTCTCTCCCCCCCCCTTCCTTCCTCCCTTCCTTCCTTCCTTCCTTCCTTCCTTCCTTCCTTCCTTCCTTCCTTCCTTCCTTCCAGCAACCACTCATCACAGCCCTTTATTTGCTTAGACCAGCTATGTAGGACCTTCCCACCCAGTCCTGGAGCTGTGCTCCTTGGGGGCTCCAGCTCCTTGCCAAGGACAGCCTGGCTCTTGTGGGCCCCTGCCCACAGATCATGACCTCCTCTAAGGCCCTCGGCCAGGCCTGAAGCTGGAGGGGCCACTGGAAGCCCCAGGGGAAGGGCCCTGCCCTCTCCCAAGGGCTGAGGCAGGTTTCAGAAAAGGCCATTCACTGCCCAGTGGTACTAGGCAAAGGAAAATGATGATTTGGGAAGAGAGAGGCTGGACAGTGAGTGAATGGATGCTCAGGATTGGGAATTACGCAAAAAAGGGGTGTCCCATCTGCTCCTCAGTGTGAGAGAGTGAGTCCTTGTGCAGGCACCACACCAGCGTCGGCCCACCTCTCTCTTGCTCAGCACATGGAAGCCTTTGCGTTCCAGCTTGTCCAGGACCATGCAGGGAGGGTCACTGATGAAGTACTCACAAAAGTGGTTTCCCAAGACGCTTCTCTTTGAAGCCCCCAGATACCACATCAGCTCTGGGGCTGAGCGCCCATCACCCACCGGGGTGGGGCCCACTTCCGTGTGGATCTGGGCGCTGCTGAGCGGGTGGGGCATGGTGCATGAGTCCCGGTCAGGCTCCCACCCAGGGCTTTGGGCTCAGTGCGGATGCCAGCCCCTCAGGTGCCAGGCCTGCTGCGACCCGCGACCCCGAGTCCAGTTCCTCCAGCTCTCAGGGCTGGGGTTCCTTATGCTGCATGAAACATCTCTTCTGATGACGTACGGCCTTGGATTGGAAGGTCGTGCATCCATCTACCTGAGCAAACGACTGTAGGACAGCAAATCCCGGTTCAAACACGGTGAAGATTTGGTGGCCTGAGTCCGGGCAGTTTGCTCTCTTGTCGCGTCTAGGAGGTGTGCTTGCCACAAAGCTTTATGATGCTTGTTCTTTACGCGTCACTTTTGAAAATAGGTAATGTGTGCACGTAGTACAAAAAAAAATTAATGTGTAATGAAAAGGGACTCTCCCCGCTCCCCGCCCCCCAGTCCTTTCCCTCCTTGAAGGTAACCACTGTTACTGTTACTTGGGCATTGTTCAGCCTGGGGCTGGGGGGAAGGGGGGTTTGTTTTTTTAAGTCCCAGCTTTCTTTGGTTGTTAACCAAGAATATGTTTCTCAGCCCTTCTCTTTATATTCCAGGCTCTAGTCTAAGGCATTTATGCAGAAACTTGGACTACAGGCTCAGTACGACTAATCCTATTTGTCCTGTCCTATAAAGTTCATTCTCCGTATCTGTCATCTGGCTCAAAAGTCCATGTTTCTCACAGGATTGGCCGGGAGTTGATGATAGCTGGCGTTGGATTTTTTCACATTAGGCTTGCTACTTTTAGAATACATATTTGAAATTTTCCATAGTCAATTTTTTAAAAATTCCTATATCTTTAGCAGGGACTCCTGCAACACACCTATCTGATTAAGTTTTTTGTTTGTTTTAAAGTAATGCTGCATTGCAACCTAGAAGTAAACTATAGACGGATCTCTAGACAGTCCCACCCCCACCCCCACCCAAATCAGACATTCAAAACTCCAAAGTTACAGACGTGAACTGGGATGATTTTTCACCTTCACAAGCCATTCTTCTCTTTAAACATAGGATTGACCTCAAATTTATTTTGAAAAGCCAACTTCTCTGGCAGGCAAAATCTGATTTGATTTATACACTGAATTTTTCAAGAATATAAATGTCATGCAGCAGAGGACTTATATTCAGCCTGGAACAGTATTTTACACAATTTACAGGCTCCAGAGCCAGGGAAGGAAGACCTCTCATTCCCAACCCTCTCTGTTGGACAGACACCAAAGCGCGATGGATGGATGGCTTTCCTCAGCCACTTCTAGCTCCCAGCCGTATTTTGTACTCGGGGCAGGTGGATGAAGAGTCACATCTTCCCCAGATTAGAGTTGCCCAAAGATCCACAGTCCAGGGAAAGGAGTGAGGCTGTTGATGTTTTCCAGTTCACGTCCCATATGGTTTCCCTGGGGCCATTTTATACTTGATGACCTTTGGTGCTCTCTTCTTCATCTTGCTGTTCTCCGATCACCCAAGGCCTCTTCGGTCATCATTGCGAATATTCCCACTGGTCAGGGGGCTCCCTGTGAACATCACCCCTGCAGTGCAGCTGTCACATTCGAACAGCATCTGCTTTCTGACAAGCACGAAGACAGAACGAAGGAAGTCTTCGAGACTTTCCCAGTGCAAGTGGATAACACCAGCAGCCTTTGGGACTTGGATCAATACACTGTCAGTTTAGTGGCCTGGTAGCTTGTGTCAGGGGAAGGGAGGCTGATTCCCAGAGGGGGCAAGGAGCTCATGGTCTCGGCTCTGTCGTCTGTACAGGCTCCTAATGCTGGAATGGTTCCCTCAGCCTTTGGCTCCAGCCTTTTCTAGACAGGGAAACAGACCAAGGTAAAATGCTTGCTGTGTTTTAAATAGATTCTGCTCGCCGCAGCCAATAAGCCCCACAGCTTGGAGGTGACTGACCCTTCCCGAGAGGTTTCTGTTGTGCTGTGCCTCCGGCCTCCAGCCCTCCTGCTCCTTCTCTCTGACCTGGCTCCGCTGGTGTCAGGCGTCCCCTGGCTGCTCCCCGGATGGTTTCTCTTCAGGCCTTTCTGGTTTTAGGACTCATTACACTTTTATTGGTTTTCGCTCTCTGCTTTTTCCTTCCCTGAAGCTGTTTTCCCTCATACTCTGTATCTTTCCGTCTCTTGTGTCCACTCTGTCAAGTGCACATCTCCACCTGCTGCTCCTTGTCTGACTCTGCCGCGGCTTCTCAAATTGTCCTCTCGCCCGCACCTTCGCATACCCTGCGGGGGGTGGGGGGCAACCTGCCCTCACCTGGGCTTTGTTGACCCTGGAAAGTCAGGGACTGTGGAGGAGCCTATCCCAGTTGTGGGGCAGGTGACAGCGCCAGCCTTGGTGGTGACCTCAAAGATGGCAGCTGTTTCTGGGCAGTGTAGCAGTGAGGTAGGGAAGTCAGAGGAGGGGTGGGAGGAAGTAGGAGACACAGAAGTGATGGCCAGCACCCATCGAAGGTGATAATCAGACAAGGAGGTAGGAGAAGGCTGGGTGGCAGCTAGATGTCACAAGGGGAAGCTGAGCAGGAGCTCCTAGGGGAGCAAACCCGGGTAGTGGGACCTGCCAGAGATGCTGCAGCCCTGCTCAGCCAAGCAGGGCCAGTGGGGGGAGGGGGGCAGGAGAAAGGGGAGCCTGAAAGATCCTGTCTCCCCATGCATCTCTGGCCCTTTTGTTCTTTTTCCTTTCACGTTCCTGCCCTCATGTTATATTAGCAACAGAAAACAAAACAAAAAGCAGTCTGTCTTTGAAAGGGAATGGCAAGATCTGGAGAATTTGAAGCTAGATGCATGTACTTCCCTGTTTGCTGGACTCTTGGGCCCCTTTGCCCACAGGCTGCTGGAGCCAGGAGAGCTAGCCCCTTACTGGAACGCCTCGAATGGAGTCCCTATAGCAGTTCGACAGCTCAGCCCGAGTGCCCACGGCAAGGGCGGCCCGCGAGGTGCCCACCCACAGAACCCCTCCACACACACAGGGCAGCTGGGGGAGCAGGGCTGTTTGCCATCCCAGCTAGGGGGCCGGGACTGGTCCTGGGCAGGGCCTGGTCTGAGGGCTGGCTTCCAGCCCATGACGCCGGCCCTATCATGGTCTCCTCTGCCCCCAGGAAGTGAGCTGCAGAGAGGCTGGTGGTTGAAGAAAGAGAAAGGAACACTCTTCTCTTGCTTACAAAATGTTTAAATTGAAGAGGTAATAAATGCATGTGGCAAAGAAATCAAAAGATACAAAAGAACATATGATGAAAAGTCTCCCACTTCTGTTCTCAAGTTCCCCTCCTCAGGCATCCTGGATGCACCAATTTCTTGTACATTCTTCTTACTTCTCCTTTTTAGGTCTGCTGTAATCCCGAAGTTTTTAGATTCTTGACCCAATGGAATATTTTAAATTGTTCGGATATATATGTATGTATGTAATGTGTGTGCAGGGACTAAATGATAATAAAGAAAACTGAATCTCAGTTTATTGCCAATAATTCTTGCTGGGGCAGGAGCGGTTTAAAATATTAAAATAACTAAAGAGAGTCTTAAAATGCTAGCACTAGAAAGGACCTTCCGAGTCCCTTGTACCAAAGCCTTCATTTCAAACACAAGAAAGAGGCCCAGAAAGTGACTTTTCCAGGGTCACTAAGTGAGGTAACGGCACTTTTTAGGTAGTGGCCTTTGGAAAGATAGGGATCCCGAAATGAAAGACAAATGATTGGGCATGGGTGTAGAAATTTCCTCCATTGGATACAAACATAGGGAAAGAAATCGGTAATTTCCAGGAAAAACCTGAAGTCACATTCTAACTGAAAAATAGCACACGTGCGCACACACACACACACACACACACACACACACACAGAGGCATCGGCAGCCGACAGAAGATGAAAGTCAGCAAAGTCTGCTGTCTGTCTCTCCTGCTGAGCCGGGCAGAAGCTGTAAGCGGCAGCATGACGTCACTCCTCTGCTGAGGAACCCGCACCCCTCGGGCCTGGGGTCACCGGGCTGGAGGCAGAGGCAGAGGCAGGCATTTTTTGTTGGGCAGGAGGGAGAAATGCCCACACAGACTTGAGTAAGAGGACAGCCTGCGCACAGATCCCAGGTCAGAGACGCCAAGGGTGCGGGGAGGGTGTGCCTGGCCGTGCCACCGTGGAGCTCTGCCACCATGGGATCCAGGAGCCTGACAACCCCAGCTCTTTATACAGCCTCCCAGGAGGCAACACCCCACGATTTATATGCTGACAAAACGGCAGGATAATTTTTAAAAATTCTCTCTGCTTTGACATTCGCTCCAGACACTGTGAACGATTTCAGTGTCCAAGCCAGATTGATGGGCCTTTTGATGGCTTCAGTGAGAGGGGACATGTATGACTGTAAACACTGGCAGTAAAAACCCTCAATTGCTTTGAAATGGTAAATTTCCAGGCAGTGTGGGTCTGATGTTACACGCCTCCTGCATTAACAGCTTTTTCTTCCTGTTCAATTATTTTGGCTGGTAAGGGAGTGGAAATTACACTTCAAAATACATCGATGGATATTTTCAGCCTTGCTGAAAGCTTCAAAAGATGTACCAATCCCAGGAACATTCCCTTAATTTCCACCTCCAAGTTTCTCAGGGAAAATGGAGGTACCAACTACAGGCCCAGTTAGGCTAAAGGAGATGCCAGGGGTCTCTTTGCATTTCAGATTCTCTCCGCTCTTACCACGTAATCTCTTTCTCAGCCAAATTTTTTCCAGCCCTAAGCCTAGGGTCCATCCTAATATGTACCTAATATTAGGGTCCATCCTAATATGTACCAGGTGATGAGGTCCTTGATAAAGAAATGAGTATTCCCAAGAGCTTGGGTCCGGGGCCTTGAGACAAGCATCTGATGGAGGCAGAAAAACCTACCAGTTCTCTGTGGCTTCTTTTTCACTCGAGGGATCGGGAAGTCCTCATCTCTGACGCATATGGTTCTCTCCTGTGCCCAGGTGCTGGGCACATGTGCAGCCACCCAGCAACACATTTGCCCCAATTGTGCTTCTGGTTCTCTCATCTCTACCTGACCGGCTCCTTCCTCTCCTCTTCCTAAGCACCAGACCTGGGTGTACAGCCACTTTTCCGGACAGACCACAGAGAACTCCAGTTCCGTTGATCATGCCTCCCAAGTCTGTTCCTCCACCTGCATTTCCTGTTTCGGTTAACAGTTGGTTACCTTACACCAAAGCACTTGTCTCCTACACAAGAAATTTGCATGCTCTTCTTCATTCCTTCCTGCAACCCCACTTCCAACTGATCACCAAATCCTTTGAGTCTGCCCTCTGTCTGTCTCCTCCAGAGTTTCTGCCCTCACCCAGGCCCACGGCACTGCTTGCTTGGACAAGCACGGTATCCTTGTGATCCCCTGCCACTAGTCTCCAGCCTCCTCACAAAAATATATAACTGATCATGTCACTCCCTAGTTTAAAATCTTAGATGGGGGGGGCGCCTGGGTGGCTCAGTCGTTAAGCGTCTGCCTTTGGCTCAGGGCATGATCCTGGAGTCCTGGGATCGAGCCCCACATCGGGCTCCCTGCTCTGCTGGGAGCCTGTTTCTTCCTTTCCCACTCCCATTGCTTGTGTTCCCTCTCTCGCTGGCTGTCTCTCTCTGTGTCAAATAAATAAATAAATAATCTTTAAAAATAAAAAAAAAATTTAAAAAAATAAAATCTTAGTTGGTTCTCCATGGCTTACCAGAGTAAGTCCAAACATCCTAGAAAGACAGAGAAGACATCTGTTAACTGGTCAATGCCTATGCCTCTATGCTTGTTACCATCACGACCCCCTACCCCCTACCCCAAACCTCTCACCATTTCCTGTGCTCCCACACACTTCCACGTCCTAGTGTCCTCTGTTTGCCCTTCCTCCTCCCAGAACACCCTTCCACTCTTGCCTGCCTGGCTGCCCTTTAAGATTTCAGCTCTCAGATGACTTCTTACTTGAAGAAGCCCCCTTTGTGCTTCTAGAGAGTTCCATTACACCCTCTTGTGACAATTGATGTGTGTTTCCCCGTGACCAGTTACTGGGCTTCTCAGAAGCTGCGATCAGGTTTTGTTCATTTTCGTATCCCTGGAACCTAGAAGTGCCTGGCATGGCAGGCACTCAGGAAGGAAAGGAAAGAAAGGGACTGGGAATACCACCCCGTGGGCAACCAGGCTTTGCCGTCTGAGCAGGCTTGTGGCATTTTCATGGGACAGATGGGGAGTAGCAGCAGCCCTCCACCCTGGGTATTTATTCCCTCATTCACTCATTGCACAAATATTCAGGGAGTGCTGCCACGATGCCCGAGTACTGTGCTAGAAACTGGTGACAAAAGAAGGCTGCCAGGCCCTGCTCAGAGGAACTCCCATTCAAGGGTGAGAGACGGGCATGTGACAAGCACTGCCCTGGCATTTTGGGCCATCTGTTCGACTCTGAGGACCTTTGCCACTCATCTCTGCAGAGGCTGTGGAGAGGGGGAAGGGGTGAAGGAGAGCACCAGAGAGATGGGGAGGTCAGGGAGGCCTCCCAAAGGGCTCTGCCTCCGGGACCAATTCTGCTGACCAGCTGGCTTTATTTATGCATTTCTCCTTTGTCGAAATTCCTTACTGTTAAGAAAAAGCATTTGACACATTTCTAATTAACCCTCAGCCTCTCCAATCTTATTATTCCCAAATGCAACAGCTGGCTCATTTCATGATCAGTAATGATATTCCTGCAGTTATCCACCAGAACCAGGGTCACTCCTCCCAAACTCTGATGGGAACACAGAGGACCTTTCCGCGCCCCACCCCCCACCCTGCCATCCTGGGGCGGCAGGATTTGGCCCCTGGTTCTGGGGTTGCAGGGAGGGGGACAGTGCTCCTGAGCAAGCACTGTTGGGGAACCTGAGTTCCTCCCCCCACTGGCCCACACTGACCCCAGACGCGTCGCTCCCTCTCTCCAGGCTCTTCCCTCCCTCCCTTCCAGCAACAAGTACTCAGTGAGCATGTGCTGGGTGCGGCCGAATGCCATGCGCTGTTCTAAGTGCAGGGGAGACCACGGGGGACAAAACACACAAGAACTCCTGGCTTCATGGAGTTTACACCCCAGTGGCAGAAACCGATCTGAAAAGCCAAATACGAGAACGATGACTGATAAGACTCTTGGAGTTCCTTTCAGAGAGCCAGGTCCTCTCCTTGATGGATTATAAGAAACTTAGAAATAACATTCCCTTAGGTGCAGTGGTGCCTTGAGTGCAGCCAGCGGGGATCGTATGTGCCGCTGATGGCTGGGGGACCTCTGCAGGCTCCAGTCTGTTTGTCCGTGCAAGGAGAGGGTCCCCTCCTTCCTCACAGGGTCATTGTGAGTATTCTGAGATCCTGCTTTGGCACAGTGCCTGTTAACATACGTTCTGTTCACCGTGTCTGCCTCCTTTTCGGCCTAGAGCAGTCATGGCGGTCTAACCAGTCCCCCTCACCCACTGTCTGGGTCCCTGCTGCAGCTGCAGACAGGGCAAGGGGCTTCTAAGCTGACTGAGTCACAAAGGTAATGGGTATGCTGGCAAGAATGGACACCCAGCAGCTGCTGGGGCCCCGCACGCTGCCTCTCCTCTGCCCCCTCCAGGCTGCTCAGCACAGGCTCTAAAGAGACAGGCAGCCATCGCCTGGTGGGGCAGGACAGTCATCCTTGTTGGGCCTGTTGGGGTCTGTTCTCCTTCGCAGCCCTGGTGAGCAATCCCCCACGCGTGCCCTGGGCAGGCCTTTCGAGAGCCCCGCAGCCAGCAGCAGTGCCTGTGAGAGGGGTGAGGTGGGGTGGGGGCCCCGGCGGGGGGGTGGTTACCAGCACTGGAGTTTACATGCTTTATTTCCTACCTTTCCCAACAGTGCTGCAAGTTAAGGGCTGTCAATGCCCCTTACGGTTGAGGAAACAGGGTGAGAACTTGCCCAAGCCACTCTCCTAACACATGACAGAACCAGCATTTGAATGCAGGTGGTCCAACTCCAGAGCCAAGGTCTCACCTGAACTATACAGCCTTTCTCCCCTCTGTTATCTACCCCCACATCAAATGCACAGGGGCGGAGAGTTCCCTGGGGCCTCTGGGAGTGCCAGGAACACATGGTTTTGCCCAACTGACCTAAGTGCTGGCTTTGACAGTTTAAAAGAGAAGGGCCATGTGGAGAGCAATGCCACGTTTTGGAAGAAAATGCCCAAGGAACCGGCAGTCCAAAAGGGCACAGTTGGAGGGTCCTTGGAGGTCATCTCCTGCATCCCTCCTTTTCCAGAGGAGAAAATGGAGGTCCCAGTGGGGAGGTGAAGTCCCTGCATACAGAACTTCTGACCACCCTGCAGACCGCCCAGTGTGCCCAGAAGCCCTGTACTGGCCCCCAGACACTGGCGTGGGGAAGGGACTCCAACCCAGCCCCGCCTCTTCCCTGCTAAATGGCTTCCGCCATGGAGAGTTTCCCCAAGTCCCGGTCTGCGGGTTGGGGCGCTTCAGAGATCACATAGGTGAGGAACCGGCTCCGTAGCTGGCACCTGCTGGGCATCCAGTAACTACGGCTATGATGACCACTCTGGCTCAGTGAATGCTGGGCGACACCAAGTCTCTTAGGTATCACTTTGATTCTATGGTTCCGCTGGACTCCATTCCTAGGACCAGAGAGGAAACAATGCTCACTGTCATCTCTGAACACTGTAATCCATCTCAGGGAGGGCTGAGCTTCAGCCCCACACCTATTTAGGGTTCAAATCTGGAAGAAAGTCCATGGGCGGTAGCTGAGGTGGCAGCCCCAAGTTCCAGGCCCTTCCAATGTGCCTGTGGCTAGAGACCATCACTTAACTTCTGCCTAGGTCAAATTTCTGTCAGCCAAAAGAGCGCGGTATTGACCCGCCTCCTTACCCCCACCCCACGCCCCACCCCCACTCGGGGGAAGTTTACCGTGTCCATCTAAGGGAGGGCGGTGAAGTCTAACATCATCCAGAGAGGCTCTGTCCCTGTGGGGGTTTTCTCCTGGTGGTGGCCTGGGGGAGCATGAGGGGGGCGGCAGAGAGCCCTCTCTTCCAGACGGAGCTACCAGGCAGTGACGGTTGGTACAGAGGGTGTATCATCCTCACCACCGACCGCTGGGGAGTAAGAGGTGAAACTTGTGGAAATCCTGCCAAATTCCAGCTCCTCCTTCCCTCCTTCTCCTCATACAGCTCTCCTTCTAGAGCCATCAGAAACCCATCAGCCTGATTTTGGTTTCCAGCTTCATTCCCATGCCTAGGAGTGAGTTTGGAGCGTCTCCCTAGGGGTTGATGTAATGTCTTTGGATCCCACATCCTCTCACCTGGTTTTCTCAAAACCAAAGGCAACTAGACATACATAGGCCAGGCTGGGCTGAGGGAAGCAGCCAGCGGCAACAGAGGGCCATTCCCCAAGTCTTTCCACTTGGCTGACCTGAGAGCCTGTGTGGAAATGGGGGCACCAAAAGGGGAGTTCCTTATATTTTCTTATTGTTTGGAAATGCCCGTGGGGCCTGACTCTTAAGCAGTAAGGTTTTCCTGGCTTGCCACAGAGGACAAGCCTCATGATTCCTGTGGAAACCAGGCTGTAGCTTGACAGTGGTTTTCTCTCTCTCTGGAAATGAATTCTGGCCCCTACGGCAGTCTAATTAAACTCCGCAGGCAAGAGACACCCAGGAGACCAAGGCTGGCCCACGGCTCCGGGCCTATTGGCACCTTCACATCCACCTCCTGTTGTTCCTGACTGCCACCTGGCTCGGCCTCGGATTCCCTGCAACTCTTCGTGAGACCCTCTTGGCACACTCTCTTTCCAGGGTCCTAGTCTTGGTGGGGCCATTTCTGGACTTGTCCACATGTCCTCGAGGTTCGTGCTCTGAGTGAGGAAGAAGGTACTGCAGTAGCCACGATGATCTTTCTGCAGCAAAAATGCATTAGGCTTTTCTTTCTTCATTTTACTTCATTCCAACAGAAACGGAATGGGCATCTATTAACCGCACGGTTCAGCCCTGCGTGCTGGAGAAGCGGGAAAATGAGTGCGGCTGATGGGGGTGCTTGGGGAAGCATGAGCTGTGGCCCCACCTTTGCGTGATTCCTGAGGCAGCTTCATTTAGAGTCGGGGACCTTATTTGGGCTGGGACCCTCTGTGAGAGCCAGTGTCCAGCAGCACCAGCAAGAAGCCAACTCCCTGCCAACTCTGCCCCTGGCATTCCAGGGCCCAGCCTGCCCAAAGTCAGCTCCCAGGTCCTTTCCAGCGTCCTGGGCCCCGGCAATACCAGACAGCTCTCTTTTCTGGAACACATCAAGCACTGCCATCCTCTGGACCTTTGTTCTGGCTATGCATGCATCTAATTAATACCTTGCCCTGCCCTGCCTCTTAAGAATTTATTCAAAGGTTTATCCACCTTCTGTGAGAAGCCTTCTCTAAGACTACCTTGCAATACATCATTTCCTCCTCTGTGATCCTTGCTTAGCTCGGGTGACATCCGCTCGCTGTGAGTCTACTCTGTGCCTGACAGTGTGTTGCTCTCCTAGAACTGATTTAGCCCTCCTTGCCTTCTGCTCTGAGCAGTTCACACGGAGTTCTCAATGCCTCCGGGGCTGGGGCAAAATCTCCGTGATTTCTGTGTCCCTGTCTCACCACCGTGTTTTGCACTTTGTGGAAAGTGCAAACGGAGAGATGGCTTCTAGACTGGGCTCAGCCCACTAATTAGTCGTGTGGCCTCGGGCCAATCTTCCACCCCCTCTGGTCTCCTTTCTCCCTGACAAACAGCGGTGACGATACCTCACGGTTGTTCAGGCCACAGTGAAAGGTCTGGAGGGAAGCCTCATGAAAGCTGGGAGCCCCAGGCCAATGGAAGATGTGGGGTAGTTGTACTCCCCTTCTTTCACCAGCAGTGAAGCAGAATCGCATCCCCTCCGCTCTGTTCGACTGTCAAGTGCACCAGCTTCCAATCCCTCCTCGGGGCGGGCCCTGGGGCGGCTCGGAATCCTAGGCTGCGGAGGATTCCCGTGCAAACTCCAGACTCTCCTCTCGCCCAGCCGTCCCTTCCCGAGGCCTCGCAGAACACACCTTAAACCTCGCGCCAGAGCGCATTTCCGAGCGCAGCCCAGAACTGCAGCTTCGCGGCGCGGGCCCGGGCCGGGGTCGCGCATCTCCAGCCGGTGACTCAGGGCTGCTCGGGCCGGGGGTGGGTGGAGGTAGGCGGGACCGACTAGGACCGCGCGGGGGCAGCCGCCGGGCGCTCGGTCGCCGAGCGGTGGGAGCAGAGGCTGGCTCTGGCCCGTCGCCATTCCACCGCGGGCGTCTGGCTCGCGCTCCCGCGCCGCTTCGCACCCGCCGTGCTCCTCTCCCCATGCGCAGCGGCCGGGGCAGCCGGTGGGGGCTGGAGCGCGGGGCGGGCTCTGCGCGCGAATGAATGGGCGCCCGGGGGACGCGCGCGCTCGGGGCTGAAGGGCATTAGGACCGTGAGGATCGCTCCGCGCTCCTGTCTCTCCCTATCACCCCCCACCCCCCACCTCTCTCCCTTTTCGGCTCTGCAGGACTGAGCAGCCAGGCGCGAGCGAAAACAAACAGCTGGGGCTGCGAGCGCCCCCACCCCGGCCCCGAGAGCAAGCCGGCCCGGGCCCCCACTCGGGGCGCCCGCCCGCCCACCATGAGGAAGATCCGCGCCAATGCCATCGCCATCCTGACTGTAGCCTGGATCCTGGGCACTTTCTACTACTTATGGCAGGACAACCGAGCCCACGCAGCATCCTCCGGCGGCCGGGGCGCGCAGAGGGCGGGCGGGAGGCCAGAGCAGCTCCGCGAGGACCGCACCATCCCGCTCATTGTGAGTACGCCCTGCGCGCCGGGCGGCCGGCCCTGGAGCCGCGGCGCGCGTCCTTAGCCCCGCGCGGCTGCAGAGGGCGCGGGGCTGGGGGCTGCGTGCCCGCCGCGCCCTGCCGGCTTTGTATATGTTGGAGCATTCCTGTCCGTTGTTATGGCAACCTCTTTCGGGCCAGCCGGGCCAGGGCGCAAGGATGAAGGGAGGGTGACAGCGGGTGGGGGCTGGGAGAAAGTGCTGCAAGTTTGGTGGGCCCGGCGTGCGCGCGCGACTGGGAACGTGGCTCTCTCAGCACTGCGCGGCCGGAGCCGGGGCCCGACTGTCCGCACCTCGCCCGCCCCAGGAAGGCGGCTGGACGGTGAGCGCAGCGAGCCGGCAGTGGGAACCTCGCGCTGCTGAACGCGTAGGTGGCCGTGCGCACCCCCTCTCTAGTCTCCAGGGGGCAAAGGACTTGGGGTGGGGGCGCTGGGTAAGGCAGGGTCGCTAGGGGCTGAGCCCGGCTTTGAGCCCCCTTTTCAGCCCAGTTCAACTTGAACTTGCTTCTCTGGCACGGAGGACTCCGCCACTAACACCCGCGGCATTCTCTGGGTCCGGGAAAGGTCTCTTCCTGTACGCGCCCTTCACCCCAACACGAGGGTCCATCACGACGGGCGAGCTGGCAGTGTGTGCGCTAGGGCTGGCAGATTCCCTCTCTCGAGGTCAGCTCCGCGATGTGCCAGCGGGGAAACAAAGGTGGCGGAGCACGGCGGGGGCCTCCGCGGCGCTGCCGGGGCCCTAGGCGCTCCGGGGACTTGGGCTGGGGCGTGCGGAGCCCCCGCCGCCCTGCAGGGGGCGTTGCTGCCGCCCGGTCCCCGGGTGACGGCCCTGTGTGGCAGGGGCACCTGTTGAGGCGGGAGGATCTGGTGCCCGCCGAGAGGCGCGGGCGGCGGGCCGCGTTCTTCCGACCGGGGCCGGTGGCGGGCGAGAGCCTTGGGCGACCCTCGGGACAAGCTGCTGGGCTGGGGCAGCTTGGCCGGAAAAGGACCAGGAGGAGGGCGAGCCAAGTGTGGGGCTGAGGGTGGGAGAGTAGAGCAGGGTGGCCATTCTGACGGGAAAGATCTGGGCCTGGGGAGGGAGGTGCAGGTTCAGGAGGGCGAAGGCTTGCGTGGAGTCGAATCTGGGATATTTCTGCAAAGGCAGCTGAGCCCCAGGAATATGGTGGAGGCGGGTGTCTGTGTGGAAGTGTTCTCATATTCCCAACCTGCCCCAGATGCCGTGTCTTGTCAACCCCCCTCCCCCTGGAAGAAGTAAAAAAACCCCTGCAGAGGAACCATATTTCCTAGCTTTGCCTGAGGAGACCTTGGGGTTTATGGGTTTTCCCCAGCCGCCCCCCCCATTCCCAGATCCCTGTCCGGTTGAACTCTGCAGGTGTGCCTGATTAGGTGGAGCGTTCCCTTCTGAGCTGAGGGTCCCTGTCACTAGGAACTGTTTGCAAAGCCCTTGAGGATGTTTGGACGGAAAGGCTGATGAGGATAAAGCCTCCAGCGTAAGGACCCCAGGGTATTGGGATCCAGGCAGACCGACAGACTGGAGTGGGAACTGGCTGAACCAGCAGTGGCCCCAGACCCGCAGGGATCTTGCGCAGACCCACGAGCTCCCCGTTCTTACACCCTGAGAGGGCCAGCCCTGGTCTCAGGGTAGGTGGGCTTGGAGCGGCAGGGGAGAGGCAGGCTGGCCAGATGTTCTGTCCTTCACAATGGTGACGTGTGGGGAGGAGGGTCTGAGCTGGAGGGGGAGGAGGAGGGGAGAGTGGAGGGGAGAGAGGAAGGGCAAGGGAAGAGAGCACAGGGAAACTGCTGATGGGAGCAGAGCCCGAGGTTAGGTTTCCTTACGTTTGTCTCTGCTTCAGAATCCTGACCCTGCTCTCGGACCTCTCCTCCCTCCTCACTCCTCCTTGCCCTCCGAGGTCTGCCGGGAGGCCGAAGGCCGCCCAGACTGAGAGCCCTGGAATGGTGGGGTGGGCTCTGCTGGAGGCACGTGGCTCTTGTTTTGAGGGGTGGAAATGGGCAATCATGAGGGGGCGCAGGTGAACGTCCTCTGGCCCTCTCCTTGTTCCCATGGGGTTCGACTTGCAGATTGGAAAAGGGCTGTGAACTGGGAGCTAAGTTTGAAGTGTGAAGGATTATCAGGAAGATCCCGGGAGCGAGGGAGCGCAGGTGCAGGAAGAGAGGGAGAGTGGGAGTTCCGGGGAGTGAGCCACAGACAGTTCTCTGGCCACCTAGGGGCATGGCCAGCTCCCCCTCTGTTTGTTCCTCAGGCACTGGTCCCCAGTCACACACCTCCCTGCACACAGCCTTGCCTTGTCTTCCTACCTTCTGAGGTATTTCACTTCAGGAGGATTCTTAGTCATATACGCTGTCACGCAGAGACTATGCTGGAAGCTTCTTACATCTCCATATTGATGCACACAGCAAGACTTAATAAGTACTTGTTAGGCAAACGAAGTAGGATTTCTGCCTGTCTCTGGGAGTAGACAAGCGTCATAAGCCCCCCCCCCCCAGTATTTTGTTCCTGGCTCCAGCCTGACCATCACTAAGGAGATCGGGGAATGCATGTTCATCTTCTCGGGATGCTGAACCCGATGTGCAGCCTAGAAGGGGCAGGTGCAGCTGAGTGCTTTCTCCCGGAGCGCTGTGGTGAACCTCTCACTGGTCTTCTTGCCATTCCAAAACATGTCTCTGTCTAGTTGGGCCAGGACGCTCCATGTGGGTTTTCAAATTCTTAGGGAGTGATGTGGCCAGCCCTGCTGACAGAGGCTGAGAGAATTCAGACAAGCGTCATCATCACTCCCCTGGGGAATCAGAGAGCAGAGCTGGGAAAGGGAGGGTCTGCCTAACAGCCTGGGCCAGGGGGGCAGCTCTGCCTTCACAATGTCTGGGCTATTCGAAGCCAGCCAAGTTGCTTCTAGACCTCGGAGGCGCTGTTTGGCATTGTGGGGTGTCGGCATAGCAACCGGATGGCCCGGATTTCTCAGGGAGGTCCTGATTTTTAATATTCTGTCCTGCTGTCAGCCCATGTGTCACAAATTTTGATGTGAAAAATTGGTTACGGAATGTGTAAAACTACAGCGAGATACTGACTCCATCCCTAAATGGCTGCTTACGATGTGGCAGGGTTTGTGATTTTTCCGTGCTGTATTTTCTGGGCAAGGCGATGGATTTGGGGAAATCCACTGGAATCGACACTGATGCGTGCTGGCACTGGACAGCCGCTAGAGCAGGCGGCCGAGCAGACACGGCTGGCCTTCAGTCTTCAGACCTCGCAGTGGGGAAGACTGTTTGTGATTGGCTTGGCACCCAGGTTTTCCATATGCTAGTTCTCTAAGAGGCCTGGGTGGGATGTTAAGGTGCTACACGGAATTTCACTTTGCAGACATATTTTTAAAAAGACTGTCCATTATGAATATTTTCAGGATAGGGACACTCATTTGCAACATTTCCTGTTTGGAGCCGTGAAAGTCTTAGGCACGAGTTTTCTTAAGCTGGAGTTTTCTTATCCTCCAGTTGGAATATTGCTGATGACCGTGGACAAAATATTTATATCTCTGGACCTTGGTTATTTTATGTCAAATTGGGGTTAAATGATTTGTAAAGGTTTGTTGATCCTTAGACAAGCTGATGAGAGCTTCATTTCTAGAAGCAAATAAATTGGCTTTAAGGCAATTTTCCTGAAGGGCGTTGTGAGGTTTATTGCTAGTGGAGGGAAGGCCCCCGTCAGGAGAAGTTCCAGCAGTGACCCCCGAGGCTTCAAAGGGATCCCTGCTCACCTAGCAGGAGGGGACACAGGTGACCCACGGCTTTTCTGGTGCTGTTCCCTGAGAGCAGAGGCTTCAGTCAGATCTGGATGGGTTTATATTTATAATGTGTGCCTTTCAGAACTGTGGGACTAGGGTTTGCCTAAATGACAGAAATGATTTTCTATTTTATTTGTCTAGGTGCCACACACAAGAAAGAGGGTGGGGAGGGAGATGCTCGAACACCCACAGTTCCCTTTGTCAAAATGCTCAGATTGGGAAGCGCCTGGTCTCCCTTCACTGGGGTCCCAGCCTGGGTCATGTTGAGACTTGCCTATAGACCTGGGGGCAGCACAGAGCCGCCAAGACTGGTAAGGGCCTGAGAGCCCAAGAGTAGCCTCCCTGGGAAGCCCGAGGCCCGAGGTCCCAAGATTCTAGGGTTCTGCTCACTTTTCGGATGGGCCCCATATTTCTGTGTAGTAGCAGCAGTTCCCGCACTGGCTGCTCCGGGCCTTGGGCCTGGCTTTCTTCTCTGGTGGTCGAGTTTATTAGCTCTGCGAGCAGAGGAAGCCCTCCGTTCTGGAAGATGTGGAGGGGCGCAGGCAAGGCCGGGCTGAGCCACCCAGGGAGCTGTTTGCTGTAGTGGAGGAAACCACGCTGGGGTCAGAGGGGAGCCTGTATCCGAGCAGTGCATTACAGTTCGAAGATGGAAGATTTAGCCCCTGTCTGCTTCTGGAGGAGACCTGAAACACCTTCCGTGGGACCTGGGGGCAAAGACACACGGAGGCTAACTAGACAGGGAACCCGGGGCTCCTGAGAGGAGAGGGGAGCAGTCAATGATGATCACGCCTGCGCAGGGGTTCTCCTCACTGAATCAGACAGTTTGCTTGGTGCGTTTGCAGCCGGTGTGCAACTGGCTCTGGACACGGTCTGCAGGGGCTGGGTGTCTCTCCTCTAAACGGACCCCTGTGCTCTTTGATCTATACTGGGCTGGCCTCTGTCATGGCCATTACCCCTGTATGATATTTATGGAGGCTCATTCATTGGATACGTTGATGGTAGATGTCTCACCATTTAACCTGATTCCCCTCAACAACCTAACAAGGAAGGTGCCATTATCAGGTCCAGTTAACATATGAGTAAACTGAGGCTTACTTATCCATGACCAGGCAACTAGGAAGTGCCTTTAAAACTAGGCGTTTCTGCCTCTGAGGCCCATGCTATGTCTTCTTTCCCCCGAAGCATCTTTAGGGCAAGACCCAAGTCTGATGCACCAGCGAGTCCTTTCCGCAGCACCTAGATCAGCACCTGGCTTTGTGTTTACTCCGTAAACATTTGTTGGGGGAAGAAATGCAAAAACCACTTAGGAGAAAATGTTAGCACTAGGAGAGTAGTATTATGGGTAATCCCCTCTTCTGTCTTTTGGCTTTTTCAACCTTTTTTTTTAAGTAGGCTCCATGCCCAGGGTGGGGCTCGAACTCACGACCATGAGACTTAAGCCAAGATCAAGAGTCAGATGCTTAACTGACTGAGCCACCCAGGTGCCCCTCAACATTTTTCTTAAAAAGACTTATTTATTTGAGAGAGAGAGAGAGCGCGGTAGGAGGCAAAGGGAGAGGGAGAGAGCTACTCAAGTAGACTCCACACTGAGCATGGATCTGATGTGGGGCTCAATCCTATGACCCTGAGATCAGACCTGAGCCAAAACCAAGAGTCAGGTGTTTTAACCGACGGCAGCACTCAGGTGCTCCTCAACATTTTTTATAATAAACATCTATTAATACTATAATGATAAAGCCCACCAGGATAATTATTTTAAAAAGTATTCAGGGACTGAATAAAATCACCCTTGACTCCTCAATGAGAGTAAACTTCTCAACTACGTCTCCCACTTCTGAATCTCTCATCAGTGCTTAGCTTTGAGTCAACAGAAAAGGCAAGAGACTTACATGACTTATTCCATAGGGAGTGACGGAATAGAACTGGGGCGAGTGGGTAGAAGTTGCAGGGGGAGAGAAGGACAACTCTGTCACTGAACCGTCCACCATTGGAATAGTCCAAAGGCTGACCAGGGTTTCTGTTCACACCCCTGTCGGTAGCTGAGCACGTCCTCCCAGCAGCAGTTGCGAGGGGACGAGAAAAGCCTTGCTGTCCCGCCGGTCTCCTAAGACGTCAGGCATCTCTGTAATGGGGTTTGGAATCAGGTCCAGTTCTTGCACCACAAGAGACCTGGCGCCCTGGGGAGCAGGGCTGGCTGAGCCCGCGGAGACCAGGCCAGGGAGGCTGACTGAAAGACCCACAACGGCCGCCCCGCTGTTCCCCTCCCGGCTCCTTTGGAGCTGCCAAGCAGGGAGGCAGTGGGGGCCAAGGCTGGTCAGAGGCAAAGCCGCAAAATAGCAAACGTCTTTCATGTCTCTCCTGCTCCTCAGAACGAGGCCCACAAAGCTTTCCTGCCCGACTGAAGCCCAGGCTTGCCTGTCTCCCCCACACCCTGAATTTTAGCTACACCCTAGAACAGTATCTGGCTGGAGACAGTGTGCCCACCCGGAGGACTTTTGTGAACATATCAGAATAGGTGGGAGTGGCAGGCTGGAGCACTTTGGAACAGAGGGGGCAAATGGAAAACTGTTCAATTATACTCCCTAGGCAAGATAAGGCTCAGGCCACGTTTGGGGAGACATGCAGGCAAGTCTGCCCCAGGTAGAGCGTTTCTACTCTTCTGGATCCATTAGGAAGAGCTTTAAGTGTAGCTTAAGGGCCCCAGTGCCTCTTTCCTGCCATTCTGTGAAGTGAGGTGTGGCTTGGGGTACATCAGGAACAACATTGTCTCAGGGCTCAGAGGTGGGTGACATCTCTCGACACACAGTGTGAGACCTGCCATAACGGGCCCTCGCAGGGCCAGGACCAGGCAGAACAGAGTGGGCCGGGATGGAAACAGATGTTGGCCTCTGGGGATGGAAGTGTGAGGGGACAGAGAGGTGATGTGGAATGAAAGCCAAGTGACCCACTTCTAGGCTCAGCCTTGCCCCCGAGGGGCGACGTTGTCTTAGGTGAGTCACTTCCCCTCTCTGAGCCTTAGTCTCCTCACGTGTCAGAGGAGGGTTGAACTGTATGATCTCCAAGGTGCCTCCCAACTTAAACCATCTTTGACTTTGTTGGCCCACTTCTGCAGAAGTGAGGTGGCCCCAAGCCAGGGGTCAAGGTCTGATAGCGTCTAGATGAAGGAGATTAAGGCCAGAGGGTGAGATGTACAGAGACCCAGACCATTTGTGTGCAGAAGAGCGTGAAACCTTTAAATTCTCATAAGGAATGAACTGGACCTACCCCCTCCCCGTTCTCTGCCCTTGAAGCACTGACGGAGCCACACAGCCCCCCGTCTGCTGAACTAGAAGCCTACGGTGTTTGTGAGTGTGTCTGGGGTTGCTCACAGACACACATGTAGGAGTGTCTAGGGGTGGACTTCAGACATCTCAACAACGTGGGAAGACCAAAAGGAAACCACAAAGACCCCTGAGCAGAGAATTAATAGTCCTGTGCCCTTGGACTTGATTCAGAAGACAGGTGTGGAATTGCCCTTAGGCCACAGCCTGGAAATGAACATTGTAAAAATCCATTTAAGGAGATCAGGAGGTTGGCCATCTCCCGGCAACCTTTAGCTTTTCCCGGGTTACGAATCCAGCAGATTAGAGGAGGCGAGATGAGAGAATTGCTAGGAGCAGCTGCTATAGTGAGAAGGGATCGTTGACAGCAAAGGACCAACCAGGAAGGGCCATAGGAGGTTGGAGCGATCCCCGTTTTCCCTAACAAGCACGCACTGGCCAGAAGGGAACGGCATCATTTTTCACTGAGCACTTACTATGTGTCAGGACTGTTCCAGCCTCTGGAGATAACAAAATGGGTAAAAAGCCCCGCTCTTGAGGAGCTCGCATCCTAGTGAGAGAGACAGACCATAAACAGATAAATATACAATGCATGGGGGGGGGGGTTGGCAAATACTATGAAAATAAAATAAAGTCACAAAAGGGGACAGAGAGATGAGAGAACAATGGCCAGGAAAGGCCTTCCAGATAAGATGGTGTTTGAGCTGTAGCATGAATGGAAAGAGAGAACCATGCAGGCAACCAGAGGGAGAGTGTTCCAGACGGCCAAGGCCCAGGGCACAGTCTCTGCAGGGTGTGTGCCTGGTGCACTTGGCAGGGCAGCTCAGCAAGGGTAAAAGTGGCCCAAGGTGAAGTCTGGATCATTAGGCCCGTAGGCTGTGGTAAGAGGCTCAGAAACACGTCCCTGAGTCATCAGGAAGTGATAAATTACACTCGGTGT
Source organism: Ursus arctos (assembly GCF_023065955.2). Taxonomy (NCBI): domain Eukaryota; kingdom Metazoa; phylum Chordata; class Mammalia; order Carnivora; family Ursidae; genus Ursus; species Ursus arctos. The sequence goes on along the minus strand of NW_026622930.1, from coordinate 30,899,007 downwards.
ACGGGCTGGGTACGTCAGCGGACTGTCATTCCGTTCAGAAAATTTTCCAGAAATATGATCAAATATAATAGAAAGTGTTGATTCTTAAAGAGGTAAACCTAAGTTCTTTGAAAAATATTCTATGGCTGGAACGCTTCATTTCCTTATAATGTGAGATCAATGAGGTACTTGTGTTCGTTCTCTTTCTCTCTCTCTCTTTTGGCTGGTGAGGGGGAATGGAGGGTGCTGGTGCCTGAAGAGATTTAAAAGACAAAAGATAATGGGGCCCTTGTTGAAATACTGGAGTGAGGAAGGGTGGGGGAGGCCTCTGTCTTGGGAGGAAGAGTTCTTCGTGGGAAGGAGAATTCCTCCCTATGGTGGTACCTGATCGAGTCCCCCTTTGCTTCCTCGTCTGGATCGTTGCGTTCTCCTCAGGTGCATTTGGGACTTGGAAAGGATGTTTTCTGGCAATGCAGGAACTTGGAAGTCTCGTCCTTCTGTACAAGCAGGTTCCCCCTCTGTACCAGCAAAACCCTGAAGGCAGAATCATGGGGCCTTCCCTCAGACACGGAGGTGGGCACCCAAGGCCTGGCAGGATCAAGGACCCCACACAGCTTTTTATCAGGCAGGCAGTGGAAGAAAGGGTCTGCTTTGAGGAGCAAGATGGCTCTGCCCCGGGCCTGTCTGAGACTGTCCACTGATGTTCAGGTGGCTTGCCCAGTGCCCCAGTGACTGGTGCGATAAGGCGTCACGTGTCCCCGGAAAGCTGCCAGCGCTCTCTCTTTGTGGTTCAGGTCACACACTCTCAATTCCAGACCGCTGTCAGTCATGCCCTTTTAGAGGCTGCTTTTCAGAGTTCAGATTTTCATCCCTTTATCTTCTCCCAGCAGCTCTGGCTTTTAGCTTCTTTCAACCAACGGTTGGGGAGTACTTCTGACATACCAAGGTCTTTCATTTCAAGGGGGTCAGGCCTGGGGAGGCCACAGCCAGAGGGGACCCATGTTGCCAAGTTGCCAAGTCTGCAGTCAGTCTTGAGGGGTTGGGAGATAGCTTCTGGTGCCTCACACGTTCTGTGACCCTATTCTTTGCTTAGAAGCCATCTTTTCCCCTCCATGTGAAATTCCTCCCTGGGGGGTGGGACGGGAAGAGGCTGAGGGGAGTGGGAGAGGTTGGGGGCATTATCCCAGGGTTTGGGGTGGAGCCCTGCCTGAGGCTCAGGGAGAAAGAACATATGACCGATTAGTGATGTCTGAGGTGGTGTTGATGCCTGGAAGGAGTCAAATGGTAGGACTGAGCCACAGCCCCCAAATAGTTCTCCAACCCGAGCCCAGAAGGAGAAAGGGAACCAAGGGACAGAGTGCACACACTGCAGGGACCAGGGAAGGTGATGGAGGGCTTTTTGGAGCCATAAGCTAAAAGGGATTTGCCAGGTAGAGAGCAGAGGCTGCCCAGAGTAATGTTTTATTACAGCCTTGGTGCCACCTTGGGGGGGCATGAAAATGGCAAGGGTCTTCTCCCAAAACATGGAAAGAAAATGGCTTGCCCCTGGGTGCACCCCAAGATAGTCAACCCCTGGTTTTCTCCATAGCAGAGAATGCAGTATTATCTCCTCAGCCCTTCCAGGAAAGCAGGGTCTCTGAACCATGCCTGGGTGGGGGCTGGGAGCCAGATGGGGTGGGCTAGCCCGAGAAGCAGGGCAAAGCTGAGGGCAAGTCACGCAGAGAGTTAGAAAGGGCCTGGGCCTGGTCAGACGGTGACACTGGTTACGAGGTGACAGGCCTGCACACGAGTGTTCTCAGGGCCAGGCCACAGACACCCTGAGCATGGTCACGGGGACTCTGGCAGAGGACAGCACCTGCCAATGGGTAGCCAGAGCCCTGCACGGTCCAGATGTGCGCTGACCACTACGTGGCCACCAGCCACATGTGGCTATTGAGCACTTGACGTGTGGCTAGTGCAACAGTGGGAACTGAGCTTTTAATTTTAATTTTTAATTTTATTCAATTTTATTCAATTTTAATTGATTTAAATTGAAAAGCAGACACTCATGTCAATTATTGGTCAACTTTTAGGAGTGTTCGGAAGAACTGAAGTAGTGGAATCTACATTTTCAACTGTAAATTTTATGAAATCTCAATATGGATCAAGTGTTTCTGAATTTCTGAGAAAATTTAGGGTCTCAGTTGAAATGTGCTGTAAATGTAACATACACTGGGTTTCAAAGACTTAGTACAAAAAAAGGATTAAAATATCTCACTAATATTTTAAAATATTGACTGCCTTTTGAAATGATAATATTTGGATATATTGGGCTAAATAAAATATATTATTAAAATTAATTTTACCTGTTTCTTTTTACTTTTTTAATGTGGCTAACTAGAAATTTGTAAATTCTTTATGTGGCTAGCATTCTGTGGCTTTGGGCTGCACTGGTCCTTACATGTGTTCATGAGCCCCGTCTAAAGTGGTAGGAGCTTGCTGGCAGGTTTTATGTAAAGTAAAGAATGTGACTACATTCCCAGTTTACCTTGACTTCGGGGTAAGTCCTTTCCGGTCCAGCTGCTGTGGAGTCGTCGGTTCCTAATGCACCATCATCTGTGGGCACGGGTCACCTCCCATCATGGGCCTTCATCCTCATACCATCATTAAAACCAAGGTCAATGTTTTCTTGCAGCCTCTTCTCCTTTCAAAATCCCTTCTGAGCTCTTGCTGTGATGAAAATGGGTTTTGGGTAGGAGGGGTCAGAGCAGTGGAGGCGGGGAGCCTTTTACTCCCTTGGAAAGTAGAGGGATTAGTTCCAGTCTGTTGCTTTTGGTGTTTGGTCTTCATCCTGTTAGAGCCAGAATGATAAATAGGTCTCAGCTCCACTGCCAGCCCAGAACCTGTGGAAGTGGCAGCCGGCAGCCCCGTGGGGAGAAGGCTGCCCAGGCTGCATCCAGACTGAGCGGGAAAGAGGCGATTGATTAGCCATGTCTGTAAGGGGCATGGACTGGGGCTGTAGAACACGTGCTTTACAGATCCTAACCCTGCCCTGTTGAAGTTGTCTTCTTCGAGAATTGTCCTCCCACTTTAAAGACCTGGCGTTGTTTTAAGAAGTTGGCCACTTTGGGGCGCCTGGGTGGCACAGCGGTTAAGCATCTGCCTTCGGCTCAGGGCGTGATCCCGGCGTTATGGGATCGAGCCCCACATCAGGCTCCTCCGCTAGGAGCCTGCTTCTTCCTCTCCCACTCCCCCTGCTTGTGTTCCCTCTCTCACTGGCTGTCTCTATCTCTGTCAAATAAATAAATAAAATCTTCAAAAAAAAAAAAAAAGAAGTTGGCCACTTTGAAGAAGCAGGGGTGAGGCTTGCACTGAGTTAGAAGTGCAGAGGGGACATTGGTCATCTCAGTGGGTCAGAACCCTAGCTAAGGAGATGTGACGAGAGCTTTCAAACACGGTGCAGACTTCTGGTGACACTTTTTCACTGACTTGGGAGAGGTGAGTTGGCTCTGGTCTGGACCGGTCTCCTGGCAGCATAGAGACAGCTGAAACCCAAGGAGAAGGGCAGACACCTGGAGGGGCTGGGAGAAGAGAAGAGGCTTGGTTCTTTTCCTTTTTCCCCATCTTCCTCCCTTAAAAGTGGGCTCTGTGAACTTTAGAACATTTCCTGCTTCTTGGTGCCACATTTCTGGCTATGGCTTTGTTCCTGTTGCAGCGTGAGGGTGGCCAGGAGCACAGCCCCTGGAGCCATGTTCAGCTCTGCCACTTACTGCGACTTATTTAAACATGCTATGCCTCAGTTTCCCTATATGCGAAGTGGAGATACTAGCAGTCCCCATTGCAGATGGTTGCTCTGAAGATTAAACGAGTTAATCCCCATAAGGTGTTTGGAACCATGCCTCGGGCATAGTAAGTGCCGCACTAGCGTCAGCATACAGGTTAGTAACAACAATATAAATTGTCGTCATTTGTTAACTTGTATATGACTTATTTAATGCTGTGTAATGAATCACCCTAAAACTGAATGGCTGAACGCCACACTAATCATTTATTCTCTCTCATTGTTTCTGTGTGGTCAGGTATCCGGGGTGGCTTGGCTCCAGGTTTCTTAGTGAGGTCTTAGGCAGATGTCAGCTAGGGCTGCAGTCACCCGAAGGAGCAACGGTGGCGCTCTCACATGGCTGGCCGGCTGGCGCTGGCTCTTGGCCGAGGCCCCAGTCCTTCTCCATGTGGGTCTCTCCACATGTCTGCTTGAGGGTTTCCATGGTGCAGTGGCTGGCTCCCCCATAACAAGCAACCCGGGAGACGAAGGCGGATATTCCAAAGACTTCTTGACCTAACCTGGGAAGTCATATAAGCAAAGGACTGATGTGATCTGACTTACATTTTGAGAGACCTCTGTGGCTGCTGGTTGGAGAAGAGACAGGGCAAGGGCAAGGGCAGAAGCACTTTCTGACTGCCCGGTGCGGGCCAGAAACCTACCAGCTGGGTTTCATATGCTTTATGGTTCATCCGTCATAGCAGGCTTGTGGCCTGAGTATTGCTACCCCCATTTTATAGACAGGGAACCTGACTCAGAGAGGGCAGGTTACCTGCCAACAGAGCCAGGATTCACCCGGGCTTGCCTGGCACCAAAGCCTGGGGAGACACACCACCCCGCTGGATGCCCCCCTCACGATGGTACGGCTTACTCAGGAAAACAGCCTCTGTGAAGGATCTTAATTCCTGTATTTCTCAAAGTCAGGATCAGGAAACTGAGAAGCCAAGAGACATTCACAGGCCAGACAAGGGAGGGGAACAGGACCCTGGTGATCTCGGCACCTGCCAGAGAGCTGGGGGTGGTGTTGGGGGGGAATCGAGCTGGTGCAAGGTTTGGAGGATTGTATGGACCAAAAGGGATGAGCTGGGGAGAGTCCCGCACTTGGCTTAGGCTCTGCAAATTAGCAGAACTCTGGGGTCGGGGAAGCCTTGGTGTTACCTGAGCCCTAGAGATTTCCACGCAGAGGGATCAAGCCCACCCACCTGGGAGGGAATACCTGGCTGCCGTAAAATAAATGAACTAGACCAATATATATCTGCACAAATGGAGCTTAAAAATATGATGTTAAGCGCGCCTGGGCGGCTCAGTTGGTTAAGCGTCCGACTCTTGATTTCGGCTCAGGTCATGATCTTGGGGTGGTGGGATCGAGCCCTTTAAGATTCTCTCTCTCCCTCTCCCTCTGCCCTCCCCCCACCCCCGCCCCTCGCATGCACTCTCTCTCTCCCTCTAAAAAACAAAACAACCCCCCCCCCACAGGCTGTTAGAGGGGGGATTGCAGATGATTTTGTCTGATACTTTTATGCAAATTTGAACAATACAGTTGTGTCTATTGTTCCCGGATGTATGGGTGTATGTGTGCATAAATATCTCCAAGTGTAACAATGGACCAAAGAGGAGTGGCAGCACACTTAGAGCGCTGAGTGTTCCTGGAGAGAGACGGAGGAGGGGACCTACAGGGAGTCTGATTTTATTTGCAACGTTTTATTTCAGTTTTTTGAAAAGAGAGGCTTGAAGCCAATCTGACAAAATGTTAATAAGTTGTTAATTTTGGTAGCTGTGCAGGTGATTCCTAGTCTTTGCACTTTTTGGAATTAAAAAAAAAAACACAACAAAAAACCTTAAGTCTAAAATCATTTTAAAAGGAAAGGAAAGAAAGAGCTGGTGCCCCAAGTTTGCTGGGTTTCAGCTGCATGAAGATGGAGAAGGAGGGTAGTGGAGGATTGGAGGCAAGATTCCTGCCCCCCAGCCCCCCAGAAAGCCTGTCACCCACGTAACACTGTTTTCCCGTGCTTGGAGGACAGCAAAGTGATTTTCGATTCTCAATTCTCAATTCTCAGTGCTCAGGCGTGTCTTCTATGCCTGAAGATCCGCTGAGGAGGGGCTGGCGTGGAAGGTAGTGGTGGTAGAGAGGGCACTGCCTCCAACAAAGCCCCAAGTGTTGGGGGTGCAGGGGCCAGAGGAAAAAAAGGGTCAGGGAGGGGGTGCCTGGAGCCCATGCAAGGAAAACTGAGAGCCAGAGCCTGGGAGTTCCATCTGTGAAAGGACGTGAATAGTAAAAATGGGTGTCTCTTCACCTCTGTCAGGGGTGAGGGGATGACAAAGTCTTTTGGTAGGTCAAAGATATGAGGTTTTTCTTCATTGTTCTTTTTTCTCCCTTTAGACATAGCACATGTTGAATATACAAAAGACAGTAAATCAAGAAGGAGATGAAAATCACCCCCAAATCCTACCATTGGAGTAACCATTATTAACATTTTGGTGATTAATCAATTCAGATCCTTTTTGGTAGATTTTTTAAGAGTCTGCCTTCGGCACAGGTCATGATCCCAGGGTCCCCTGCTCAGTGGGGAGCCTGCTTTTCCCTATCCTCCCACCCCCTACCCTGATGTGTTCTCTCTCTCTCTCAAATGAATAAATAAAATCTTTAAAAACGATGAAATCATACATTTTATACTGTTTTGTAACTAGTTTTTTTCAATTAACGCTGTATCATGAGCACCTTTCTCTGTCAGTCTTCTTCCAAATATTTTTTAATAGCTGCCTAGATTTTCGCTGGGTGAATATTCCATAGATTATATAATCACAGCTCATGGACACTGGAGATTAGGTTAGATTGGATAATATGAAATTGTTGTTTTTAGGTCAAAAATGGTCAACTATTGGCAGTTTCAAATGGTTCAACCAAATTTATTTTCCAGTTTTTCATTTTTATAAACAATACAATAATGAACATCTTTGTAGGTGCACCTTTACACATAGCCTGAAGTAATTCTAGATAAAATCCTGGCAATGAAATTGTTGAACAAAATATCAAAAACTCTAATAAAGACAGAATTGGATAGGGCTCAGATTAGGGAGAAGTGAGTGGGGTGAGTAGTGTAAGTCAGGGCCAGATCTGTCCGTATCTCAAATGTTAGTTTTTGTTCATTCTGGATATTTCCAGGTTTTTTATTTTTAGAAATATTTCTTTAAGATATCTATCTTGGGGCACCTGGCTGGCTCAGTTGGTGGAGCATGTGACTCTTGATCTCAGGGTCGTGAGTTCAAGCTCCACGTTGGGTGTAGAGCTTACTTAAAAAAAACTCTTTACAATTTTCTTTAAAAGATTTTTTTATTTCATTATTTGAGAGAAAGAGAATGAGCAGGGGGGAGGAGCAGAGGGAGAGGGAGAAGCAGACTCCCTACCAAGCAGGGAGCCGGAGGCGGGGCTCGATCCCAGGACCCTGAGATCATGACCTGAGCCGAAGGAGGATGCTTAACTGACTGAGCCACCCAGGTGCCCCTACAATCTTTTTTGAAGTAGACTCCACACCCAGTGTGGAGCCCAACGCGGGTCTTGAACTCACAACCCTGAGATAAGACCTGAGCTGAGGTCAAGAGTAGGATGTTTAACCAAATGAGCCACCCAGGCACTCCCCAAAATAAAATCTTTTTTTTTTTAATTCTTTTTTTCTTTTTAAAGATTTTATTTATTTATTAGACAGAGATAGAGACAGCCAGAGAGAGAGGGAACACAAGCAGGGGGAGTGGGAGAGGAAGAAGCAGGCTCATAGCAGAGGAGCCTGATGTGGGGCTCGATCCCACAACGCCGGGATCACGCCCTGAGCCGAAGGCAGACGCTTAACTGCTGTGCCACCCAGGCACTCCCCAAAATAAAATCTTAAAAAAAATATATCTATCTTGATTCCTGAGTTTGGTTGGTGTCCGCTTACATTCTGCACCCCCTGTGAGGGCCTTGCTGTCTCCCCTGCTCTGGCCCTGGATAGCAACATGTTTCCCTTGTGGAGTCATCATGTGAGTGAGACTTGTAAACTCTCAGAACAGCGTCCAGAGTCAGTGGGTTCAATAAGCATTGTGTTTATCTCTTCTCGGAAAACATGTGTCGTCCAGCATGTGACAAGCGCTGAACTAGGAGCTGGGACGCCAGGGCGAGGAAGACGCAGTTCCTGCCCTCAAACCGCTGGGGAGTGTAAGGGAGCAGGGCATGTGCTGGTTTCAGCGAAGTCTTTGCCTTGTACACCAAGGGGTGAAAGCGTGGGCCGAGTCTTTTGTCTGGGCACATGCTGGCTGCACACAAAGCGAAAGGGACAGCAGGCAGGAGGGGCGGCCTGAGCCAGCACGCAGCGCGAAGCCCAGGTCCGAGGCATTCTGTTAGTAAGGTCGTAGTCCGGAATGGGAAGAGCGCCAGGCCAAGAACGAGCCTGGGTGGTGGCGGAGAGATGCTGGGATGCTGGGATTCTGCCTTGAGCCCCATATCTGTTTGTTCCAAAGTCACACCGACTACAGGAAGGCCAGCCTCCAGCAGTCTGTTCACACTCCCAGGAGCCCCACCTTCCCTGTGTAACAGATAATGGTGACATGGATGCCTAATGCTGATTTCTTCTTCTTATTATTATTTTCTTCTTTTTAATCATGGCATAATATACATAACAAGAACTTTACCATATTTACTATTTTTAAGGGTCCACGGTGTCATTAAGTAGCATTAAACTCACATGATTGTGCAACCATCACCACCGTCCTGCTTGTCTGCCCTCCCAGCTCTCCAGTGTTCTGTGAGCTCGACGGTGGAAATCCCTCTCTTCTGGCTGCGTGGTCATGACACCAGCCCAGCCCCCCAGCCTCCCGGCTCCAATGCTCATGTGACCCCGGGGAGCCGAGGCTTGCTTAAGAACAATGACATCACTCTTTCTTCTCCCAGGACACTGGCCTGTGGTGCTTCTGAGACCTGATATGTCTTAGGCCTGGGGACATTACAGTCCCCCTTCACTCCAGACACAGCCCTCTGCCCAGGCATAGGGGTGCTGGGTAGGAGCTGAGCCTGTCTACACCCCAAGCCACTATGACGGTCATTAGAAACAATATTCATCCTGAAATGACTTCGTGCTGGTGAGTGCTTGCATACACAGAGCTCTTCAAGGACCAAGGGCTAGGACTCTTACTTTTCATAAGTTAGGAGTTGCCATTTGCCCCAGAGGACCTCTGGGAGATGTCGGAATTGACAAAGATTATGTCTGCACTAGCTGATTCTTTTTTCTTTACATGTAGACGGCTCAAGCTGCATGGTGAGGTTTTATATCCTTCAGAGGGGCTTGGAACCCAAGACTGCCCTTGTCTTCCAGAGATGAGTTCTGTGTACTTCCTTGCACACTGCCAGCTGGACACAGCATTGTACGTGGGAGCACACGGTCAGCCAGGCCTGGTTCGAGACCCCCCACTTTCCTGATCTATTTCGTTCCCTCCGTTCACTGTGCCCCGGCCACACTGTCCCCTGTCTTTCCACGGCCACCTCAGGTTGACCTGGGTCAGGCCCACAGGTTGTCCCCTCTGCCCAGCCCCCACTCCCCAGCTGACCATGGCGGGCTCCTCTCTCCTGCCCTCTAAAGCCCTTTACCTGCTTTACTGCCTTCCACACACTTATCACTCCTGGAAATGATCTTGCTCGTGTGCTCTTTCCTGCTCTCCATCTCAGCCGCTCCACTGGAATGAGCCGCCCGCGAGAGGAGAGACGGTGTGGCGTGCACGTCTGTACCACTCGGCAGGGCCTGCCGTGTAGGTACCTGTAAATACATGTCATTAGCCACGGACAAGTGGCCTGACCTCTCAAGCCTCTGTTTCGTCACCTGCGTGGTGGGCAGGAGTCACAGGGGTTGCATGGAATGGGGGGTGCAGCACCGCGTCGACACATCAGCCGGGGACTGTCCGTCTGGTTGTACCGGACAGTGCCTGGCACCTGATGGCCTTGCAGGACTTGTGGATAGAGTTGGAGGAAGGCTGACCGTTTGGGGTATGGCTGCTGTTTCTTTACTCACTACATGGCCCTTCGTGGGCTGCATCACCCACGTCTGGGTTGTCAGGACGTCGACGTGTCTCCCAGGTTCACACCTGGCCTCTTACGGGTCCTGATTCTTGGGCTCGCACAGGTGAGGCACTTGGTGTCAAATGCCAGGTCGCTTTTCCAGGGTAGGAAAGATAGGGTGATGGGAATCACGGGAGCTAAGACCGTGGACTGTGCCGGGGTTCGAATCGAGCTCCACAACTTACTGGCTGTGTGATCGTGGGCAAGTTACTTAACCTGTCTGTGCTTCAATGCCTGCATCCCAGAGTAGTTACAAGGATCTGATTACTTACTCTAAGTAGTGTCTTCGAATCGTGCCTTGCACTTAGTAATGCTACCCACTTGTGTTGTCAGTATCCCTCTGTTTTCTCGGCTTCCCTGTGTCATATCTTCATGTATTAAAGATGTATTCATTAAGCACTGATTATGTGTCACAAGCTGTGCAGGGTGCCAGGGAATCAGAGGTGAACGAGACATCCTGCCCCTGTCCTCGAGGTGCAGGATTAGATGATGACAGGGGCATGGATAGATGCTGGGGGAAGACATACCTAAGAATGATTTGGTTCAGCTGAGCCTTCCTGCTTTGCAAAAATGGATTCCTGCTTTGGGGTGCTCACACCTGCCCTGCTGAGCGATTTCTCTGGCCCTCTCCTGGCACTAGAATGGTCCTAACTTCTCAGAGCCGACAGGGGCCATGGAGACCCTACACCTCGTTAGTACTTCCAACCAACCCCCCGCTGCAGTTCCTCCAGGAAGGGGTACCAGCTCTTCAGCCACAGGGAGCAGGGAGTGGTAGCTGACCTGCCACCATCCAGCCTCAAGGGGCCCCAGGGCCCGTCACCAGCAGCGAGGACAGATAAACACAACTGTCCCGGGTATGGGGGTGGAGTGGCAGTGTTGTCCCAGCAGACACAGCAGCAGATGGTATCACCAAGGAAGGCCCAGCCCGGGGTCCGCCCCTGGGCCGTCACTTTAGGTAATGTTCCTGTCTGGTGTGTTCCAAGAAAGGGGATGGTCAGATCCAGAGCAAGGAGGCCCTTTCCATGCAGGCTGCTCACTGGTGACAAATGTTGCAGAGCAGAAACCTTGCCCCCCACCCTGCGTCCGGCGCTGGGGCCTCCACTGTGCACCTGCTCAGACACTCGAGCTGCTCTTCCTGCAAAACGCCGGCACCGGCAATTCCTGAACGCGGCAAGCTCTGCTTCCACGGCTTACGGCGAGCTTGGGCGAATTATGTCTCCGACCGGTGTCCATTTCTTCAACTGCAAAATGGGGACAAGGAAAGCAAAGTGCCTCTCTTTGGAGAAGAGTGCTGTGAGGATCAGCCGAGATCACGCATGAAAACGTGTAGTACTGAACTTGGCTTTGTTACCATTTATTATGCTGATGTCATTTATTATGGCTTTCATTTTCCTAGAGCCCAGCCCACACAGAAATAGGATGGCTGTCATGTGAGAAAGAGCCCTCTTTTCCAAAACAAACGGTCCTATGTACCGTCATGTGTATTTCTCCGTCGGGGGTGCGGTTGTCCTTGCACGGAGACACCCATCCAGGTTCCCTCAGACTCCAGACACCTGAAGGAAACTGAGGTTCTGTCTCCTGTCCCTCACACAGGGGCGCTGTCTCTCCTGGGTACACACCCCATGTTCCTCACTAGCCCTGGCTTCTCTGTACTTCTGTTGGCATGTGGCTCGTGACCGTTGTGACTCCAGCCCCACATCTGCTTTTTGCTCAGTGTCTTGGCCCAACTAGGGCAGCCTCACTTTCCAGCTTCCTGAGAGAGACTCTCATTGGCCCAGCTCCTCCTGCTAAGCCAGGACACAGAGGTTAAAGGTCACTAGTGAACCCCTAGATTGGCTGCCTTTGGGTCAGGTGCCCACCCTGGGCAAATGGCTGCTTCAAAGTGTTCAGAGTCACATACCAAGGCAGCAGGGGGTCTGGGGATGGGGTGGAGAGAAGGGGCAGAGCCCTTTAAAAAGGGGTGGACGAGGGACCGCTCTGGAGTGATATTGAGGTTTTATTTCTTGGTAGAGATTTGGATTACACAGGTGTATGCATTATCAAAATTCATTGGAAGAGAGTCTTAAGATCTGTGCAATTTACATCCACTCGCACACAACCTTAAATAAATTTTGGCCTCTAGTTAATGACGTGCATGCTGGGAGTATTTAGGGGTGAAATACACTGAGGTCTAAGGCCTCCTCTGAATACACCAGACCATGAAGACTGGTCGATTGACAGATGAAAGGATGGATAGAAGGACTGATCTCTGATGAAGCAAATACAGCAAAATGCTAATGGTAGAATCCAGGTGGCAGGTACATGGGTGTTCACTCTATAATTCTCCCAACTTTTCAGTACATTCAAAAATGTTCATGAGAAGCAGCAATGTCCACAATAGCCCAACTGTGGAAGGAGCCCAGGTGTCCTTCAACAGACAAATGTATAAAGAAGATGTGGGCCATATATACAATGGAATATTACTCAGGCATCAGAAAGGATGAACACCCACCATTTGCATCGGCATGGATGGAACTGGAAGGGATTATGCTAAGTGAAATAAGTCAAGCAGAGAAAGACAATTGCCTTTTGGTTTCACTCATATGTGGAACATAAGGAATAGCATGGAGGACATTAGGGGAAGGAAGGGAAAAATGAAGAGGGGGAAATCAGAGGGGGAGACGGACCAAGAGAGACTATGGACTCCAGGAAACAAACTGAGGGTTTTAGAGGGGAGGGGGTTGGGGGGATGGGCTAGCCCAGGGGTGGGTATTAAGGAGGGCACGTATTGCATGGACCACTGGTGTTACACGAAAACAACGGATCATGGAACCCTACATCAAAAACTAATGATGTATTGTATGGTGACTAACATAACATAATAAAAAAATTTTAAAAAATGTTTATGAGAGAATGTGAAAGTTTTTTTTTTTTTTTAAGATTTTATTTATTTAACAGAGATAGAGACAGCCAGCGAGAGAGGGAACATAAGCAGGGGGAGTGGGAGAGGAAGAAGCAGGCTCATAGTGGAGGAGCCCGATGTGGGGCTCGATCCCATAACGCCGGGATCACGCCCTGAGCCGAAGGCAGACGCTTAACGGCTGTGCCACCCAGGCGTCCCGAGAATGTGAAAGTTTTAATAGATAAAGGAAAGGAGTGTGAGCAGGCAGACTCCGTCTGTCATCCCGACATAGCATGCTAGTCCTCTAGGATACCAGTGCCCCAGGCCAGCCACAGGAGGCCCAGCAGTGCTTGACCAGTATCTCACTCCCGTCAAAAGCTGCGACGAGTTGATGGATAATTGAGAGAGTCTCTAGGATATGTGTGAGTCACGCACCGCTCCTGGTTTTCCAGACCAGGCCCACATCCGGCAGAGCCCCTGGACAGGGGCATACCTGGCGGCGATTTGGGACCCTGCTCACTGTTGGAAAGTCTTTGTAGAACTGCAATTCTGCCCCACACCCCGACTTTTATGGTGAGCGCCTCTGTACCGTCGCTATTGGCATCATTGTATTTCCACAGGTGAGAGTCTAGCAGATGAAATCCCTGTCGCCAGGGCCTCAGGTCTGCTTGCTTTTGCAGGCGCAGCACGGTGGGCCTCTCCCAGATGCTCAGTAAATGTTTACTGGCTACGTGCAAGGATGAGTGCGTCATAGAATTCAGCGCAGGAAAGAAGCATCTCTCTCCTGACGGATGGGGAAGCTTTCTTTTAGCAAACAGTGAGGACTAAGCAATGCCTAGTGCTTCCCTTTTGGTGTGGGTAGAAATTCAATATAGCAATTACAGCTGTTCTGGTGGCCTGGGGTCCCTCCCTGGGAGTGGGAGGGCTCCCCACTCCCTCCCTTCAGTGACTCTGGGGTTTTTGCCTTCCTATGTCTAATGCTACAGGGAATACATAACAAATAGGAATAAAGTCAAGTCCAATTCTTTCATATTGCTGTTAGAACGATGCAGAGAGGTTTAGTGACTTGCCCGAAGGCAAACAGCAGTCTGCTGGGCAGCAGGGCCACCCCAGATCCCCCCTCTCCCGCTGACCCAGTTCTTTCTCATGGACCACACCGCCTCCTGTGCTCAGATCTGAGGCGAAGCCACAGCGTGGAAACGACGCAACTGCCTCTGAGTGAGACGTGCTAACCCAAAGTCCTGACTGTGCGGCCCAAGCCTGTAGAAAATTCTCCGCTTGATCCTCATCCGGGTAGCGAGTGAATAATTCTGAGGACTCAGAGAGAGCCCTCCACGGTACCCAGAGCTCGGAGTGGTCCCTCAAGTCTCCTGAGTCCTGAAAGACCGTGGTACTAAGAAACCAAAATGTTCCTTGGAATCAATGACCTTGCAAGTCCAAAGCAAACTAGCAAAAGTATCTGCTGCCGCCTCTCTGAGGTCCCCGCACCCCGCTTTCCAGCAGGGACTGGAAGGGCCAGGAGGGTCTGAGGAAATGACCTGGAGGGCCACCTAGTGGTCTGATTTACAGGAGGCGAGAGGGTCCCTTCTTGCTCGGGGAGGCAGGGAGATGAGGGCTGGGATCCAGGCCTCCCGGCCTCCGGCCACAGCTCTTCCCACGACACCATGCCGCCTCGTTAGAAAGCCGCAGGACAGTTGTTCCACATTAGAACAAACCCGAAGGCAGTTGGAACGGGTTACAGGCAACTGCGAAAGAACCTCTGATGCAATCAGTGCATGAGTTCAGCAGACGTGCTACCAAACCTGCCCTGCTCGACAGGTCAGGCCCTCGGGACCAGAGCCCTCCAGCCAGAAACCCCAGCCCCAGAGTGTCCCTGAGGCCCTGCAGGGCCAGTGGCACCGCCTCCATGCCTCCTGTATTGCATGAGCCCCTAGGCCGGCCCAGGGCCTTGTGGCCCCAGACCTTACTAGGACTCACTCGGACATGATGAGATTCATGGGCCTTTCACAGGATACATCCGAGGACCAGAAGTTTCCATTAAGTTTCCATGAACCCACAGCTCTATGGATTGGAAAATAGTCTCTAGAGCATCAGAAACTTAAAAACTCAACCCAGGGTCTGGAGAAGTCAGCACCTAGAGAAAGAGAATGCGTGCATGGCTCAGGCTCCTGCTTGGGTCCGATGTTGACGTGCACTTTTTCCCTGGCCAGTGGACAGAGATCGTTAGTTGCTTTTCCTTTGGGGCCTCTGAGGGATGATGAGGGCCTGAGGGCCTTAGAGAGGCTGAAAGTGGTTGAGCCTGCGTGCAAGTCATGGGTTTGATGGGAGTGCCGTTTTGGAGTCCCTGGTGATACGTTAGCATGAAAACGAGTCGTGGGGCATGCATTGCTAGGATACCTGGAAGATTGGGAACCAGCCACATTAGGCGGTCCAAACCCCCGAAGGCTTCAGTGGAGCCTGGAAGTTGACTCCAATGCTGTCGTTGCCCAGCTTCTGTCCTGTGCCTCCCCTTTGGCAGGAAGAGCTGGGATGCCTCCAAAGAAGCCTGCAAGGACCCCTTCGGCTTCCGTGGTCATGTTGGAGGGGGTTGGGGAGAAGACCCTTGGATTTACCCTGGTTGCCCTCAGAGACAAGAGTCAGTTCCTTAAAAGGAAATCAGGGGGCTCTTCAAGGAGCACCTGGGTGGCTCAGTGGGTTAAGCATCTGCCTTTGGCTCAGGTCATGATCCCGGGGTCCTCGGACTGAGCCCTACGTCGGGCTCCCCGCTCACTGGAGAATCTGCTTCTCCCTCTCCCTCCGCCCTCTCCCCTCGTGCTCTTGCTTGCTCTGTCTCTCTCAAATGAATAAATAAAAAACCTTAAAAAAAAAAAAAAGGAAAGGAAAGGAAACCAGGGTGCTCTTCAAAAGGGGAAATGGATGCTGGCTTTCCAAAACAGACTGTCTTCCACACCCAGTGTAGAAATTGTTCTGAGCTATTTTTGTTAATTAACTTAATTTGACCATATGCTTTGTTGGTCAGCATCAATGATCTAACATGTACGATTCTAAAAAGCGGAAGACTGTGCCGCAGTGCTAACGACTGTTGCACACCCACACGTGCATCTCTGCCGTCACAGCTCCTATGGTAGGTGCTCTCAAGTTTGCACTTCCGCCTGCACCGTCTCACTCGATCTTTGCAAGGTTCCTGGGAGGCAGTTGTACTGCATTCAATCCTCCCAGGAGAAGGACAGTTTGCCTCTGGAAACCAATATCTCCGATGGCCTTACAGGCAAACAGGAAGGTGGGGGAAGAGGAAACTGTCCCAGGACATCAGCAAGGAACCCGGGCTGCCTGAGCTGAGAACAGCTCCCCAGGGGCGGACTCCACAATCATCTGTCTTTGGTGCCTCCCCAGAGGAGCTAAGACAAAAACATCGGCGTGGGCTTTGCCCTTTGGTTTCGCTGTTGATGATTTTAAACTGACAGCAGCACATAAGAAGGTTATAAACATAGTGAGGTTCTCATTGACCCCAAGATGCTATGGTGGAAAGTGACTGAAAGATTCACATTAAGAATGTGACTCCTGAGAGCACCTTCGGGCACTCAGACCTGCTGAGGAAAATTCCCTGTGCGCTCTACCTCTGGGCTGGGAAAAATCACAGCTCAAACGGTAATGGTCTCAGAAAATCACCGGCCCTTGAAAATGAGGGTGGAGAATGAAAATGTGATTTCAGCCCTCTCTCGAAAGAATGAAATGCCCAAACCCTCCATCCCAGTTCGACTATTGATAACAGTTAAATGGTGTCAGAGGAAGCAGACGTCACCTGGGAAGGCTCCCCAGAGCTTTCAAGACACATGGAGCTCCCTGGACGCCTGTGATTCTTGGACAGGGGGCGGGGGGGGGGGGACTGTGGCCCAAAGGGCAGGAGAGGGGGTTGAGGGTCTTCCAGACCCACTGGCGCTCACTGACCCTCTTTTCATGTTTAAATTCTCAGCTTTGGTGGTCTTTACCTTAAGGTTAAGGGATAAGGGAGATTCTTTTTGGAAGGACTGGTCTTTTTTTGGTTATACTTGGTATTTTCAAATTTTACATAGAAATGTTTGAGGTTTGTCTGCAAAGTCTCTTGGGGGGACTCAACTCTGACCTTTTCATATCTTGACACTGGGGGCTCCAGGTAGACCAGGTAGCACAGACAGCTGGGTTGGTGCAGATGCAGCCTGGTGGGACTAGGGCCTGTCCCACCTGTCCTGTTCTTTATGGCCAGGGCAGTGGGAGGGGCCAGTCCTTCCACAGACATACACCAGGCCCAGACCTTGACCCTGGCCCGCCAGGCCTGTGTTTGCTGACTGCTGGGCCGAGAAGCTCAGGCAGGGGAGCGAGCGTGACAGGCCAAGGCACACCCTGCCCGCTGCCAGGAAGGCCCAGAATGACGGGGGACAGGATGTGCTGGGTTTCAGGCCCTCTTCACTAGCAGTGCAGCCCTTCTTGAATTTCTCCATTTTCTAATGTGCAAAATGGCTATCCTGGTAATACACAGAGGCTTGTCAGATGAGATCGTGCTCATGACGTTGCTTTGACACTGTCCAGTGTCATAACAGCATAAGGAACCCGCAGTCATTACTGTAGGGGGTGCCCCAAGTCCCCTAATGGGCGTGATGCCACAGGCACAGCTACCAGGGGAGCGATGGGGGTGTCCCCCTAGGCAGAGACCGGGAGGCGTCCTGCTGGGTCCCTTTCTCAGACAGGAACCTGGGAGAGGAAAGGGGACTAGTGCATGGCTCGCTCTCGGCCTCAACACTAGCTCTGCAACAGCTGCTGTTCACGGAGCGTTAACTCAGCGCCCAGCACCGAGCCGAGCATTTTACACCCACCGCGTCGTTTTCTTCTCCCAGCATCCCTGTGGGGTAGGTACTGGGGCCCAGAGAGGTGGAGTAAATTGCCCAAGGCTACACAGCTAGTAAGCGACAGAGGTGGGACTCCCCACCAGGTTGTCCCTTTCTTAAGTTAGTGCTCTTAGCCTGTGTGCCCGATCACCTCTTCATTTTCCATGATGAGCTCTGTGCTGGCGGGGACGAGAACAGGTGGGTCAGCTGCTTCACGGCCTTGCCTGTGCTGGGCCCCGTGTCTCCTGGGAGAGGAGACGGAAGCCAAGGCAGGCGGGGTGGGGAGTGGGAGCACCATCCCAAGCCCGGGGGTCATATCTGACGGCTCCTTATTTATCCCCGGAAGACGCCGAGGCGGGACTCCCTCCACACCCTTCACTGGTCTCACGGCCCTAACCCTGCCACCCTCCTGCCCCCGCCTCCACCCAGCCATACTCTCTGCTCTCTGGGGAGGTGGAGAATTATTCCGTCCTACCCATAACAACATTGCTTTTTCCAAACTCACAGAGCTACTTAAGTCCCTCATCCTTCGCTCTTTTTTTTTTTTTAAAGATTTTATTTATTTATTTGACAGAGAGATAGAGACAGCCAGCGAGAGAGGGAACACAAGCAGGGGGAGTGGGAGAGGAAGAAGCAGGCTCCCAGCGGAGCAGGGAGCCCGATGCGGGGCTCGATCCCAGGACCCTGGGATCACGCCCTGAGCCGAAGACAGATGCTTAATGACTGAGCCACCCAGGCGCCTCTCATCCTTTCCTCTTTCCTCTAGTGAAGCTGCCTTCCGCTCACCCGGTGGGCAGGCACCCCGAGGGGAAGCTGGCAGATGCCTCCTGGGAGCAGTGGGGGCAGTTCCCATCGTTCCTCCAGTGTGAAGACAAGGTTGGCCCACCCGCAGCCTTGACCCAATGTGGAGGGTCAGATCACAGTGCTGGGAGCAGTGTTTGTTCAAGTGTTTGGTTATCTTCCTCTGCAAAGAACAATGCTTTCTTTACAATCTGCGATGAGAAGTATATCTGCAGGTAACAAGAAATTTAGGTAGAAGACATCGCCTCCATTCGTTAAGCCCCAAGTGCACGCTGGGAGCCTGTGCTGCTCCCTCTACACATACTGTAGTCCTCACACCTCCCACGCTGGTATTTTCTTTTCCAACCCATCCTACAGATGAGGAAGCTGAGACTTAACGGAAGTTAAGTATCTTGTCACTGGTCAGATGGCCAGATCGGTAGAGGAGACAGAGTCAAACCACCCTGTTCTGTCTTGCCCCAAAATCTCGGCTCTAAACTTGCCAGCTCACTGTCCCACCGCCTTGCAAAGAAACGCAGGCACTGCAGTACACATTAGGGATTGCAATGACTCCGCGCTCCCGTCTCCACCCCCTAATGTCTCGACCAGACAGAGCAAGAATTCTTCATGGCTAACGCTGTAGGATTTAGCATTTTCCTTTCAGACACACTATTTCTTTTCCTTTTTCTTTTTTTTTACTTGAGAGAAGAGAGTGAGAGCAGGAGTGGGGAGAATGGCAGAGAGAGAGGAAGAAGCAGACTCCCTGCTGAGCAGGGAGCCCAACACGGGGCTTGATCCTGGGACCCTGAGATCATGACCTGAGCGGAAGGCAGAAGCCTAACCAACTGAGCCACCCAGGCACCCCCAGACAATTTCTTAAACAGGTTTGGTGTTTACTCTATAAACATTTCAGAGTACACTGGACAACCCCAAGCCATTTGAGTCAATTAGATGGTGGTTTCTTCCTTGGCTAGCATTTATTGAGTACTTTCTGTATATCAAGCATTTTGTGTTAATTATTTTTATTTCGTTCTCATACTCATCTGAGTTAGGTGGTGTTATTGTGAGGGTAGGACATGGTTAAGCACTTGGCCCCATAGGGCGCCTGAGTGGCTCAGTCATTAAGCGTCTGCCTTCGGCTCAGGGTGTGATCCCAGGGTCCTGGGATCGAGCCCCGCATTGGGCTCCCTGCTCCGCTGGGAGCCTGCTTCTTCCTCTCCCACTCCCCCTGTTTGTGTTCCCTCTCTTGCTGGCTGTCTCTCTCTCTCTCTGTCAAATAAATAAATAAAATCTTAAAAAAAAACAAAAAACACTTGGCCCTTAAAATCAGGCTGCCTGCTGTGGCTGCTTGCCAGTCATCTGACCTGTGCAACCATGGGCAAGTCACTTGACCACTCTGTGCCCCATTTCCTCCTTTGTAAAATGACCCCACAGGAGAGTTGTGAGGCTTAAATGGGTTAACAATGTGAAGTACAGTGGCTGGGATTCTAGTAAGACCTAGTTACTGCAGACCACTTTACAGATGAGGACATCGGAAGGCAAGTAGCTTGCCCAGCTACACTGGGAGAGCGGACATTTTAATTCAATGAGTCTAGTGCCAGGACCCATGCTCTTCACCACCACTACCACCTCTTAGTGGCCCCAGTTCCTTTCCTTCTAAAAAAAAAATCACTTTGCTGGGGCCCCTGGCTGGCTCAATCAGTGGAGCATGCGATTCTTGATCTTGGGCTTGTGGGTTCGAGCCCCACAGTGGGTGCAGAGATGGCTTAAAAATAAAATCTTCAAAAAAAAAGAAAAAAAAAGAACCCAAAAACCCACTTTACTGAGGTACTGAGGTATAATTTGCATACAACAAAATGCAGTCGTTTTAAGTGTATATTTCAATGACTTTTACTAGGTTATAGAGTTGTGCAGCCATTACCATAATCAAGTTTAGAGCATTTCTATGATCCCCCAAAAGATCCCTCCTGCCTCTTTGCAGTCACTTTCCAGCCCCACCCTCGGACCCAGGCGACCACTAATCTACTCTTTGTCTCTCTGGATTTGTCTTTTTGGGGCATTGCATATAAATGGAGTCACGTGTCTGGTTTCTTTCACTTTCCGTGATGCTTTTGCAGTTTGGATCCGTAGTTGGTTCCTTTTCATTGATAAGTAGTATCCATTGTACGGATAGACCACGTTTTGTTTGCTCATCACCAGTTGATGGACATTTAGGTTATTTCTACCTTTTAACTAGTATGAAAACCTTTTAAATTTTAATAATTTATTATGAAAAATTTCAAACTTTCAATGAGCCCCCATAGACCCACCAACCAGCTTCGGCATGGGCACGGCACCCACCATGGTGGTTTTATGTAGACCCCCACCCAGACGTCCCATCATTTCACTCTTTCACTTCTTCCTTCGAGCATATGAATTTGCATGTACTTTTGAATGGGTAGTATATTTATAAGATTCTAAAATCAAAGAGTATAAAAGATGTACAGTGAAAAGTTTCACTCTGGAAACTTCTTTTTTTTTTAAGATTTTATTTATTTATTTGACAGAGATAGAGACAGTCAGCGAGAGAGGGAACACAAGCAGGGGGAGTGGGAGAGGAAGAAGCAGGCTCCTAGCAGAGGAGCCTGATGTGGGGCTCGATCCCATAACGCCGGGATCACGTCCTGAGCCGAAGGCAGACGCTTAACCGCTGTGCCTCCCAGGCGCCCCTCAGTCTGGAAACTTCTATCCCCCATCTGCTCCGTTTTCACTCAGTGCCTTCCAGCGACTGTTATTTTCATGTATTCTTCCAAAATGCATATGTAAGAAAATATGAATATACAGTCTTTACCCACTCTTTACACAAAAGGTAGCATGTATCATTATACTGTTTGGCACCTCGATTTTTTTCACTTAATAATATAGCTTAGACATCTTTTCATATCAGAGGATAATTTCCTTATTCTTTCATTTTTATTTTTACGGCTTCATATTATTCCATCGTGTGGAGGTGCCTTAACTTATTCAGTCAGTCACCTCCTGATGGACGCTGGGCTGTTCCAGTCTTCTATAGGCAATGCCATAATTCAGAAACTTGTATACAAATCATTCCTCACTTATCCCAGAATATCTGTAGGATACATTTCCTAGAAAAGGATGGCTGGGTCAGAGCGTATGCATTCGGAGCGTTTGTGATTTTCATTGATTTGCCCTCCGTTGACAGTTGCACCAATTGATATCCCCCAGCGATATATGCAAGGGCTTGATTCCCCGTATTTTAGCTTTTGTGTAAGAGTTCAGTCCTTGCCTCATTTTCTCTCTTTCTTTCTTTCTTTCTTTCTTTCTTTCTTTCTTTCTTTCCCTTGGTATTTCCCTTTCGTTTATGCATTTTTATGTTTAGAAGTTTGAATGGGTTATTACCTGCACACCTTGAGTCATTTTTAGAGCATTTTTGCTAACGGCTTTGTTGCAGTATAATTCACATACCACACAGTTTCCCCGCTTAAAGTACACCCTTCAATGGTTTTTAGTCTGTAGCTCATTTTTCTTGCTCATCTCTAACCTTTTAAAAAAGTGGTTTTTTCTAATTTTGGAAGTAATACCTGTTCAGTTCAGAAAACTTGGAAGAAACAAAAGCCACCAAGCAAAATTACATAGTGCCGTCGCCTAAACATACTCATTGTTAACATTTTTGAATTTTATTTATTTACTTTTGGTTAACGTTTCTTTTTAAACAAAAATGGGACCTAATGTATATACTGTGCTGAGGTTTGCTTTTGTCCTTCTCAGTCCCTTTAAGGCTGTCCCTCAGGTCTTCAACCTCTAGGGCTGCTCACTAACACAGTCACCAGCAGTAGGACGACAATGGCAATGCCCATGCTAATATTCCCCACTCACGCTGAGCTTGCTGGGCGCCAGATGCTGGCTTTGCACACTTCACGTGCTCAATCTCAACTACCCCTTGAAGTAATTTGGTGACATTGGTACTATGCTTATCCCATTTTACAGCTGTAGAAACTGAGGCTCAGAGAGGTTAAGTAAGCTGCCCTAATGTTAGGCAGCAAGTGAAGGAGTCACGGCTTGAACTCTTATCTGTGTGACTTCGGACACCTGGTGACTAACCCGTACTTCCCGCGAAAGACAGTCAGGCCTGGTTCAAAGCAACCAGCTTCTCCCTCAGGAGTCAGGAGGGCACAGGGGCTACAGACCCTCAAGAGCACCCTTGGGGCCCACCAGCACCACCTCCAGGGGGCCTGCTCTGTCTGGGGGCGGGGCAGCCTCAGACTCAGTGCCCTTCCTCTGCATTTGCAGGATTTTCTCCTTTAGCTTGTGGAAAGGGAGTGGAGGGTCAGGGGCTGGGTTGCTGGAGAAGCGGGGCCTGCATCACTACATCACAAGATGTGGAGACCCCTCGGGCACCAGTCGGCGCGTAGCTCTCCCAGCCCCAACCTGTTGGTGCAGAATTATGAAACGATTGGAAAAGCACTGAACTCTGCACTTTCCTGTTCCCTTCTCTCATTTCCCATGCCGCCCCCATGTTCCAGCCTCTCAGCCACTTTCGGGGTATCTTGCCCTGAGTTCTCGCTAAGCCAAATAGCCAGCGGGAGGCTCCTGGCTGTTAACTAGAACAGCAGGCTGGCTGCGTGGTTGCTGTGGCAACAGCTGTTGTGAATAAGTGGTCCTTGTGGCAGAAGACAATTTAATAAACCAAATTTGGGAGAAAAAAAAACACAACACCACAATTTGGGGGCCCAGTGGGCATCCACTAGAGGCTTTATCGGGTGTCTTCTGTGGCGCCGGGCTGGGCGCAGGGGTGTGGCTGAGGAGGTGCTAGCCCGGGGGTGCATCTTGTCCCCAGAGATCCTGAGACTCAGCCCTAGACATCACCCAAGGCCGAGGCCTCGCCCTTCTGCTTCCGGCTACAGGGTATGGGGGCAGCCCTCCTGCGGAGAACGCTGGGAATTCCGGACAAAGCGTTACAAAGTCTGTGTTGAGAATGGTTGAGAATGAGGTGGTGACGGTAGATGTCCACCCTAGGGACCCGTTTTTGGTGCGGGCGCGGTGGCCCGGGGGAAGCCTTGAGCTGTTCCTGTGTCTCTGCTGCTGCGAAAATAGCAAAACTCCTGCAAAAAGTTGTCCATGCTTGCTGCTCGGCTTCTCGCCATCCGTTCCTTTTTGATCCACTCCAGCCAGGTTTTTGTCCCTACCGCTCCTCTAAAATGCCCTTGTCAAGGTCACCAATGACCTCCGAGTGACTAGATCCCATCCTTAATTCTTGGTGCTCCTCTTTCTTTTCTATCAGTGCCTTTGACACTGTCAGTCACTCTCTCTTCTCTCTCAGCTTCAGGGAGACCACACTCCCCTTCTGTGTGCTGGGGCTTCCTCCTCCCGGACCCTTAAACTCTGGAGGGCCCCGGGATCAGGGCTTGGTCCTCTGGTTCGTTCAGTCTTCACTTGCTCCCTGAGGGATCTTGCCCCAACTCGGGTTCCCAGGAAACAAGCTCTGAGCCAGACTCTTGGCTGCGGGCTTCACCGGGAGTGCCCTGGGATGAGTACCTGTGAGAGGGTGAGGGACTCCGGTTTGGATGTGGAGGGACAAGTTGACCTGTGACGCTGTCACGGCAAAGGCTTAGCCCACAGCCCTGGGATCTGGGGAGTGCCGAGCACTGTGCTTTGCAGGAATTCGCTCCCTGAATTCACCCATAGCCCTTGTGAAGGGGGTTCTGTCATTGTCTCCATTTTGCAGGTGCAGCGGCTGAGGCTGGGTGAGGTTATCCAGCCGGCCCACCGCGAGGAGCTGGGACTCAGACCCGGTCTGGCTGCCTCCCAGAACCCTGGCCTCCTGCTGCTCTCGAAAGAGCCTTGAAAGAGCATGCGGAGTAAACTCTTGGGCCAGGTCGCTCGGAGGCCCTGCACTCCCCTCACCACCAGCACCCCAGAATGCACACTGCGGGGCTCCTCAGTCCTGTCCCCAGAGCCCTTCATCCTGCCAAGGAGAGGAAGCATGTCCCTCAGGAGGTCTGGGCCAGGACCTTAGGCCCCATAAAGCGGTGGGAGTCTCTTGTTTCCTTCGAAGATGTATGAGAAGTTTGTACCTACTCCGTGGTTAATAGGAAGTAAGGTCCTATCTCACAAATACTTGGGCAAAAGGAAGGAGCACTGTGATTACCCCATGTCTTTGAGCTTCCCTGGATGGATTACCTCATACCCTGACCCCTGTGTCTAGTAGATGTGGGGACTGAAATGAGGGCAGGTGAGCAGATTCTGCTTCCCCCCACCCCCACCATCCTTCCTTCCTTTCCAGCCTTTTCTCCAGGAGCTATGACGCACACCCCCCTGGGCTGGCTGCCGTCAGGCTGGGGCTGGGGGTGGTGGAGGTGCTGCTAGAGGGGCCTCCCTCGGTCCCGATCTGCTCCTAATACACCAGGGCTGCTGTGTTTCAGGATCTGACAGAGCTATTCTCTGCTGATGAAAGAATTCAAGCAGCCCTAGAAGCAAGATGAAGGGATGAGCCCCCAAAGACCCAGACCCCTCTTTTCCCAAATCCCCGAGTGGCTGCTTTCAGCATGTAGCCTGCAGACTTCAGGAAGGGACCTTTCCTATCTTCCTGCCATGTGTCGCAAATGGTGCAGAAATTGGATGATAAAGTTCAATGCCAAAATAAGCCAATCCCTAACCTCTGGGGATGAACCCCTCTGCCTTTCTGAAGAGCTTTTATACTTAGAGCACCTGGGGCGCCTGGGTGGCTCAGTTGGTTAAGTGTCTGCCTTCGGCTCAGGTCATGATCCCGGGGTCCTGGGATGGAGTCCTGATTCTGGGCTCCCTGCTCAGAGGGAAGTCTGCTTCTCCCCTCCTCTCCCTGCCCCTGCACGCTCTCTCTCTCTCTCAAATAAATAAAAAAGATATTTAAAAAAACTAAAATATAAATCACAAAAGCCCCACATGCCTGTTCTAGCAAACACAATAACACAGAGCTATCTAACGGATGAGTAACTCTCCTCCCGCCCCTCCTGGCCACCCCACTCCAATACCATCTATCTGAGCGAAACAGTCACAGCCTGCCATGTGATTTTCTCCCTATGATCACAGAAATGCACACACAGACTTAGTAGGTCTCTCTCCCCTGCTGTCTCTTTACACAGAAGATGGATCTTACCCTTACACACAATCCATCCAATGTGCTTTACCCCCTAACAGTCCCCTCCGGGACAGGGTGCCTAGGTCCACCTCGTTCTGCAGAATGGCCTTGTGACAGTTCGTATAATGCATCCCCACCAACGGACGTTCAGGGTGTCTCAAGCCTTTGCCGACATACACAGCGCTAGAAGAAACATGCATACGGGGGACTTCACACACGCGTGCTTTTCTTCCTGTTGTGTGAAGCTCCCAGACTGGGATTACCGCTCAGAGCTCTGTATGTTTTATACTTTTAATTAAAACAAAAATTTTTAAAGCTCTGTATGTTTTTAATGTAAACACACCTTGCCAAATTATTTTCCCCAGAGGGGTAGAACGGCATACGTCTGCTAGCCGTGCTGCCTGCAGCCTCGCCAGCCGTGCTCGGTACTCTCCTTTCTCGCATCTGCCCATCCGATAGATGAAGATGGCGTCTTCTTTCACTTTGATTTTCCACCTCTCAGTTGTTTCATATGTTCATTTGCATTTCTTCCTTGAGGAATTGTCTGTGTCCCTTTCCCATGTATTATTTGGGTTGTAATTTTTTTTTTTTTTTTTGAGTAAGCTCTTTGGCCCAACATGGGGCTCAAACTCATGACCCTGAGAGCAAGAGTCGCAGGCTCTACCGACTGAGCCAGCCAGGCGCCCCTGTTTGTCTTTTTCATATCAGTTTGGCAGAGCTCTTAACATATTTTAGACATTAACCTTTTACCTGTCAAATGCATAAATATTGACTTATTAAATAATAGGATATTATTTGTCTTTTGAATTTGTTAATTGTACTCCTGCCATGGGAAAATTCTTGATTTTTGTGTAGCCCAGTCTAGCTACTGTTTCCTTAATTGTTTACGGGCTTCTTGCCCTCCTTAAGGATCTTCCTCACTATTCGGTTATTCTGCTAAATTTTATCACAATATATATATTTTTCACATGTATAGTTTGTTTTATTGTCTTTTTCTTCAAATTTTCATTTAAATTCTAGTTAGTTAACATATATGGTAAAATTGGATTCAGGAGTAGAATTTAGTGAGTCATCGCTTACAGACAACACCCAGTGCTCATCACAAGTGCCCTCCTTTTTTTTTTTTTTTTAAGATTTTATTTGAGAGGGTGAGAGAGAGAGAGCGCACCTGCAAGCACAAGCAGGGGTAGGGGGCAGATGGAGAGGGAGAAGCAGACTCCCCGCTGAGCAGGGAGCCTGATGCAGGGCTCGACCCCAGGACTCTGGGATTATGACCTGAGTCAAGGCAGATGCTTAACTGACTGAGCCGCCCAGGCACCCCAACAAGTGCCCTCCTTAATGCCCGTCACCCACGAGCCCCAACCCCTCCCACCTCCCCTTCATCAGCCCTCAGTTTGTTCTCTATATTTTAGAGTCTCTTATCATATGTATATTTTAAATTCATCTGGAATTTGTTTCAGTATCTGTTGTGACGTGAGGGCCTAATTTTGTTTTCCTCCATATGAATAGCCAGTTATGCCAACACTATTTATGCCACACTATCTTTTCCTCACTGAATTAGAATGCCGATTTGTCATATACTGAGTTCTTGTACGTATTATTTCCAGATTATATTCTGTTCCACTGACCTGTTTGTCTTTTTCTCAGCCAGCACCATATCGTTTTGGTTAGAGAGGCTTTAGATTAGGTTTAATAACTGGCAAGGCAAGTCTCTTCCATTGTTTTTGGCTTTCTTTTCGGGATTGAGGGGGTGGGATGGAGAGGTCAGGGCTATTTGCAGATGTTTGTTCTTCCAGAGGAACTTTCAAATCTTTTTGTCAAGATGAAAGTAAAGACAGAGCAGATGACGGGTCTTCCCCCTGGAAGGGTGTCCTGTGGGTCTTGCATGAGTTTGGAAGCCTACGCTCCTACCGCTGGACGGGGCTGTCACTGGCCTTTCCTGGCCTTGCGATCCCTGGATCACATAGGAACACAGTGAAAAAGATCAAGGCAGCTTTAGCCTGAGCTTGGAATGTCCCCTCTGCAGAGACTGTGTTTTTCCTTGGAGAAGAGACACAAATTCATATTATGGTCATCGGGTTTGGTGATTCTGTTTTGGTTTTAAAATCAATCATGGGTTGGAGAGAACTTTGTGCGACCTGACAGTCTGTAAAAAATACCCTGTACCTGTCTTTTTGGGTATGTAGGTAAATTCTGTTTGTTCATTTTTAAGAGATGCTAGATGGGAGGGAGTGCACATTTAACATTTCAATAGCTCTGGCCAGATTGGCCCGCCCTGGGAGGGGGGCTTCCCTCCTAGGCTCCCAGCGGTCTCCCCACCTATCCCTGGCCCCTGCTTGGTTCTCCGGGTGGAATCCTGGTTGGTTCACTGTACAGCTGCTTAAGAGAGCTACTAAAGAGAGTGGGTGGCTGACGTGGAGCCGACACAATGCTCCTTTATCCACCCCACCTCCTCCCTCCCCTTCAGCCATCCCAAAGGCACAGATCACGCAAGTAAGAGGCACCAACTTTGCATTTTCATTCTGGTTCTTCTTCCTGCCTGTGGAATCCCTGCCAGCTCTAATGCTTTCCAGAAGTAATTCTTCCTCTGCATCGCAGCCCACCCCCCATCCCAGCCCCTCCTGCCCCACTGCTCTAGAAATACTTGCTGTGTGACAGGGCCCGGGAGTGCTGAGCTAGATTCTATCCCTGGCTTTGTCTCTTTTTTTCAAAATCTATATTTAACCAGTTTGGCCCTAAAGGGAATTAGCCAAGTCAGGGCTGGAGCGAGGGCCAAAGGCTTGGGATTGCACGAGGAGTTCTGAACCCGGAGTCCAAGAATGGACCTCAGGGAGTTTGCGAACATCTGAAGCCGCCCGCAGCAGCGCATGGGGCTGTGTGGGTTTTTTTTTTTTTTTTTCTTTTTTTTCCTGAGTAGAGTCCTCAGTTTTTAACGGGGTCTCAGAACAGATGTGTGACCACTCCCCTTCCCCCCAAAAAGAACCACTGCCCTGAGGACAGGGTAAGTAACTTTATAATAAGCAAGCAGAGGAAAGGAATGGCATTCTAGAAATCTAGGGAAGGGTCTTAACAAGAAGGGGAAACAAGGAGGGGAAACTGTATGCAAAATTTTGTGTGAATGTGCCTTCAGAGGGTAGAATAGAGAGCTTTCATTAGATCCCCAAAGGGTTCACAACTCCGAAATTTAAGAATCACAAATGCAGA
This sequence comes from Ursus arctos, assembly GCF_023065955.2. Taxonomy (NCBI): domain Eukaryota; kingdom Metazoa; phylum Chordata; class Mammalia; order Carnivora; family Ursidae; genus Ursus; species Ursus arctos. Next base: position 30,870,306 of record NW_026622930.1, on the reverse strand, counting down.
AGCTCAACGACATTAAAGTATTAATGTCCTCTAAGAGGATACATATTTCTAACAGAAATTTTTTTTCAAAATGTAAATACCCTTAATTCATTGTAGAAAATCTGAAAAAATCTTCTGGAAATCTTCTAAAATTCACTTATAATCCTGACGCCCACTTTTTTTTTTTTTTAGGATTATTCCAGAATGTCTGCTGCCTGTCTCTCATTCTTCTCTCCCTCTCCATGTATGCGCGTGTGTATACGCAAAATTAGAAACATACTGTTTTTAACATGATTTTTTCTACGTATTATTTTATGAGCACTGTCACCCGTTGTTAGTTTCTTAAAACAATATTTTTCAAACCTCATAAGGAATGGAACCCTTATTTTCAAACCAAATCTTATGCAGAAGTCTAAAAGATGGAATAAAAGATGTGAAGTTCTAGCTAAAGCACAGGGAGAGAAGCAACAATTTGAAAGGGGCGCCTGGGTGGCACAGCGGTTAAGCGTCTGCCTTCAGCTCAGGGCGTGATCCCGGCGTTGTGGGATCGAGCCCCACATCAGGCTCCTCCACTATGAGCCTGCTTCTTCCTCTCCCACTGCCCCTGCTTGTGTTCCCTCTCTCACTGGCTGTCTCTCTCTCTGCCAAATAAATAAATAAAATCTTAAAAAAAAAAAAAAAAACAATTTGAAAGCCGCTGCTCTAAAAATGAGTTCTAATGTACACAGTATTCTATCATATTGGTGTGTAGCCTGGCCAGATTTAACAAATAAGTATATAAGACATCTAAGTAAATTAGAATTTCAGATAAACATTGAATAATTTTTTTAGTACAACCGTATTCCAATTTGAATTTGAGAGAAACAATGAGTACTTTTTTGGTATAAGTGTATCCCATGCAATATTTGGGACATATTTACACTAAAAAAAGTTATTCATTGTTTATCTGAAATTCTCATTTAACTGGGCATCCTGTATTTTCCATGGCAACCTTATGATGTGCCATAGTTTGTCTAACCAAGCTCCCATTGTTGGACATTTAGATTATTTCCAATGTTTTACTGGTATAAAAAATACCAAGCAGTCTACCTTTGTACCCACATCTTCATAGATTTCTTATTTTGTAATACCCTAGAATCAGAATTGCTAGGTGGTAAACGCTTTAAAGGCTTTTGATACACGTGCCACGTTGTTTTCCCCCAAGGAAACTACCCTCAAGAGCTGTCCGTGCAAGTGCCTGGTTCTGGAGGGGTTAAATAGGCATCAATCCATTATTAGTGATTCGTGTTAGGTGGTTGTTCTGCTCTGGCCAGACCCCGAGACCGTCAGCTTCAAGGTTGGCAAGTTTGATCCTTGGGGTCCAGGATAGCTAGAAGGGGCGGGTTAGTCCAACAGCATCTGGGTGCTTGGGGTCAGGGGTCAGGGCTGATAAGAAATAAGGTAGAGTTGTGCTGGCCCTAAAAGGAGGAGGGGTCACTGGGACAGACTTGAGCCAGGAGAAGCAAAAGGAAGCTAGCTGTCCAGAAGAGGCCCATTGTAAGGCCTTATTTTTAGTAAGCAGCCTTGCATTCCATAAAGACAACCATTTCAACGAGGGGAGAGGCCACAGAGGAAAAAGTCTCAAAGGAGGTTTTTTCCACTTAAAAATAAACATTACATAAACATGGTAAGAACCAAAAGGATAGAAAATCATCCGTAATCTCCCCCTCCTAGCAAACCCCTGTTTCCCTGTTTCAGTACGCCTTTCTGGTCAAGCTCCATCATTTTCAGAAGGCTGCAATCATTCAGCGTCTGGGATTGATACACTGCCCCTCTCCTCCCATTACCGAGCCAGGATTTTTCTGGGCCTCTCCAGAGCTTTCAGAGCTAATATTGTTAATGCTATCTTTTCTTGATTTCACAAGTAATAATTATTCATTAAGACAGATTAGAACGTCCAGATAAACAAAATGGAGGCGCGACGCCCATATTAATTTGTAGCCTGCTTTTCTTCACTTCATTTTGTATGGTGAACAGCTTTCCACGTTAAAAAATAAATAAATTCCTACATCTTTGTAAATGATTGCAGTGTATTCCCTTGAAGGCCGTACCATAACTCGCTGAACAAATTCCCTATTACTGGAAATCTAGGGGTTTTTAATCTCCGCCATCTTTTCCTATTATAAATGGAACCCATTTTAATAATTTCCTTAGGAGGGATTCCTAAGATCGAATCCTACGTATACATCATTTTCAGACCCTCCCTTGTTACGTACTGATAAGTTTACCTCTAGAAGATTTATACCAGTTTATACTCCCTCTAATAAAGCACGAGAGCGTACTTATTTCCCCACAGCCTATAACAGTTATTGCAAATGGCTGCTAAATATTCTTTTCAATTGATGGAACATCATTTACTTACTCTTTTCCCCAGTGTTGACATTTAGATTGTTTTCAAATTTTCGTTCTTATAAATAAGACCATCGTGAACATCTTTGTGCCTAATATTTGTCTATGACTAATTGTGTGATTAAAACAGGAATCCTAGATGAGAAGGCACATTTACTCAAGTTACTCCCTCCTTCTAAAGGTTAAATTTAAATCTTCTGGATATATGGGAGATTTGGGGCCCAACTGGCACCCGGCCACGGCTAGGGGAAGATAATGGATAGAATAAAATAGAAAAGGCCGTGTGCCAAAGGATACAGCACTAGAAATGGACTGCCAGACTGTTTTCCAAAAGGGTACTAATTTAATAACCATTTTGGTGGCTTAAAAACAATTTAATGTAATATTCAAAGATATTAGTCAAGGAAGAAAAGCACTATCCACCATTAACCCACCACAATGTCATTCCCCACAAAGGACTCTTCAACTGCAATAAAACACACACTTCTGCCCCTCCCAGACTCAAAGCTAGCATGCCCCAGCTCATGCATGGGGCGGGAGCCACTGGTGGGGCTCCCAGGGTAGCCCCTGCCGGCAGCTTCCCCACTTCCCCACTCTAGAGATCCTGTGTATTCCTACCTCCTGTCCGAAGCCCAAGGAGGAAGCAGGTGCTCTTTTGGTGACACGTGACCAGAGCTGCTGACCACTCCTCCAGCTCCTGTTGGAGCTGGGATCTCTGGGACACCGTGTACACACCCTCTTGATGGGACAAACATCCTCTGAGCACCTACTGTGTGTCAAGAACAGCAGTAGGTCATATACAAAGAGGCTCTTGGCTCTTCAGCGGGGTTCCAGGATCTGTAATAAATACGTATTGAAGAATGATGGGGTGAATGGATGTTGTTACAGATCATTTCACGTTCAAGGTGGAGCGGCCTCAGAGAGCGTCTTGCTCAAACCCCTTCCTTTTGTTTTTTAATTGTTGAATTTTTGTTATGTTTTTATTTAAATTCCAGTTAACATACAGGGTTATATTAGTTTCAGGTGTACAAGATAGTGATCCAACACTTCCATACGTCACCCGGTGCTCCTCACCCAGGACAAGTGTCCTCCTTAATCCCCACCCCTATTTCACCCCCCCAGCCCCCTCCCCTCTGGTGACCCTCGGTTTGTTCTCTGCAGTTAAGAATCTTTTTTGGTTTGCCTCTCTCTCTCTTTCTTTCCTCCTTTGCTCATTTGTTTCAAACCTCCTCCTTTTATGCAGCCATTGAGAGAGGGCCTCCCGTGGATGTGGACAGGGTGCAATGATTTTATTTAATGCGCTCAAAACCCCTGGGCGGTAAGCATCATTACCTCCTTCCTGCAGCTGTGGAAATGCTATCCACACAGGGTACCTCAGGCCTGCAGAATGGCTGTGGGCTAGCCTGAGGGACTTGACTGACGGCCTTTTCAGCTCCCCGTGGCCTGCCTGCCCCTTTCAACCAAGTTACTAAGCTAAGCACTCCATACAAGGCATTTTACGAGAGGGGTTTTTTTTTTTTTAAAGCTAAAAATGGACAAATGGTAAAGGAAACACTCCCCTTCAGAGTGTTCTGTGGTCGGTGCCTAGAGCACAAGTGAGATTATGGCTCTGGACCAGGGCTTGCCTTCTTAACCCTCTCCCCAAACCCCATTTTCAATTGTTAGGCTTGCGCTTTGGGAAGAAATCAGGAGACGCCTAGCTGGGCCTCCAAGCATTACCTGGATGTTGAAGTCACGTGCTCTAACACCCACCCACACACTCGAGGGCTCAGCCACCATATACCGCTCCCCTCCTGTCTCCACTTTGAAGGGCAGCAGAAAACACCACCGAAAAGATGCCCCTTTGGCATATTGATTATTTTGAGCTGTAGGCATTTGAAAACCAGCAAATGCAAGGAGATGCTTTCTCTGAACTCCCATCATCTGCCTAAACACAGAGCCTCCAAAAGGAACTCCCTGGTCATAAATCCCCTTCCTGTGAGTTTCAGCAGCCAAGGAAGATTGACTTTTATCATGGGAGAGAAGACCAGAAGTCAACACCACATCCGGACAAACTGTCACAAACCATCAAACCATCGTACCTCCCATCTACTCTTCTAAGGGCCCATTCATCTTCCTAAAAGCCATTAACTCTTCCCTAAGAGGTCTACATCCTCCTCCCCTTTCCCTCTTAAGATGGTGTGTAATCCTGAATTCTGAGTGCCTTGGGGAGTTACTCACTTTTATCTGAGTATTTTCCTTGTATACATGTTAATAGACTTCTGTTTGTTTTTTCTCTTGTTAATCTGTTGTGATTTATAAGAAATGTATCTTTGGTCTTCGTCCGTAGTGCCTGGCTCACAGCTCCCAAACTCTTGGAATTTCCTGAGTGATAGGAGCAATGGGAGCATGTTTTATTATAATATTTGTCTCGTGTCCTCAGTTATGTTAACGAGGTGACTTTTGGATGGGGCCTGGTTGCGAGGGGAATGAATACCTTGAACTGTGAATAGAGGGGTGGACCTTTCAGTCCGACCCCCTGATTTCCGGGGAGGGGAGGGGAGAAGAAGCTGAAGGTTGAATCAGTTGCCAACGGCCAATGATTTAATCAATCATACCTATGTAATATGAGGCCTCCATAAAAGCCAAAAGGAGGGGGTCTGGAGAGCTGCCCAGTTGGGGAACCAGACGGTTTCACGTGCCACCCAAGCAGAACAGAAGCTCCTTTGTTTCAGATTTTGCCCTGTGTATCTCTTCATCTGGTTGTTGATTTGAATCCTTCAGTAGCCTTTGTAATAAGCCGGTAATGTAGTATGTAAGCTCTGAGTGGCTCTAGCCAAGTAATTGAACCCCAGGAGGTGGTCGTGGGTTTGTAGTCAGTTCGTCAGAAGCACAAGTAACCTGGGCTTGTGACTGGCATGTGAAGTGCTGGACTGTCCTGTGAGGCTGAGCTCTTCACCTGCGGGACCTGAGGCCGTCTCCAGGTAGACAGTGTCAGAATTGGGTTGAATTGTAGGACATCCAGTTGGTGTCTGAGAATTGCTTGTTAGTGGCCTGGGGAAAACCCTGCCACATTGAAACTGGGTCCCAGAACACTTTATCTGTCTTTTATTACAGGAGTCTCAGCTAAGAACTTAGAAAGGCAGAGGGAAAATTATTCTTTTTCCCCTGCAACTTCCCTTCCCCTCCTCTCCGTCAGGAGTAACCTGTCCCTGGCTGGTACTTCTGCCCCCAAATGTTTCAGGTGAGGAAGGGCTTACTTTTCATCTATTTCTTTATATCTGAGATTCATTCTGAAGATGGTGATGTTGATGATGACAATAATTTAGCTCAATTCTTTTATCTTAGGTAAAGAAGAATTAAGGTTCATCTGGCCTTTGTAAAGAATTTTATTGTAGGGCACCTGGATGGCTCAATTGGTTAAGCATCTGCCTTCGGCTCAGGTCATGATCCTGGGGTCCTGGGATTGAGTCCCGCATCTGGCTCCCTGCTTTGCACTGGCTCTGCCTGCCACTCCCCCTGCTTGTGCTCTCTCTCTCTCTCTCTGACAAAACAAATAGATAAAATCTTAAAAAAAAAAAAATTATTGTAGGGGCACCTGGGTGGCTCAGTCAGTTAAGCACCTGCCTTCAGCTCGGGTCATGATCCCAGGGTCCTGGGATGGAGCCCCACGTCAGGCTCCCTGCCCTGGGGAGGGGGGTATCTGCTTCTTCCTCTCCCTCTGCCCCTCCCCACCACTTGTGTGCACACTCTCTCTCTCAAATAAGTAAATAAAATCTTTTTAAAAAGAATTTTGGTGAGAGAATACTTATTTATAAAAATCAGGTTTGTATAAAGGAAAAGGTAAAATTCTTCAGTCTTCCAGCCCACTCCTGGGCCACTTTCTGGAGGTGACCACTGTATACCAGTTCGCCATGTATTTTTCCAGATATATCTATGCATTTACATACACATGTATTTACTAACAGTTTATATACAGTGAATCACAATGTACATACATAACTTATTCTTTCTAACATTTATTTAGAATTCTACTGTAAGGATAAACTATAATTTAGGGATCATATAATCTGTTACCTAAACTAAGACAAATTCTAATTCACAGGGGCTCCTGAGGGCACAAGTGTATGCTGGGACTGTCTCAGGAAAACCAAGTTACGTTTACCTAAAAATGGAACTTCTACTGGGTCAAAAAGTAGTATTTAAAAGGATGTTGTCAAGAGTGCCTGGGTGGCCCAGTCGGTTGAGCATCTGACTCTTGGTTTCGGCTCAGGTCTTGATCTCAAGGTTGTGAGATGGAGCCTGAGTGGGACTCTATGCCCCGCTTTGGGTTCTGTGCCCCCCACTTTGGGCTCTGTGTGGGGTCTGCTTGAGAGAGTCTTTCTCTCCCTTCCCCTCTGTTCCTCCCGCCCGCTCATGCTCTCTCTCTCAAATAAATAAATACATAAAATCTTAAAAAAAATAAAATGATGTTGTCAAATGGTCTTGATCATACCAGTTTATAATCTATCAACATATAAGGGCGTCTATTTCTTCTAACTTTCAAAATACTGAACATTATATATAATTATTCTTGGACTTGCCAAATTAGCAAGAAATTGTATCTTATTTTAATTTGCATTTAATAATCAATGAGATTGAATATCTTTCATTTCTTCTTTTTTTAAAAGACTCATTCATTTAAATTGAGAGAGAGCACGTGCACATGCATGCGGGCACATATGTGCATGCAGCGGGGGAGGGGCAGGGGGAGAGACTCCTTCGAGCATACTCCCCACCAAGCAGGCAGCCCAATAGGGACTCAGTCCCACAACCCATGAGATCATGACCTGAATGAAACCAAGAGTCCATGCCCAACCGACTGAGCCACCCAGGCCCCTCTTTCATTTCTTATTGGTCATTTGTATTTCACATTTCAATGAACTACTTGGTCATATCCTTTTTGTCTACATTTCTTTTGAATTATTCGTTCTTTTCTTATTGACTTATAAAAGCTCTTTTCATATTGAAGGAGCTAGTTCTTTGGCCTATTTTTGGCTAATATTTTTTTTCTAGCATGTTTGTATCTTGACTTTGTGGTATTTTTAGCCTTATAAAAATTTTAAACCTTTATGTACATTTTCTTGTGACATTTGGATTTTATATTCAAGATTGCAAAAAACAAGAACAAAAAGCAACTTTTTCTGCATACTTTTTAGTTTCTTTTTTATTTTATTTTACTTTATTGGTTTTTTAAGAGATTTTTAAGTAATCTCTACACTCAACATGGGACTCAAACTCACAACCCTAAGATCAAGAGTCATATGTTCCACTGACTGAGCCAGCCAGGCACCCCTAGTTTCTTTTTAAATTTTAAATTTTGAGCCACCTAGAATTTATTTTGATTTAAAAAATGAACTCAGCTTTATTTGTTTCCATATTGTCTGGTCACTTTTCCTAACATCGTTCACTGAATAGTATGTCTCTCCCTTCCCCCTTCCATTTGAAATGCAAATATATCTTGTGCCAACCCTCCATATGTACTTGGTTCTATTTCTAACCTGTTTTCTTTTATTGATTTGTTTGGCTTTATACCAGTAGTATCTTGCTATATAAAGTTTGCCGTCTTTCATATGTCTTAATATCTGGTAGGTCTATTTCCTTATCTTCAAGTTTTTTGAGATTTTTCCTGATTGTTCGCTCATGTTTAAATTCTTCCGGCTGAATCCTCCTCCCTCCCACCACCCCCAATACAGTTGTTATTTGATCAGGATTGCATGAAATTTGTAGATGAAGTCAGGGAGGATTTACATCTCCGTATCCCTGAGTCTTTTTCAAGAATGGGCTGCACTTCCCACTCAGGTTCTATTTATCTATAGGGTGGTCATCAAGCAGAACATGGACAAACAGGGGCGCCTGGGTGGCACAGCGGTTGAGCGTCTGCCTTCGGCTCAGGGCATGATCCCGGCGTTGTGGGATCGAGCCCCACATCAGGCTCTTCTGCTATGAGCCTGCTTCTTCCTCTCCCACTCCCCCTGCTTGCGTCCCCTCTCTCGCTGGCTGTCTCTATCTCTGTCGAATAAATAAATAAAAAAATCTTTAAAAAAAAAAAAAGAACATGGACAAACATATGTATTAAGTGGTTTATTTAGGTTACATTGCAATGCATGACCCAGTCATTGCGTTGTGACTTATTAACCACGTATGGTTTGGTGCACTGCGCACGACTGCGATGAATGAGATGCGTAACACTGTATTTCCATCGATCCCAGCCGTGATCCGATGATGTGTGTCTCTGATTTCTGCTTGAATAAAACTGCATCCTGGGATGCCTTGGTGGCTCAGTCGGTTAAGCACCTGCCTTTGGCTCAGGTCATGATCCCAGGGTTGTGGGATCGAGTTCCATATCGGGCTCCCTGCTCAGTGGGGAGTCTGCTTCTCCCTCTGCCTGGGGCTCCCCTTGCTTGTGTTCTCTCTTTTTCTCTGACAAATAAATCAATAATATAGTTAAAGAAATTTTTTAAAAACCCTGCATCTCCAGCATATCCTGGAAGAATTCATCGAAAGGGCTCTGTTCATTAAAAAAGAATCTTAGTATTATCCCTGTTTCCGGATTTTATGGCCATTTTGTATATTGCACCTAGGTAAAATGCTGGGCCATGGGAGGTGGCTGCCAATCTAGGGGCATGGTCCTGCTTCGGACACAAGTGGGACTCGCCCCTGCAGTGCCCCTTGAAGAAAGTCACATGAGCCAAGCTGCTTTTTTCCTGTTCCCCTTCCCCTCCTTTTTCTTTTTGCTTAATTTGATATTAAAAGTCTGCCTTTGTAATGAATGCTCTATCAGAAGGTATAACCTAATTGTTTAATTATACTAATTATATTAATTATATATGAAGCACAGGTAATGTACTTCTAAACTTGACCTGCCATGCCAATAACGTACTGTGCCAGCTCACTACACTAATTTGGCTCTTTGTTCTAAAAAGTGGTATAAACTGAGGCACCAGGCCACAATGAGCCCCCGCTGAGTTCTAACGACTTGATCCTGGCCCAGCTGGGATCCTCAGCGGGTGAGGCAGGAGGCTGCTGACACTCTTGGAATAGTCAGTGCTGGGTGTGTTCTCTGCAGTACCTGGCTCATACCTGCTTCTATTTCTCCAGTTACTATCTGATAGGTTCAAGGTCAGTAGACTGAACATGAGCACCAGAAGTGCAATGATAACCTACAGACCCCAACATATTACACCTGCGTGATCTGCACCGTATGTGGGCTGGAAAGGTGTTTGTGGGGGCCTGGGGAGCCCTGAGGTGGCCCTGTCTCAGCTGGTCTTTCTGTTCACTTCCTTTCTCTCGGCCACCGATGTGGCAATGCTGTTGGGGTGGGGGAGGTTGTTAGCATCAAGCAGACGAGAACCTCAACAGGAATTGGCTTTGTCCCCCTTTTCTGTGACTGCAGCTGAAGGTCGTCAGGACCCCGAGGACGTGCCTGGCTGGAAAGACCGAGGAGGGCCCGGACTGACCCAAGGAAATTTGGTTATGTGCTGTTTTGCTCTGACTAATACAAACTCTTATACTTTTCATTTTTTCCACGTCCTTTCTAGCCAAAGCAGAGAAGCGTTTCCATGCCCATGTCAAGCCAAGAGATGACAGCACTGTGTCCGCCTCTGTGCAGTGAGCTGCTGCTCTGAACCCTGAGCCCAGTGGGGAGGCAGCCTCCAGCCTGCACTTGTCAGGGCCTGGTTGTGTTCCGGGCACCAGAGGCCAGCTTGTTTTGGAGCTGAGGGACTCAGAATTGGAAGGGGGTGCCAAGCCCATCTGTGCCTAGGAGTAGTCTGAAGACAGAGAAAGCTTTGTGCTTAGGCCCTGCAGCCAGACAGCCTCAAATCCCGGCCCAGCCCAGCCTCTCAGCAGCTGTGTGACCTTGGCATTTTATCTCCCTGGGCCTCAGTTTCCACTTCTGTCAAAGCAGGCTCAGGAGGGCACCCATTGGCAGGACTACTTGAAGCTGGAAACCGGCACCAGCTCATAGTAGGCCATCAGGGAGCAGTCAGCATCAGCTCATTACTGCAGGAGAGGCCTCCTTGTTCCTTTGACTGTGCAGCAGCTCTGACGGGGTGGGGGGCGGGGTACGGCAGGTTCCCGTACTCTTCACAAACCCAGGAATGCTCTGCTCAAGCTGGGTACACTGAGGCGCAGGTGGAGACGGAGCTGTCCCTCCGCACGTCCCCAGCATTGCCCGCCCACAGAGTCCCCCATCCCTGGACGACCTCTGGGCCAGGCAAAGTGTGGAAAATGAGACCTGGGGAGCTTGATTAGACCTAGAATCTCCGTAAACCTGAACAGAGACCATCTGGGGAATGCACTCCCCCTCTCTCTTGAGGAGACCCCTGGAGTCATAAAGCTGTGCAGTCATCAGCGCCCTTGGAGAAATCAGGTCGTGGTGGCAAATCTAACTGGAAGCCCAGGGTGGGCTTCCCAGGCGGCCCTGACCCTGTGTGCTCCTCGGTCTGTCATGGAACCAGAGCCTCCAGGGCATGTAGGCCTGCGTTGCAAGGGCGTGGTTTCTATAGTAACAGCGGAGGCTCCAGCTGAGTTCCTTAGCTCTGCTGATGGTGAGGCGGCCCAAACAGAGGACGAAGCCCAGACTCACCGTGAGGCTCCTGGCAAGGGGGTCACGGGAGAGGGCCTCCAAGGTCCCTTCTAGTCCTTGGTCCTGTGGTTTCACCAGCTCTCCGTCCTGCGTCTGCATAATCAGCAGCTCCGCCTCGCTCGCGCGCCGCACACCTGGAGAGCTTTAAGAGCCCCTGCCACGAGCCTCCCACCGCCAGAGCTTCTGATTGAATTGGTCTTGGGCGGGGCCTGGACGGCAGGATTTTTTAAATCTTCCGATTCTTCAGATTCTTAAAGTGCAGCCAAGGTTGAGAAGGACTGGTAAAAAGGCAGGCGAGCTAATAATAATTAATAATTAAAATTTATGTGCCAGATAGTGTGCTAAGCACGTTAGTTACCTCGTCTCCTTTAATGCTCACAATAATCCCCATTTTCCAGAGGAAGAAGCATGCTCAGAAAGGGTAAGTGACTTCCCAAGGCCAGAGAGCAGTAAACACAGGCTTTCAGGCATTCTATCCCAGAGATTTCTAAGGCCGGGCTGGTAACCCTTACGTAACAGCTGTGGAGGCCACGGGAAAGGCGAAAGGGAGACATGTCTGGGGCAGGCCCCTGAGGGACCCTCGATACCCTAGGCGAGGTTTCCTGTACCCAAGCTGAGGTCCCCAGCCCTGTGCCACCCCGGCATCTCGTCTGGTTGGATAGGAGCGCTGGCAGGCCAGGCGGGGTTGGCTGCTTCCCCAGAGCCCGGCGGCTTGCGGGAGGCCTGGTGGGACCCGCCTTTTCATTTGGGAGAGGTGGAACCTGACACCTTGCACTCAGAGCGGTGAATCATGTGCTCCGTTTCCCAGCCTTCGGGATGAATGGCAGTCTTTCAACTTTGGACACAGCATCAGATGAGACTTTGTTCCCGGGGGAGTGGGGAGTGGTGGGGAATCACATTTTGTTCGCCAGGTGTTTGGGGTTTAGCGCAGACTCAGGAGAAAAGTCAGGAGCCATCCATAAAATAGGACCAGGGCCTTTTTATTTGCAGTTTCATTGAACTTGAGTGAAAGGCCAGCCCAGCAGGTACCTGTTTTACTGGCAATAAAAGGAAATTAGACAGCAGTTATTTAAAAAGAGTTTGAGTTGTTTAAATCTACAATTTAGAGGTGCATGTATGTTTTAAAAGAAAGTTTACAGGGCTTGGGGATTTGGGTTGAACTGTTTTTGATAAAAATGATGTGGAAAATATTTTCCTTTCTTATTTTAAACCTTCCCCTTTGCTGTTTGTTTCCTAAATTTAGCAGTCAGGGAGAAGTAAGCAAATCTAGCTGGAAAAAAATTGAAGCCGGTCAGGCAAGATTCAAAGTTTAATTGAAGTGACGGACTGAAAATAAAATTCTCCAAGATGAAAAATAATTCTTCCCATGTTATAGAGCAGAGTCATTATTTCAGCTTAAACAATTTCAGATGTGACTGACCTTGTTGGATTTGGAAGTGCTGGCTTGGGCACTTCCCAAAAGGACAGACTGGGGAGGAGGCCACCGTCTAACCATCTAACCCTCAGCCAAGAGCTCTTAGAGGAGGCTGGAGGGCTGTGGGAGGCCCAGCAGGCTGTTACTCACCGTCTCCCAACCCTCCTTCCTTGCCAGGGCAACTCAGGGGACACTTAAGTTGTGGTCCAGGTGGAACCCCCCCCCCCAAAGCCTGACCACAGCCCTGCCTGCTGGGGAAGGCAGGGAATGCCCCACCTGACTCTAGGCTTAAGTCGCTGGGCCGGATGCCAGGGACCAGCCTGGTATCTTGGAATGGATGGCTGGCACCAAACTGTCATTGTCATTGGTGGCTCATTTTTTGGTTTTTGTTTCTTACTTTTTTTAAAAAAGATTTTTATTTATTTGAGAGCAAGAGAGCATGCTTGAGTGAGAGAGCACAAGAGGGAGAAGCAGATTCCCCACTGAGCAGGGAGCCCGACGTGGGGCTCGATCCCAGGACCCTGGGATCATGATCTGAGCTGAAGGCAGATTATTAACTGACTGAGCCACCCGGGCGCCCCTGTTTCTTACTTTTGAAGAATGGTTTTCTGTTCATTGGAATGACTGAAGGACTGACATCTCTGAATTTTTGGTTATTAGAGAGGATAGTCAGCTCAAACTAGTTTAAGCAAAAACAAAACACCAAAACAGAGGACAGATAGGTAGTAGATAGGCAGGTGGATAGGTGGGAAGGTAGATAGGCAGACAGATAGGCATAGATAGATACAAAAAAAAGCCCAAGATGAATTGGGATTAGATATGACTAGCTCCAGGGACCCCCAAATAATATCACTGTAGCTCTTTCATTCTGTCTCTTGGCTCTGATTGTTTCTTCTTGGCTTCATTCTCCAGACAAAATTTCTCCATGTAATAGGCAAAAGGACTTGCCTCCCAGTGTAGCAGTGATGACAAAAAGAGCTCATCTTATAGAAGGGTCTCGGGGTGGATTCTGATTGGCCTGGATGAAGTCAAATGATGATTGCTTCACCAATCTCTGTGTCTAGGAGTGTGGTGATAGAACAGTCTAGCCTGGGCCTTGTGCCCACCCCCGTGGTGGTGATCAAGGCGTTGATGGGACAGGAGGACAGTGATTAACAGGCCTGCCAGGAGATGTAAGTGGGAAGGAGATCCCCAAGGCAAGCAGAAACCACCCTGCCACCAACTTGGTCCACCTCAGTTCCAAGTAATGTGTTAGCCTAGTACGGGTGTGGGAGGCGAAGGGGATGAGTGGGGTCGTGACAGCTCATTGCTCACATATTCATGAGCCGTTGATTTTGAATCCTACCAACAGGGGATCCAGCATTAGATAAAACAGACGATACCTGCCCTAGTGCCTCTTATATTCTTGTGGGGAGAAGCAGTCAGAAAGATAAAATAACTAGGGGCGCCTGGGTGGCACAGCGGTTAAGCGTCTGCCTTCGGCTCAGGGCGTGATCCCGGCGTTGTGGGATCGAGCCCCATATCAGGCTCCTCCGCTGTGAGCCTGCTTCTTCCTCTCCCACTCCCCCTGCTTGTGTTCCCTCTCTCGCTGACTGTCTCTATCTCTGTTGAATAAATAAGTAAAATCTTAAAAAAAAAAAAAAAAAAAGAAAGAAAGATAAAATAACTAAGCAAAATACACAAAGAACATCAGATGACACTAGTGCTAGAAGGAAATTTAGAACAAGGCAGGAGGCCAGGGAATGTGGGGCTGGCTCGTAGTGTTACAGGTAGGGGTTAGGGAAGGCTCACAGAAGAAGCAAGGTTTGAGCAGAGCCTTGCAGAGGGGTGAAGGAGGGAGCCATGCAGATATCTGGAAAAGCCTTCCAGAATGGAGAAGGAACAGAAAGATTGAGGGGAGGGGCGCCTGGGTGGCGCAGTCGTTGGGCATCTGCCTTCGGCTCAGGGCGTGATCCCGGCGTTCTGGGATCGAGTCCCACATCAGGCTCTTCCGCTATGAGCCTGCTTCTTCCTCTCCCACTCCCCCTGCTTGTGTTCCCTCTCTCGCTGGCTGTCTTCTCTCTCTGTCGAATAAATAAATAAAATCTTTAAAAAAAAAAAAAAAGGAAGGAAGATTGAGGGGAAGGGTGGCGGCAGGCTCAAGGAGCATAAGGAGGCTAGTACGGCCAGAACAGAGCCAGGGAGGTGGTGAGGGCAGAACCTGAGCCCCTGAGGTAACTGGCCCCACTCAGAGTGTCCTGGGCCATTGTGAGCTCTGCTGGGACCTGTGCTGAGGGAGAGCGAAAGCCTCCGAAGGTCATGTGATGTGTCAGAGGATTCCCTTTTGTTCGCTGTGGTCTCTCCCCTGTCGATTATAAGTAAGTTGAGAGCAGGGACAATACTTATTCATTCATTCGTTCATTCACTCATTCATTCCTTTATTCAGCAAACATCCACTCAGTGCCTACTACGTGCTGGGTGCTGGGAGCTCCAAGGTCGGGAGCTCACCGCCTAGTGGAAAAGAAAGAAAAGTAAAGCACAGATGTTAGTGCCACGTAATACGTGAATTGAACGAGCAGCTCCAAGCGCCCTCACCCCCTCCAGAAAGGGCAGCGGTACGAGTCCCATATAGTGGCTCCAAAGGGCTCCAAGCCCAGGATCTCGGGTCTCCCAGGAGGATCCAGATATAGCCCCTTCATGGTGCTGCAGCCTAGAGCCAAAGGACGCGTGTACGCCTCGCCAGCGTGCTTAGTAAGCAGTGTGGTGGGAAAACAGGGGAGAAGGGGAAGAGCATTCACTGGTCACCAGTCTGCGGCACATGCACCATCTCTGGACTCCTGTGCCAGCTCGGGTTGGGGCGGGAAGGGCTTCCATGGCCAGTTCTCCAGCTCCCCGTGATCTGAGGTTGAGGGTGAGGGCTTCTTCCTGATCGTCCATGGCCTGTCCGGCATGGGATGGGGGAGCCACCAGGGGTGATCTGCGGTTCATATGGCTTTTGTGTCTTTCCATCTTCCCAGCCTCTTGCCCAGTCTGCACATGCTAGACTGGCAGGAGATACTTGTTGAGTTAGCTGTGGATGCCCAGGGCAATGGCCTCGGTCAGGCCGTGGAGCACCGAGGAGGACGTCACGGATGACCCCTGCATGTGTTGCTGGGAGGACCAGGAGGTCGGGACGGCCCACCTCTGCAACAGGCTATGCAGGAGAAGCAGCAGCGCTGGTCTTCAGTGACTGATTCGTTTTGAGGTGTAGAGTTAGCGGCACCCATGGGACGTTCAAAGGCCTGAAAGTCTCAAGACCAAAGAAAGGGCCAAAGGAAAAGGAGAGTTCAAGAGCCGCAAGGAAATGAGCTGCGGCATGAGCTGCAGTGAGGGTGTGTGAACTGGTTAGATACCAGGTAGAAGAGGTCTGGGTGGGGACGGGGGAGGCCAGGGAGGCGCTGGGGAGAGAGGAAGCTAAAGCCCTGCAGAGGTCACATCCTACCCTGCCTCAGTGTCCCTTCTACCTGGCTGACTCGGGGCCAACTGATGTTTCGGCTCCAGGCCCCAGAGATGCTGGGTCAGTGTTAAAGCAGGGCCAAGAGCTCTGGGAGGGAGCAGGGACTGTGTGACTCCACAGCACCCTCTTCACGAGGTGGCTCAGAGGTGAAGGGTCCAACCTTGGAGGACAATTGGAGCATCATCGGAAGCTATGGGTCTGCGGGAGGGAGCAGCAGACGCTTCTGGACGACATCTTTGAGGATGTCTAGCCCAGTTTTGAGGCCCTGAAAGGAACTTCTCTAGTGAACCTTGGCCTGAGCTCTGCTGAATGAATGGGGGGCTGGATGAAGGAGTGAGTGACTTCAAGCATTCTTAAACAAATGAATGAATGATGAGAAAGGCCGAGGAACTTGCAGAGGGAGTCCCAGTGCCTGGTAGATGGGCTGCTCTCCATCCACGTTTCTTGGGTGATGGGTGAGTGTGGGATGAGGACTCAGAGGTTTTCTGAGCCCGCAGAGTGGCCAGAAGTCCTAAATAAATAAACACGGTTATTTCCCACAGTTGCCTTGCAGGATAATTAAGTGGCATACTCTGCCTTTGGGAGCTTCTGCAGTTTTTCTTTTATTTTATCTCAGATATCAACTGGAGGCTGCTTTCCGTTTCTCTGACCTGGGCTGGGAGGAATTGGGGGTGGGGGCAGAGTTAGCACCCATCCTTCTCCCAGGTGGGAAGGACACAGAGGACTTCTCATGCTGGCTCTCAAGGTTGGACAGCTTGGGTCCTTCTAGCAATCCAGGGTTCAGATCAAAACAGCCTTCCTCTCCCTCTCTCCTTCCTTCCCTCCTTCTGTCTTTCCTGAAATGGATTTCCAGCCATGGGGGCTACGCCACATCTGTCCAGCCCCCCGTACGGCACCAGCTCCGAATAGGAATCACGGTGTGGCCGCCGCAGCGGCGGTCACCATCCTGAGCGTCTGTGTGTAGCTTGGGGCTGGGCCTGGTGGACACGAGGAAACCTCCCTCACTGGCTCTGACCTCAGGGAGCTCCGGGGCTGGCTCCTAGGACAGGATGCACCGGAGGCTGGAACTCGACAGAGTGGCATCCCTGAAGGAGATACTCGCCTCCTGGAGCCTTCCGCAGTCTTGTCTGGTGAGGACCGGGGCTAGGCTTTCATGGAGGCCCTGGGCCGCTGTGGATGTCCCCCAGCATCACCCAACACCTCAGTCTCCTCTCCCCCAGGTTCAGCTGCCTTCCAGGGACCATCCCTCTGGGGCTAGGCCTGTGATGGAGTCTTCATGCAAAGGTTCTGTGTCTGGACAATCCTTACCCACCTTCCCGCTGCCTCTGGGGGCTCACAGCTCCAGCCCACGCTGCCGGGCAGGTGGGAGGGTGTAGTCAGGATGCGCTCACTGTTGATGATATCTCAAAGGCACTATGGGAACATCCGGCCTGCAGTTTGGTTCAAATAATAAGATGTCAGGATCCATCTATCTCTCCATTCATCTCAGTTGTGCCCTTCCCCAGGGTCTTTCATGGGGGGACTTTGGGAGCCCAGAGTGGGGTGTGGCTAAGAGGAGAGAGGCTGGGCCATGGCATGTGTCATCCGTCACTCGCCGGCACTTAGCACGGGTGAGCCAGCAGCTCTGACATGGGGCCGCTTCAGCAGCAGGCACCAGTCCCCGAGAAGATGCATCATTGCATTTGTGTTCTGGCAGCTCTAGCACGAGCCTGGGAGGGCCTGCTTGTCCTCACAGGTAGCCCCCTCTGTGCGGCAGCTCGTGCAAGCTCCGGGTGTTTACTCATCAGGCACTTCCTGCATGCCTAGTCTAGGGTCAGGTCCAAGTTCATCCCTAGGACACTGTAGGCTGCTTGGCGACCTCCAGCTTGGTTGGTGGTCCCCTCAAGGCACCTCATCTTGGGGGTCACTGTCTCCAAATCCAGCAAAGAGCACTAATCAAGAGAATGACCTTCAAGGTCAGAACAACCAGTTTGAATCCAGAACCTGTGACTGGACTCGCTCTGACCTTGGGCTTTGAAAAAAAAAAGAAGACTTCATGTTTTAAGAGCAGTTTGGGTACTGTCTTTTTAATTTCTTGAGCCTTGGTTTCCCTATCTGTGCAAGGGGGGAAATACTGATCTCCTGCTCACAGTGTTGGGAGAAGGTGCAAACGAGGTAACACAGCTGGCTCCTGCCTGTGGGATCAGTACTTACCACACAGCGGCTGCTTTAGCCTCCTGCCTGTGACCCCTCTGATGCTGACCTTTGTCTCAGGTGACAGGAACACCCTCCAGAGGCTTCGATGAGAAGGCGTACCTGGCAGCCAAGCAGCTGAAGCCCGGAGAGGACCCTTACAGGCAGCATGCCTTCAACCAGCTGGAGAGTGACAAGCTGAGCCCAGACCGAGCCATCCGGGACACCCGCCATTACAGGTACAGCCTCCATTGTGCGGTGGAGGGAAGGCCCGGCACCTGTCTGCTTGCTTCCATTTGGTCACGCGGACTGAAGAAATGAGAAAGATTTCCTCAGACTCCGTCTGGTTACTGAGACACTCACACCCTCACCCTCAGCTGTCCTCCTCTGTTTCGTTGACCTCCTGAGGGCCTGAGACGGCCAAGGGGACTCAGCTGGTGCCGGGGAGGCCCCCCAGCACCTCAGCCTGGAGTCCCAGTGAGAGTGAGCTGCCAGGGGACCACCGGGAGGTCAGAGGGGGTGGGCGAGCCTGTTGACGGTGCCTGAGGTGAAGAGGGCCCACCAGCCCTGCCCGCACTGTGCGAGGGGATCTGTGCATTAGAATCTCTTTCCTTCTCCTCTTCCTGCCCCGCTGCCCCCACTTCCTCAGCAGTTCCCAGAAATGCTTCCCAGCCTTGCTCTTGGTTCTCCCAGTGTGGTAGGTGGGCGAGGCCCCGGAGCAGAACCAAGGACACCTTCTGTGATGATCCCCACTCTGACTCTACTCAGTGTGAGTGACCAACCTTGGGCAAGCCATCAACACCCCCTCCTTGGTTCAGGCCCTTGACGTGTCCTACCTGGATTACAGTCACCACCTCCAGTCCCCTCTTCCTGCCCTCACCTATGGGAACAGTCTGAGGTCCTTACCCTGGAGTGCAAGCCATCCCTCCGGGCCCTGAGCCTCTGCTCCTTTTCACCTACCGCTTCATGCTCCCACAATCCTATACTCTTCTGCCCCAACCCCCCCCGTGTATACACACACTGTTTCCCTTGCCCGAACCCCCGCCCCCTCCCACTTGCAGCTTCACAACTCCCCTCAGTGTCCTCTCCTCCGGGAAAGGTTCCTTGCCAACCCAGGCTGGTTTGGAGGCTTCCTCTGTGCTCTGTGCAGACAGGGTAGATGTGGAAGACTCACCCATGTGCCTGCAGTTTTGAGTGACTGCCATGGGCTGTGTCGGGCCCAGCTAAGTACCTAGCACCAGGTGGGGACGATGCAGGTCACGATTGCTTTTCCTTCTGCAGCAGCTTCTCCAGAGCACAAAAGGTGTGTATGAGATAAGAATGTGGAAGGGGACATGCTTCTAGCACCTTCCATGTCACTCATGGAGGTGAGCCTGAAATCCAGTGGGCTCGGCAGCCTTCAAGGTGAGATGGACATGGAGTTGGGGGAGCCCCAGACTGTCCTCACTCTCTTGCAACCCCAGCACTGCCAGCCTCCAGAAACTCACGCTACCAAGTAGGACAATAATCCTGCTACTCAGAAAGGCCTCCCCCCAGGTCCAATGGCCAGCTCAGATCTCAGAAGTTCTTTCTCAGTCAGTCCTGGTGCAGCTTCCACCTGCACTGTGGGACCTACAAGGCTATGTCCACACAGCTTTACTTAGAGCCCTTTCCTGGCTGTCCTGGCCATGGCCAACCTAGACCCCAAGGCCTGGAGTTTCTACAGACCCAAATCTCTGAACTGATCCAGGGTTAGCTTGGGTCACCTCTGCCCTCCCTCCCACTAAGCCCCCCTCATACCTTCTCAGGTGTTCACTGAAGAACTTAAAGGAGGATTTCCTCTTGGGGCGACGTAGGTTTTAAAATGAGACTCTTCGAATGCAAGGCAGGGGCGGGTTGGTGAGGCCAGCCTCCCTTCCTGCCCCAGCCCTCCCGGGAGCCTGAGGTGGTTCGGGGTGTGTGTGCGTGCGGGCCGTCGGTGTCCGTAGGTGGAGCAATGGAGGTGCTGGCTTTCACGTGCTGGGGCGAACCCTGCGCTTCTCCTTGGCCCTCCGGACTGCAGCTTCTGCTGGCCTCCAAACTGTCAGCCCGCAGTCTGGGGAGCCCCCCTCAAGGGGAACAGAGGGACCAGGCAAGACAGACCTAGCAACCCAAAGAAAGCCTCACCAGCCCCAAACTTGAAACACAGGCCTGGGACAAATCTCTTCAGAGGCTCTTGGCTCCTGGAGCCGGATAAATCCCCATCATCATAGTTGTAAGCCCTAGAGAAATGCAGAGTGGAGAGAGTTGGATCGGGCGGGTGGGGAGGAAGTCAGGTCCACCCTCCAGATGGGGCATGGGTAGGTTGACCACTTTCAGGTGGAGAATGGGCACCGCTATCCAGATCCTCTCCTCCTGGGCACCAGACGGTTGGGCTTCCCAGTCAGGACTGGCTCCCTAGAGTCAGCGCTGGGGGACCGGGAACACAGGCCGTGGCTGCTTCTCCCAGCACTCCCCACATCAGCAGGCCAAGCCCACTCCCACCCCCAGCTCTACATGCCTCTGGGAGGATGCACTGGGGAGCCTGGCTTCTCAGGGGGCAGAGGTGAACTTCCCTACCCCGCCGCCCCTCCTGTTCCCTACATCCCCTCTCATAGAGAATGATTTTAAAGCCTCTCAGGATTCCTCCCATGGGGGTCACAGGCTGGGGGGACTCCTGCCTTTCTGACCCAGTCTGCTCTGCATGGCAGGGAATGGGCCTGGGAATTCGGCTGTAAGCTGTTGTCAGGGGCGTGAATGCTGGAATGAAAAAGCAGTCACTTCTGGAATAGTCAGAGAGCAACTGTAATAAAGGAGATCGCCAGGAACAGCAGCTGCCTTCCCCCCGGCCCCAGGAGCACGAGTAAAAGCATTCGCAGGAGCGACAGGGAGGAAGGCTGGCGGGAATGGATTGTTTTAGTTCCCTTTCCTGAGGACGGGGAAGCCAATGGCTAACAATGTGGTGTGAGACAGAGAAGAGGAGCACAGAGCTGCTGGGGGAGGGAGCGGGCTGGCAGGCACTGCTTTCGGTCTTCTCAAGGCTTCTGTGTGCTCCAGGAGTCCAGGGCCCGGGAGGAGTGAGGCTGCTCCCCTGCCCCGGGTCACCAGCCTGCTGTCCGGGCTGGGCAGTGAGAGGGAGGGAGTCACAGGAGGATAGGAGAGGGTGATTCCTCTCCAGATCCTCCAAATGTCGTGAGCCAGGAGAAGAGAAAGAAGCTACAGAGTGCCAGACAGGAAACAGAGGCTGTCCCCCCCCCCCCCCCATTTTGTCTCTCCCTGGCAGGCAGGGAGTTCTGTCTGCTGGCCCAGCTCTGGGTCTCCGGGCCTGGAGCAGTGCCCGCACAGACATGATGGTCAGAGCCCTTCTAAAGCTTCTGTGATGGAAGCTCTGAGGGCCCTAGGTCTTTGGTAAAGATGACCAGGCCTGGGAAGGTGCCCCAACCAGTGGCTTCCCTCCGAGGACTCCAGGCTGGATGGGCTGAGTGGGGTGGAATGCAGGCGTGGAAGGGCAGGCCCGCACCCTGGCTTCAGGCTTGCTTCCCTGTCCCACAGAGGTATTCCTGGGGGCAGCAGGCTGGACAGAGAGAAGCCTCAAGCCTGCCCTGAGGATGCCTTCACAGTGCCCTCTGACCCCTGTGCTCCATTCTCAGTTGCCCGTCTGTATCCTACTCTTCGGACCTGCCAGCCACCAGTGTCATCATCACGTTCCACAATGAGGCCCGCTCCACCCTCCTGCGCACCGTGAAGAGGTAAGCCCCATCTCAGGACCCTCATGTCAGTGGTGCTGCTCCCCGAAGCCTCAGGAAGATTTGCCGAGACCCTGGCAGGGGGCACATTGAGACAGGGTGCTGGGCCAGATGGTGCGAAGGACTCAGCCACTGGGAGGGGGAGTCTGTCTTTCTGAGAAGCTGAAGCTGGTGAATCAGGGTCAGGGAGACCCCAGAAATCCAGTCGGGATTATTGGGAAGCACAAAGACACAGGTCAGGTCCCCAGGACAAGGGACAAGGAGCCAAGGGAGTCAGGGATGGACGGGAAGCTTCAGGTGGTTGGATGTCAGCCCAGTAGGTGCCAGTCAGTGATTCAGAGGGAAGTGCCCCTCTGTCCTCCAAAACTTGGCCCTCCGGTCAAGTTTAATTCCTACTCACCCCGTTTCTTTAATGAGAATAGGATTTGGATCATCCCAGGGATTAAAGAAGCTTGGGGTTCCTTTCCCAGGGAGTAGAGGAAGAGGAAGGATGGTGGGAAGGAAAGCAGACAGGCAGTTCCGGGCCCAGCTGGGTGCTGCCCACCCTCCCCTACCCCCCAAGCCCCCCCACCCCTCTCCCTCACCCTCCTTGGCCGTGGCAGGGTTTGTTAATCCTAAGCAGTCAGAACAGCTACAGGTCCCGTCTTGACAACTAAACGGGGGCAGTTCCCACAGCCCATCTGGCCCAGGTCCCAGGTGCCCGCAGGTCCAGGCAGCAGGGTCAGCCAGGTCCTGGGACGAGCCCGAGGACCACACCGCTCCTCAGCCACTGCTCAGGGCCCGGGAGTTTTCCAAGCAGCTGCTCGTGGCTAGTGGGCCAGCCCCTGAGCTGGGGGGTGGGGGCGCCCTGGGGCAGGGAGAGGTAAATGGAAGGTGACCCCTAAATCCAGCCTCCTCTGTCCCCATCACTCTGTCCCCATCACTCCAGTGTCCTGAACCGAACTCCAGCCAGCCTGATCCAGGAGATCATCTTAGTGGATGACTTCAGTTCAGATCGTAAGTTTCTACTTCCGGTTATCCGCACCCTTCCAAACTCTCATTTCCCCAGGACGTGGAGGCAAGCGCTCCCAGGGCAGTCCTGGATATCACGGGCTGACCTCTGTTCCTCAGCCGGGATCTTTAGTCTTTTCTAGGTGCCCTCCCTGACTCTGTTCCCAGGTGCCAAGGAAGGGGAAAGAGTGGTATTGTTTTGATGGGACACCAGTGAGATGACATTTTTTAAAAACAGAAGCAACGTCAGCAGCATCCTTTGTTATTACAACTGCCATATGCTGAGGATTGTCCCTTCAGCGTGGCTGCGCTGGTGTTGACCTGGCTGCGCTGGTGTTGACCTGGCTGCCCGCTGACCTGCTGGTGCTCTCTGGCGCCCCCTGGGGGCAATGCCATAAGTATTCCTCAGTCTGGCCTGGGAGTGGGGCCCAGGGCAATCCTTTGGCCATTAGACATGACCATGCTCCTGTGGACCTCCCCATCCCCAGCCCTTTCCCTGCACTTACTGCGAGACACCTTCTGGGCAGTTCCAGGGGGTGACCAAACCCCTTGTGGTCTGATGCCCATATCTGAATGAGCTTGCTTCCTTCTCTTCACCTTCAGCGGAAGACTGTCTGCTCCTGACCAGGATCCCCAAGGTCAAGTGCCTGCGCAATGATCGGCGGGAAGGCAAGTTCTTGGACCCTGGGTGCCACCACAGAGCCCTTTTGGTCTAGACCTCTGCACCTCCCCATTCCCTTTTGGCACCATGTCCCACTAAGCCAGCATGCTCCTGCTGCAGGACCAAGGCCTGTGGAAAGGCCCCTCTGCTATCCCGGGCCAGCCCCTGCCACGGCATGACTGTAGGCAAGACGCTTCACTTCTGGCTGCCTGGGTTGCCTCTTCTGAGAAGTGGAGCTAGTAATAGTACCCTTTCTGCCTTGCCTGGCTGTTGTAGGGATTAAATAAGGTAAGCTATGTGGAAATAGCTTGATTAGGTGGGGGCAGAACGGGGACCCCAGGAGAGGGATGTGACAGGGGGCTAGGCCTTGCCTGGGTGAGGACGCTGTGCCACAGGTGAAGGGAGCGAGGCAGGGCAGGCCAGGCCTGAGGGCTCTGCAGCCCCGAGCGCTGGGCAGGCACAGGTGCACCTGTAATGCTAACGGCCTCTTCCTGAGTGCCCGCCTGTAGCCGGCATCCGCTCTGCCTGTGTTCTCACACTCCCTCCTCCTAACAGCCCGTTGTCCCCGTTTACACATAAGGAAAGTGAGGCCTGAGGAGTTCAGTAATTTGCCCAGGGCGATGAGCAGAGGAGCCAGAATTCCAGCCTGGAGGAAGGAGGCCACCTTTAACCTCCCTCTCTTCCTTCTTGCCTGGGAGAATCTGGGTCTGGTCAGCAGGGGAAGTGGTGGAGTGAGGGTAGACAGGGTAGATGGCAGAAGACCTTGGAAGCCAGAGAAAGGCCTTTAGACTTGATAAGGCAGGTAGTAGGGAGCCACTGAAGTTTTGAGAGAGAGAGAGATGTGAGGGGCATAATTAAGAAAGACCAGTCAGACTAAGGAGACCTTCTCACTGGCGTGGAAGAGGCCAGAGAGAAATTTCTCCCAAGCACTGGGTTCTAGGTACTTTAAGGTCCAGGAATATAGTGTTTCCTGGGGTTTGCCCAACACAGGTGCCAACTTGAAGTGCTTGCTAGCTACCGGTGGAGTGCCAGGATGGGACAGATGGATTTTTGCACAGATGGATGGATAGTCAGATGGATGGCGGCAGAGGACAGGGCAGAGGTATGGCCAGGGAACTCTCTGCAGGCGGCAGCTGTATTCTGAACTCTTACAACCAGGCCCCTCCATCCCCACAGCTCACAGGGCACCAGTGGCTGCTTTCACAGCAGCACCAGCCGGGCCTCCTCTCTCCCCAGCAGGCAAGTCCCCAGGCCTGACCGGGGAGCTGTCAAAAGTGAGGCCATTCTTTGATAGTTGGTGAGCCATCGGCCAGACTGTTTGGGCTGGGGGTCGAAGCAGAGCAGAATCTAGCACATGCAGGCCTCCTAGACACCGGGCACTCTCCCTGGCAGGCGGGGATTATTTGCTCTCTGAGTCTTTTAGGTAAGAAAACCCAGGCTCAGAGAGGTTAAATAACATGCTTAAGCTACGTGAAGGGACTGGCACACTCACTCCAGCCTGTCTTAGTCTAGCAGATTCTCACCAGGTCCCACATGATGATGAAGCTGAAGGGAAAGGCCTGCAGATCCCCGGGAAGGGGTTTTGGTTTCTGGTTTCCTTTTGGTACCAAAACACACTGGATTGCACTTTCCATTCACTGACACCTGACTGTTGATCAGTGTGTCCCCAGAGCCCAGAGCAGTGTCTGGCATGTGGAGAGCACGCGGAGAATGAGCTCAGAGTAATGATGGTTGATGAGTGGATGAGAGCAAAGAGAGGGACGGAGGAAATAATGAAATACAATCACAGTAACTCACAAGAAGCCTTGGCCCCTGATGGGTGCAGAGCCCTGAGACTTTTGAGGGATGGCATGGAGGCAAATTGGCCCCATCCCAGTACCAACCCCTATGCACTCCCATGGCAGGGCTGATCCGGTCCCGCGTTCGTGGGGCAGATGTGGCCACAGCTGCCGTGCTCACCTTTCTGGACAGCCACTGCGAAGTGAACACCGAGTGGCTGCAGCCCATGCTGCAGCGGGTCAAGGAGGTGAGTCCCTCTGTCCCTGGGGGAGGGAGCTCTGTCCCTTGGGACGTGCCCACCATGTTCTTGGGGCAGTGGGGTTGTTTTCCTCACCGGGGGAGGCAGGTCCCGTGCTGGGGCAGGGGGCAGCTTGGGGTCAAGGCTGGGAAGCCTGAGAAGGAGGAAGGGGGGGATGGTGTTCTCAAGGAGAGATGAGGACGGGGGGGCCCCTAGCATGTGCCAGCTGTTCGCTAGTAGGGGGAGGGTGGAGGGAAGGATGAGGTGATCCCGGATCAACTTAAAAATGGGCAAAAGATTTGAAAGGACATTTCTTCAAGGCAAATACACAAATGGCCAACAAGCACAGGACAAGATGCTCAATATTCTTAAGCCTTGAGGGAAATGCACGTCAAAACCACAGTCAGATACCACTTGATACGTACGGGATGGCGGTGACCAAAGGACGGGCAGTAACAAGGGCTGGCGAGGGTGTGGGGAAAGAAGTAGGGGGCTTCTCGCTAATTGCTGGTGAGAATGTAACATGGGGCAGCCGCTTTGGACAACAGTCTGGCAGTTCCTCAGAAGTTTAAACATGGAGTCACCATCTGACCATGTGACCCACACACCCAAGAGAAATGGAAACGTACTCCACACCAAAACTTGCACCAGAGTGTTCTGGGCAGTATCATTCAGAATAGCCGAAATGTGGAAAGAGCCCAATGTCTGCCGCCACAGCCATACCACAGAGCACTGTTCAGCCGTGAAAAGGAACGGAGTACTGGCGTGCACTACGATGTGGATGAAAACGTGTCCCTAAGTGAAAGAAGCCGGTCACAAAAGGCCACGTGCTCTATGATTCCACTGACACGAGATGCGTCCAGAATGAAGCAAAGCCACAGAAATGGAAAGGAGATGAGGGGTTGTCAGGGGCCGGAGGGAGAGAGGATGCGGAGTGACCGCTAACAGGTACAGGGTTTCGTGTTGGGGGGATGAAAATATTCTGGTATTAGATAGGGCTGATGGGTGCACAGTCGTGACTATACCGTAAGCTACCACATTTGAACATTTTAAAACAGTGAATTTTATCATATGTCAGTTACAGCTAATGAAATTGCTATAAAAATGTGAATTAGATCTCCGAACAAAAAAGTCTATAAAAAGGCAAAGGCGAGGCCCCCACAGAGCTCTGTGAGAAACCATGGGTGGTCTCCCCCTGCTCCGCCTCCTCCCAGGCTGTCATGGTCCTGAGACGGGCTGTGAGCTGGGCAGAGCTGGGCTCCAAGTCGCAGACAAAGGGATTTTGAGGGTCAGGGCAGGGTGCAGGGAGAGAAGCTCTGGTCTGGGTCCTTCTGTGGAGGGACAGAGAAGAGAGGGCCGATGGCGGTTGATAGTTTCGAGTAGGGTGTATGACATAAGCCACCAGCACCACTGCCCCACCCCCCAAATCTTTAGGAAAATTGACATTACCCCCCAATGTTTTGGAGGTGGATTTGTGTCTAGGAGGATGAAGGGAGTAGTGAATCTGACCTTGAAACTGATGTGGCATGAGAGAGTGACAGCCACGATGCACAGGGACCACGGAGTCCCTGTCCTCAAGCTGCTGGTGGTCCAATTGGGAAAACTCAACCCGAACATGTACAAAGGTGGATGACAATTAATAAAACAACAGTTCAAACCAGCGGCAGAAGAGCCACCTCAGGCAGGTGGACTGTAATTGTGAGAGCAGCTTAAAAGAGGAAGAAATCCTCGGCCTGCAGCAATCCAGGAGGGCTTCACTGAGGAGGTGAGATCCCAGCAGGGCTCAACATGATGGGAGAGGAAGAGGCTGGGAGAGCACTCTGCCCATGGGATCTAGGTGGGACCTTCCAGGAGCCTGGCTGTGGGGCTGCAGTATAGCTCCCAAGAACCTGCCATGTCCTGCAGGAAGGGCTGCTTGCCCCGTGGCTCAGAAAGAACTTCCCAGAGCAGGCAGCTGGGCCTTTCTTCCCAGAGTCCCTGGCCTCACACCATCTCTCTGTTCCTCCCCTAGGACCACACCCGTGTGGTGAGCCCCATCATCGATGTCATCAGTCTGGATAACTTTGCCTACCTGGCCGCATCTGCTGATCTTCGTGGAGGTGGGTCCATCCCCAGAGGAGGGGCTGTAGACTTGAAAGGGGCAGGTGAGGGCAGTCTGAAGACTTGGTCTGGTGCTCTTCTGCCCAGCTGTGCCAGAGCAGCTCACACCACCCCCTTACCTCCAGAAAATGGAAAGCTCTGGGGTTGGGGACAAAGCCCTCTGACACAATCAGTGACAGAGCCAAGCTAGTCTTGTGTCTTCCCCTCTGCACAAACACGGACACATCCTTCCCAAATGCTGCCCACCCAGGGACCATGCCTGCAGTCCTGGCAGAAGGACATGATAGGACAGTGTCTTGCATGAATTCCTAATATGTACGCCTGGAGGTGGTCTGGACCCAGACTGTCTAATACAGTAGCTATGAGCCGCTATGGCTATTGAGCTCTTAAATGTGACCAGTCTGGATTGAGATGTACTGTAAGTATAAAATACATACCAGGTTTCAAAGTCTAATTTTTTAAAAGATTTTATTTATTTATTTGAGAGATAGAGAGTGTGTGCACAAGACAGTGGAGGGGCAGAGGGAAGAGCAGACTCCCCCCTGAGCAGGGAGCCCGATGCAGGGCTCCATCCTGGGACTCTGGGATCATGACCTGAGCTGAAGGCAGATGCTTAACCGACTGAGCCACCCAGGCAGCCCAGTTTCAAAGTCTTATTATGAAAGAATGTAAAATATCTCATCAGTAGTTTTTTATATTGATTACATGTTGAAATGATAATATTTTTGGATATATTGCATTGAAATATATTATTCAAATTAATTGCGTATGTTCTTTTGGATATGGATACTAGAAAAAAATTTTTAAGATTTTATTTATTTATTTGTCAGAGAGAGAGAAAGAAAGCACAAGCAGGGGGAGTGGCAGGCAGAAGCAGGGAGAAGCGGGCTTCCCACTGAGCAAGGAGCCCAATGCGGGACTCGATCCCATGACCCCAGGATTATGACTTAAGTCTAAGGCAGATGCTTAACCAACTGAGCCACCCAGGCATCCTAGAAAAATTTCAATTCCATATGTAGCTTGCATTTCTGGCTTGCATCATTTGCATTCTTTCAGACAGCTCTGGTCTAGATTTTATAGCCTTGCTGTCTGATACAATAGCCATATTTGGCTATTTTAAATTTAAATGAATTACAACTAAATAAAATTCAAATTCACTTCCTAAGTTGCACTCGCCACATTTCAAGTGCTCAGTAACCCCATGCGGCTAGTGCCTACCATATTGGACCGTCAGTGCAGATATAGAACATTTCCATCATTGCAGAAAGTTCTGTTGGACAGGCTACACTAGAGAATCTGTTGCTAGGAGCTAGAGGGAAGAGTGGCTTTCCTATTTGGGGCCCAGACTTCCAAAAAATGGAAAGAGCTATTACTTAGATCTTGGAGTTGAATGGAGTTCTGAAGGGAGCCAGGCATTTCTCCTTTAGGAAATCACCTCAGGGCCTTTGCATTTGCTGTTGCCCCTGCCGGGAATTCCCTTTCCCCAGATATCTGCATGGATCAGTCCTTCATTCAGGTCCAGTGTGACCTCATTAGACAGCCTTTCCTGACTGCCCTTACTGGGATAGCATGGACACCTCTCTTTTCTTTACTTTTCTTTTTAGCACTTTTCACCTTTGACTGGCAGATTATCATTGTATTGACTTATTTTTGTAGTTTCTGTCCTACCTAGTAGATTGAAACTCAATGAGGGCAGGGATCTGTCTCATTCTGAGTAAAGGAATGACTGCATGAATTGCCCAGGGCCCTCTGCGAGCTGGGCCCTGATCCAGGGAGACCGAGGGCTGGTGGAGCGAGGGGGCGGCAGCTCTGCCCTGAGCTCCGTCCTCACCCCACTCTGTCCCGTAGGATTTGACTGGAGCCTGCATTTCAAGTGGGAGCAGATCCCTCTTGAGCAGAAGATCGCCCGGACCGACCCCACCAAGCCCATAAGGTCAGTGCTGCCGTGGGCTCTGCAGAGCCTGGGTCAGGGGGCCTGGGAGGCTGCTGGGGGGCCGTTTCAGTTGCCGGCGCTCCTCAGGGTGCACTGTCTAAGTGCTGACTCGGTTCTGGGCCCGGGGCCAGAGAGGACAGAGGCCAGGGAGCTGCTAGATATCCTGCCCCTAAGACTCTGTAAGCGGGGGATTCTGGGGCAAATGACCTGGGGTTCTGGGGCCATCTAGAAGGGCTCCCAACTTCTCCAGCTCATGCGTTGTCTCTTTCCTCTCCTTGCTCCCAGGACTCCTGTCATAGCTGGAGGAATCTTTGTGATCGACAAGTCCTGGTTTAACCACTTGGGAAAGTATGATGCCCAGATGGACATCTGGGGGGGAGAGAATTTTGGTAAGTTGGAAATAGCAATAGCAGTAGCAACAATAATAGATAACCTTGTCCGAGCACACTCTGTGCATAAGGCCCTGTTCTACACACGTATTCGTCTGTTGAATCCTCACAACTCTCTGAGGTAAGTACTATTATATCTCCATTTTACAGATAAAGAAACTGAGGCACAAAGAAGTTAAGTAATTGGTCCAGAGCCACACAGCTAGTAAACAAAGATTTAGATAGTCGGGGGAGCCTGTGGTCGCACGACTAGACATGTGTGTGGACGCACAAACAGACTGTAACCAGGGCTGCAGCTTAAACCTGCAGCTGATTCTCTTCCAGAAGAGCCAGGGGTGGGGGGCTGCAGTGGAGTTTGGTGGTTAAATGTAAGAATGCGGGCAGATGGCCTGGGTGCAAATCCTGGCCCTGCCACCTGCAAGCTGTTTGGCCCTGAGCAAGTTAAAGCCTCCCAAAGCTCCCGTGTCCTCAAGGGGCTGGTGTGAGTACCAAATAAGAGACAAGTTAAAACACGTGGCATGCTGCTGGCGGCCATTGTCATCACTGATGGGCCCGGGGGAGCCCTCTAGCTCCAGCAGGAAAGGGAAGAGCCCAGTGAGCTCCCGGGGTCGCGGGCGAGGTTCGGTTAGATCAAGGCCGGATACAGATGGATCAGCTGACACGGTAATATAAGCGGGTTTAAAATGAGTCTGTCCACACAGTGTGGGCGAGATTCAGGGAGCTGCAGGGGCCGCGCAGTGCTGGACTGGGCTGGTGACTGCTGTGAGGTGTGGCCACCCCCAGGTCTGAAAGGCGGGGAGGGAGTGCCCCTGACAGGAGCTGTGGTCTTGGGGCACCTGCAGCCAGCCCACAGCACCCAGGCAGAGGGGGTTGGGGGCTAAATGCCCACCCACGCTGCCCCTCTCCCCGCTCTGACTGACCCTGCCAGCCCGCAGGAAGGCAGCTGGCGGTGCAGCCCACACGGCGAGGAGCGGGGTGAAGGATGGGGAGTGATCCGGGGTCTCCTGGTCTTTGCAGAGCCCTTTGTTTCCTTCTTCATCCTCACCAGGCTTTTTGCGAAGTAAATACGGCTGGTGGTTTCTCACCCATTTGACAGGTGGGAAAACTGAGGTGGACGCTGCCTTCCAGAGTTCAATCAGGAAACTCCACCTCTGACACGTGTGCGTAGTGCCCCCACCAGAGCCACTTAAGTGTTGTGAGGTGTGATCAGAGCAAATTCTGTGTTCCTGAGAGGTGAGGAGCAGGACTTTCTACTCTCTCCCTGATCGAGATAGAGGAGCAGTGGGCTTTTTTTTTTTTTTTTAATTTTATTTACTTATTTGAGAAAGACAGCGAGAGGGAGCATGAGCAGGGAGCTGAGGGAGAAGCAGGCTCCCCACTGACCAGGGAGCCCAATGCGGGGCTCGATCCCAGGACCTTGGGATCATGACCCGAGGCAAACGCAGATGCTTAACCACTTAACCAACTGAGCCACCCAGGCGCCCCAGCAGTGGGGCTCATAATAGGTCTAATTCTAACTCAAAACCAACTGGAGTGGAAACAGGCGCGGAATGTTCTCCCCTTTGCAACTTACTCTTGGAAACCATTTGCACACAGGCATTTGGAGAAGTAAATTCTGGGAACCGGGGTGCACTGACCCTTCTCTCTGACCTCCTTTCGCATGCTCTGGGCCCAAGTGACCTCCTGTGTGTCCTCCATCTCAGCCTGAAGGGAGCTTTGGCAGAGCGGGTTTCCTGTACAGACTCAGAGGACTGAGAAACTCACGCTCTCTCCTGCATCCAGGAGCTTTTTTTCTTTTGTCTTTTGTCTTTTTGTCTTTTTGTCTTTTTTTTTTTTTTTTTACAGCTGGTGATTGGCAGAGAAACAAGTAAATGATCAAATGGCTAACTTCAAATTCTGCCTGAGGCGAGGGCTCAGTGGTTGGGGAACTTGAAAGGTGAACCACAGAGTGGTTCTGGGAAGGGTTTTGTTTCTTAGAAGAAATTCAAAGAAATTTCTAGGCTAGCTGTAGTGCTCAGGCATTCAGCTGCTGGGAGCAGTTTTGAGCCAGGAGAGCTCTGCTGCTGGTGGTTTGGGGCCTTTCATTTCATTCTTTTGTTGAAGGAAGGGAGATGCCCAAACTGAGACTCATTCCTGTGTCCCCTCAGAGAGCCCCGGAGGCCACCGTAAGTGGAGGTGGCAAATGTGAAAACCTTGGGATTCCCATTAGAGGTCCTTTTAAAAGGTAGTCAGATCATATGGGTCCTCTGCTCACAACCCCGTAGGGACTCTGTCCCATCACTGAGAGCAAAGCCCACAGTCCTCACGCCATCTACCCTTCCCCCATAGCACAGCCCAGCTCTGCCCACATCCCCTGCCTCTCCCATCAGGCCTCACTCCACCCCGAAGTCCCCTCCACCAGGCCTCCCTGCGGCCCCGGAACTTGCCACCCCCTCCAGCCCTATATCTTTGCCCTTGCTGAGCCTTCTGCCTGAAATGCTTCTGCCGTAAAAGCCACAGGACTTGCTTCCTGACCTCCTTCAGGTCTTAGCTCAAATGTCCTGTTTTGATGGAGAACTTCCCAATCCAGTTAAAACTGCAGCCCACCGCAGCTCCCTGGTGGCTTTTCAGCCCCTCCCTGCTTCATCTGTCTCCATTGGACTTAGTACCATCGGATAGACTACGCATTTCACTCACCTTCTTGTCTACTTGCATTTTTGTTTCCTGTTTTAGTGAGTTCCCATCACCTACCTATGAGTGTGTGAGGATTCGAGAACAGTGTATGACACATAATTAACAGGTGCCCAGTAAAATTTTGCTGAATAAACTAGGGAGTCTGATTTAAACAGTGCTGCTTACTAGACAAAATGTGAACTCGATATTGTAATTCTGCAACACAGTATTGGGGTAATCTTGGAGAGGTTAACATGTTTGAGCCTCCCAGTCCTGATTAAAAACATGGGGACAGGGGTGCCTGGCTGGCTGAGTTGGTAGAGCATGCAACTCTTGATCTCAGGGTCAGGAGTTCGAGCCCCATGTTAGGCATGGAGCCTACTTAAAAAGAATAAATAAATTTTAAAAAATTAAAACAACCCAAACAGGAGGGTGATAATAGCAGCTTCACATCTTGCTGTGAGAATTAGACCTGGGTTATAGAGCATGGCGCACAGTAAGGGCTCAGTACATGGGTGATGGTTACTGCTCGTGACCGTGCTGTGGGTAATGCCAAGAACAGTTTGGACAGTGTGGGCTGGTGGGATGAAGTGGCTTACTAGCATAACCAAGTTAGTCTGGCAGACATGGAACCAGAATGCAGCTCTCCTGTCCCCCAGGTCTGCCCCTAGTTCTAAATCTCACTGACCTGGCTGCAGAGCTCTTCCCAGGGGAAGGAACACGAGCCTGGCAGTCTGCAGGCCACCCTAGGGAAGCCGATCAACGTGGCCACCCCTGCTCTGCCACGTGTCCAGCCCTGGTCCCTGGCCCATGTCTGGAAGCTGTCTGCTGCATACAGGCTGGCCAGAGGCAGGCGTTAGTCCCTGGGGGTGGGGGAGCAGGGGTGGACCCTGACGAGCTGTGCCAGGTGAGAACCCCCAGGCCTGGCCAGAGACCAGAGTGTCCATACAGCCAGCTGGGGAGTGGGAAGAGGGACCAAGGCTGGAACTCATGAGAAAAATAGTCCTTTTTTTTTTTTCAATTAAAAACAGAACCAACAAACAAAAAACAAGGGTTGTGTCTTTTCTGGGACAGGAAGGAGGTGTTTTAATGTCACAGGGTGTCTGTCCCACTGCAGGGTTCATACGAAAGGGTAATCAGAAGAGATTATGTGAGGTTCTGACGGCCACCAAGGCGGGTCCTTCCCGGAAGTGACAATTGTTGAGTAGAGAACGGAGCAGGCAGTTCGTGATGTCCCCTTCCAGGAAGCAGAATGGCCACTTGCATCTCCCAGCCCTAAGAGGGACCGCAGTCCCTCGCAGTCCTGCAGAAGCTCATTCAGCATTCCCACCACTATCAAAAGGAAGCGAGTCTCGAGAGGGCCAGTGGTAGCCTGTACATGGAGACCCCCTGCGCCAAGAGGGAGGTCTGGGCCAGAAAGACACCAGCTGGAGCGGCCTGTGGCCTGGTTGGTGGCTGGTGTTCCAGCCGCATGGATGCCCAGGGCTGACTGATGAGCAAATGCATTCTTCTTAGCACTGGCCGGATGGGGCTTTCTAGTCAGAGGCTGGAAATGATGCCGCCTTTGATTCCGTTTTCCTTCTCCTCACGGCCTTGGTGCTGCTTCAGTGCTTTCCCCACTGCTCTTCCAGGGCTCGGATGCGGGCAGGGTGCATGGGGTTGGTGGCGGAGGGTGTGTGCGGATGGCGGGGGGGTGGGGGTGTGTGTGTGCGGGGTGGGGTGTGTGGAGGAGATGTGTGTGGAGGGGGGTGCGGTGTGGGGAGGTGGGGTATATATGAAGGGTGTGTGTGTGTGTTGTGTGTATGGAAGGGGTGTGTGGGGATGGGGTGTGGAGGGGGTGGGATGTGTGGAGGGGGGTGTGTGGAGGTGGGGTGTGTGTGGTGTGTGTGTGTGGAGGGGATGTGTGGGGCGGGGTGTATATGAAGGGTGTGTGTATATGGAAGGGGTGTGTGGGGGATGGGATAGGGAGGTGTGGAGGGGGGGCGTGTGTGGTGGGGGGCGGGGGTGTGCACACTCATGGAGTGAGCAGTCAGGAACATGTGCAGGGATGGGCACATCCCATGTAAATGGGTCCAGGAACCCTGAGCCCCGCTGTGCCTCCAGAGAGACAATGGGGGGCGAGGGAGGCTGGCTCCTTCCCGTCCTCACTCCTTGGGGACTTGCCGGGGCTCTTCCCTCCTGACGGCTGCCATCTCCTGCAGAGCTCTCCTTCAGGGTGTGGATGTGCGGTGGGAGCTTGGAGATCGTGCCCTGCAGCCGGGTGGGCCACGTCTTCAGGAAACGGCACCCCTACAACTTCCCTGAGGGCAACGCCCTCACCTACATCAGGTAGGTCGCAGCGCAAAGAGCACCAGGCTAGGAGCCAGGACACCTAGGGTCTAGACCCCACCGGCCCTGTTTGTTACTCCTACAGCTTTGGGCAGCTGCCCCTCCCCCTTTCTGGGCCTCAGTTTCCCCAATTGTTCCTTCCAATTCTGGGGATTCCAGGTACTTTGAGGGGTGGAAGGATGAAATTGAGATTGTTGCCTCCAGGCCTCCCTTGTCTTGACCCTTTTTGTCCATGAGCGTCTTGGAAAACTGGCCCAATCACTAACTGGGGGCCGCCCTCCACTCACGGGGCCCCAGGTTCTGGTCACGGATGCCATGTCCTGAGCCTGACTTGGTCAGCATCTGCCTGTCCATGTCCCCAGCCACAGGTGTGCTTGGCCCTGGAGGACCAGCCATCACCTGCGCTCCTGGTGGGGGCGGAAGGGGAAGAGGGTCCCGAGCACCCCCTTGGAGGACAGTTCTTTTCTTGTCAGGCCCACGCTTCCTTGTTTGCCACGGTGGCTCCCCAGCTAGTTGAGTGGCTTATTACTTTGGTTTGCTTCCCCCCACTCCATTATTTGTTTTGATAATTGTAAAAGCAGCACATGTTCGCTGCAAAATGCGAGCTGTCCAGTGCGTGTGACGTATATGTGTCTGTACATATGGTGTGTTTTTACTCTTCATAGCGTACACAGAGGAGAAGGCAAGAGCCCCTTTACCCAACCCGACCACCATCCCACTTGTCTCTCCAGAAGTAACGGCTGTGACTAGACTTCTGGTCTATCAGGCCTTTGGACTTCTTTTCATACATGTAGTTCATGTAGAGAGAAGCACACACACCACAACTTTGTGTTTTCCTATAAGCGGGGTCACACTGTGTATTCCGTCCGCAGCGTGCTTTTCTGCCACTCCCCACTATGTGACAGCCATCCTTCTGTGTCAGTACGTACTGACCATGGTGTGTCCTCCACCATATACAAGTAGGGGCCATTATTCTCCCATTGAAGGGCATTCAGGTCGTCACCCATGTTTTATTAAACACATATTTGGCACATGTCCCTCTTGCCCACATGCAGGCATTTTGGCAGAACAGAGTCCTCCAGCGGCGTGTAAAGAGCATACGGACATGAGTGCACGGACGTTAACAGATCGTACCCATTTGTACCACCCCAGTCAGTGTTACTTTGCATACGTTCCCGAGATTCTCATCACCCTGTACTGCACAGAGCTCACTTGATCCTAACTCTGTCACTCCCCGGTGACTGTATCTTGCTCCTTCATCCCCTTTCAGGAACACCAAGCGCACTGCAGAGGTGTGGATGGACGAGTACAAGCAGTATTACTACGAGGCCCGGCCCTCAGCCATCGGGAAGGCCTTTGGCAGGTGGGCCCCTCCGCCAGCCCTGTTTGCCTCCCTCCACCCACGTTAGCACAACCAGAACAAAACACAAAATGGTGTGGACGCCAGGGAAGCACTCACAGTCTCCTTGGTAACTGAGCCCCTCCCCACCGGTCTCACATATGCAATGTGAGACAGGACTGGGTCCTTGAGGAGCACTCAGTCTCATGGAGAGAAACAACCAGAGAAGGCTCGCTTCTGGAGAAGAGCTGCCCGTTCACCAGCTGCCTGCAGGAAAAAGGACATCTGGGGGAGTAGTCAGGGCCGGGCTGTCTGCAGAAAACACTTGGGGTTTGGCTGCCACCCCCTACTGTTCGAAATATGCCTGTGATTAGCCTGTTTTCCTGTCCTGGGCTGGTAGGACGACAGCCTAGTTAAGCATTTTCAAAATGTAGATTGGTTATGAAATCCATTTCGTGGGTCGTGACCGGCATTAAATAAAATGACAGAGAACACGATAGATCGGTACGGAGCAGGATGGAAAAGAACAGTCGATCGCAGTTAAGGCTAAGTACTGTTGGGTGGGCTTTCCTTCGGTTACCTGTGTGTGTATGTAGCTACATGCGCACACGGGAACACTCGATCACAGTATCACAAGATACATTTATTTCTTAAGGTTGTGGTCAGAAGACCAAAAACACTAGTGATCATCTCTGAATCTTCTTCCCTCTGTTTATTCATATCTGTATCGCTTTAAAAAAAACTACCTCACAGACTATTTCTTTTCGTGGTGAACTAACCTTTACCGAAGATCTACCCTGTGCTAGGCTCTTATGCCCTCTTAATTCATTTAATTCTCTGAAAACCTTCTGGGATAGGTGGCCATGTTTACCGGTAGAGAAACTGAGGCTCAGAGAGTCGGTGAGGGTTGTCTGTCAGTGGCCATTCCCATCAGGGTAGCTGAGGACACTGGGGAGGCGAACTGTGGCGTCCAGGGCACATCAGAGGGTCCTCATTTGCCACGATTGCTGAAAGACAGTTAAAGCGTGCCTTCCTTGTTGGACCCTTTCTGCTAAAATTGGAGTGCAGGAAAGGAAAACTTGGAGTTCGTTAAGGCTCTGCTTAAGGACCAGCTAGGGGTGTGCTGAGGTCTCAAGGTGAAGCCAGAGGCCAGCAGGGCCCCGGTGGGCAGCTCTGATCCTGGAAAGTGAGCCGGAATTTGAAGAAAGAAATGACGAATGGCCGGGAGACCTGGCGTGACCTTGCAGGTCAGAGAAGGATTTGCGGCAGGTGGCCACGGCCGGAGGGCAGCCTGGGACAGCCTCCTGGGGCTTCCTCCCTGCGTCCACCTGCCAGAGCCTGAGCCTTCCCTTCCGTTTCAGCGTAGCCACACGGGTCGAGCAGAGGAAGAAGATGAACTGCAAGTCCTTCCGCTGGTACCTGGATAACGTCTACCCGGAGCTCACGTGAGTGCAGCCCTCAGCTCGTGCGTCTGGCCTGGTGGGGGGCCAGCTGTTGCGGGACCCCCACCCTGAGATCTCCCAGCTCGGGCAGTCCAGCTCTTTCTAGCTGTCAGTGTTTAATCTTCAAGTGAAGGCTCTGGTGGGAAATGGGAAGCAGTTACAAGTGAGATGTGGTAGGAACCAAACTCTTAACAGTCCGGGTCGTAGAGCCAGAAGCGGGTGTCGTCCCCACAGGGAAGCAGCACTGCATTGTGTAGCAAAAGCCGCAGAAATAAAGATTCATCCCTTTTGACTCTGTTCTCTCCCTTCTGGGAGTTTATCCTCCGGAAATAAAGCAAGCAAAGCAAAAAACTGTTGGCAAGAGATGTTCGTTCAGTGTAGGCTTCTCTGCTGCTGTGAAGAATCTAGAGATAACTAATAATAAGGGGTGGCTTTGGTGAATCCCAACACGCGGATCCAAACAGATATTACGCGTCCAGTAAGATTGCAGTCGTGAAGACCGAAAAGCCGTGGGGAAGCGTTTGCTCTGGCGGACTGGAAGCGGGAGGCGGGCGGTGGGCGCGGGAGCCCCCGGGCTGGGGGTGAAGTGTGAGGCTGGCGCAGGACAGGGAGGCTGCCTTTTTTCTCATTCCAAAATCCTTTTCATCCACACGGCTCAGGGCCTCACCTCCTTCAGGTCTTGACTCAAATGTCCCCTTCTGGGGGGACAGTCTCTGTTTGCAGAGCGCCCCCTTCCCCGGCGTCCCGTCTGTTCCACGCTCACCACCGTCCAGCGCCTACGTGGCCAGTTCGTTTCGTTGTTGTCCCCCAACTACCACGGGACAGAAAGCTCTGTGAGGGTTAAGGTGTGGACCTGCTTTGTTCGCTGCTTGATCTCCAGCCCCTAGGACAGCGCCTGTCACAAAACGGGCACTCGCACTTGATAAATATCTTTAACTGAATAGATTGCATAGTCAATAAGCCTCAATAGTAATAACTTGGCAATCAGCCTTCTCCTTTCTGTAGCTGTCACCTTAGGGGACGGGTTATTCCGTCACCGTCAGCTCTCTCCCAAGGATGCTGCTGCGGCTTTCCAGAACACTCCACCCCTCAGAGCCTGAGTGTCCTCAAAAAAGGCAAATCTCGGTTCTCTGCGGGCAGATTTGATTTTTGGAAAAGAGCCATAGTTAGGTTGTCACCAAGTGCAGTGAGTAAGGCGATCACCCCCAGATAAGGTGGCCCTGGGCCCAATAGAGCATGACAAGGGCTAAAACTAGTGTCAAGAGTAAACGGATTCTGGGAACACGTTGCAAGGAATTTCAACGCAATCTGAGCAGCAGCGGCACCCTTGCAAAGAGCTGGCGGGCTGGATGAGCCAGTGCCCTGGGGTCCGGCCGTGAAGGGAAAGCGCGTTAATTTATGAAAGTGCGGTAAATGAACCACTTTCGCCAGTGGCCACTGTTAAGGGGATAGTTGCATTCAGACGTGTCATTTCTGAGGGAAAAAAACAGTTGTTTCTTTACATCCTGTGAGAGTTCAGACAACATTGGGACAGAGCCACAGGCTCTAGGCCTCGGGCAGGAGCTGGGGGCCTGTGGGAGGCATTGGGGGGGACCCGGAACGTGCCTTTCCTCGCCACACCCCATCCCCACGCGCGGGTCCCATGTCATCCCCGGAGGACGGAGAGGAAAGAGTGTAACTATCAGAAACCTGGACCCGTCACAAGGCAGGAGAGTGGATGAAACCAGCTGTGTGAAACGAGGAGCATGAGTCATCTTCTGTCTGTTCCGACACAGCGGGGAGCTTTTACAAAATGATCTCGTGTCGTAAGATGGAAGCTGGCACCTCCTTCCTGTCCAGGTTACTCATCCCCGGTCCGCTTTTCTGGTTCTGCCTCAGTGCTCGGGGTGAGGGGCCAGCATCGGCTCAGGTCGTCGGTTGGGAAGGTCCTCTGTATGCCCAATGAGACCAGCTTTCCTCCCACAGGGGATCCTAACGGTTGGGCCCCACTTGCAGACGGTCAGTGGGGAGACTGAGGAGGCGAAGGGAGGCCCGCCTCCAATCCCAGCACAGCTGCCCCCCTCCCCATCCCCATCCCTGGAAATCAGAGTTCTGCAGTTGGCCTCGAGCACTGCGAATGTAGTACTTTCATTAGGACGGTCAGGAACAGTAGTGCAAGCTGTGCACACCACATCTGCCGGGGTGCTAACCACACAGTGGATAGCGTACGTTGATTATGACACTTCCTGGCAGATGGCAGTAAGAGTCTTCTAACAAAACCCCGGTATATGATGACAGTCTTCTAACAGCTGGAAGTAACTGTCTCGAGGAAGGGATGCTTTTGCTGTGTCTACAAAGGCCTCATAAGGGCTAATGCCAGCCCAGCTGGGAGGAGGCCCACAGAGAGGGAGGCAGACGCAGGTGTCACGGAGCTGGGCTC
This sequence comes from Ursus arctos, assembly GCF_023065955.2. Taxonomy (NCBI): domain Eukaryota; kingdom Metazoa; phylum Chordata; class Mammalia; order Carnivora; family Ursidae; genus Ursus; species Ursus arctos. The sequence goes on along the minus strand of NW_026622930.1, from coordinate 30,830,257 downwards.
TGCGGGAAGCCGAGGGAGAGGTGGAGACGACTGTGCCAGCGTCTCCAGGGCTGCGGCCACACAGACCCCTCACGAGCCACATCGGGTTTGGAGATTATTGCCCAAGCCCCGTGTTTCCCCCGTAAGCATCAGTGAGCAGGGCTTCATGCCAGTGGCTCTTGCCACACGTGGACCGTGCCCCCCTCAGCTCTGAAAGCTGAACACCCTGCACATCTCCCTTAGGACCGGGGGCAGGGAGAGGAAACATGTAGAAGGATCTGGAACAGCTTGGGCCGCATTCTTGAGCAGGTCCGAGGGGCCTCAGCAGGCATCTCGTCTCCACAGAGCAGGGCAAGAGAACAAGTTGCCCCTGGACGGAGCAGAGGGGGTGGAGTCCTTGCATCCCAACCCCCTCGCCCCTGGTGGAGGTTACGGATTCAAGTCCTACAGCGCTCAGTTGGGTGATGCAAACCAATCGGGTGGGCAGCAATGAGACGGGAGGGAGTTGTGGGGACCAAGGCCTCGCCGGGATGCAGAAGCCCGTCCCCCAGGGGGCAGCACAACCCTGTGTTAGTGCCTCGAGCGTCTCATGGGAGTGCAAGCTCAGTGTGGCCTGGTGTTCCTATGTTCTCAAGCTGGATTCAGATTTCTTTGTGTAACCTTCAGCTTTTTAATATTGCCAGTTAATTAAAGCAACAACAACCACGATATGCAGGTCAGACAAAATGTGTTTGAGGCCGGAGCCTCCCCCTAACCCCTGAATCAGAGGGCTCCCCTTGACACGCCCTGGCAGGGCTCACCCCCGATTCCAGGACCGAGAGACAGGAATGAGCAAAGAGCTTGAGGCATTTCCTGCTCCTGCTGGCCCGGGGTTGTGTGGAAATTCAGACTCAGTGAGGGCCTGGGTTGGAGAGTGATTCGGAGGCTGGTCTGGGTACCCAGGACCTGGGGGCCCTGGCTCCCAGCCCTTATCCTGCCTTTCCCCTCTGCTCCCAGCCCCTATCTGTGCTAGCTACTGGGAATAGAATAACTCCCTGGAGTCTAGCAACGATTGTGCCCAAGTTCTCCTTCCGTGGGCCAAGCCTCAGAAAGCCTGCAAGCAAGAGGCGGGATGAGGGCTGGAGAAGGACTAGGTCCCTGGGAGCAATCTGGGGTCTTGGGTGTGGACTGTCCAACCTCTAGGTGAGGCCAACTTGGGGCATAGCATGGTCTCTGCTCAGGGTCAAGGTAGGAAAGACAGAGTCTGATCCAAAGGAAAGGAAGAGGGGGCGCCTGGCTGGCTCAGGCAATAGAGCATGCGACTCTTGATCTCAGGGTTGAGAGTTCAAGCCCACTTTGGGTGGAGAGATTACTTAAAAAATAAAAAAAATTTTTTTCAAAGGAAAGGAGGATAGACAAGGAGCAGGGAGGATGTAGGTGAAGGAAGTGGGAGAGAGAAGGGGAAGGAAAGGAAGGAGAAGAGGCAGCGTTAGTGATTGGCAGGAGGGGAGAGGCATCCAGAGGAAGAGGGGAGGAATAAAGGAAGAGCAGTGAAGAGCAGCAGAGAGCCCAGGGGAGCCGGGAGGAGAACACTACTGATAGGGGCCTTTCTCTCTGCGGAGGAGCTTGGCAGAGGGGCCTTTGAACCAACTGACATGGCATCTAATCCGCCCCAGACACAGGATGGGGAGGGTATTTATAAAGGCTACTTGGTGGGAGATGGCGCCTGATGGGGGCTGCTGGAGGGTCTCCAGGCACACTCTGCCCCTTCCCAGAAAGGCCCTTTTTCTCAAAGCTTCAACCACCTGTGCATTAGAGGATCATAGGGAGCATTTTATTATTGATTATAGTCATTATTATTGTATTACTATTTTTATTAAACTTCCCTCTACTGACAAGTTGGGGACAAAATATTTATCTCTTCAGACGCCATATTTCCGGGAGGAATGGACCCTGATGCTCTGTGAGGCAGCAAGAAACCAATAAAGATGACTTTCTAAGCTAAAAACAATATATGTTTGGGGCCATATTCAGCTTGAGGGCCAGCAGTTTTCAACCTGTGGTCTAGAATTATTGCAAACTCTCAAGTGGGGCCTGGAGGCGTGCACACTCCTGCCAGGAGCGTGCGAGGGAAAGTGAAGGTGTCTTCCTGAGGCTCTGTGAGAGTGGCTCATGGTTTGGGGGTTCTGGGGGCTTCTGCCCAGAGCTGAGGAAGGAAGACCTGGTTTGGTTGAGATCAAAGAATGCCAGAAGTGTTACGATGCCGCCCTCCCCAGCCCACCTGGGTACTCTTCGGAGGGAGGTAACAAGTGGTGGTTAAGATTAGGTACATGGCCTGACTCTAAGCCCCATCACCCCCTGGGGCCATAACCCAAGAGTGTGTCTGACCTTCTAAACCCAGGAATACAGCAAGCCTGCATCAGCTGGGGCCAGCAGCTTCTTTAGTTTTATTATCCACAGAGTAGGACAATTGTGTCGTGTGTGTGTGTGTGTGTGTGTGTGTGTGAGAGAGAGAGAGAGATGTGTATTTAAGCATATTTTCCTGTGCATATAAATTTTTAAGTAATATTTTGAAACACGCCTGTTTTATTTAACAGTATGTTGTAAACATTTTTCCATCCGATCAGATACTCATTTGGAGTCATTTTTTTTTTAAGATTTTATTTATTTATTTGACAGAGAGAGAGAGACAGCCAGTGAGAGAGGGAACACAAGCAGGGGGAGTGGGAGAGGAAGAAGCAGGCTCCCAGCGGAGGAGCCTGATGTGGGGCTCGATCCCAGGACTCTGGGATCACGCCCTGAGCCGAAGGCAGACACTCAATGACTGAACCACCCAGGCGCCCCTGGAGTCATTTTTGATGGCTATGGGGTTTTCCATCCTACCGATGAATCAGTATTTATTTAGCCCATCCCCTATTGTTGGATATCTATGTTTTCAGTATAACCAATCATTCTGCAAACATCCAAAATTATTGCTGCAGGATAACAAATTTCCAGAAGTAGCCTTGGGATTGTTAGGTCAAAGGTATGCACATTATTTTTTGTGTTTTTTATTATTGAAATACAGCTGACATACAGTGTTATATTCATTTCAGGTGTTCCACACAGTAATTGAACAATTCTCTACATTATGCAATGATCCCCATGATAAGTGTGGTTAGTCACCACCTGTTACCATACGGTGTTATTACAGAATTGTTGACTATATTTCCTATGCTGGACTTTATCTCTGTGACTTATTTTATAACTGAAAGTTTGTAGCTCTTAACCCCGTTTATCTATGTGTACACATTTTTAAGGCTTTGGATACATCATGCCACATTACCCTCCAGAACCATTGGGCCAATTTATGCTCTCCCCTGTAGGGTACGAGAAGATCTGATCTCATAGCTATTGCCAACACTGGGAATTGATATTGATTGGTGTTGATATAACTCCTATGATACATTTTGTATAAATAAACATATAGAAATAATACATATTTATTACATATTGTATCTTATGCACATATATATGGTAAACAGTGGTAACTCTTTGATATGTATTTCTTTAATCATTAGTGAGATTGAACATTTTCCTATTTGTGGGTCTGAAATTTGCCTCTCCGAAGTGACCTCTTCCCTGTCATTTTGAGATGTCATATCGAGTCCATATTTAGGCCCCAGTCTCTCCCCAGGTTTTCTTCTTTCTGGACTGGGGAGCCCTGGGTTTATGGGGGGGGGCCTGGTTGGCCCCGGGGGCTCCCACAGCTGCTCAGACCCGGTGGGGCGAGGCTCAGTCTTACCCCAGGCATCCCCGCCCCTTCCCCGGTCCCTTGCCCTCCTGCCCCTGCCGGCTAGGGCTGCTCCCCGGGCCCCTTCCCGTGACGCTGAGACCAAGGGCATGATGCCCGGGAAGCCGCCTGAGCATTGCCCTCTGGCTGAGGGTGAGTAAGCCTGGAGAGGGCAAAGGACGAGCCTGACTGCTCCCTTTTCCCTCAGAGTCCCCGTGAAGGAAGTGCTCCCTGGCATCATTAAGCAAGGGGTTAATTGCCTAGAATCCCAGGGCCAGGATTCAGCTGGGAACTTCCTGCTTGGAATGGGGATCTGCAGGGGATCTGCGAAGAACCCCCCAGCACCCCAGGTAAGCTGCTTAGGGCCTTGAGGTCAGAACCAGGAGGGGGCAGGGAGCCAGGATCATCGTCCAGGAGTTGTGGGGGAGGGCTTCCCTCGCTCATTCCATTTTCTCTCTGCTTATACCCTCCACAAACCCACTTCCCCAGGGACCATGCACACTGACCCCTCACACTGCTCCTTGGGTCTGCTTCTGCCACATTCCCAGCCCTTTTCCAACCTGTCACACAGTTGCCCCCTGGTTACCACCCACTTTCTCCTTTGGGGAGAAATGCTATCCAGACGGCACCACTTCTCTCCTGGGATGCCACTGTGGTCCACGTGTATCACGGGCAGCAGGGCTCCCAAGACTTCTGTGTGTACGTGAGTGTGCCGCAACGAGGGTCGCTGCACCCATGTCAAAACAAGAGCCGGGCGTGGAGATCCCCTGGCCGCCCTGGTCCCGCGTCCTGTCTCTCCCTGTCCCCCCCCATAGAGCATCCCTTGGTACATCCTGGATTGTCCTCTGGCCAGCTCCAGCCAAGCTCCCCCCCCAATGCTTTTATTATGAAAACTTCCAAACATACAGAAAAGTTGAAAGAACGGTACAGTGAATACCCATATACTCACTCTTATTATTTGTAGAAAATTCTACCAACATACACAGTATTTGTTTTCTCACCTGTCTACCCACCTCCCCCTCCATCACCATACGCTGGGACTCAGCCACTCATGTCCCTGTCTTCCAGGCGTGGCTCTTCAGCGACCATCTCATCCAGCAGCAGGGAAAGTGCCTGACCGTCAGCTCCACCTCAGTCACCCCAGGCTCCCTGGTCCTGCTGCAGGGGTGCAACCCAAGAGAAGGCAGGCAGGTGAGTCTCCTCACCCCCGGGGTTGCACAGACCGGGTGCGAGCTCCTGGCAGGGGAGCCCTGGGTTGTAACAGATGGACTCAAATAAGCCCTCCAGAGTGAGGGTCACTCCAAGCCAGCAGCTAGGTCAAGTCTATTGTACTTCTTCGAGTAAATATTGTTAAATGTCCGTCCTGCCAGCCTGTGAGCTCCGCCAGGGCAGGGACCGTCGGTCTTGTGTCCCTAGCCCCTGACAACCACTGCAGCCAAAAGCTGGCTTTTACCAAGAGCCGCTGATAGGAGTTTTACATAGATGATCCCATCTTGTCCTCGTGCAACCCAGGGATTTGGGCCCTTGTACCATCCTCATCTTAACAGGTGGGTAAACTGAGGCTTGCTGGATTTAAGAAACACGTGTCAGATGACACAGCTGGGAAAGGGTGGAGCTGAGATTCAGACCCAGGTCAGTGTGACCCCTAAACCCACGGTCTTAACCCAGAACACAGTAGATGCTCGGTAAGTATTTCTCGATTGTGGCTGCTGGGAAAGTGAGTCCCAGGGACACCGATCTCCAGCTGGCGCGGCCGCCTCACACGAGCACTGCCTTTTCCATGTGTCAAGCACTCAGCCACCCTGTCTCCACGGATCCTGGGAGACAGGCCAGGCCCACCAGTCGGGGGAGAAGCTGACGTTCCAAGAGGACTTCACTTGCTCAGGATACGCAGCAGCTGGTGGCAGGCAGCCCAGCTCCCTTCCTGGCTGGGAGGGAGCCCCTCTGCAAGAGGGATGGGACACAAAGGCCACAGGTCTGCTCCAGCCCGTCCTCTGCCCACACCCCGGCAGCCCTCCCTGTGCCTGGCCCTGGCCAGCCGGCGGGACAGTGCCGCGCCGGGGAGAGCGCCTGGCTGTCTGACTTGGCCTGCAGGGTTTCCTCCCACCCCTTTCCTGTTTGCCTGGGTCAGCTCCCTCTTTAGGGATGACTGGCAATTTGCTATGCCATTCTGGAAAAACAGCCAGATCCCCTCCCTCCAGCCTCTGAGTGTGTGTGTGTGTGTGTGTGTGTGTGTGTGTCTATGTGTTTGTGTGTCTGTATGTGTCTCTGTGTGTGTCTGTGTCTCTGTGTGTGTGTATGTCTGTGTGTGTGTGTGTGTGTGTGTGTGTGAATTGTGTGCCATGATCAGCTTGCTGGGCCTGCTGGACACTTGAGGGGTTTCTGATGGCAGGTGGAGTTTGTCCTGCTCCCTCAGCGGCCTGTCCTCCGCCCCTGCCCCGCAGTGAGGGACGCCCTCAGGCTCTTCTTCACAGGGGCAGCCGACATTTCGGACCTCTCCGAGGGTCAGGCTTTAAGCGCACTCCCACCCCTCCTTGACTAGGCCAAGCTAGGAAGTAGTTCCTGGGGCGGCCGCCGCTCAAATAATTCTCTGGAGCTCTAGCCGCTGTGCTCCTGCAAGTCCTGCCAGGCCCCCAGCCGCCCCCTGGGCCCCGGGCCTCTCCTCCCAGACGCCAGGATGAACAGACCTCCCGCAGCTCGTGCCTTCTCAAAGCTAGACCTCCCTCCTTGGTCCCCTTGGCTTCCATGGCCACTGGGAGTCATGAATGCTGTCCTGGAGCCAGTGGGATGGAGTCGGCAGACCCCAAGCCCCACCACCCCTCACCTTCCGAGCCTCAGTCTCCCCCCTGCCTGCCTTGCAAGGTGCCTGCAGGAACGGAGGCTGAGGGGATAGGAGAGTGCCGTGAGGGGCACTGTTTCTCTGGCCGGGCCCAGGCCTGAGTGGCCAGGAGAGTGCCCGATGGCATGGGTAGGAAGTGAGAATCCTGCGGTTTGGGGAGCCCCTCCAGGGATCGGGTGATCCACTCACTCATCCACGCATTCACCCTTCATACGTAACACTGCGCTGGGCCCCTGCCTGTGCTGGGGAATGTACGGCTCCTGCTGGCCACAGGCGGAAAGGAGGACGTGGTCCAGCGATGCCCAGCGGGGGAGCATGGCCACCCCTCCCAGGAGGTCAGGGACTAGAAGAGCACAAAGCAACAGGATGCTGTGAGTTCCAGAGGGACCAAGGCCCTGTCGTACCCACTGCCCGGCTTTTAGGCCAGGGACCCCTCTCTGCTGCGGCCGCGTGGGCACCCCCAGGCCCACATTCCCAAGGGGAGTCCGCAGCCCCCACCTTCCCCCTAAGTCAGTTCGCGTCTCTGCCCACCCCAACCCCTGCAGCCCTAGGCCTGGCCCTGCAGCTCAGCCCTTCTGTGGGCACTTGAGCAAGCCCATGGCCCCACCCCCTCAGAGCTGAGCACTCGCCACTTCCTGTGGAGGAGGGGGAGACAGGGAGAGGAGAGACAGAGATGGACAGACAGACCTCTCTCACTATTCTTCTCGGAGCCTTGACGCCTGGGCCAGCCTCTCGCCCCTTCTCCTGAGTGTTCCGAAGGACACCCTGTCTTCCCCCCAGGCACCCCCAGATGTTCCACAGGAACACCGCTTTTCCCCTTTGTCGAGCCTGGGGAAGGGGAGGCCCAGGAGGGGACTGTGACGGGGACCCCAGGCCTCCCACCATCTCGCCGGCCTTACTCCTCACCACTGCAGGCATGTTGGCCAGTCACCTGCTGCATGCGTACAGAGCTGCGGGGAGAGGAAATCTTGTTTGAAGAAGCAAAAGACACGCTAAGCCAGGACCTGCAGACTCAAGTGCCAGCAGGGAGGGGTGGGATGTGCTGCAGGGGCGGGGTGTGCTGTCCCCCCAGCAGGACCTTGGTAAACGAGAGCCCCACCTCCAGCAAGGAGCAGCAGCTCGGCCCCAGCTGCCCTGTGCCGCAGAAGAAACTGGGCCCGTGTCTAAGGGGAGCTGTGACAGCTAGGCCAAATTTTAAACACCGTGCAAGCCAAACAAAATCCAGCCCGGGTCAGATTCATCCAGCCCACAGACCTCTGACTTCTAGACTTCGGCGGGACTGTGGAAGCAAGAGCGCATCAGGAGGGAAGGGGTTTAAGGCTGCCTGTGGGGTCGGGGAGCTCCTGTGTAAGGGACACAATCTGCTTTAAACAGGGGAAGGTGTCCTAGGAATATTCAAGCCACTTACATATATGCGAAGTGAAGTTCTGGACATTATTAATATTGTTCATCGCTGTTTTCTTCCTGTCCTTTCCCCCAGAGATGGAGGAGAAAAGCTTCTTTCATCCAGCACTCAGTCAGCGGCCTCTGCCTGGAGGCCGGGCCCGCCCAGCTGGCGACCAGCAAGTGCCAGGCCGACGCCCCGGCCCAGCAGTGGCAGCTGTTGCCTCACACATGACGGTAGCCCGGGGCCTCCTGTACCTTTTGCATGAGACTTTGGGACTGGAAGCGGGTTAGGGTGGGGGAGTGTAAAGCAGGCCGTTCCCATCTCCTCACATTTCTGCCGGAATCATCAGCAAACACCCCTGCCACGACACACGTTTCTCCAAATCTCGTTCGGGGCGGGCACAGGGGAGCGGGCCCTGATGCCCCGGCCACCGTCCCGGCCTTGCCCCAGAAGAGAAGAAGGTCAGGATGCTGGACTGCTGCTGGGCAGAGACTGGGCAGACCCCCTGGCCCTTTGTCCCCTCCTTTCACCCTCCTGGGCTCCTGGACAGTGTTTGGGGGGCTGTCCCCTGTTGGCTGGGCAGAGAAGGACAGAAGCCCACACAGGGCCTCTGCTGGGTCACAGGGCCTACCTGTGGGACCGGCATGAGAGGAGAATGTGGGCAGCATGGATGGGGAGGCTGAGGGCCGGACGAGGGGGGGCAGCTCGAAGGCAGGTGGAGAACAGGAAGGAGGTAAGAAGCTCTGTGGCCTGTCCCAGGCAGGGGCCGGGTTGAGTGTGGGAGGGGTGGGATCTGGAGCAAAGGATGGATAATTTGCAGAAGGACATAGATGGAAAAGCAGCCAAGCACCGAAAGAGTTAGTCTCTTCCCGACAACCCGTAGTCCTTCCCCTGCTGTGTCCGTCCGCGGGCATCGCACCGCACTCCGGTCCCACGTTCCTAGCAAGAGGCTGCAAGGGGATCTCCATGGGCAGCCTTGGGACCCAGTTTATTAAACAGATCCCGCTTCCGTTTGGCCATGTGTGGGCCAAGACCTCTTTCTTGGGCCTTAAGACCAGCTGGTACCCTGTCCCCTCTGCCTGGGCCCATGGTGATGACCCCGTGTGGGCAGGCCACCACCGTGCACCACGGAGCAGCCCCATCCTCGTTCAGACTTTGTGAGTCCCGCCTTCTCAAAAGCCTTTGCCTCTGTAAATACAGCATTTCGGGGTTGAAGTAGCTGGTAAGAACAGGACCTCCCTTCTGGAGCTGAACATTCCCTAAGACCTTAGGGAGTAAGTGCTGGAGGCTAAGCGTCCTCCTCACCCCTCCCCACTGCAGGAGGGAGGCCTGAGGGTCAGTTCCCACAGTGAGCAGGGAGGCGGGCTGGCGGCTCCTGTGTGTGCCAGAGCCCCCAGTTCCCTTCCTTCTCACCGCCACTGGGCCCGCCGCCCGGTCTTGGAAGCACTTCTGCTATTCCCCATTTCCTCTTCCCCAACCCTACCGGCTCAGGCAGTGTGATCTTTGGCAAAAGACCAGGGGTATGAGGACCCCTGGGCATCCCCCTCCCAAAGCAAATCAGCCTGGGACCTCTAGGGAGTTCATGGATTCCAGAGGGCCTGGGAATCTCCAGAAATTGTCCCCCAAATCGTGCATGTGTGTGTATGTGCATTTTCCTGGGGAGAGGGCCCCCCGGCTCGCCCCGGCTTGCAGAACTCCCAGACCCCCAAAGGGTCTGAGCTCTGCTCTGGACTGCAGCGCCCATCCGGCTGAGCCGCCACGCCCCTTCTCCCTCCCTGGCGTGCCTAGACTGCTTGTTCCTGCCATGCAGCCCTCAGGCCAGCAGTCCCACCATGGGGGGCCTCGGTGGCTTCCTCTCCCCCCTGGCTCTCAGCAGGCCCTCTCCAGCAGTGCTCCTGGGCCCCAGCACGGGCCACCATTTCCCGTCCTCTGTCGCCGTGTTTCCTCCACCCCATCTCTGTTGTGCGTGTCCCCTCCACAGGCAGCGTGAACCCTTGGGGATGGGGACGGGGGCACAGCTTCCCTCACTAACTGTAAGGGGGGTGCTGCTCAGAGAAGCCTCTGAGAGCCCCTTCCCTCCCTGAGGTCAGACTGCACCTGTCAGCCGTCCTCTGTGGGACTCAGTTCTGTTCCTGCTGTTCCTTCTTGACCAAAGCATGTGCCACTCGCTGTCCCTGAGGGCCTCTTCTTTATGAAACACACACCTGGAATAAAACCACTTCTCACATGTACATGTGCACCAGTGCCTTTCTCACCCCGACGCCACCCTCCCCTGCCTCATGGGCAAGTTGGGGCCTCGATTCTGTAAACCTGAAACTGAACGCGCTTGGGTCTCACCCCCTCCTGTACCTGACAGCTTGTTCCTCAGCCTACATGCCCCACAGTCACTCAGGGCGTCCCGGATGACAGGCTGGCAGCTGGGGGTGGGGGGAGACAAGCAGGTGTCCCTGGTGCTGGGGCAGGCTGGGACCAGAGCCCAGCTCCGTGGCCTCACGGCAGGACCCTACTCGGGGCTTTGAAGTGGAAAGCACGGGGCTTTTCCGAATGCTGCCTTTGCCAGCCCCCTCTCCTTCCCTGGCAGCCCTGACCCCCCGGGGACTGCCCTTCCCTGCCTCGACCACACAAGAAGGCGATGGGAAAATGCAGGCGGGGCATCTTCCTGGGTAGAAACAGCAAAATAATTCCAGAAGAGTCCTATCAGCCTAGCCTTGTTGATTGGGTACCAGATGCTCTGCCTCATGTTTCCATGGAAACCAATGGAAGGCCCCACCACTCCTGTGATCAGAAGCTGAACCCACCCAGGTAAAAACAAACACTGCTTCGGTGCACATATGAACCGTGATGGGCAGGCCAGCGCGCCTTTCCTGCACGCGGCCATTTCTGCCCCACCCCCACTCCATCTCAGGGCTGCTCATCCGGGGTTCCCAGAACTCCTGGCCACCATGCCCCTTGGCTGGTGACAGTTCCAAGCACACAGTGTGGTGGCAGAGCCCAGCTTGGGCTAACCGGGCACAGGTAACAATTTACTGCAGACGTCTCTGGCTGTAGTCTGTCTGTCCATCCTCTCCAGGAGCACATCCCATGGCCCACCTCCTCCTTAGGCCTCTGTCCTGGCCGAGTTGGGCCAGCTCTCCACATTCCGTCTGTTTTCCTTCCCAGCCTCCAAGGGCTCTGGTGCTGCTTCTCCTGGGTCGTTTTGTCTTGCCCTCCTCCAAACCTACCTTTCTGGAGGTCCATTTTCTCTTCCACCCCCTTTTTTTCTGGAAAGTAAGACTCGGAGCCTTTAGCCAGTTCCTGGAGGGGTCAGCAAAAACTCTCAGGCTGGCCCTTAGGAACAAGGAACTTACAGAACACAGCAGAAGAGTCTCGAAGAGCACACGGGTGGGGAGGGCAAGAGGGATATGGGCATGAGGCCAGCATCCCGTTTATCCAGCAGGGAGGGGTTCCTCCATCCCTGGGCCTCTGTAACTTGCCTTCGGTTTTCCAGAGGCTCGGCCCCACACCCCGCAGGGGAGGGCTTTCCATGTGCAGTTGGGAGAAATGACTTGGGCAACACCTGTCTTCCAAGGGGTCCAGCAACCCCAGGCCTGCGGAGAATCTTCCATCATTAAGTGGGTGTGGTCCTCTCCCAGCAAGGGAACAGGAAAGGAAACCGAGAAAGGAGAAGCTACAGTTGGTGACACCCACAGCTTCACTCCCGACAGTGCTCCCACTGTCCCTGGTGTTGCCGTGTGTCCCTACCATGGTTGAGTCTGTTTCCTCCAGAGCGAGGGAGGGGTCCTGGAAGTTTCTCACCTTAAAAAGTCTTCACTGCGGGGCACTCAGCAAAGAGCTCAGGTGAGGCAGGTGGGGCCACCCACAGCCGGGCTGTGTGGGTCACCAGGAGGGTGAAGGCCCCAGAACCATCTAAGGACGGCCCTCTGCCACAGGACTCGACCCCACGAAGTGTGAGGAAGTGTGTAGATGGAGTGTGGACCCCAGGGCCCTCGTCAGCTGGTCCATCCCTACTCTGCCACTTACTGGTCATGTGGTCTTCAGTCCTTTACATCATCCCTCAGCCTTGGGGTCCTCATGTGGAGGAAGGGGTCACTCCTCGCCCTGGAGGGGTTGTGTGAGGAATGATTAATTCACGAGTGCAAGGCATCGCTCTAAAAGCCTAGTAAACATGCATTCGTGCCACTATTAATAAACACTTTTGGAGTGCCTGCTATGCACTAGGCACTTTACCAGGAGGGGTGAAACACACATAAACAAACAGAAACTGTCTCTGCCCTTAAGAACATTCTAGCAGGGGACATGGATGAAGAAACAGGCCCCTGTGATACCACATGATAAAAGCCACAGGGAAGGCAGGAACGATGGGAGCAGCAAGGAGGGGCCTCTTGCTGGGGGCTGGGGGCCAGGAGCCTGATGTTTCCAGGACAGCTGGTGGGAGCTGGCCATGCTAGCCGGGCTGGTGGCTCAGCAGGTACAATGAGTGGCCTGGGCTTGTCACCTCAGTGCACACAGCATCATGGGGATGTAGACCCACGTGTAATCATAGAAGGATTCCAGAAGGAAGCTACGGCAGCCATTTAAACCCAAACAGATAAACCTTTTCCTTTTTGAGCTAACGACCATTCCTCCAGGGCTCAGTCTTCTTTGGTGAGGGCAGAGGAAAGGATGGGGAAATAGGTGGCCTGGAGAATTTGATGATTCTTACCTGGAGAGAATGGATACACATGACCAGGTGGTATTCCAGAAAGACTTGTTTTCTCCATCCTCCTTGGTTCAGATTATCTCTGATCCACTCAAGCCATCTGAAAACCAAGCCTGCCTTTCAACAATTTGTCTTTCAAATGCGTGTCCTCAAGGTTCGGCCCAGATAAGCTGCAGCGATCAGGCGAGGTGCTTGTAAGCATGTTCAGCCCCAGGCTCCTACCCAGACCTGCTGACTCCAAATTTCCATGTATGCCCCGTGGCCTAGCTGATACAGCTGCACCTGGCGTGTGCGACCCTCTGAAGCAGGAGGCAGACCTGGATGCCCAGGGAGGAGGAGCCGCGCGGGGGATACTCGGGATGAGCCCCAGCTCTGCACTGAGTACCCCGGTACTGACCTCCCTGCGAGTAGGAGAAGCCAAGCGGAAAGAAGGCCACCCCTGCACTCCTTACCAGCAGATGCATGTAGGAGCGGATGTGTGAGCCAGAACCGGCTCCCGAGGAGCCCAGTGCCGGAGAGACGCCCCCAGAGAGGAAACCCTCATTTGAACAAGAACCCAGGGCTGGCAGGGGAGTCTGGGTTTCTGGGTCCGGGACCAGGGCGGAAGCGTCTCCAGAGGTGGTTGCTTAGGCCTCCCCTGGGGCCTCTCCCCACCAGCTGAGTCAGAGCCACCCCCCGCCCCGCTGAAGCCCCCAGCTGAGCTGGAGGCAGCTTGCTGATGTGCGCGTGGCCCGGAGGCCCTGTGGCACCCGCAGACTCAGCCACTCACGTTGGCAAGGGCGGCCTGGCCCCGGGCTGACTGCTCTCCAGTGGGGGCAGGAGAGCAGGGGCTTGTTAAGGGGGGAGCAGTGGGGGCACCAGGTGGAGCAGCAGAGTGGGCCAGGGGCTTTCTCCGGGGTACACAGTGAGACCCCAGCCCCGCGCTCACATCCTGCGGGGAGACGGATCGCCCCTCACCTTCCAATGGATGCCAGGCGGGTGAGCAGGCGTGGACAGAGGTCTAAGCTCCTCGGGATGCCTCCCGTGGATCACGCGGTCTCTTATACCCGTGGCATCTTCACGAACATCACCGAGCCCACGATGAGGTGCTGAGCGCCTACGCCAGAGGATATAAAATGGGCCCAAAGAGTCCTGTAAACCCCTGATGGTCGAGGCTGTCCACGGTCAGACACCAGACAGCCAGGCCAGCCTCAGCTCCCACCCTGTGATCCAGCCACACTCACCTGCGGCGTTTCTGGAAGTTGCTTCCTGCCTTCTCGTGCCTTCGCTTGCGGTTCCTTCCTCTCTCTACCTTGTGTCTCCATGGGTCGATGCCACCCACTTTTCCAGACAAATGGCTACTTCCACAGGAAACACTCCCAGTCTCCCACGTGTCTGAGGGCATCCCTCCAACTTGTTTCTTCAATGTCTCGAATGTTCCTCTCCAGCCACAGTGGTCACCTTCCTCCATATGCTGTGATGAGGACTCGTCTTCTCTAGTCCTTATCTGCCCTCTCCTTGCAGTTGGGCTGTAGCTTTTGGATCACAGGACCCACATCTGTCCCCGCAGCCACAGCTCGGGGCCTGGCTCTCAGAATCACAGTAAACGCTGGCTTGCCAAATGAATGAACTCGCAGATTCTCACTGGGCTGTATTTTGTTTTGTTTTGTTTTGCCGTTTGGTTTTAGTGACAAGGCATTTTTACGTTTAGGAATTAGGACAATGTATACAGAAAGCACTCAATTCATATTTGTGCATTTCTCCTTTTGCTTCTCCCTATAAGCTTGATACCTTCACAACTCTACCCTTCCTACTTATTAGTTGTCTCCAAGCCCTCATCAGTGAGGCGCTGGTGGTGCTGAGGGCTGGCACGGGTTGAGCATTTCCTGGTGCCCAGAACTTGATACTGCTACAGGCGCTGGTTCCCATCACCCCCTGCGAGGTAGGCTCTGGTGTGCCCACTTCCCGGATGAGGAAGCAGGGGCTCGGTCAGGAGAAGAAACTTGCCCAAGGACCAATAGCGAGGTTTAAACTCGGTCCCAGACAAATGTGCGTTGTGTGGTCCCACAGACCAGCAGCAGCTTCTGGGAACGTACTAGCAATGCAAACCTTGGGCCGCACTCAGACCTACTGAATCAGAAACTCGGGCCCAGAAACTCAGGTGGGGCCCAGCCACCTGAGTTCACCCAGCCCGCAGAGGCTTCTGGTGCTCACTCGAGCTTGAGAGTCACTGGTTTGGTGACTAGGATGGGTCCTGGTCCCCTGACCGGAGGGCACAGTGGGCCTTGCTCCGCTGAGCAGCCTGCCTCCCCCAGAGCCCCGGGCTGTGATGGATCTTTCCGGGGCCGGGGGTGGGTGGGCGTGAGACGGGGCCAAGGCTTAGCTGCTGAGCCACATGCCACGTGCCAACCTCGCTTTGTGTGATTTATGAGTTTCTGCCCCAACAGCAGCCCCAGACGGCTGACACGGTAATAGAAGAGCCCCCACGCCAGAAGATTCATTAATCAAGGCATCAGTGCCGCGCCCCCCAGCCTGCAGGAGGGGCAGACGCTTTACCGTGAGTTCTGTGGCTCTGTCCTTCCTATGGACCGTCTGACGGAGGACGTTCATAGCCACTCCTATCACGTACTCGCCAGTCGCTGCGCCTCCCACATTTTCACTCCTTTAATCCTCCCAGCAGCTCTGCCAGGTGAGTATTCTCATTATCACCCCGTTTCCGAGCTAGGAACTGAAGCCCGGACAGGCTCACACACCTGGCTGCGATCACCCGAGCAGGTGGGGTAGCGGCAGCGTTTGAGATGCTGGAGTCTGGCCCAGGCTCCTCGCCCCGCACTGCGCTTTATGGCCTTTCACGTACGAGCCTGCAGCCTCAGACCCACCCCGACACTTCTGTACTGTGCTGTCCCCGTCTTGCACCTCAGGAGGCCCCACGCAAAGCTCTCCGTCTCAGTGCAGAGCCCAAGACGTGCCCCCCATCCTCTCGCAGCTGATTCGTAGAAGTCCTCAAGCAGCAGGGCTGACTTGAAAGTTCCTATAAGCCAATGCGTCCCTCGCAGTTCTGTTTGGCGGATTGACTGTGGGCCGGCAGGGGTGGAGAGGAGAGTTCCAGCCTTGCGGTAGGAGAACAGTCACTCCAGCTCTGGCCCAACCATCCATGAGCTGGGTGACCTCCGGTGAGCCACTTAGACTTCCCAAGCCTCCGTGTCCTCAGCTGGAAAACGGGGCTGACGTGGGGGGAGATCAGATGAGAAAATGTGCTCAGGCCTCGTAAACTGGAAAGCGTGTGCAGCAGTCTGGGAAAGCGAGGGAGTGTTTCTCAGACCCGGGGCAGGCTGTGGATTTTCCAGATGCTAAGGCCTGTGCCAGCCATCAGAGCGCGGTCACGGGGGACTGAAGGGTGGGAAGCTGACTAGCAAAGAAGAGGTGAGGAGTCCAGGGGTCCACCTTGTTCCTGAGGCTGCTGATTTGCCTATGAAAACTCTTTTGGTGGCTCTTCCTTTTACCTCTGAGAAGCGAAGAAAAGTAGATCCCGCGGGGGAATTGATGTTGCAAGAAGGCTTTGAAAACCTTCAGACTAGTGGGGTAAGCTGGGATGGGAGCCAGGAAGGAGGTTGAGGCAGGAAGAGTGGCTCTGTCTGGGGTCTCCAGAGCAGAGCTGCCCCCTCTCTCACCCGCATCCCCCACCCGACATGGAGTAGGGCTCCCTGGGCCTGCCGCACGGAGCAGAGGAGCTGGGGTCTGGGAGCTTGCGGCCCGGCCACTCTCAGAAGGCCTTGGGGAGGATGACCAAGACACACTGTTGAGAAGGCCCCACAGATCAAGGACACAGAGAAGACCATGGTTGGGAGCCCCCTTCCCTGCCTAGGGCTCCCCCTGCCTGGCAGGAAAGAATGAGCAGGGGCTGTGGAGCCAAACCTAGAGCTGAAGCCTAGCTGTTTCTCCTAGTAGCTGGGCCACACGTGGCAAGTTACTTTCCCTTTCTAAACCTCAGTCCTCTCACTGGGAAAACAGAGATAATACCACCCACTTCTCAGGGGGGTTGTGCAATTTGAACAAGCTGACAGTTGTGGAGGGGTTGGAATAAAGAAAGAAAAGGGGGCCCACTGGCCAGTGGAGTGCCCACCCTCTTTGAGGGGCTATTTGTCTTTTCACAGCTGGACCACCAGACCCTCACACAGAGAATTTGGTCACTAAGTGTTTGTGAATGAGTCAATGAGTCAATGAATGAATGAATGAATGAAGCTCTGTGTGAGGCAATTGCGTCTCCCTGGGAAGGCCTTGACTCCAAGCTTAGCCCCCGCCTTCGCCCAGGGTCCCCAGGACTCCAAAGGGGGCATGTATTCGAGAGAGAGACGTGTGAGGCTGGTTAACTTTGTGCACTGAGGAGTCCTGGCAGGCGTGGAACTGAGAGACAGACAGATGGATGTCCTTTATGGGTAAACACGCTGGAGAGCACCCCCGAGATTCTCCACCCACATCCTTAGCCCCTGGGCCAGGGGCCCTGCTAGAGGTTCCCTGAGTGTCCACGCTTCCGCCTTCGTGAATCAGGGTTGTGTCGGAGGTGCTTGTGTTTTCCACACTTCCACTAGCCTGCAAACTGCATACAGAAAGAGACGTGTCCACAGTGCCTAGCACGTGCCAGGAGCTCCGTAACCGTGTGGTGAATGAGTAAAGGAGTCTAACAAAACTGCTCTTCTCCCCGAGTGCCGAGCAGCTCTGGTCTTGGAGCACAAGGTCTGGGATGCTTATCAGTTTGTTCTCAGCTTTCTCTACTAATCGCTGTTGATTTGGGTTTTTAAGGAATCAGATGAGGTCTGACTAGCGAAAATTCCTTCTCATCAGGCACAGGAGACCCAGCATTTGCAAGTTAATGGCCAATCACTGCCTGATTGAACAATGCATGTGAGGACAAGGGGAAACAGCGGAGATGATGGGGCAAATTCAGATGGGGATGCTCCGACCTGGAGAGAAAAATGCCTTACATACTAATGAACGTGTCAAAGGCTAGGGCAGTGAAAACTGCAGGCTTGGAATTATCTAAGGTTTTAGTTTAAACTGGCAGCAGAGAGAAAGGACGAAGGCTTCTCTGAGTACCAAGCTGTGGTCTTCCTGAAGCTTTGGTCCAGGGCCAGGGCTCTGCTCAGGATGCGGGAGTCTTTAGTTTATTTGCATACAAATTGCTAACATCAACAAAGTCTTTGCTCAAGCAATTTTTAAGTACAATGTTATTGCTTCCCTGAAGGCTGTAATTCCTTGGTTTTTCTCTTCAACATTCTTCTCACTTAGTAGCCACTCACATTGACCCAGATCTTCCGGCCCAGGAGTGTCGGGGAGAGTGGAAGGAGCCAAAGGAAGGGAGAACAAAGAAGGGACCAGGTGGCTGAACAATCAACCCACTTTTCGGGACCCCCACAACTTAACACAAAGGTGTTAAGTAGTATTTTGTTTAATTCTCAAGCCAACTATTACCATCTCCATGTGTAACAAGGAAACCAAGGTCAGGAAATGTTCTATGAGTCGCTCAAGGTCACACAGCCAGGAAATGGCAGGGCCCGGACTCCGAGGATGTCTGGCTCCTGGAGCTACATTCTTAAACTAACGGTCTCTGCAAATCACTAACCTTTTACATCTCTTTAAACATAGAAGACAGTCCTGTTACAATTTTTTGATAGTGGGGACAGGGGTTATTGACTTGTCCCTAAACTGTTTTCAACTCTGAGTGTGCTGGGGAACTTTCTGGAGTTATCACTGGGGTACGGCTGGCTTCATAATTTGCGGGTTTCAGTGTAAAATGAAAATATGGGTCACCTCGTCCACAAACTATTAAAAGTTTCAAAAATGACGACAGCAGAGTGGGTCCCTCGAAGACCCGGGCCCTGTACAACTTTTAAGAGCATAGGTTGTGTGCCTGTGAAGCCAGCCCTGAGTCAGGGTTCTGGGTAGAACCTGGCATTAGGTCTGGCACATGATAAACATGAAACATGTTGGCTAACTGAATGAACCCATTCAATAAATATTCACCTGTTACATACATACCATGCCGTGTTCTAGGCACAGCAGATACAGCAGTAAGCAATACACGTACGTTCCCTCATCCCATGGAGTGTATATTCTAGAGACAGAAAAACAAGTGAACCAAAAGACGTACCAGGTCATTCCAAGATACTAATCGGTGTAATGCAGAAAATAAACAGGGCCAACGTGATTGTGTTGCTAGGAAGGGAAAGGCTAACTTTAGATGCGGTAAGAGTTGGTGTTTGAGGCAAGACCTGAGCGATGGGAGCCGGGGCGAGGATTCTCTGGGGAAGAGCGTTCAGGCAGAGAGAGGGGGAGCGCAAGGCTTTGGGGGGGGTTGGCATGAATGAACAGATGAGTGGGTGGGGTGGCTGCATCCGCATTGGAGTCCCTGCATGGTAAGCTAGGGTTCCGAGCTGTGCCCCTCCACCTGGGACAGTCCCCTGCCTACCTGTCCCTCCCGTCTCTGCTCCTTACCCTCTCAGTGTCTGTGGCAGTCTCCTTGGAATTCCACAGAAGCACCAACGCCTGTCCTGCTTAGAGGCTTTGCACCGCAGATCCCCTCCCTACGACACGTGTCCCCCACTCTGTCTGGCTCTTGCTCGTCTTTCAGATCTCAGATGCCGAGCCTCAAGGGCCTCTGCCCATCCAAGCTCCAGTAACTCAAACTATGGTTCCCTCCTGAGAAACCCTGACGACATCCTTCACAGCGGTAGCCACGTCAGTGTCTCGCCTGGCCTGTAAGCACCACGAGGGTGTCATGGACAAGGGTCATGCCGATCTCATTCACTATGAACCGCAACCGAGGTAGTAAAGACAAGTTGATCCCCAACCCCCCCCTTACACTGGAACCAGTGTTGACAGGCAAGTGCGGGTGAGAGTAGCTCCTTGATGCCATAGCTCAGTTGATTGGCTAAACGATGTACCAGTTAGTCAACAAACACATACGGAGAGCCAATTATTTGGAAGGCGCTAAGGATTACAATATGAGAGATATAATTCCTCCTTCAAAGAGCAGAGATTACTGAGGGAGGTGGATAATTCCACACAGTGTGATAACAGCCATGATGGAGGATACTACCAGAGCTCAGAAGCTAGATAAGTGGAGGATTTGGTGATCAGGGAAGGCTTCCTGGAGGTGGCGATGCCTGAGTTGAGCCTTTTTTTTTTTTAAGATCTTTTTTATTTATTCGACAGAGATAGAGACAGCCAGTGAGAGAGGGAACACAAGCAGGGGGAGTGGGAGAGGAAGAAGCAGGCTCATAGCAGAGGAGCCTGATGTGAGGCTCGATCCCATAATGCCGGGATCACTCCCCGAGCCGAAGGCAGGCGCTTAACCGCTGTGCCACCCAGGCGCCCGCCTGAGTTGAGCCTTAACCTAGCATTAGCTGTTAGAGTGTGTGGGCCTTGAGGAAGCAGACATGCCCATTGAAGGAAGGGAGTGTGCAAAGGCATGCAAGAGATCTTGTGTCATACTCATGGAGCTGTACAAAGTGTGGCCGGAGCAGGAGGGAGGGGGACTGGTTGGAGCCAAGTTTGAGGGGTGGGCAGGTGCTAATCATGAGGGACCTTGGGTATCAAGCTATAGATTTGGATTTTATTTTAAGAGCGACAGAGAGCTTTAAGAATTTCAAGCAGGAAAGTGACAATCAGATTTTTCATTAAAGAAAAACCTCTCTTCCATAGCGGGATAGAGGACAGACTGGGAGAGAGTAGTGGGGGGCACTTGTCACAGGCCCACCCTTCCTTTCCTCGAACGCGTGCCTTCCCTCATGCTGTGAACCAGAAGCTTCCATTTGGTTACAGACTGTATTAGTTATCTATTGCTTTGTAACAAATGATCTCCCCATTTGGCGACTGACAACAACTGACATTTATTTTCTCAGAGGTTCTGTGGGGCAGGGATCCAGAAATGACTTAGCTGGATGGTTCTGGCTCAGGGAGGCCATGAGGTTGCAGTGAGGGTGTCAGCCAGGGCTGCGGTCATCTCCAGACTCAACCGGGGCTAGATGGTCTGCTTCCAAGCCTGCTCACAAGGGCCTCTCTGCACAACATGGCAAGCTGGCTGCCCCCAGAGTGAATGTTCCACAAGAGTGAGAGAATACAAAGATGGACATCACAGTCCTTTTATAACTGAACACTGGAAGTGAGATGCCATCAGTGCAGCGGTATTCTATTTTTTAGAAGAGAGTCATTCCTAAGTGCAGGCCTCCCTGAAGAGTAGGGGTTTCCACTAGGGCACAGCTCCCGGGCATGCAGATCCCTGGGGGTCATTCGGAGGCTGCCTACCACACGGATCCCCCCCTCTTCCTTCAGTCAGGTGACCCAGGTGGGCCAACCAGAACATTTCCCTGGGATTTGTGAACTCGACCAGAAAGATGAAATCTGAAGGAAGCTCGGAGACTGTGGACAGCCATGTCGCCGACTAAGTGGACAAAGCTGGTCTTTGGGACAAATGGAGCTGACACCTAAAGGGGGAGGGACAGAGATCAGAAATGGTAGGCATTCCCGACTGCCCATGCTTCTGGTTTGATTTGACCCTGAGATTTGTCTGTGCTCTGGCCATTCCTGTAGTTTGGACTATGACCCAATCGACTACAGCCCCTCTGTTGCTGCCTAAGCCATGGTCGGCCGGCCGCCCGATGCAAGACAGAGCTGTTCTGGATGGGGGCCGTGAGGAGGGCTGAGGAGCTCCGTCTGGAGCTGGTATGTGTCTTCAAGATGAGTGCCTGCTCTTAGGGAACAGAAAAGTTAACCTACCTACATGAGGAACATTTGTGTTGTTGGCCTCCTTAACTCTGACCGCGTTACCAGCTGAAGGCTATAACCCCTGCACTCAAAGCATATGGACTCAGTAGAGAAAGACCTAATTTTGCAAATAGGCAATGATCACCATCCCCTTGGGGACTGGTTGGTCCTTGATGAGGAAGGGACTGAAGGTAGCATGACAAAATCAGCTGTCAAGTAGCAGCCTAATGAGTCCTTCTGACTCCTGGCACAGTTCCCTTGGCCCCCTGTAGGACGGCTCATGTCCCAACCAGACTGAGGACGATCATGGAGATGGGTGGAGCGGCTTGAAATTGGGCGTGCAGAAAACACATGTGCTCTTCTCTAACAGGAGCGACATGTCACATACAGTGACCCAGCCTGAGGCTGGGCAGAGCTGGCCGCTTTGGAAAACCTGGCTTTGTGCAGCTGTCAGGGGTGGGCATGCCCCCTTTCACATTGGCGCTCGTGTCCAGTCAGAAGCAGACTAGGGAGATGGCTAAGCGAAGGTGGCTAAACTCCCCCAGGATTTAGCGTGAAGCGCTGACTCTGTTTACAAGCCTGAAGGAAGCTCATTAGCATGTGTCAGAAATGTAGCTTCGGTGGCTCCGTGGCTCGGGCTTGCAGACGGCCAGCCTGACCCAGCCACCCAGCACAGCAGCTCCCTGAGTTCCTCCGCCCGAGTGGCCCAATTGTAGAGCAAAGGCTTCATCTGTGACCCAAATCTGTCCCGCTGGGAGAAGGCGGCATTTGCTCTGGCCGGGCTCAGGTGCTGGGGAGGGAGCTGGGCAGAGTTCCAGGCTGGAGAGTAGTGAACATGAGGGCGGGAGGCAGAGGACTGAGGGACGGGCTCCTCGCCAGCCTCAGAAACGGCGTGAGAGCCGCGCGGGAGTCAGGACAGGATTGTCACCGCATTCTCAACTGGTTTTTGTTTTTAACTTTTTCGAGCACGTAAAAAAGCGAAGGCATTAATAACACCGCCAGATTCGACAATGATCAATTTATGACTAATCTTGTTGCATCTCTATACTTCTGGATTATTTTGAAACAAATTACAGATACTGTGTCATTTTATCTGAAAACATTTCAGTACCTATTCTAAAAGGTACCTTAAAAAAATAACAATACCATTGCCAAACCTAAAAAACGTTGCAATAATTCCTTCACAATGCTGATGGAATCCATACCGGTGAGAGGAGGAGGCAGGCTCCTGCACTCCCTTCTTTTTCACCCTTAATTTCTAACAGGAACAGTGGATCAAATGCAAAACAATGAAAAAAAAAAAAAAGGCGATGTTGAAGGATCAAGGCAAAACAAGATTATGACCACACCAGGATTATCACCCATGTGCTTCACAACTTTAGTAATTTTACTTTAGTAAATTTTTTTTCTTCAAACTTAATTTAATTAACATATAGTGTATTACTAGTTTCAGAGGTAGAATTCAATGATTCAAGTGCCCTCCTTAATGCCCATCACCCAGTTACCCCATCCCTCCAACCACTTCCCCTCCAGCAACCCTCAGTTTCTTTTCTATAGTTACATCTCTTATGTTTTGTCTCCCTATTTTTATCTTCTTTTATTTTTTAATTTTTTAAAAAAAAATTTTTTTAAGTAATCTCTATACCCAACGTGGGGCTCGAACTCACAACCCCGAGACCAAGAGTTGCACACTCTACCGACTCTACCTGCAACTTCAGTAATATTAAAACATTTCTTGAAATAGCTTAATAGAGAAGGTAAAGAAGACAGCAACCCTTGCATTTTTATCAGGCCTTCTGATGTTTCCCAGGGCTACAGGACAGCCCATTAGAGAGCCAGGTGCTGGAAGGTGAATAAGATTCTTTGACCAGCTGTGGCTGGACTGCCAGAGGGTCCTAGGCCTCTATAAAGGTACAGGGATGACTTTATATATGAATTTTTCTCGACTTCTTTCTGGTAGTATTGTTTTAAATATTTCTGAAGAACAAACTTAAAGTATAACATATATATGTTTTATGTATATTATATACACACACATACATATGTAAATATGCACAAAATTCTTAAGAGTTCGTTTTGTAATAATAATCATAAAGCTTTACATTTGTCCTGAGGATTAAGATAAACACTGAAAATGAGATGTAAACAGCACAACTGCTGTTAGAGCCGCCAGTCATATAAATGTTTACCATGTGAAATCATCTTTATGGGTGAGCAAGTTGAGAAAGGCCCATGAGGGAGTGGCACGGCACGGAAGGGGGAGTCAGAGGCTAAGTGGGGGGAGGTGCCCACGCAGAAGGTGGCCAGGTGGGGGCTGTCTGAGCCCTGGTGGGCTGTCCACGGTGGGGGTAGGGGAGCCTGAGGGATCCTTCCCTATCTATGGCCTCTCGGGACAGCCTGTTCTATGTTGAGCGCCAGCACTGACTCACTGCTGGGTGGTCCATGCAAAGAGTGATACAGAATCCTTTATACAAACTGCCCAGTCTCAATATCTCGGTTGGTCAATTGCAGGGATTACCGGGCAATATTACAGTGACCATCTGTTCACATATGGGCACGCCGGCCTCCAATACTCTACTAAGTAGAGATCATTAGCCTTTTACATGAAGGAAAGGTATAATTTCTCAATCCAACGTACTTGAACAGATCCAGAGAGGACCTGGCTCAGAGATATCACCAAATGCTGGGGAATCAAGACTTCCTACCTCGAGAGATCCCAAAGAGCTGCATCAGGGCTACATACTAATGAGCATTTGCCCTCAGTGGCCTTTCAGTACCTGTACCTTCAGATCCTTTCATAACACTCCTCTGAAGGGGCAGTATGAGGTTAACTCCCTGCCCCCTGCCCCTGCCGCCGCCGCCGCCACCCCCAGCCACCCCCCAGCCAACCGCAGCCTCCTACTGGGACTTGCTTAAAAACTGGAAGGGCCTTATGGTAATTCCTCTTGGAATTGCATTATAGGTGAAAGGAAGTGGGTAACCATGCTTCCAACACAATCTGGGCCCAATGTCAGTGTCAAGGACAAAGCAATCTCCAGAATGTCCAGGGCCATTGGGGAGACGTGGCCCAGCATTGTTAAATGCTCCTCAAATTGTTCACTCTGGAGCAGGAACTAAAAGACTCAAACATACTCTTTCTTCCTCAGACTAGGGGGGCAATATAATTGGCCAAGCCTGGGGGGTCCTAGAACAGAGTAGGTAATCCACAACAAATGCCAGTAAGTGAGTTAGAGTTAGATTTCCATGGCAACCCATCAACCTCAGGCTTCCAAGGAAAAAACCATGATCTAGCCCATTTTTCTTACAGTCCAAAGACCTTAAATTCAAACATCTGTTGACAAAGACATAGGGCCTGTCTCAGTTAAGTGATATAATCAGTCCTCATTAGCCTTCTCCCCACTCTCTTGAAAAGCATAAAGAAAATTACCTTTGGCACAAGGAGGCTTTTAAGCCAAGCTCTTCACAGCATGCCCCAAATTGAGTATCTAGTTAAAGCATATAATTGTAAAAAAGAAAGGAGTATGCTAGATAAGTTGACACGGGATCTCTAAATGTAGCTGAAAGGACTACTACTGTCTTCAAAGGTAAGACGTCTTTCTTAGATCAGTCTTCCAAGGAGAGAACGATGTAGTACGGGAGACAGGAAAGTGAATCACTAAGAAATTATCCCCTCTCAGGTTTCTATCGCTGAAATTCCCCTCAGACCATCATGTAGCCTCTTCTAAATTCTCTCCCGAATTTCTTCGTGATTTCAGTCTCTCAGCCCCTTCTTACATCTTAGCCCATCACTCACTTGCCTTTGTGTGCAGTCTGGAGCTTTGCTGGGTTGTTTTGTTTGAAGTATAATGGCCATACAATGGTACATTAGCTTCAAAGTTAACCTTTCCATATCATGCTTATTACGTATGATTATGTATATATTATAATAAGTTTTTAAAATCTTAGATCCATGCCTTCCGTACATTACTTATGTACATGGACAAATTGCCTTTATAAAAAAAACAAAAACACCTGGCCTTCCAACTCATCATTCTATATTACCCCTTCCTTCTTTCAAGTTCTCGTGAACTTTGCCTTCCCTGCCTAGTCTTCGCTATTTCCTGGACTCTTCACCTGCAAATTGGTTTTTGTCTTCATGGTACACTCCTGAAAAAAACGCCTAATTCCAAATCCAAAGCCTTTCTACAATTCCTCATCTTACCTGTCTCGCTGAAAAATTCTCGTCTTGGTTTCTGGGACATGAAATTCTCCAGTTTTCCCATCTAGTCTACACAGAGCACTGAATTTCATCCTCCTAATGCAGATCTGACAGGTTTGCCTTAAAAATCTTTAAAGATTATTCACAGCCTACAAAGTTAAACACCGTAGCTTCATGTTCCAGGCGTCCCACTACTAGCTTTCCTGGCCTTTACACCACTGCTCTCCTAAATACTCGGTTTACGCCAGCCACAATGGCTTCCTTGCTGTTCCTCAAACATTACAGTGTTTACTACCTTGTTACTTCTCCTGTTCTAGTTTCCTATTTTCCAAGTTGAGCCACTTTTCAAGGCCCAGCTCAAATGTCACCTCCTGCATGAAAGTAAACTAAATGTGCGTGCCATCTTGCACTTCTTAAGTATCTGTGAAGGATTAGCAAAACTTCTGCTCTATGGCCAAATTTGACCTTGGGTTGACTTTCTAGCTCTATTCTTAAGAAAAAATATGGTGGAATATATTACTAGACAAGATCGTTGATGGTAAAATGTCCTCTGATCATTAATACTAAAAGTGAGTGAAAACTACAAATTCCTGGTGGGTGGGTGGAACTTTGTGCTTCTCTGAATACTGTGACTTATAACTGGGGCAGGTCTCTTGGTGACCTAGAAGCTAAGTCTATGGAGTTCTGACAAGAGATGGTGGCTCCTGTTGGTACACAAGGCTTCTAGGCCAGTGCAGCTCTTGCACCTGAGCTATTGTTTGTGTGTGCAGAGAACGATTTTTGGATTACTGCGTGAACTGCCATGAGGACGACTCCGATGGAAGAGAAACACTCCATAATGCTGGGCTGACAAGCTGTTTTGTGTCCCGTATGCTTTTGATTAAACTGGTGACAAATGAGACCTATTCAGGTCTTATGAATCTAAAAAGCTTCTTTTGACAGGCACCGGAGAGTCTTTATCTAGCTCACAGCTATTCGTTTTGTGGGGGCTCCCTACTCTCCTCAAGATCTGAGATTAAGACCATGTCTTTTTCGGCAGTAAAATCTTTTGTGGTTATGCTGTGTTATCTGGGTGAGGGACTTGAACAGTCTGAACCTATTTTCTCACCATTAATAGAGGAACAATTACTTCCAATCTCAAAGGGCTGCTGTGCGGATTAAGTAAGATGTATGTAAATGTTTCCTAAGCAGGAAATAAACGATATGCCTAAGTGGTATAATGTTAGGAGCTTTACACCAACACACAGATTAATAGTCTTTCTTCTAAATGTATCTGTACAAATGTTAATGAAATTTATGTAACAGTTCATTTATTTCTGCCGATTTTCATTCTTGATCTTTGAAAAATTAGTAAAAACAAGTATGATTAAGGAAGGGCCAAACTCATACGAGTATGATGTCATACTAAGAACTGCCCTGTCCTCTTTCTAACCCTGTCTAGTCTGCTGCTGGAAGGAAAACAGGCTTCCAGCATTCCCAACGCAAACGACAGAAGATACATAACTTGTCCAAACAATGCCCAAGGTGTTTAGTAAGGTGCTGCAAATATTTTAAGCCCAAAAACTGCTAGTGAAGTGAGACAGTTAAAATCCCCCTTTTACACTCCTGTAACCTCTTAGATCAAATGCTGAGAGAGAAGAAACATTGTCGAGAAATATCTTAGAAATGCTCAGGATATAACACAAGATGGATAAGAGAACCAAGAATTTTGTAATTTGTAGGTTTCACTTGCAGGTAGCAGTGTAAAATACCATTGTATGAACAGAAATCAGACCTGTTTTACTTGTGGTTGGGGAAAGGCCACACAATCAATACACCAACTCCTTAACAACAGGGGAATGGTGGCTACAGCGTGGCCAAACCACTGAAGGTTTTATCACAGACTTCACCTCCACAATGAAAGGTACTTCTGCTCCTTTTCTGTGTGATGCTGGACATTTATATCTTAACCCTTATATATATATATTATTATAAGCCACATTTATTCTTCCTTAAGCCTTATAAAATATGATCTGAAACACTGCTCCCTTCCCCTTTGCTCTCACCACCCAACATCTAGGACCCAGATGTTTTCCACTTTCCTTAGAAAATCATATTTTCCTTTCTAAGCCCAATATTAGAAACTGTATTGTATCTGAGTATCAAGGGGTCGCATTCCCCCCAGATGTGCTCTAGAATATTTTTCAAAAATTGAAGACAAGATCCCATCTGTTATAGAAATAAAATGATGCTGGCAGGACAGACCAAATGAAAAGCAACACAATCTTACTTTTGGATCTATTCCTCTTTCACTGAGAACATTTTAGCTTTAAAATCTAGCTGATTCAGTGAAATATTAACTACAGCTATACTTAACTTAATAAGGCACCCTAATTTTATTTTTTAAAAGATTTTATTTATTTGAGAGAGAGAGAGACCATAAGCAGGGGGGAGGAGCAGAGGGAGAGGGAGAAGTAGACTCCCTGCTGAACAGGTAGCCCGATGCGGGGCTTGATCCCAGGACCCCGGGATCATGACCTGAGGCGAAGGCAGACACTTAACCGACTGAGCCACCCGGGCACCCCAAGGCACCCTAATTTTAATGATCCTTTGATACAGTGATGACAGTCCATTAATAGAATAACTATTCCACACACGAAGTGAGCAAATGTAACTACTAACTCAGAATCTCATTCTGCGTAAAAATAGGAAGAATAGTTAAGGCTCTAATGTGGGAGTAGGCCAGGGACATGGGGAAAGCTGGTCACAAGCCTCCAAAAAACCTGCCCACCTTAGAGTGTAGAAAGATCCTGGCTGTTGGTGAAGTGTGCGAACGGCACAATCAGGGAACGCGTGCACACTTGGGATGACTGGAGGTACAGTACAGTGTATGTTCGAGTCACAGTGTGATCAACACTCTTTCCATTAAAAGCAAGATTATCTTGTCCTTTTCTGTGGTCTTTCCGTCACCCTTAGAGCTTTCATACAGGAGTAGCAAACCATGTTCAACTGCTGAAGGCTCGGAGAAGGGCACTCCCAGAAAGAGTACAGGACCAAAACTAAGGAACTAAGCTGGCTGCTGCTGCAGAAAATGTCACCAGAAAAATCTTTCATAACGTTTGCATCAATAGCAAGTACAAACCTTAGAGCTACAATCAAGATTCATTTACAAGGCTGGGAAAATGAGGTAAAAGCTTGTTAGCCTCACATAAACCACAGTGAAATGTATTCAACACATACATAAGCTTTCTTTGAATTTTGTGTGGTAGCCTACCGGTTTTGAAACTGATAATGCTTTGTAAGAAAATTCAATGTTCAGAGACCAGGAAAAAAAATCACTCAAGGGGAAAATATAACTAAAGAACATTTATTCCTTTTTCACTAAGACTTTATCTTGAGGACATAACTGAACTGTCACCACCCCCCCCACCCCAACCTGAAGAAGGGTTAGTACAGTGAATGTTATAAAGCAGGTATGAACAGTTTGAAGGACTGGAACCAACATCAACCGACAACTTCCATCTAAATTACCATAAAAATGTTTAAGTAAAAAAAAAAAAGGGGGGGAAGGAAGCAATGGGGGTTTCAGATTGAACAAGATCCTCACATTTCATCTAATACATTCAATCCTGGCTAGAGTATACCAAAATGGAAACAGGATTACTATAATACAAAACTCCTACTACAGCACGCTGTACACACCTGTGTTCCAAGCCCACCCCCATCCCCCTACTGCTTCCAACTCAACTATTTCCCGGCCTGTTGGGCCTGCCGACGGAGGAGCACGTAGATCTTCTCTTTAATCCAGTCTTTGTTATAGGGCTGGTATGTCTGGGTATCAGCTCGGTAACTGAGGAACAGAAAGGTAGAAGCAAGGTTATAATGGTCGATCGCTATCGTGTTTTTCAAACCCTGAATTGTAACTGCCCAATGATGGCACTGGTGTACATGTTTATACATGAACTTAATGAAAACATAAAAGAGCTGCTTACATTACCATTGGATTTTAAGCGATAGGAACTTTAGACCAAGTACAATCTTATAGCAGAAAAAGAAACCAACGTCTAGAAATCTTAAGTTAAATGCTCAAGGTGTTACACACTTACTTCTTGGCAAAGTATGACCAGAAACCATGTGTTCTTTCCCCTAGTTATATGGTTTCTTTAGTAATTAAAATATAAAACCAAACACTGGTACAAACTTGAGATTTGCTAAATTTATTTAGAATTAACTAAAAAATCCTTAAAAAAAAAACCATGTTACTACCACAAAGATTTCTGCCCCGTACAGTGTTAAAGAAATCTTTTAGCCTATATTTCAGGATTTGCGCCTTTTTTTTTTTTAAGATTTTATTTATTTCTTTGAGAGAGAGCGAGTGCTGGGGCGGGGGGCAGAGGGAGGAGAAGAGACTCCCCGGTGAGCACGGAGCCCAACACGGGGCTCGATGCCAGGGCCCTGGGATCACGACCTAAGCCGAGGGCAGACACTTAACTGACTGAAGCACCTGGGTGCCCTAGGATTTGCTTTTTAAAATAAATCACGCTAGAGGGGCGCCTGGGTGGCACAGCGGTAAAGCGTCTGCCTTCGGCTCAGGGCGTGATCCCGGCGTTCTGGGATCGAGCCCTACATCAGGCTCCTCCACTATGAGCCTGCTTCTTCTTCTCCCATTCCCCCTGCTTGTGTTCCCTCTCTCGCTGGCTGTCTCTATCTCTGTCGAATAAATAAATAAAATCTTTAAAAAAAAAAAAAATCATGCTAGAGGCTGGTAGAGAATTACTGGAAGATGTAACAAGCTTCAAAATGGCTCCAATCAGAAGAGGAGGGTCAGGACAGCAAGGACCGGCGGCATTAGCAATGAGACTCCAGTGGGACTCCAGGCGTCTGAGACCAAGGTATCACTGAATAGCCAACCACTCAACATATCTTTAGAAGACTCAATAGTACAAACATTCCAGGCGACCTACCACTGAAATCTCGTTGGTTAAGCAATAAAATCATTTTTGGGGTAAAATACTAAGGTTAGAGTATAAAAAAAGCAGACAATAAGTAACCAGAGATTGCACAAATACAATTCACTTCAGTGTTTTAAAGCCACGTGCAACACGTGGTAGAAACACTACATGGCATCCAAGAGAGACAAAGATGCACTTTGCCTAAAAAAAAAAAATAATAAAAACCTTAGGGATACTTTAGAAAGATAAAATATCTAATTTATCAATTGAGTACTTACCTGGATCAACTCACTTAATCCTTACTACAACCCTGCGAGTAGATACCATTTTTTTTAAAGATTTTATTTATTTCACAGAAAGAGCACACAAGCAGGGTGAGAGGCAGGCAGAGGGAGAGGGACAAACAGAGTCCACACTAAGCATGGAGCCCAACGCAGGGCTCAATCCCAAGACCCTGAGATCATGACCTGAGACAAAATCAAGAGTCCGATGCTTAACCAACTAAGCCACCCAGGCACCCCAACAAAACTTTCGTGCTCTCACGCATGCTCTCTCTCAAATAAAATCTTTAAAAACAACAACAAAAAAAACCCATTAAAAAAAAAACCACACAAAACTTTCTTATTAACATACTTCATTAAAGACCAGACCCGAATCACTGGAATGTTTTGAGTTAGCAAAGTAAAACTCGAATATTCCGAGAAAATACAAGTGTTCAACAGGAATCTTTGGTGAAACAGCAAGTCCGGGCCTGGCCCCGGTCATAATCCAGGAGTCACAGGAAGTGCCTGTGAGTAGGACATATAAATTTTTCAGAAACATATTTACTTCTAGGACAGTATCTGGCATATCATATTCAAGCACCTGATGACTGAAGATCATCTCATTATAAGGTACTCTCATTTTCCTTTGTCATGAAAACAGAATCATCTTAGTTTTAACCCAAAGCCAATTGCTTTAGGACAAAGACTTTGAGGGAAAACACACACAGACAAACAAAAGCAAAAAACAAACAACTTTGGTTTAAGAAACCCAGATCAACACTTTGAACTTCACAGAATTCTCTCTGCATACTAATTATGCATACTCTGCCATCTTAGCAAAATTCTCAAGCTTTTCCTGTGCCTTTACCGTTATGTTGCCAAATTAACTTATGAGCCATATGTAGATGAAATATTACTACACAGTAGTCAAAATGCAAAGATCAGGGGCGCCTGGGTGGCACAGCGGTTAAGCGTCTGCCTTCGGCTCAGGGCGTGATCCCGGCGTTCTGGGATCGAGCCCCACATCAGGCTCCTCCGCTGTGAGCCTGCTTCTTCCTCTCCCACTCCCCCTGCTTGTGTTCCCTCTCTCTCTGTCAAATAAATAAATAAAATCTTAAAAAAAAAAAAAAAATGCAAAGATCAGTGTCAGGCATAGAGTGAGCTCCCAATACCATAAATCACCTCAAACACCTGGATAAACAACAGAAAAATACACCTTAGAAGACATGGTGGCTCATACTTACACAAGGCAGCTGAGGTCTGCCAGATCGTCAATAAAATCAAACAACTGACTGATATCGTATGTGATAGAGGGGCTGTTGGGATTCATTCTCTTCAGATGTTCTTCATACATTTTACAAACGCCTAAGAGAGGAGAAAAACCAAGATCTTACAATTGTATAAACTTTAGATATGAATAGCATATATATAACATATATATAGCAATGCCATAATACTTTAATTTTTTTAAGGATTTAATTTTTAAAACTAATCTCTACATCCAATGTGAGGCTTGAGCCTAGAACCCTGAGATCGAAAGTCACGTGCTCCACTGACTGAGCCAGTCAGGCAGCCCCACAGTATTTTATTTTTATAAAGTTGGTCTGTGGAAAAAAACAGTAAGTTGGTCACTTTTTGTTTTAACGTTTGTCACTAGCAAATTTCTTTTAATTTTATATATCCGCCAGAATGTTAAGTATTTTATGCCTTAAAAATAAAATAAAATGATTACTTCAAGTCACCAGGTAGGTCAAAAACAACTTTAAAGACTTGTCATACAAGAGTTCAAACAAGTGATGACAGTGTGGGTCTTACCAGGTTTTTCAATAAACAAATATTCCTAAAGCCTCAGAAAAACACCACATTTGGGAATAATGGATGACAAATAGAGGCTTCTTCTATCCTGCTTTCAAATTTTGATACAATGCAAAAACAAAACTGGCACGGAGAAAGAGATTGTCATAAAATATCTTAAAAGGCTGGACTCTGGATTCAGAGGCTTGAATTCTAGTTCTGTCCTTTACTAATGACGCCATCCCCAGAACCCTACTTGTCAAATGGTAAGGACAACAATATTCTTGATGGAGCTATGGTGAAGGTTATGTGAAATTATGCGTATAAAAGCATTAGCACCGGTAAGAGCATGTAAGCACTCAAATGTAAGTCATCAAAAGACAATAAAACGAACAAAATCACTGATAGCAAGCACACATTAACATAATTATCTAAAGAGCACATTATTTTTTATTCATTGACCTACTCCTCTTTTCCCACACAATGGAAACATAACCTTTTCTGTCCACTCCCACTGTCAAATGCTTTTAATGCCGCTATGATGAATGAACAAGTGAGTAAACATCATCTGGGAAAGCATGTCCTATCCTCTACACTCAGGTCCTTCCTGTAACTCTAAATTCGTAAATTTCCCAATAGAAAGTAATATTCAAAAAAGAAAAAAGAAGTAAGTAATATTCAACTACAGATCTATGAAAAGCTGAGTTAGGGTTTTTGACTGGTACTGATACATCACAATGTGATCAGAGAGTATCACTCATGAGTTATTGAACAGAAAGGTCAAAGTAGAAAGGCAACAAAAATCAGGAAAATGTATTCACCATGTATCTTAAAAAGGCACTGACCCACTGCTACCATCATACTTAAAGGTGAAAGACTGGATACTTTCCCACTCAGAGTATTCCTGTAGAACACTAGACTATCTACTCTTGTCATCTGTAGTCAACATTTTACTGGAGGTTCTGGCCAGGGTGATTTGACAAGACAAAGAAACAACAGGCATTCAGACTGGAAAAAAAAGAAGTGCAACTATCTCTCTGCACAGAGGACACCATCTTGTATACAGAACATTCTAAGGAAACCACACACACACGCACGTACAAAACCATTAGAACTAATAAATGACTGCCGCAGAATTGCAGGATATGAGTTAATACACAAAATTCAACTGCATTTCTATACCCCAACAATAAACAATCTGAAATTAACAGCTCCATGTACTACAGCATCAAAAATTAACATTCTTAGGAATTAATTTAATTAAAAAAAAAAAAGCATAGAACGTACACTGAAAACTACAAAATGTCACTGAAAGTAAAGATTTAAATAAATGAAAGATCTCATGTTCATGATCAGAAGACTTAATATTAAAATGGTAATGCTCCCCAGGGGCACCTGGGTGGCTCAGACAGTTAAGCAACCAACTCCTGATTTTGGCTCAGGTTATGATCTCAGGGTCCTGAGATCTGAGCCCCTCATTAGGCTCCCAGCTCAGTGGGGAGTCTGCTTCCCCACTCCCGCTCATGCTCTCTCTTTCGCAAATAAATAAATCTTTAAAAAAAAGATGGTAATGACCCCCAAAATGATCTGTAAATTCAATGAAATCCCTATCAAAAATCCAACCTAGTTTTGTAGAAATTGACAAGCTGATCTTAAATTTGATACGAAAATACAAGAGGCCCAGGATAACCCAAAAGATCTTGAAAAAGAACAAAGCTGGAAGACTCACACTTACCAATTCCAAAACTTACTACGAAACTACACCAATAAAGACAGTGTGGTACTGCTTCTACATCAGTATGGCTATACAGATCAACGGAATAGAAAAGAGGATCCACAGACAAACCCTCACATTTATGGTCAATTGCTTTTTGACCAGGATACAAAGACAAAACTTGATGAAGAAAGAACAGTCTTTCCAACAAATGGTGCTAGGACAACTGGAGAGTCACAAACGAAAGAATAAAGTTGGGCCCACACTTCACATCATAAGTGGCCAGAGACCTAAATGTAAGAGCCCAAACTATAACACACTTGGAAGAAAATACAGGCACAAATTTTCATGACTTTGAACAAGGCAATGGATTCTCAGATATGGCACCAAAACCATGAGAAGAAAAAAATAAACCGGAGTTCATCAAAACTTAAACCTTTTGTGCTTCAAAGGGCACTATCAAGAAAGTGAAAAGACAAGCCACAGACTGGGAGAAAATCTCTGCAAAACATGTATCTGATAAAGGACAAGCATCCAAAATATACAAAGAACTCCTAAAACTCAACAATTAAAAAAAACCACCTCAATTAAAAAGTGGGCAAGGGATCCGAACAGATACCTCACCAAGGAAGATATACAGGTGACAAATAAGCATGATGAAAAGATACTCAACATCATGTCGTTGGAAAACTACAAACTAAAACGAGATATCGCTATGTACCTGTTAGGATGACAGAAATCCAAAACACGGACAGCACCAAATGCTGCGAAGGATGTGCAGCAACAGGAATTCCCATTCATTGCTGGTGAGAATGCAAAACGGTACGGCCACATCTGAAGACAGTTTGTCAGCTTTTTACAAAGCTAAACACGATCTTACATATGATGCAACAATCACAGTCCTTAGTATTTACCCAAAGGGGCTGAAAACAGGTCCACACAGAAACCTGCACTCAAATGTTTATAGCAGCCTTATCGGAACTGCCAATACCCGGAAGCAATTCTTCAGCAGGTAAATGGATAACCAAACTGCAGTATATCCAAATGATGGATTACTCAGCAATAAAAAGAAATGAGGTATCAGGCCATGGAAAGATATTGAAGACTCTTAAAAGCACACTCTTTTGGGGGCGCCTGGGTGGCTCAATCAGTGAAATTTCTGACTTCGGAGATCTCTGCTCAGCAGGGAGTCTGCCTGTCTCTCTCCCTCTGCCCCTCCCCCTCCTTGTGCTCTCTCAAATAAATAAATAAAATCTTTAAAAAACAAACAAAAAAACACCGTTTTGTGAAAGTACCAACCTGAAAAAGCCATATACTGTATAATTTCAGCTACATGAGATTTTTGAAAAGGTGATGCTATGGAGACATTAAAAAGATCAGTGGTTGCCAGCAGCTTGGGGCGAGAACAGGTGAAGCACTAGAGATTCTTAGGGCAGTAAATGGTAGATACCTGTCATTATATAAGCCAAACTCCTAAAATGGCCAAAGCAAAGACTGAACTCTAATGTAAACTATGGGCTTTAGTCAATAATAATGTATCAGTATTGGTTCTACAATGGTAACTAATGTATCACACTAATACAGGATGTAAGTAGCAGGGGAAACTGGAAGGACAGGGTAGGGAAGAAGGGGCGTGCTGGAATTCTCTGTACTTTTCAATCAATTCTCCTGTAAACCTACGACTACTCCAAAAACACTAAATCTATTAATTAAAAAGACATGGAAGAACCTCAAATGCATATTGCTGAGTGAAACAAGCGAGTCTGAAAGGGCTACATATGGTAATGATTCCAACTCTATGACATTCTGGAAAAGGCAAAACTATGGAGGTGACAGTAAGACCAATAGTTGTCGGGGCAAAGGGTGAAGTGGGGAGGAGGAATGAACAGGTGGAGCACACGGATTTTTAGGTAAGTGAAAACTATTCTGTATGATACTATACCAATGGATATATGATGTTATATATTTGGTAAAACCCACAGAACTGTACAACACAAAGAATGAGGCCAATATAAGCTTTAATTAATAATAATAGATTTTAGTTAATAGTAGACTTTAGTTAGTAATAATAATGTATCAACATATCAATACTGGGTTCATTGTGGCACCTGAGTGGCTCAGCTGGTTAAGCATCTTGCCTTCGGCTTAGGTCATGATCTCAGGGTCCTGGGATCAAGCCCTGCATCCGGCTCCCTCCTCAGCAGGGAGTCTGCTTCTCCCTCTACACCACCCCCCACTTGTGCCTGTATGCGCTCATGCGCTCTTTCTCTCTCAAATAATTAATCCTTAAAATACAAAACAAAACAAAAAAACTGGGTTCATCAACTGTAACAGACGTACCACACCAATGTAAGGTGTTATTAATGGGGAAACCTTGGAGGTACGGAAAGGAAGTACAC
Organism: Ursus arctos; assembly: GCF_023065955.2. Taxonomy (NCBI): domain Eukaryota; kingdom Metazoa; phylum Chordata; class Mammalia; order Carnivora; family Ursidae; genus Ursus; species Ursus arctos. The sequence goes on along the minus strand of NW_026622930.1, from coordinate 30,793,561 downwards.
GGGAACTCGTGTATTTTCTGTTCAGTTTTTCTGTAAACCTTAAACTGCTCTAGAAATAAAGTGTATTAATTAAAAAGAAAAAGTTAGGCCTTACTAAAATCAGCAGAGGTTGGCAGAGTACTGCAGAATCAAAGACCAAACGTGATAACCCAGGTAAGGCACTAACGTGCCAATGCAGCACGTGCACAAAGTCTACCCTAACAGTCAGCAGAGGAAGGGTCCTGAAATGAGGGAAGAAGAAGAGCTGCTCTTCTTTTAAAGAGAACCTGCAATCGGAAAGGCATGGTGCCAACTACCTAGAAGACGTCTCTAATTATTACCAGTAGTTTTTCCCCACAGATCTACCCATTGTTGGCTTTACAAGGACAGACTCTAAGGCTAACCCAGTTAGCTTTGGATGATCAACAAATTCAGAGACATGCCCAGCAGCAAAAACAGTGAATGTAAAATCTTTGTAGGAAGAAGTGAAGAATCGATAATTTGCTAAAAAGGGTGCAAGATGTGCACAACTGGTTTACTTGATATAATGATTAAATGTAAGGATGAATCCAATTTGTGATGATCCAATCTACGTGCTCTCATCTAATGGTTTACTGAGTAAAGACACATTAAGGGCTAACAGTTCCCTTCAGGGTGGTGTCAGCTTATCAAATGCACAATAAATTATACTTATTTGGTTCCATTTGCCTTTATTCTCTGAGCTAATTTTTATTTCCTAACACTCTGATGGAGTGTAACCAAACCTCAACAGCTTTTAATGTTTATTTGTTCAATGAGCAGACTGCAGACTAATAGGTTCTGAAGGTATCCCTAGAGCCTGTCTTAACTCTATAGTGCTTGAGTTTAACCAGAATACACAAGGAATAACTGTAAGATATTTACATAACAAATAATGGACTATCAACATAACAAAGGGAGGCATCAGAGAGTCATTCATTGTAACCATGAGCTGGATAAAAAAAATACTTGCAGAACGATAATATATATAATCAATGTTTCAATATTCAATAAATATGCTCCTTAATGTCTTCCTTCCCTGCTCAAATTTATTATTCAAGAAATGTGGAGGAAAAACAAGCCCAGTTCCTAAAAGAGACATGTTCTAATAGTGAAGGTCAAGAAAACAAAAACAGAAACTCTTGATTAGTGTTTAAACTCACCTTCCATGCATTCATTCACAGATTCATAGTCAGCGTAAGTTCTGCCTTCTGGCCTCTTGGTAGGCTGTACCAGCAAAATGGTGTGAGACTGTAGGGGGAAAGTGATTTCAACATAAGTTTCTAACTCATATTTGAGAAATTCATAGTGAGAGAAAATCCCCAGTCATGACACAATGATCACTGGTTATTAAAACACTATTAATTAGGGTGCTCATCCTACATTTATGTCTTTGTGCAAGCATGGTGTCAGAACGTGGGCAGACAGCTTCTCTGTAAAGTCTCTGTAAGGTCTTCCAGTCCTTAAGGGCTGCTTTCTCCAACTTGTATTTACTGCCTGTAAGCATTCCAGCATAAGCTACCTTGTACTGTTTTTTTCTTTCCCATCTTCCTCCCCAACTAGATCTTAAACCCACTTTGATTTTCTATCTCCACTGGTCACTTTCTATCTCTAGCCCTATTAAGTCCCTTAATAAAAAACTCCTATGTAGGCTGATAAAAAGAAGAAAAAGGGAAACACTATTAATGACTATAAGCACTGGATCTGATTTATGTTTTTTTCCAACCTTAGCATAACAGTGGAGTCACAACTTATCCAGGGCTTAGACTCTAACGTGAAGGCAGAAGATAAATGGGCAGTATAAAATTAATATATAGTTAACATTACCCTAGAAAAACCATTAACTATTCACCCAGTAGATGACTCACCTTCAGAGGCTACGCTGTCTCAAAACCACATATTTTTAAACACTAGAATCACACGAAATAGTGAGATGATCACACCGTGACAACTGTGAATATGCCTAAAGAACAGCAAATAGACTTAACATCTTCCACTTCATCATGCTCAGTGGGGGGCATGTTTTTGTTAGTGGGTCTATTTCACAGTTTTTCACTCTCTGCACTTTTACAATTTGGGCTTGAAGGGTCCTCCTTATAGAGGTAGTCCTGTGCACTGCAGGACATTTAGAAGCATCCCTGGCCTATTCCCACTAAATACTAGTAGCACTTGAACCCCTGCCCCCTCCTGGGCAAAACTGTGATAATCAAAAATGTGTCCAGACTATTGGTCTATTGAAATTATGGCCCCTTCCAATCTTTTGCCAAGTGTGTAAGGTCGATTAATTAAATATAAGTATGATGCAACCTCACGGTAAACTCAACCCTCAAACTAATCCCATTCTTCTCTTTTACTGTGCTACTGTCCAAAAAGATCGTTTATGACAGGTCTCCCAAACTGTTTTGAAATCATTAGACTTTTCAACCATCAAGATATTGGAACTGAATAGTTGAGGTCTAGAGTTTCTGAATAAGCACCAAAAAACCCCAATACTCTGAACACTATATAAAAAGCAAAGAAATTGCTCACATTCCTCCCTCCCCATCAAGAACTAATCCATTCTGATAAAAAGTTTGAGAGGATCTGAGATAAAAATAGATGTTGGTGACAAGAGATTAAGGGTAATTCTTACCTATAACGACCTGAACAGTCAAGGCCTTTGTTAAATAGGCATTATAAACCAGAGAAAGCATTTTATTAGTTATTTGTTATACAGAATTTTTTCTAAGTCACCTACTCAAAAAACAGCAGTTTCGATGGGTCATATGTTGACAAAATAATTTTATAGAAACCACACTAGAAGTCCTGCAGTAGGGCTCACTCTGTACATTACCCACACCAGTTGCTACTATATTAATTGTTCTCATTCCAATGCAAATTAAGGGACTAATTTACTTGATAGAATAAAGATATGGAAATGGCTATTCAGTACACTACTTTTTACATCTAGTCTTAAAATGAACCTCTGACAAACCTCACTATTTTCAATACTTACTACCCAAAGATGAGGATTAAAAACTAAGAACAAAAAATGACTAAATTTACAAATCTGTAATCGAAACGAGTATTATTTTTAAGTGGCAGTGCTTTCCTATTAACATTTTAAGATCATAAAACTTCGCAAATCAGTTTTGATCACTTTCTTCTTACTAGGGGTATTTTCAAAGCCGTTTGGTTTTATTAAAAAACAAATATATATGCAAAATATAAGTACATATAGGCAAATACATACATACTTAAATTTCTCACCAACAGAAAAATAAAATTGCAAAACCTAAATCAGGAAAAGGTATGCAAAATTACCTTAATAAAATCCTTATTCTTTCTGATTACCAGGCACAAGTGAATCACTTTAATGAATAGTTAATCTTGCCTTACTAACTTTTTAAGTCTCACACACATGAATTCTAAGAATCATTCTACTGCTACAGAAGAATACATACGATTTGCCCATTAGCTTCAAATGCTTCTCCCAAACTACCAAAAACCCCACAAAAACCCACACCTAAAGCTTTTATCTTTAATAAAGCAAAAGTATTTAAGACTACTGAACCAATAATTGTGTTATATACAAAATCTAATTTTTAATGCTACTTGGACGCAGAAGGAATTATCACTGGTATTTGCCTAACGAGAGTGGGTTATTAATTGCTCTCACTTCCTCACATTTTAATCTAAGCATTGTAACACAATACCAAATAGCGACATAAAAGGCAGAGAAAGAAGGAAACTCAGAGGTAAAAAGACTTGTCCAAGGTCACGTTGCTAGTTATGACAAAACAAGAACTGGAAACCCAGTCTTCCAATTCTTAGTCCCCTCTGGGAAACCTTTTGGGTCAAACACTGAAACATCTCAATTCAGAAAAGTACAACCTCAAAAAGTTCCTTGCTAACAACAGCTGCGTAACTTGTTAACAGTAACTGCAGCAATCAGAAAACGAAAGCTGAAGTATGGAAGTAACCATGATTCCTCGTAATCCCTGTGGAGCATCTCCTTTTCGGTGGAATAAAATAAGAAATACAAACAAAATACCCACTCACTCCACTACCACCCCGATCAGATTCGAAGGAAGCTGGACCCTCAGCTGAGCCTATCTTTTCAGCTTTCGGTCCCAAGAGAATGAGTACGAACAGGATTGAGGGCTGGGAGAAACGCCAGATCAGGCATCTGGGGTCTTGGGAAAGAGAAAAGATGTTATACGTATATTTAAAGACAGAGCACAGCAAAACAAAAGAGAATAGTTGAGAAAGCACACTACAAAGCGAAGACGACCCCTCCCGGCCCACACGCTGGGTGCAGCACACTGAATCTGTCAGCTTTGGAAAGAGGTTTGTCAGACATCCCTCGGCCATTGTTCCTACACTGGGCCAGAGAGTCTGGAGGGAAAGAGCAGTATCCCCACGCCGCCCTCTGCCAAGCAGCAACTGGGAGAAAGCGCATCCTCCACACCGCACGCCTCGCGGAAGCCCGCAAGCGGGCGCGCAAACGCAGGGCGGACCCGGGCTCCGGGGCCTAGTGCCAGGCCAAGCGTCTCCGCGGCGGGAAGGGGAAGGGTCCAGTAACAAGCTGGTGGGCCGGGGAGCTGCAAGCTCGCGCTGGATGGGCTGGGGAAAAGATGTACAGGGCTGGGATCGCCCCGGAGGCCGGGGGATCGGGGAGCCGCTGAGGCCTTTCTCACCATCGCGCCAAACTCTCTCGCTGCAGCCGCTGCCGACACCGCCGCCGCACACGAGCTTAGCCGCAACGCCGCCAACAGCCAATCCCCGCGAGAGGAGCCGCCGGAAGTCGTCAGAAACGCACCGCGAAAGAGCCTTTTGGACCATGGAGGCGCACACATTTCCGGCAGCTAGAGCGGATACTGACTCTGTCTCAGCCATCTTGAATAAGGGCGATGCGATACACAGGGAATTGCTGCGGAACTTGCAAAATATCATTTCTTCTCAAGACATAATCTTCCATACTCTCGTTATCAGGCATATGGCTACAGTGAACACAAAGATAGACTCTGACAACCAGATATCTTTCATTAGCCCTACTCAAAAATGGCGGTAGCATAAGAATCCCGGGCCATAGGTCGGTTGTAACCCGGAAGTACTCTTCTAAAGGAGGGGGCGGTGAAGCAATCCGGAAGTGGATGTAATGAAGAGGTGCCACTTGGCGGCCATGGCAGCTGTAGTATCGGTGGCTCCGGGTCAAGGCCCAGCGGAGTGGAGTAATATGGACAGCATCGGGTATAGAGCAGAGACAGCTTCGTATCAGCTTCGCTGCTGAACCCCTGAGCCCATCGTTAGAGACCTGCAGGACTCCTTCCCCATTCTAGACTCGGAGGAGAGTTTGCCGAGACTGGTGGGCTGGTCCCAGCCTGGGGGGTACTGCCCCAGGGACGTAGGGGCGCCGGGAGAACGAACAAGTTTGCTTGTGTTTTCCTCCTTTTCCTGCTGCCACCTGGGACGTTGTAGAGGGAGTGTGCCCATTGTGCCACAGTTCCGAAGACTGAAGAAATCGCTCTTTCGCATACCTTTTAACTGTTAACCGTAGGGAATCCAGTGACTGGCATCTGAAAACGCAGGGGCTGGGACCTCAGATTGCTAAAAGGTCTCTCTGGTGCTAATATCAGCAAAAAGGGGCTATTTCCAGGTGCGTTCCAGAGAAAGGGGTTTCCTGAACACATCTTCTGGTGGGGAGGACGAAAGAACTGGAAAGTCCACTTGTTCTCTTGGAATCACCACACGCGTTTAAGAACCTAAGGACCCTTTGAAGCCACTGAAAATTTGTAGTCTGGTGGCGGTGGGTAAATAAAGGACAGAATGGATGATTTCATTTCCATTAGTCTGCTGTCTCTGGCTATGTTGGTGGGATGTTACGTGGCTGGAATCGTTCCCTTGGCTGTTAATTTCTCTGAGGTAAGAAATTCTCAATTTTCTGTCAGCTGTCAGGATGGCTGCTAGGAAATAGAGACAGTTGTAAAGGGAAGTTGCTTGACCAATTAATCTCAGAGCTAAAGGTCTTACTAAGGAAGGCTATCTTTAAAAGATACATAGCATTTCATAATAGAAACAAACCTCGTTTTAAGCACTAGAGTTCTTAACTTGGGGTGGATGGATCCACTGGAGATCCTGGGGTACTCTGAATCTTGTGAAATTGCATACAAAAATTTTGGGCTCTGTGCGTTTTCCTGGAAAGAGGCATCATAACATTATTTTGATTCCTAGAGGTTCCAAGGAATTGAGGTTCCAGATTGCTATCAAGAAACATAAATGGAGAATATCATTTGTCCGTATGCATAGAAATCAGTATAACTCCTCTTTTTGAGAAAATGAAGCATAGTTTTTTGGTGGAAAGTAGTTTTTTTGGATTAGAATCCAAAAAAGTTATCTGGTGATTTGAATTTTTTGTATTAGAATGAAGATAAAGAAAAAAACTAAATTAAATTAGATTGTTAGTTAACTCACATTTCCTTTTAAAGAAAGAGGGCATTGGAATGGATATTTGAAGTTGTTTCAAATCTTTGCTTAGAAATGAATTTTTTGTTAATATGTTTTGACATTTGGGTTAATTTGTTCATTTGTCATTACTTGAACAAACATTAACCAGTGGGGAAGAAAGATGAAAGCATTGTTCAATGAAAATGCAGATAAGTTCTTCATAAAGAGTTCACAGCATGCACAGTGCTCAAAAGATTTAGGGAGAAAAACTACTACATTTGAAAGGAACAGGTTTTCATGAGTATCTTGGGGTCCAGCAGTAAAATAGGCCCAGTTTCACCGCCAGTCCTTAAAGAACTTCATGAAAGAGCAAACTGGTAGTCATACCAAAACTAGCCCCACAGACTTACTTTGTTAGATAGCAGAGTATTTATTTTTATTATTGTTACTGATTTTTGTCTGTATTTCCTCAAGACAACAGTTGGTTAGAGCTGAGTAGCAGTAGATTGTCACAGTCCTCTTTGGCTGTGAAGCCTCCTTCACTTACTTAGGCCACCTGTCCAGTTCTTTTGAGCCTGCTTTATTCTGACATGAACCATATTTTCTTATAACTGCATTAGACTTTAATTGACCTTATTACGGGTGACATTTGTGAGATTTAAGTTGGTTTGTATACTTAACTGATTGAGGTGACATTTATCAGAAATTATAATTAATTCAAACAAGAACTCAACAAAACTGTATTTCTGTAAAGTGCTTAGAACTTTTCCAATTTCAGTATTTTCTTGAACTATCTTGAGTGATTTTTGCAGTATGCAGGGATCTGCTATATTCTTTTTCGCTGAAAGCGAATGTGTACATGTGTGGTGTAATTAACCAAGGCATTAATAAAGATAATCAGTATGACATGTCATTTATGGCTCTTTGAATTGACAGTGGTCTTTTCCAGCTGTAGGCCTTCAAATGCTGTAAATCACATTCAAGATATCTGTTTATTACTACAGCAGCAACAGTGCATTTTGAGCTGTTAGAATAAAAATGGAAGTTATATATAACTTAGACATTTTAGAATTCAACCGATGTTTTCTGTCTTTTAGAAATTAAACATTTTTTCTAGACAGATTATATTATTATAGATTGATGTATCATGAAACTAGTGAGATCATAAATTTGTAAAAAATAAAATTCATTCACAGTTTCTACCCTTTGAAAATAGCTCCCCAAGCTCCTACATTGGCTAAACAACTTTACTTTTTAAGGAAATCTGGCTTTTCTTAAGGACTGGTGTTATTATAAATAAAGAGACTAATAAATCTAATTTATTTTGCAGTTCACTTTCGTGTATATGAAAAGATACACTCTTTATTCACGTTCTTAATCTAGCTGCTGTTTTGCCACTCAATATTTTTTTTTCCTCAGAATTTCTCAGAGCAGGGATAAAAGTTCAAAAAAACCATTAATTATGGCAGGATTAGTATTTAGAAATGAGTTAAAATTAAATAACCTGAAAATTGCGGCAGCAGTGGTGCCTACCTGCTATACCTGACCAATCAAGAGGTTTATGCGACATTGATCTGTCACTTTCTTCAACATTCCTTGCCCCCAAACCAACTTTCTTGATGCTTTTGTAACTTCTTCCTTGCTTTTTGACCTGGTGACTTTGCCTTTATGCCTAAATGATTTCTAAAACAAAGGAAGAGAAATCTCTGATTCTTTTTTTTTTTTTTTAAAGATTTTATTTATTTATTCGACAGAGACAGAGATAGAGACAGCCAGCGAGAGAGGGAACACAAGCAGGGGGAGTGGGAGAGGAAGAAACAGGCTCATAGCGGAGGAGCCTGACGTGGGGCTCGATCCCATAACGCCGGGATCACGCCCTGAGCCGAAGGCAGACGCTTAACCGCTGCACCACCCAGGCGCCCCGAAATCTCTGATTCTTGAAAGCACTTACGAGTAACTGATTATCAAGATACTCTCTTCTTCAGCATATGGGAAGGAGGAAAACTAAACTTGTAAAGGAGGCCAAAGCATACTTACACAAAGGAAGTCCCGTGTGGTAAAGGAGTTGGAACCACTAGTTTAGCACTATCTTAGGATGTTAGATTCAGTTGGTAATGAGCAGTGTCTTTGACTCTAAAGGATAAAGCTACGTACGTAGATTGAGAATCTACAACTTAATGTTACCTAAAATTAACCCCACTTAGCAGATGATTGGTGAATGAAGTTACAACGTAACCATGACCAACGTGGTTATAGATTGATTACCTGAGGATTGTTACTTACCTAAGCATGTCTCCTCTTTGTCACAGAGCTGGTAACAGAGAGCAGGCTGTTTGCGCCAGAGCTCTAGGGCAGTGCTCCTCCAACTATCTGGTAGATGACTAGTTTAATTTCCATTGCATTGCAGACCAATATATTTATAAAAGTTAAATACTAAGAAAATGAAATGGAAAAAAAGACATACAAGATGTAAGCCCAAATGTAGTGTTATTATATTTAATAGACATACTCCCCAGTAACACATGTCTGTTACTCCTATAATTGTAGTATTCATATTCTATAAAAATTTTTGAAGGCTTTGTCTCAGTTTCATCCTTTCCTTGTTGCAGACCAGTTTGGATTATAATGCCACATTCTTCATGTGTCAAAATAGTACGGACCCATAAGTGTGCAGATGAAAGTAGTGCTGCTCTCACTTCAATAAAGAGTTCAAGGTATTAGTAATGCACTAATTTCCCAGGAACGGTCTGGGACAGGTAGTGTAGTTCAGAATCAGTGTCACTATTTGAGCAAGCTATTTAACATCAAAATCTCTTCTTTTAAATGACCTTATAGGATTGTTGTGAGGATGTAATGAATTAATATGAGCACAAGACTGAATTCTGGAACATAATAAGAACTTTAGAAAATGTTGAGGATTGTTCTCCTTACTGATTCTGAAAACTTCTTTAAGGTTTTCATTTTTAGAACTTTGTTCAAAATTATAATTTTTAAGCCTTTATTTTGGAACAGACTTCTAATAATGGGTACAGTCCTCCATCTCCCTCTCCAGTTACCAGAAACTTCTCAACAATTTGGGATCTGAAAGGTCTTGTTTGGCGGTTGGCGTTCCTATTCACAATGAATGTTCCATTTGGAGAGACCAAGTCTTCTCTAGTCTCCGTGCTTTATAGTATTTTTCTTAATATTTACCTTTCTTTTCTTCATTAATTTTCATTTTAAGCCTTGTTTTGTTTTTCATGTGTTAAAAAGTTTTGTTTTGTGTCTAACTATAATAACTGACTCATTCAATAATAGATATCTTTGGGGCTTTGAGTTACTAACAAATCAAACATTTGTGTCTGAAGAACAAAGTTGTTCAGTCAGTATGCTCTTCTCCGACAATTGGTTCTTTTTGAAGTAGATGTGACAGAGTTGCATTTTTCAGGGCTTTTGCATTCTCTGGTATATTAACATTTTATTCTCTTCCGGTAATACAAGTAGATGTTAATGTTATGCCTGTGTGGGATTTCATTTCTAAATTCAAACATTTTACACTTTGCATTCTAATTTACCCATGTCTGGAAAGCAGTCGGTAATTTTGCCTTTCCTCAGATTATTGTCTTATAAGGTTATTGTTTCATAAGTATCTTTGCTTGATAAAAGTATTTGGGTCAAATAAAATCTAGATAAAACCTGATTGAATATTTTCCTGAGAAACTTTCTTTTCCCTAGGATATTCTATGGGTAAGTGTTATTGAAACTTACCTGCTTAATAATATTAATAGTAGTTAATGCTTATTGAGCTCCTTCTGTGTAGTGCTAGGCATTGTCTTATTTAATCTTCAGGAGGAGACTGTGAGGTAGAGACTGTTAAACCTCACTTTACAAATGTGTGTACTCTGGCTCAGAGAGTATGGTAGACACTGGTAGAAATGGGATTTGAAACTAAGTCAGTTTGATTACCAATCCAAAGCACTTGACTGTTAGATGATATTTCTTTTTCTGATGAACACTGTAAAGAAGGAATGAAAATACCATGGATCTAAATTGGCAACTTAGCTCCCCAAATTAGGAATGTCTAACACCACTAACATTATCTCCATTAGCTCCCCAAATTAAAAATATCTTTAACATCACTGACGTTCTACCTTCCCCAGTATATCTCCTACCTTGTGTTTTGTCAGTGTAGCAGAATTGAAACTACAGAGGTAAACCGTCTTCAAATAGCATTGAAACCTTTAAGAAAGAATGGAATATGTCTTAGATGTCCTTTAAAATGACACCTGCCAAGTTAGAATCTGAAGCAGTTCCCATTTTGAACTGTCCAAAATTATTTTCATACTTGATGTCTTCATAGTCAAGTCAGTTCTAAATTGTGATGTTCAAGAAGTCACCTCCTTTTTGAGGGAAGAAGACCTGAAATGCTTCTGTATGTGACAGTCTCAACCTTTCCTTTAATTGTAGAAGAAGTACAACTTTGTTGAATGATAACAAGGTTTAAGATCCTCTATAGCTCAGTTTGGAATTCCAGGTAACAAGCAGTAATGCTAAGTGTAAGTACAAGTATTTCTTAAAACCTATGACAGAATTCTAGAAGTCTCAATCCTCCTCAAATACTAATACTGAATGTCTAATTTTACTGAAATAAAATAGAATAAAATAAAATAGAAATAGCTATCGGTTGCTCTGGAAATTCTTCTGCCCCAGTTATATGGATTTTTAAGTGATGAGGTCTCAGGGGTTAGCTACTAGGTAAGTACATCATACTATCTTTTGCAAGCCCTATATTTCTCTGGGGGTCAGTTTTCTAATAACCAAAAAATTATACCCTGCCTTCTGCACCTTGTATGGTTCTTTCATTAATTCTTCATGCATTTGACGAAGGCAAATTGGGGAAACAGGATGGGTGCTAAAAGCAAAAAATGAAACAATGAAATGGGTTTTGTAGTGAAGCAGTTTAGCATTGTGTTTAAGAGTATAGATTGTGGGATGAACCTAGAGGGTATTATGCTAAGCGAAGTAAGTTGGTCAGAGAAAGATAAATACCATATGATTTCACTCATGTGGAATTTAAGAAACAAAACATGATTATAGAGAAAGAGAAGGAAAAATAGATGAAAATAGGGAGGCAAACCATAAGAGGCACTGAACTCTAGGAAACAAACTGAGGGTTGCTGGAGGGGAGGTAGGTGGGGGAAGGGGTAATTGGTTGATGGGCATTAAGGAGGGCACTAGATGTAATGAGCACTGGGTGTTATATGCAATTGATGAATCACTAAATTCTACCCCTGAAACTAATACTACACTGTATGTTAATGAAGTTGAATTGAAATACAGAAAAAAGAAGAGTATAGATTCTGGAGCTAAATTATGTAGATTCAGATTGTGGCTCTGCCATTTGCTGCCTATTGTGAGCCTGGGCAAATTACTTGAGCTTTTGTAAAGCGAACATAATAATTTCATAGGATTGTTGTGAGGATTAAATGAATTGATACATGTGAGGTGATTATAATAGAACATGCTTGGCATGGTAAGTACTTAATAAATATTAATTATTATAATAGAGATTAAGGAGATTATTGGTAGCACCTCTTTTGTGTAGAACTTGTCCACCAGAAAAGTCTGTGAGTGGCTAAATATGTAGCCTGAAGAGCAAGCATTTTACTTGCTCTCTTCTGTTCTTGGCTGTCACTTGGCTTCTCTGTATCTTTTTTGGTAATTCTGGTAGGTTAGTATGCCAGTTATCAATTTATTGCCTCTCAGCTTCAAATTTACTCCTCATTGACTACTCTGCAGAAACGGATCTGGGCCCTTTAAGTATTTTTCCTTTGCCAGCTGGCACAGTAGAAGATACTGGAGAGAAGTTGTAAGAGGAGGGGTTTTTCCTTCTTGGTCCATGCTTGCTCCTTGGCAACTACTCTGGCAACAGTTCTTACAGCACAGGCAGCCGGCCTCCCCAGTGCCCAGCTTCCCCAGTGCAGGCTCCTGCAGCATACACGTTTGGCTTCTCTGGCCTCCAGCCGGGCTTCTCCAGGGCCCAGCTCCCGCGCTGCAGGCAGGTTTTCAAGCCGTAGACTCCTGCTGAACACATACTTCTCTGCACCCAGCAGTCAGTACTCACTGGCACCACCCTGCCTTGGGTGGTTTTATAGGATAGGTGAGTCTCTCCAGTAAGATACATTCCCATGAACAGCTTTCTCCAACAGCCAAGAGTGCAGATTTCCAGCAAGTTCCACCAGTGTGGCACCACAGAATCTTCTTTGCCTCTAATATCGTGCTTTATAATCAATATAGATTTGGTCTTCCTATTTCTGGCACAAGGGTCCTAAACCTGGTGGAATTTCCAAAGTGATGAGAGCCATAAAGGTGTCTTTTGCCATGTGAATGAGATGATTTCTAGAATGCCCCTAGGTAACTTAAGGTTGGAGGCTGGTTGCCAGGAGAACCAACCATGTGATGGGAAGGTTGGAACCTTCATTCCCACTCAGGAAGGGAGAGGGGCCAGAGGTTAAATCAATTGCCAGTGGCCAGTGATTTAATCAATCTTGGCTATGTAATGAAGCCTTCATAAAAAATCCAGAAAGACAGGGATCAGAGAGCTTCTAGGTTGATGAACACATGGAGATGCTGGGAGAGTTTTACGCCTGGAGAGGGCATGGAAGCTCTGCGCCCTTTCCCCATACCTGGCCCTGTGCATCTCTTCCATCTGCCTGTATCTGAATTATACCTTTTTATAATAAACCAATTAATCTAATAGTAAAATGTTTCTTTGAGTTCTGTGAACCACTGTAGCAGATGAATCAAACCCAAGGAGAGGCGGTCAGTCAGTCAGAAACATAGGTGACAACCTGGACTTGCTCTAGTGTCTGAATGTAGTCGGGGCGCAGGGACACAAGACACCCGGCTCTGGGGGGTCCCAGACACAGCAGGTTCGGCCACTCACTGCTGACAAAATCCGAAGGCAGAGAGACGAGTGATGGTGAAACGAGAAAGGAGTTTATGTCAGTGAGGCCAACACCAGGAAGACCACGCACGGTCTGATGGCTCAAAGATGGTCTCTCCAAAGTGCTGAAAATACGTCCAGGTGTATATGAGGAAAATGTGGGACAAAGCTCAGTGAGTCCGTGCGGGTGAGCAGGAGACAGTCAGGTCAGTCACTGTTTTGGGGTCAGTTATACAGGGTGTTGCTGGCTCAGGGAAACCCTTACTGTTCGAGGGTGTAGTTTTGGTTCCTGCCAGGGAATGATTTGCCTGCAGGGTCTTTTGCCACAGTTAAGAGATAAATAAGCTGAAAAGAAGAATTTGCTCAGTTAGAAAGGTTGAGGTCAAAATGGAGGCAGTTGAAGTTTTCTTTCAGGAAGGTGGGGCGCAGTCTTACACGACTGAACCCTTAACCTGTGGGATCTGATGTCTCCAAGCAGATAGTGTTAGAATTAAGTTGGATTGTGGTACGCCCAACTGGTGTCCCGGCATTGCTTGGTGAGGGGACCCCCCCCCCAACACACACACAGGTATCAGAATTGGTCCCAGAACCTTTTACTGCTCTTAATTGAGCCCCAGCCACGCCCTTTCCAGCAGCGGTTGGCTCTCTGCCCACATAGGACCCTCTCCTTGACCACTCTTACCTCAGTCCTACAGTAGGCACTCCTGCTTTTATCTGCTATTCTTACATTCTTTAGAGTTCTGTCCTACTAGTTAATTTCTCATTATTCTGTCGCCTGTTGTAAACTTTCTCTGTTCAAATTACGATTTCTCTTTCTTGATTGGACCCTGACTAATACAACTAGGTAATGGGTATTAAAAGTCAATAACCACTAAGGCTGAACAGTGAATCAGGCCTGGAGTAAGATACAACAGTTGAAGTGCCACGATAACCGGTAGCTGAGCTTGAGGGTCGGTGCCTGGGAGTCATGAGGGAGTGGTGAGAACTGTGGTCATCTGAACAACGTGTGTCTTGGTGTGGCCAAATCATCCTACCTTTCAGAAGCTGGAAATCAGGGTTTTTACATGAAATGTTTTGAATTTTACATTTTGGCTGCAAAGTCAAATATTGTTACATCACTCCGTGGGCCCCAAAACCCATGTTTATGAGTTGCCAGTCTGTAACCTCTGGGCTGGACTGATTTCTAAGCTCTTTGAAAACTAGAAAAGGCAAATTTAGAAGGGGTGGGGGAACAAGTAGAGGAAATACATCACAACATGACAGGAGGGGGAGACTGGAAAACATTTCAAATTATTACAGAACGTCAAAGTGTGGTTGTTTAGAAGGGTGGGGGAGCAAGTAGAGGAAATACATCACAACATGACAAGAGGGGGAGGCTGGAAAACATTTCAAATTATTACAGAACGTCAAAGTGCGGTTGTTTAGAACCACTTAATAAAGGGGAAAACATTTCCAAGTGTACAATATTAAGGGCAGTGTGCTCTCTAATCTGACCACATTGCAATAATTAATGGTAATAATAGCTACAGTGTTAATTTATGTGTCAAGTTCTGTATCGATTTAACAGTAACCTTGAGAAGGAAGAATTCTTACCCTGTTTATAGATGAGGATACTGTTTACTAAGTTCAAAGCCGCTATTTGTACAGCCTCTAAATAAATGAACAATTTTTTTTTAAGATTTTGTCAGAGAGCACAAGCGGGGAGCAGCAGGCAGAGGGAGAAGCAGGGTCCCCACTGAGCAAGGAGCCTGATGCGGAACTCGATCCCAAGACTCTGGGATCATGACCTGAGCCGAAAGCAGATACTTAACCAACTGAGCCACCCAAGAATCCCTGAACAAAACAAAAAACAAAAAAAAAAACAAAAAAAAAAATTTTTTTTAAAGCTTGGCTGTGTAATAGAGGCTCTTTGTGAAAATTTAGAAAATATGATAATCTGTAAAAGGAAAATAAAATCATCTATTATCCCACTGTCCAGTGAGAATTGCTAGTAACATTTTTTATTTCTTTCCATTCTTTTTTTTTCTATTTGTTTGCATTTTTAACATGATTAATTATGTTTTATGTGTAATTTTCATTCTCCCTTCTTTTACCAGATAGTATAACATAAGCATTTCTTTTATTACTAAAAATGTGTTCTAGGCATTTTTTAATGTTTTAATTACACTCAGTTATTTTATGCATAGAAATTCTTACTGTGTATTTAATTTGTTCTCACATTTTTGCCATGATAAAGTGTTGAATGAATGTTTTTGTGTCTAATGCTATGAACATATTTCAGATTATTTCCTTAGGAGTAGAATGACAAGGTCAGAGGGCACCAATGTTCTTAAGAAGGTTCTCAGTCTGTATTATGAGATTTTTTAAAAAAATGCATCTTTTTCCAATAAATGCAAATGACATTGTATTCGCACAAACATTGAGTACTATTATTGTTAAGTTTTTAAACTTTGCTAATTTGATGAAGGAATAATTTTTAGGGGGGGTGGGGTGGAGGGAGAGAGAATCTTAAGCAGGCTCCATGCACCGCATGAGCCCTACATGGGGCTCGATCTCACGACCCAGAGATCACGACTTGAACCAAAATCAATAGTTGGACCCTTAACTGAGTGAGCCACCCAGGAGTCCCAAGGAAAATGTATTTTTCTTATTTTAATTTTCTCAGGTCAGTTAAACTTCATACATGTAAATAATATAATATGTATCACCAGTGTTTTCCCAGGTTCTTTCCCAGGGGGTTTTTGTTTGTGTTTGTTTTTGTAGTCACACTGAACAGTTTTATGGGATTTCCATTTATCCTTTGTTCTTTTATGTTTGGAAAAACTCTTAAAAAAATTAGTCTTGTTTTCCAGAATTGGAGGAAGTGGCAGTAATAAAGTATTGCTTGTTATTATCTCTATGTCAAATGAATTAGGAAAGGGGGAGCCTATATGCCCCTGGAAAAATGGCAAATATCAGAGCATTGTTTGTTGAATTTTTATCCAAGTATCTGGGGTTTGAGTTGTTATTCTTGTGAAGGGGGGGCTTAGAAGCCCTTTCTGCATGCTGCTAATGATGTTAGAGATAAGTAATAATGACCGTTGCTCTGTGCTAAGGGTGCTGATGTCCCACTCCTGTATGATAATAGTGATAGTGTCGGGCGTATCCCCTTCTTCCAGAGGAGGATGCTGAACTTACTCAGGGTCACTGCTACAACTTAGAGGCAGGAAACTTTTGGGCATCTTGTCTCAGTTGTCAGAACTTGAAGAACAAAGTTCACATTTGTGTTTTTCATTACCTATTCCTGACAACTAACAGCAGGTAATACAGCAGTTAAATTGACAGTAAGAAGTATTTCCTTGAGGTAGGTTTGTAAGAATATGGAGATGGCCTCTGTTGCATGAACGTGAGTTACTGTGTACCCTAGGATCTTTCGTCTCTTCAGTGCCTAGAGCTTTGAAGGGAGCAGTCTTATAATAAGAGAGGCATCTTTAATTTTTTAGAAAACTGTAGTTCATGCTGTCAGTACCAAAATGAGCATGGTACAAGGGGGATTGAAATAAACTGTTTTAAATATTATAAGCTTTTCAATTATTGGCTTATATTTCATCAAACGAAACAATTTATTGACTTTTTCTCTGAGCAAGGAAAGAAAAACCATTTATGTTGGTGTTTGCCAAGAAAATTAAACTGATTTCAAAGCTTTACGCTGATGGTGAATGGCATGGAATACAAGCTGTTTTAATTAATACATCTGGTCAGTCCTTTGGCGCAATCAGGTTGCAGCTGTGAGACCATAGAATGAAATAACGTAGAACCAATGGCACTGCATAGTTCTTGCCTCTCTTGAGCAAATATGTCACTTCTGTGACAGAAGCTATTGCTCTGTTTTCATCTTTAACCACACTTGGAATTTGTAGTTCTTCATTCAGATACATCCTTATAGTGACTTACCATAAGCAAAGGAGAGAACCTGTCAGCATTTTAACTTTGACATATACACAGTTTTGAGATTGAATCCCAAGTTGTGAAGCTGTGTGAAAAAATACAGCTATGCAAATAACACGGGACCACATCTCTGGTGCTTGAAACAAATGAGATTGCATCTAAAATAATTTAGGTAGTTAAGACATTTTTAGAAAATAAAAATGGGAGCCACAACCCGTGACATTGATGCTTATCTTTTGACTACTGATTCTTTTTGTCATTACAAGTGTTACCTCTGTAGTATTAGTCACCCTGAGAAGGTTAGTAGACATTTACCTAGTTCATAAAAGTTATGGAGGATGAATAATCTTTGTATTGCTTTGTTGAAGATCGAAGTAGTGACTGAACTAGGTTCTGAGCTCCTTGGGAAAAAGAATAGATGTCGTTTGAGATATTTGCATTAACGAGACAAATGACAGCATTGCTTCGCATTTACGATAATGGAATCCCATTATGGTTCTTTATTATATGTACTTGAATACCCCTTGAGCTAAAGCATAAATCCAAAGCAGCTAACCACTGAAGATTCTTGATATGGTTACACTTGTAAGGAATATGTTAGGCCTATATCCCGGGCCTAAAGAAGTTGCACTGCATTTGTGTATCTGTTGATACTAGAGCCAGTGAAATGGGGGATGCCAAGTCCCTAGGGCCTTGCATGGTGCTGGGCATTTAATTCATTCTTTCAGTAAATATTTAGGGAGAATTTGTTATATACCAGTTTCTGTCCTAAAAACTGCTGAGCATTGAACAGTAAATTAAAAACAAAAATCTTTTCCCTCACAGAACTTACAATTGTGGGGTGAGGACAAACATAGTATTCAGTGGATGTTTAACTTCCTTTGGTAAATAAATGTGCTTTACTCAATTTCAAAAGGAACTAGGACATAATGTAGGAATTTTAGCTCACACTGTCTTTCCTCCAAAGAGGTTTTATAAAACTACAGATGATTTACTCACGTTTACCTTGATCTCTTCTTACATTTCCTCAAATTGTTTGTTTCTACATTTGTTTATGATATTATAATACAGATCTCATGTTTACACTGGAGGTCAGGGTTTTCCAGGCTTTTGGGTTTCACAGACCAGTAATACTTTTGATAATAGGGAAAACTGACACAGGATTGCCTGCTTTTAATTTTGCAAAGTAAGGACACTAAAAATAAAAGCTGTTGTCACCATCAGTTTTTAAGAGAGAACATTTTAAGATGAAAAAGCAGGTAGGACATAATCTCAGAATAAAGAATAGTCTTCTACATTGACGAAATAAAACCTTAGGAAAAGCTTGGTACATTGTCCTTCTGCTTTGCCATGGAGCTTTAGAAACTGTCAATAGAGAACAGTTATAACTAATTATAATTTTGGTTTTCCTCTTGATGTTGTTTAGGGATTCTGCTGGCTCACACTATTTAAAGAGGTTGTATGATTGAATGTTACCTTTCTTCAGAGGTAAATTTTGTATAATGAATTGTATGTATTGTGCCATGTGATGAACATTGTCTTGGAATGTACAGGGCAACAGAGTGCATTGTCAGATGTAATCATGTCCTTAGCACTAACTAGCCTAGCCATGGGATCTTTGAGCAAATTATTTTTCACCTTTGGCCTTTGATTCATCATCTGTATATCAAAAGAAGATCATTTTTTAAAAAGGACTTATTCATTTTTTGACAGAGAGAAAGGGAGGGAGAGGGAGAAGCAGGCTCCCCGCTGAGCAAGGAGCCCGATGCAGGGCTCAGTCCCAGGACCCCAGGATCATGACCCGAGCCAAAGGCAGACACTCAACCAACTGAGCCAGCCAGACACCCCAAGAGGATCATTTTTTACATTTTCTTCCAGTTCCTAAACGTGGATTCTGTGTTGATAACTTTGGTAGCTAGTATCCCTCTTTTTAAAGTATGCATCTAAAGATTAATAAAATAAAAATAATTTTTAAAATAATTTTTAAAGATTTTATTCATTTATTTGCCAGAGAGGGAGAGAACACACGCACAAGCAGGGGGAGTGGCAGTCAGAGGGAGAAGCAGGCTCCCTGCTGAGCAAGGAGCCACATGTGGGACCCCGAGACCATGACCTGAGCTGAAGGCAGCCGCTTAACCAACTGAGCCACCCAGGCGTCCCTTAAAATAATTTTTACTGTGTCTTTCTAAAAATTTGGATCAGGCAGCATTTTAGGAGAATTATTTTTTTTCTTTATGGATTTGAAAGTTTTTTTCTTACTGCCCATAGATGTCTAAGTTATTCTAGATGGCATGTATCCCTCAGTTATCAAATACGGTACTACTTCACCTGCAACTTAATTTTGTAGCATGCAAGCCTCAAGAACTCACCTCTGCTCCTGCTTTTTACATCTTGTCTCTATAGTGCTTCACATGACACCAGTGTAGAATATTCTAAAGCACTTGGTAAGTGCCTAGTGAATTTGAGGATTGGTCCAGAGTTGCGAATACCACTGGTTTTTCTGTGCAGTCTTTGACATAATATTGTGAGGAATGATTTTAAAGGAATGTCTGAATGACAGATGAATTGTTTAAGAAAAAATTTTGGAAGTGCCTTTTAGTATTCTACATAGACTCTAAGCTTGGTTTCAAAGAGCTGCCATGAAGAAGCTCTGTTGCAATTGAATAGTTCTAAGATGAATCCTTTCAAGGGTTCTGGCTGAGTAAATTAGTACCTAGGTAATTTTTTATAGATACGTAATTTTGTAGAGTAAAAGGTACCTATCTTAATGCAGTTTGATGAATTTTGACAAATGTATACAAATGTACGTCACGTCCCGGTCAAGAACATTTCCAGCACCCTAAAAAAAATAACCCAGTGCCATTTTCTTTTCTTTTCTTTTCTTTTTTTAAGATTTTTATTTATGAGAGAGAGAGAGGCAGTGAGAGGGAACACAAGCAGGGGGAGTGGGAGAGGAAGAAGCAGGCTTCCCGCTGAGCAGGGAGTCCCATGTGATGCGGGGTCGATCCCCGTGACCTGAGCCCAAAGCAGGCGCTTAACAACTGAGCCACCCAGGCGCCCCCGGTGTCATTTTCTAGTTAATGTTAATCCCTCTGGCCACTATGTTCTCACACTAACACCTTCTGCTGGAGGCAGGTTTCTGATTTCTTTTGCCAAGGTTTAGTTTGGCCTGCTTTTAAACTTTATATGAATAGACTCAGACAGTAAGTAACTCTTTTGTGTAAGGCTTCTTTCATTCAAACAGCAGAATAAGGTTTTTGAACTTCATCAGGTTGCTGTCTGTAGCAGCAGTTTATTCCTTTTTGTTACTGAGTGGTATTCCATCGTATGAGTATAGCGTAGTTTGTTTATACGTTCTCCTGTTGGTGGACGTCTGATCCAGTTGTGCCTATTTTTGATAAAGCTCCTATGAACATTCTTGTACAAGTGTTTTTATGAACATACATTTTTATTTCTCTTGGAAAATACCAAAAGTGGAATTGCTGGTTTAACTTGATAAGAGACTAATGGTTTTCCAAAGTGTTTGTATCATTTTATGGTCCCAGCAGCAGTGCACGAGAGTTCCAGTTGCTCTCTATCTTTGCCATCATTTAGTATCGTCAGCCTTTCATCTCAGCCATTCTAGTGGGTGTAGGGAGGTATCTTGTAGTTTAGATTTGCATTTTCCTGGTGAGTAAAGATGCCGAACATCTTTTCATGGGTGTGTTGGACATTCATGTATCTTGGTGAAGTATCTATTCAATATTTTACCCATTTTTTGTTGTGTGGGTTTTTTGTTTGTTTTTTGCCTCTTACTGAGCTGTGAAAATTGCAGAAGTTCTTTATATTTCACAAGCCCTTTATCAGTATCTTAGATTGGGTTCCCCAGAAAACAGACTCTGAGAAGGAGAGCTGCACGCAGGAAGTTTATGGGGGAGTGCTCTTGGGAAAGGAGGTTTGTTGGGGAACACCTGGGGAAGAATGAGTAGGATTAAGCAGATGGAGAAGTTGAACTGTAACTCGGTTATAATAGAGGCCTCAGCTCACCTTGCTCTGAAGCTGGATGGCTCTTCAGAGATATCTGGAATTGAGGCAAGGGGTCCTGGCTTTGTACCTCCTTCCATACAACCCAGGGGACTAGTCATGGGATGTGAACTGCCCTGCGAGAGGGAATATAGCCTTAGGTTAGTCAGTACCCTTTGGCCCAAGGTCAGGTCCTCAGAGTGACTCAGCGGTGAGCCATCAATAGGCAACACCCCCCAGCTAGGGGAACAGGTGTCTCCAACCTGGAGGAGATGGATGTGGGCTGTGTTACCACAACATCCACTACAGATACAGGTGTTGTAGATATTTTCTTCCAGTATGTAGCTTGTCTGTTCATTTTCTTAGTGGATCAGCAGATGTTTTAAATTCTTTTTTTGTGTGTGTCCTTGCTAAGAAATTTTGCCAACACCAAGATTGCAAAAATACTCTTCCGTCTAGAAGTTTCTGAGTTCTAGATTTTATATTAAAGTATAATCCATCAAGAATTAATTTATGTGTGTGATGTGAGCTGCCACCCAAGTAATTCTTGAGGGCACTCAGCTCTTTCTCTTTTAAGTGCATTCCTTTCATCACTTGTCCATCTTCCCTTAATTTCTAAGGCAGGGGCATCTTTCATTTCCATTTCCCAAAGTAGAGCATAGTCATAGTCAAAATGCTGACAGGACAGTTTTCTTCCCTAGCAATTTATTCATTAGTTTGAATTGTGGAGTTCTGAAACCAAGTCCCTGTAATGAAATGGTATGCTCAGTCTGGTTCAGTTTACCATGATTTTTGTCCTTCCTGGGGAGTAAAACTTTACATTCATGAATTTTTTTAAAACAAAGGGTGACTTATGAATTCATTAGAGAAAATGATGAGAAGACTAAGTCATATACCATGTCCCCTCTACACAGAATAGAACTGTTTTTCCGTCTTGTGTTCTCTATGCTCTGACAGTTCGTCTCAAATGAATGCCATGATTAACAGTGCTTTGATGAGCTTAGTAACTTGTAAGAGACAAAAGCTCTTAGAATAGTTCAGTATTAAATATTAAAATAGTAACACCAGTGGTTTGGTGTTGTTTTTCCAAAATGCTTCAATCACTTTCTCCTGATGTCTCCTATATAAGACATGTAAAAATATTTATTTTACAGAAGAAAAGCTAAAGTACTGAATTATTAACCAGTTTGGACATGGAGCCAGTTCTGCCTCCCAAGCCAGTCCCCCAACTGCTGGATGCATTCAGAATGCTCTATTTATAAGTAGCTGATAATGGCCATCCTGAATGTATGAAGGACCGACCTCGCCTGTGTGCTAGGGAGCGGGGGATCCCCCTCTCGCTATATGGCAAGTATTAGTTGGTGCTGACATTGCAACTGTAGTTTCCCCATTTTCACTAGAGACACAATGAGATATAGATTCCTTTCTTCCTCCCAAACGAGGGGGCTGTAATGCTTCAGCCAGCCTGTCAGCTAAGAACCCATTTTCCCATAGAGACAGTATCTGTATGTATGTATGTATGTGTATATTATATATTTATTCCCCTAGCCTCAGAGTCACAAGTTCAGTAGTATGTCAGCGAAATACAGCCACTGTTATTTTTGCTAACCTCATAAAGGAAACTGAAACAGAAAAGTGAAGTATGTATCGCTCCGTTAATTACTGAAGCTTTTTTTAAGCAACCTACCTAATTTTCTCCTTTTAGTTTTAAGGATCATTTTTCATACTGCTAAGACTCCAGGAAACCACATAGGGTACACCGCTGCTTCAAGAAATTTTGAAATGTAATCTTTTATATCTTGTATGTCAGGAGGCAGTCTCTCAAAGAAACTTGGGTAGTGAGAAAAAAATTGAGATTGGGTTGGATTAAAACCGTAGATCACTTATGGCATGGGTTGTGATGATGGTTTCACAGATACATACTTACCTCCATACACGTTAAGTTGTCTACATTAAATAGCTACAACTTTTGGTATTTCAGTCATACCTCAGTAAAGCAGTTTTTAAAGGCATTCGCAGAACATTTTCGTACTGAAGTAATTAAGCATATTTTTTTATTTTATGAGTAATACATGTTCATTGTCGCTCAGTCACAAATATGTTTTGTAAGTTGTATATAACGTATTATGTTTATATATTATAAAGTCAAAAATCTGTTAATGTTTGATTTATACTTGTTCTACTATGTATACTTTTTATGACAAATATGAGATTATCAGTGCATATTGTTTGCCACTAGCTTTTCCCTCATGGCAGTGCATCATGACTTTCTGTGTCCATGAATAGACCTGAATCATAGTGTTTAGTGGCTGACTGTTGCGGTACTGTGATGAAGTATTATGGTTTATTCAGTCAGTCTCCTTGTTCGAACATTTAGGATATTTTCAGGTTTGCAGTCTTAGTGCCAGTGATCATCTTTGCACAGTTCTTTCTTAGGATGAATTTCTAGAAGTGAAATTGCTGGATCAAGAATTCACATTTTTTGAGGCTTTAAATTGAAATCGCCAAATAGCGGTCCAGATCGGTTGGGTAGCAATTTACATTTCTCCCAGCATCAGACAGTTGTGCTCGTTTCTCCCATCATGGATAGTAGACAAGGTTCCCCACATCATTGCCAATCTGGCAAATCTGTAAGTGGCATCTCCCTGTTTTAATTGGCGTTAATTCTTCACGAAGCTGACCCTGTTTCATGTTCACTAGCCATTGTAGATTTTGGTCTCACAAATGAGCAGCTCACGGTCTTGATTACAGATACTTCAGAAACTTTTTCTTATTCAATCATCAATCTTTTCAACAGTTTCTTGTGTTTTCTTTCCAGGAGCGACTAAAGCTGGTGACTGTTTTGGGTGCTGGCCTTCTCTGTGGAACTGCACTGGCGGTCATCGTGCCTGAAGGAGTACATGCACTTTATGAAGACATTCTGGAGGGTGAGAGAGAAAGAAGAACGTCTTCTTTGAGATATGTTGTTGACATGGAGGGTTGAAGAAGCCTAGTGGGGTTTTTTTCCTGGACATAGTTCATATTTGCCATAGAATTCTACCCTGAAAAGAGTTCTTAAAACATATCTTCTGACATCTTTGACATTGAACACATCCTTAGCAGTTTGTGAACTGAATCCCCAATTCATGAATACCACTTAAGATTTATTTGTAATAATGCATGAATTCCAGTCTTTCTAAGTATGACAGGCCTTTTTTGAAGCCTACTTAAAAACTTCCCAAATCTACATAATAGTAGTTGTATTTTTAGTGTTCTTTAGTTGAAAAAATAAACAGATTATACACATGTGGATTTAAAGGAATCTTGACAGTAAACTTGTAGGTAATTGGTGAGGATCTCTGCAGTAAAGGAGAACTAAAAAAGTGACAGAAGTCTTTCCTGACCCTAAGGACAATGAGCAGAGAAGGAACAGCATGGGTATGTGAGAGTAAATAATGGGCAGGCAGCTTGGGCCACTCACCTGCTAGATAGTTTGGTCTTCACACCTGGAAACATACTTGAATTAGATTTGTGACTCAGCAAAATCAGATTACTGCTTGTCACAAAACTTCAGACATCTGTGAAGGATCAAAATCACAGCTGTTACGTTGGTGAGTGGAATCTTCAAGTGCCAGGACTCAGTCGGACTTTAAGAGTAGTCTAGAGGGGCGCCTGGGTGGCGCAGGCGTTAAGCGTCTGCCTTCGGCTCAGGGCGTGATCCCGGCGTTCTGGGATTGAGCCCCACGTCAGGCTCTTCTGCTGGGAGCCTGCTTCTTCCTCTCCCCCTCCCCCTGCTTGTGTACCCTCTCTCGCTGGCTGTCTCTCTTTGTCAAATAAATAAATAAAATCTTAAAAAAAAAAAAAAGAGTAGTCTAGAAAGGTAGGCACTTTCCAAATTTCATACTAGATACAATATAATAGGCAGCTATTCAGATCTCAGTCAAGGAAAAAAACTGTGTCCTTTATCCAGAGTGATGATGCCCTCCTCCCTGGGGTGTGGATATAGGCATAAGGAATGGTGTTGGGTAGGCAAAGAGTGGCGGCAGACGTTACATATGAGGACTGTGGGAGTCTTAGTGCAAAACAGGAGAGAGGATGACGACTGGTCAGATTTAGGGAGGAGATAATAAATCAGGAGTCCCAGAGTAGTGGTTTCCGCTCTTTTTTGATCACACATCCTACTTGAGGGGGGAAGATAAGCATGCACTATTGTACTGATTTACTGTATGTGTTATAAAACACAAACCTAAAATAGAAAATTTTGAAGTATGAGATTTAAAGTAAATGTGTATAGAAGACCAGCACAGTTGACCCTTGAACAGCACAGGTTTGAACTATGTGGGTCCACTTACGTGTGGCCTTTTTTCAGTACAGTACTGTTAATGTGTTTCTCTTCCTTAATCTTTTCTCTGGCTTTCTTTGTTGTAAGAATACAGTATATAATACGTAGAACGTACAAAATATGTGTTAAAAGACTTTATGTTATCAGTAAGGCTTCTTGGTCAACGGTGGGGTATGAGAGTTAAGTTTTTGAGGAGTCAAAAGTTATATGTGGGTTTCAACCGCGCAGGGGGTCAGCACCCTAACCCCCACGTTTTTCAAGCATCACCTGTGTTTTCTTTCGTATCCCAGTGGATCATCTTGAATTTTTCTGACGTGTGATTATTTCAGTGTAGGGATTACTATTCTGTATACTAGAAAACTTTCCGATCGTGACCAAATAGACAATTAAAAAATTTTTTTGCTTGACCTTGTAGCTAAGAAAGAATTATGGGTAGCAGTTGTTTTCCTTAAAAAGTTCCTTTTTTAGGGGTGCAATTTAAAAGTTTCTGGTCCCTAACCTAGACTACAAAATCAGAATCTCTAGAGAAGGGCCCTGAGAATATCTATTTTTAACAGGTTTCTATCGGTTTCTTACTAGAAAAGTTTGGGAAACACTGGGGTAAAGGAAAAGTGTTTCAGGTATAGTTTTTTTGTGTTTGTTTTTTTTTAATAGCAGTTTTATTAAGATATAACTCACATACCATATTTCAGGTATAGTTTTAAACTTAAATTTAGCTATCATGTTGTCAGGTTGCATTCCTTTATTTTCAGTGTTCTTGATTTGGGACCCAAAATAAGTTTGTGGATTCATTTGAAAACAGTACAACAGGGGCACCTGGGTGGCACAGCGGTTAAGTGTCTGCCTTCAGCTCAGGGCGTGATCCCGGCGTTATGGGATCGAGCCCCACATCAGGCTCCTCCGCTATGAGCCTGCTTCTTCCTCTCCCACTCCCCCTGCTTGTGTTCCCTCTTTCGCTGGCTGTCTCTATCTCTGTCAAATAAATAAATAAAATCTTAAAAAAAAAAAAAAAGAAAACAGTACAATGTGCTTTTTAAACCTGTTTTTCTAAAAAATAAGCATTCTAGTCTCTTTAGCCTTTCATCATGGATTAGTCTCCAGCCCTAAACCATCATTTCAATTGAGAAAAATATTTTCATTTATTTATTTTATATTCACTCTTCTTGGTGTACACGTCTTTGAGTTTTGACAGATGCATGGTCATGTTATCCCCAGTGTAATCAAAACACAGAGCTGTGCCATCACCCAAAAACCATTCTCTCATGCTGTCCTTCTGTAATCATACCTTTCCTCCACCCCCAACCTCTGGCAACCACAGATCTCTTCTCTGTTCCTATAGTTCTGCCTTTTCAGAATGTCATATAAATGAAATTATGTAGCTTTTTGGTCTGGCTTCTTTTGCTTAGCCTAATGCATTTGAGAGCCATCATGTCGTTCTGTGTATCTGTCTCTGGTCTGTTGTGCCTTTTTATTTCTGAGTGGTATTCCATTGTTTGGATGAACCGTAGTTTGTTTTTTCCTTCACCAGTTTAAAGACATATTGGTTATTTTCAGTTTGGGTGGAAATATGAATAAAGTTACTATAAACGTTTGTATACAGGTTTTTTTGTGTGAACGTGAGTTTTTCTTTTTCTTGTGTAGTTACTTATAAGGGGATGGTTGGATCATATGGTAAGTGTAGTTTAACTTAAGATATTACCAAACTCTTTTTCAGAGTGGCTGTACTATTTGCATTCCCAGCAATAATGCATGAGAGTTCAGTTGCTTCCCTTCCTTGTCAGCACTTGATGCTGTTTGTTTTGTTTCAGTTTTTTATTTTAGCCATTCTAATAGGTAGGTAATGCTATCCCAGTGTGGTTTTAATTTGCAATTCCCTGATGGCTAATAATGTTAAACATCTTTTCATATGCTTATTTGCCATTATTATGTGTTCTTTGATGATTCAAATCTTTGCCTATTTTTTAAGTTGAGTTTTCTTATTATTGAGTTTTGAGGGTTGTTTATATGTTCTGGGTAAAAGTTATTTATTAATTTTTTTTGTTTAAGTAAGCTGTAGGCCCAACGTGGGCTTGAACTCATGACCCCGAGATCAAGAGTCGCATGCTCTACCAACTGAGCCAGGCAGGGGCCCCCTGGATACCAGTCTTTTATCAGATAGGTGATCTGCAAATATTTTCTCCTAGTCTTTGGCTTATTTTTTCAGTCTCTTAACAGTATCATTCACCAAGTAGTTTTTAATCTTTATGAAGTCCAATTTATCAATTCTCTCTTTATGAATTGTGCTTTGGGGTCATATCTAAAATCCCTTTGTTGAACCCAGGTTCACAAATGTCTTCTCTTTTGTTTTCCTCTAGAAGTCTTATAATTTTAGGTTTTACACTTAGGTCTTTGATCCGTTTTGAGTGAATTTTGTATACGATATGAAAGTTCATTTTTTTGGGATATGGATGGATGTCCAATAGTTTCAACACCATTTGTTGAAAAGATTAATTGCCTTTTGCATCTTTGTCAAAAATCAATTGACCGCATTTGTGTTGGCCTATTTCTAGACTCTCTCTTCTGTTCAATTGATCTACATGTCTGTCCTTTGCCAATACAACCCTGTCTTTTTCTTTTTTTATAGATTTTATTTATTTATTTATTTGAGAGAGTGAGCGAGAGAGAGCACGAGAGAGCACGAGAGAGCGAGAGAGAAGGAGATTCCCCACTGAGCAGGGATCCTGACAAGGGGCTCAATCCCAGGACTCTGGGATCATGACCTGAGCTGAAGGCGGATGCTTAACCAACTGAGCCCCCCAGGAGCCCCCAATACAACCTTGCCTTGATGACTATAGCTTTATAGCATATCTTGACATCAGATGGTGAAGTCCTTCTAACTTTGTTCTTATTTTTCAAAATTGTTGTGGTTAAACTAGTTCCTTTGCCTTTCTGTAAAAACTTTAGAATCAGCTTGTCAGTGTCTACACAAAAAATCATGCTGAGACTCTGAGTTGAATCTATAGATTAATTTGGGGAGAACTGACATCTTAAAAATATTTTATTTTCCAATCCATGAATATAATATATATCTCCATTTTTTTTTAAGTCTTTGATTTCTTTTATCAGTGTTGTAGTTTTTAATTTTTTTTTAAGTAACCTCTGTGCCCAATATGGGGCTCAAACTTGCAGCCCCAAGATCAAGAGTCATATGCTCCACTGCCTGAGCCAGCCAGGTGCCCCCAGTGTTACAGCTTTTAGCATACAGACCTGCAGGTGTTCTGTTAGACTTATACCTAAATATTTCCTGTTTTTAGTGTGATTGGAAATGATACTTAAAAAATACTTCAGTTTCCAGTATTCTAGTATATAGAAATTTGCTAAACTCACTTGTTAGGGGAGTTTTTTTGTAGATTCCTTGTGATTTGCTACACAATCATACCATCAATGAATACAGACAGTCTAATGCTTTCCTTCCCAGAGACTCTTTAATGTTTTCTTTTCCAATATGCTTTTAATTTTTTTTCCTTTCCTTATTGCACTGGCTAGACCGTCTAGTATGAGTTTGATTAGGAATGAAAGTCATCAGCTTTGCCTTATTCTCACTGTCTTTCACCATTAAGTATAATGTTAGCTGTAGATTTTTTAGATTCCCTCTTCAGGTTAACGAAGTTTCCTTTTATTCCTAGTTTGCTGAGAATTTTTATCTAGTCTGTTACTTTGGTGAATTACAGTGATATGCAAATATTGAACTAGATTTGCATATGCCACCCCCCCTGATTGTTAGGGATTATCATCACTGAATTCCATCTGCTAAGATCCTGTTGAGGATATTTGTATCTCTTTTCATGAGGAGTGTTGGCCTGTGGTTTTCCTTTTTTACAATGTCTTTTTACAGTTTTGTGGTCAGAGTAGTGCTGGCCTCTTAGGGTTGGGAAGTGTTCCCTCTCCTACATTCTGAAGAGACTGTATAGAATCAAAAATATTTCTTCTTTAAATGTTTGCTAGAATTTACCAGTGAAACCATCTGGGCCTGGAGTGTTCTATGTTGGAAGGTTTTTAGCTATGAATTCAATTTCTTTAATAGATACAAAACTATTCATGTTGCCTTTTTCTTCTAAGTTGAAAAATTATTCATAGTAAGAGTTGTTTATGGTAATCTTTTATTATCCTTTTAATGTCTGCAGTAGTGTTTTCTTTTAAATTTTTTTCCCCAAAGAACCGTGTTTGATTTCATTTTTTTTTCTGCTTTGTATTTTATTGATTTCTATTTTGCTTTATCCATATTAAAGCTTTTTGGTCAGGTGCCTACACATTTAGGGTTGCTATGTCTTATTGGTGAATTGACCTTTTTCATTACTATGTAGTGTCCCTGTTTATTCCTGGTAATATTTCTTGTTCTCAAGTCTGCTTTATTTGATATTAACATAGCCACTCCAGTTTCCTTTTAATCAGTGTTTACATGATGTATCTTTTTTCATCCCTTTACTTTTAACCTATGTGTCATTCGCTATATTTAAATTGGATTTCTTGTAAACAGCATATAGTTGAATCATATTTTTTAAATCCTACTTGACAATCTCTCTGTCTTCAAATTGGTGTATTTAGACCAGGGGTCAGCAAACTTTTTCTGTAACAGGTCAGACAGTAAATATTTCAGACTTTGTGAGCCATGTGGTCTCTATTGATACTGTTCAATTCTGTCATTGTAACCAAGGGTATTGATTCTCTCCTTTGTGGTCATCAGCCCTCTAGTGAGCCATCCAGTGAACTTACTTTTTCAGATATTATGTTTTTCAGTTTTAAAATTTCTACTTGGTTTCTTTTTATAGTTTCTATTTCTTCAAATAACATTCATTCATTTGAAGCGTTTTTCCCTTTACCCCAGAGTGCATAGTGATGATGGCTGTGTTAAAGTCTTGAGTATTCCAGTGTCTGAGTTGCCTTGTGATTGGATTGTTTTTTCCCTTCATAATTGGTGAAATTTTTCTTTTTTTTTTTAAGAATTTATTTATTAGAGAGAGAACATGAAACAGTGTGTGAGAGCACAAGCAGGGGGGGCGGGGCAGAGGGAGAAGCAGACTCCCTGCTGAGCAGGGAGCCCCACGTGGGATTCGATCCCAAGACCCCAGGGTCATGACCTGAGCCGAAGGCAGACACTTAACTGAATGAGCTACCCAGGCACCCCAGTTTTTCTGTCTTTGTATGTCAAGCAAGTTTGGGTTGTGTCCTGAACATTTTTAATAATATATTTTGGAACTTTGGGTCCTTTCAAAATCGTCTAGAGAATATGTAGTTCTTTTGTTTTCGCTGTCATTTAGCCTAGTTGGTTTCAGACCGCCAGCTCTGTAGTGCCTTTTTGGGTGATGGTTTTAATTTTAGTTCCGTTTTCAAAGCCTTTGTAATGCTGCTTTGGGTATGTCCTGTGCCTGCAGAGTTCAGGGGTAAGTCTGGGACTCGTGCCATTTATATGCACTGTTAGGGGAGCCCTCCTTAGCTGTTTCCTCTCCAGTATTTGTCTCACACACCCTGGCTCCCAGGGGACCCTTTACCTAGTCCTCTGGCCAGAAGGATGGGGTTTTTCTAGGAGTTGTAGCTGCCTGTGCTGTCACTGCACAGTTCTGTGTAACTTGGGGTGCCCTCAGGGCAAAGTGGCAGGAGAAGAGAGAGAACAGAATAACCAGATCCCCCCCCCCCCCCGCCCCGGCCCCTCCGCTCTTCAGACCACTCTGGCCAGAAAGACCGGGTTTTTCTGGGCGTTTTCACTGCCTGTGTTCCTGCCATGCAGTTTCCCAACTGGGACTGCCTTTAAGGCAGGTCTGGGGAAAAAAAAAGAGAGGTGGTTTCCCTCCATATGGACATCCCCCAGCAGCACCTTTCCCTGGTCCTCTGGCCAGAAGGACGAGGTTTCTTTTGCAGTTTTGCTGCCCTCTGTCCTCTTGCTGTTGTCTACATTTGTAGTCCTTCGGTAGTTCTGCGTACGTTTTGTCCAGGGTTTCTGTGGTAATCATTGTGTGATTGAGGCAACACTAGGTTTACTCCATCTGAGCCAGCTACAGAAGTCCCCATCATTCTTTTTAAAAAGTAAAATATCACTACTCCACTCTGTGAAAAATTTTTTGAGGTCGCTTAACCGTCATAGTAACTTTCAGCCGTTACATTTTCCACATCTGTCTGCACACTGGTGAGCTTAGTCCCATTGCTTTCATTTCTGCTACTTCATCTTTTCCTCCCCCACCCTTTCCCTCTTTTTCTTTATTGTAGATCCAACCAGCTTTTTTCTCAGCTTCAAGAAAAGAGTTTGTGTATGTGTTTACTACAACCTATAGTTTAGTTCTTCTGTGGACCTTATAATTACGATAATTAACGGATATTTTTTCAGAGCTCAATATTTCATGTTAACTGAGTGCTCTGGCACTTTAATAAGCATTATTAAATACTAGTTAATGTAAAAGGAACCTCTCACATACTTTTCTATAATTATAGCTCTAAAATCACTGGAATTAGATCAGCATTCGTGTGAGAAAACTGTTTTTCTACAGAAACAAGTTTTAAGAATATAGTCTGTTGAGGGCTGCAGGGCTTATTTACTGTGGGGCCACATTTGAAACCACCATAATTCTTTGGAACATGAGAATTGGTATATTGAGAAAGCAGGCTATGGGGTCAAAGACCTGAAACCTGTATTTTTCATAATTGTTAGGATAGTCACTGGAACTATCAGGAATGGTTCAATATAGATTATTTCACTGAATTTCTCCAGGAATGTCACAGATCAGATTTTTTTTAGAGAAGTACAATATAGATTATTTCACTGAATTTCTCCAGGAATGTCACAGATCAGATTTTTTTTAGAGAAGTACAATATAGATTATTTCACTGAATTTCTCCAGGAATGTCACAGATCAGATTTTTTTTAGAGAAGTACAATATAGATTATTTCACTGAATTTCTCCAGGAATGTCACAGATCAGATTTTTTTTAGAGAAGTACAGTTATCTTACGGTTTTGTCACTTTGCTCTACATTTAAATAAAAGGATACGGTTAACGCTGTTATATTTAACTAACTCTTGGCCTATCATTCATTAATAAAAATGTGGCTCTTTAAAACTCTTTCACTCTTTCACTACAGGATTCCGAAACATGGATGATCGTGGACTGATATCTGTCTCTTCAACTTTGTATTTTGTCTGCTAAAATGTCTGATCTCTGCTTTTTCCCTATCCCCTCTCTCCCTTCCCCCAATATTGTTTTATTACTCACTATTGTTTTTGACTGATATTCAGATCAATTATATAACATAAGATGTTTAAAAATGAATCTCCCAAATTCCATCTAATATGTAACTATATTCCTGAACATTGAGTGAGCACTTAGCATATACCAGGTATCGCGGGGAGCCCCTCACATTTGTTGTCTAATCAGCACAAGAGCCCTCTGAGGTGGGTACTGTTTTACAGATGAGGACGAGAAGCCACAAAGAGGTTGAATGACATGTCCAAGGTACTCAGCTAGTAAGTGTCACGATCAGGTTGTGAACACAGGCAGTCTTACTCTGAAGCCTACACCTTTTTTCTTTTTTTTAGCTTAAATTTCTCCACAAGGAGAATTTTATTGATGGCGCTAGTTTATTTTCCTCTTAAAAGGCAATTGCAACCAAATGAAGTGAATATACCTTGAGGTTTTATTGTCTTCATAATATAACTAAATATGGAACTTAGAACTGGATCACTTGGCCCTTTCTCTTCGTATCTCCTCCCACTTCATACTGCTTGCCTCTCTTAATAGCCAGCATTCTCTTAGATCTGCACTTGGGCTCAACACATTCAACCATCAGCATAGTCTTCTTTGGAGTTTTAGCCTTTTTCCAGAAAATCCACTTAGTCTGCCCACCATAGCCACTCTGCTTCCTGCCATAACGTTGCTTTCCCTGGGTGTAAAGAGAACCTCTGCCTTTCCTGTACTGTGTCATTTTGTGGGGTTGGTACTTGCAGAAACTTCCTTGCGGAAAGTCTGGTGGGTTTGGGGAACGTTCACCATGGTTGTGAGAGTGCTATAACAAAAATGGAAAAAAAATGAAGCCTACATTCTTAATGATAGACCGCTACGTGGCGTACGTCATAAGAAATTTAAAATCACCATTGTAGCGTTCATCTGCTGAAGAAGTTTTGTTTTGTTTTTTTTAAGTAGTGGAGCGCGCAACACAGGGCTTAAACTCAGGACCCTGAGACCAAGACCTGAGCTGAGATCAAGAGTCAGGTGCTCAACTGACTGAGCCACCCAAGTGCCCCTGAAGAAATCTTATAATAGATTTTTTTTCTTTTTAGGGGTATCTGTGTGGATCCATCGGTTAAGGGTCGGACTCTTGATTTCGGCTCAGGTCATGATCTCAGGGTTGTGGGGGTTCTGCACCCAGTGGGAAATCTGCTTGAGATTCTCTCTCCTTCCCTCTCTGCCCCTTCTCCTCCCTGCCCCCTGCACGTGCCTGTGTGCATGCTCTCTCTCTGTCAAATGAATCTTCAAAAAAACCCACAAAAACAAAAAAAAACCCAGGCACCTGGGTGGCTCAGTCAGTTAAGTGTACAACTCTTGGTTTCAGCTCAAGTCATGATCTCATGGGTTGGGGCATCAAGTCTAGAGTCAAGCTGGAGTCTGCCTCTACTGGGCTCAGTGGGGAGTCTGCTTGAAGATTTTTTTCCCTCTGCCCCTCCCCCTGCTCACATGCATGTGGATGTTCTCTCTGTGTCTCTTTCTCAAATTAATGAATCTTTAAAAAATAAATAAATTTTTAAAAAATTAAAAAATAAAAACTAATATTTTGATCAAAGATTCATTAATTAACATCCCTTTAAAATGTCAACTTTAGGGGCGCCTGGGTGGCTCAGTTGTTAAGTGTCTGCCTTCGGCTCAGGGCGTGCTGGAATCGAGCCCCGCATCGGGCTCCCTGCTCTGCTGGGAGCCTGCTTCTTCCACTCCCACTCCCCCTGCTTGTGTTCCCTCTCTCACTGGCTGTGTCTCTCTGTCAAATAAATAAATAAAATCTTAAAAAATAAAATAAAATAAAATAAAATAAAATAAAATAAAATAAAATAAAATAAAATAAAATGTCAGCTTTAGGGGCACCTGGGTGGCCCAGTCAGTTAAGCGTCTGCCTTCAGCTCAGGTCATCATCACAGGGTCCTGGGATCAAGCTCCCTATTGGCTCCCTGCTCAGTGGAGAGCCTGCTTCTCTCTCTCCCTCTACCCTTCCCCCTTGCTTGTGCTCTCTCCCTGTCTTTCTCAGATAAGTAAGTAAAATCTTAAAAAAAATAAAATGTCAGCTTTATACATTTTGACTGTGATCAGGTTTTCTTTTTTACATGAGAAACAGAATATGTCATCATTAAGTAGAAGCTATTCTGCCCTTATTACTGAAAATACGTGTCATGTGTAATGAACTATCTGTCTTTGTCAGAAAAAAATATGATAGAGAGCTATAAAAGTTGTAAGGTATGAGTAGAAGTTAAGAAATTAAAAACAATCAAAAGGCCAAAAATATAAAAATCAAAACTGGCGATCACTTAAAAAAAAAAAAAAAGCCAGATTACCTGAAAATTGGTTTCTTTTATAGAAGTACATGTTACTCTGAAGGAGGAGCTTCAACAAATGTCTTCAAAGGGTGAATTGTTTCTGTTACCTTTAATGTAATGTATGTCTGTGACAAAGGACAGCTACATACCATACTGACGGAAGTTGCTGGAAAGATTTCTATATAAATATCTAGGCAAAGAAACAAGCCTATAATGATTTGCTGAACACTGTCTTAGTGGCATGAGAAATATATGTCTCATGTACAATATCCAGTGATAACACCATTGGTTTGTGTACACTTTGCAGCAGGGAGTATGACGTGGAACACATCTTGGCTAATGAATTACCAACCAGTGTCCCGAGTAATCAGACACAATAACCTGAAAGCTTGTTCATGAATGAGTAACATATGTATTCAACTTAATATATTTTAGCTTTATAGCTGGTTTTGGAGTTCCCAGTTTTTGCTAGTTTTAGTTTCATGTCCAGAACGGAAGAAAGGATGGGTATATTAATAGTATCTGGATTCCATTACTAATTTCTGTATGTACTATTAAGGTGATTATCATTTACTTTAAAAAGGGTTTATGATTGTTTTTTTGGTTAATGTTTGCATATAAAACCAAGGCTTACCATTGTGTGTACTCCAATAAGTATGTCATATTTTTATATAAAGTTAAATTCCACTTGATGATAAGCATTCAGATCTTTTATGAGGAGCCTCAATCAACAGCACGTTATTTCAACAGTATTTATTATATGTTGCTGACATATTACTTATTTGCATAAATTTCACATCTAAATAAGTATTAACCCCTTCAAAATTATAATTCATGAAATTACGTACTTATAGAAGTGATTGCTCAGAAAATGTTGGAAATTGTCCTTTAATTTACCTCCAGAGTGTGCAGCACATTTAGGTGAATATCATCAGTAGCAGCAAGATTTTCCTTGAAAGTAGTTTTGGTTTTGGGAAATATAAAATGTATTCAATGCCAATCTGCATAATAAGATAGCTGATCAGTTTATTCAATACTACTTTATATCAAAAGCAGGTGATACTATAAAGTAATGACAGTCTTATTATGATTCATAAGCTTGACTCTGAAGCAGTACCAAAAGAAAAGTTCCAAAATTATTTAAAGAAAGCTGTTGTTGGTACCTTACCTGTTAGAATGGCTAGAATCAAAAAGACAATCAAAAGACAGTGTTGGCAAGGATGCAGAGAAAGGGGAACCCTCATGCACTGTTGGTGGGATTGTAAATTGGTGCAGCTACTGTGGAAAACAGTATGGAGGTTCCTTGAAAAATTAAAAATAGAAATACTGTATGATCTAATAATTCTGTATTGGCTACTGACCTAAAGAAAACAAAATGCTAATTCAAAAAGATATATGCACCCTATGTTTATTGCAGCATTATTTACAATAGCCAAGATATGGAAGCAACCCAAGTGTCTGTTGATAGATGAATGAATAAAGAAGATGTGGGGTGTGTGTGTGTGTGTGTGTGTGTATGTTGTATGATGGAATATTACTCAGCCATAGAAAAGAATGAGATCTTACCATTTGCAACAGCATGGATGGATCTAGAGGGTATTATGCTAAGTGAAATATAAAAAACAGAGAAAGACAAATACAATGTGATTTCACTTATATGTAGAATCTAAAAAGCAAACAAAAAAACCAGACTCTTGGGGCGCCTCGGTGGCTCGGTCAGTTAAGCCTCAGACTCTTGGTTTTGGCTCAGGTTGTGATCTCAGAGTCATGAGATGGAGCTCCGCGTTGGCTCCGTGCTCAGTGTGGAGTCTGCTTGAGATTCTCTCCCTTTCTCTGCCCCTCCCCCTGCTCACGCTGTCTCTCTCTCTCTCTTTAAAATAAATAAGTTCTAAGGAAAAAACAAAACAAAAAACCAGACTCTTAAATGCAGAGAACAGACTGGTGGTTGCCAGAGGGAAGGTGGCTGGGGTGATGAGTGAAATAGGTGAAGGGGATTTAGAGGTACAGCTTCCAGTTATAAAATAAGTAAGTCATGAAGATGAGAAGTGTGGCATAGGGAGTTTAGTCAATAATATTATAATAACGTTGTATGATGACAGATGGTAACTACACTTACTGAGGTCAGCACTAAGTAATATAAAGAATTGTTGGATCAATGTTATACATCTGAAACTAATATAACATTGTATGTTAATTATATTCAGTCTTTTTAAAAAAGCGTTGTTGGGTTAAGATATGGTCATCTGCATCCTAAAATTCTGATATAGGGGCACTTGGGTGGCTCAGTTGGTTGAGTCTGCCTTCGGCTCAGGTCATGATCCTGGAGTCCTGGGATCGAGCCCCGTGTCAGGTTCCCTGCTCGGCAGAGAGCCTGCTTCTCCTACTCCCTCTGCCACTCCCCCTGCATGTGCTCTCACTCTCTCTTCCTCTCTCTCTGTATCTGTCAAATAAATAAAATCTTTAAAAAAATAAAATTCTGATACAGTTATACCTCAGAGTAAAGTGATGTTGACCATCCTTCGAAAGTTGTGATTAGGCTTAACATTTAGTTTCAGTGCTACAGACATCCCAAAAGTAATTGCCCTTAAAAATTATTATGCCACTGTTCACAAATAATAGCATGACCAACACCCTTGTTAACCCATGCTCTTACCTAAACTCTTAGCATAACGTATCACCTAATTTCATATATATATCAGTTACCTATTGAATTTATAAAAAAGCATGTGCATAATCATCTTAAAAGAAGACTAAAAGATTATAATTTATTTCCATTAAAAAAATCTTTTAGTCAGGGTGCCTGGGTGGCTCGGTTGGTTAGGTGTCTGACTCTTGATTTTGGTTCAGGTCATGATCTCAGGGTCCTCAGATCAAGCCCCACGTTGGGCTCTGCACTGGGTGTGGAGCCTGCTTGAGATTCTCTCTCCCTTTCTCTCCACCTCCCCGCCATTTGCACTGACTCTCCCTTAAAAAAAAAACAATACTTTTTGTCTAGAAAATAATTAATTGCCATAACTTTCAAAATGAAATGCCACATTAAAAAATGACAGAAGTGAAGACCATTTTTTGCCTTCAACATTTATTTGTTGAGTATTTGCTAGGTTTCTGGCCTTCTATTGATTTTTAGCAGTTCAGAGATCTAAGATATAGCCCCAGCCTTCAAGAATTCACAGCCAGTGGAAAATGAATAACAATCAATGACAGCAGGGATTGGTTTACATTTTCTGTAAAGGGCCAGATAGCAAATATTTTAGGCTTTGTGAGCCATATGGTTTCTGTTGCAATTATTCAGCCCTGGTGTCATAGCATGAAAGCAGCCATAGACAGTCTGTGAACAAATCAACGTGGCTGTGTTCCAATGCAGTTTTTATTTACAAAAATAGGCACCAGCCCTGTGCTGTAATTTGCTGATGTCTGAATTATGGTATAGTGAGGTATAAGACCTATGGTAGAAAGACACCCAGTGCGCTGTGTATGATGAGGAGAAGAGGACACAAAAGTCTCAAGGAAGAGGGAACTTCTGACCTGAGTCTCGAGAGAGAAGGTGTTATCCAGGAGAAGCAGCATGGAGGGCCCATGGATTCATTAACTCATGCAAAGTATGGGCAGAGGGAGCGATGGGAGCCCAGTAAAGTGTAAAGTGGGTACCTTATGAAAGTGTAATCATTCAGATCCTCTCCAATAGCATCTTTCTAAATAGCATTGGAAATTGTAGCTACCAGAATTCTGTGATTTACTTCACATGGGTAGCTTCCTTTTTTTTTTTTTTTAAGATTTTATTTTTAAGTAGATTTTATTTTTAAGCAATCTCTACACCCAACATGAGGCTCGAGCCTACAACCCCGAGATTGAGTCGCACACTCCACTGACAGCCAGCCATACACCCCACATGGGCAGTTTCTTAACATCTATAAATATGAAGAATTAAATCATGGTTATATATATTAAAATGGAAGCATAGCCAAAATCGCCTTGTCTTTAGAGATAATCAGATGTCTTAGTTCTTATATTTCATGTTCTTGAGACCATGCTAAACTAGTCCCCCAGCTCATAAAGACTTACTTGAAAAATGGTGGGTGCAGCCATCTCAGTATTGGGCACCAGAGTACTACATTTTGAATTAATTAATTTTTATCAAAATACTGCATACAAAAATATGTTATACACATAGGAAAGTACACATATTGGCAGGGTACAGTTCAATGATTTTCAGAAACTAAATACAGTCATGTTACCACAAGACTACCTATTAATTGTCCAACATTACTAATTCAAGATTCTTGGACTGTTTTTCAAACTTAATTATTTTTCATCTCTGAGTTTTCAGTCAGGTCTTTGGCTTAACATCCTTATTGCTAACAATTTATTCTGTGTAAGGACCTGAATGGGCACCTACAACCTGCCCACCGTTTTCTCCTAGGCTTGTTTAGCATTCCAGTCTCTTTAGCTGACCACTGCAGCCCAGGCTTCTAATTTCCAGAAAAAGGAAAAATCATCCATTTCTCCTCTGAGTCTCTCCACCTCCTCGTGATGCTTTCAAACTGAAGGTAGCAACTCAGTGGGTCTTCAAATAAATTTAGGGCGTTGGACTTGTGACCAATATTTAAAAAGAGCCTGGTAGAGAGACAAAGAAAGAGGGAAAGAGAAAGAAATGAAAGAGTGTGTTGTAACCATTATAAGCTTCACTGTTTTGTGAAACTTGGTATTTAGTTTTCCATAAATATAAAATTTGTTTTTTTACTATAGGTCATGGTCTTAAAAGTTTAAAAAAAGCCATAAATCTCATTTCAGTAATTTAGAAATACTACTTAACATTAACATCAGAATAACTGTTGATAGTCCTAGATCTTGTTTAAATCAATAAAATGGAAATGTGTTGGCTGAAGGAAGTCTTTTCTGTCTGTCTCTTGGAGGAACACTCCATCTCATTTTAAGATGCCAGTCTGACTCAGAGATGCTACAGGAAAAGAGTTACAGGCAGATATCCCTCATGAATGTACACACAACAGTCTTTTACCAAATGTAGCAAACTGAATCCAGCAGTGTAGAAGAAGGATAACATGTCTTGACCCATTGGAGTTTATGCCAGGAATGCAAAATAGGGGTTGGAATAATATTCAAAAACCAGTTTAATTCATTATATTAATCAAATAAAGTAGAAAAACCACTTGATCATCCTTAAGAGGTACAGAAAAGCATTTAACAAAATTAAACTCTCCTTCATAAAAAAAATTACAGCAAACCTTCCTTACGAAGAAAGGGCATATCTGAAAACCCTACAGTTAAGACATCTATAACATTCAGAACAAAGCAATGCCATCTCCTCTCAACCACTGGTATTTAACTTTGTATTTGGGGTCCTGGCCAGATTCTAGCCTGCAGGAAGGCCAGAAAAAGAAAGAAAAGGCATGAAGATTGGAAAGAAGTAAAACTGTTTGCAGATAACATGATTGAGTATGTTAAGTAGTTAAAATTTTAAAGCCTCACATTATCCAATGTTGACAGTGGTATAGAGCAACTGGTACTCTCCTACACCATTGTTGGGTGTGCAAGATGGTACAATCCCCGGGAAAAACAGACGGTTTTTTGCAGTTAAACCTACACACAACCCATCAATTCTTAGCCTACATATGTACCCAAGGGGAAAGAAAACATGTATTCACAGAAGGACTTGTACCCAAATGCTCATAGCAGCTTTATTTATAATAGACCAAAATTGGAAATAACCCCAATGTCCATCAGTAAGTGAATGGGTAAACAAATTGTGATATGTCCATGCAGTGGGACATTATTCAGCAAGAAAGAGGAACAGACAACTGATACATGCAAAAATAGATAAATCTCAAAACATTGCCATAAGCAAAAGTATCCTTACACAAAAGAGTTATGTATTATATGATTCCATTTATATAAAATCCTAGAACAGGCAAAAAAAAAAATCTTTCTGGGCACAAGAAGCACATCAGTCCTTGCTTGGGTCCAGGAGTGATGTATTGACTTCAGAGAAGCATAAGAGAACTTTTCTGGGATTTTAAAATGTTCTGTATCTTGTCCTTGGTGGTAGTTAGTAGAAT
The DNA here is from genome assembly GCF_023065955.2 of Ursus arctos. NCBI lineage: Eukaryota > Metazoa > Chordata > Mammalia > Carnivora > Ursidae > Ursus > Ursus arctos. The sequence goes on along the minus strand of NW_026622930.1, from coordinate 30,752,343 downwards.
TTTTGCATTGTGAAAACTCATTGTGTCTTATTGTATGTAAATTATACCTCAGTAAAGTTGATTTTTTTTAACAAAAGAGAGATTTAGACATTTAATTTAAAAACAAGTAGACAAAATCACTGTTCGCAAAAAAAAACCTCTCCAGATTAAAAAATTCCTTTGGGTTGATGAAGTTCTGGAGATAGATGATGGTGATGGTTGCAGAACAGAGTGTCCTCAATGCTCTCGAACTCTAAACTTAAAAATGGTTAAAATGGTAAGTAAATATGTATATTTTATCACATTAAAAAAAAAGGTTAAAAAAAAAGAAAATGGCTATGAAAACAAACCAAAAAAATCTTTCAGGAATTAGAAGAATATATAGGTTTTGTTTTGTTTTTTTAATTTTCACCTCGCATGTGCTTTGTGCCCCTCAAAAATATCTTTTAAAGAATTAAGGCAGGGTCTAAAATATTACAAGCTAGTGTAATTGCTTTGATGAAAGGTAAAAATGCTTAATCTAATTATAAATGAGAAATATCTGTTAGCCTCTCTTCATTAAACATAGCAAAGATCAGGATTCTCGCCCTCAAGTATTTATGCTTTGAGTGTCATATGTGAATATAAACTAGAAGTATTACTTGGCCAAGTGTCACTTCCTGTAATTCAGAGTATCCCAGCAATTGCATTTCTAGGACTGAATTTAAATGGAAGGCTGTTTCTTAAACTGCTCTGCCCTTTTGGTTTCTAGTTAGTGATTGCCTCCTGATATATATTTTTTAAGATTTTATTTATTCATTTGAGAGAGAGAACACGAGCAGTGAGGAGAGGCAGAGAGAGAGGGAGAAGCAAGATTCCCTGCTGAGCCAGGAGCTGGACTCAGGATCAATGCCAGGACCCAGAGATCATGACCTAAGTCGAAAGGAGATGCTTAACTATCTGAGCCACCCAGGCGCCCCCCCTCCTGATATTTTTTAAAGCTTAAAGTTTTATACTATTTGCTCTTTATTTGCAATTTCTAAGTCAACCTAGATCTAAAACTAGATGAATTTGGTTAAAATTATTTTCATTACTACTGCTCTTCATTTGCCTGTCTTCATCAGAATAAAACTTACTGTAGTTTCTTGATGATATTGGCACGAATTTCTCAGCCAGATAGGAGGATCTGAGGACGATATCGCTTGGGAATGTGACTGCTTTCTTCCTTGGTGATTTGCTTCTACTTCCAGCTTTTGAGAATAATAGGCAGTTAAAAGATCTGCGTGCCAGGCGCCTGGGTGGCTCAGTCGGTTAAGTGTCTGCCTTCGGCTCAGGTCATGATACCAGGGTCCCGCCCAACGAGGAGCCTGCTTCCTCCGTCTCTTCCTCCCTCTGCCTGCCACTCCCCCTGCTTGTGCTCTCTCTCTCTCTGTGTCAAATAAATAAGTAAAATCTTAATAAAAAAAAAAAAGATCTGCATGCCAAAAGGAGTTTATGATTCGCTGGATTGTAATATAGGAAGTAGATGTCTTTGCAGTAAAGTAGAGCTTGAAATACAGAAGAATGGAAGCATCTATGTGAAAATGTTTCAAGGAGGAAAACATTTTCTCTTTATGGTTCATTCTGTTCTAGGTAAACACCACCAAGTGAGTGAAACACAGAATGTGATTGCATCAGACAAAGCAGCAGAAATACCAGTCGCCCATGAACATGAGCACAACCATGACCACACACAGCTGCATGCCTACATTGGCGTTTCCCTCGTGCTGGGCTTCGTTTTCATGTTGCTGGTAGACCAGATTGGCAGCTCCCATGTGCATTCTACTGATGGTAAGTGGCTTCAAGGCTTTCTGGGCAGTGCAATAAATTTACAGTTTAGAAAGTCACAGATGATTGAATAATTCAGTATATATCAGTGGTCTTCTTCAGTGCCAAAAACTCTTGTCTTTCTTGAGTTCTAGTGAACATTTTATTCAGTTGGGGGAGCTGGTGAGTGAGTTGTGACATGTGGCACAAGAGAGTGCTTATTGGGTTATTACCATGTTTATCTTAAAGCTGTCTCATTTGATTGAGAGTCTGGGGCAGAAATTTGTAACCTTTTTTATTCCGTGGAGCCCTTAGGCATTCTGAAGCCTGTGGACCTTTTATTGGAATTGTGTTTTTAAATATGTAAACCATAACGCATAGTATTACAGAGAAAATGATTATACTGAAATACAGTTCCAAAACATTAAAAACAAATTTATGATATAGTAATGTATGTCTTCTTTATTGATGCATTAATTAACCAGATAATATATTTAAATCATATGCAAGGTGGAGTTAGATTTTATTTTTTAGGACAGCAGTATGACAGCTTTTGTTGCTTAGCTTGGCTAGAAACATTAAATTGTGAGTCGGGCTTCAACAAGGCAACAGAGTGTCAAGTTGAACATCCAGTTGATTTGTTTTTTTGTTTTGATGGCTACTAATATAGAAATTCCTGCTTCACAAAGATATTTTCTTACAAATATACTTAAACACATTCATAGCTTGCTTCACAAGGAAAGATACGCTTCCTCCACTACAGCTACAATTCTCCAAGACTTAAAATTTAACTCTAGGCATAATAACTTTTCAAAAAAATTTTTTTTAATTAATGATTTATTTTTAAAGTAAACTCTACCCCCAACATGGGGCTCGAACCCTTGACCCCAAGATCAAGAATCACATGCTCCATTGATTGAGCCAGCCAGGCACTCCCAGATATAGTAACGTTTTTGTCTTAAAATCAATGAATTCATTAAGAAACAAAACAGGTGAACATAGAGGAAGGGAAGGAAAAGTAAGATAAAAACAGAGAGGGAGGCAAACCATAAGAAACTCTGTAGGAAACAAACTGAGGTTTGCTGGAAGGGTGTAAGGTGGGGGGATGGGGTAATTGGGTGATGGGCGTTAAGAAGGGCACTTGATGTAATGAGCACTGGGTGTTACATGCAATTGACGAATCACTAAATTCTGCCCCAGAAACTAATACTACACTATATGTTAACTAAATTGAATTTAAATAAAAAAATTTTTTAGAAAAGATCAATGAATTCATCTTTGGCTGGATCAACATCTTTGATATGGTTTATATTAAATAAAAAAAGATTCTGATCCATGATACAACTTTAATGCCACTGTGATAGAATGAATTTGGAAGAGTTGCGTCAAACTCCTAGGGTTTGGTGATAAGAGAGGTTTATAGATATCACTTTTCAGATACACTGACAGAGAACTCTGCAGACTGGAGCTGCTGGAGAGCGGCATAGATGTCTTGGTCCCCAGTGAGAGATCCCATGACGTTTGCCGTTTAGTGGCTGAATGACCATAGGTGCAGCGTCGCCTGGTAGTTGCCCAGCTTTGTCACATGAGCATCTACAGACGAGAAGACTGTAATCATGCAGTGCGGTGGCAGCTGTACACCTTAATTTAAAGTAGTGATGAGTGAAAGCAGTGATATGAAGATACCCACAACTGTAAAACAACATGAAATTATCTGATTACTACTGGCAATGAAGGATAGGTAGTACCAGTATTTGTAGTTTATGGTCTATATTCATAATCAAAGGGAATGATGGATTTCCTTTAGAGGTTAATAAAAATTAAAATGTGGCTTTTTTCCAAGTTAGGGTCACAGGCACCCCCTGCATCTTACCGGTTCTTCTACATGGACCCCAGGTTAAGAATCTGTCGCCTACAAAAAAATCTGTGGGAACGCAGACAAAAGACCTGAACAGAGTCATAAAAAAGATAATTAAAATGGTCCTTAAACATACGAAAAGATGTTCAATTTCACTTAAGAATGCAAATCAAAACTCTGCCGAAACGCCATTTCTCACCTGTCAGGCAAAAATTCAAAAGCTTGACAGTACGCTTGGTTCCCAAAGCTGCAGTGAGACACACCCTCATCGGTTGCTGTGGGACTACAAAATGCCCTGCAGAGAGGAGTTTGGCCATGTCAAACTAGACTACGTGTGTATCTATCCTTCAGCCCCAAAATCCCACTTCTGGAAATTTGTTCTGATAATACAGCACCAATATGAAAATACAAGATTCTTCAGTGCAGCATTATTTATCATTGTAACACCACTTAAATGTCCAGTCATGGAAATTGGTTGAATGAAGTGTGATGTGTGCATATAATGGAGTTCTAGGTGGCTGTGAAAAAGAATGAGGAATCAGATCTCTGTGAATTGATAGAGATTTCTAGGAGATATTTTTAAGTGTTGGGGGGAGCCGAAATGTAAATTAGTATCTGTCATATACTACATTTTGTGTAAGAAAGAGGGAATAAAACACGTATGTCTGCTTATTTTTACAGAAAGGAAACATGAAAGCTCAGCTAGACGACAGAGTTGCCTGTAAGAGGTGGGGGCAGGGTAGGTTGGGGTAGAAGAGTTTCGGGAGGGCATGCTGATATTTCCCATATTCAAAAAATAAAACGAAATCAATAAGGATAGGGGAAGCCAACTGAAGCAGATGAACTGTAATTCAAATGATTAATACAATCACACGGAAGGGGATTAAAAAAAAAAAACCTCAAGTGACGTATGAATGTAGTATTTGACTATATATTTTTAGTTTTGGATGGAGTTGGGGGAGAATCATAAACAATTACCGAACTCTTTTTAGTAGGCTTTGCTTTTTGTGATGGCACAGGTGCAAACAACTCTGAAACTGTTTTCGATGTATTGTAGCAAGTGTTACTCTGATTTGAGTAAGTGTGTTGCTGTTGGTGGAAGCAGAGTTCTCACTGTGGAAGAGGGGACGCACGAATGGGGGAAGGCAAGAAAGAACCCCTATAGGGATGGACTGGAATTGGAGTTGATTGGACTCATGATTTCTCAAATGTATATGTGTATATGTGTGTATATGTGTACATATATACGTGTGTGTTTATGTATACGTGTATGTATGTCCTAGCTCTGTCTGCAGAGAGGGCCTAGGAGTAAAGACACCCCACTAGCAATGAGCATACCAGGGCTCTTCAGAGAAATGGCTGATTCCAGGACAGGGGCAGGGTAAGTACAAAATGAGCTTGGAACATCTAGTGCTCAAAAAAAAAAAAAAAAAAAAAAGTAGAAAGGAAGACAATGGAAACTTGTCACAGAGTATAGAACCAGCTTGAAGGGGTTCCCGCTGGCCAGATCTAAGACAGTTTGAGTACCAAAATAATTACATACAGTAAGGAAGCGAAAACCATTGAGAAAATGGGAAGCGCTGAGCACATCCACGTGAGAGAGAGGAGGGGAAGGAGGAGGGAGAACACTTGCTTCCAGTGGATTGCTAAATGCCAACTTGTAAGTGTGGAAAGAGTGCCGGCAGGAGTAAATCCTTTTTGCAAGCTTCATGGTAAAAATTAGCGCAGGCCAGAATCAACAAATGTTAAATCTAGGGGATAAGTTTTGATTTATTAGTTGCAAGGGAAAAAGGAGTAATGAAATGAAGAAATCCAGTAGTACCTTGACCAGATGATCAAGGTTAATGTCATTGGTGTCTGTTTTCGGTGTGGGCAAATAAGTGCCTATCAGACCAGCCTCCTCACAGATAACAATGAACTCTGGGCAAATTTGAAAAACCACTACCTAAAAACACTAGAGAGTGACCTAAAGCAGGAAAATATTGGAGGGGAGTCAACCCTTGGAATAGGGTAAGTTTCTGTTTTTACTGCTTCAAGCAGTCAGCACCCAGTTGGGGTAGCTAAAACTGATAGAAAACTCCGTCTCTCCAGCCTAAGGAACTAGAGGTCAGGGTAACTACAGCCACTGGAAAGCGAAGGGAGAATCTTAGAAAGGAGAGAGACAGAGAAACACAGCCCCAGATTTTATGTATAAACTCGACCCAAGTCTGGCTGAGCCCTGAACCATTCTTTTGCGGGCAGATGCAGCTAAAGAGGAAAGAACTGAGCTGGGATTTGAGCAGCTGCCCAACAGACAGACTTGGCAGTTTAAGCCAAACCAAGGGACTTCAGGCAAAACACAAAATGGACACTCTTTGGAGGCATATAATAGAATCCAGAGTATCCCCAAGATAACATTCACAATGTCCAGGATATAATCCAAAATTCACTCTGCTAGCAAGCAGCAGGTAGACGTACATTCTGTGCCTGTAGACGCGACATCCTGAGAAGCAGCACCTGTGTGCCATTCCGTCTGAGGGTGCGTAATCTAAGGCCACGTCAGACAAACCCGTTCTTTTTGTTTCCCCCTAAGATTTTATTTATTTATTTGACAGAAAGAGAGAACACAAGCAGGGGGAGTAGGAGAGGGAGAAACAGGCTCCCCACTGAGTCAGGAGACCGACGTGGGACTCCACCCCAGGACCCTGGGATCATGACCTGAGCCACCCAGGCGCCCTGGAAGGGATCATTCTATTAAAACACAAGAAGGGCTCAGGAAGGGACATGTATTCTTGAAAGATATCAGTGTCACAAAAGTCAAAGGCAGAGAAAATGCTCCAGATTAAAGGGGACTAAAGAGATACAACTGAGTGCGTATATGATCCCAGACTGGATCCTTCCCGGGGGGGGGGGGGATTCTCTGAAAGACTTTCCTGGGCAGTTAACAAAATTAGAATATGCAAGAGAAATTAGAAAAAAAGTATCAGTATTAAACTTACTGAAGCTGATCGTTGTACTGCGATTATATAAGAAAATATCCTTTCTCTTAGGAAATATACTTTGAGGTATCTGGGGGTAAAGAGTTACGATGTATGCAACTTACTTTGAAATGGTACAGAAAAAAAAATGTGTGCGTGTGTGTGTGTGTGTGTGTGTGGCTACAGAAAGAACAGGAGCACGAATAATGAAGCAAATGGGGCAGAATGTTAGACAGTAGGTCATTCTGAGAAACGAGTAGTGAATGTTTTTTGAACATTCTTGAAACTTTTCTGAAGATTTGAAAGATTATTTCAAATTATTATTTCAAAGATTATTTGAAAGATTTGAAATTATTTCCAAATAAAAGGTTTTTTTTCAAAATTCATTGAACTTAATTAGCATTTTTAGTCCAAGGATACTTTTTGTTTTGTTAATCTCGTTCCATATACTATTTCTTTTGAGTTTTTTTCCGTATACTTTTTCTTTTTTAACGGTCTTACATGTATTGAGAAATTGATTTAGGAGTACACGGTTTTATTCGTGTGCTTTTACCAAATAGCAAATGAGAAGCACCCTCTGGTGGGATGGTATCTGATTCCAACTGCATTACATAGTTGCTCACAGTGGCGTTTAGGACATTTTTGTGATTCTTGTCAGTTTCAATTTTAAATGCATATGAAGCCGCATTAGTGCCCTATAATCCTATACGAAGATTTAAAAATAGTGTGTGTTCCTTTATTCTTCCTCCTGTTTCATCTCTGAAATCACTGTTTTTGCTCACTTTCATGTATCTGATAATCTGGTTTTACCTATTATCTGTAAGGTTTTATATATTATTGAATATCATTTATTAAATTTATTGAATATCATTTATTAAATTTATGCTGAAGTACAGTCTTTTCCTAAAGATTTATAAAAACTGTGTTTTAATTTTAAAGCCTTTAATTTTTAGTTAAGTTGCTATTTATAACTAGATCACAAGACTGTGTAAAGGAAAGTCAAAACAAGCTTGTCACACAGTATAATATGATATTCTTCACAGTTTGGGGTGACATTGAAATATTTGTTGTCTCCGAACAATTAGGGGGTTTAGCTTCCCTTCCTTGCATTGTTTTAATTAGAAGATAATTTTATTTTTACTAAAATGATAACATGTTACTTTACTTGTATATGTTTTTTCCACTGTAAACCATTCCTTATGTGTTCTGGTTTTTCCCAGAAGATTAAATCCCTTGGAATTTATTTGGCTAATGTCCATCTGTCATTTCATCTGGCATTTTGATGTCCCCATCTTTTAATTTTATGTTGTTCCAACATTATTTACTTGCTTGTATATTTTCTGTTATAGCAGAAACATTCATGTGACACAGAGAAATATTTTTTTTCCACTCTCCAATAAGGAATTTTTAACAGCTATTGGGTTTCCAGTGCTGTGCTACATTCTATAAGATGTGAAGAAGAAACGGAAAGAAGTGGAAAATTCACTTTTGTGTAGTTTACAGTCAGTCTGGGGGTATAAGACCTATTTGAGTGAAAACAGTTGTATATAGCTCGGGTGTGATCTGGGAAAACTTTGAAGTACCATGTAGAGTCTGTGCACATAGAACTCTTGGTTTTTAGGCAAGGGGAACCTTTTGAGCTGGAATTAACCTTTGATTCTTTCTTGAGGAAAGTGGTGCTAGAATTACACTTTGAACAGTGTCTAGGTTTCAGATCGATGAGCTGAGAAGTTTAATAAGTTCATGCCAAGAATTAAGGATGAGAGATTTGGGGAAGGGACAATGAAAAGGTTTTGATGGAAGGTATTAAAGAAACTGGTTTAACGGGACTGAATAGTGAGAAATAAGGTGATACCAGTTGATGAAGAGCTTAAGAACCCACTTAATAGAGCAGTCTGGACTGAGTCTGAAAAGCAGCAGATAACTGACATTTCGGAAGAGTAGAGTGATTCAGAGAGGAATCGGACAAGGATGTGTAGGACGAGTTAGATTTGGGAGAAAGGAGAGCAGGGGGAGACCAGCGGGGAGCCTGTTGCTCATTCAGGTTCAGGTGGACGCAAATTTAGGTCAGGATGGTGGCGATAAAATAGAGAAGGGCACACGTGACAGACATTTTGGTGTTGGAATAAAGATAAAGTTGCAGGAGGCTGGGGAAGGGGGGCAGGCGGCAGTGACAACGAGATTGGTCTGCAGAGAAGCGCTGAGAGGCCACAGAGCACCTCCAGGGAAAGCCGCAGGGTTAAGAGGTGGGAGGCAGTTGAGGCAGTTGGGGGTTACATTTGTCTGCTCAGGGAAGGCTGGGATGAATGAAGAGTTCCTCCTGCCCCCCTCTTTCAGGACAGAGGAAGCTTCTAAGTGTTTGAAGCCAAAGAGCAAAGATAGTCATGGGGAAAATATAATGTACTTTAAGAGCTTTCAAAGAATTCTTCCACCTCCAGGTCACTGTTCTAGCAGTATCTGTTTCACATTGCTTCGTGGCTGACTTGCTTATTTTTACTTCAGATCCAGAAACAGCAAGGCCCAGCAATTCCAAAATCACCACCACATTGGGTCTGGTCGTCCATGCTGCAGGTAGGGTTGGATGGCACTGAGACCCCTTTCTCTCCTGTCTCAGCGTGGGAGGCTTAGTGTGTACATCCCAGGGACCATCCCCATGAAGTGCTCTCGGGCTGGCCTTCGGGGAGAGGGTTGCTTCATGAAGTCCCCCAAACACAAGCACAAGCCCAGGCGTACTCAGCATCAGGGATTTGCAAGCTAAGAACAGTTTTTATATTTTATATTTATATTTTTAACGGAGGAGAATATTTTGTGGCAGATGAAAATTACATGCAATTCAAATTGCAGCACCCTAAATAAAGTTTTTTTGGACCACAGCCATGCCCGCTTGTTTACATATCATCTGTGGCTGCCTTTGCACAGTAATGGCGGAGTGCAGCGACTGTAAGGGAGCAAATGGCGTTCAAAGCCTGAAATAGTTTCTTTCTGCCCTTTAAGAAAAAAATGTCTGACCTTTGCCCTAGAGCCTCATCTGGGAAAGAGCCTTGACATTTTTGTACTGAAGAGCACTGTTGCTCAGTATAAATCCGAAGTGCCCGTTGAGGCAGAGGTGGGCTGTAGAATGCAGAAGGCGCAGCGTCGCTGACTGGGCGTGCCTTGGAGTCACAACCGAAGACCAGGCCCAGCAGTCGGAGTCTGTGACTGACAAAGGCACGTGGGAGGTGGCGCACTGTCACCTGGGCCTTTCGAGTATAGCCTGCTCATCTGACAAAAGTTCATCCCTTCAGCCAGTATTTACTTCTTGTGTATCAATCATCTATGTAGAGTTGGAGTATCTGTATTTTGTGTTTTTTCACCTACAAGACGCAAAGATGCTTACCTTGCAGTCTCTGCGATTTCTGTTATAACAGCTGACATATTGAATATTTGGGGCCAGGTGCTAAGCTGTTTACCTGTGTTATCTCATTTAACCCTCATGAAAATCCTAAGAATACATACTTCCTTGAGCCCATTGAGATGAGAAGGCTATGGTTCAGAAAAGTTAAGGAACCTTCCCAGAGTCAGATGCAGTTCTGCTTGACTCGAAAGCCCACACACGGAACTACTACACTGTTGTTGTTGTTGTTGTTATAGTGTTCTATGATTTATTTTTTCTGAGTTTAGCAGACGGTGTGGCCTTAGGAGCGGCAGCCTCTACTTCACAGACTAGCGTCCAGTTAATCGTGTTTGTGGCAATAATGCTACATAAGGTAAGCAGAATTTTAGTGGAAGATTTGATATTGAATATATTCATAATTACAATTTCTCTCTGGTCATGCACATTTTTTGGAATGGGAAGATGTTTTTAGTTGTTTTCATAATTGTCATTCATTTGAGACAGTTGACTAGCTCTGCTCATAGCTAGGGTTTTTTGCTACTATTTTCTTAAACTTTCACGTGAAGGGACTTTTTTTTATGGCCATATACACAAACTCTTAAATTCTCTACAGATTTCTATATTTTAAAGTAATTTTTGTTCATAAGTGTTTTTGTTTTCTTATACTCTTTTCTTGACTGTTTTTTTTCCCCTACTATCTAAGAAACACACACACAAAAGTAGGATATTTTCTTAGCTTAGAACATTAATTTTTTTTTTTAAAGATTTTATTTACCTATTTGACAGAGATAGAGACAGCCAGCGAGAGAGGGAACACAGCAGGGGGAGTGGGAGAGGAAGAAGCAGGCTCCTAGCAGAGGAGCCTGATGTGGGGCTCGATCCCAGGACCCCGGGATCACTCCCTGAGCCGAAGGCAGACGCTTAACAACTGCGCCACCCAGGCACCCCAGAACATTAATTCTTAAAAGACAGACTCAGTCTTGGTACCATTTGTGTGTGTGTGTGTGTGTGTGTGTGTGTGTGTGTGTGTGTGTGAATTCAGTCAAGAATTTTTTTGTGAGAATTTTATATACTTCATAATATAGAAGCAATCCCTACTCTAAGAGTAATTAGGAATACTTTTTCTTTTCCAGGCACCAGCTGCTTTTGGGCTGGTTTCCTTCTTAATGCATGCTGGCCTAGAACGGAATCGAATCAGAAAACACTTACTGGTCTTTGCACTGGCAGCACCAGTTATGTCCATGGTGACATACTTAGGACTAAGTAAGGTAAGCCTGATTCATTCCTAGCTTATCTAGACAAGTATCTAATTCTTTTGTGATTTACCAGAATTATGTTGAGTTTGCAATTAAGTTACCCCCTCAAACTAAAGATGAAATTAGGAGTAAAAGCCAGTACAAGGTAAACATCTTAATTCCAAGGCATTCTCTTCATAAATTTAGAGCATTTTCCTATTTCATTTAGTTTGAAAATTTCTTCCCTATCAGTTCTGAAAACATTTGCACAGATATATGATCTTTAAAATAGCATAACCCGAGCCTAACCAAACACACTAATTTTGTTTGACAGCTATATAATAAGTCACAACAGTATGTATTTAATGTTTAAGGAGGTGCATGAAGAGTGAGGGACAAACAAACAGCAGTTTTGAGGAGCAGAGGGGATAAGCAGAGATGTCTATATTCTCATATCACCAAATGCTAAATATCCAGTTCTTTAGCATTACACTGAACGTAACCTCAGACCTGAAGTAACATGTGTCACTTGTCACTTTCGAGCCTGGGCATTCTTCCCTGTTGTTCAGGGTGGACCTTTCCCTGCCTTCCAGTTCTGTCCCCTGGGGCTGCAGGTCTGAACAACCCTCCCTGTGGTACTTCAGTGTCAACTGAGTGGCCACAGGAGGAAAATCTTAGAACCAAACTGACTCAGGGCTAGTTCATGGGAACTGATTTCCCCCGTACTCTCTCTGAAGGTCATTGATTCTTCTCAGTGTCATTCCATTCATAGTTGAAGCAGTAAAACTTGTATTGAAAAGAACATGTGAAAAATGAGGTGATTCAAACACGATTAAGTTCCTGTTAATCAGGTTTGTTGATCTGGATTGCTAACAAATGAGGTATTATAAAAACCCTCTCTGATCATTTGAAAACTCTTCTCTTCTTTCAGTCAACAACCAATATATAGTTCTTTTTAAAGTATTACCCTACCTATCACTTCATTGATCGGTGCAAGTCTTTAGAACTTCTGACAGGAAGGTATAATTCAGGAGCCGTGCAGTTACATGTTACGTTATGGCGTATTCTCTTCTTAAATTTTTAATTAATGGTCGTAGTCCATAGGTCCACTTTTTTAAAAGAGAAAGTTGAAATTAATTGTGTCAAGATTAGCTTATGTTTCTGGCCTCTGTGAGGGCAGGTACTGCGTCTCGATGACCACTGTATCTCAAGCCCCAGCCTAGAGCCTGGGGTACAGGGAGGTGTGTTCAGTGTTAGTAGAATACATGAATGTATGAAATTTAATACTTGCATTAATAATGCCATTGATTCCATTGTAAGAATAATACAATGCAGACCTGTTCAACCAGACTTGAAGCTGTTTGAAAAAGCAATAGTGTATGTCATCTATAGTCTTAAATTTGGAAGCTTCTCATCAATAACAAAATTGCTCTGATCTCAAGATGTCCCCCGTGTCCCATATCGCAGCAGTCATGAATACTGAGTGGTTTTTTTAATCAGGACTTCTTCCTCTCCCTGAATTGTACTTGTCTTAATTTTTCTTCCTTCTCCCCCCCCCGCCCTTAATTCACAGAGCAGTAAAGAAGCCCTTTCAGAGGTGAATGCCACTGGAGTGGCCATGCTTTTCTCTGCCGGGACATTTCTTTATGTTGCCACAGTACATGTCCTCCCTGAGGTGGGAGGAATGGGGCACAGCCACAAAACCGACCCCAGTGGCGGGAAGGGCCTCAGCCGCCTGGAGGTGGCCGCCCTCGTTCTGGGTTGCCTCATCCCGCTCCTCCTGTCAGTTGGACACCAGCATTAAACGTCGGATTCCGGCCTCAGGCCGCGGCTGTTGGCCATCCCGAGAGAACAGCCAGCACGTGACAGTGCTCACTTCCTCAGTCTCTTGTCTCAGCTCGCCCGTCTCCACCTGTATTCCTGGAGTCCAGAGGGAGGTGAGATTAAAACCTGGCGTATTGGAAAGCTTTTAGAGTAGAAACAACGCTCTGCGACTGGATATAGACATTCCGTTGTGTTGTTTTTTAAAGGGCCCTTGGCATTCTGAGTTTTGATGTTTCTCTTAACCCTATTCTCAGGGAAGATGGAGTTTTGTTTTAAGGAAAAGTGGAGAACTTCATACTCACAATGAAATAATAATTATGAAAGTACAGTGTTCTGTAATTAAGCTAAGTCTCTTTCTTAGTCTAGAGGCTCTGCCACTTACTTCACGCATTGATTCTTAACATGGTTCCCGCCGTGTAAGCCTGGTGCTTTAGCGTCTGTGCCGCATGCCTTGATAAAGGTCATGATGCCCACTGTCCTAGATGCTAAAGGGAATTGTAGTTTGTTTGGGGCAAGAGTCAGGAAAATGACAGCAAGGCACATGAAAAACTGACTTTTTACTCGAGAGCTGTCCGTTGAAAAGAGGATGTCTGGAGAGACGACACCTTCTTTCACATCTGCCTCTTTAAAGAGAGCCTGCCATTCCATCAAATGGAGCAACAGAGAGGGACTGGCATCGAGGGAGGCGACTAGTTTTTCTTCTCAAGTTCTCCTTTGCAGAATACCTGCCTCCAGTGCAGAGGAGCCAAGTTCCGGTAGGTTCAGGCCCACGCAGGCTTTCCTTCAAGAACAGTCAGATCCGGAAGTGTCTTTTGGAAATGAAAGGTGTTAAGTGAATTGGGATAGTAACTGACATCTTTGTCATAATCTTTTTAAAAGTAAGATTACCAAAACCTATGTTGTCCCTTTTTTTCTTTTTACGTATTTATCTTAGCAGACTAGCAGTCCCTCTGGGAAAATACTTGGTGTCCCATGGGGAGTGCTGGGTCAGCATCACATAAGCACCTGGAGCAGTGAAGAAAGTCAAAGTATGACAAGTGGGAAGTGTTTGCCTGTTGATTTAAAGCTTACTGAAATCATGTCTCTTGTCTCTTCATCTTTTCCATGCTCTTCTCCAGACTTTTCCCCCCAGCCCCTCCTCCCTATCTATAATTTGCTGCTTACTGCAGGTGGCAATGTTGGTTATCTGTGTGAATTGAATTCTCATCAGGACAACCACTTCTTGAACTGTGATGATGAAGATAACATTGTCTCTGTTCTTTATTCCCTTCAATGAAGTTACCTTTGTGTCAAATGCAACTTTGTTAAGCCCTTAAAATATCACTTCCTCATATGTGAGATGACACAATCACTAATATTCTGGTCATATAAACAGTTGAGATTAGTAAAAGTGTTTAACAAACTGGGATGATTTTTCCATATTTGCCAAAATCCCTGTAAACTTTGTGTTATCAACTAAGTGTATAATACTATGTTATTAATTTATTTTGATTTTCTGTACCATTTCAAAACACATTATACAAAGAGGGAACCAAGACTATTTTCTTCAGGGCAGTGGGTTTAGGAGTTCGTAAAATGTTTTATATGACGTATATGCCAGCATGCCTATAATTTCTTTATTTCCTTCCTAGATTTGTCACTGGGTCAGCAGCTATGGAAATAGAACTTGTGAGCCCTCTGCTGGCCGTAGACCAAAGTAGCATAAATAGGTTATGGTTTTGTATAGTGGCTGGCAACCATTGCATATATTAAAACCAACAGAAGGTACAGTCTGGAAAGTCTGAGTGACTTTCCTGATAACAGCTCTGACTTATGGGAGTCAGGGGGTTCGTCTGGTCCTTCGAGATGTCATGGTTGCCTTGATTCTCCCTGGAAATTTACTTTGTTAAATAAATAGCACATCTGAATGTCCGGTTTGGTTTGGGTAGCAGCACTTTCTATCCTACTGTTGCGTGCAATGATGAGACCTTTGTTCTGTGGCCAAAGCCTCTTTCAGCCGTGCCTTGCCATCATGAAAAGTTTGGCTCGAATATCTTGCTGGGGGGGGGGGGGTTGAACTCTGGCAAGGATTGAACCATCAAACTTCTAAATTTGCCTTCCCCTTTGGACCTCACATTAATAAGCAAACCTTGCAAGGCCTACAGCTCTCAGAAGCCGCAGGCTTTCCCAGACTTTAGAGCCGCTGCCTCGGGAGCTATTCATCTCTCCGGGTGAGCAGGCAGAAACAGCCATAGTCACCGTAGAGGGCTCAAATGCACCTCCAGGCAGCAGGGGACCGAGCAGCGTGGCAGAGGCCTTCTGCATTGAGGGGAGAACTTGCTCGTGCTGGGCAGTGTCCCAGAAGGGGCCACAGAGGTGGTCACTTACTGGCCCATTTCAGTTCTGTTTCCCCTTGTGTTCACTGCCTCTTTAGATGTAGATGCCTTAATGCTCTCACACCTTTGGAAACAGTGCTAATACTTAAGCTGCTGCCGTGACTGCAGACGGAATTATCGGCTACCAAAGAGATGCAGCTGATGAGGAGCTTGGCCCTTCCTTCCTCATAACCAGAGTTAGTCTTCATTGCAGTTTGACCCCATGTCCTTGGTAGGGACAGATTTCTTCAGATTCCGAATGCACTCTTCAACGGCAAATGAAGGTGGGAAACACTACTGGTCCATTCCCCTCGTTTTCCAGCGAATTGCGTATCCATCCGCACTTCTCCCACGCAGCGCTGTTCCAGGGCTGGCTGCTTTCCTGTGCACGCTGTTGCCAGATTTTTCTAGGCGAAGGCTCTGCACCGGAGTGTAGAGAGTTGGAAACAGTTCCATCTTCAGAGGCTACATGTTCTCTCTTCCCCTTCCCCCGTCACCTTTTTAATCTCCCTATTCAAAACAGTTGAGTCAGCCTTGTTCCTGTATTTGGAATCATTCGAGAAAGGACAGAGGTGGTTGTTTTGAGGGGGTCAGTTCTTTGTAGAGAGGAGATGGTGAAATTGTGTTTTACCAGCTACTTCTAAGTGTCACTGCCTGGTTTTTCTCTTTTTCAAGGATTAGAACTAGGAGGACACAGCAGCATTGGAGTATTATGCCCCCTCGGACCCATGGTAGCTAGGTACTAAACAGGGCAGCTGTCTACCAACAGTCCAGGCCCCCCAAAAATGTTCTTGCCTACAGGGCCCTGGGCCCCTTGAGAGACCGTGAATATTGACCAGCTTCTTCCCGAACTGCTGCAGTGGAAGGTGGTCTACAGGAGAACCACCTTCCATTAGAAAATTTCCACTCAAAACAGAGTGAGCCCAAGAGCGCTGTTGGAGATGCTATGAAATTAAAACCAATGATGGAATTCCCCCCCCCCCCCTTTGTACCTGAGACATCTAGATTCACCCCAGGAGACTTGAGGGAAATTTGTGACTTGAAGGAAAGGACTAGACAACCATTGGGAATTCTCTAGATATGCTCAGCCAAACGCAAGGAAATTGGCTTTGATCTCTTTTCTGATAGCATCTTCTAGCAAGTTGGAAGTCTCATGGGATAAAACTGCAGTTCCCCTGGTTCAGTAGCCTGAACAGTGATTTTAAATGTCCCCTTTTCTGGATCCTTCGTAAACATGAAATCATTCCATGGATGGCTGCCTTATAATTTTGTCTCTTTCCACGTTAATTGTGAATGGTTAAAAAAATTTTTTTGCTGTTTTCTGATTTGTTTTCTGATATTAAATTTTTATTAGTGGATACCTTATGTGAGTGGCTCATTACTTAATCTCTTGGCAGGTTGCTTTTCTGTTTGATGACTAGACTTGACCCACATTTGAATATCTGAAAAGGTAATGAAAAGCTTTCAAGGGCAGGGGAAAGATGTGCCCCCTATATGCAGATCCTTTAGGGAAGGAGGGATGCAAAGGAGAAAGGGAGATGAAGGACCCAATACACCACTGTCCCAAAAGATACTAATTCATTGACTTTTATTTTGCTTTTCCATCATTGTTAAGAAATATTTAGGAAGGTAGTATACGCCCAGAAAAAAAAAAAGCAACAGACCCCGATCACAGTGGGTTCAGTCAAAGGGCAGAGTTGTTCTAGGAGTATATAGAGGCTGTGAACACCTGCCCCTAGAAATAGAGATTTCAATAGAAGTGCAGCTTGTAAATTTGTTTCTAACTCCTATAAGTTAGGGCAGCACCGTACAGTGTCGTTTTTATGATGTCAGAAGTAAGCGACCTTGTGTCCCATCCCTGTGTCTAAAATGCCCTTCCCCAGCTCCCTCACCTCCCTCCAGGCTTGATCTGAAGTCTCCTTCAGTTAGTTAGGCCTCCTGTGACCACCCTGATTAAAACTAATCTGCCCCACCTTGCCCTGGTGCACCTTACCTTGTTCTCTTATTTCTTTTTCTGTAGCACTGGTCACCTTTTAATCTGCTTTATAATATATATCCTTACTTTGTCCTTCCCTACTTAATACAAGCTCCAGGAAGCTCGCAATAAATACGTGTTGCAAAATGAGTTGCTGTGGCGTGTGGCACGGATCTGTGGCACTCCTGTAACCAGTGGCAGAGCCAGCTGCTGCCCGGGCATCTGGCTCCGCCCGCGTTCACCGAGGCGAGGAGTCCGCACACGGGGCTGAGTGTACAGGTGGGAAATGAACTGGGTTTGGGCTCCTAATCCACAACTGGCTAATGTGAGTAAGGTACCGTGTGCCTGACCCAGGGGCCTGAACATCTGGACCCCACTTCTGGCTCTGCTGCTGATTTCTGTTGCAATGTTAGCCATCGCCCAGTTTTCTAAACTTGGGTAGGAATGTGAGGGAAGACATGTCCCATTCTGACTGCCTTCCCTATGGAGGGCTCCTGACAAATACGAGAGCCATCAGAGGAGGGAGCCCAGTGGAGACAGGATGAGAAGCCAGAGCGTTAGAGGAGGTGTGGAAGGAACTGAATGTTTGCCTTCATCTGGAATGTTCTTGGGGGGCAGAACTTGATAACTACCATCAGATACTTCAAGGGCCGTCAAGTGTAAGAGAGCACAGATCCTATTTTATCCAGAGGTGGAATGGGACGTAAGCTGAGCCCTACCTCTTCTCCACTCACCTCTTCATTCAGCAGCGTTAACTCGGCACTGAGCCCTTCCTGCAGACCAGGCACTCGTAGGTGCCGAGTGTTCGAAAGGGAGTGGGGGTCACTTCCGGTCCGAAAGAGCTTGTGGTTCCGAGAGGGATTCAACAAGAAGACACAGGTGCCAATAGTACTGGGAGGCAGGCGCAGCGTGCTCGGGGAACGCATGGGGGCCGGGAACCCCGAGCGAGGATTCGAGGATCACATCCAGAGGGAGAGGAGGCCTGCACTGAATCACCGGTGGAGCAGAGTGAGCTATGGAGCGATGGGGAGTGGTTCTCTGAGCAGGACCATGCCAGAGGCCTGGTGGCACAGGAGAGAGAACGTGGACCCTGCGTAGACGGTGCCACGGACTGGTTCGAGGACGGAGGAGGCACCAACAGGTGGTGTGTGAGATGTGTCCATTCCCTCGGTGACGTCTGTGCTTCCAGATTTAAAATTGCACGGATAATCGGGCCTAGCCAGGGTCTCAGTGGTTGCTGCCGCACTGGCAGCTGTCCCAGGCACAGTCCCTGCTGGCCTCTGGAGTTCCTGTCGTCACTCGGGCGATTCGTGGATGTGGTGGTCCAGAGGTCCTTGTGCTCCAGAGGCTTCTCTGGCACCTCAAGGTGGAGCTTGGTGGCTTTTTTCCTCCCGCATCCCTGGTTGTCTCCCCCACTTCCTGGCTGGGGCCCAAAGACCGCCCCCCTTCATCCCCTGTGTTAGTTACGGTTGTGTACTGAGGGCCAGGTGGGAGCTCAGTCTTCCTTCTGTCCTTTGGTTCTCCCTCTCCGAAACTCCTATGCCCCTTGCACTCCGGTTTACTTAAGGGCACCTGTCGTGGAACATGGAACCTCTGTAGTCATTGTCTCACTGGAGTCTCCACCCTCCACCGCCCGCTGCTGTCCGGGCCCTGTGTGAAGGCGGAGAGTGGAGCGGGAGGGGCAGGCGTGAGAGGAGACCCTCCCTCCCGTTCTCTTTCACCCCTAACTTCGCCCTGCTCAGTATTTGGAGAAACCAGAAAAGCACATCAGGGATGTTGTCCCTGAAGCCTGTTGGACCTGGAGAAAGCATTCCAAGGGTAGCACGATGCTGAGAGTTGGCAGGGCCCATTTTTGGTGTATGAAGCCATGAGGGTTTCAAAGAAACTTGCCCAAGATTTTTAATCAAGTAAACGTGGAGCCCCTGGCACTGATCCAGTGAATTGCTAATTCTGTTCCAGATGAAAAGCCGGCCCCCTGGCTCTTCCTCAGACGTTCTGGGAGAAGTGTGTGGGATTGTAACAAAAATGGCTTTGGGCCTGTTGGCCAGACTGAACACATCTCTCTCCCCCAGTGAAATATACTTGCTCTTAGAAGCCAAATGAATGTGTACATTTTAATCCACACATCACCCACGAGGGGGAGCACCAAATACCTTCAGGGTTTCTAAGCAATGTGCTGCCCACAGCGATGCCCTTGGACACCAACGGACCGCGTTAGTGCTGGGAAGCGGCTGGCTGGCAGGGCAGTAAGGTCCTTGGGCCACTCCCGGAAACATGTCTACACTGGCAGCCTCGCATGTGAGCAGTCGTCTGGCGGAGAGAGGGCAGAAGCCTAGCAAGAGGTTGACCCTGCCGATGAGAACAGAACCGTGTCATCTAATGCGAGACTCTTCCCAGCTCAGGGCATCTCACATGTGGGGCTGCCCGGACACAGGGCACTTGGTCTGTGCCGGCACATTCTCTCCTTTGGCTCCCCCAGCCCCTTAACTTGGCCTACTGGCTTCGAACGTGCATGCGGCTCCCCCCGTACCCCACTTCCCCTCCCTCCTGGTTTCCCCTGAGGGGCAGTCAAGCCCTGTGCAGGTAAAGGAGCCTAAGACCCACGCTTGGCCTTAGAAAATGCAGTCAAAGTGGAATACAATACAATAAAAAGAGATCGGTCTTTAGAACCTCAGAAGGGGAGGGGGGTGTGGCATCACAAAAGTGATGTCATCTGAGCTGAATCTTGCAGTCAGATTTTTGGGGAGATGAGAAGAAAAGCACTCTGGACTGAGGGCACAGCAAGTGAAAAGGAACTGTGAAAGTTTGGTGGCTTCTCAGAATATCAGACCCGGTGCGTCTGGGGCAGAGTTGGGGAGGAAAGGGAAGGGGGGGGGGCGGACAACAGGTTGGGACGAAGGAATGGGATCCAGTGGGGCTGAGAGAACACTGAGGCCCAGAGATGCCCAGTGATTGTCCTCAGTTCACACCACCGATGGCAGAGCCTGGATTTAAACCCCTCTTAACACTAAAAGCAGGCAACAAGCCTGCCATGTCCAGATGGCTTTCTCCTATACGTCCTCCACCACACCACAGGTGCTGTTTTATGCTCATGAGGGAAAGTGGAGGCCCGAGGGGTCGGGCTCCATTTGGTGTGCAAACAGACAAGACGTTGCAGCGCCTGAATGGGGCCAGGTGAAGACAAACTGATTCAGTAAGTGTTTGTTGAGCACCTACTACAGGCCCTGGACTCCGTCCTGAAGGAGCTCACGGTCTGGAAGGGACGCAAACATGGAGAGGGAAACTCCAAACGAGGCAGACAGACCTGTACTAGGATGGGAGAGGGCAAAGGTCCCCGGGAACCGAGCAAAGATAACCCAAGCGATGGTGGTGTAGTTCCTTCCGAGTTAGTGTCATACCCTGTGCAATCTGGGCCAGGAGCCCCAGGGAGGGAGTTAGGGTGGGAGGAGGGAAAGAGGCTCCGTGAGAGAGATTTGATGCTGCAGGAGGGTCTGGCCTGGAGCCCAGATCTTTTCCGCCTCTTCTGCTTCTTGGCCCCACTGGGACGCTTGTGCTGGGTCCAGCCAGCAGCCCGACACTGGTGCCAGGGCAGCCCAGGGAACCTCGAATAGGCACATTCCTGGGTCCTTCACTTGGCAGCAGCCTGGCCCACCTGAGAGTGGGGTGGGGACGAAGAGGGCTGAGAGCTGAGGAGGCTGCACTATGGGAAGAACTGCTCTGTCCTGGTTGCTGGGAGATTTTGAGGCCCGATCAGGATGTGACTCCAGGGAGACCCTCGTCACCCTTTCCTGTCTGAGAATGTCTTTGTGCCTATTCCTGACTGGAGTGGGTTAAGAAAGACTCTGGCTCACTCTAGCTGAAGTGTCAAATCAGTGGGCTGGATCCCAGTCGATAGTCACACATTTCCTTACCATGGGCTAGTCATGTGTCGTGGCCGTGCTAATACCTGTCTCATGGGACAGTGGTGACTATCACATGAGCCTGCAGACTCTGGATAAAAGCAACGTCATGGTAATGTATGTTCTTGCATACAGCAAAGGAGATCAAAATGAAAAGGCAACCTAAGGAATGGGGGAAATATTTGCAAACCATATATCTGATAAGAGTTAATATCCAAAATATGTAAGGAACTCATATAACTCAATATAACCTGATCAGAAAATGGGCAAAGGACTGGAATAGACATATTAGTACCGAGGTAGGGCTGTTAGTATGGGGGCCAACTGAGACGTTTATGTACAATATAAACACACCCTCTGATGATTTTAAGGGACAAAATATATGGTATCATCCACAGGGAAAATGCCTAAGCCAGGGGTGGTATTGGCTCATGAGGACCAAACCCCTACTGTGTTGTTACTCAATGAAGATCTAGCAAAAGACACCAAAAGCAAAAGCAACAGAAGCAAAAATAAACAGGTGGGACTACATTTCAACCAAAAATCTGCACGGCAAACCAGCAACAAAATGAAAAGGCGATCTATGGAATGGGAGAAGGTACCTGTAAATCATTGATCTGATAAGGGGCTAGTATCCAAAGAACACAACTCAATATTAAAAAAAAAAAACCCACACAATCCAATTAAAAAGTGGGCAGAGGAACCAAATAGATATTTTTCCAAAGAAGAATGGCTAACAGGTACATAAAAGGTGCTCGGCATCACTAATCAGGAAAATGCAAATCAAAACCACAATGAGGTACCATTTCACACCTGTTAGCATAGCTGTTATCAAAAGACAGGAGATAAGTGTTGGCGAGGATGTGGAGGAACGGGAACTCTCGAGCACCGTTGGTAGGAATGGAAATTGGTGCAGCCACTATGGGAAAAGAGCATGGAGAGTCCTTAAAAAATGAAAAATAGAACTACCCTATGATCCAACAGTATCACTTCTGGGTATAATATCCAAAGGAAATAAGTATCCTGAAGAGATGTCTGCACTCCCATGTTCATTGCAGCATTACTCACAACAGCCAGGATACGGCAACCACGCGTCTGTAGATGGATGAATAAATGAAGAAGATGGGGTACATACATGCACAACGGGATATCATGCAACTGTAAAAAGAAGGACTTTCTGCCATTTGCAACAACATGGATGAAGTTGGAGGACCTTATGGTAAGTGAAATAAAATCAGACACGGAAAGACAAATGCCCTTTGATCTCACTTATGTGTAGAATCTTAAAAAGTCAAATTCCTAGAATGAGAATGATGGTTATCAGGGACTGGGGGTGGGGGAAATGGGGAGATGCTGGTCCAAGGGTACACGCTTTTCAGTTATAAAATGAGTAATTCTGGAGATGGAGTGTACAGCGTGGTTAATGACACTGTATTGTGTACTTGAAATTTGCTAAGAGTAGGTCTGAAGTGTCCTCACCACACACAGGCACACACACAAAATGGTAACTGTGTGAGGTGATGAATAGATTAACTTGATTTTGCTAAGCATTTCCCAATATATACATGTATTTTTTTATTAAGTGGGCTCCACACCCACCATGGGGCTCAAACTCATGACCCTGAGATCAAGACCTGAGCTGAGATCAAAAGTCGGATGCTTAAGCGATTGAGCTACCCAGGCGCCCCTACCAATATATACAGGTATTAAATCATGTTGTACACCTTACAAAATGTTGAAGAATCTAAATATTTATGTCACCCCTGCCTCACTAAAGCTGAGGAAAAAAATAAAAGCCAAAAGAAAAAGAAAATGTATGTTCCTGTCACTTCCCTCGTTCTACACATATTTGAGGGCCTATCTTGCTTCAGAAATGACTAGGGGAGTAGTAGACAACCTTTTGAACGTCATTTTACTCCCCAGGAGAATGAAAAATAATACGTACCTCGCTGAGACTGTTTCCCAAATTAAACGAAACGGACAGGATGTGCACAAGCTGCGTAGACCATCTGGGTCTGAGCTTGTGGGGCTCTCGGGACCCTGAGTGTCTGCCCTTGACTGGTCTCGCCTCGTTCCTGATAAGACTGAACGGCACCGGCCCACGCTCAGTCCAGCAGGATTGTCTCCAGCCTGTTTTGTCTTCCTCAGAACTATCTGCCAGCGTTCGGCACCCCCACCAGCGAGGGCAGAGAACACAATGGAAGCAGAAACGGCTTCTCCCAAGGCTCACTTGGTACTATCTGGGCTGCTTAGTTGAGGGAAGCAGAAGCCACCTGTGTGGCTCGAGGCCCACCAAACTCATGCTGTTGGCCTCTGGTCTTTCCACCCGCCTCAACCTCCATTAGCTAAGGTCTGGTCAGGTGTCCGGTGTATAGAGGGGATGGGCAAAGACTGGTTTCTCTTCACCCCCGAAAAAAACCTGTGCTCTATTTCTTCCATTAAAGACACCGGACCTTTCCCAGGAACCACCTGGGCTCGTTCTACCTTGCTCTTCGGGAAGGGTTTCCTTAAGAACGATTCCAGGGATCCTGCCTTTCTCCCTCCTACAGCTCATGAGCTCAGCCCTAGTCCTTCACAAGCAGCCAAAGCTGGTCCTGACCTGATTAAGCAGAAAAGGAATTAATATATTAAAAGGATACTGGGCGGGCTAGAGAACTAGGCCTGACCAGAGGTAAAGCTTCCAGAAATGCTGCCCAACACCATGCTGAGGAAGTCTGCTGACGACAAAGCTGCTGTTGCCACGGAGCCCCGGATAATGCTGTCTGTGTGCCCCCTGCCCCGGGCGGCCACCGCAGCCAGTGTGGACGCCATCTCGCAGCCGCAGCTGAGCCCCAGTCACACGCTCCTGGTCCCACCTTCCCTGCAGACCTGATGCCTATGCAAGCTTTTTTCTTCATGTTTGTCACCTGCATCTCCAAGCCCTGTCCTAGTACCCCTGACCCATGAACTCCGCACCACAAGCTTCTCACACAAGCCTTCTAGCCTCCATCTGGGAAAAGCAGGACTCCTCAAGTGGGAAATTTTCCATGCCTCAGAACACGTGTCCAAAAGAGCCCCGAAGCGTGTAAGATGTTCACTTTGCACTCTATCCACAGGCTGCCGTCCTCTTCCCAGTCCTGTCTCTTCCCACCTGGTGGACCCGGGCCCGGGCCCTGTGTTCAGGCTGGACCTGATGTGTTTCTGCAGGGGCAGATGAGCCAGGAGGGGCACAGGGGACTTCAGATGGGCCCCTCTGGACAGCGAGCACGAGGGGATGCAACCTAGGCTTGGGAGCTCCAGAGTTCACTAGGGGAAGGGTGTGGGAGCCCTTTGGGAGCCCCCTTCTTAACCAGACTCATGGAATGTTAGACCTGAAGGGCCTTGGGGAGCCTCTCCTGAGGATCACAAACTCAGGTGGCTACAGGGAGGAGCCAGGCTAATAAGTGAGCCTAGCGAGCTAAGCGAAGGACAAGGATGGGGCGGCGGGGGGGGGGGGGGGTGTGCGTCTGTGAAGAATGCCATTCTGGGCAGCAAAACTAAAATAAAAATTTACAAGGTGTGTAAATGTTGGTAAGAGAAAGCAGTTGCTTGGGAGGGGGTGGGGAATGGCAGTTGACTGGACAGGTGCAGGTGGGATCATTCTGGGGTGATGGAAATGTTCTGTATCTTGTTTTGGGTGGTGGTTACTCTGCGTATACAGTTAACAAATAAACTTCGTCAGATAAATATTTAAGATCTGTGCATTTTATCCTGTAATAATTATACCGCAGTTTTTTACTTGGGCAATTTAATAAAGTCTATCTATAAACCGATTTGGCTCTTAGGCGACCCATTTGCCAACTTGTTCCAATACGACTCCCTTCTCTTACACAGGTGGACTCAGAGCCCCCGAGGCGGGGAAGTGGTTTTCTCAAGGGCACAGAGGTGGCCCCTCCGCCCGGAGCAGGGGGACCGCAGTGTGCTCTAGCGGGCTGCCTCTTACTGCGCAAACTCACTTCCCTGCCTCTGGAGCGGTGCCGACCCGCAGCGGGGTAACACCGCCTTTCCGCCCGCTGTCCCCAGGGGCTGGGCAGACGTCTGCCTCGGCGTGGCGGCGAGCAGGTCACCTAGAGCCGAGGCGGAGAGCAGCAGAAGCGGATGAAGCGCCGGGGCCCCCGGGCGCACCGGCCAGGCGCGCAGATAAATCACGGACGCGAACTGCACTGACGTTCGAGACCAGCACTGAGTGCCAAGTGCCGACGCGGACAGCCAAGTTCTGGGAAGACGAATTTGATCCCGCCGAGGCGGCGGCAGTGCCGAGTGCAACCCACCCGAGGGGGGCGGGGAGGGCAGGGAGCCGGCTCTCCGGGCGGGCGCTTCGGGCACTTACCGAAGTCTTACCTGGCCAGAGCCCAGCCCGAGGAGGCACTGGCATCTCCGCTTTACAGGTGAGAGAAGCAAGGCTCTCCGCAGCTCCTCGGAGCTGCAGGACTGAGTTGGGTTTCCAAGCCCGGCTGTCTGACACCAAACCCTTGCTCCTTGCTCTCCTCCACCCAGATCGAGTAGGTGTCTGCAGGAGCGACTCCAAGCCCATCACAAAGCACACGAGTTCCCAACTTCGGTGTAGGCCTTGCCCGCACGCCAAAAAGAAGCGGGGGTAGGGGTGGGGGATAGAGCCAGGAGCGAGGGGTGGGGGTGGGGAAGCGCTGCGGCCGCATCCCGGGCCGAGCGACCCGCCGGGACCTTCCGGGCGCACGGAGCCCGGCCCTCCAGCCGGCGCCCGCACTGATTGGCGCTCGCGGTCGGCCTCCAGCTCGCTCACCTGCCCCTCCCAGCCAATCGGGGCCACCAGAATTGGGGCTGTCGCAGGGAGCTGGGGGAGATGGTGCCGGCTGGAGGCTGAGCCGCCCTCCCCGCCGAGTTCCCGCCGGGCCCGCCCCAACCGCGAGTCCTAGCCTCAGGCTGCGCGCCCCGCGCCCGCTCGGCGCCGCGCTCCCCGCCCCGCGCGCTTTCGGGCCGCGGGTCCGGCCGCGACAGCTCCGCGTCTCTGGGCCGGCTGAAACGCGCGCCGACGGCGCCCGCGGCCGCGCGCCGACGCCGGCTCTCCGCAGCCTTCCGCCGCGCGCCCGCCCTCGCCCGGAGCCCCGCGTCTGGGCCGGCCCGCGTCTGGGCCGGCCCCGCCGAGGCAGGATGTTCACGTCCAAGTCCAACTCGGTGTCGCCCTCGCCGTCCCTGGAGCAGGCTGACTCGGACGCGCTGGACATCAGCACCAAAGTACAGCTCTACGGAGTGCTGTGGAAGCGGCCCTTCGGGAGGCCGTCGGCCAAGTGGTCCCGGCGGTGAGTACGCCTCCCGCGCCGGGTGAGGACCGCCTGGGGAGGGAGCCCAGGGCCTAAGAACCCCCGTATCATCCTCTCTCTTACCGTCCTGCCTCTGACTTCCTTTGTAACCTTGGCCTCGCCCTGTTTCACTCTACCTTGGCTCTCCCTGGAAGATGTGGCTCTCAGCCGGGGGGCCGGGGCCATCCGTGTCGGAGCACGGGTCCAGCTGGGGTAGTACCACTGGCCCGGGGGCGGTGGGGGATTCTCTATGGAATGCATCTAAGTCCGAGTGGGGGTAGAGTGTGGGCCGAAGAGATCGCGGCCGTGGTAAGGGCCCATCTGGGTCAGGTTGGGCCAGACTACCAGGGAGGTTAAGATATCCAGCCAAAGATATCCTCCTGGGATCCCCAGGGACAATTCCATCATCTCCGCAAGCCCCCCTCTCCCAGGCATCGAGGGTCGGGCTTAGAGGTGGGGAGCTGGGGCTCCTGTGTCCTACCCCTCTCCGCGACTTCACCCTGTGCTAGCCCCGCCATGGCGCTTCGGAGAGACTCAGGCCAGGAGAGAGAGTAAGGGTCAGGAAGGGTCTTTGCCGGCCCCTGGTGGAATACTGTTGGCAACCCCTCCAACTATCCCTTGAACTAATTTTTAAAAATCTGAGCCTTAGGGAAAAGAGTCTCCAGTGCTTCTGGCACAGAAGCCTGAGAGGAGGGACTGAGCTGGGGTGGAGATGTGGGGAGACTGAGGGGGCAGGGAGGGGATGGATTGGTCCTGGCCCAGGGATTGATCTGTAGGAAGGGGTGCTGAAGAGAGTCAGAGAAGCCCCAACCCTGGCTTTCAGTGCCAGTTTCCCTGTCCCCAACTCAGAGGGGACTTCCCAGAGTCAGTCAGTAGCCACTTTCCACTTACAAATGGGCCTGGAAGGTGCTGGAGGAAGGGGCTTCTTGCTGGAGGAAGGTATTGGAGGAATGGCTCACAGCCCTGAACTTGCAGGAAGCGCCCTGAGCTGGCTGCAGGAGCAATGGGCTATCTTCTGGACAGTTTCCATCCTCAAGGCAATCTCAGTTCCGAGATTTGCTATTAGAATGATCGATAGACCTCAGACCCTGATCCAGCCTCTCCCTGAAGGTGTGACCCTGCCGGGAAACTAGGAGTGTGTCGAGATGCTCTTTCCCATCCCACTATGAGTCTGTCCTGGAGCAGAGCCTCAGATATTTCCAGGACCTCAGATCACAGAGATGTGGCAGCGATTGGTTCGGATGTTCTGTTTTGATGAATAATTTAATATTTCTACAAGACCAGAGAACAGAAGGATCTGTGGAGGGTGTTTCACGCTTTACAGAGCTGCTTTCACCTGCCTTTGTTGGTTCTGCCACGTTTTGCTCTGGGATTAAATGGCATGTAGGTTTCTTGCATTCCTCCAAAGTTAAACTTCTCTCTCATCCCCTAAACGGAGGCCTGGGGCAGCGTGGAGGGCATCTTCTGAGGGGCTTCCACGGTGTACTGTATGAGATGCAGTTCCTGGGGGCAGGAGCGGCCTGGTTTCTAGCAGGGCACCCTGGTGGGGGAGGGGAGGGCAGTGGGAAGGCTGCTTGTAAATTCAAGTACCATTAGTGCAGTGCCCCCACGCCCTCTCTGCTGCCTCAGCTGCCTCAGCGGCTCCAGGCAGCCACTGCTCCCGCCCCCCTGGGTCTGGATGCTGTCCTGGGCCTGAGTCTGGGGCTTGTCCTCCAAGCCTCTCCTTGCCAGCCGCTGGCACCTGATCACATCCCTAGTAAATACTAGGGGCCTGTGAACCCCAGAGTCTATCTCCTAGCCCCCCTCACCTGGAGTGGTGGGGCCCCGGGCCCTGTAGCCACAGTTGATTTCAGGGCTGGGAGGTGTCAGGGGCGAAGGCTCCAAGCTCAGAGCACGATGATGGAGGCTTGGGTGTCTTAAGCTCCCCCCCACACCCCAGACTCTCCAGCAGCAACCCCCACAGCCACTCCAAAAACCATCCGATCTCATTCAGAACAGTGGGTGCTCTGCAAATGCAGCTTCAGGGCAAGTCCTCCAGCCTCCTTCTGAGGAAATTGTCACCTCTGTTCCCTTCTTATGTAGGAATTCTGGAGCTGCCACCTTACAAAGAGTCCCCCTCCCCTGGGGTTCAGGAAACACCTAACAGCACACCTGCCGTTTGGAGTGGGGGAGGCATGATGCTAAACTTAGCCCCCTCTTGCTTCCTGGCAGGGCCCCCTGGGCCCCGGTTCCCCATTTGTGAAATGGAGTCTGGACTTCAGCTAATTAGCAGCCACGGGAAGGCTTGGGGAGGGGGCAGCCCAGGTCTGCTACTGCAGAGCCTTGCCATTAGAACGATCGATGCCCCGACTGGGGCAGCGAAGGGGAGGGGGCCTGGACAGGCTCCCGTGCCGCATCAATAATGGATGGGCAGGATGGAACCAGCTGTGGCCGGCTGGGCTCTCTAAAACCTCTTCCGCTCAGGACCCAGCTCAGGGCATTTGCCTCCAAACCCTACCGCCCCGAGCAGCCCTGCCCCTCCTGGGGTGGGAAGATGCCCTCAAGCTAAAGGATCTGCTTTCTCCTCATGGGCAACAAAAGGGGAAAGGAATGGAAACATTACATAGAAGAGAGAAGAGAACCTGGGAGAGGTGTCTAGGGGGTAAGGTTGATGACTCAGTCCTCCCTCATCTGTGAGCAGTAGAGATGCAGAGGCTATTGGCAAAGACCAGGCAGCCCAGAGACAAGAAGGAAAGGCGCGGAGAGTGCCTGAGCCTCAGCCAGTGTCAGTCTGCCCCAGGCCTGCTCCCTCAGGCAGGCCAGCTCTCCCAGGGTTCGAGCCTCTCCCCAGCCTCTCTGTCTCTCTCCCAAACTCTTCTGAACAAATGCCGAGGCCGGAGCCCCTGATGAGGAGGGCCCAGCCAATTCCTGCAGCAGGGCCTTCTACGCACCTCCTGGGTCCTCCTTCCCCCCAGAAAGGCGGCCAGTGGGGCCGTGCCTCAGAGAGCTAAGGTTCAGTGTCCACGAAGCACCAGGGGAACCGTGAGATGGGGGCCCCACCTCCCAGATCTCACGGCATAACCTGCCCAGGTGTGGAAAGGTCATCCGTGGTCACCATACCAGAAAGATCGGCGGAGACTTTCTTCCCACCGGGATTTGGGTCTGGGAGTTTCATCTGTGGCCCGAGTACTGTTTCATAGAGATGACATCGCTGTCCCCAAGGGCTGAGGGGAAGAGCCTAGCATGTCACCTCCATGCACCAGGCTCAGCGTCTCGGGGCACTGGGGTTTGGTCTCGCTTTCGGGCTTACGCGGAACTCCGCGCCGCTGGCCGTGGCCGGTGCCCCACGAGCACGGCTGTATTACTGCCTGTTTCATCCCAGCGGGCAGGTGCCTGCACACGTCTCATCGTCAGCTGTGTTCTTCCAACTTCTCCAGCGGGACAGCGTGCTGGCAGGTGGCCAGGTGGCAGCGGAGGGATCTCCCCAGATCCTTCTGTCCGTTACCCCTGCCCTTTTGCAGTGGTGGCATGGAGGCTCCGCCGAGTCCTTAGGTCAGGGAGATGGGCACAGTCTCACAGCCAAACGATGAAACCGCTCGTTAATTCAGGCTTCACAGCAGACACGTGTTGATCCACGGGGACTAGGCCTCTGACGTGAAGTGAGTTAACACTGCAAACGAGCCATACTTCCCTCACCCCCCACCCCCAGGAGCTGGCCCTAGTGGCTGTCCACGTCCTGTTTGAAAATGAGTCTCACCTGAGTAGGGGTCAGACCTCAAGCAGGACACAGGCAGGCAGGTCGGCTTCCTTGTGACCAGGACTTGGAAATAACAAAGCAGCTTCGTTTGAGAGCGGCCCTGGCTGTGCTGGAAAGCAAACCTGGGCTGAGAGGCAGGCGCTCTGGGGTCCCGTCCCAGCGCTGCGGGGACCAGCCTGTGAGCCAGGCCGGGCGGCAGCCCCTCACCTCGCGGGCCGGCAGAACGGAAGTGGCTCACACCGCGGTTTCTCGGCCGTGTTCCGTGGAGGGTTCTAGAGACTCCTTGACTGTACCACGACGGGGTGGGGCTCTCAGGCTCTACCCACTTCACCCAGTGCCTCTGCACTCTGATCTGATTTACATTTTAACCTTGTCTTTACTGTGTTGTTGGAAGAATTGCACTACCGTTTGTAAGAACTCCCTTGGACTTGATGAGTCTGCATAAACTCCAGCTTGTCATCCCTGGTGCCCTTCACAGCTAGGATTCCTGCTGTCCTACTGTCCACACGAGTGCATAGGCCAGGACGGGCATCCCTGAGCCTACCAGGCCACCCGGCATGAACAGAAAGGGACATACCCTGGGGGCTGTGTCATTTCTGCCTTCCTTCTGTCACTTCTGAAAAAGGACACTTCTGACAAGCTGTCCTTCCCCAGCTCTAGGATTTACCTGGCTCCAAACCCCACACACCTGTTCTCAGTGCCTGAGAGGCTCAGGGATAAGGGAGATGGGGTGCCGGTCCTATTCTGGAAGTTTGTGCCTGGGGAGGAAGGGGCAGCCGGGCTGGATAGCCGCCTTCCTGTGAAATGTAACCGGCGGGCAGCGCGCCTGTCTTCGGGGCTCTCGCTGCCCTCCTGAGAGTGACTTAACTGACCCCAGGTCTAATCCCACATCCTGAGGAGGTCCAAACCTGCACCAGGGCTTTGGTGAGCCTCAGGAGACTCTAAACCCCTGTCTCCTTGTGTATGGATCACTGTGCTGTCCGCTGTAGGTGGTCCTGTTGCCAGAGCTCGGCTCATCCCTCGGTCTCCCACCCCCTTCCCCACCGCCCCAGGGACACACCCGCCTCTCACACGAGGTATCTGTGAGTCTAGTAGGCTATGCTGAAGAGAACATTTGGCAATGACAACGGCGGAAGAGGCATTTAAATCACAGAAGTGTGAACACTGCCTCATTGAATGCTGGCTCCCTGTTTTCCCACGCCTTCCAGATACCCCATCTCGCCATCCCCGGAGATGGGATCGTTCATCGCTGTCTTTTGACGCTGTGGGACCCAGACTCTCCCATCTTCTCTGGGTCTTCTCTCTTCTGCACTCTCCCATCAACCCTCCTCCCCACAGCCCTCCAGGACTTCCCCTGACTCGAACTTTCCCTCGCTCTGTGCTCCAAGGCCCTCTCCAGCCCCAACTCCCAATCTTGGCTCTTGCCTCCAAAGAGTGAGGAGCTCAGCACAGTGGGTCCCTTTCTTAAAGAGGACCTGCCCAACTTCAAAGGTACCTGTGGGTCTAAGCAGCCTGTTCTCTCACTTCCGGCTGGGTTGATCGTGAGGCCAGTGTTGGCCATCAGGCTCTGGCGGAGCCCTTGTTGTATTCAGAGCACCAAGGAGGGGAAATAAACGTGGAGGCAAAGCTTAGGAAATCCCTCCCGAGTTCCCTTGTTCGTTTTGGATGGCACCTGTGTCCACCCTGCCACCTAAGCCGGCAGCTGCCTTCATCAGCAGGAAGCAGCCCCACCCTGTTCTGGTCCCTGCTTCTTTCTTTGACCTTCTCTCACCCCCTACTGCCCCTCCCCCACACTGCTGCCTACCCCTTTCTACTCCTCTGCAGTAATACCAGACATGTTTTGATAACCTTGAACCCATGCTGTTCTTTCTGTCTGGAATGCATCTCCCCCTTTGGCTTCCTCCCAGATTCCTGAGATACTCCTATTCATCCTTCAAAACCCTCCCCAGCTGTCACCTCCTCTCAGAGAATTCCCTTGGCTGGACACCTCAACCATCACTCCTCCCCGGTCCTTACTCTTCTCGTACCCCATACAAACCTGCAATATCGGCGTGTGTCCGTGTGCTTTACGGTGTCCCAGGGTGTGCTGGGGCTTTGCAATGTTGCAGTAATCACCCCAGCTCCCCCACTTACCAGCTGTGTGATCTAGGGCGTATTGCTTAACTTCTCTGCGCTCCAGTTACCTACC
Source organism: Ursus arctos (assembly GCF_023065955.2). Taxonomy (NCBI): domain Eukaryota; kingdom Metazoa; phylum Chordata; class Mammalia; order Carnivora; family Ursidae; genus Ursus; species Ursus arctos. Next base: position 30,719,883 of record NW_026622930.1, on the reverse strand, counting down.
TAGCTCATGTGAGGAGTGAATGAGTTAACACACATAATGATGTTACCAGAACAGCGCCTGGCACAAACGAGAAGCTCTATAAACATGAGCTGTTTTTTAAATGATTGATTTCTACCCTATCTCTCCTGTATTCAACTCTAAGCTCCTTGAGGGCAGGGAGTCACCAAGCCCCAGAGCCCTGCTGAGGACTCGGCCGTACCCCGTGATTCATTAATGCTCCCTGACCTGAGCTGACCGGGAGCTTGCCATCACTCTGCCGAGATGAGTTCTAGGAAGACAAAGCCATTGCAGGGCAGGCGGGACCAGGAGGGTCGGGCGTGGTGATGAGGAGGACCGGGCGTCACAGAGCACAGCAGTCGAGAACGTGAGCTGTATCAGTGGACCCAGCCGACTTCCAAGTCCGCCCCTCACTCGCTGCTTAGTGTCCGTGTGCCTCTGTTAACTCACCAGGATCCAGAACCACAAATATCTCATCTCTTAGAGTCGCAGTGAGAGATTTAAAAAGAGAATGCCAATGAAACACTTACCAAAGCGAGCGTCTAGGCACCTTGCAAATGCTCCTTCAGCTGGACGTGCGAGTGCCATTCCTTAGGGCCTGAGAGAGGAGGCCGTGGCTTTGACAGACCCCTCCCCTCACTCACATGCTCTGGGCTGCACCCTGGCCTGGTGGGGCTGACTAGTGGGGCTGCAGACGAAGCTCCGCCCAGGCCTGGAGTTGGCCCTGGATGGAAGGGTGGGCTTCAGACAGGAAGGGGCTGCACATGCAGGGAGGTGCCTGGTGCTTGGCCGCCAGGGGCTGGCCGGCTGGGCTGGAGTGGAAGCTGCTGGCAGTAGGAGCCAGGGGAGGGCCGATGGGAACGGAGCCCAGGGCAGGCTGCCGCAGACACTGAAGCCGATCGTAATTAATAACAGCAGCAATAAAAGTAAGCGTTTACTGAATATTTGCCATGTGTCACAATATGCTAAGTCTATACATGAACAAACTCATTTACTCATCCCAACAACCGTGAGAGATGTCGCTACATGTATTGTCCTCAATCGCACTTGGACCTGAGGCCTGGAGAGATCAGGTGACTTGCCCTGGCCACACAGCGGGTAAGTGGCAGAGCTCTGACCCGGGGGTCCCCAGCCTCAGTCCCTCCTGCCTCTGGCCGAGTGGTTTCCTGCCCGGCACTGGCATGAACGGAAGCGGCTCTGCAGGCCAGGTGGTGTGGGAAATAGGAGCAGGGACTGTGGTCTGCGGGTTCCAATCCCAGCCCCACCTCTGCCCTCGCTGTGTGACTTCGCATACGTCATTTCACCTTTAGGCCTTGGTTTCCTCATCTGGAAAATGGGAACAAAGTCCTGCCTTCTAGGATTACGACATAGATCAAATACTTGGGTACACGTACAACACTCAGCAGGGGAGCCAGCGCATGAGAACAGCTGAATAATAGGGATCGTCTCCAGCCCTGGCATAGCCGGCCGACTCCGCAGGGCACAGAAGGAGATGCCCCTGGCTTGCAGTCAGAACGAGAGTGTCTGGGAGCAAGGGGATTTTGAAGAAAGGGACAGGAGGAAGAAGTGTCCTTCTGTGCAGGGGCACTCGGGTCCTGGGCTCTCGCCTGCCTAGAGGGACCCGACCATCATCAGTTGGAGCAGGGGGCTGTCACTGAAACAGGTTTATGAGTAAAGGTGGCTCCTTGGGACCTGGAAGTATGCTGCCAGATGTGCCCTTTCTTGTGATCCTCATCCCTGGCAGCTGGGGAAGCACCCTCCTCCTCCAGGTCAAGTGGGCTCCTCTCCCTTGACCTTCCCTCCCACCCAAACCAAGCTGAGCGTCGCTGGAACGAGGCTGGACTTGGCATGCACGGCGTGTGGGCCCTTCATGTGCCCTGTGATCGGCTCCTGCTGCGCCGTGCTGCAGACCTCGCCGTTCCTTCCAGAGCCGGCACACTTCCCAGGGCCTTTGCACCTGTGGCTTCTCACCTGGAGCACCTTCTCAGGTGTCACCTTCCTAATCAGGCTCTCCCTGACCACTTTGCTTAATATCGAAACCTCCCCACCAACCCCTCACCCCATTACTTATCCTGTTTTATTTTCCCCCTAGCAGTTATTAGCATCTGGTAATAAATACATCTTATTGATTTACTGTCCGCCTCCCCACGCCACATACTCACTCAAGTGTAAGCTCTATGGGGACGGGAATTTGTGTCTCTCTTGCCCATAGTTCTTTCCCTAGCACTGACAACAGTGCCTGGCACACAGTAGGAGCTCAGCTGTGAATCTTCGCAGCAGCCCCAAGAGACAGATATCGGCAGCCCTCGTGTTATAGAGAAGCTTTGAAAGGGAGGCTCAGCAAGGCTGGGAGCTTGACCGAGGCCATGGCTCGAGGGATGGGGATCGTTCGACTCCAGAGCCCCTGTTGTCTCCCTGCCCATTGTGTCCAGTGATCATCTGCCTGTTACCCCTCCTCCCCAACTAAGTCCCTGGCACAATGCTTTAGCCCCAGTGGGGAGAGGACTCCAGAAGTGTTGGGAAGGCAAGAAGCTATTTGTCTGTGTTAGGCTCCCATAACCAAATACCAGAGACGGGGTAAATCGCCTCTGAACCTGCTCAGCTGTTCCAAGGTAGGTGTTATCCTCCCCATTCTACAGGTAAGTAAACTGATGCTCAGAGAGGTGAGCTTACTCGCCTAAGGTCCCCCAGCTGGGAAATGGCAGGTCTATCTGATGCCAAAGCCTGTGTTCTTAACTACTCTTTGAAGTTGCTTTGAAACAGGCAGGGGACGTCTCCCTTGGCCCATGGATCAGAGAGGGCATGGGCCTGCCCCCCAGGAGCCCAGCATGCCCTCAGGACAAGATGAGCACATGGGTATATTGGTGCTAAGTGCCAAGTGCACGGCCCAGTCAGCAAGGGCAGGAGGAGATCGGGTGGCACTGTGGGCTGGGCTGGTCACCAAGGAAGGGTGCAGCCAATGAAAAGCAAAAGACAGGGCCTTCCGGGGAGGACTGCACAGCCTCCTTTGCAGGACTGTGCAAAATGTAGTGGGGGGGGGAGTGAGGTCAGTGTTGGCTCAGAACAGAGAGGCTGAAGGGCAGAAGCGGTGGGAAAGCCGAGAAAACGGGCAGGGGTCAGGTGCTGGAGGGCCCAGAATGTCCCTGCATCTCTGCAAAGGCGGCATCTATGTGTCCTTTCTCCATCGGGGCAGAGAGGCCTGGGGGAGGAGGGCGTGAGCGGGATGTCCGCAGCTCCACTCCGTGTCTGGCTGGGCCAAGAGGGTCAGTGCAAATAACGAATAAGGGTTGGCGTGGGGCTCACACCACCAGACAAAGCCGAGCTTCTCTTTCCTGGGGGAGGTAAGGGGGCAGCTGTGGACAGTCCCGGGGACCCTCCGCCCGCAGCTATGGCCTCAGAAACAATCACGTGGCTGGTGGACCTTCAGAGATTCACTGGCTTCATGATGTCCCTAGCAATTTTTTGAAGCCCTCCCAAGAGAGGGCTTCCAAGCAGTAGTATTCTGGTAAATGGCTAATAACTGGCTCTCTCGGCGGGTGGAGCCCTGTTTGTAGCATTTGATGGTTTTCATGGTATAAGTGCTCCCCCTCCCGCAGTGCTCCCACTGATATCAAGCTACCAACACGGTGTTGCCGAATGCAGAGCAGAAGGGAGGGTCACATGGCCAGCTGTCGTCAGCCCATCTGAGCTGGCCCCAGCACCCATGGCTTCCAGCTCCCCTGGTCCTGGGCCCTGAGAGCAAGAAGCCAGACACTCTGGGTGTCCCTGAGCCTCCAGGCTTTGAGGCCTGGTTGGATCTTGTCCCGGAGGGTACTCGGTGTCTTATTCTGGTCAGCTCCAGTCATTAGTCCCATGAGAGTCCCCAGAGTGGGGCCAAGGGCTCCACGTGTTGGCATCAGGCTGTTGCCTCCGCAACAGTCAGAAAGCACCATGGTCCCAGAAATCCTAAGTTAGACGTGAGTCCGAGAAGGAGGCCACAGAGCACTCAGACAAAAGGGAAGGCAGGTGTCACCTGTAGGCGGCGGGCCTGGCCTCGCCACCTGGTACCCACATTCCATCCAGTTGCCAGTTTCATGATTACTTGTCAGAAGACCCATCTTGGAATCTTGCACAATCTCTTAGGAGGGAGGCCTCCCAGGCTGTGTTCTCCTAGAACAGAGAGGCTGAGAGGCAGAAATGGTGGGAAAGCTTTCTTCTTTCCCTCCTCCCGCCTCTCCTGCAGTAGACCCTAAGGGACTGGAGATATGGCTCAAGGGGTTGAAGATACCAGGGGGGGACTACAGGTGCCCTCCTGTGCCAAGGGTACCAGTGTGGTGGGATGGAGGGAGCCAAACCTGGAGGCCAGTTGTGAGCTTCCCACGTCCACTGCCCATCAGTGCGAGGGACAGGCTGCCCATGGTGGCGGGCGGCTGGCCAGCTGAGGCCTTTGCCCAGATGGGGAGCGTGAGTTGGTGTGGATGAGTCAGAGCTGGTGTCCCCGTGGGCTCTCCGTGTGAGTGCAGGACCTCCGAGGCCTTCTTACTGTCCCAGGAAACCTCACCCCTTCCCTCCTGGTTGCCCCTTCTTCCCCACCACCCACTCTAGGTTTTTCATCATCAAAGAGAGCTTTCTTCTTTACTACTCTGAGAGCGAAAAAAAGAACTTTGAAACCAATAAATACTTCAATATACATCCCAAGGTGAGGCAGCCTCCCCCCCAGGGCCGCAGTGGGGAGGGCCTCGTGGGGACGATGGGGGAGGGTATCCTGTGAGGGTAGAAGACCATCTCTTCTCTTGCTCTGGTCTGGCAGAGAGTCTGGAGAACAAACCCTTCTTGGGGCACAAGACTCCCTGCCTCTCCTGGGCTGGGCCCCCACCCTCCTGTGCCCCAAAGCCTGCCCCAGCCCTTCCCCTTCCTTCTAGGAGCCAGTTCTGGTCAGGTTCCCAGCCTGGGGCCCTTGGCAGGACCTGGCTTTGGCTGAGGGCTCCCAGAGGCCTTGAGTGACCTGGGCGGGGTGGGGGCTGCCTGTTCTGGTTCTTTCCCAGGGCGTCATCCCCCTGGGAGGCTGCCTGGTGGAGGCCAAGGAAGAACCCAGCATGCCCTATGCCATGAAAATCTCCCACCAGGACTTCCATGTGAGTAAAATTCTCCCCTCAGCCTGGCCTCAGCAAGGCAGACCAGCTTCCCTGGGGGACCTCCAGGCTCCCTGGGGGCAGCCCCTCCAGTGGCCTGGCCTGGGAGGGTGTCAGTGTCCTAGGGATGTGTGATGGAGGAACAGAGCTGGGCCTGTGGGGCCCTGTGGGTGGCCTCTGACATCCTGGGAGTGGCCTCGTCTCAGGGACACCTGTGGCTCGTCTTCCTGGCAGGGCACCATCTTGCTGGCTGCTGAGTCCGAGTTCGAGCAGACCCAGTGGCTGCAGATGCTGCAGGAGTCCGGGAAGGTGTAAGTGCTCGCAGGCGGGGGGGGGGGGGGGGGGGGGGGGCGGGGGGCAGGTCCGGAAGGGGAGTGGTTACGGGCTGGGTTCACCCTGGTCTCCTTGCCTCTCCGCTGGGATCCTGGTGGGCACTGAGGACCCCAGGAAAGGACAGGGTAGGGAGAAAAATGGCTGGGCCTCCTTGGAAACAGGGCTGTGGATGTTGGTTAAGGTGGGGAAGAAAGGCCAGGCCGGGTTTAGAGCATATGTGAGGGTCTGCTAAGTGGGCTTCGAGCACAGTGAGCTTCACCTGTCTGGAGTCACAGGTGGCAGACGAGGACACCATTTGTCTCTAACTCTTGGGAGCAAATCTAGCATCGCTAGGAGGATTTGGCTGCCCCGACACCCATCTCCCCTCCCCAGGCCCACAGTGAATCCTAGCGCAGACCAGAGGTCGTGCTTTGTAAATCAGAGTCCGGATCATAGAAACCTCCAGGCCAGCATGGTCTGTTTATACGTAAACCCCTGTCCTGGCACCTGCCTATTCAAGCTGGGTCATGCTTTAAGTTCAACAAATAACACTGAGCACGCCCCACGCCAGGCTTTGTGCCTGGGAGTGGCATGCAGTGGTGTGGAAAGCAACCCGGGAAGCAATCTCTTCTCTGCTCCGAGAGTGCTGCTGGCCCCGTCCACGGTGGCCCACTTTGCAGCCTGGGCTAGCCTCCAGGGACTGTAACCGATCGATGCTGGTGGCATGCCCACAGCCTTGGGTGCCAGAGTGAATGGGGCTGGGATTCTGGAGGAGACAGGATGGGCGAGCACGACGCAGGGCAGTCTCCTTCTCTGCCACCCTTCTGTTGTAACGATTTTGTGTTTCTTTCTTCTTCTCTTCTCTGTCCCATCTGCCCTGCCTCCCCAGGACTTGGAAGAATGCCCAGCTGGGAGAAGCCATGATCAAAAGCCTGGAGGCCCAGGGGCTGCAGTTGGCCAAGGAGAAGCAGGAGTATTTAGGTTGGCTAGAGGGGTGGACTGGAAGCTAAGGCTCCCTAGGTAGCAAACTCTCCAGGGTCGAGGGCCGGAGCCGGGCTTGGTGGAGGACCCAGGAAGGGGAAAGTCAGGGCGGTGGGGCTTAGCGGGCTGCAGGGAGCCAGAGACCAGCCAGGAGCCTAAAGGCTTTTACCATAACCTGTGTCCTTTTGGCCGGCATGACAGGAGGCAGGAGGACCTGGTGGCCAGGAGCCTGGGCTCTGGACCCAGCTTTGCCACTTCTCTGTCAGCTGTGTGTCTCCAGGCAGTGTAGCCCCTGTAAGCCTTAATGTCCTCATCCTTAAAATGGAGACGAGAACAGTCCCTAGCTTTTAGAGGTGGCAGGGGAGGTCAGGGGAAATGAGAACCTGCCTGAAAGCACTTGTGTCCGGCACACAGTAAGAGCCCCATAAACAGAGTTGATGTTATCCTGCCCTGGGTCCCCAGGTCCTGGATTTGCCCCTAATAACTCCCACCGGCCAGCCCACTTTAAACCTGGCCCTGTGCCCCTGACTGGCTGGCAAGCATGCTCTGTTTGGGAAAGAAGGTGAGACGGGGGCTTTGACCCTTTACCTGGCATCCTCTCCCCTGCCACTTTCTTGGACGCTTGGGGCCTCAGCTTTGGTTCTGCTCTGCCTGCTTCAGACACCCCGGTCCCCCCAGGACCTGCCCTCCCCCTCCTGCCAGACACCAGTGCAGAGGGGAGGTGGTCTGGGGAGCAGCACAGTTAACAGCACTTCGGAGGGGGGGTGTGCAGACACCCACCTGAGCTTCTGAAGATGAGGCCATCCTTGTCTTGTGAATGCACAAAGCAGGGACAGTGAGCAGGAAGGAGGGCAGCAGCTGAGGCCAGCATGGCAGCTTCTAGCCCCAGGACCTGGCTCTGCCCTTGGCCAGCCTGGGCATGGCAGGCCTGACCGTTTCCCTGGGAGATCCTGAGAGTGAGGGAGGTTCCTGGAAGGCACTGGCCCCTCCTGGCCGGAGCTGGAGCGAGCTTTCTGTGAGAGGGTGCATGCTTGCTTTGCAGACAAACTGATGGAGGAGACAGAAGAACTCTGCCTTCAGAGGGAACAGAGAGAGGTAGGCACACTCCCCAACACATCCTGCCTGGGCACCCCTGAGCAGCCACAGTGTACTGGCCTGTGTTTCTGCCTTTCGGGAATCATGTAGGGGACCAAGGCACCTAGAGAACTTTCTGGAAAGTCAGCCAGGTGAAGCAGCGAGGCCATGAAGTGACAGTGCTCGAGACTTGCTCTGGCTTCTTGTCAAAAGGTATTTCTTCTTGCCAATCCCCAGGGACAAAAGTAAAAAGCGTAGGTGACCACGTTCTAGAGAGAGCCATCCCCAAATTGTCTAAGTATATACATGAGTGGGTAATGGGCCGCTTGTCACTGGTGGTCGTCACAGGAGGCTGGGGTGGCCTCTGTTATCTACAGAGGGGTTTCTGTACCATCAGGGTGATTGGGTTGGATGATTTCAGGGGTTCCTTCATCCTCTAAATGACACAGTGTAAGTTCTGAAAAGGCCAAGCATTAGCCTGGGGCAGCCTGTAGGGAAAAGGAGACCCTGGCCTCATTTGTGGCTAGGGAGCCACAAAAGTCCACTTCATTTGGAATCTCCATGCAGCATTGGGCCTTGCCTGTCCTGAGGGGCAGAGTCAGGTAGTGCTTAGCAACAGACTTGAAGCCAGCCTACCTATGTCTGCATTTGACCTTGACCACTTCTAGCTGTGTAACCTTGGACAAGTTACCTACCCTCTCTGAACATCAATATTCTTACATGAAGAATGGAGATAATGGAACCCATCTTATTAGGACGCTGTGAAGATAAGTGATGTTACATATGAAGTGCTTTGGCACATAGGACGTGCTGCGTGAGTGTCTATTAGTATCGTGATCAGGTTATTATTAATTAGGGGCCCATCCTGCACGGAAGCTGCCTGAGGCCTGAGGCTGCAGAGTGGCTCGGCCACAGGAGAGCCCGATTCAGTCCACTTCTCTTTGCCCCGTCGCTTTTCCTTGTCTTGTAGGGCCGGGCCCGTCAGCCTCGGCCCAGTGTCTGCAACTATGACTTTCCTCTCGCTAAGCACCTTTCCGGACCACCGCTCCCTGGGCTCTGAGACAGACCCTACAGTCAGGAAGCCTCATGTCCCTGCAGCAGCCCGAGCATTCCCAGGGCCCGGCACAGCAGCTGGCCCAGGATGAGTACTTGATAAATGCTCAATGAGTGAGCATTTTTGATTCTTATAATGTCACATTACATCTTGATTTTAATCCCATAGGACAATTCATCCTCATCTTTCTTCTTCCAAAACTGTATGTGATATTCTTGCCCACTTATCCTTCCGGCTGGACTTTAGGCTTCACTTTGTCAATTCAAACAACAGGAAAAACCAAACCAAAACAAGCAAAAAACAAAACCCAAAAGCCATCGAGGATTTGTATTAGGATTGTGTGGATTTGAGAATTGGCATCGTGACAACGCTGAGCCTTCTCCCACCCGGAGGTGTGTGGGCCTCTGTCTCCCTGCTGTCATCCAGGCCCTGCGTGAGAGTCCTGGTATTTTCTTCACATAGTTCTGGCATTTTGAGAAGCGAGAGTTCCGGTGCATTGTCAGCAACCTAAAGACAGGTAACGGAGGAAGCCAGGGGAAGGGATGGAGTGACGGACACAGCCGCCGGCCGGGAAAGAGACAGACTTATCCATCAGAGAGGCTAAATCTGGGGCAGCAATCAGCCGGAGGAAAATTTAGACACTCTATCTAGGTCTTTGGGCAGGAAACGAGGACAGTGGAGACCCACCGCCTGCAGGCCTCACTTAAAGCCATAGCACGTTGAAGGAATGAGGCCTGTGAGCTGTGAACTCCCTGGTTCTGTGGCCCAAGATGTGAATGAGACTCACTCGGGCCCCGCTGATTCCCACGGTGAAGGCTGCTGTGGGTGGGCAACAGGGAAAGGTCTGGGCCCAGGCTTGGATTCCCACGTCACTCACGGCTGCCGGAACGTTCTCATCCGTGTCATGGGTCTGCCTGTCCCTTGCCCATTTCCCATCTCCACTGCAAGGCACAGAGGTGGTCTGGGCTTGCCTTGGGCCACTTAGGAAGGCATCTGGTAGGACAGGCCCGTGATAAGATGAAGATTCTCTGGTCGGTAAGAGGCAGCCTGGCCCACAGGCGGACTCGGGGTCTGGAACCAGGAGACTCCGATTGGAGTTGCAGCTCCATCACTGACTGTGTGGCCTTGGGCAAGTTAACCTCTCCAGGCCTCAGTTTCTCTCTCTCTTTTTTAAAATTATGTTCAGTTAGCCACCGTATAGTACATCATTAGTTTTTGATGTAGTGTTCAGTGATTCGTTAGTTGCGTATAACACCCAGTGCTCATCACAACACGTGCTCTCCTTAATACCCATCACCCTGTGACCCCATCCCCCACTCCCTCTCCTCTGAAACCCTCAGTTTGTTTCCCAGGGTCCATAGTCTCTCATGGTTCGTCTCCTTCTCTGATTTCTCCCCCTTCAGATTTCCTTCCCTTCCCCTATGGTCCTCGGGTCCTCAGTTTCTCTATCTGTGATACTCTGGTAAGAGTTAATGGCTATGCCTGCCTAGCTCCTGGGTTGCCGTGAGGCTCGATGACTAGAAGGCAACAGAGTGCTTTGTGAACCGGCAAGGCCCTCGCAGATGTGCGCTGTGCAGTGGTGGGCCACGGCACCCTCCGTGGGGAAGGAAAGCCCTGGGACTCTAGAAATATGAGCAGAGAGTGCAGGGGGAGCCCCACTGGGCGTATCTATCCTGGGGCCAGACGGCCATGCCTTTCCCTGGGTGCAGGTCCCTCAAATGTCCCTGGCTCCGTGTCCTCATCTCTCTCATCCCCTGGAGGAGGGCAGCCCACCTACCTTTCCTTTTCCGGCTGAACTCTGAGAGCTCAGCCTGCGTGTGAGCAGGCACATGGCAAATTAGAAATGTCCGGGGCCCGTTAGGCAGGCGTCTTGCCACCCAGGCTGCTCCTGGTCAGGCACAGACTCTGGCCGTCGGAAAGAACCTCCCACTTCAAGGTGGGGCTCTTTGCTCACCTCTCTGATAGATGATATCCTGATTCCGTCACGGGTAACTCACAACCTCTGGAGCTGTTCTTTGCCTTATTGCTCTGTCGTTTGAAAGCACTTCTTTTCATTGAGCTGGAATTTGCCTTCGGGTGACTTCTTTCCAGCCCTGTCCTCCTGCAGCTTAGGTCAGGCCCCGGAGTCAGAAGAGCAAACACTAGATGGAGAGAGGCTCTCGCGGCTGCCGGTCTTGGCTGACCTCAAACTACGGCAGGGTTGCTACAAGCGCTCAGACCATCTTGGCTGCAGGAACAGAAGGTTCTGGCTGCTCCGGGTTTATAGATTCTGCTGTCATTCAGTCTTCTCAGGCTACACCTGGACATCAGGTTTAGTTAAGAGTCACACAGGTAGGGGCACCTGGTGGCTCAGTCGGTGAAGCGTCTGCCTTCGACTCAGGTCATGATCCTAGGATCCTGGGATCGAGCCCCATGTCAGGCTCCCTGCTCAATGGGGAGCCTGCTTCTCCCTCTGCCCGCTGCTCATGCTCTCTCGCACTCTCGCTCTCTTTCTCTCAAATCAATAAATAAAATCTTAAAAAAAAAAATAGAGTCACACAGGTAAAATGAAAGGTGGGAAAGAAGTGATCAACCAGGAAGAAGATTCTCTTTCTTTGTCCTCGTTAATGTGTAAACTTAAAAAAAAAAAAAAAAGATGTTATTTATTTATTTGACAGAGAGAGAGCACAAGCAGGGTGAGTGGGAGAGGGAGAAGCAGACTTCCCAATGAGCAGGGAGCCCGATGCAGGACTTGATCCCAGGAGCTCAGGATCGTGACCTGAGCCAAAGGCAGATGCTTAATGACAGACACTCAGGCGCCCCAATATGTAACCTTTTTATTAGAAATCATGTTTTTTGTAGAACACCCGGAAAACAAACGTCATCCTCAATCCCACAATTGACAGACGACTGTTGACAACATTTTGCTATTTTCTTCAGTCTTTATGTATTATTGTAGGGGCACCTGGGTGGCTTAGCTGGTGAAGCATCTGACTTTTGGTTTGGGCTCAGGTCATGATCTCAGGGTCATCGGGCTGTGTTCAGCATGGAGTCTAGTTGAGATTCTCTCCCTCTCTCCCTGCCCCTCCCCCTGCTTGTGTGCTCTCTCTCAAAATAAATAAAATCTTAAATATATATATATATATATATATATATTACTCTTATATATATTTTCAGTATAATAGGATCATAGCAGAGATTCGGTTTCATAGCCGCTTTTTCATTATACCTTCATTAACACTGTACCTTTAGCACGTTTGCATGTTACTCAATGTTCCTTGAAAACTTCAGTCTTAATGACCGGGTACTGATTCATCCTATGTGATGTTCCATTGAACTACTCGTCTATTTTTGGACATCTGGGTTGTTTTCACTGTTATAAATTATGCCACAGCGAACATCTCTGTACACATAAATCTTGGTCTACTGTCTAACTGTTTAGGAGAGATTCCAATGGGGGAAATCACTACGTCTAGGCAAGAACTTCTAAGACTCCTGATGCATATTGACAAATGGCTTTCCAGAAAATTTGTACCAGTTTTCACTCTCACCACCATGTGTGGATATTTCCATCTTGCTCTACCCTACTGCCCGTGTTTGAGTCCTTCATCACTGACCAGCTACAGTGTGGGAAGGAGGAATGAGGACATGCGGGACTTTGCACAAGTCTACTTGCCCTGTATGTACCTCTGCTTTTCTCATCTGCAAGACGAGGATAAAAATATTACCCACTTCCAAGTAAGGAGGGCACGTATTGCATGGTGCACTGGGTGTTATACACAACTAATGAATCATCGAGCCTTACATCGGAAACCGGGGATGTACTGTATGGTGACTAACATAATATAATAAAAAATCATTTAAAAAAAAAAATATTACCCACTTCCAGAGTTGTTATGAGGATTAAATGATGTAATACATGTAAAGTACTTAAAACAGTAAGCTCACAGAGAATGTTATCTGTCGTTATCATTATCATCAACATACACGATCTGTTTCAGAATTCCCTTTTCCATGCCTTTGAACTGCTGTCTGTCCGTGAACAGACATCACGCAGATCCAGTTTATAATACCATCTGTCATTTATTAAGCACTGACTGTGTTGCAGACCATTTGCATGGACTAGCTCATGTGACCCTCCCGTTAACCCTACAAGGTAGTACTGCCCATCTCAAAGAGTACCCCCCACACCCTGCCTTCTTCCCACACGAGATCAAAGGCAATCTAGACCACACCTCCAGCTTCACTTGCTGTGTGTGCGCGAGTGACTCCCCATTGACGGATGCAGTCTCTTTTCTCTGCTGAGCTCCAGCCCCTTAATATCCAACTGGTGATGTCACATCTCCAGCCGGATGTCTCGAAAGCACTGCAGACTTAGCATGTCTGAGACCAGTCATGATCTTCCTCAGCAGAGCTGGTGGTCCTCCTCTAGAACTCCCTATCTCAGGGAATTCACTACCATCCATTGTTTGTGCAGACTGGAAGCCCAGGAGTCATGCCTCACCCTGTCCTTCCCATCTCCCCCCTTTCCACTCCACCCCCGAGTTCTGATAGCATTGCCCCACAAGCTCTACAACCTGCCTGGCCACTTCTGTCCATCTCACTGCCCTGCTCTGGTTCACACTACTGGGTCTTGCTGGACTAAGGCAGTGGCCTCCCACCTGGGTTCCCCGTATCCCTCTGGGCCCCTCTTCATCCGTTTTCTCCCTGCTGCAGCCAGAGTCACTGTTTATGGTGGAGGTCCCTGCTCAAACCTTCATTGTTTGTTCCTGATCAGGAAAAGAGACCAAAATCCCCAGCATAGCCCAAGGCCTGTGTGGTCTGTGCTCCCTCCCACCCTGTTCACCCTCACTCTGGGCCCAACTGTATGGGCCTGTCTTACTTCTTTCAGGGCAGCAGGTTTCTTTTTTTTTTTTTTTTTTAAGATTTTATTTATTGATTTGACAGAGAGAGAGCCAGTGAGAGAGGGAACACAAGCAGAGGGAGTGGGAGAGGAAGAAGCAGGCTCCCAGCGGAGGAGCCTGATGTGGGGCTCGATCCCATAACGCCAGGATCACGCCCTGAGCCGAAGGCAGACGCTTAACAACTGTGCCACCCAGGCGCCCCAGGGCAGCAGGTTTCTGAAGGGCCTTTGCACATACTGATCCTTCTTCCTGGAATGCTCCTTCCTTTTACCTATCTACCTTCACCTGTTGGCTCAAGAAATCTCCCGCTCCCCCCACCAATCATTCCCTCCTTCTTGTCCAAGGCCACTTTACATGGAACTGTGCACCTGTCCAGCACATGTCCCTTGGTTCGTAACCATAATCTCATGTGGGTACTTATTAGTTTCTGATTCTTGCACTGAGCTGTACGCTCCGTGAGAACGGAGACGTGTCTGGGTTTGCTCAGCTTCACATCCTCAATCCAGAGCCTGGCGGGTGCTTGGCACGTATTAAGCACTCTATAAATATGTGTGGCGTGAATGAATGAAACCACGAAAAAAAATCTCATTGGGGTTTTTACTGGAATTGCATTGAGCCTGTAAATTACCTGGGAAGAACCTTTACTGTAATCTTCCCACTCAGGGGCTTGCATTCTTTTTGAAAGCATAATTACTTTTACTGGGGACTTAGAAATAATGCAGTGAAGCATGGAGACTTGGGGACAGAAGAGCTGTTCCCCGTAGCTAAAGGGAAAACGGATCAGTCTTGTTCTGTGGCTCTAAGGGGAAAAGGCGGACCCGATGATGGAAGTTACGAGGAGGCAGATTTGGGCTCAGAGGGCGCTGGTGGATGAAACGGGCTGCCCCTTCTCCTAGGTGTACAGGAGGGACTCGGGGTGTCCACAGGTTGGCCGCGTGCTTGGCTTTGCCAGCCTTCGGTTTTGCTAAGCGCCGTTCCCTGGCTCCTCCTTTGCTGGCTGGGGTCTTCGGGCTTCAAGGCTGAGGAGACGGTAGCTGAGGGCGGCCAGTTCCCAGCGAGGGAGGCAGCTGCTGGAGGGAGAGAGTCTGGTCAGAGGACAGAGGGGGCTACGGGGGCATTGGAGGGCAGTTTTGCTCCATAAATGAGATTCAGCCCTCCTCTCTGAGCCGCGCGAAACTTTTGGCAAAGTCTGCGGCCCTTGCTCCGTGCTTCTGTATTTGGAGCTCTCAGGGCCCGTGCTGAGGTTGAACCTGGGAGGAAGAGCTTTGAGCAGGTCGTTCTGGAGTGAAACGGGCTGTCTTAAGAGGGAGCGCATTCCCTGTCATGAGAGCCATTCAAGCAGAACCTGGGCCATCTCTTGGCCGAAAACTGATTCTGGGATTCGAGTGTCTGATGGAGACCGACGCGCCTTTCAAGGACCCTCGACCATAGAGGGCTGTGATTCGTGGGTGGGTGCCCACTTCTCCGACTGTCGCCCAGCGCTCAGTGACGCCTGACTTAGGTGGGAACGCACTGTATCACACAGACCTGGGACCAGCGCGGGGAGGAGGGAAGGAAACGCCAAATGACAGTCAGGCCGTGTTATGTTCAGGAGCGTCAGTTTCACTGTCTGGTCCTTGGAGGCATCACGAGGGCCTGCTGGCCTCTGAGGTGCTAGAGATTCTATCCTCCCGCGGTGTGAACTATAGAGGAGCAAAGCAGTTGTCACAAAACAGCTTCCAGCCAAGCTTCCCTCGAAGTGTACCCTGCAGCCCCACCTGCCAGGGAGGCCCAGGAAAACGGGACCCGTGGAGGGCACATACTTGCTGAAAAAATACAGTGCTGGCCGGACGAGCCCAGCGGCCTGCCCGGCGCTTTCTGGCTCTCCTGTGCCCTTCGGGCAGAGCACAGGGAAAGCTGCAGCCACCTCGATGCCCCGAGGACAAAAGAGTCCTGATTTTCTGACTCTGGGGTTGGGAATGGCTTTTCTTCGCCACCCTTAACAGCTGGCGCTCTAGGCATCTTTAATGGCAATACACACGCACCCCTTTTTCCTCCAGCGCTCGGGAGCCGGCCAACATGCCTGAGGGTCTTAGTGCCGGGAGTTGCCCGGCAGAGTAGACATCCAGAATGATCACCACCTCCAGTCACAGGGAAACGACGTTGGGATCCTTTCTAAACCCTGGCTGCAGCAAGCCCAGGGTGTTTGATAAGGCAGACCCCTCACAGATTTTGGATTTGTTGAGACTGGGTGTCGCTGAGCGGGACCAGGGCTCCTCAAGACTTAGCCCCGAGTTGGCTCCCATAAGGCCCAGCCTGCACTGCATCCCAGGGGGCCCCTGGACGAGAGGGGCGGTACCTGACCTCAGGGGCGCTCTGCTGCCCGTGACTCTTCTCTTCCCCTCTGGTTCCCTTCAGGAGCTTGAGCGCCTTAACCAGGTGCTGGAGGCCGAGAAGCAGCAGTTTGAGGAGGTGGTGCAGGAGCTGAAAATGGAGCAGGAGCAGATCAAAAGGTGGGGGGGGGGGTGCCCAGGAGGGGGTGGGAGGAGGGTGCACCCCAGTCGGGGCGTTAGAACCCACGTTTCCCGTCGGGCCTGGGGAGCTCTCACCCAGGAGAGCCTCGCTACTTCGTGGCTTCCCAGTGCTCCAGGCCTTGGGGCAGCCCCGAAGGAGCTGTAGGCCCCACACAAACTGGACGTGAGGCACGGGCAGGTGCAGACCTGCGCCCCCCCCCCCCCGCCCGCCCTGCCCCCAGCAACGAGCCCCTCTTGCCTCTGTCAAGCCTTGCTTACCCAGAGGCAGACGGGAACCAGTCAGCCTGGGGGTGCTGTTCGCCAAGACCCACAACATCCCCTGCACAGTCTCTTCTCATTCTGGCTAATGACGTCCCTTGGGATCCTTAGTCCTGTGTATGGTTTGCAAACCCAGTTGTCCAGTTGTGCATTACAATCACAGAATGAGAATCTCTGGAAGGTAGGGCCCAGAGAGCTATATTTTACAAAAGCTCTCCAGGTCACTCTGATTCAGACTATGTAGGAGTTTGGAGACGAATGCGCTGGGTACTGGTGGTGGTAGTGGTTGTTACCCTCCACTTCCCCCTCCTCCTCCTCACTACTGATAATCAGTGATAGCCCTGAATGGTTTTTCTTGCAACAACCTTATAAAAGGAAGTCAATTAGGCAAGTGCTTTGGGGAGGGAGAAGCTCCAAGAATCTTACCAAGTAAATGGCCAAGCACCTGCGTATGTCCAGGATTGTGCCAGATACTGGAATAGGAGATTATCTTTCAATGCAGGATCTTACAATCTGGTTGGGAAAACCAGACTCATGCCCAGGAAACATCAACACAGTAATATATAATCAGGCACTAGGAGGCACAGGGCAGACCCCCTGTGTCATAGGAATTAAGGTGTACATGTGATCCTTGTGGGCATGAAGAGAGGTTCGACTGAGCTGGGCCTTGAAGGATGGGTAGGATTTAGGAAATTGGGCAGGAGAAAAGTGAAAGGCATTTCAAGCAGGAGGAAGAGAAACCAGGGGTAAATGCCCGAGGGAGCCCAACCTTAAGAAAGCAGCAAGGGGGTTGTTACCCCAGAGAAGGGCCTCAGCCATGTCCCAAGTCAGAGTGAGTAGGGGTTCTAGCAGGGTCTGTCTGGGGAAGACAGGAGGTAGGGCCAGGACCCCCTTGGTTTTTCCAGGGCTTCTCTCTGCCTGTGGGGTGGCTCCGGGTTTATCCCGCCTGACAGATGCCTGTGTACCTAGAGCAAGTGACTTCAACCCCACTTGGCTGGGATCTTCTTTCAGCACCACGTCCCTACAGCTGCTGTTCGGACCCTGCCATGCAGAGAGGGGCTGGCCTTCCAAGGACCCCTCTGAGCCATATTGGGAGGTGAAGCAGAAACACTTCTGTGTGCAGAGGGGATTGGGAGGGGTGGGCACTGCCATACCCAGCCCTCTGTTCCTGCAGGGAGCTGGAACTGACTGCAAGATGCCTCAAGGGTGTGGAGCAAGAGAAGAAGGAGCTAAGGCACCTTACAGAGTCCTTGCAGCAGACACTGGAGGTGAGGGGCCACTGGTGGGCCAGCTGGCCTTGGAGGCAGGCTGGTTGGTTGGGCCACATGATACCGTTTTTCCAACAGCATTTCCCCAGAGGGTTCTCCACAAGGGGAATGGGGCCTGATGGAGTGCTGACCTAAACAGTTTCTTCTTTGTGACCCAGTGAGCACAGGAGGCCTAAAGCAGGACCCAGAAGGGCAAATTCAAGTATGTCCTGCTGTGACTGTGGCCTTGGGAAATCCACCTTCCTCAGTGTTTGTATTTTTATACCAGAGGGGGGTTGATTAGGTGCGTGGTGGGACCTGTGGTTCATTCCTTCCTTCGCGTGGCTCATTCACTTAGCTGCTCCTGGGTGAAACTGATCATGAAGGGAAACCAACCGTCGTGTTACCTCCATTTGATACCACAGAAACTGTGAGGGGGAGGAAGCAGGTGGCATGTGTTAAAGACCAAGTGCAAACTCTGTCCCCAGCCCCTCCTCCCCGACTCTCCCTTGGTTGCCCCTCCATACCCTGCACAAAGACACTCTGACCCCTACTCCAAACCACTGAGCTCATGTGCCCCTAGGAAGCCAAGCTCTTTCAGACTCTATACCTTTGCCCAAGCTGTTCTTTCTGCACAGAATGTCCTTTCACCTCTTCTCTGCCTGGAGAGCTCATCCATCCTTCTAAGACTCAACTCCAACATCACCATAGCCAGGCTTCCCTGACTCTTCCAGGCAAGGGTTTGCTCTGAGCTCTAGGCTCCTGCAGCACTTTGCACACCTGTTATGGGACATTAGGTTGTGTTTTCCAAAATGTGAACTTCACTAGGCTGTGCCCTAAGGTCTCACCAAGCCCAGCAGCACCTAGCAGGAGCCTGGCACATTGCTAATGTTTACTGAATTCATGAATTGCCTTGAAGGTTGCAAGGTTTCTATTCTCCCTCACCTGACTGGGGCTTTGTTTGTGGTGCCTTTGTTTATCTTTCCATTTCACATCATGTTCTCGCCATGGTTCTCGTGGAGTGTTTCAACTCCAGAATTTTGGCGTAGTGCAAGACCCCAGCCTGATAAATGGAGAGAACATCTAAATCTGTTCTAGGGCTGGCTCCTCTTGGGTGTTTTTCATGAGCCCAACACACTCCCTCACTCACCCCTGGAGGAATAAAGACCCCCGAAGGTCATGGTGCCCTTGGGCCCCAGTTGTGTAGGAGCCACCTTCACTGGAAGCTGCATTGGGCTCCTCCTTGAGTCCCTCGATGGAGGAGTAACCTTGCCTCTTTGTTAAGGAGATCTTGGTTGGCCTTCTCCCTCCAGGGAAGAAGGAAGATATTTCAGGTGTCTCTCCTAGAAGATTGAGTAAGGAGGGCCTCACTCCCTGAAACCGAAAGGCAGGTGAGGGCAGCCATGTTGGAGAACCTAAATTAGGTTCTTTCTCTTCCCTCCCTCCCACCATGCCAGGAACTCTCCATAGAGAAGAAGAAAACCCTGGCAATGCTGGAGGAGAATGAGAACCAGCTGCAGACACTGGCCAATCAGAGCGAGCAGCCCCCTCCCCGTGGGGGTCTCCATAGCAACCTGAGGCAGATAGAGGAGAAGATGCAGCAGCTCTTGGAGGAGAAGCTCCTGGCTGAGAAGCGGTGAGAGGTCCTTCAACCCGAGTCCAGCTGGAGAACTTTCCTTGAACTGCACACCCAGATTCTTGGGTTCTAGCCGGCGTTGACCAGATAGATTCCTTACTTCCTTTTGCCTAGGACTCAGTTTTCCCACCGGGCAAAGGAGAAGAAACTTTACTCTTCCCAGAGCTGACTTGATCATTATCTCTTGCACTGGTGTGAACCATACAGACAGACACTAGGTCTGTCTGACAGTGCTTTGTGAAAGGCTGGGCAGGTCCTCACAGCTTCTTTGTACAAAAGAGGAAACTGAGCCTCGGAGGGTTGATAGGACTTTCCTGAGGTCACAGAACTAGCAAGACCAGGGCCCACGACTCCAGTCTTCTGACTCTAAGCTAGGGGCTCCCCTCACTGACCACACCACCCCTCTCATCCCCTGGGTGACAGAACCCAGAAAGTTCTGGGGCTCAGGAAGCCTGGGTCTCAGGGCTTCTCCAGCCAGGTCTCTAGGAGGGGCTGCCCTCCCACTGGAAAGCCCCTTCGGTAAGGGAGCACTGAGCACCTCTTCGGCCCCGCAGGATGAAGGAGAACGAGGAGCGCTCTCGGGCCCTGGAGGAGGAGCGGGAGTTCTACTCGAGTCAGTCCCAGGCGCTGCAGAACTCGCTGCAGGAGCTGACGGCGGAGAAGCAACAGGCTGAGCGGGAGCTCAAGGTGCTGGCCTGGGCCTGCTGGGAGCAGCCTGTGTTCACCGGCCTTCCTTCACACCCCTTACCGGGCAGAGCCCTGAATTATCTCTGCCAGTCTCACCCGCCAGGGGCAGGCGATGCAGCCACCATTTGGGGAAGCAGTGAGCCCGCTGCCGGGGTGGGGGAGCACTGCTAGACCCCTGCCGGGTGCAGGGGCTAGGTCCGGGCCACCCGGTCAAGGGCTCCAGACACGAGGCAGGATGTGGTAACTTCCATCCAAGTCCAGAGACAAGGAAGCCCGCTTGAACCAGGGGGTGACCAGGGAAGGCTTCCACGGGAGAGGACAACTGCTCCCCAGGACCCCACTTCCGTCTGTCTCCCCCCCCCCCCCCCAGGCCGAGGTAAAAGTCCGCATGGATCTGGAGAGGCGTCTGCGGGAGGCAGAGGGGGCCTTGCGGAGCTTGGAACAAGGGCTCAACTCCAAGGTGCGGAACAAGGAGAAGGAGGAGAGGATGCGGGCTGACGTGAGCCATCTGAAAAGTAAGCCCCGGCCCCCGGCGCCAGCCCCCAGCGCTCGCGCTCAGCCCCCGCGGGAGGCCAGACCCTGCGGAGCCGGGACCCTGGCCGGGAGCGCGGCGCGGGTTCGGGTGTGCATTAGGTGGTCCCGAGCTACGGAGGGAGCCTCTTCTGCAGACCCCTGCAGCAGGCGCGTCCGGGCTCGGCTTCTCGGGCTCTCGCACCTGGGTGGGGGCGCGGCGGGGGTTTCTGTGCCCTGCCCGGGCGGGTGGGCGGCTGCGCGGCTTTCCCGCGGGGGCCCGGGGCCGGGGGGCGGGGCGGGAAGGACGCAGCGGCACTGCGGCCGCAGGGTTCTTCGAGGAGTGCATCCGGAACGCGGAGCTGGAGGCCAAGATGCCGGTCATCATGAAGAACTCCGTGTACATCCACAAGGCGGCCACTCGCCGCATCAAGAGCTGCCGCTTCCACCGGCGCCGGTCCAGCACCTCCTGGAACGACAGTGAGTGTGGCCGTCCGCGCGCCGCTGCTGCGGTGGGGGCGGTCGGAGGCCGGGGGTGGGGCAGGGGCCGGACGACGCGAGGCGAGGGTCGGCGGAGTGCTGGTCCGGCTCAGAGGCAGGACAGTGCGGCCTGGACCTTTCTCCACCGGCCTCCGGCTTCTCCCAGGATTCCGGGAGCCGGTGGGCGCGGAGCGGCTGCGAGGAGCTCAGCAGCCTGTGGGATGGGGAGCGGGGGAGGCGGGCTGCGGTCGGGGACCGGGCCCAGCCTTGCTGGAGGGAGGCTGCTCACGGCCACCCTCTCCCCAGTGAAGCCGTCCCAGTCCTTCATGACCTCCCAGCTGGATGCCAACAACATGGAGGAGCTAAAGGAAGTGGCCAAGAGGCTCAGCCGGGACCAGCGCTTCCGAGAGTCCATCTACCACATCATGGCAAACCAGCCAGGAGCCCCCTCGGTGGTTCCCCGGGGTGGAAAGTGATGAGCGGGCCTCCCCTGCCTCCCAGGTCTTTCCTCAGCGGCGGGGGCGCGGAGGGGGTGCAGGGGGAGGGCCAACTCTACCTGGCCACTCTCTGCTCCCCTCTGGGCCAGAGCTCCACCTGGCGGCCAGCCTCACCCTCAAAGGACGGGAATGGCACCTCCCTCACCCCGTCCCAGACACTACCCTTGGGTTTACATCAGGCCCAATCAGGCCCAAGCTGGGTGCTCACCTGGTGCTCACCTGGTGAGGTGAGGAGGGGCCTGGCTCCGCTTGGAGACCTTTTGGTTGGCGAGTGGAGTAGGCGGGGCCCACAGCTCTTTCTTGTGCCCACTACCTCTGTCTGTGATGCTGCCTCCCTGTCCTCATGGATAAAGGCCTTCCCTCCCTTGACACCTGCTTCACCCTGGGGTTCCTAACCCTTCCTTTGCTTCTGACGCCCATAGATACCTCTCATCCAGGGCCCTCACTTTTACCACCTTGTGGGGCAGGGAAGAGAGGGACCTAACAGTGACTTTTGGGTTTGTGGCATATCACACTTGCCATGGGGTCTCCTTTCCTGAGATTGGGCCCTGACTGAGGGGCTACCCACTCACTTCCCTCCTCAGGTGAGTTCACCCATCTGCAGCTTCAGCTGGCTTGGAGGGTGATGTGACCCTGCCCCTTCTCCCCCACATCCCTCCTGCTGGGTCCCTAGGGCCCAGGGCCCTGGCTGGGATCTGGGGCCAGCAGTGATTCTGAGGGTTCTCCCAGAGGACAAGTAGTAAGCTTAGGGGGTGGAACAAGGTGGCCCTGACTTTCGCATTGTTGACTCCTGGTTGGATAGGGAGGAAGCTGCCTCTGGCTGTGGGGGCCCTATTGGTCTATGGGATCACAGATGTCTCCCTCTGGGCCCTGCTTAAGCCACCTTGTGGCCTCCTCTCCCTGCAAAGGCTTTACCCAGTGAAGCAATGTGACCCTGGAAGATGAAGGGCCGGCACCTGTAATAAGGCCAGTAGCCATTGGTTGGCCCCATGTCATCCGGGGTGAAGCTGAAACAGCCTGCAGGTGGTCTGTGGGGGGGGTGTCCCTCAGCTGCAGACAGTCTGCTCTCCTCTTTTCCTAACCACACCCTCCAAAGCTCCCTGGGTCTATTGATCTCTCCAGAAAAGGGGGTCTACCTGGGACCAGGGCGCTCACGGTCAGTGGTGATATTAAAGGTGCTCATCCTCTGCTGCTTGGGAAACAGAGCGAAGAGCCCAGTCTGAGCGGCGCACAGACGGCTGCAGGGCACGCCCCAGCAGAGGTGCTGGCCCCCCCTCAAAATACATGCATATCTGCTGGATGGCTAGCGCAGGCCAGGCCTCGGTGCCCTGCGCTGTGCTCACGGCTGCCCGGTGAAGCTAGGGGGGACTCAGCTGAAGTCCTGGGTGGACTCTGCCGGCTTCAGCCGGTCTCTGCAGAATCTGGGTGGGGGCAGGGGCAGAGGCACTTAGAATCGAGGCATCTGAACAGGGATGAGTCTAAATGTAGAAACTTTACACACGTAGCACCTGCATAAACTTGGACCTCATTTATCTAACGTGCAGAGGATGGACTTTGAAAGGAGGAGGAAGTTGTATACAATCAAGATTACCGGGTGTTTTTTGTTTCTTTTTTTGTTTTTTTAAGAATTAGGTTAATAATGGTTTGATCTCGGAGAAAGATCCTTTGGAAATTTTCCAATGCATTTTTCCCCCCAGGCGAGCTATTAACCAGAAGAAAAAGTGCTTCTTTCCGTGCACATTCACCAATCTCTAGTTCCTTCCCTCCCATTTCACCCTGTACTTTCTATGCCTCAGGCAAAACTGTGTTATCTTCAACCAACTGATCAGTCCATAAGTATTTGTTAAAAGCTCACCATGTACCTAACACTGTAAATAGAAAAAGAGCAACATCTCTATATGAAACTATATCACAGTGGAAATTATTTATTGGAAATGTGTTGATCTGATTAAAAAAAAAACAACAACAACACAACAAAACCCTTACTCCTTGGCCAATTAAATGGGTTTCCTGCAGTAGCGCTTGTGGTGTGATCATTGCTAGGGAGATGTTGCCCCCTGCAGGCCAAATGTGGAATTGTGCGATTCCCCACATGAGTCTTCCTAAGCAGGCCGGTTTCTCTACCTATGAGGAAACAGTCCCCACAGCTGCCCCTCCTGGGAGTGGCTTCTTAATAATTAACTGAAAAATCTGTGTTCCCACCCTGAGGTCCTGGCCATCCCGGTGTAACGAGGACTATCAGCTGGGTTTTATTCTGATTTGAGCACTGACCAAAGGGAGCCAACTACATGAGTGCGACTAGCCTCCAGGGAGGCAGAGGACTGCCGTTTATGACTTGCTGGTTTCAGTAACCCCCTGGAAATTGACGGCACGCCTTCCCTGCTGAGGAGAGGTTTGTGCTTGTGTCCTGTAATCCTATAAGAGAGAGCAGGAAATGGTAATGACTGGATTCTCCTCCTGTTTGGTTTGTTTCCTCCCTGGGGATGGATGATCCATCATCCTGCCCAGGACTGCCCCGGTTTGTATTGTTCCCCAGCATACTTATTAATGGTTCCCAGCCCGGATGATAATTCTGTGCTCATCCTGGTTGTAATGCTTTGCCCCCACAGTATGTTAATGGGTGAGGTAAGAGATCTGTAAAACACTCAGGTCCTGACCCACTGCCCAGCTCCCAGCTCCTGGGAAGAATCCACTCCCTGTATTTGTCTCTGGAGAGATGTCACTGTTGCCCACCCCCCAATTTTATCCCACCCAGCTCAGCATGACCTGGGCAGCCTGTGGGTGATCAGGTATCATCCGAGTAAAATTTGGAGCCCACAGTGAATGATGTTGGTGGAACAGACTTGCTCAAGTCTCAGGGAACCAGCCTGTGTCAGATTTGGTCTAAATGGAAGGTAGTCATTAAGACCACCAGACAAAGGGGCTGCTCTGAAGCCCTCAGATAAAGGCCAGCAGCCCCTGGGGAATCTTGTGCTTCTGGGAGGAGCCTGGATGGGGCTGCTCAGACCGTAAGGCTGCTGCAAGGGCTCCCCAAAGTCAGAAAGCTTATGGCTTTGACTCTTGGAGGGAAAGCTACTGATTTCCTTTACCTCACACACTCCTGGTGAGCAAGGCGCAAGGAGTGTGCTGGCTTTCTTCCGGGTGAGACTCAGTGATCAGGCAGAGAAGTTGGGTTGAGACAGGGTTGCTCAAAGGCAGGAGGCTCCCCCTCAGGGGCTCCAGGGGCTCTCAGAGCTAGAGCCAGCTGCCAGTGCATTTGGGGGCTCGTTCTCTGCACTCTGTCTTACTTGCCCTGAAGGATCTGAAATCTGCCTCTAGGCTGAGGGTCCAGCTATGACCAGACTCAACCTGTCCTGTTCCCCAGACAAAAACTGTGGCTAATGGGCCTTGGAGTGTCACTGATCACGGGAGTGATAGAGCAGTAACCTGGCACGAGAAGGGAAGGAACTTGTCCCGTGTGCAGCTTGCCGCTGTGGGGGTGGGGTGGGTGTCTCTGATGGTGAGAGGTCAGCTCTCAGCTTTGTAAGTTTTACTAAGTCGCAACTTAAAATGCTTTTTATAGGGGCACCTGGGTGGCTCCGTCGGTGAAGCCTTTGCCTTCAGCTGTGGTCATAATCCCAGGGTCTAGGGATCGAGCCCCATGCTGGCTCCCTGCTCAGCGGGGAGCCTGCTTCTGCCTCTGCCTGCTGCTCCCTCTGCTTGTGCTCGCGCACGCGTGTGCTCTCTCTCTCTGTCTAAATAAATAAATACACAAAAAATTTAAATGTTTTTATATGTATATATTTTTATTAGGTAGGAGACAAATCTCTTAAATCTCATGAGGCTGCTCAGAGCCTTTGCAGTGCTCAAGTTCTATGAACTGGGAAAACTGGGAACCTGCAGCTCTGGGAGGAACAGAAACACGGCTGCCGCTACCGGCGCTGATCACAGATACACAGTGCTTAGGGAGGAAGGGTGTTCTGGCTCAGGTTGAACTCGATGCCATGCCATTGTCAGAAAATTGGAGTGCTGAGATGAGAAGAGGAAAGACAACTAATTTATCACCCCAAAGAAAAGGCAATGGTGACTAATTCGTCACTTGGAAGGCCATCCTGGGAAAGGAAAGATGTCCGTTCTCATGTTCACCCTGATGTCTGAGACCATCTGACAGCATCACTTCTTTCCATCTTCATTCAACACGTATTTATTGGGATGCCATTGCCTGAAGTCAAGCACCGACCCTGTGCTTATTACCTCTATCACTTCCTGGTATTTTTTTTTTCATTGTGGTAAAATATACATAGCATAAAAGTTAATGTTTGTTTGTTTGTGTGTTTGTTAAAGATTTTATTTATTTATTTGACAGAGAAAGAGACAGCCAGCAAGAGAGGGAACACAAGCAGGGGGAGTGGGAGAGGAAGAAGCAGGCTCCCAGCGGAGGAGACTGACGCCGGGCTCGATCCCATAACGCCGGGATCACACCCTGAGCCGAAGGCAGACGCTTAACAGCTGAGCCACCCAGGTGCCCCAAAAAGTTAATGTTTTGACCATTTTTTAAAAGGATTTTCTTTATTTATTTGACAGAGACAGCCAGCGAGAGAGGGAACACAAGCAGGGGGAGTGGGAGAGGAAGAAGCAGGCTCATAGCAGAGAAGCCTGATGTGGGGCTCGATCCCAGAACGCTGGGATCACGCCCTGAGCCCAAGGCAGACGCTTAACAGCTGAGCCACCCAGGTGCCCCAAAAAGTTAACGTTTTGACCATTTTTTTAAAAGATTTTCTTTATTTATTTGAAATGGTGAGAAGCAGGCTCTCCACTGAGCAGGGAGCCCAACTCAGGGCTTGATCCCAGGACCCTGAGATCATGACCCAAGCCTAAGGCAGATGCTTAACCAACCGAGCCACCCAGGCGCCCCCCATTTTGACCATTTTTAAGTGTACAGTTCAATAGTGTTAAGTGTATTCACATAGTTGCACAGCCATCTCCAGAACTTTTCATCTTGCCAAGCTGGAACTCTATGCATTAAACAACTCCTTGTTTCCCGCTCCCCAGCCCCTGGCAACTACCATTCTACTTTGTTTCTAATGGATTTGACTTCTTTAGATACCTTGTCGAAGTGAAATCATACGGTATTTGTGTTTTTATGACTGGCTTATCCCACTTAGTGTCACTGTCCTCAAGGTTTGTTCACAGTGTAACATGTGTCAAAATGTCCTTCGTTTTTAAAGAAAAACTGATTGATCATATTTTTCTATAAATTGTTGGCCAATGATGAGGGGCCTGCCTGTCTTAAAGGATAAGAGTCACAGCCGAGGGGAAGGGAAGTTGGGTCCCCATGCTTCCCTTTTGTTCGAGGTTGCTCACAGTGGCCTGATGAAGGGACGCTTTGGAGCTCACTTCCTCCTTCTTCCCAGCAGGTGGCAGCACGCTATGCGCGGGCTCTGCAAAATCTGGGGGCAAAGCGAGCTAAGGCTCCCAGAGAAGAGGGAGGACTTTGGGACCCTGCTCAGGTTCTGCGTTATTGATGATGAATCTCCCAGTTGTTCTCCCCTTTAAGATATGAAACAAAAGTCTCCGCCACAGCCATCATTTATTAAGTCTGTTACACATCACGTGCTTTCACATTGATTTCTCCTGTTTGTCCTCACAACATCCCTCTTCTTGAAAGCCAGAGGTTAAGGGTGTTTTGTCCAAGGTCACGCAGCTTCTAAGTGGAGGTTCAGATATTTGAGTTCATGGCCGGTGTTCTTTCTAGCATACGTAAATACATAAAATACGATATGTAAATAATTCCATGTTAATTATTTTTAGTGGGTTTCTTTTCTTTCCCCCTCCTTCCTCCCCCCCCCCGCACTCCTTCCCTCCATTTCTTTCTTCCTTTCTTCAGCAAATACAAATATATCGAGTTCCTCTATGTTCTAGGCGCCAGAGTCTGCACTCAGATCTTTTCTACTATGGGTTCTTAAGGGACTGACTCAACTGCTTGGTAACTGACAGGTTCCCGAGAATTCTTCCATTCTGAAGGTCTGCTGGTCCAACGTCACAGGCCCTGAGGGTTGGAGCTTCTCATCAAGAACTTTGTAAAGTAACCAGGCCTTGGCACCAGGATGGCCGATGAGATGAGAAGTTTGCTGGAGGATTCTGATATAGGTTTTCTCACCTTTCGAGTCACAGGGAAGGTAGGATCCCTTTTTGTCCACCGGACATTTCATGTCTGGATATGATGCTTAGAAATAAGACAGCCGACCTGTGACCATGACAGCAGCTGGGCCTGGAAAGATGGCAAGGAGACTGGTCGTGACTGAGTGGTCACTGAGTTCACCAGTCCTAGGTCTGCCCTCTTTCAGGACTTCTTGTTATGTGATCTGACTTATCTTTCCTTATTGTTTAGGCCTTTTTGACTTGTTTTTCTGTTACTTTCAAACAAGAGCTGCCTCATTGATAATCACCTTAGCTTTTTCAGAGTGGTTGTGTGAACCCCAAAGACGGAGAGGGCTTTTCCTAAGGAAATCACAACATTTTCAGTTATAGAGTGGGAACTAGAATTCATCTACTCATTCAGTCAACAAGTATTTATTGAGGACTACAAGCATATTTTTAAAAAATTCTAGACACACACACTCTGCAACTCAAAATTTCTGAAATCGGGGTACAGTTTAATTTTTTAAATTTTTTTTATTTTTTAAAGATTTATTTATTTGGGGGGGTCACAAGCTGGGGGAGG
The DNA here is from genome assembly GCF_023065955.2 of Ursus arctos. Taxonomy (NCBI): domain Eukaryota; kingdom Metazoa; phylum Chordata; class Mammalia; order Carnivora; family Ursidae; genus Ursus; species Ursus arctos. The sequence continues at coordinate 30,691,940 of NW_026622930.1, read as the reverse complement.
AGCAGAGGAGGAGAGAGAGAGAATCTCAAGCAGACTCCATGCTGAGCACAGAGCCCCACTCGGGGCTGCATCCCAGGACTCTGAGATCATAACCCGAGCCGAAAACAAGAGTCAGCCACTTAACCGACTGAAATTGGGATATATTTTATTTTATTTTATTTTTACAGATTTTATTTATTTATTTGACAGAGATAGAGACAGCCAGCGAGAGAGGGAACACAAGCAGGGGGAGTAGGAGAGGAAGAAGCAGGCTCATAGCGGAGGAGCCTGACGTGGGGCTCAATCCCACAACGCCAGGATCACGCCCTGAGCCGAAGGCAGACACTTAACCGCTGTGCCACCCAGGCGCTCCTGGGATATATTTTAAATTGCTAGCTGGCCACATGGCCATCTCCGTGAGGTTGTCACTGCCTTTGCAGACATTGGACATCCCAGCAACACAATGTGTAGACTGTGTCAATAATTAGTGACAAAAATCCAGAAATACTCACGGAGCGTGCTCTTCATAAGGAAGGGTCACGGTGTCATCGGGCAGGTGGTGAATCAGACATGTCTGGGGGCACTTGTGACACAGGTGGACCCACAGAATCATAAAGCTGGCTGCAGAGCCCAGCACACAGGACACTTCGTTCCTTATGGATTCTTTTGAGAAATGCTGCATCATCAGGACTCTGGATGCCTCAGAGGATGCCAGCATGTGAAAAAGATGGTCTTTGTGATTCTCAAAGAGAGAGGAATCAGATTTGGAATGAGAGGTTCTAGAAATACCTTCACCCATTATTTCACTTTTACTTCCTGTTTTGTTATGCACGAGAGTGATTTACGATGAAAATCAAATCCAAAAACACTCTTCACTAAGTGTAAAATAAAAATTCGGAGTGAAAGCATAATGTCATCGTTCAATGGACAGCACTTTCAATTTCTTAGTGGTACATAAAATAACGGTATGCCTTGTACTCAATGACGTCTTAAACTGAAGACCTTGTCCTGTGTGCCCAGCTCTGTCCTGGTGCTGGGGAGACGACTGTGAACGAGAGTGGAAACCCGTCTTGTTTGTTCGGCTTGGCTTTGGAGAGTCCTGTGGGTGCCAGTCAGGGACCTGTAGGACAGCCCCTTTTCTTTCTTTTTTTAAGATTTTTTTCTTTCTTTATTTGAGAGAGAGAGAAAGAGAGTGAGAGAGCCCAAGCAGGGGCAGCAGCAGAGGGAGAGGGAGAAGCAGGCTCTCCGCTGAGCAGGGAGCCCGACGCGGGGCTCGATCCCAGGACTCTGGGATCATGACCTGAGCTGAAGGCAGATGCTTAACCAACTGAGCCACCCAGGCGCCCCTGACAGCCACTTTTCACTTATCAACTCAAGGCTTCCAGGGTTGCCCTTGAGGTGATCGTCTCCAGCAATCCATAAGAATTTCTCTTTTCCATTGTGCCCGGAAGTAGCAGCCCAGAGCACCTCCGTAGTCCTGTAATCGACAGACCCTCGGTCACGTGGCCGCATCCCCCACAGGGGCGGCTGAGCACCCGGGGTCGAAGGCGACTATGGACAATACTGAGGCTCCAGCAGTCTCGCCGTGCACTCTAAGCAACACTGTGGAAATGCGGGAGAGTCCCAGCCGCCGAGAGCCTCCCCAAAGAAAACACAAACACCAACTTGCCTGTCCTGCCGCGGTGTCTCTGGGGATGCTGACCCGAATGTTGGGCACATCACTGCATAGGAAGATGTTCACGACTCAGAATACTAGCCCCATGGGTAACCAGTTTTTGACAGCCCTGGTTACCCACGGGGGCCGATGGGGTTAAAGGAGTGTGTGGTGCTTCTCCTCAACCACGAATTTCTATTTGAGATATTTTGGGACAGAAGAGATTTTTCAGGAATGCCTGAAAGCCCCATCACTTAGCACTGCCAATTCCGCCTCTGCCTGCTGGGGCGGGGAGGGGCTGGCGGGGACTGGTTTGTTTGCTCAGTAGAATGTGTGCGAGGGACTCGGCCTGCAGGGCTCCAGGAAACAGAACAGAGCAATGGTGCAGAGGCCACTGGAAGTCCTGTGCAGAAATTCGGGTTTCACCAAGTCCATGCTGTGTGACTTGGGCACATTACTTAACATATCTGGGCATCGGATCTCTCCGTCGTAAACGTACAGTCATCCAATGTAGGCGTAGCAGCACTGGCTGCCCTGACCACCTCACAGGTTGTGGGGGGACCCAGAGAGCTGAAGCAAGGGAGGGCCCTGTGATTTGCAAAGTGTCCTACAAACACCACGTCGTGTTGGCGAAGAGAGCATGGCGTCTGCACTGCGGGAGTGCTCCCTGAGTGAGCGGTGGTGGTCTTGCTCATGCTCGCTCTGTCTGATGGGACATTTCTAAGCCACTTGTTGTAAGCCTCTCCTGCTCCTTCCAGACACACACACACACACACACACACACACACACGGGTACACGGACAGGCACACAGACACACAGGCACACACACACAGAGATATACACACAGACATACACAGAGACACACAGGCACACACACACACACACACACACACACACGCACGGAGCTTGTTCTGTCTGGTATTCAAGGTAAAGCCTCTAAGTCAGGGCTAAGGAACTGAGGCCTAGTATTAGTGGGAAATCCGCAGGAAAGGGAGAGGAGCCGGGGCCATGGCTGCCTCTCACCTGAGTGGGAACTGAGTGTATTTTTCGTCGCCAGCAGCCTGGGGCTGGCTGCGAGGGTCAGGAGGCCCCCATACGCCCAGTTTGGCACAGCACACGACTTGGTGTCGCCTCTCTGGCCAGCTCTGTGGGCTGGCTCCTCTCTCTACCTCTCCTCAGCGTGAACCGTTTCTGTCATTCTCTGAGTTCTGGAACATACTCTCGAGTTCCTGGGCCTTTTAAGCTGCTCTGTCTCCTCTTGCTCCTCTAACTTTTCCTAGATGAACAGAGGTTAGGAACACAATGCATTCTCTCCACTTGAGAGCTTTGCAAATCAAGACAGAGAAGGGAAGGCATTTCTTCGGAGGATGAGAGGCAAAAGAGAAGAATTCACTTGGAAAGGGGGAGGGCCCATCAGGACACTTCTGACTGACATGATAGAACATACTGGCTCATGAGGCTGGAAATGTCTCTGAGGTAAAGTATGAGCCATGGGGACCGGGCCTCGGGGCTTAAAACTGGAGACCCTGACACCGGGATGTTGGTTCTCTCTCTGCTTCTCTTGGCTTCTCTCTGTGTGTTGACCTTGCCCTGTCCCACCGCAAACATCTGGGAGAAGACCTAGCCCCTGGCAGCCGCAGCTCGGCCAGAGGAAGAAGAGAGCTCCTTCCTTGACGCTGCCTATACTCATCCCAGGGAAGGGATAGGACCCCGGCTCAGGCCGTGTGCCCGCTGCGTGTCTGAACCACTGATGTGGGTTAGCAGAAAGGATCTGTACTTCCCCAGGCAATCACCAGTACAGAGCCGGGTGGGAAGAGAACACGCGGAGGATAGATGTGGCGGTGTGTGTGTGTGTGTGTGCGCGCGCGCACGTGTGCGTGTATGGTGCACGCTGCCAGGACTTGGCATCACGGGGTGGGCCATGCTGAGGAGCCCCAGCGGCGGCCGCAGGAGCACATCCTCCCTGGGCTCCGGCCGGCTTCCTGAAGGCAGGTCGGCAATGGTTGGCATGGCAACAGCCTTGCTGGGAGGATCTTAAGGAAAAGACTGAGGCTGGAATGTTTTGAATATTTGCCTACAAATGAGTCTGTCTCTTGCTAAGAGTGAAAGAGAGACAAGGCCCAGCTTTTTGGATCATTTCAGTCTGAGTACAGCGGTTGGCGATGGTACAGGTGGACTCACGTTTGAGTTTCCCTCCCTGAGATGGAGGCAGACGCCTGCAGCCTGATTGGAGGAGGCCCTGAATAGATGAGGCCGTAGGACGACTTCTTCTTCTTCTTCTTCCTCTTCTTCTTCTTCTTCTTCTTCTTTTTAAGATTGTATGTATGTATGTATGTATGTATGTATTTGGCAGAGAGAGAGGGAGCGTGCACGCAAAAGCAGGGGGAGCTGCAGGCAGAGGGAGAGGGAGAAGCAGGCTCCCCGCTGAGCAGGGAGCTGGACACAGGACTCGATCCCAGGGAGCAGAGGCAGAGGCTTCACCGACTGAGCCATCCAGGCGCCCAGCCATCGGACTCTTCCAACACAGCCGTGTGAGCCACGTACCACCATCGGCCTGCTCCTGTGCCAGATTGTCTCCCATGGAGTATTGCTCCTCGAGGTGTCACAAGAGTGTTCCCAACAAGCATTTAGGCAGCTCGCAGGCAGGGGCTGGTTTCATACACAGTGAGCCCCTCCAGCGAGCCTGCTGTTCCCTTGGGTTTGCTCACTATCCACCAGTACAGCGAGGGCTTGCTGAAGTAGAGACCGCCGCCTCGCCCATGTCGTGAGGCTCCTTGCCATCGGCTCTCACCTCCCCTGGCTCAGCTTCCCCTGCAGTCGGCCCACGAGGAAACAGGGCTGGTGCTTTTACAGTTTTCATTTTAAAGATGAAGAAACAGTGGTCAGAGAACGCTGGCCTCAAGAGAAACTTGAACCCCCACTCTGCCTAGCCCTGCCCACCCTCCTCTCCCATCCCTAGGGAATAGGGTGACGCCCGGCCTGAGGGGGTACCCGGGGAAGGAGGTAGTGCTCTAGGCCTCCGTGATGGGGAGGGGTGCCTCCTTGGACTCTTCCTCGTGCCCAGGGACTTCCCTCCCTCAGTAAGCATGAAGGGTGCGGGATGAACCTGCTTTGCATGAATCTTGGGCAGAAATTCGTACTCACTTTTCTTCAGCGTGCTTTCTGTGGGACGCACCTGTCTTTACTGTGGGAGTCTTATGCCGTCTTGGAATTCAGGAGAAACAAAACATGGCCCCTACGTGAGCCCTCAGCCTACACGAAGGGGTCCCTTCTGTGGAGCAGCCTTGGCTACCGGGCAGGCACACTTCAGTAGCAAAGAGCTTGCATTTCATTTGTCTCGCGATGGGGTAGGGCTGGAGGATATGAGGTCTCTGGCCAGACCCCATTATCCTGTCACACCGCACACCAGCCATCCACCCAAGGTCCCACTGCCACAAAGGTAGAACTGGGGCTGGAGCTCAGCCTTGGGACCCAAGTCGTCATCTCTCTCCTTCTACCCCTCCTAGTCTTGGGACAATGCCAAGCCGAAAGGGGGGATGGTCCTGCAGCCTTGGGCATTCCAGGGGGAGCTGTGCACACTGGTTCCGGTTCCTGCTTGGGGTCACCCCTCTCTGGTGGACGAGCTCCACACTCAGTCGTCACATTCCTGCAGCTGCCCTGGGAGGCAGGGTGCCTGTCCCACAGCCTGACTACGGCTCTTTCCCCAGAGCCTGATACGTGCCATGAGCTAAAGTCCTTGTACTGAGATCGCTTGAAGGAGGCAATTTGTTCTATCCCTAACTTTCCTTCCCTTCCTTTCTCTCCCTCCCCATCCGCTTTCCTTTTATCCTTCCTTCCTTCCCTCCTCCCTCCCATCTACTCACTCAAATTTAAGCAGATGCAACCCCGAGGCGCGCTACCTACTGTCTGTCTCCTGTAGGTTAAAAAGCATCAGAAACCGAAGACTTCCCGAGTTGAGAGGCTGCTGAATTATTCATAGACCAAAGCTACTGCAAACTTCAGAGTGATTTTTATTCAAGGCTGAGGTTGTGAGGTTCCTGGTGAAAGCGTAATGACCACGCCCAACATAGCACGGCCATCTCCAGGTCCATCCCAAGTCCTTGGTACCCTCTTTTGCCTCCTGCCCTTGACTGTGGTATATTCTCTCCCTGCTGTGACGGAAACTTCTAATTGTCCACTAGTGTCCATCCTCTTCCCTTTCCTCTTAGTGTTAGCTTGACCGATGGCTACTGAGCCAGAGACTATATTCTCCAGCCTCCCTTGCAGTCAGGAGTGGCCAGACGACTAAGTGCTGGCCAGTGAGGAGGAAGCAAAGATGACGTATGTAACATCTACAGGAGGAAATTGCCTTCTACGTCTTCTTTTCTCCTGGACTGTGGAGGTGGTGCTGGTGAGTTAACTTTGATCATGCAAATGAAGAGAACACCCTGGAAGATGGCGAGGTAAGAGAGAAGGGAGCTAGTCCTGGCCAACGAGTGCCATGGGGCCATCTACCCAGCCTGGATCACCTGCCTGTCCAGGCACTAGAAGGTAAGAGAAAAATAGCCTCTTCTCAGCCTTGTGCTCGTCCCTAAAGCCTTAGCTTAGACGTCACTTCCCTAGGGAAGCTGTCTTTGATCCTCGCTGGACCAGCACTTCCTGGGAGCTTTCACCCATGCCCTCGCTGGAGCACACATCAGAAAACCCTTTGGAGACTTGTTGGCTTGTCCGCAACACACACACCGTACCTGGCCTACCCTAGGAGTGCTGTGAGGCAGTGACCACAATCTTCACTGCTCCTTTTGCTCCCGATCTGAAATACAGTAGGCGCTTAGTAAATGTTGGCTAGTTCAATGATAGTGCCACACACCTGCTTTCTGCCTTAGCTCTCACCCACAGAGATTTTAAGCACTTCCTCATGCTTAATCCCAAGCAAAAAACTGAAGAACAGTTTCCATTCTTCTCCGTCTTCCTAAAAACACACCCAGAACTTTCTTCTATGCCCAGTCAGCCTGGACCAGGCCCCAGGAAGGAGTGCTTCCCAAGGAGGATTGTTGACTATGGCCGAAGTGCATCCCGGTGCTGGATTCCAATCCAGGACCCCTGTTATCAGATACGCTTCACCCGAACAGGAGATCTGGCAGTGTTTTGATTAGGTCTGTGACTTACAGCAGGAGTTACCCTTCCTTGATTATCTTTGCCTTGAAAACCTGGGCAAAAGGGTGGGCGTTGTGGAAATCTGTGCACCACATTTAATTGGAAAAGGTGTGCAAATTCTTTTACAATTTGTTTTCAATTTACATACAACTATGGAGGTCTGTTTACACCTCTGTGATGGGGCAGCCCTGATAGATTTCTCTGGTCACTACATCAATGGAACCATGCACACTATCCAGACCAAGGCTTTGGCAGCTGCTCTGAGAGCTGGGGCTCTGGCCTCCAGCCAGCCTTTCCTTGAAGACACTTCCCAAGAGCATTGACCTTGGTAGCAGTAAGATGTTGCTGCTTTTATTAGTGCTTTCCTTCATCCTTCCTCCCTTCCTCCCTTTCTCTCCCTCTTTCTTTCTCTCTTTCTTTCTTTCTTTCTTTCTTTCTTTCTTTCTTTCTTTCTTTCTTTCTTTCTTTTTCTTTCTTCTTCCTTTGCCAGACCATTCTTTGGGGGTTCTTTGTACAGACAGCAGCTTTCATTGTGGCCCGAGGGTTCAAAAGAGCACGGTCTGCCAGTCTCACGCCCCCCCCCCCATCAACGTCAGCTTTGGGGACCAAATGCACGGCATCATCACACTCCCAAACAAACCTCTAACACGCACAAATGTGATTCCACCGCCCAGAAAGCTCAGAAATAGTGTCAGTTTTCCAAGGGCTCAGTGGGTCTAGCGACCTTCAGCCTGGGGTATAAGCAGGTCTTTAGGAATTGAGTTTGCCCCCGAGCAAAGGAATGCAGCCTTGAGCCAAAAAAGAATGAGACAGGTACTTTTGAGAAGATGGGGCATCAGACCCCATATTTGCCTCAGGAGTGTCCTCTACCATGACAAGGAGATAATAGTGGTTTATTCCCCAGTGTTCCAGCCAGCACCCCACACCTTTCTGGAGAGATATAAAAGGCTGAGCTCCCTAGGACACAGACTCTGGTGGGCTATGCTCGCATTTCTTCCCTAGTGGAGCATGGGGTGAAGTGGGGTGGGAGGGGAGGCCGCCCTCTAGGAAGCCATCAAACAGGGGAGTCCTCTGGTATCATTAATCCCCTGGGCATACCCCATGAGGGGTCACAGTAGCTAATGCAAGGTCACCATTCCAAAGTTTGTGTTCACCTTACTTAAACGTGATCAGGTGTCATCATATATGGAAGGCATGGATCTTTGTGATCTTAAGCTTTAAAATACTCAATACTTGTTGGTTTTAAATGGTCACCCTTTTATACTACATTCTAGTATAGATATCCAGAAGCATAAGCCAGGGTCTTAAGAAAAACATCACAGGGGGTAATCTAAAATTAAGACAATTTTATGTTTCGACTTAATTTTGTCTGTGAATCGGGACAAAAACTGCCTTTATTCAGCTTTGGCGGGGGGACACCTCAGGAACTTAGCTGGACTAATGGACTGTTGGGGTCTGTGGTTTGAATGGAACATGGGCACCTCCAGCCAGCCTCTCCGCATCCCTCCCAGCACCTTCTCTCTGAACGGAGTTAAGAGAAACCGTTCAGCTAATGGTTACCTCTATTTCAACAGAATTCAACTTTCAGAAGCACTGATTTTTTTTAAATAATGAGATTAATAATAAAAGCTATTTATTGAGCTCATACTACTTGCCAGGCACTATGCTATTTTTCTCTGCATGCTTTTTTTTTTTTAAGATTATATTCATTTATTTGAGAGAGAGCAAAAGCGAGAGAGATCACAGACGGAGAGGGAAAAGCAGACTCACCGCTGAGTGGAGAGCCCAATGAGGGGTTCGATTCTAGGAACTTAAGATCATGACCCGAGCCTAAGACAGATGCTTAACCAACTGAGCCACTCAGGTACCCCTTCTCTGTGTACTTCATCTCAATCTCAGGACAACCTGTCAGGTACTTACCATTATTGTCCCACTTTACAGACAAGGAAACTGAGGCTCAGAGAAATGGTATAATTTGCCTAAGGGGATCCAGAGGCCAGGTGTGTCTGACTCTCCAGTTTTAACCACTACACAATTTTACAAGAGAGCTGGTTCTCGGTGATATGGGCAGAAACCAGGTTCCCCCACTTTGGGAAAGGCTGTGTCCTACCACCCATGTCTGACGGTCCTAGAAAAACACTCCCAATCCTTGCACTCCACTGTAGGGAAGGGTCTGAATGGGAATTAAATTTAAAAAGACAACAAAATAAGGTGTCTGAAGTTCTGTCTTTTGTTTAATACAAGTCTGTTTTTGCAACTCTAAAAGTCGTAATTGCCCTCAAAGTTGAAAACTTCAGAAACGTTATCTCCTGGTGGTTGGCTAACTCTTCCGTAAAGTGTAACAATTTGGCAGAGCCGGCTTCATGGGGGTGGGGCCCTGCACTTAGAAAGGCTTGTGCGTGGTTCAATGCTCTGCTGTAGCTGTCTTGAAATTGTTAATAATATTTAAACGAGAGGCTATGCATTTTCACTTTGCACTGGGCACTGCAAGTTTCGTAGCAGGCCCTGTAATTTAGGAAAGGAAAGCAATGCATTTTGACATCAAATAGCCGCAGCCATGAACTAGCCTGGAGCCAAAGCTGACAGGCCTTTGGCACTCTCGTCAACTCCCTCTGTGTGGAGAGTAAGTGACTGTAGGTAGCCACACAAAGGAAAGTCCACTCCTCTGCCCTGCAGCAAGAGCTGGTGTTGAGGAGCTCAGCGCCAACCCCATCAGAAGAGTAGAGGGGAGTTCAGAGGGAGGAAACTCTGATCCTATTAGAAAATCGCAGGAGAACGGGGATAGAGAGCTCTGGGATGCCCTGAGTTTGGGTTTACCTGATGCCTTGACTGGTGGCAAATGGTCTGATTTCAATGCCTCTGATATGAATATGTCCTTCTGGCCTCAAGTTGGAGTTGGGAGCTTTGGTACTCCTGTTTTGAAACCCAGCCATTGGACCACCACGCCATTGGAAAGGCTCTGCTTAAACAGGTGGGGTGAGGCTGGGGTGGGGTACAGAATGCACATGGCTGGGGAGGAACCTGGCTCCCCGCCACAGGGTGCCTAGAGGTCTGAAGGTCCTGCCTCTGGGTTAGCCATAGTGAAGCCAAAACTGAAAGGCAGCTTTGAGAAGGAGAATTGATGCCATCTGGTTTGGCTCCTGTCTTCACCCCTGTTTTCAACTCACGGATACGCCCCTCCTTTGCTCTTTTGGCTTTCTCACTTGTTTATGATTTCTCTCGATGCCCCCGCACACTGCCAAAAGTAAGCTGTGCTGTCTCCTAGAAAGCTTCTCTGTGGATGCTGGGTCTCAAGGAGCTAGCCCTGCTGTGCCCGGCATCCTGCCCTAAGGTTAATGCTGTCGTTAAATATTAGGGAGAAGTGGGGATCCTAGTTTCTTAGGCTCTGACTGCCACCATCGGCGGGGGCTAAGGGCGATATGGGCCAGTTGGGGGAGACAACATCTGTGAGACACACCATCTGGACAACACTTGAGATTCATAAAGAATTTGTCCAATCACAAAGCACTGACAGCCCGATTAAAAAACCAGGTTTATGAATGATCATTGCTGGGTTTCTGGAGACATTTGCTCACTGCTGCCCCAGAAACCTTTCCCAGAGTTTGGGACATTAACCCCCAGAATACAATGCTGCTCTGGCCGACTTTCAGCATCCCCCACTGCCCTGAGCCGTCTCTCTGCCATCTGCCCCTGGGGCCCTTCTCTGGCTGGCTCTGAGCTGGCAGCCTGCTTGCGGCCCTGCGTTGTCATGGAGAAGGTTTTAGAAACATATTGTTGGATTGCGGGGCGTATTTCTGCCACCTGGAAACAAGTGGGTTTGTAGAAGAGCCGCAATGGAGGGAGGGAGAGGGCTCTTGGAGGGCAGAGCTGGCGCCAGTGCGGCGGGCTGGGGCAGAGGGCTAGGAGCCTGCTGCCGCTTGCTGTTTGGTATTCTGGACAGGCAGCAGCAGGCTGATCAACTTGCTTCTGCAGGACTCCTGGGAGCGGGCATCAGACAGAAGGCCAAGGACTCTACAGAAAAGTTTGCAGATTCTAAGAAAATGCACTGCTGTGCAGCCCACTACTATCGCGGGGGGTGGGGGAGGCCAGTGAGCTTCCATTTAGACCCACTGATGGAAATGTATGCTTCGTGCAGGCAGGAAGCTGCCCCTCGCCTGTGCACACCAGCAGGCTGCCCTTGACCTGTCTGGGACAGCTCCTTAAGGGACATCTATTTTTGGATGAGACCTGGACACCCCAGCCATCTGGGCATCTCCTTCCTACCTCCATGCTCAGGTCCCGAGGGGCTTCTGACAGCCCGTTTAGGGCACCAGTCACCTTGCTGTTTGCTGCTTTGTAGGTCAAAAAACAGTCGAGTGCAGGCAATTTCATATTGTTCAGCCAAACTGAAAAGCTTCCGGGCAATCTGGCAGCTTTTATCAGAATTGGACAATAAGAACAGTAAAGAAAATCCATAGTAGATTTTCTCTTGCCCAACAAATATAATCTATTGCTTTCTAAATCATTCTAAATCATTCTAAACTCCGGCACTTTGTGTCCATCAAGTCTTCGCCTTCCAAATGACGCACCCGCCGTCAAACATGCCCTCGCTGTCACAAAGCATTCTGGCTCTCCCTTGGCTTTGCGCACTTTTTCTTCTGCTGACTCGAGGTAGAAACTAGATCCATTCTGGTGCCCACACGGAGAAGAGACATCTCAAAAGTACCTTCTAATGGATTCCAAGGACTTGTTAACTGGTTTAATCACTGGCAGAAGAAACCGTGCATGTTTTCGTTACTTGTACCTTCTTTTCGCTGGAAGTTTTAGCAACTTTTGGAAAACCCCTTAGAGTCAGCTGGCCTACCCTTATCTGTGTAGATCTGACATCTATGAACTATGAACACATTTTGAATCGGGATCTAAATTGCAAACCATCCGTGTCTAAGGCACCTGCTCTCTCCTTTCTCCTCCCTGGCTCTTACTTCAGCCGCCTTAAGACAGTCCCAGTGAGGGGCCTCTAATCCCTCTGTTGAAACATTGACTCATTTAGCCATGCTCAGACTCACACACTCTATAGCCCGCCTGCATTTCTCTGCCTATAACTTCATCCTGGGATGCTTCAGCCTCTCCTCCCTTCGTTTTATTCCTGTCTTTTATTTCTATGCTCTCACGGCATGTTCTCCTTTTTTGAACATAGTGGTGCTCTTACTTATTTTAATAACCCTTCCTCAATCAGTCTTTTCTGCTCCCAAAGCAGCTCACTCCCCTCCCTCCTTGTTATTTGTTTCCTTTTCTTTTAGTGGCTGCAGGAAACAGGAGCCCCTGCAGAATTCTCAACCCGTAGATGGCAGCGGAGGCAGACAAGGAAAGTAAGGCCAGAGCTTCTGGCTGGGCCCGTACCAAATAATTAAATGGCTTTACTCCTTTTTTTTTTTTTTTTTAAGATTATATTTATTTATTTGACAGAGAAAGAGACAGCCAGCGAGAGAGGGAACACAAGCAGGGGGAGTGGGAGAGGAAGAAGCAGGCTCATAGCGGAGGAGCCTGATGTGGGACTCGATCCCAGAACGCCGGGATCACGCCCTGAGCCGAAGGCAGACGCTTAACCGCTGTGCCACCCAGGTGCCCCATTAAATGGCTTTACTCCTAATATCCTTTTGTTGTGACTCTCAAGAGGCAGGAAGGGCTGGTCTGATAAATGATAACTGGTGTATCAGGTGAAGTGAAGTCCACCCTACTGGATACCCCTTTGCAGGAAGGAAGCAGGTAAACCACTGGACTTTGGCATTCAAACCCCGGGTTTCACAAGATAGTGAAAACAAGCACTTGCCTCTGCGTGCAGGAGTAACCAGTTGTAACTGGGAATACTCAGTACAGGCAATGCCCAGAAAATACAACATGCAGCTGGCAGCCCAGAGATGGAGGGAGCAAAGGAGAAATTTTTATTAAACTGCTCTAATAGGTAGCTTTTCCCCCCTCCTTTTGGCAGGATGAAGTCTTCCAGAAAACCACGTAATTAGGGATAGTTGGGAAGCCAAGTCCTTGACGCCTACAACCATCCCAATAAGATCAGAATGAGTGGAATGTGTTAGAGTGGGAACCCCCAGCATCACGTCTGGCCAAGGCAGGGGACTTATTCATATCATTCATATGGAGAGAGGGATGGATGGTGTCTAATTTCCCTTTGAGTTCTGAAATACGATCCAGTGGCCTAGGAAGTGGAAGCCTAGCCCCAAATGACACAAATTTGTCAGGAAGGAAAGAGTTGCTTAGAAACAAGAAAGTAAGGTGGTGGGGAGAACTCACCAACAGGAGTTGATCACACATGCAAAATGAACTGGATTTGGGCTTGCCTTCGAGAGCAGTGGCTCTCACGCTTTAAAGAGCAGCACAAATTAACCGAGGATTTTGCAAAAAAGCAGACTCGGAATCAGAAGTTCTGGAATGGAGCCTGAGATCTTCATTTCCGACCAACGCCTAGGTGACGCCAGTGCTGATGGTCTGTGGACCAGTCTGGTGTAGCCGGGTTCTAGAGCAGTACAACCCAAGAGAACTTTCTGTGACGATGGACATGTTCCACACCCTGAGGTCCAATAGTGGGGCTACCAGGCACATGTGGCCACTGGAAACTCGAAAGGAGGCTAGTGTGACTGAGGAGCTGAATTTTTAGTTTCATTTAAGTTTGACTAATTTAAATTGACACACGCAGATGTGGTTAGTGACTCCCAAATCGGAAAGCGTGGGTCTAGAGCAGCGGTTCTCAAACTTGGACGCGCACTGGAATCGCCCGGAGGGCTTGTTCAAACACAGATTGCAAGGTCCCGCCCCGGAGTAGCTGATGCTGACCCTGCTGGCCTGGGACCACCCTCGGAGAGCCTCAGCTCTAGAACATGCACGAAGCTTCAGGGTCAGAACAAGAGCCTCTCGTCTTTTCTCTAGTCAGCGAGCCTCAGTCTCACCCTCAGGGTCAGCACAACCCACCAGGTCCAGATGGGGTCTGAGCTGAGTCCCTGCAGGCCTTATGCAGGGGCATGGTGGGTAGTGATTCAAATGGCTGGCATCGGAAGCTCCGGGAAGGCCCACTTTTAAAAAAATATCTTTCCCACGGATTCCCAAGAAGCAGCAGAACAGACTAGTTACAAGCATTTGCTGTACAGCCAGATTAACTGAGTCCAAGCCCAATTATGCTCAGTACTAGCCGTGTGACCTTGGGCAAGTCACTTAAACTTGGTGCTTCAGTTTTCTCGTCTGTAAAATGGGAAGAAGAAGAATACTTACCTCGTAGCGAGCTGGCGAGGATTAGATGCTTAAAACAGCTGCCCAGTGTACGTGCTCGGTGTGCACTCATCATCCTCACGCGCACTCCCAGTGTTCACGGACGGTTCGCTTCGGCTGTGTATGCACTTTGCTTCCCTGTAGGTTCTCTTCAAACGAGCAGATGTTCCTGGGAGTCACGCTCAGCCTACTCTATTTTGCTGAGGGCTCAGGAGGCCTCTAAGGTCCACTGGGGCCTCCCTTTAGGGTGTCCAAGGGCAGAAGAAAGGTGACAAAGCAGGAGGGCACCTCACTTGCTGATGTACACGGGAGAGCTGGCACAGGCCACTCCGCTGTGCACTGCTATACATCCAGAATGGGGACTCGACTTCTACAAGCCCAGTTGTGCAGCCATCCCCCAGGCAGCTCTGTGCAGGGCCAGTGGGGCAGGGAAGGATAGCATTTTCTGAGCCTTCTTAGGAAAAGTCATTTGTTGAGGATGAAGCAATGCGAACACACACCCACCTCTCTCCTTCTGTTCCCACATCTGTTCCTACAATGAGCTATCAGCACTTTCCCAGGCTGAGCTTGTCCCAGACCCTGTTTCTCATTCCCACGTGGCCATAGCAGAGACAGCAGCCCATCCCAGAATTTCTGCCAGGCATCACAGCCTGCAGTACCGGCGCGCCTCCCACGACCTCTTCTATGTGGTTCTGCTAAAGATACTACTGTAGAATTTGGTACCACGACTGAAACATCCTTTTCCCCAAGAAAGGTGTACACATTTTAAAACATTCAGTCATCTTAGCCACCATTTAGGAAGTCTTAAAATAAAATGTTCAGAATTATCACCAGTGTCAATTTTATTGCCAAACATTTGGTAAACAAAGTAATCCCTCCCTCCCCAACCCCAGGCTACAGCACATCACTAGGGGAACCATTACGCCAGAGCCCCTTCCTTTGGATTGGTTGGGGGATTGCCACACAGCAAGGGATACGGACAACCACAAAGGGCTACCATCAAAACCTGGTGTCCACCAGGACCACCTGGCTGACGTTCAACCCACCTCATTCCTTCCTTTTCTACCCAAGTTCAGAATAACAATATCCATGAATGGAGTGCTATTTCCCAGGGACTGAGCTGCTTTCCAAACATTAACTCATTTAACAACTGTCTACCATGTAGGATCTGTTGTCCTCCCTTTATAGATGACTTGAGGGGCCCATGGAACAGTAGGTAACAGTCTGAATAAGTCAAGATACTTGCTTCTTTGCCAACCTCTTTGCCTTAAGGCATGGCAGCCACATGGACTGGATGTTCAGAACTTTGTAGATGTTAGCCATTCCATCATGCTGAGATGTTCTGAATGTCAACATTTTGGCATCCAAAATCCATTTTCCAGCCAGTCTGTCACACTGAGTAGGGGAAAGGAGAAGTGTAGTGGCAATATGAAGACCCTTTGCCACCCACTTAGCTCATTGCTGGACTTATGGAAATATGGACACTACGCTTACAGGCCAGAGCCTGAAGCAGCCCAGGAGCTGGAGGTAGGTGGAATCCATGGACCCCTACCAAGGGCAGCTCAGTTTCCCCAGAGCTTACCTTTCCCTGGAAGAACACAACTACAATTGCCCTCCCTCTGAAAGAACGCTGATGCTGGAATTGGTAGGAGTGTGTGTGCGTGTGTGTGTGTGTGTGTGTGCGTGTGTGTGCGTGTGTGTATCAAACAGGAGTAGATACGGATCTACTGTCTTTCTGACAGTCCTATGAATTGTGCAAATGTCTGACGCAAAAACATGCCACCAAGACTGTACTAGTGGAGAGGAAGAAAGGCATGAACACTTCAAAATGGCAGCTAATTTAAAAATCACTTTGGACTAAGTCTGTGCTCATATGGGACATGACGGTATTTGATGAGTCAGGAAGTAACAACAGTGCAAACAACGATCACCACTGTTCCTCAAAAGGAAACCACCCTCCCCTCTATATCCTAACATCTGATATTAACTCCACCCTCTGTCCCAGCCCAGACTTATGGGAAGCCCAAGCAACACCAGGGCCCCGTCTGAAGGGACATGTGGAGGGATGGATGGGGCCGGGAGGAGATGTACCCAGAGAGACGCACCAGAGCTCTGGGGAACAGTGGACACAGGTGAGCAGACCCGGTGCTCTTCCACACGGGCAGTACTTAAAGCCCATGATTGGTCAGAATACAGCAGGTGCTGCATCAGACAACTGAAGCCAAATGTGTATCACATATATAGGGCCCAAACAACGTTTCTAGAACTGAGAGTTATCTGCTGGGTCCCTGAAAGCCGCTTTCCAGGCTGTGCCAAGAAATGCCAGGTTTCCTTGTGTTCATCTGTCATATGTTTCCCTGGGACATGCGGGGTGGAGACGGCAGTCACATGGTGGAGAAAAGGCAAGTCTACAGAGCGACCAATGGGCAACCTCAACCACCTGGAAGTCTTAAGAATATTTGCTTCCCTAACCTTGCTCATCAATTCAGTATTGATCAGAAATCTCTTTTTGTTGGAATTTTTAAGCTGGAAATGCTTCTGAAATGTTGAGTTTCTTGTCTGAGCACGAACAGTTGAATGGTGAAACCGCTACCCTGTTTAGTGATCTGGGGCTCTGCATGGCCTGAGGCTCGTTCTCTGGGTTGACAATCATTGCCTTTCTTCTTTCCACGATCATTATTTATGCTGCCTTAGTTAATGTGGTGACAAACAACATCCTTGAAGGTAATTAATCTCCCTCTCTCTTTTTACTGTAATTTAAAGCTGATTAAGTCCATGACCTTATGAATCTGACCTGATTAATCAAGGCTCCCGGTTAATCAAGGGAAAGAGAACAACAGGGACTGAGTGATGGTTGTTTGGCAGATGGTATGTTCCCAGGAAATTGAAAAGGTTTGAAGTTAGAGCCTGAAGGACCATCAGATCTGCCTGTGGATGGATACCAGGGTGGGAAGGTAGTTAAGCCCAATGGGGACAGACAGATGTCTGCTCACGACAGTGAAGCATCAAGGGTCCCCAGGGTCAGTGATCGGACTTTGTCTTGCCAGCATCAAAAGCAGTGCCTGGCACACAGCAGATGTTCAATACAAATTTGTCAAATGAATGGAGGCCTGCGCACCCCATCGATCCTTCACTGGTTTCCTCGTATCACCAGTCAGTTGTCCACCAGCCATCCACCATCTATCCCTCTCTCCATCGAGTATTTATGTGCTTACCATGTGGGAGGTGCCAAACTGTGAGCGATAGGGGATTCGAGGCTAACAATCTACAACCCCTTATGCGAAGTCAGGCACCCCTCTGTGTCAAGGGACTTTTTAAAGGAGAAGAAATGATAACTGGTAGACTTGACCCAGTAGCCTGAACACAAACTACATTCAGATATGCCTTCCCCTCTCCATCCACTCTTCGCCTTTGACAAATCCCTTGAAGATTCAGTCTGTGTGCTTCTGAAGGGAAACTTCCATCTTCCTGTCCAGACATGGTGTAGGCACTGGTCACTGCTTGAGCAGGATGCTGGGCTAGCTTCACCAATGAGTCCATTGGAAACAGTTTTGTCCTGCTTGTTTCCTTCGTAATGCACCAAACAAAAGCTTCTTCCAACCCTTCCCACTCCTCCTTACTCCATTTCACATTCTCTCGTTTCAGAGCCAGGGGGCGCTCCAAGAGGGCAAATGCGAAGGTCTGAGAGCGCTTCGGGGCTGCAATTTCCTGGATGGTAAGAAGACTTCCAGCATGGTGCTCTGAGGCCAATTTGGGGCATTTGTTAGAATGCTTACATTGGGAGAAGTACGCCTGTCTCCCCAACCATCCCCACTGCCCCCCAACCCTCCAACTGTCCCTTGCTGTGGTTCAGAATAAGATCCACTTCTCTCTGGTATCATGTCAAAGAGAAGAATATAAATGAAGGGCCAAAAAATGATTCTGGAAATTGCTCCTCCTCAAAGGGCAACATGACCACTTATCCTATAGATGGGTCTATATTCTAGAAGATGGTCTGAAATTTAGAAGAACTATTCTTTACGATGACTAGGTTTGGCTTCTGTTTTTGCTTTAAGTTTACTTAGCTATATGGATCTCTCTTTGGGGGGGGGAATCCAAGTTTTTTTTCCTTTACACGGTGCTTTTCTCTAAGTGCAAACCTCTAATTTGGTGACATTCAGATTCAGACCTGGGCCTTCGCATCACGTGTGACACTATGATCTGCAATGTGCTTTTTTTTTTTTTTTCAAGTTTTATTTAAATTCTAGGTAGCTGCAATGTACTTTTTGAGACCATTCCTTTCTGTGCTCACTCATGACAGTACATTATACTCTCCAGCCATAGTCCAGTCACATGATCCTTTGTTTACGGCAATTGCACCTGTGGTTCTAAAGACATAGGGCTGAGAAACCACTTTGATTCTGATCCATCTTCACAGTGCTGAGGAAGGCCGAAGTCACGATCCCCATGCCACAAGTGGGGAAACCAAGGCACAGAGAGGTGATCTACCCAAAGTCACTCAGTAAGTCAGAAAACAAACTGAGCAGAGGGTGAGTTAGAACACCTGTGTACCTTTCGGGGCGTTATCCAGAAAACCAGATGGCGTCCTTCTCAAATGAGTGTACGTACCCTGGAAGAAGGTAGTTTTAGGTGAAATTTTCTATCCGGGTTTCAAAAGCTCTCTAGGAAATCAGGAGCCACATGGTAAGAACCAGTAAGTATCAAATTAACCTTTCGGTTAAATGGTCCTGACTCAGAGACAATACCAATTATTCCAGCTAGCTCACTGATAGATAACCTGGTTACCGACAAGAAGAAAATTAGAGGGAAAAACTCACCCATTCAAAAAACAAATCTTGGCACAGCTCCTGTGTAACATTTAAGTATTGCTCCCTTCTACACAATGCTTTTGTACCTGGTGGCATGCAATTGGGGAGGGGGTACGGATGGAGTGTGTGTGTGTGTGTGTGTGTGTGTGTGTGTAATACCAGACACTTTAGGGACAATTCTGTCCAGCAGAATATACATGAAACATGTCTAATACAGTAGTTCTCTACCCTGATTCTTTTTTTTATTTTTGTTTTTGGTAACTTTTTATTTCCTGATCCTGGTTTAATGTAAAATGTAATGTTTTCCATGACGAAGGCAGAGTCAGTGGGTGGATATGGCGGGGGCTGATTTTGGCTTCACGGGAAGGAAGCACTCTAGGCATTAAAGTTGCCTGAAGACAACTGAATGGGACTTTTTGGACCAGGGAGTGGCCTGGTCTTGCAAGTTATTTTCCCCCAGAAGCTAAACGATTATCTGTTGTGAAGCACTGCCCCTTCCAACGCCCAGGAATCTGTATTCCCGGGAACACACTAGGCCAACAGCAGCCCTCCTGCCTCCCTACTCCAGGTCAAGAAAGGCACAAAGAAGACCAACCAATAATACTGAGGCGGTGCTTTGGATCCGGAAGACCTTGAGGTACCAGGAGAAGAGTACCGATGGCCCCAACTGGCCAGTGGGAAAGGTGAGGCACGGAGAGAATGATTCAACACTTTCAGCAAAGGTGAGGGGGAACCAGGAACTTACGGGGCAACATTCTCTTTTTCCTCATGTGGAGGAGGGGAAGCTAAACTACCAACAATAGCGACCACAACTCTCAACAGCAAAGGGGCAATGCTAGCCGCCACAGGAGATCACCCTCAGAGCGCTGGGATGGTTCCCTAGCGCCAGACTCGCTGGGCCCGCCCTCGGGGCTGCATCCAGGGTTGGAGATTCAGGCAGGATGGGCCCGGGCAGACACACGAGGAAGCTCTGCTTCTTAAGGCATGGCTGCTGTCTTTCGAGGAGGGCGCTCCCCACTGGGAGGTGGCCAACAGACACGGCCTCCCCTGAAGCTGATTCTTACCCTGCAAGAAAGCAGAATCGGGTGGAAACAATGCTGCCTGGGGAACTCATCTACCCCAGGGGCTGGGGGCTTCCACTAAAGCGAAGCAGCATCACCAAACCAACCGATTTCTTGTGTCACTTGGGAGAATAAGGAGAGGGGGAAAAAGACACAAATTGATCATTACTGGCAGGTGATTGTCTAACTAGAAAGCCTAGGGGAATCAACCAAAAAACTACCATGACTGAGACCAGAATTTGCTCAAATGGCAGATTAAGAGTCAAGCATACAGAAGCCAATCGCTTTTGGGGTCTTTGGGTGTGGTGTAACACCTTGGAAGAGCTGTGCTTTTCTTCGAGGCCTCTGAGCTTTGTGCAACTTGCCATTATTTAAAAGGATGGAGGTGAGCCAAGGCGACGTCTTCTCGGCTGCGATAACCAATGTCACCTCAGACACCAATATGCGGAAGGTGCCTGGGCGGCTGCTGAGAAGAGGGCGGCCACCACGGCACCCTCTCCTACAGGGGCCCTCCCCCAGTCCCTACGCAGCCCGCCTCTCCCAGCTTTGTTCTATTCTGATCCCAAAGACACACTGGGAAGCTTGGCAAGGGCCGCTGTGGGAGCCACCAAGACGTGGTTAAAGATTGTGCTATGTCATTTCCAAATGAAGTTCGTTTTGTAAAAGGCGGTGGGCTGGCAAGTCATTCTGTTTTCTCATTGCTTCGTTGGTCGGGAGCCTGGCGAGGCCGCGGCCCTGGGTGGCGACCAGAGACTTCCACAGTCTGGTCATAAAGGCCAAGGGGAAGGGCCTGCAGGGCTGAGCGTGGCAGCCTGGGCAGCTCAGGGCGGCGGTCATTTGCGGTCCAGGCTGGCGTGCAGCTGGGCTTCCCGCACCATTCGGTCGAAGGAGCGCGTGTTGGTCTCCTCGCGTACCTTCTCCCGCACGTGGAAGGAGGCCCTGGCTGTGGAGCGGGCGGTCTCCAGTGCGCTCCGCCGCTCTCGAGACAGCTGCTCGCTACGCTCCAGCTTGCGCCCGATGGCCTGCAGCAGCTCCCGCCGGCGGCAGTCCTCATCCCTCTCCACCTTCTCCTTATTGGCGCGCTGGGTTCGTTCCTTCTCCATCCGGCTCTGGCCCACGCGCCGCGCCTTCTGCTGCACAGCTTCCTCGGCTGCCTGCGTCGCGTGCTGCAGCCGCCGCTCCCCCACCCGGGCCAGCGCCTCCAGGTGCGCCTGGTGCTCGCGCTCTTTGCGCTCAGCCACCTCCTTGGCCCGCCGGCCCTGCAGTTCCTCTCGCCGGGCCCGCTCCCGCAGCTCGCGGGCGCGCTGCTCCACCAACTGCTCGTAGTTCTCCTGCGCGCGGCCCAAGCTGGCCTCCAGGGAGCTTCGCAAGCCCTCTCGGTCCGCGCGCTCCTGCTGGGCCCGGCCTTGCAGCAGGGCCTCGTGGCGCGCCCGCTCCGCCCGGCTCAGCTCCCGCTTCTCCCGCTGCAGCTGGCCCTCCTGCCGCTGCTTGGTGCGCGCCGCGCGCTGAGCGCGCTCCCTGCGGACCAGCTCGGCCCGCTCGCGCCCTTCCTGCAGGCCCTCCTCCCGCTGCTTCAGGTTCTGCTCCTGCTGCAGCTTCCGCAGCCGATCCTCCCGGGCCGCGCGCTCGACCCGTTCCCTCCGCAGCAGGCCCTGGCGTTCCGCCAGCTCCCGACGCCGCTCCTCACTGCGCTCGCACTGCCGCTGCCGCCTACGTGCCTCCTCGCGTTCCTCGCGCCCCCGACGGCCGCGCCGCTCCTCCACCTGCGCAGCCCAGGCCCGGCGGCCCTGCTCCAGGGCACGCTGCTTCTCCCGCTCCTCGCGCTCCCGCCGCTGCTCTGCGCGCACACGCTGCTGTTCCCACTGGCCGTGGGCCGCGGCGCGCTGCTCCAGCAGCAGGCGCTCCTCCTGGTGGCGCGCCAGCATCAGTGCCGCGATCTTTCGGTCGCGATTCGGCACCCCCCGCAGGCCCCGCTCGGCGCGCACTTGGCGCACGATGCGCTCCACGTGCTGAGCCGTCTGCGGAGAGTGGCTCAGGTCACCCAGGCTGAAGCTGCGGCCGGTGAGCGGCGCCAAGGCCAGGGCGGAAGGACGGCCCAGGGGATTGGGGGCGGAGGACGCGGAGCCCGCGGGGCAGCTGTTCCTGGCCGAGGCCCGCGGAGGCCAATGCAGCTCCCGCAGGCTCTCCCCGCTGTAGGAAGACGACGATGCGCCAGACTCGGAACTGAGGGCGCCCTCGCGCCGGCGGGACAGCGAGTCTAGCGAGTGGCTCTTCCTACCTGCCCGCGAAGCCGCGGGAGGTGGTTGTGTCCGGGCCGGAGACGGGCTGGAAGAGGCCTTGCGGGCGGCACGCGGCGCGGGCGAGGCCGGGAGGCTGGCGCTGCTGCAGCTGCTGCTGCTGCCGCCCGCGCTGGGCACCGAGGCGGCAGTGGCCGCGGGCCCTAGAGGCGTGAAGAGGCGCCGCTTCTCCTCGCGGACGATGCGCTCACGCTCGGCCCGGCACTGCTGCAGCTTGGCACGCCGCTCCGCCTCGTAGGCCTCATACAGGCCGGTGGCCACTCGCATGGAGCGGCCCGGGGCCTCGCGCACCAGGTCTGCCAGGGCCCTAGGCAGCAGCTCCACCGGCTTGACCGCGCAGCGGGCACAGGCCTCCAGCGAGCGGGGACTGGTCAGCACGTAGCGGCTGCCCTCGGCCTCCGGACAGTCGAAGTTGAAGAGGTCCAGGTGCAGCAGCGGAGACTGCTCCCGCCGCCCGCCTTCTTCCGCCGTGCTGGGGACTTCAGCCTTGCGGGGCGCCACCGCCGAGGCCGAGGCGGAGGCCGAGGCGGAGGCGGAGGCCGAGGAGGCGGCGGGCTGCTGGGCGCCAGGTGCATCGGGGGCCACAGATGCGGCGGCTGCGTCCCCCCCCGAACCTTCAGGCTCGTCTCCCGCCTTCTCCTCTTCCGGCACGGGGTCCACCATGGCTGAGCCCTGTCCTTTTGCGGAGTCGCTGCCGAAAACAAGGTAGGGACACCGAGGAATACATGAGAGCAGTTCCCCCGCCCCATTCATATACACCCCCTCCCAACTTAATCTGCTTTGGGATTAGGCTCAGAGGCCTGGTGGAACGTAAATCATAATACCAATGCCCTGAAAACTCAGGCGGGGGCTGCGGGGGTGAGAGGGGGCGGGAACTGGTGCAACGAGAAAAGCCTCAACCTTCCTCAGCCGGGGTGTGCGGGGCAGGGGCCTGGGACCCGGCTCCCCAGGCGTCTGGCCCACTGGATGCATCTCCTTGCTGCTGCAAGTTAAGATGAAAAGATCGCGGGGCAGGCGGTAGCGGGCCAGGGAGGCGGTGGAGGATTCCAGGAGGATTAGTGTATTTGTTTGTAGCTTAGGCGGGGAAGGGGATGCAGCTTTGCAGGAACAAAAAAAAGAAGATGCCTGTTCATCCTCAAAGTACATTGCTGCGAGGACCCCATTTGCCTAGGGAAGAAGTTTATTTGGGATTAGGCTCAAAGGCCCTGTGACTTGTGTGATTAAATTTACATGGTGTATACTATATGATTTCCCCCTGCCGAAGGAGACCCAGGCCCGGGGCCCGGGGCTGATGAATGGGCTGAAAGAAATGCCTCAATTATAAGAGGCCCCCCGGGAGGGGTGTTCGAGTCTTGTTCTGTCTTTTGGGCAGGGCTTGCTGGGAGCTATGCCCGTCTCCCCTACCCCCACCCCCGGTGTTTGCTGGGGATGGAGAAGGCTCCTGGGTCCTCTCAAATGCACCCGGTCCCCTCCGAGTCTGAATGTGCTAAAGGCACCATCCACCCCAATCTAGGCTCGGACACCTGCCCCCGAATGCCTCCGAGTCCTCCCTACCGTATCCCAGCGAGGTGGGCTCTGGGGACTCAGCTAGCCTGGCCACGCCAGTGCCCGCGGCTCCCGGGTCTCCCGGCGGGTACACTCACCGCACGTCCCGGGCTCGGGCCCCGCGCCGAGGGCTTTTGTTCGCAGCTCGCCGCT
The DNA here is from genome assembly GCF_023065955.2 of Ursus arctos. Taxonomy (NCBI): domain Eukaryota; kingdom Metazoa; phylum Chordata; class Mammalia; order Carnivora; family Ursidae; genus Ursus; species Ursus arctos. Next base: position 30,668,052 of record NW_026622930.1, on the reverse strand, counting down.
CTCCCTTGCGCGTCTTCAATCCCGGCGCCCGCGGGGTCGGTTTACTGCCGGCTGCAGCCGCGGTAGGAGCCCCAGCTGCCACCGCAGCCACCGCCAGCGTCTCTCCATGGGGCCCGCATGCATCCCAGACGCTACCTACACACGGGAGGGGGAGTGCGACAAGGTCTCCCTAAAATAACGCGGCTCTGCTCCCTTCCGTCACACTGATTCTTGAAAAAGGAAGCTGGGTTCCATCGCTGCTGCATCCCTCGCGGTCTCTCCAACGGTGAAGGTACCGCAGGTCTGGCGACGCCCCCGGCGCCTCCTGGTGGACATTCAAGGGTGTTGGTTTGTTTGCTTAGAGGGCGAAGAAGAGAAATAGATATATATTTGGTGGAGTTGGATATATATGCGTTTGGTGGAGATGGAGATCTATCCATCTCCATATATATATATGCATATATATATATATTTGGTGGAGTGGATCTATATATATTTGGTGGAGATGGATATATATATATATATATATATACACGCTTGGAGAGGTGGAGATATATATATATATCTCCATCCAATATATATGTATTGAGATGGATACACACACACACACTTGATGGATATATCCACTGAGAAACCCTATTCCATAAGCACCTTAACTGGGTAGAATGAATAGCTTGGCTTGTTTCTCAAGGGGACCTTGATATTAATAATTGGATTAATAATTAGATATTAATAATTGGGACTTGATATTAATAATTGGATAGAAATAGGGTTCCTAATCCAAACAATGATTTTATTTTTGTAAGAAAACCTAAGAACATTCAGATAGGTTTGAGGCAGGCAGAAAATGTGTGACTAGTGTTTAATGCAAATTTGGAGACTTCCTGGTTCCAGGTTACACACATTAGAACCAATTAGTGGCCTTTAATGAGTGTTATTTTGAGACACCTCCTCCCCGCCTTTTTTCCATTTGGAGTGGTAGTGGCCATAGAAGACAGATGGGAGGACGACTGGAGGGAGGAGCTTGGCAGGTGGGTGGAACATAATATTAGAGAGCATGGTGAACTATGTTGTGAATAACCTTGATGCTATCAGATAGGCAGTGAGGAGCAAGTGGAGGATTGAAAGCAGGAAAACGACATGATTGGATTTGTATTTTTGGAACATAACCCTAGCAACAATGGAATGAAGGCTTTAGAGGGGCCAACAGGAGGCAGGAAACCCTGTTAGCTGGATACCATAGTCACCCAAGGCAGGAAAGATTGGGACTTGAGGGGGAAGAGCAGCAGGAGTAGTGGGCCTGGTTGACCTGGAGGGTGTACAGATGCCTGAAACGGGAAAAGAATATTCAAAGATAGATTGGCCCTGGGGGTGTAAGAAGCAGTGAAAGGTCAGAGATGACTTCCCGGAGCAATGAGGCAGCTGGGTGCACCCAGGGAGAGCATGGACCCAGGAGGGAGGATTAGGTGGTGCGGAGGGCCTGGGAAGGAGGGGCTCCTGCTTGGACCACTTGAGTGTGAGGGGAGCTGGCCAGCAGGTGGAGCTAGAGTTTAGGACATCATCACCATAGACAATGTCCCTAAAACCAGCAGTGGAGTGAGATCACCCAGGAAGGGCAGGAGGAGCGGCAAGGGAGGCAAGAAGGGCATTGATGAGGCTGCTAAAGGAAAAGGAGTCCATGAAGGGGACCAATAAGGGCAAGCATGAAAGCCATGGTGACATCAACAAAAACAGCTTCAGTATGGTCCTGGACGTTGATGCCAAACTGCAGGAAGTTGAGGTTAGGGGGAGGTGGGAAAATGAGCATTACTGACTCTTTTGACATTCGGATGAGAGTGTTAGGAGCTGTTAAGGGCTTGAGATGTCATCCTGCTTACATTCTTTTTTTTTTCTTTCTTTTTTTTAAAGATTTCATTTCTTTATTTGACAGAGAGAGACAGCCAGCGAGAGAGGGAACACAGGCAAGGGGAGTGGGAGAGGAAGAAGCAGGCTCCCAGTAGAGGAGCCTGATGTGGGCCTCGATCCCAGGACTCTGGGATCACGCCCTGAGCCGAAGGCAGATGCTTAATGACTAAGCCACCCAGGCGCCCCCCTGCTTACATTCTAACATGTTAGCCTGCTAGGTTCATAGATGCTGGCAGAAGACAAGCGCCTCCTTCGTCAGAAACAAGGGAGTTTGTTAGTCCTGGTACAGCAGACAGCATGAGGTTCATGTTTCTGTTGGCTCCCCTTGTGTCTAACTCCCGGGGGGCAATGGAGAGATGGGCCCTGATTTTATATATAATGGGTTTGTGTCACAGGTGAGTGACTCTACTAAGCTTAGTAAATCTTCATCTTTTAGTGGGGGCTACTAGCAAACGTGTTCAACCTTTGCCCCAGAGGAAGGACAATATCTTCATTATCCTGGATAGAAAGCAAGTCTTCTCTGACCTGGAGAGAAGCTCTATCTTCCAGGGATGTTTGCTATACACACTTCCTTGGAAAAATGGTCCAGAATAAAAGCCTTTACAAGACATGAGGAGGGGCTCCTGGGTGGCTGTCGTTAAGCAGCTGCTTTCAGCTCAGGTCATGATCACAGGGTTGCTGGATCAAGCCCCACGTCAGGCTCCCTCCCCAGCAAGGAGTCTGCTTCTCCCTCTCCTTCTACCTCTCCTCTTGCCTCATGCTCTCTCCCTCTCTCTTTTTCTGTCAAATAAATAAATAAATAAAAATCTTAAAAAAAAAAAAAAAAAAGACATGCAGAAATGCCATGGAGAATTGCTCTCAATAGGGAGAAGGAGCAACTGGTCAGGTGGCTAGTAAGAGGTGGGGCTGGGATTTGGACCCGGCTCTGTCTGATCCTGAAGTGGGTGCCATGCTTTGTGTTTCCACAAGTAAAGGATCTAGAGACATGGATTTAGGTGCTGATGAGGGCAAGCCAACCTCTCCAAACCTTGGTTTTCTCCTCTTTACGTAGAATCGCATTCCATTGCCTGCCTCAAAGATTAATAATGTCTGCTATGTAAATGCCAACCCTGTCATTGAGTAGGGACAATAATAGCTACCTTCCAGGATTGTTGTCGAAACTGGTAAGATTATATGCACAGTACCTAGACCAGTGTACTGTCAATAGCAGTGATAAAATAGTTACCATTCATTTTAATAAACCTCATCTTATAGGCGTTGTCAAAATCAAGGAAACAGCTATAGTGTCTGTAAACTTTAAGGGGAAGCCCCACGAGTGTTCCACCTTTGATTAAGGAATGATTCATCAACTGGGAAAGCCATGGACGGAGAGGGCATGGGAAGGGGACCCTGAAATAGGACACTGATCCCTAGCCAACCACTTCGGCAGATCTGACTTGGCAAACAGTGGGGGGGGGGGGCACCCCTGAATGGCCAGGAATCTCTCACCACTCATCTTTAAGTGCCTTGGACATTTCAGGGGATGGGTTTTAAACAGGTTAAGTACTAATTTCCTTTAGGATGGGAGTCCTAGCCTGCCAAAGATCAAAGGTGTTAAATCCAAGTTTATTATGGTAGCCAGTAAAGATAGGAGCCCAGTTTGGGAACATGCACTTGCCCCCTGTGGGTGAGATAGCGGACACAGTGGTGAGCAAGGTGGGCTTAAGAGGCATACAGACCACTCATTCAAATGCCAGCTCAACCAGGCTATATGATTTGAAAAAGTTTCTTAGCGCCTCTGAGCCTCAACTTCCTCAAAAGAGGAGGCCACAATACCGACCATTATTTTGCCTTGCACAGGCCTTTAGAGATGTTAATTTGTTAAGTACCCTGTTTTATCCTTTAACATCCTAGCTCCCTGGCAATCTGGGAAGCTGTAACAAATTACCATGCACTGGGCGGCTTAAACAACAATCATTTCTCACAGTTCTGGAGGCTGGGAGGTCCAGATCTGGTGTTTGGTGGAGGACCCCTCTTCCGGGTTTGCAGATAGCCAGCCTCTTGAATCCACAGAGCAGAGAGAGAGAGCAAGAGAGCACAAGTACTGTCCTGTCTTTTCTTATAAGGACACGGATCCCATCATGAGGGCTCCATCCACATGACCCAATCACCCATCTCCAAACGCCATTGCGTGGGGGGTTAGGATTTCAACATTTGAGTGGGGGGAGACACAAACATTCAATCCACAGCACTCACTTAATTTGGACAAAAAACCCTCCAACAATTAGACGTTATATCTCCATTTAAACTCCTTTTTCTCAGCCCCCACCACCCACCTCAGCTCTGTGCACTTGCGTTATTGCCTTTCTTCTCCATATAATCCTATTCACGGAACAGAGATTATTCAATCCAAAGCTCTAAATCAAGAGTTGGTAAACTATGATCTGTGGGCCAAATCTACTCACTGGCTGTTTTTGTGATAAAGTTTTATTGGGACACGCTCTGTTTATTTGCTTACCTGTCGTGCAAAAACATCAGAATTGAGTAGTTTTGACAGAGACTCTACGACTCACAAAGCTTAAGTATTTACTATTGGGCTCTTGGTAGAACAGGTTTGCCAGTCCTTATTCTAATGACTGAAAATAGCTTGTGCCCAGTTATGGATTTATTGCCTTGCACCTCCAAATTCACTCTTCAGTACCTTCTCTGGGACAGTGGACTTGATGCATTTTCTGCTGGACAGTAAGCACAATGCTATCGTTTGCCAGTAGAGGGAGCTAGAGGGACGTTGCAGGAGAAAGGGGCTTCTCTCTTCCTGGGTCCTTTGGGCTGTGATTTGTGCTTTTACTTGTAGCAGCTGCCTGATGAGTGGTGCAGGTGTGTGGGACCACCCTGTGGCACCCCACTCCAGCTGCATGCCCAGAGCAGTCAGTGGCTCGCAGCCCAAGCCCAGGCCTGGGGATCGCCTTCCCTGGCCTTCCTGGGGCAGACACCACATGTGCTCAACCTTGTGCCCCTAGTGGTGCCCTGACTCCCTCTCTCCAGCCTCAGTCCACCTTTGAAGGTCATTTCTTGCTTGTGTGGCATCTATGGATCAGCTCCGCCCCAGACTTCTCTGCCATCCTTGGGCTGCAATCACACCTTTCCCAATGAGCTCTGAATCCCAACCGCAAGGCGGGGCGGGGTGGGGGTCCCCTTCCAAGTTGTCCTTCCTGAGTAATCTAACTCGGCATTAGGGAACCCTTGAGAGTTCTCTTTCTATCTCTGTATTTACTCTCCTTTTATAGCTTAATGCCTCCTTATACCAGCTTCCTCTGTTTAAATTACTGTGTGGTTTCCATCTCCTGATTAGACCCAGAGTAATACACAGTGTAAAATGTAACCATTCCCAGTTCTTGAGACCAAAGCTTTAAGAAGAAATTTAGGACACAAACCAGCAGGTTAAAGGTAATATTTGTTAAAAATAAAGTGTTTATTTTGTACTTAGAGTAATATATGTCCATCACAGTAGGAAATGAGAAAATACAGGAAAAAAGGAAAAAAGAAGAAGGAAAAAAATCCTGTAGAAAAAGAATCACCCAAAGACTACCAGCTTGGTTACAAGTTGGTGTGTAGGTGGTAGGGACTTGTAAGCTGCAGGAGGACAGGTCCCTGTCTGTTTCCGCTCACAAATGCTTAGGGCCTGGCCCATAGCAGGGCCCCCTACTGAATACATCGACGAGAGGGAATGGGGTCTAACTGGTGCTACTTTGTTCGCCATATATACAAGGAAAGGGATCTTGTCAGAATATTTTGAGCTGTTAAGCCAGTTTGATGAGTCATCAGAGCTCAGTATGGTGAGCAGGTGATGCTCATGTCTGAGAACTGTCCTGCGGGATAGTGGACACCAGCCCACCCTAGACCGTGCGGCTGCATCAGCAAGGGAATGCAGAGGGAATCTTACAGTTAATCTGATGGGGTTTTCTCTCACTTCTAGAAGGGCCACACCTCATTCCATCCACCGCCCCCCATGACACTGGAGAAGTGTCCGTGTTCCTGAGTGTGACCATGCACTGGGGACGCTGCCCCAAGGGCATTTTATCTATGAACAAAATGGATCTGCTCAAAAGAGTGGGCCATTGTTCAGGAACTGGCCTTGTTTACAGTCGCTTTGCCTCCCCCGTGGGTTACCTGTTTCTGGCACAAAGTCACCTCTGTGATCAGGTCTTTAGGCCCCTTCCATTTCAAAGGGGCTACCCTGCACTGGGGGCACTGTGCCAAGGGCAGAAGTCACAGCTTCTGTTCCCCCAGGCCTCTCCCCCCACTCACTGCCAGACACACACACACACACACACACACACACACACACACATACACACACCCCCTTACATACTCCTTGGTTTTTTTTTTTTTTTACTGTCTTTATTTATTTTTATTTATTTATTTATTTTTAATGATTTTTTATTATATTATGTTAGTCACCATACAGTACATCCCTGGTTTCTGATGTAAGGCTTGATGATTCATTAGTTGTGTATAACACCCAGTGCACCATGCAATACGTGCCCTCCTTACTACCCATCACCAGTCTATCCCATTCCCCCACCCCCCTCCCCTCTGAGGCCCTCAGTTTGTTTCTCATAGTCCATAGTCTCTCATGCTTCATTCCCCCTTCTGATTACCCGATTACCCCCCCTTTCTTTATCCCTTTCTTCCCCTACCGATCATCCTAGTTCTTATGTTCCATAGATGAGAGAAATCATATGATAGTTGTCTTTCTCTGCTTGACTTATTTCACTTAGCATTATCTCCTCCAGTGCCATCCATGTTGCAGCAAATGTTGAGAACTCGTTCTTTCTGATAGCTGGGTAATATTCCATTGTATATATGGACCACAACTTCTTAATCCAGTCATCTGTTGAAGGGCATCTTGGCTCCTTCCACGATTTAGCTATTGTGGACATTGCTGCTATGAACATTGGGGTGCATATGGCCCTTCTCTTCACTACATCTGTATCTTTGGGGTAAACACCCAGTAGTGCAATGGCTGGATCATAGGGTATCTCAATTTTTAACTTTTTAAGGGACCTCCACATTGTTTTCCAGAGTGGCTGTACCAACTTGCATTCCCACCAACAATGTAGGAGGGATCCCCTTTCTCCACATCCTCTCCAACAATTGTTGTTTCTTGCCTTGTCTATTTTTGCCATTCTAACTGGCGTAAGGTGGTATCTCAGTGTGGTTTTGATTTGAATTTCCTTGATGGCTAATGATTTTGAACATTTTTTCATGTGTCTGTTAGCCATTTGTATGTCTTCATTGGAAAAGTGTCTGTTCATATCTTCTGCCCATTGTTTGATTTGATTATTTGTCTCTCACGTATTGAGTTTGAGAAGTTCTTTGTAGATCTTGGATACCAGTCCTTTATCTGTAGTGTCATTTGCAAATATATTCTCCCATTCCGTGGGCTGCCTCTTAGTTTTTCTGACTGTTTCCTTGGCTGTGCAGAAACTTTTAATCTTGATGAAGTCCCATAAATTCATTTTATCTTTTGTTTCTCTTGCCTTTGGGGATGTGTCATGAAAAAGGTTGCTTTGGCCGATGTCGTAGAGGTTGCTGCCTATGTTCTCCTCTAGAATTTTGATGGATTCCTGTCTCACATCGAGGTCTTTCATCCATTTGGAGTTTATTTTTGTGTATGGTGTGAGATAGTGGTCAAGTTTCATTCTGTTGCATGTAGCTGTCCAATTTTCCCAGCACCATTTATTGAAGAGACTGTCTTTTTCTCACCGGATGTTTTTTCCTGCTTTATCAAATATTAGTTGCCCAAGGAGCCGAGGGTCCATTTCTGGGCTCTCTATACTGTTCCATTGGTCTATGTGTCTGTTTTTGTGCCAGTACCATGCTGTCTTTGTGATCACAGCTTTGTAGTACAGCTCGAAATCCGGCATTGTGATGCCCCCAGCTTTGTTTTTCCTTTTCAACAGTTCCTTGGAGATTCGGGGCCTTTTCTGTTTCCATACAAATTTAAGGACTATTTGTTCCAGTTCTTTGAAAAATGTCCTCGGTATTTTGATCGGGATAGCATTGAAAGTGTAGATTGCTCTGGGTAGCATGGACATTTTAACTATGTTAATTCTTCCGATCCATGAGCATGGAATATCTTTCCATCTTTTTACTGTCTTCCTCAATGTCTTTCAAGAGTGATTTATAGTTTCTAGAATATAGGTCCTTTACATCTCTGGTTAAGTTAATTCCAAGGTAACGTATGGTTTTTGGTGCTATTGTAAATGGGATGGATTCCCTAATTTCTCTTTCTTTGGTCTCGTTATTCGTGTATAGAAATGCAACTGAGGGGCACCTGGGTGGCACAGCGGTTGGGCGTCTGCCTTCGGCTCAGGGCGTGATCCCGGCGTTCTGGGATCGAGCCCCACATCAGGATCCTCCGCTGTGAGCCTGCTTCTTCCTCTCCCACTCCCCCTGCTTGTGTTCCCTCTCTCGCTGGCTGTCTCTCTCTCTGTCAAATAAATAAATAAAATCTTTAAAAAAAAAAAAAAAGAAATGCAACTGATTTCTGAGCATTGATTTTGTATCCCGCCACGCTACTGAATTGCTCTATAACTTCTAATAGTTTGGGAGTGGCTTCTTTTGGGTTTTCCATATAGAGTATCATGTCATCTGTGAAGAGAGACATTTTGACTTCTTCTTTGCCGATTTGAATACCTTCGATCCCTTTTTGTCGTCTGATTGCTGTTGCAAGGACTTCTAGTACTATGTTGAATAATAGTGGCGAGAGTGGGCATCCTTGTCGAGTTCCTGATCTTAAGGGAAAGGCTTCCAGCTTTTCCCCATTGAGAATAATATTTGCAGTAGGCTTTTCATAGATGGCTTTTATGAGATTGAGAAATGTACCTTCTATTCCTACACTCTGAAGGGTTTTAATCAGGAAAGGATGCTGTATTTTGTCAAATGCTTTTTCGGCATCGATTGAGAGGATCATATGGTTCCTGAGTCTTTTCTTGTTGATATGATGTATCACGCTGATTGATTTGTAAATATTGAACCACGCTTGCATCCCAGGTATGAATCCCACTTGATCGTGATGGATAATCCTTTTAATGTACTGTTGGATTCTATTAGCAAGTATCTTGTTGAGGATTTTGGCATCCATATTCATTAGGGAAATCGGTCTGTAATTCTCCTTTTTGAGGGGGTCTTTGCCTGGTTTGGGGATCAAGGTAATATTGGCCTCATAGAATGAGTTTGGTAGCTTTCCTTCTGTTTCTATTTTTTGAAATAGCTTTAGGAGAATAGGTATTATTTCTTCTTTGAATGTTTGGTAGAATTCCCCAGGAAAACCGTCCGGGCCTGGAGTTTTGTTATTTGGAAGGTTGTTTATCACTGACTCAATTTCTTCATAATTAATTGGCCTGTTTAAGAAATCAGTTTCTTCCGGTTTCAATCTTGGTAGTTTATAGGTTTCCAGGAAGGATTCCATCTCTTCCAGATTGCTTAGTTTATTGGCATATAGCTGTTGATAAAAATTTCTAATAGTCCTTCCAATTTCAATGGTGTTCGTCGGGACCTCTCCTTTTTCATTCATAATTTTAATAATCTGGGTCCTTTCTCTTTTCTTTTGGATAAGTGTTGCCAGTGGTCTGTCAATTTTATTGATTCTCTCAAAGAACCAGCTTCTAGTCCTGTTGATCTGCTCTACTGTACTTCTGGTTTCTGCTTGATTGATTTCAGCTCTAATTTTGGTCAACTGCTTCCTCGTGCATGGATTAGGCCTGTCCCTCTGTTGCTGTTCCAGCTTCTTGAGGTGAGAATATAAAAACTGCATTTTAGATTTTTCTATTTTTTTGAGTGAGGCTTGGATGGCTATGTATTTCCCCCTTAGGACTGCCTTTGCAGTATCCCATAGGTTTTGGACTGTTGTATTTTCATTCTCGTTGGTCTCCATAAATTGTTTAATTTGATTTTTGATTTCCTGGTTTATCGAGTCATTCCTGAGCAGGATGGTTCTTAGTCTCCAAGTGTTTGAGTTTCTTCCAAATTTTTCCTTGTGGTTGAGTTCCAATTTCAGAACGTTGTGGTCTGAGAATATGCAGGGGATAATTTCAATCTTTTGGTATCGGTTGAGACCTGTTTTGTGTCCCAGAACATGGTCTATTCTTGAGAATGTTCCATGGGCATTAGAATAGAATGAGTATTCTTTGGTTCTGGGGTGTAGTGTTCTATATATATCTATGAGGTCCAACTCGTCGAGTATGGCATTCAAAGCCTTTGATTCTTTGCTTAGTTTTTGCCAGGGTGTTCTGTCTATTTCTGATAGTGGAGTGTTGAGGTCCCCTACTATTAATGTATTTTTATTTATATGTCTCTTTATTCTGGTTAAGAGTTGGCTTGTGTATCTTGTTGCTCCCCTGTTGGGGGCATATATATTTATAATTGTCATATCCACTTGTTGAATACTTCCCTTAAGAATAATATAGTGCCCTTCTGCGTCTCTAACTATAGTCTGTAGTTTAAAATCCAATTTATCTGATATGAGAATTGCTACCCCAGCTTTCTTTTGAGGTCCATTTGCGTGAAAGATGGTACTCCATCCCCTTACTCTCAGTCTGAATGCATCTTTGGGTTCGAAATGAGTCTCTTGTAGACAGCAAATGGATGGGTCATTTCTTTTTATCCAATCTGCAACCCTGTGGTGTTTGATGGGAGCATTTAAGCCATTAACATTAAGACTGAGTACTGAGAGATATGATTTTAATGATGCCATGTTGCCAGTAAAGTCTTTGTTTGTATTGGCTGTGACTTTCTGTTCTGTATCACTCTTGGGGCCTTTTTACTTTTATAGAACCCCCCATAATATCTCCTGTAGGGCTGGTTTCGTGGTTATGAAATTGGTTAGTGACTGGCGATTCTGAAATGTCTTTATTTCTCCATCAATTCTGAATGACAGCCTTGCTGGATAAAGGATCCTTGGCTGCATGTTTTTCTCTGAAAGAGCTTTAAATATGCTCCCCCAACCCTTTCTCTCATTCCAGGTCTGTGTAGACAGGTCTGACGTAATTCTGATGCCTTTGCCTTGGTACGTGAGAAATTTCTTTGCCCTGGCCGCTTTCAATACTGTATCCTTGGATCTAATATTTGCGAATGCACTATGATGTGACGTGGCGTAGGTTTGTCGTGGTTGAGCTTGGGAGGGGTCCTTTCTGCCTCTTGGACACGAATAAACATTCGTTTATTCGTTATCCCTCGCTAGATTAGGGAAGTTTTCAGCTACAATTTGTTCAAATATCTCTTCTAGACCTCTGTTTTTCTCCACCCCCTCGGGGATGCCGATGATTCTAACATTGGATCGTTTCATTGAGTCAGTAATCTCCCGTAACCTACATTCGTGGGCTTGGATTTTTTTAAGAGCAGCTTCTATTTTCGTTTTTTCCTCTATTAACCCATCCTCCAATTCACTAACCTGTTCCTCTGCTTCTGTGACCCTGGCCGTCAGAGCCTCTAGTTTTGCCTGCATTTGGCTCATAGAATTTTTAATTTCTGTCAGATTCGCTCTCATTTCCGTCCTTAGGGATTCTATATTCTCAGTAACCTTTTCGTTAATAGTTTTTTCAATTCTACTCATCATTTTGACCATCGTTACTCTGAATTCCATTTCTGATAATTTGGTTACATCCATATCCATTATTTCTGTGGCAGAGGCCACAGACTCACTGTCTTTTCTTTGCTGGGGGGGCTTCTCCTTCTTGTCATTCTGATGAGGAGAGGTTGCGGGGTTGTCCAGAGCCCAAATTATTGACTGGGTCCCAGGCCGTGCCCCTTGTTTTATAGGGATCTTAGGGATGTGGGCTTCTTCTTTAAAGATTTTATTTATTTATTTGTGTGGCAGCCAACCAGCGAGAGAGGGAACAGAAGCAGGGGAGTGGGAGAGGAAGAAGCAGGCTCCCAGCGGAGGAGCCCGATGAGGGACTCCTTTCCGGAACGCCGGGATCACGCCCTAAGCCGAAGGCAGGCGCTCAATGACTGCACCACCCCGGCGCCTCGGGTTGTGGGCTTCTTGATTTTTCAGCCTGCCTTCTGGGGGAGGGGCCTGCTGCGCCGATACTCAGGCAGCCCTGTTTGGGTAGAGTCTCCGCGTCCCCTGCGAGGGGGGATGGGGATGGGCACTCCCTGAGCCGGTATTTCCAGGCTTTTGTTCTCTGGCGGCTTTCCCTGGCGGTTTGCTGTGCCTCTTCTGAGAGTCAGAGCAGCAGCGGCCGAATTTCAGCCTCTGTCACAGAACAGAGGGATGGCGGACCGTTCTCCACTGATGTTCTGGCCACTTTAACTCTGTTACTGTTGGTGCTGCTCAACCCTGCAGCGTCCCGGGACGTGCGCCCCACACCCGGCGTCCCAGCCCTCACTTCCAGGGCCGGTGCGTCTCTGTCCTTTGTGTTTCTTTTTTTTTTTTTTTTTAAGATTTTATTTATTTATTTGACAGAGAGAGACAGCCAGCGAGAGAGGGAACACAAGCAGGGGGAGTAGGAGAGGAAGAAGCAGGCTCCCAGGAGAGGAGCCCGACGTGGGGCTCGATCCCGGGACTCCGGGATCATGCCCTGAGCCGAAGGCAGACGCCCCACGACTGCGCCACCCAGGCGCCCCATGTCCTTTGTGTTTCTAATGCCGCCAGCCGCCAGCCGCCCCGCGCGCGCTCCCGGATCTCCCGGTCTCAGTCTGGATCCGGTGAGCGCACCGGGATTCCGGAGTTCCGCGAGATGCCTGGTGGCGCGCGCACCCGGCTCACCGGTCTCAGTCCGCTCTCTCGCGGGTGCCGTCAGTGAGTCCACCCGCTCCCCCGTGCAGGTGGCTGCCGCTTCCCGGAGCCCCGCGGCGGCTCCCTCCCCCTTCTGTTTATCTTCCGATATCTGTGCGCGGTTTCACGGCTCCCCACTTCGTACCTCAATACTCAGCGCTGGAGATGTTCATTTGTAGAGATCCAGATGCGTCTTCCTGCGTCTCAGGCTGGTTCCGTGGTTGTTTAGGCTGGTCTGGTACCTATCCAGCTCGACTCGGGGGACCGGCTGAAAAAGGGGTCTCCTACTCCTCCGCCATCTTAACTCCTCCCCCATATGCCTTGTTTTAAATGGACAATCCTAACTTCAGACACTGTGCACCATTACTCCCCTACGGTCTTAAACCAGTCATCCTGATGTTTATATTCAGAGAGTGAGAGATGAGTCCTATTCCATTACTGGAGATGGTGGCTCCCTTTTTTGCATGTTTGTCTTGCCAGCAGGCTCCATCCAAATGTGTCCATCAATCACACAAAAACAACAGCAACAAAGGCATTGAAAACTTCTTGTTACAAAGCTCCCAGCGGCGCTAGGAAGCCGGGGATACGGAGAAGGGTGAGACAGGACCCTCGTCCTGCATGTAAGTTGAAGTCACAATACCTGAACGTTCCAGAAGTTTGATGATAACGGTTCAATCAGTTATAAGAGTTGGCAGACAACATAGAAGAGCAATCCCAGGCAGAACTCGGTAATGCACTAGTTTGTCATGCGTTGCTAACTGGTGCATTACTAATTCCTGTACAGCGTTAGGTGAGTTCTTCAACCTCTCTGAGTCTGATTCCCTTTCTGGATTGAATTGGTTTGCTAGGGCTGCTGTAACAGGAGCTCACGGACCAGAGGCTTACACAACGGAAATTTGTCACCTCGTGGTCTGGAGGCTGGAAGTGCAGGGTCAAGTTGTCAGCAGGCGTGGTTCCTTCTGGCATCTCTGTCTTTGGGACGTCTTTCTGTGGCCTAGTCTCCTCTTCTTGTAATGACACAGCCCACCCTGACGACCCCACTGTAACCTCTTGCAAGGCCCCATCCCCAGTCACATTCGGACATACTGGGGGTTAGGACTGCAATGTCTGAGCTTCAAGGGGACAAAATTCAGCCCATAATATTGATGAAATGGAGGCAAGGGTTCCTGGCTATCTTCAGTGATTCAAATATTGAGTTCCTATTTGCCAGGCACTGGGATCACACAGGCAGGGCCCTACTGGTTCGGGATCCGTGATGGGGAGATGATTATGACTCCATTACACCAGGGCTGGGAAGGAGAAGGGCTGCTGGGAGAGCATCTAATCAGGCACAAGACTGCCACAGCCACGGTGAGGACAGGGGAATAAAAAAGTGTTAAAGGCACCTGGGTGGCTCAGTCGTTAAGCGTCTGCCTTCGGCTCAGGTCATGATCCCAGGGTCCTGGGATCGAGGCCCACATCAGGCTCTCTGCTCAGCTGGGAGCCTGCTTCTCCCTCTCCCTCTGCCCCCCTCCTCATGCTTTTTCTCTCTCTCAAATAAACAAAAATCTTTTAAAAATTTAGAAAAATGTTAAAGATATTTATGAGACAGAATCCACAAAATTGGTACCTGATTAGGTATGGGTCAAAATTCATAGGTTTCTGGCTTGGACACCTGGATGTGGGGGGAGGGTTGTGGCATTTGCTGAGTTGGGAAATAGAGGAGTAAGAGGAACAAGTTTTGGCAGAGATGATGAGTTCCTCTCTAGACCTGTGTTTTAAATTTACTGAAATCCGTTTCTCATCATGGTAGGCGCAGTTTAATCCCCGTCTATCTCCCCCATCTCCCATCCACCTCCCCTTGGTGACTGTCATTTTGGCTTCTATAGTTAAGAGTCTGTTTCTTGGTTTCTCTCTCTCTCTCTCTCTCTCCCTTTTTTCCCTTTGCTCATTTGTTTTGTTTCTTAAATTCTTTTTTTTTTAAGATTATGTATTTATTTATTTATTTGACAGAGATAGAGGCAGCCAGTGAGAGAGGGAACACAAGCAGGGGGAGTGGGAGAGGAAGAAGCAGGCTCATAGCAGAGGAGCCTGATGTGGGGCTCGATCCCAGAACGCCGGGATCACGCCCTGAGCCGAAGGCAGACGCCTAACCGCTGTGCCACCCAGGCGCCCCTTGTTTCTTAAATTCTACAAGTGAGTAAAATCATGTGGTATTTGTCTCTCTCTGACTGACTTACCTTACTTAGCATAAAACTCTCTAGCTCCATCCACGTCGTTGCAAATGGTGAGATTTCATTTTCTATGGCTGAGCAATGCTCCAGTGTATACATAGCACCTCTTCTCGATCCATTCCTCTGTGGACACACACGGGGCTGCGTCCATATCTTGGCTGCTGTAAATGATCTGCCGTGCACATGGGGTGCACGGATCTCTCTGGATTAGTGATTTGTGTTCCTTGGGTAGATACCCGGTGGTGCGATTACTGGATCGTAGGTAGTTCTATGTTTAACTTTTTGAGGAGCCTCCATACTGTTTTCCACAGGGGCTGCACCAATTTGCATTTCTGCCACAGTGTGAGAGGGTTCCTTTTTCTCCACATCGTCGCCAGTGCTTGTTGCTTCTTGTGTTTCACTGGAGCTGTTTGATGGCCGTATCCAGCAGGCGTCTAACCCAATGGTTGACAGCAGGAGCTTCTGAGTCCGCAAACCTGGGTCCAAATCCCAGCTTGTCCGTGTCCTGGCTGTGTGATCCAGGAGAGTGACTCAACCTCTCTGAGCTTCCATTTGTTTGCTGTAAAATGGGTATGGAAATATCTCCTTTATAAGGTTGTTGTTGAGGAGCGCCTGGCTGGCTCAGTTGGTGGACCATGTGACTCTCGATCTCGGGGTCGTGAGTTTGAGCTAGGTGTGGGGCCTGCTTAAAATAAGGTTGCTGTTGAGACTTAAATGAGATGAAGTATGTTCAGCACATAGCACAGTGACCTGTGTGCCTCGTGCAGAGTAAGCACTCAATAAGTAGCAGGTCATCATCATTGCTCCTAAATTTGGATGAAATGATGAGCAAATCCAAGCTTTCTTTTGGTTGATTTCCTTTGCATCTGTAGATGATGTCTCTAACTTGGATTTCAGTTCCTCTGCTCCCTTTGGAAACATTACCCTCTACTTATTTTGCCTTTTGTTCCTGGAGATGAGAGGATTTCCCTGATGCCCTGAGAGAACAGGGTAGAAGGCAGGGTGGTTTCGTTTACCCAAGGCAAGTTTTGAGAAGGGACCTCGATGCTCACTTCACCTCCTGACCTCCAGGTGGCGCCGCTCCTCCGCTTATCTCCCGGCTCTGGCATTACTCCTCTAACGTGAGAAACCAGGATCGAAGACGCCAAACCACATCCCTAAAACCCAGAGGAGGGCTGAGTGCCCTTGAAGGACAATTTCACAAGGCCACTTCAAGACGACGCCTTCCTCATTTGGGCTGTGGGAATCATCTTGTACCCACACTTCTCTAAGCAGGCCATTCTGTTTATGCTTCCGTGGTACTGCAAGTACTATTTGCAGTACTTTTTCCCTGCTACTTTGCAACATGAACTCCCTCTTGCCTCACCAGTCAGCTCCAATGTCCCCTCCTCAGGGAAGCCTTCCCTGATTAGACCTTCATTCTGGGTTGGGCACCTCGCCACTGTGATTTCACTACTCCCTGAGCATTTGGATGGAGCATTTTATTATGCTAATAAAATATAACATTTTATTATCGAGAACTTCAAATATTAAAAAACAGAATAAGTGATCTAATAACAGCTGTCTTGCTGAACTATAATTTCTGATTTTCTTATTTGGTTCACCCATTAGACCG
This sequence comes from Ursus arctos, assembly GCF_023065955.2. Classification (NCBI taxonomy): domain Eukaryota; kingdom Metazoa; phylum Chordata; class Mammalia; order Carnivora; family Ursidae; genus Ursus; species Ursus arctos. Next base: position 30,651,575 of record NW_026622930.1, on the reverse strand, counting down.
TGACCTCTATGAGAGCATCTGTATTTTACAGCGTTTGTCCCTAGTCCCTGTGCCTGACTTAAATACTTAATAAGAATTTGAGGAATAAGTGGAAGCGTACTTGGTCCCACTTCTCTATTCTTCTTCCCCCTTTTTCTTTTTGGGAGGCTCTTCCCAGCTTGCCTTCGGTCTTCGAGGCGAGCAGGGAGGCGACTGTGGGCATTGCCAGCAGCACGCAGGACTCAGTGTGGCCTGCTGCGACAGCCTCCTACACCATGGGACCAAACTTCAACTCTGTCTTTTTTAATGAACATGACAGATTAGTTAATGTCTCTGAGCCTCAGTTGCATTATTTGTAAAAAAGAAGAGGAGGAGGAGGAGGGGGAGGGGGAGGGGGAGGAGGAGGAGGAGGAAGAAGAAGAAGAAGGAAGGAAGAGAGAGAGAAAAAGAAAAAAGAAATTACACTTGCTTTGCAGAGCTGTTGTGAGAATCAGATAAGATACCCAATAGTTTGGCACATAGTAGGTACGCCATACATGCTACTTTCCTTTCCTGTGGGTTTTATGTTGACTCCAGGGAAATGACTTCATCCTTGGGGAAGAATGGCTGTTACTCACTATGCAGCTGGAACAATGACAACATGGGTCTTCGGGAAACACCGGCTTCCCCTGCCTGGCATGGGAAGTGGAATGTCAGCCTTCCTGCATAGCCAAGCCCTCTGTATCTGACAATGGAGGCCAGACCTGCCAAAGCAACATGAGAAGGGGCAGCAGGGGCCCTGCACTGTGCCCTCCCAGTTCTGTTTGTCTTTTCTTCCTCCTCTATTCGTTCATGTGACACCCAATGTTCTTGAGTGCCTTCTGTGTGCAGGCCCAGGGCTAGGTGCTCGGGCTGCAGTGAACAGACAGACTTGACCATGCCCTCACAGGACCGGAGGTGTCTGTGGATGGGGTGGAGGGAAAGACAGGTGCACATTGCAACGAGGAATAAGGGCGATGAGTAAAAAGTGTGGCCTAGGAGACCGAATGACAAGGGGATCTAACCTGGTCTGGGGAATAGGAGGGCTTTCTTGGGGAAGTGACATTGCAGCCAAGATATTAAGAACAAATGGGAGTTAGCCAGGCCAAGCATGTGCGGAGAACAGAACCCTCCCATCCTCCCACCCTGGATCGGCTTCTCTCCCCATCCACTCACACAGTGCCCCATGTGTGCAACCCACCCAGCGCTCCCTGTCTCAAAGCTCTACTCGGCGTCTCCCCCAAATTTCCTAGTCTAGAGGCTCCTTCTCACCAAGGAAGTCACCCTAAGATGGCAGCTGAGAAGTATTTTCTTCAAGGAGCACTTGCCTTCTGCTCAAGGATGCTTACAGAGGAACGGTCTTTAAAGAGCAAATTCCAAATAGTGAGACTCGCAGGCACTTTCTGGCCAGTGTTTTGGGGGATCACAAACGGCTGCAGACTCTTACCTGAGCACAACCTTCTGCCCCACGGAGCAGTCTCTCTTCTCTCTCTGTGTCACTGCCCCCCTTAGCTTCTCCCCACCAGAGCAACGTGGCAACACCCAGAGCCTATCCTTCCTGATTTGGCACCGCTGGAGGCCAGGGCCCAGGGCAGCCCAGGGGAGCTGATGAGGGCACACAGGTGCTCTGTTGCCAGGCAACAGGACCCAGCCCAGCCCGGGGCAGAAAGTGAACTTGACGTCAGCACGGAGTGAGGTCAGCCCACAAATGGTCTGTGAACCTCAAAAGGAAATGAAAGATCACCAAGAATAGAGCCAGTCTGCTTTCATTTCCTTTTCTTGACTAAGCTGGAGGGTCAGAGCAACACCGGCAATGGAAGGCAAGATCCTGGATTCCCCTTGTGGGTGGGGTGGAGAGGCACGTTCCCCGTCAGCCCGTAACCATATGGTTCATCTCTAGTGACTGTGCTGCCCCAAAAGTGGTGCCGTTCAAGGACTTTACGCCCAGCTTGGATGTAGACAGCGCGATCAGAGATGGCGCTCATCGAGGCAGAGAGACAACAAAAATAATCGTTGCTAGGATTCACATGCCAGGCACTTTTCACTTTGCCGCATACGTTTTACTTTTTAGTGAATGCTCACGGTGACCCTAAAATGTGGGGATTAGCCCGTTGACAAATGACACACGAAGAAACAGATTCAGTGGAAGTAAAATGCCCAAGGCCACACAGCTGACACTGGTGAGACAAGCTTGGAAAACCATCTAAAGCCCTTCCCCAGGACTGAGAAACTCCATTCATTCATTCATTCATTCACCCATTTGCCAGAAATTTCCTGAGCTCCTTCCATGTGCCAGGCAGTGTTTGAGGTAAGGCAGACAAAATCCTGCTCTTGTGGAGGTAAATCCTAGCGAGGAGAGTGGGAATAAAGAAGAAAACAAATTAAAAAGATAATTTCAGCGGTGCCCAGGTGGCTCAGTCGGTTAAGCGTCCGACTCTTGATCTCGGTTCAGGTCTTGATCTCTGGGTCATGAGTTTAAGGCCCACCCTGGACTGCATGCTGGGCCTGGAGCCTGCTTAAAAATTAAAAAGATAATTTCACAGAAGGGCTATCCAAAATAAAGTGGGTTAACAGGGCCGTTTTGACAGAACAGTAGGGGAAGGTGTCCTTGAAAACACGACATCTGTATCAAAAGGAGTCCCAGGAGGGAGGATCTGAGTGCAGGTCCTTAGGCAGGAGCCCATTTGACACCTTTGGGAAATAGAGGATTGGACTTTAATGGGTCCTAAGGGAGCTGTCATTCTAAACTGATTTTCAAGGGCTTGACCGGGATACATGTGAGGTCCTGTACTTGGGCTCGGAACAACTGTCTAAACATAGGACATGGCAGACCTGCCCACACCAGCCTGGCTGACAGGGCTGGAGCTCAGCGACCTGGGAGGGTTACTGCAGTCCAGAGTTACTCTCACCAAAGTAGGGTCTAGGGTGGCGTAGGGGGTGGATCCTCTCCTCCGAGCGGGTTGCACCCCACCTGGAGATTCCTGGAGATCGGAGCACTGACTGCACTTTAAGACATCGACCGACAGTAATTAGATCGTCTCCGTGGAGGGCGGCCACACCGGGGTGCTCTGTGTGTGTGTAGTGCATTTTTTAAAAATTGGTATCCTACCAGCACATCTTGCCCTTTTACCTAGTACGTCTTAGAGATATTTTCTATTACCTGAAGAGTTGCTTCATGTGTTTGCCTCTCTGCAAAGTATTTCTTATTAAGGTTAGGCAATAATTTAACTAGGGATAGATACAGGCATTTAAAAGTTATTTGGGGGCGCCTGGGTGGCTCAGTTGTTAAGCATCTGCCTTCGGCCCAGGGCGTGATCCTGGCGTTCTGGGATCGAGCCCCACGTCAGGCTCCTCCGCTGGGAGCCTGCTTCTTCCTCTCCCACTCCCCCTGCTTGTGTTCCCTCTCTCGCTGGCTGTCTCTATCTCTCTATCAAATAAATAAATAAATAAATAAATCTTTAAAAAAAAGTTATTTGATGCATATTAACGAATCTTTTAGAAGTATGCTCTGGTTAGCACCAGGTAAACCCATACCGCATCTAATTGGTGTAACCAGGATTAAAATCCAGATCAGCTCAGAGGCGCCTGGCTGGCTCAGTCAGTAGAGCTGCAACTCTTGATCCTGGAGTCCTGAGTTCAAGCCCTACGATGGGCTAGAGCATACTTAAAAAAAAAAAAAAAAAAGATCCAGATCAGCTCAAGCCACGCTATTTCTGCAAAGATCCTCAAAGACTGATTAACAGTGGTTGTCTCTGGGGAGGAGAACCAGTGGTTGAAGAATCCCCTCCCCCTTCTCCCCAGAGATTTGACTGAAAAGGAGCTGGGCTGACTTGTGAGGGATAAGGCTCTCAGTTTTTATTTCATTTTATTTTTGAGAGAAAGAGAGAGCATGAACCGGGGGGGGGGGGGCATTGGCGCAGAGGGAGAGAGGGAGAGAGAGAATCCCAAGCAGGCCGTATGCCTAGTGTGGAGCCTGACATGGGGCTAGATCTCACAACCCTGAGATCACGACCTGAGGCTCTCAGTTCTGTTTTGTTTTGTTTTGTTTTAAGATTTATTTGCTTATTTGGGGGGGAGCAGAGGGAAAGAATCTCAAGCAGACTCCCAGCTGAGCGGGGACTCAACGGTTAACCAACTGTGACACCCCGTGAGGCTCTCGGTTTTTAAGATGTTCAGACATCAGCCAGGTAATTGTATCTTCTGTAGCAGGCTCTGGCAATAGAGCGGAGGGCCATGGCTGCATGAGAACAGGCACTTTCTACCTAAAGACACTCTGTTCGGACACCTTTGTGCATGATGCCGGGCACACAGCAGTTTCAGACCTCCCAGACAGCCTGGAGATCACCGGAAGGGCCAGCTCTGTGCACACATGTGGCTGGCTGGCTACCAGGACACAGATTCCATCTGAGCCCCGAGTCTCTTCCAAGGCCAGATTCTTCTTGCAAATGACCTCAGGTATGGAATGGAGGGGAGGCGACACCATCAAAGCCTCACCGAAGTGGTGGGGAGAGGGGTGGCCCACAGAGGGCCTTCCGGTGGGGACAGAGTATATCTTGGCCCTATCCAGGGCTAGCTGCACGGACATGAGACCTGTGGAGCTTCATGGGGCCCCACATTCAGTAAAACCCTGCCCTTAGTTTAATGCTGTTCTGTTTCCATCTTGAAATTCTATTTTTTTCTTAAGATTTTATTTTTAAGTAATCTCTACACCCAATATGGGGCTTGAACTCACAACCCTGAGATCAAGAATTGCGTGCTGCACCGACTGAACCAGCCAGGCGCCCCTCATCTTAGAATTCTTAATAATTTTTAAGCAAGAGGCCCCATGTTTTCATTTTGCACTGGGCCCTGCAAATTACGTAGCCAGTCCTGTCCCTTTTGATTACAGGAGAGTGATGACATGATTTTTTGCCGCCTTAACACCACAAAGGCAAGACTTGGATCTGCCTGGAAACCTCGTGGGCCTCTAGTCCTGAAGCAGAGATGTGGACCCCAGACTCCTTTGCCTGGAGAAGAAGGGGGAAGAGGACAGGAGGAGGGGGACAAGAACTCTGGAAAGGTTTTGAGGCCTGCCTGTCCTGACATGTCACCTACTTACTTCCTCATTACACAAGGGTGGGTCTTCAGGGGAAAACATCCAGTCAGGAGCCAGCACATACCTGACATTTACAGCCTGGGCCTGACCTATGACCAGGAGGGGAAGGGATTGGATGCCTGCTCTGGGCTGGACTCTGGGATGAGCATGTTATCCGTATGAGCTACACAGACAATATTATCTCTGTCTCTTGATAGATAGATAGATGGATAGATAGATAAATAGATATAGATCTATGTATCTTGACAATATATATCTATAAAAATATCATATATTTTACCAAAGGCAAAACTGAGGGTTAAATAATTGGCATAAAACCACAACAGTATAAAAATAAGACACAGAAGGAAAAGGAATCACTTTTAATCCCATTTTCCAGAGGCAACCACTGGAAACACTTGGTAATTTCTTTTTTTTTTAAGATTTTTTTTTTTTTTTTTTTGACAGAGATAGACAGCCAGCGAGAGAGGGAACACAAGCAGCGGGAGTGGGAGAGGAAGAAGCAGGCTCCCCGCGGAGGAGCCCGATGTGGGGCTCGATCCCAGGAACCTGAGATCACGCCCCGGGCCGAAGGCAGACGCTTAACGACTGCGCCACCCAGGCGCCCCACACTTGGTAATTTCTAAATGAGGAGCTCTCTCTGGAAAGATACACAAAAAAGTCACTGCCATTGTCTCCGGGAAGAATGGATGGGAGACTGGTTTTACTTCTCACTTTGTACGTTTTGAACCATGTGCATGTAATACAAAGATGTATTATTTTATATAAATAATGGTAAACAGTTTGGACCATATAAGAAAGAAAGTACTCCAGTCATCTGGATTGTTTGAAGTGTATAACTTAACCTGGCCAGTTTTTACGCCAAACTTAGGGGAAAAACTCAGTTTTTAGAACTTCTGGGATTTCAGTTATGAATAAGAAATTGTAACCCTGTATCCTTATTTTATTTAGGAAGAAAGCAAGGCTCTTCTTCCTCGGAGAAGTTAAGTAACTCACTCAAGGTCATACAGCTCTAAGTGATGAAACTAAAACTAGAATATGGGTTTTCTATTTCCAAAGCGAGTTCATGGGAGAAAATAGGCCTGTGGGAACTCAGCTTCCTATGACGAAGCCCAGGCCATGTTGAAAGAACCCAAGAGTGCCTGCTTCAGGGAAGTTCTATTTAAAGCAGAGTTGTATAAATACATTGTAAATTCACTGTGGATAAGCTTAATTGTAAAGAAAGTGCAAGTTATATACTCCTGACTGGACTCACGTGAGGTCATAGATAGTTTTAAACATTTCACCACAGAAAAGTGAATGTGGGCTGCCTAGTGCTGTAACCAAACACCAGTAGGGATGTTATCTAATTTGCAGTATAGGCTTCGTACTGGCTTTATAAAATCCAAGGAATTCAGACTTCCAAAACACATCTAGCCCGAGAGTGACAAGAAAGATAAGGTATTAAAAAAGCAGGAGGGCAGAGATTGCTAATTGCTTATCCAATATTCATTCTTACCATCTTGCTTAATATAGAACTCTGATTGACTTTATTGGGACTAGAAGTGTGCCCAGCTAAAATATTCCACTTCCTAGCCTTCCTTGCAAATAGGAGTGGCCAGTAAAATGTAAGTAGTTGAGTGGGGCTTCTAAGGAAGCACCCCTTTTTGTCCTGGCTCTTCTTCTCACTGCCAGAATGTGGATGTGATGGCTGGAGCTATGGCAGCTATGGTGACTGTGTTTAAGCCACAGTAGTTAGATCTCTGTTAAAGGTAACGCTAACTGAAGCAATGGCCCAGTAAAATGCCCGAAGACCTATAAGTGTCATAAAAGTCCGTAAGTGCTCACAAAAATTGATGTGGTGCTTGTGAAGTTGTTCTGATGATGTTAAGGACACCCACAATAGGAAGGAGTGAGCTGGCAATCCCTCAGCTTCCTTTAGAGCCTGAGTCCCTGCCATTGGAAAGAAGCACTCAGAAGTCTCATTGGCACTCGGTTCTTCAAGCAATGATGTCAGTTTCAGGGAGAAAGGGATAAGGCCTCTAGGGTGTGGGTATAAGAGCCCAAGAGGGGCTTTGGCCCCCTAGAGGGTGTGTAGAAAACGATCAGTCAGTGGTGATGGGCTTTCACCTAATCCTGTTGAACCCAACATGTCCTGAGACAGCCAGTCCTATGAGGGTTGGGATGGGATGGGGTGTGGGGTTGCTGAGAACCTTGGCTCTGAGGCGCTCTGGCATGGACTGGACATGTGTAGAAGGGTTAGAGTCAGAGGGTGGAGCCTGAGGCCGCTAGAAGACTGTGTGTTTGGGTGGGGAGAGAAACCAGAGAGATCCTAGGACGGTTTCACGAAGTGAGCACTCAGTGCTTTTAGATAGCCTACAGAGGGCCCCACTGGGAAAGGGGGGGGGGGCTGGAAGACCTGCAGTACGGCTCAGAGGTCAGAGAGGCCCTGGGGATCTTAGGGCCCTGAGTTACGTTGTTTCTTGGGTGCTGGATTTCGTTGGATCATTATTTGTATGGCTTTCTCTGCAAAATTGCTGCAACCTCCATCAAAACACGGATTGTTTCCGAGCATCTTTGTCATCACTTGTCACAAAAGGCGCGTCCTCTTCCAAGGGATATTCTAGGGCAACACACTAGAATCATCTGAGGAGCTGGGGAACCCAGACGGCAGTACCGCAGAAAGAGTCTTTGTTAATATGATCACAAAATATTTAAATGCCCTGTAACTAGATGAAAAGGTGCATTCACAGACACCCCTCTTAACTCCAAATTCCACAATATACCGCTAGAACTGACAAGTATTTCTGCCCGAGGACTGGTATCAAAGTTGAATTTGAGGGGTGCCTGAGTGGCTCAATTCGTTAAGCATCTGCCTTTGGCTCAGGTCATGATCTCAGGGTCCTGGCACCGAGTCCGGGCTCCCTGCTCAGTGGGGAGCCTGCTTCTCCCTCTCCCTCTGCCTCTATCTCTCTCTTTCAAATAAATAACTAAAATCTTCTAAAAAAAAGTTGAATTTGACATGGGTAAGTCACATCTGTGGGCTCCTCAAGCTTTCGGGTGCTGGGTGGAAGGTCTGGAGCCCGAGCGAGCAAGTGGGCGGGTGCAGGCCTTCCTGTCTTCTCAGCGTTGTGTCTCCTCCCTCCATCCAGCCCTTCCCGGCTCCAGGGACATCAAAGCCGCTCCCTAGACCATACAAAGCCATTGCTGGAAAAGCCATATAAACGCTCCAGCTCTTTGCTGACTGGGGCTGGGAGTGGTGCCAGGCCAGAGATTTCGGAAGGGAGCCCTTCCAAATGCTGGATTAAGCCTCTGGAGCAGATGTTGCCTGTGGCTCGCCAGCATTCAGAGAGCTGGGCAGGCAGCAGGCTTGGCCTGGGATTTGGATAGCTCACAGAACGGTCGAACAAAGACCCGGACACACTGCCCTGATGGAGAGGCCGAGCAAGGGTCAGCTGTCAGGGGTCCCCGGAGAGCCCGCTCCGTGCCCAAGAGACTGAAATCTCAGTGAGTCATTTCAGATGGAAAGAAAGGGCACGAAACAAGTGTTCCTGTGAACATTTCCCTGACGCCTCGCCCACACGGTACTCGATGGATATTCCTCCCTCCCCCAGCTCGATGCTCAGCCTCCCCATTTTAAAAATGGGAACAACTTAAGGCCTGAAATTTGCAAAGGAGTCAGGCTTTGAGAAACGGTAGGAATAGCATCGGCACCCAATCCATAACCCTCGTTTTTGCACAGAAAGCCCAGCTGCTGAGACAGAGCTGATCTTACCCCCCCCCCCTTTTGGAATAGGTGATTTGGAAGACCAGAGAGGTATGCCAGCTGGAGAACAGGTCTCTCAGCACGGGCGTGTTCCCATGCCTGAAATGCCACCACTGCCGGCACGAAGCAGTGAGTAGCTGAGTCAGGACAAAGAAGAGAGCAAATTCGGGGTTTGAAAAGACACAGTGAAAGCAACCCTTTGCTGATTGTGCTGATTTGCTGAAGGGCAGGGTTGGGGCAGAGACACGTTCTTCCACAGTGTTGAGAAAAGAACACTGGATTTGGAGGCAGGCGGAGAGGGGTTTGAATCCTGGCTCTGACACTTGCCGGCTGGGTGGCTCTGAGCTAGTTACTCCCGAGTCCCTGTTTTCCATCACTAAGCTGGCTCCCCATGGGGCTGTCGTGAGTGCGAACGCGCTCTTTTACCCGGACCTCGTGCACACATGTCATTTATTAGAAGCCACAGCCCCAGAGTCATCCCCAACAATGGGTGTCTGGGGCCAGGATGTTCCATCAGCCTAGCAAATTCTCTGTTGTCATTGCTCATCTCAGCCCAAGACCCAGGCTTGTTCTTGGGCGGTTACTTCAGAAGCTGGGGTGACATTCCCTGCAAACTGTTGAGAGGCTGGAGGCTTGGATTTCAGCGAAGCCTTCAAAAGGTATCTGCATTTTGAGGCCAGTTTCCTTTTGTCATGTTTTTTCCATTTGCTCTTAGCCTTTGGGAGAAGCTTTCATCTTTCTAGCTGCTCTGAAATTAATCTTTCTCTGGATGTATTTCTTACCACCGAGGAAGATCTGGGCCTGCCCCCAGCCAGATTTGCAAAGGGGGCAGGACAGCGAAGGGAGAGGAGGGAAAAGGTTGGAGCAAGAGCAGCAAGGAGAGAAAGTGCAGGAAGTGCAGTTAGCAGGGATAGGAGGGGGCCTTGAAGTTAGCTGTAGGCTCCCCCTAAGAAGTTATGGGCACCAGCGGTCTGCTGGGACATGCTCCTCCCCAGGCACTCCTATCCCCGCCAGGGTGCAGAGCAGCCTGTCCCCACAGAGCCGGAGCCGTGCAGGGGAGGCCTATGTTGATTCTAAAATCGGTGCTACACCATGATTGCCCTCAGAGTTTTCAAGCTCAGCTCCCCTTCCCATTTGCCCTCCTGCTGCCTCAGAGAGAGACTTGGATTCTCATGGGAATTGCTCTCACTAAGCCCCATCTCTTGCACTGCCTATCTCTACCCAGGGCAGGGGCAAACTTCCCGGGTATGCCACCTATGTCATTGAGGGAGGCCCTGTGCCCAGAAGGACCCTGCCTGGGTGTTTAATGCTTTACTTCTGTCTCAATCTTGAAATTCTTAGTCATTTTATCCATGAAATAGGTAAGCAGGTGTTTTGTAAGTGAAATCCAGTGTGTCCATGGCGCATGCTTGAATAAGTTACCTGGGTGACAGCGCACACAGCAGGACAGGCAGCAGAAATGCGGAGTAACGGCCCACATGGCCTTGCACGTGCACGAAGTCCTGGGAGAGTCTGCAGCACCACTGGGCCCCAAGGTGGCCAGGCCAGATCCGGGCCTGGACCGGGGGCAGTGACAGCAGCAGCAAAACTGCAGGAAGGAGGAGGAGCTCTACTAAGGGGCAAGGACCTCGGGCGGGTGGCCCATTTGCATCCCTGGAGCTCATCCTTGCAATGTCTGTGCCAATATGAACTCTTGAATCAGAGCTCCCAGACAGGCGTTGCTGGCACCCAGGCAGTCAACTTAGTAAATTATTACCAAATTAAAGCATATGCATAGACATTGTGATAGAGCCTATCAGGGGGTTATTAGAATTCGCCAAGGAGTTTAGAACCTACAATTTTGAAAAGTGCTGCAAAATGGCAGAGCAAATATTCACAGGCTTAGAAAGAGAAATAAGATTTAAAGGTCATCACATCAACTGGAGAAGAACACTCTATTCACAGGAAGCTTGAGCTAAACCAGTTATTACAAGCAACGCAAGTTCAAAATTAATCTGTTCTTGTAATTGAAGATAGGATGAAATAATGCATAAGTAGGTGTTTTAAATTACACACAATAGGGGCGCCTGGGTGGCTCAGTTGTTAAGTGTCTGCCTTCGGCTCAGGGCGTGATCCCGGCGTTATGGGATCAAGCCCCACATCAGGCTCCTCTGCTGGGAGCCTGCTTCTTCCTCTCCCACTCCCCTGCTTGTGTTCCCTCTCTTGCTGGCTGTCTCTATCTCTGTCGAATAAATAAATAAAATCTTTTTAAAAAAATTATACACAATAGCTGAAGTTACTTTCAGTTTCTTGTATGACCTCCACAAGTTACAGGAAATAGTGGAAACGTTAAAAGGTCATTGTGTAAACTTACATTTAAGATCAAATTCAGACTTGCATGAAACTGATATGTATGAAGAATTAAATCTGCTTAGAAAAATTGTTCCACAAGAATCATCAGCTCTAAATGCACTGAACTTTATGTTTTGAAATAATTTATCAGAAATGCTTTCCAATGTTGTCACAACCCATAAAATACTCTTAACAGCTTCAGTAACAGTAACAGCAGAAGATTCCTTCTCAGGATTAAAAATTATTGAAAATTATTTGCGATCTTGCATTTGCCAAGAGCAACTAACATCACTCTCAATTACAGTGATTGAAAATAAAGTTGCTAAAAGTATATATTTTGATGACCTAATAAACGAATTTACAGAAAAGCAAGCCAGAAAATTCTTAGGATTATTCTAGATCTAACATTAATAAAGTATTATTATTTATGGCATAATAGAATCCCAAATAATTTTTTCCAATTTGTGAGTTTATGTTGTTACTAGCGTATCCCTATTACCCGTATTCCGTTAAAAAGTGATGAAGTATTTCTAAAGGCTAATGCTTTATATGCCAGTGCCTTTGGCGGCACTTTTGTCCTGCTCTTTGATCAAGAGCATCCATATTTTATTTTGCACCGAGCCCCACAGATTACATGGTCTGCTCTGCCTCAGTGCCTTGAAGATTCTCTATATTCCAGTAAAACCCATCAGCAGATCTCAGCTGAGAGCAGTTCTGTCACACCCCTCCCCCCGCCAGGAGATATGTGACAATATCTGCAGGCATTTTTGGTTGTCACCATTAGGCAGCTACTACTGTCATCCAATGGGTAGAGGTCAGGATCCTGCTCCATCTCCTCCAATGTCCAGGACAGTCCCCCACGACAAGGAATTATCTGGTCCAGCACATCGATCGTGCCACAGTCGAGCAGCCAGAACTAGAATCTCCAGGTGTGGGTTTAGACAAGCAGAGTAGCATCCCTGGTGGGTTGTTTGAAATGCAAACTCTCAGGCTTCATCCCAGACCCGCTAAATTGGAATCTGCATTTTAACAAGATCCCCAGGGGATCTGTGTGCACATCACATTCTGAGAAGCACTGGGTGAGGCAATGTGAATGGTCTGATCAGGCCGCCTTCAGTCGCGGTGTAAGGCCAGCCCCAGGGACCGCCCTGTTCCCGCCACTTTCTTTATGCTTTTTGCACATCTCCCAAGGTCCTCCAGCCCCCAGGCATGTAACAGGCCAGCCCAGGTGCAAAGACACTGTGGGCAGTGTCTGACAGCTCCTCACCCTTGGCACTCATTCTTAGGTTGAACTTGAACCTCTGTCAAGCAGGTATGCAGAGAAAGCCGCCTGGTCTCGGGCCTGGGAAGTTCAAAGCTCTGGCCTAGCTCCCAGCGGCTCCCAGGCCTCGCTCTGCTGCAGTGTGCCTCCATGTACTCAGACACGCCACTGCCTTCAGAGCACGGCCTTTGAACATGCTGTGTCCTCCACGTGCCCTTTCCCGCTTGAACTGCCTCCCACTGAGCCTTCAAGGCTCACTCATCTGCCCTTCCTGCAAGCTCTTAGTTTTCCTCAGGGTCCCCCCAGCCACCAGCAGACGGATCTATGACAGTGGCCCCAAGCTCTAGGGCCTTCAAGAGAAGGAAGGAAATGCAGCTGGGGGGGGGGGGGAGGCGGGGCTCCTGACCATGCACACAAATGCAGGCCCAGTGTTTCTAGAGCTTTAGATTTTTAAAGAGAAGCAGAAAGTATGGGTGTTTTATGTGAAATCTTCTGATTTTCAAATACTGGCAACTAAATAAAAAAATTAAAACGAACAAACCACAAGGCAGACCAAACCCCTCGGCAGCAGGCTAGAGCCAAGGACAGACACGCTGCTGCTGCGGGGCCGTGCCGACATTCGTCACAGGGTGCTCTTGTCTTTTGTGGACATCTCTGTGTCCCCACTCAGCCGGGTCCAGCGTGGGGCAAAGTGAATGGCACTACTACTTGTTCAAAGCTTTGGTCCAGTAGGGTCTCAAACCATGGTTCGCAATGGGCGGGGTCACCCCCTTGGAGTTGTTTGGACACCTGTGGGAGTATTTTTGGTTGTCACAATGATTGACAGACCCACTGGCATTTGGCGGGTAGGTGGTCAGGGTGATAATAATATCAAGCACTTATTTTGTGCTCACTGTATGTTAGACTCTGTTCTAAAAGAAGTTTACTGAACTGAGCTCATTTAATGGTCATGACAGCCTTACAAGGTGGATACTGCCATCATCCCCATTCCACAGACAGGGGTTGGGGACACTAGTCAGTATGCAATGGACAGGACAGCTCTGCGGAGCAAGGAACCATCCTGTGCCCCACAGACTCTTGTATGCCCCACGGGATGTCTATGCAAGAAAAACCACCTGTTCACGATGATCCAAATCACGACTATCATGTAAATTACAAAAAGAGTGTGTTTTATTTTTCAGCATTTTACCAAGAGCTCATCATTTCAGAAGAATCATGCACCAGGCAGATGCATTATGCAAGGCATTCGAGTCTCTAAAACTGCATACCTGTATCCATCAGCATTTAGAGTTGCCAAAGCCATGGTGATTCTAGGTGCAAGCATTCTATTTTTTTTTAAAGATTTTATTTATTTATTTTGACAGAGAGCCAGCCAGTGAGAGAGGGAACACATCAGGGGAGTGGGAGAGGAAGAAGCAGGCTCCCAGCGGAGGACCCCAATGTGGGACTCGATCTCATAACGCCGGGATCACGCCCTGAGCCGAAGGTAGACGCTTAATGACTGTGCTACCCAGGCGCCCCAAGCATTGTATTAATTAACTGATTTTGCTTGGTAAACTTTTTTTTTCAAGATTTATTTATTTATTTTAGAGAGAGAGAGAGAGAAAGCATGAGCAGGGGGAGGGGTAAAGGGAGAGGGAGAGGGAGAGAGAATCCCAAGCTGACTCTGTGCTGAGCGTGGAGCCCAATGCAGGGCTCAATCCCAGGATCGTCAGATCATGATCTGAGCTGAAACCAAGAGTCAGCTGCTTAATGACTGAGCCACCCCGGTGCCCTGCTTGGTAAACTTTTTATTGAATAACTACATACTACAAGAAAGTGAACAAATCAAGTATATACTCTATGAACTTTTGCAAAATGAACGCACCTGTGTAACCTGTACTCAGATCAAAAATCAGAACATTCTCAGCATCCTGGGAGGCCTCTCTACTGTCTTCCTGCATGATTTCCTCCAAATCAACACCATTCTGACTTCTAACCCGTTACACATTAATTTTGCCTATCTTTGAACTTTATATACATGGAATCATTTGGTGTATACTTTTTCTGTGTCTAGCTTCTTTCAGTCAAAATTCGTGTGTGAATTGGAAGTTTGTTCTCTCTCATGCTGCATAGTGTCCCGCTGTATGGCTATTCTACAATGTATTTATCCTTTCTACTGTAGGTGGACTTTGGGGTTGCTTCCAGCTTTTTGCTGTTGTGAATAATGGTACTGTGAACATTCATGTTGATGTCTTTCAGTGAACGTATGTGTGCATTTAGTTTTTATAGTTACGTGTGTAGGCAGATTATGTTATCTGTGATTTTCATTTCATGGTGCAAGGGGGTGCTATAAAATACTTGCTATCCAAAGGAAACACAGGTTCTGAGGGAGTAATTGAGACCCTCTGGTGTGAAGCAGGTGCTTCTGCCCATGGTGCATTTGTCTGTTCCACAAGGACTGTCCCTGTGCCCCGTGCTGGGGAGCACTAGGGCTGTGCTTTGTGGAGGGAAGAGAATCTTGTGATAAAGTTAAAAAGCGGAAGCCTGCATTCTCACTCCCACCAGTAGAGGTCAGCATTCACAAGGGACTCCGGACCGACGCCTCTTCTTCCAGGCAGGCTTCTTCTCAGGTTCCTGCCCCTTCTTCTCCCTTGGTAACTGGAGATCCAGCTCTACCTGGGGGAATAAGAAAGAAAGAGAGAGGGAAGGAAGAAAGGGAGGGGGGGAGGGAGGAAAAAATAGAAAAGCAAAGAGAAAAGAGAAAAGAAAAGGAAATGTCTTCATAGTGCACCTCAGTGGAGGCAGATGGAACTGACACCCTGGGGTCTAGCTGTCTCCTAGAGGTACCCCACATGCTCCCTACCCTCACTCACCCTACTGGCTTTGCTGGTGAGTGTATCTAGCACTGGGCCACCTATGCTGGATTCTGTATTCCCACACGGTGGCTTCTGCAGACACAGGTGCTGGTACATGTTTAACAACCTGTTCTGGGAGCGGGGTCTGATTTGTCGTGTTTGCTAATTTCTGTGGTGTAAAAAATTCTACCGTGTCTGATTTCAAGCTGTCAGTGAGGTGTTATTGAACATGGAGTTGGGAAGACATGCTAAGTAGCATAGTACACAGCATTCCCACCATACATATATAATAGTTGTAAATAAACTTGGAAACGTTATTAGATAAGGATACAATACAGTAAAATAATTGGGAAGTAATAAGTTTTGAGTATTTGTTACTTAAAATACAATTTACTTAATTTTACATATATAGTTTAATTTTTAATAAGCCATGTATTTAACAGCTAGCTCACAAAAATCTTGGCAAGTTTAGAGTTGCTTCTTGAAAGATCGTACAGGCAGGTTCCAACACTGCAGGAACCACTGCGGTACCCCTTTAAAAATCACATTTGTCTTTTGCGGTGCAAGTTGAGGTTGTATTCCCTAAGAGGTAGGTAGGCCTTTGATACTTAGTAACTATGGCCTTGGCCTTATCTTTACCTCTCTGTACCTCAGTTTCCTAATCTGTAAAATGGAGATAATAGGACTTGTATCTACTTACAGGTTACTGCAAGGATTGCATGAAATCATGTGTGTAAAGCCATTAGCACAGTGCCTGGCAGACATTCTGATCTAAGTTGGCCAGAACTTCACAGCCCTGCCTCTGCCTCTTCAGACAGTCTGAAGGAGGGGGCCCCTCCATTCCTTCATCCACCTGCAGCTCAGAGCTAGCAGGACCAATGCACCCTGAGGTCACCTGAGAATGCACAGCCCAGGCAGCCTCCAGGAAGAAGGTCATCAAGGGAATACAGTGTCAAATGACCAGGAGCCACGTGGGTGGGGTTTGCGTCTGCAAGAGCCTCAGGCCTGGGGCTGCCCCCAGTGCCTTTCTCCTGCCCAGCTGGTTGACTCCTAGAGTCACGGCCCAGGCCTAGGGCAAAGGGCAGAAAGTAGAAACAGGGCAACAGGGTGACTGGAACTTGTTGAGGGGAGACCTGGACAGTTATCATCTGAAGACAGAGCAGGCAGACGCTCTCTTTGCTACCTTGGCTATTCCTTGAGTGTAAAACGGGAACAACACTTTCATCCAGTTTACCTGATTTTTACCAGATAAAAATGTCAAAGACTTGTCAGTGCTTCAGAAAAGCAGGAGGGGTTGGGTTACTCTCTTACACTTACTGACTGGGCAGTGTGAGGTGCACACCACCTCAGGGGTCCCTTTTTCCAGGACAGGGAATCCTAGCCTGAGCGGCCCTGCTCTGACCTCTGACCTCTGCAAAGCCCCCTGACTAGTGGCCAACAGGGCCCAGGTCACAGAGCCTGGCTCTCACAGTTTCTTGACATGTCTGGGGTCATAGGCTCCTGAATATCTGAGGAAGGGTGATGGTACAGGCCTGCATATTCAGACAACCAACCACCTGAGCTTCGGATCCTTCTCCGTGGGGTGGGAACTGCCCCTCACCTCTACTGGCTCAGCCCTGCCTGGCCCACCCACCTTGGACTCTGACGTTCTGTGGTGAAGATGGCTTGAGTAGTCCAGATCCACGGGTGTCAGGTGGGTTTACTTACTTACTGTCACGGGACTTTGAAGACTGCCCAAGGACTCTTGAATCCAAACAAGAAACCCCACCCTAACTCCCGTGTGAGGTCAGACAAGCTGGTAACCTGCTCAGTGTCCCAACTTCCTTGTAGGTCAGAATAGTGGATTCAATAATGTCTCATTTTATAGGGATGTTGTGCCGATAACATGAGCTGGTATGCAAGAAAGAACTTTCCAAAAGGTCAAGAAATATGTAAGGACAATTTGTGTCATTATTTGCTATTTTTAGGGGGGTAGGAGGGGCCATATGATGTATTTGGAAAAGTATAACTTTTGGAACAAACAAGAATGAATTCATGTTTTGCAACATACATGCTTTGTAGTTTTTTGGTTTGTTTTTTTTTTAAAGATTTGTTTATTTCAGAGAAAGAGACGGTGGGGGGAGGCAGGTGAGGGGCAGAGGGAGAGAGAATCTCAAGCAGACTCTGCACTGAGTGCAGAACAGGGCTCGATCTCACAACCCCGAGATCACAACCTGAGCTGTAACCAAGAGTTGGGTGCTCAACCAACTGTGCCACCCAGATGCCCTGTGTAGTTTTGATGTTACAAAAATCTCTGTGAGACTGTTTTCTCATGTGTAAAATGGTGATAATGATACTTAATTTGGAGGATTGTCGTCAAAATTAGTGGCTACATGTATAAAGTTGTCCTTACCAAGTACCTAGCACACAGTACCCAGGTCCTCAATAAATAGTAGCTGCCATTCCTGCTGTTAAACATAACAACGATAGCAACACAGACACCAAGTTTAAATCCCCACCTTTTCTCTCCTTTACTTCCTGCCCTTTCAGTGATGAGGGGGGAGCTCCTAGTTGGATTCCTGGAACAGGGAGAAAGAAAACCATGCCCTCTGACTCATACAAGTGACCAACTCATCTCAGTTTGCCAGGACTCTCCCAGTGTAACATCAGAGGTCACAAGTCCCAAGGACCCCCGCAGCCCCAGACAAACAGCCTGGGTCCAACTCTAAGCCATCTTCCGGTATCTAGGCTTAGAGTATTAAGATTTGTACTGGAAATCTGGGAGGACCTAGGAATACTACCAGTTCAAGGAGCCAGTTTAAGTCCTTTTAGGACAGGTAGGGTCTAGATAAATAAAGGAAAATTAAAAAGTAGCTCTGGCCTTAAAAATCATTATAGTAGCTGTAAGATACAAAAAATTAATTCTGAAGACCACATATTATATGATACCATTTATATAAAATGTCTGGAATGGGCAAATCAATGGAGAAAAAGTAGCTTATTGGTTGTTGGCAGGGGTGGGGGGCGGTGGGGAGTACTTGCTAATGGGTATAGAATTTCTTTTTGGGATCATGAAAATGTTGATTGTGGTAATGGTTGCACAACTCTGTAAATATACTAAAACCCATTGAACTATTCACTTTAAATATATAATTATACATTTAAATTGTGAATTGTATGGTATGTGAACTGGATCTCAATAAAGCTGTCAAATTTTAAAAAACAAAAATTTAAAACATTTTTTATTTTATTTTTTTAAACAATTTTTAATTTAAAAAAATGGTTCTTCCCACATTAGAATCTCTAAGTCTAAATTATTCTTAACCCTCATTCTAAGAATTATCTTTTCAATGGTATAAAAATATCTAATCTAGGCCAGGAAATACCACCCCAATGTTGCAGAAAAGATGAGCAAGACCCACAGCAGAATGTAAAGAGCCTTTTGCTCAGTTCTATGGGAGGCCAGTGGAATTCAGGCAGGCAGGGAAATGGGGGGAGAGGAGAGGCTGGGGAGCCAGCATTTACAAAGGGAGAAATGAGACTCACCCCTGATTCTGCAATATAAAACAGAAGGAAATAGAAGCTAACCTGAGGCTTGTCCAAAATGCCAAAGAAACGAAGGAGAGCTCCGGAAAGGTTGCAAAGGGTAAGTGGGGAGGACATTCCAGACATAAGGAATAGTGTGAGCACAAGCTCTGAGATGTGAAAGTACGGCATGTGAGAGGTACGCAGGTGATATGTGGGGGTGTGGGGAAGGATGGTGGGGACTTGGGACAGATCGTGGAGAGCACTGGACATAGCCCTTGCTTGGAAGTTGAATTTCATCCTGTGGACACTGGGGGAGCCCAGGGGAGGATTTTTAGGAATTGAGTTACAGACGTGCAATGAGCCTCAGAAGACATTTTACAGTGTGAGAGGTGGTGGGTCTTGCATGAGGTCACTGCACTGGTTAGTGGCCAAACAGACTGCAGTACAAAGCCAGGGGCGCCGATGCCCAGCCTAATCCCTCTTCCATTACACCAAGCTGCCTTTGCAGGTAATTTGCCCACATTTTCTTCTCTCCGTTTGTCTTCTCTAATCCCCTCTCCCCTTCCCTAGTCCCCTTCCTGGGCCTTGTGTGTGCCTGGGGTGTTCCTGTAGCCCACACTGGGTTGCTGAGCTCTGTTGCTGATCCAGATCAACCTAATACTTGCTTTTCAACCATCTGGTGATCTGGGCAGTGCAGCCCCAGCAGAGCGGGGAAATGACCAGGACGGGAGGGATGCCCAGCAAGAAGGCAAGGAAGAAAAGGTAGCTACAGCCAGAGGTTCTGTAGGGCCCAGAAGGGGAGGATTCTCTTGGGGACGGGTGCCTGTGCAGGGGCCGTGGAAGGGCACTCTGCTTGTCTGGCTTGAGCTACCTCAAGGACCTGCCCTGTTAATTCACAGCACTTCTCCAGAGCACCTGCTAGAACTAGGTTAGGTGAGAGGCCCCGAGGAGGAGTATCCTGTCCAAAGGGCGTCTGGGAGGCAGGGCCTGCCTGACCTAAGCGGCACGAGGCCGAAGTCTGTGGGTCCAAGCGCAAACTCCTGCACTGATTCTCAAGTAGGGGCTCCGGCAACATTTATCGAGCACCTCTGAATAGGCACTGTACAAGGCCCTGGGGCACAAAGATAAAGTCACCATCATCTTCATCAACGGGCCACAAACCCTGTAAACACACTAACGGAGGACCTACATCCCAGGGCTGCGGTGAGATAACCAAAAAACGATGTAGCGATACAGTGCACAAACTGTTCGCATCGTATATGCCGGAAAACAGTCCAAAGAGGCAAGGCTCAGGATGTGAAATAAAGTTAGGAGTATGGCGTGGTCCTAGCCCCAACTCTGCCGATCCTTGCTCTTAACTACAGTTTTCTCAACCTTGAGATCCGTCCAGTGCTTTCGGTGCGCTGACAAATCACTCCGGAATGCTTCTTAAAAGAGATCCCTGAGTCCGATCCTAGCTTTCCTGAATCAGAACGGCTGGAGGTGGGATCCCGAATCTGCATTTTTACACGCACCCACCTCCTGGGGCAATTTCAAGCTTGGTAATCGACGCCACACTGTTTAAGAAGTACCCTTTAATAGGGAGATGATGACCTGAATCAGCCTTAGGTCTGGCAAGCGAGTCAAGAGCTAATAAGGCAACATGGCGTGAAAGCACCCTGTGAACCTGACAGCAAACCAATTATTTGCAAATAATAGTAATCCCATAATCCAAATAACATCCAAAAAATCCACAAAATAATAACAGTAAAAGAACTCAAGAGTGCACTGCAAACGCGGCGCAGGCCAGTCGGTACCACGTCCCGGGCCACTCAAGCGCAGTAGGCGTGACTGTCCCTTTAAGCAGTCCCCCAAGCCCCCCTCACGCCCCGCCCTACTCTGCCCCGCCCCGCCCCGCCCCGCCCCATTCCAGCTCCGGGCTCGCCTCCCGCTGGGCGTGCGGCCCCTCCGGCGGCGCGTGCGTGCTGGCAGCCGTCGACCGGCAGGGCCTCCCAGCGGGGCGGTCCCGGCGGCGCGACGCCGGCGCTTGTTGCGTGCGCGCCTGACCCCGCCCCTTGCCCGCCCCTTCCCCTCCCCCCTCCGCGGTTCTCCCCCGCCCGCGCGGTACAGCTGGGCCAGTGACGCGGGAGCCGCTGCCGCCGCCGCTGCCGCCGCCACCGCGTTCCATTCTCCTAAGCCGGCGACAGCCTCGCCCCCCGCCTCCCGCCGCCTCCTCCCGCAGCGCCGGCCAGCGCCAGCGAAACAAGGGCACGCAGGGCCTCGCCTAGACCTGAGAGGGTTGCGGGCGCGCGCAGGCGGCAGAGCGGATCCCGACGCCGCGGAAGCTTCGAGCGCCCCCCTCGCGGAGGTCGCCGCGCGGTTCCCCGGGTGAGTTGTCACCGCGGCTGGGGGGCGGCAGGGCCGGGCATTGTGTCACTGGCGCGCCCGGCCGGCTGTCAGGGGCGCGGGGCCCGCGCGCACCTCCAGGGAGGGACGCCAGGGAGCCCCGGCCGGGCGCCCGGCGTCGGCCGCTGTGTGCGCCGGCCCCGCTGTCAGCCGCGCGCGGGGCCGGGAGGGCGGCCGGGGACGCTGAGCGGACAGCGACGTGGGCTGTGCGGAGGCCGGGAAGAGGACCGGACGGCCCGTCTGCGGCCGGGAGCCGGTGGCCGGGACCGGGGCGCGCCGCCTGGCCTCGCCCGGCGTGTGGGGTCGCGCTCTCTGGCCGGGAGTCAGGGCGGAAACCAGACTTTGCGGGTCGCGGGAGAGAGGGTAGGCGGAGGCGCCCCCTTTCTTATTACTGTTATTTCCCCCTCCGGCCGACCAGAGCTGCGGGTCCTGCGCGGGGCAGGGTGGCTTGGCGACGGTGGATTTCCTGAGGAAATCTTGGAGACCGTGTGTGGGAGCATCGGAGCTTTCTGGAGCCCCCGCGCCTCATCTGCTCTTTAATCTTAAAAACTTTACTTATTATCCGGGCTGAGACTCACCGAAACCACTTCCTGTTTATATATGTAGACTTTCTTTTTTACTCCTGGGTTTTAGGGACTCCAAATAATAGTGTAGGTGTGAGCCTCCCTCACGGTTTGGCTGTGGGACTGCTGAAGTGGAAAGTTACCTGTTAGGAGCGAGACGAGCATGGGGTGGGGGTGGGACCGTGAGACCCGAGACGAAAAAGGCGTCAAAATCAAGTCTTTGGCTCATTAGGGGGAAGTTCATGTCTTGGCCAAGAGGCCTAATACTGCTGTTCCCACAGAATGTACTCTTGGTGGCAGGGAGCTCCTCGCTGGGCTTTGTTGCTCTTGCTAACTGGGCTTGTGTCTGCTCTGTGCAGGGGTGCAGTAAAACTACCCAGTTCAATTAACTGTAGGCATTTACTCCCCCTTTCTAGATCTGCAGAGGTAAAAGTGTGTCTTTCCATCCTTTGCAGTGGTTAATTCATTTCTTGCTCTTTTCATTCCTCTGGTTTAAAATATATGTATGAATGATGCACACACCTTTTCTGTTTTGGGAATTCCACACCCAAATTGTCACCATCTAGTGGAGACTAGTATAGACATGTTCTTGGCGTTGAGTTCTGAATTTTCTGGGCTTTGCATTTTTAGCTAGATGCATTTTCAACCAGAAATGAAAATTTTCACAGTTGGTTGGGTGGAGGGGCAGGAGTAGGTCTACCTCCCCCTCAGTAAAGGAGGTATTTAATAAAGCAACAATAATAGCAATAATAGGGACAGTTCTCCAGGACTGTGTACTAAGCTTTATGCCAAGAACTTTACTTTCTTGATCTCACTTAATAACAGACTTTTGTGGTAGGTATTGTTATTTTTCCCATTTTTTTTTCAGTTGAAACTGAAACCAAACAAATAACTTGCCCAAGGTCACAAAAATAGCTCATGTGGAGCCCACAATTTAACTGCTAGATTATACTGTTAACTTCTGATTTGCTTACCATTTAGCAGAATTGAAACTGGAGTCTTACTAGAAGTTTTTCAAAGCACTGCTTCTTCAAGCTCTTTTTCAGATCTTGAGCATCCATAATTCTCTAAGGTACACACTATGGTATGTGCACAATATTCATTTGTTTATTCATTCTTTCAGTATTCCCAAGTGTTTATGTGATACAGAATGTGTGCCAGGCACTGTGCTAGGTACTGGGGATACTGCAATGAATAAGGCAGAACAGAGCCTTGCTGTCATGGAGTTCTCAGTCTTTTAAATCAGTGTATTTTGGTTTATGTTGTTAATTTTTAAGTGGTGACTATTTGCTGTACTTAAGGACCTGCTTAAGTCAGTTAAATTAGAGGACACTACTGGTGTAAGGACTGATAGATAGGACTTCCTGTCCACAGAGTGACTTGGATACTGTAGTAAAAATGGCATATAAAACAAATCCTCGCCTATGGCTAGGGTGCTCAGAGTAAGGCTGTCTCCCCACCCGCCCCACCCCCGCCCAATGCTCAAACTCTGAGACCAAACCCAGTGTCAAATAGCACAGTTCCACTTATTCGCTGAGCCCTGCCTTCTCAAAGCCCAGAATTTAGGCAACAGAAAGGAGAAGAAAGGTAGAATGAGGTGTTGCAGATGCCGGCTAGCAGAGAAGAGACCTCAGCACTTTGTTTGGTTTTCTGGCAGGTCTCCATCATGTGGTGACTGAACTTGCGCCCTTATGTAATGGTGCATCTCCTGGCAGGGGATTTCCTCCTTTGCTGTAGCTGGGGCAGCAATTTCTACAGCTACCCTCCTACTCCATACACATATATGCACCTTCCAAAGGTAATAATTCACCTGGCTTTTTAAAAGTAAGAACTTATTTCACGTTTATTGCTACTAAGCATTATTTCACTCCCATGCTTCCATGCTTTTTTATAGCCCAGAGAAAAACTTGCTTTATGTTTTACATCGTTTTATGCACTTTTCCCATACCCTTAGCTGTTCTGACCACCAGGTAACTACATTTGACTCTTAAAAGAACACAGTGTTGGGGCACTGACCCCTATTCAGTCAAGAATCCATGTATAACTTTTGACTCCCCCAAAACTGTACTAATAGCCTACTGTTGACAGGAAGCGTTAGTGATAACAAACTGTTGATTAACACTTAAAAAATCTGCGTGGAAGTGGATCCATGCGCAGTTCAAACCTGTGTTGTTCAAGGGTCAGCTGTACTGGTATCTGTCTGTGGGCTCAGAGAATTACAGTACCTTGAAAAAAACTAGTGAGTCACATAAGCTTCCTCATTTCTGTACTGAAACAAGTGAACTGTGGAGAAATCTTTAGCAGAGCTGCTTGTGGGGAGAGAAGGAAGACCAGAGAGCACATGTGCTGTTTTTCCCCTCTACTTCCCCATGTACCAGGAGACAATTCACTGAGAGGGAGCAGGACTATAGTGCCCACTTAGAGGCCCGCAGTGCCCACTTGAAGGCCTGAATGTCAGCAGGTCCACTGGTAGTGGTTGTGTAATTGCCATGCATGAAACATTTTACTGAGCTCCTGAATTGACATGTGATCTCTTAGTTGAAGCTGACAAGCAGGATTCGTTTTCCCTCTTCTATCTTCCTGGATAGTAAGGAAGT
Source organism: Ursus arctos (assembly GCF_023065955.2). NCBI lineage: Eukaryota > Metazoa > Chordata > Mammalia > Carnivora > Ursidae > Ursus > Ursus arctos. The sequence goes on along the minus strand of NW_026622930.1, from coordinate 30,627,257 downwards.
CTTGTTTAGGGGTCTTCCCTTAAGCAGTAGGGGAAAGAACAAATAGAGGAAGAAGCCCAGTGCCTTATTTTTTTTGATACTTGAAAGCAGATATTGCTCAGGTGCAGACCTCAGTGTTGAGTACTATGACAGTTGGGTTAAGGGTAAACACTGGGACAAATGCATATATGATAATAGAGACTCTTTCTCCGGATTTCTCCTCAAGATGGCTTCAATCTAGGGGCCACCCACATATCCCACCATAGTGAGATTTCATTTAGTGGAATGGTTTTTTAAAAATTAATATTCTTAAGTTATGTTGCCACATTGCAGGAGACTTGGAAACTAGAGCAGTGAGAAATAATGCCTGTAATGTGGGAGGGCTATTTTCATATCAGTGGGAATGAAGGATGCAGCTTGAGGTTTGGGGTTGGGGGTTTTGTGATGAGTATTTGAAGCTGCAGCAGCGGTGAATCTGAGACCAATGAAGCAATTCCCGGACAGCGTTGGGGTGGCCGTCCTTGAGCATCAAGATCTGTTCACTCCCATTCTGGCTGGGATTCAAGGCAACAGCCATTGTTCCCTTGGATGCTTGTAAGTTCGTGAGTGTCTTTGTGTAAAACCTTTATTTGAAAAAGTAGAGGCACCGGGGAAAGAGGTACCTCTTACAAGGCTTAGGTTTTAGCAGCAAAACCTGTCAGGCACCTGTGGATGTTTCCTTTTTTTGTGCTTATGTGTGTCTGTGATGGTGTCCTTTTTCTTTCCCTCTTAGTCCTTTGGCCTAGAAACCAGCAGGGTTCCTCTGTTTGCTCTCTTATCCTCTGATTCTTACCTGAGTGTGGAAGTCTCCACTCTGCTGGTAGACTTCCAGTGGTGCTGAGCTGGGTCACTTCAGCTGTGAAAGGCCACCTGTGCTTCTGTCAGGGCTTGGGGACACTTGAGTCTCTGTGAAGGTACTGGTATAGCAACAGCAGAAAATGCCCCAACTGTAGTGAGAATTGGACAGGTTTCACAGGCTCCCATGTTGCCTGTGATGTATTCTCCTTCCTGGGCCCTCGTATCTCAGAAAAGGGAAATAGCACCCTTGAAACATCTGAAGGCTGCATGCCAAGAATTTATGCAGTATTCCAGAAACGGGATGTTATTGAAGTGTTTTCTCAAGCAGAAACAGATGTAGTTCCCTGTTACTGTCGCCAGTGTTAGTAGATCCTTAAAATTACCTGATAGCATTGTGCCCTTAAATGTACTCTCCCGTCCCTTTACTCCCCCCCCCCAATATGTGCAAGTGTTAGACTTTTTTTTTTTTTTTGGTAGAGCCCCATTGCTTGATTTGGGGGAAAGTTAGCCTGGATTCCCGATGACAGTAATAGGTTCTCAGGGGTTTGCAGACAGCAGAGGTGGTGACTGACAATTCTTTATTACTCAGAAGAGGATCTTTTGTGGTGAAAAATTCAATGACTCAGGATTCTTTTCTCCTGTAGTTGGAGATTGAACATAAAACCTCAGAGAAGAGGTGTAAATAGGGGCTCTTTCCCAGCCTCCCCTTTCTTATCTTCCTTTCTTAAGGAGGGGGAAAGTCTCATCTTTCCAAATCCAACCTCCTGCCAGCAGTGACTTGCCTTCACCCACAGAAGTTTAAGATCAGAGCATGGAGTTGGCCTGTGTGTAGACTCTCTCTGCTAGGCTTTTGGCTAGACTAGGCTTCGGCTTCCGACAAAGCCAGTAAAATGAAACTGGCTTCTGGGAATGGGACAGGACTGTTTATCCCAGTCTTCCTTCTTTGGGCTCTTCTCAGTTGATCTCAGTAAACTAAGTGGGTGGAAGTTTTAAAAAGGGAGCTTGAAAAAGAGAACAAGGTGATTTTGCTTATTTTGCATTTTAAGTGGTAGCCTAGGCTAACTGTCTGAGGGAAGACTGGGGGTTACTTTTTTTTTTTTTTTTTTTAATAACACATTGGGGACAAGATTACAGAAAGTTTGGAGGATGGGGGCGGGGGGGGACTCCCCATGATTCTACCATTCTACAACAAACATCATTTCTATCTATTCTACTCCTTCTTTCAGTTGGGAATCCCTGTACGTTCAATTTTGTATTTTTTTTTTTTCATTTAGCATTATACCATAAATATTTTTCTGTAATGACATATAGCCTTTATAGTTATTTTTAATGGATTTGCAGTATTCCATCAACGAGATCAGCTGTAGCTCGCAGCCATCACCATATTCTAATTTTCGAACATTTTCATCACCCCAGAAAGAAACTCAATTAGTAGTCACTCCCTGTTCCTCACAATCCCTGTAGCCCACGGCCACCACTAATTTACTCTCTCTCTCTGTAGTTTGCCTATGTAGACCTTTCATATAAACAGAATCATACAACATGTGGTCTTTAGAAATTGGAACTTAGCATAATGTTGTTGTGGTTTATCCATATTATAGCATGTATCAGTACTTTATTCCATTTTATTGATAAATAATCTGTTGTATAGATATATCCCATTTTGTTCATTCATCAGCTAATGGGCATTTGGATTGTTTCTGTTTTTGGTTTTTATAAATAATGTTGCTGTGAATAGCCATGTATAAAGTTTTGTGTGGACATATATTTTTATTTCTTAGATATATTTAAAGCTGCATCCATATTTCTACTTTTGAGTTAACATTTTGGTTATGCAGTTTGTTTGGGGAAGAACAGTGTTATAGCAAAAACTTTTGATTATGTGTTGTTGGGAATATTGCCCTGAATTAAGAAAAGATGCTACCAAGAAAAAGAAGAAAGGAAGAATTATGTGCGTAAGAATACAGTAGCATTGTTTCCAAATCTTTGGTGCTGAACTTTAAAGAGTAGTGGGAGTTTACAGATGCAATAGTGCCTACATTCAGTGCCCATGTACTGCTGCTTTAAAAAAAAAAAAAAAAGGATTTTCAGCATGAAGCCTCAGTTCTAAATCGCGTCATTGTGTTTTATGGAGTGAACTTTACCATGAACCCCAGAGAGCCTTCCTTATCAAATGTAATTTATAGTTCTCAGAAGCTTTTCTTTTTCTTATGAAACATTCCCTGCCAGGGTTCTGTACACCTGCCTAGATGCTTCTGCTAGGCTGGGATGGAGAACCAACCATCAAGGTATGGAGGAGGGAGAGGGGCCCTGAGTGTGGTTTAAATATAGGTCTGAGAAAGACTGCTCTTCAAAACAGCTTTTATAGGACTCTTACTGGTGGACCTCAGTTGCACCTGAGGTTAAAAATATAGATCATACCAGACGTAAAGAGGAACAGATGGTACTGCCGGGAGTGTCATTTCCTCTACAGGATCTGCTCCTGGCTGGTTTCACACCATACCAGCCATATTACTGAAATAATGCAGAGCCTCCTCTTGTCCTTGTCCTAATTGGAACAATTAGCATTAGTGATCAATAGCCGTTCTTGCTTTTCTTACTCGTAGGTCACTACCAAAAGCTCTTGAAAGTGTGTGTGTGCAAGCCACCTCATTTTTTTTTTTTTTAAGATTTTATTTATTTATTTGACAGAGATAGAGACAGCCAGCGAGAGAGGGAACACAAGCAGGGGGAGTGGGAGAGGAAGAAGCAGGCTCACAGTGGAGGAGCCTGACGTGGGGCTCGATCCCACAACACCGGGATCACGCCCTGAGCCGAAGGCAGGCGCCCAACTGCTGTGCCACCCAGGTGCCCCGCCACCTCATTTTTTTTATTAGAGGATCAAGATGGTTCCACCCCAGAGAAATGTGGGGCATAAGGCACATGGCCTTTTGTCCAATAAGCCAGACAAAAACTAGGAACTTGAATCATCTTCTCCTGTACCTGTATTACCTTCTCTTGTACCTGGAGCCAAGCCCAGGATCAGTCCTTCCAGAAAGTTCCTGCCTGGGTGTGTGTGTGTGTGTGTGTGTGTGTGTGTTTGAATGCTGCCATAACTTCCCTGGCAAAGTTTTGAAGTGTGCTCTACCTGTTAATGCAAATTCTGTTTCCAAGTGCTAGGGGTCTCAAAGACAGTGAGGTAAGATAAAATTCTTATCTGAAGATTCAAATTCTTGAGTATAATATACAGATATTATCAAAACTTCTTGCACACCAAACCAAGTATGTGACGAGAGAGACTCTAGGCTCATTAAATGCCTAAGTTGGAAGGATGGGACTTTGGGGATGATCTCCTGCCTCCTCACTTTATGGAAAGGAAGAATGGGAAATGGATGCTCAGAGCCGACTTCCCTGAGTGGTGACAGGGCCAGGAGAGAAGCCAGGGCTCCTGATCCCTAGTGTAGTGCTCTTTCTGCCCTTGTATGATCAATCTCTCTCTCCTCTGGGTTTGTCTCAGGGCAAGGGCATTGGGGTATGGTTCATGTTGTTAGGAACAAATTCATGTCCTTTCTGTGTTTGTGGTTTTGAATCTAAGAGTGAAATTACAGAGAGGAATGAGTCTTTAAATTCAGTTCTTCTCAGGAAGAACTGTTGTTAAAATGGGCACTGTTGGGGGTGCCTGGGTGGCTCAGTCATAAAGCATCTGCCTTCGGCTCAGGTCCTGATCCCAGGGTCCTGGGATTGAGCCCTGCGTCAGGCTCCCTGCTCAGCGGGAAGCCTACTTCTCCCTCTCCCACTCCCCTTGCTTGTGTTCCCTCTCTCGCTGTCTCTCTCTGTGTCAAATAAATAAATAAAATCTTTAAAAATTTTTTTTAAAAAAGGGCACTGTTGTGTTTAGGCTGGGCCCACTTAACTATTGTATCTCTCTGTTGTGTTTCCTTGCAATTCATAAAACACCACCTGCCCTAGGCCAATAAGATGTGTTCTTTGAGTCATTTTCCCTTTTGGGTCCCCCTTGTGGGGGTGGGACAGTGGGACAGTGGTGGCATCCTAGATGTAGTAGGACTTCCTGATAATTAGGAACATGTTGATGCCCCCTCCCCCACCCCATTAGCAGTCTAAAACCCTTCATGACTGCAGTGTGAACACACATCTCTGTGTCTCTAATCAGTCCGGAAGGAACCAGGCTTCTTGGGCTGAGGTCATATGTGCTAGCTTTCTCCACCCTAGAAAGCCAGTGAGCAGTTTTGTGCTCAGTGGGTAGTGGTTTTTCAGTTGGCCCGCTCAAGACATTTTTAGAGAATTAACAAGTGGTATGTTAGCTGGTCCACACCTTTGTCAGTCCTTGATTCTTATTCACTTGCCAGGTGGAAACTGCCGTGGGAAGGCCATCTGCCTCCTTGTTTCAGTCCTGTGGGGATTTTGCATGTTACACAGCGGGATGGCAAGAAAAACAGGCTCTGGGTTTCATAAGAGTTCGTTGGGCCATCTTTCTTTCCCTTTACATGCACCTTCAAGTCATTATAATTTGTGAGCTGATGATCTGGTAGGGCTGTGACGTCAGGCTGGTGGGAGTTAGGTGGATGGTTGGTGCAGAAACCAAAAGGATGTAAATCTCGTCATTTCTTTGGCAAGTGCTTAGTGAATGCATGTGGTCAGTGTTAGGTATACAGTAGTAAACAAAGAACAAAATGGACACAATTCTTGCCTTCATGGCCTTAACAATCCAGGGGAGTACTCATGGGTTATTTTGTTTGAGAGTAGTCTTGGAGGAATCTGTTGTGTAAAGTAGACTTTCAATTTGATACTCTGAAGCAGAGTTCCTCTGACTTTTTCAATGACATCTGTGCTGCAGTCCAGCAATCACCCTGGAAGAGAGGTGGGCTGGAAAAATATCCTTGGAGAATCCTCCTGGCCTTCCAGGCAAGAAAGCAAATTGCCTTTTCCCACGGAGTAAGCTAGGTCTAGGAGTTGGGTCTGGTGTGAGGATTCCTGTTCATAGGCTTTATTTAACCCATCAGTTTTTATTGTGGAAATGTTTTCTGACCCTGAAATATTTTCTTTTCTTTTCTTTTTCTTTTTTTTTTTTTAGTTAAGAGAGAAAAGTGGGTGTGGGTTCCACAGTGAGAAATTAGAAGAAGGGAAATTGGAGCAGTAGTGTGAATTCTTCAAGGAATGTTTTTTCTCTCGTCTTCCCCAGGCCTCAATTTTAGATGTAAATATTGACTCATGATATCTCTTTTCTTGATCTCTCTGTGGCTTTAACACCTGCTGGGGCAGCAAAGCACCTAATTCAATACTGTCACACGTAAGGTTCCCAATAAGCACACAGCCCCGTATATTTAACTTCTATGGGTAGCCATCCCTGTGTCGGCCCAGGTTCCAGGCTAAGGTTGGGAGTCACCTGAGGTCAGTCAGGGACAGTCTTGTCCACTTCTTCGTACCCAGCTCCTGGATTATTTGGTTGGTTGATAAGTGATTGACCAGGGATAGAGGATTAAAGTCACAAGGGTGGGAGGGCAAGGTGACCTTGAGGCCATGAGCTGTGAATAACAAGGAATCAAAGAGTGCCATTTGTGATGAAATTCTAAAAAGAGACATTTGGAGGGAGACCTGGCTTGAGTGAAAAACAAATATAAACAGGGTGATGAAAAGCGGTTAACATTCACCAACTTCACTGTGGTAGCAGGAAAAGAAGACTGCTCAGAAACCGTGTAGGCGGGAGGAGGTGAAGCAAAGAGAGGGTACTGGAGGTTCTTCCAAATGTTTTAGCAAGGCCAGTGAAAACCAAACTACAGGGCCCCTTAAGAATTTGGATCCAAGACCAGAGTTACCCCTGCTAATTTTCAGGCCCAGGGTTTTGTTTCTGGAACTCTGTCCATCTTTTAAAAGCCTCAGGAAGCATCGGTCATGCCCTAAATCTAACCTACAACGTGTACAGTTTCGCCTTATATACTTAATATATTTTTAGCATCCACTGTGAATCTGGTTGCAATCAAGGAAGTACTAGTAGGATGGCTTGTTTCTTTGTTCTCCAGAACTGAGCTCTTTAGGGGGTGGTTCATTACTTCTGGAATTATAAAACGTGATCGTATAGGTCATCTCCTTTGAAGGTCTGTGCATGCTTTTGAAAAAAATCACATCTTTGAAAGAAGGGCAACTCTTTTCAAATGCTCACTGCTTTTCTTGGATATATGTGAGCAACAGCAGAACGAACAGATTTCAGAGCCTTTGGTGTTAGTAAAACTTTCTGTGAATAGCAACAAGGTAGGTATTTTTCAAGCCGTGCATCTGAATTCATTGATTAATTGAACAAGTATTTATTGAATGCTCTTTCCCATTTAATCATCTCCCCACAGGGATTCTTTGCAGCACACAGCCTTACAAATGTTCTCCAGTATTTATTTTGGTTTGTCTTTTCCACCCATAGATTTTAAGCCCCTTGAGAATGGAAGGGCTGGTTTAAGTCTCCGCTGTGTTTACTATGCAGGCTGGGCATCCATATTAATAGCAGTACAGATTTCTTCATTTTACAGAGCACTTTCACGTAAGATGTCATATCATACTGTGGGGAAGGTTTTAGTCCCGTTTTACAAATGGGAAAGCCAAGGCCTTTGGTAACCAGTAGACGTTTAGCAGCCGCTGTTCTTGTAAATAGTGACACTGAATCAGCTCAGGGTTCAGGCTGAATCAAACATTGGTACCTCATGCTGAGAAACAGGAAACCTCCTGGAATTGCAGACTTGATAAATCTTAACTTTCTCATGAAAAACAATGCAACAACCCTTTCCTGGTCCCCCACTCCATATCAGCATAGGTACTCTCAAGGTCAGTATGTTTTTGTGTGCAATTGGGACAAAAATGTGGAAGTGTACAAAATTTGAAAGGCAGCTTTCATCTCCTAACTAAGGAAAAGCATTCCTATATTGTCTGAGGGGCTTTCATTTTTATTTTTGGAGGAGGGGAGAGGCCACAGGGTCAAAACCTTGGTATCTAGAAATCCTTGCAGTTTGGGGGTTATTAGAAGGTCCAGTTGGGGGTAAGCCAGAGAAGTTGTTCTGAGTTCTTTGGGTCTTAAGGACTCGGTGATGGGGATTTTGAGCAACTCTGTAAACACCGTTTCTAAAGGGGACTGTCTTCGCCTGAAAACTCGAAAGGGCTCCTGTAGGAACATCCTTGCTTTTCTGCAGACAAGGGAACTTCGGGTCTCCTGTAGGCAACGCTTGACCTTCTCTTTCCCATTGTCCTGCCCTAGTTTTCAGAGGCAAAGATGAGTCTGTGAGGGCAGGGAGGAAGTTGGAAGTCTCACCCATGACAGCTTTGATTTGGAGAAACATAAAGCAGTGCTGATGTTACTGGGGACAGGGTGTGCTTAGACAGCGCTGTGTTTTTTCCACGTAGTTGGGAAAGTGGAGGAGTAAGACTGGCTGTGGGCCAGGCACAGTTCCCCCTTTCCTGTGGTGAATGAAAATGGACGATTGTTTGAAGAAGTGGGTACTGAGTGGGAGGCAAGTGGAAGATAGCAGGCCTTGGACTCAGACTAACCCTGATTTCACTGTCAGCTCAGCCATTTTCCAGCTGTTCACCTTGAGCAAGTTTAACCTCTCTGGTCCTCATTTTTGTCATTTGTAAAGTAGAGATGATATTGTTGACACTACCTGTGACCAGAAAGGTAGCTACCAAAATATTAATGATTACTTGCTGTGGGGGATTTGGGGGTGAGGAAGTGTAACAGGAAAACTATAACTTCTTAAACTTTCTTTTTATGTCATTTGAATTTTTACTCTTGGTACATATAACTTAAAAGTATCCCCTCATGTGATTATTATGAAAATCAAATAAAGTGGGATATTTAAAACCAGGTACAGTGCTTGACAACTAAAAAAATACTCAAATGGCAGTTTATATGGGGAAGAAGTGATATTGATATTAATTAATGGTAGACCCTTGGTTTTGTAGTGTTAAATTTTCAGTCTGCCTTGTGTGGCTTTGGGTAAGTCTCTTTGTTAAGGCCCAGTTTCTTCAACTGAAAATGGAGGTTTACAGTAGTATCTACTATATATAGGGGGTTGGAGGCAACATATCAAGCAGGTAGCCTGGTATCTGGCACGTGATTAGTGCTCAGTAAATATTAACTGTTATCAGCTGTTATCCTCACAGCTATGCTGGAAGCGAGGTGGAGTTGTGCCCACCTCACAGAGAGTGAGGCACAGAGTGGTTTGGTGACTTGTCTTGAGGCCATGTTGCATAGCAGCAGAAATGGCCTTCTCTGTTAACTGCCCTCCTGCTGGAGTCTACACCAACAGCCTCACACCCCTGAGTCTGCTCACCTCTCCTTCCTTCATCCTGGAAGGCCTGCACAAGGATGGGCTCAGCCTCTCTAGGGGAAGGCCTCTCTCCATACCACTTTGGTACTGCCTGTGACTTCCACCTGCTCCATCAGTAACTATCTTCTGCCTGTTTGTGGGACTGAATGGTTGCCCTGAAGTTAGACTTGGTGGGAAATAGGTTTTTAGCTTTGTGGTGTGTGCTCCTGTTCTGAGGGGGGAGTTCTACCCAGAATTGTTTCCAGAAAATGGGAGATCTCATGACCAAACTTAGGGGGTCAGAGCTGATGCCGCCGGTTTCTCACCTTGGGTTTGTACAGTACACTTCTCACCCTTGCCTCTTTGGTTTTCTTTTCATCAGACTTTACCACATTGGCCTTGCTCCCTTCTCATAGGGGTCATGAAGTACTCACCATCTGGTGAAGAATATAGGCAATGCAATGTCAGAAGTTATTTCCATCTAAATTTGCCTAGTGGCCTGGACGGAGTATGCGTGTTTATACAGATTCTTGCATTTCATAGTTTTTATGTTGTTTTCGTGTGTTTCATATACACCCTTTTCCAAATTTGCATTTAGTGGTGGCTGGCAAACCTTGTATTCCATCTTATTTGGAATATATACTTGCTGTAGTATTGCATTCACATTGTATAATTCCACATCAGGATCTGAAGGGCCCTGCTGTTGAGGCAATCACTTTTCAATACTTAATGCCAGTCAAGTCTGTGCACTTCTAGACGAGTCTGCTCTGATTCCCAGCCTGCTTTCTTTTCTTTATTTGTGGCTGCCTAAAGGCCTCTAGTGAAGTACATCAAAGTGCTTCTTGTTTGCTTGGCAAAAGGAAGATCCTTGGAGGAGCTTAAAGACCTCGTGGAAAGGACCCTCTTAATCTTAGCTAATCGCAAAATGAGACTCTGTAGTGGAGAAGCCACCCTAGCACCCACTTTATGAAAGCCCCTCTAAAATACAAGTTGTTCAGGCTCTTTGTCATGTGTCTGTAGTATTTATCTGGTTTTTGAAAACAGACCTGCTTAAATTAATTCTGGTTGATGTCGGGAAGTGAGGTGGAACGTATGCCCACTCCAAAGTTATAGGAAGCGAGGCACAGAGTAATTTGGTGACTTGTCTTAAGGCCATATGTTGAGTTAGCCAGGGTGATGCCTGGAAGATTTGAAGGAGATACTTAAAAAAGAACAAAGCTCTGGGTTTATTTCAGGCCTAATCGTGAACTTGCAGGAGCAGCTTCCAAGCACGGGGGAGAGAGGAATGGCACACTGCCTTGGAGCTGTCATCTAGGATGCCACCTTTTGGGAACCATATTGTAGGCAGTCTCTGGCCTATGTGAAGTCGTGCCTGGGCCTTATCAGAAATGAACCAGATGGTGTTTCTAGTGAAACTGGCAGCTGTTCTTGCTGACAGAATTAATTAAACATTTTTACATGTAAATGTGGAATTCTGGGAAGCTTTCTTTTTGGGGTTTTAGTTGCATGTGAGAGTGCAGCCCTTACCTTACAGAGGCCTTTAAAAACTTTTTTTAAATTTAAATTCAATTAATTAACATATAATGTATTAGTATTTGCAGAGGTAGAGGTCAGTGATTCATCAGTTGCATATAACACTCAGTGCTCATTATATCACGTGCCCTCCTTAATGTCCATCACCCGGTTACCCCGTCCCCTCTGCCCCCTCCCCTCCAGTAACCTTCAGTTTGTTTCCTATGATTAAGAGTCTCTTATGGGGGCGCCTGGGTAGCTCAGTCAGTTAAGTGTCTGTCTTCGGCTCAGGTCATGGTCCCAACATCCTAGGATCGAGTCCCACATCGGGCTCCTTGCTCAGCAGGGAGCCTCCTTCTCCTCTGCTTGCTGCTCTCCTTGCTTGTGCTCTCTCTCTGACAAATAAATAAATAAAATCTTAAAAAAATAAAGGGGGTCTCTTTTGGTTCGTCTCCTTCTCTGATTCTGTCTTGTTTTATTTTTTCCGCTCTTACCCTATGGTCCTCTGTTTTGTTTCTTCAACTCCACATATGAGTGAAATCACTTGATAATTGTCTTTCTCTGATTGGCTTATTTCGCTTAGCATAATACCCTCTAGTTCCATCCACGTCATTGCAGATGGCAAGTTTTCATTTATTTTATGGCTGAGTAATATTCCATTATATATATATGTACCTCATCTTTATCCATTCATCTGTCGATGGACATCTGGGCTCTTCCTATAGTTTGGCTATTGTGGACATTGCTGCTGTAAACATTGGAGTACAGATGCCCCTTCGGATCACTACATTTGTATCTTTGGGGTAGATACCCAGTAGTGCCAATTGCTGGGTTGTAGGGTAGCTCTATTTTCAACAGGCTTTTTTTTTTTTTAAAGATTTTATTTATTTATACGACAGAGATAGAGACAGCCAGCGAGAGAGGGAACACAAGCAGGGGGAGTGGGAGAGGAAGAAGCAGGCTCATAGCAGAGGAGCCTGATGTGGGGCTCGATCCCATAATGCCGGGATCACGCCCTGAGCCGAAGGCAGACGCTTAACCGCTGTGCCACCCAGGCGCCCCTCAACAGAGGCTTTTATTTATCATTTGCTTCTGGCCATAAGTGACCCTCAGCTCTGTGTCTTTCTGTCCCCTCTGGTTACTTTCTTCACCAAATGGGCCAGTTATGTTGGGGAGGTATAAGGTAACCAGTCTTCTCTCTAGTGTAATTTGAAGGTTGCTGATGGGACCTTGTCCCAGAATGTGCCTGCTACATGGATAACCTTGGTGACTAAAACGTTCATCATTTGAGTCCCTCCTTTGGGTTAAGACATTTGGATGTGGCACATAGGATACCCAGGAACAGTGACAGTCAGAGTCACTAAACCCAGGAAAGAAAGAAGAAAAATGTGGAGAGAGGGACAAGGCAAGTGCTAGGTGCTGTACTCATGGACTTTTCTTCACTTTCTAGATCAGAAAAGCTCTAAAAAGTTAAGTACTGTAAATTACTGTATTGCAGGTAGAACCAAGTTTGGAGTGATTCCAAAGCCTGTGTTTTTCAGGGCAGATATAATATATGTGGGTTAGGAAGTTGGGGTGGAGGATGAGGTGGGGAGGGAGACAGAGAGCAAATTCCTGGAGAGGGGGTGTCAGGGTCAGGTGGGAACTGCAGTGGAGGGATGCATGGGAATGTATGGCCCTGGATGAAGGTCTGGGAAGGAAGGGTCGGTGAGCAAAAATAAATGGAAGTGGAAAGAAAAAAAGATTGAGGTATCACTTGCAGGAGGTGGAGGGGCGTATACTGTTGGATGATGGCAACTTTTCCCTCAGGGAAACTCTGTGGGGTTTGTTTGTCTGGGAGACCAGATAGTCTCTGTATTTAGGCAGGTGGCAGTTGGCCCCACAGGAAGCCTTTTAATCCCTGGTATTTATAGACTGGCCTGTACTCTACTGAAAGGCAACTCCCATTTCAGTTAGGGAAGGCAGCATTATCTGCCTTTGAGATGCCGCATTTATGGATCCCCATTTGGCCCAGCAGGAGGGGCTGGGTAATGCCCTGTTATATTATCCTGGTTCCCTGCTGCCTCAGAGGTTGTGCAGGGACACTTCTGCCAGTTACCTCTAAGTGACCTCTGGCTGCTCCCTCTCCTGCAGATGCTTCTTTTCTTCTCAAAGATGAATTGGAATCAGGACTGGGAAAGGTGGCCCTCTTGTCTCTGTGTTCAGGGTAGCCAGGAATTCCCTAGAATAATGATTCTGATTTGTTCTCTAGCTCCTTGTCACAAGGCTAGGATTGCTGTTGATAGCATGGCCAAACCCTACATTCAGTCCAATTCAACATTGATTTATTGATTCCTGCTAGTATGAATGGGGGTGGACTACAAAGATGACTGAGACAGGTCTCCAGCTCCAAATCTAGGGGGATAATGAGTAATGAGCCCCCATGGTCAGGCTGGTTCTTCCTTATAGCAGGAAATGCTCATACACTTTTGGTCTTGTCTGACTTAAATCATTATTGCGAGGACTGATTGTAACAATAATCAATTGAGACTGCATCGAAAAGTATACATCTCTAGAGTCATGTAAAACTTTCTTAATATTACAAGGTAAAATCATAATAAAGATAACGTGTATGGAGTGCTTTCTACGTGTCAGGTACTGTTCAAAGTGCTTTGTTTGCATTAGCTTATTTAATCTTCACAGCAACTTTGAAGTAGGTTGCTTATACCCATTTTATGGTTGTGAGAATCAATGCCAAATTGGATTAAAAAAAATCTTTCTAGGATGGCATGGCTGGTAAGTAGCAGAACCAGCCTCTGTTAAGACCCTGTGGAAATCCCGGAAGAGAGGGCATCCCACCCCAAGGGGAGGCAGCAGCCAAGACTTACCCTCAGAGACTAGAAAGGAGCAGGGAAAGGTCAGCCTGGTGCCCAAGAAAGCATTAGCATTTCTACACAACTTAATTAAATTACTGAAACCAGTTATGAACTCGGAGCCGTCTTTCTTGTATAGTAATGCAATTGCAATAGATAATTTAAGCCAGGGAGGAAGGACAAAATTGGTGAGCTCACATACGTGGATGGGCACTTAACTGACAGACTAAAACACAGAGAGGCCAGCCCTAAAGCGAGTACATCTTTATTCAGTTTACAAATGAGTGCAGAGACCCAGGCAATGTGCTTTTAAAGAACAGACATTTAAAAAAAAAAAAAAAAAAAAGAATTCTTTCCCTCTCAGCCTTTTTCTGTTGAAGTTTCTATTAAGGATATATGAATTTGATCACTAATACGCAGTGTATCCATCTTTGGACGTTATTTTCCAGAGAAATCAAGCTCATTTTTGAGGCACCTTCTGGCCGGGTTATCTCAGTTGTGGAAGATTGGGAACAAATATATGCACTTTGTGGAGAGGGCAGTCTCTCCATTAGATGCAAGTCTCTAAAGAGAGCTCTGGGAGTTAATGTCTCTGAATTACTGTTTCAGTCCACTCCACTCTTTCAAACAGCTTTTTTAACATGCGGTGCCTGTCTCATTAGCAGTTCAGGGGAGTTAGCCTTCAACATATAATGACCTAGTTCCCAAATTTGCAGCAGCTTCAGAAGTTTCTAGAATGCCCTAAAGCATGTTTCCTCAAAGTGTGCTTAATTAGAATCACCTGACCCGCCTTACAGGTTGGGAATCAGTTCCCTTGTGGGTGGGGTCCTGACATTCACATGTAAAACACTTCCTTCCGCGCAGGTCCTGAGGAAGAGCCGCTCAGGTCCTGAGGAAGAGCCACAAAGCCAAGTCCAAGCCCACCTCGAGAGAGGGTATAGAGCTGCGAGGGTATAGAGCTGCAAGCGGCAGTGTGAACAGTCTTCAAGGCTTCTTGTTTTCTTTTATAATGAATGGGAATTTTGCCTCCTGTTCTGTAGTATATCCAGGATCATTTTAATATTTAAAATGAATTACATTAATATGGAATAAATGAACCTCTACCGAGATTGTGTGCTTTGGGGTGAGACTGCTTAGTTTGTAATCTTGGTGTCATGAATTGCTAACTGTAATGACCTTGGACAAGTTATTTAACTTCTCTGTGCTTTGTCTAAAAATGGAGATAGTCATAATACCCACCTTTTAAGGTTCTTGTGAGGACTAAATCAAATATTAGATAGAAAATGCTTAGATCCATGCACAATGATTAAGCAGTCAAGTGCCAGTTAATAATAATGATGCTATTATTACTGTTCTGAGCGTGCATGTCACTGGGAGTATGACCACCCCAGTTATAGAAACTATTCCTTCAGATTGACAAAACATCCCTCTCCCTGGTGACACAGTCAGGCCACAGGCTTATAAAAAGGCCTTTGGCCATGCATAAGAAGCCTAAACAGAGCACTGGGAAAATGCTCTGCCATAACAGATCTTTTCAGGTCACACCCTAGTTTTATTTTAGTTGTTTGAGGTCCCTGTGTGAAGCATGACTGTTCTCAAGCTGTCAGAATCTGTCACGGGTGGGAGGGAAGTGCTTGTTCAGAAGATGTCAGAGAGTCCACCAGGTGGCTTTAACCAACAAGTGTTCTTAATTCAGTCTGCACTTTTCCCCCCTTTATTCTTGTTAAATAAGAAAGAGGGCTAGATTGCACTTTTCCTTTGTAAAGTACACATTCATTTCCCCTGTTAACTTACTTGTTTTTAAAAAATTTGAGGAGTCTCAAGTTATACTTGTTTCTTGAAGAAAGGTCAGGAAGTGCAGGTACTAGCAGTCATGGAAGGAGAAAATCACCTGTGATTTCCCTTTCACCTCTCACCACTGTTCACCTGTTACCGTGCTACTTCAGTCTAGGATGGTCAGGGATGGCAGAATGGCCGGCAGGGTCTTGGAGAGAAGGGCCACATTTCTGGGAGCCAAGGTGGCCCTCCTGTGGCTCAGCCTTACAGTGGGCAGCCCCGCCCTTGTCCCCAAGTGTCCTCTCCCCTTCTGAGCGAAGTTATGTGGAAGCCCAGCTACTTGTTTCCAGTGTGCTGCATGTTCAGGCATTTGTGGCCTGGTTTATGTTGATTCTGCTCTCCTGATTTTGTGCTCATTTTTCACATAGCCAGGTGCTGAAGGTTCTTGGGCCTCTTTTCTCTGTAGGAATTGGTACTGGCTCTCAGGGTGGATGCTTCTCTGTCTCATGCCCCTCTCTCATTAAATGCAGCTAAGGAGGTTCTGTCTAGGAGGAGAACTCATTGAGTAAGGAGAACACTGCCTCAGGGCTTTTTAAACATAATGCTACCTCCTCCTTTTTTCCTCTTCCCAGAATAAGAGCTGCCAGTAAAATTTTAGTGCAGGACTATTGAGATATATTTATCACCATTGTGATGGACAAAGGAATTGTCAACTCTTCTCCTTATCGATCCTCTTCACCTCCTTGCAAATGGGAATTACAGGAAATCACAACTAGCTTAAAAAACTGTGGGCAGATGGGAAGGATGGAATGTGTAACCCCCATTCCCAGAAATAGAAGAATGGCTGAGCTGATTGACCTTAGCATTTGGCGGTCAGGAGAGTGAAAGCATGGCTTGAAATAATGTCACCATCTGGGAATTGAAACCCAAGTCTTCCTGCTCTCTGACTTCTTTGTCATCATGATTCCCTTCTCCGATCCCTTCCTTTCTAGTCAGTAACCAGCCCCTGCCAATTCTTTCTTACTGTAGGTTTCTGTCACAACCATCCTGACCAGACTTCATCATCCTCTCTAACCTCTTAGGCTGCTTTAGTCTCCCTTGCCAGGTTCATCTCCCATGAATGGTGTTCTTATCTCATGAGATTAGGTCAGAATGAATCCCTGTGGGGGGGGGGGAAGGTGGTATTAACTATCCCTTTCCACGGTGGCAGTGCCTTTTGAGGGCAAGGACTAAGTATTTTGGTGCCCCTCACATAGTAGGCTTTTAATAAATACTTGTTAAGTTGGCTTAGGTCGTGCTTCTTGCTCAAGAACATTCATTGGTTCCTACTGCCTACTCATCAAAGCAGAATTTCTTTGCCTGTTTTTCATGGCTATACAAACTGGCTTTACTGTAAGTATTCAGTTGAATACTTAATACTTTGTGGAATAACTGGAGTCTGTGAGGGATAGATATAGGGAGTCTCCCTAAGAATTGTCCCATGTGCTGGAGGATCTCAAATGGGATTTTTTTTTTCTGTTTTTCCCTGGGTTTTGGCCTCTTTCCCTCTCCTTTCCCCACCTCCTTCTCCACCCCCAAATTTATATCTTGCTTTTACTTCAGCCTTCCAGCCCAAGAAATTCCTTCTTTCTCCATACTTATTCAGGTCTCCAAGTTTTCAGGTCAGACCTCCCTTCCTCCCTCCCTCCCTTCCTCCCTCCCTTCCTCCCTCCCTTCCTTCCTTCCTTCCTTTTTTCCTTCCTCCTTTCCTTTCCTTTCCCTTCCTTCCTTTCTTTCTTTCTTTCTTTCTTTCTTTCTTTCTTTCTTTTTTTTTTTTAAGATTTATTTGTTTTTAGAGACAGTGCATCTGTGCAGGAGAGGCAGAAGGAGAGAAATAGACTCCCTGCTGAGTGTAGAGCCTCCACTTCGGGCTCGGAGTTCCATCTCATGATCCTGAGCCCTTGATCTGATCTGAAGTCAAGAGTTGGACGCTTAACTGACTGAGCCACCCAGGTGCCCCTCCCTTCCTTCCTTCCTCTTAAGGTCCTCTTTGACTGTCTTGATTCAGACCCTTTCTGGTTTTTGTTTGTTTTCATTATTTTGTCCTTAACTTACAAGTAGCTATTGCTTATTCTTCCTTATTTTCTAATTATTCATACGTCACGATTTAGCATTTTATTGCACCCACGTGGAATACTGAAAAAGATGCTCCTGCCTTATTGTGTGCCTTGATTGTTGTCTGGGTTTGCAGCCTCCCCAGCTCCCCTGAAGGTTCCAGGTGGGGTGAGGCCTGTGCCTTCTGTGCATTTTGCATTTTGCAAGCTATAGATGAAGGACTGACAGGAAATGATGCTGCATGGGGTAGGCAGAGGTGACCCATTAGAGGTGAAAGGTGATCTGACAGTGCTTTGAGAGTGTAGTTCCTAGCAGAATGCTGTAGGGTCTGGAGCAGAATAGGGACTGGAGGCCCAAAGACAGAAGTTCTAGGGCTCTGGAAACCAAGACCTGGAAGGGTCAGGCTTGTACCTCAAGAGTTTGTCTCATTCTGAGATTCTCTTGAAATCCTGGTTCACATGGAAAATGTGCTTATACTAGAAGGTTGGTTACAGGGTTTTTGGGGAATTGTGAGGCCAGATGCCTGTGTGGTGAATCTTTCCAAAAGGAAGGATGAAAGGTGCCTAGCCATAGGGAAGCTTATTGCTTAAGAAAACAGACAATTAGGGGCAACAGTGAACAGACCTGTTGGACTCAGGATTTGATTTATTTGTGTTAATGGCATTTGTATTGATTTCTCTGGGAAATTTGGGTGTATGAATGTATTCTGCAAATACAAGCATTTTCTTTCTTTGCTTTGTCACTGAAGGGGCTCATAGCTTATTGTTGCATTTTTCCTTCTAACAATAGAATCTTACATGAAATTAGAAGCAGTGTCTTCCTTTTCTGACTTTGGCAGAATTTTAAGCATCACGCCTACCCTCTCCTCAATCCCCCTTTTATTTCTCAGACCCACCTAGGACTGTGAAACAGGTTAGTTGTTAATATGGCTGTGGGCTGGGACCAGTTTTAGCCAGAATTCCCTGCAATCCAGTTTAAGTCTATGGGGCACATCTAAACTTACTGGAATTCGAGGTAGGAAGTGTGGTTGCAGAGGCAAAGCCATTTAATTGTAGCTTATATGAAAATAAAACCGGCTTGAATTTTCTTCTCACAAACTTTCTCTGAAACACCTCTTTAGATCTTTTATTTTTGGCAAATGGGTTTCGAGGTGGCAGCCTCATTACTGTTGGATGGAGGGGTATAATAAGCCAGTGGGTGATTTCCCAGAATCCTGAGCCTTTGAAAATTGCTATTCTTTTTGGAAAGTAATAAGTCCAGAAGCCAGGCTGCCTGTTTCCGATTTATTCCTTCTTCTTACCCTGTTCTCAGCTAGTAAATATTGTGGTCTCAGTCTGCCTAAAAACAATGGCTTACATTTGCTTAAATTTCTGTAGCAGTTTGAAAATGAAGTTTAGCCCTTTGATGATGATGGTGGCGATAATGATGATGATGGTGATGATGATGATGATGGTGATGATGACAGGCCCCCAGTAGCAGATACATTGATTGAGTTGCGAGCTAGTTCCTTCCAGGTCTTCTGAGAAGAAAATCACTAACTCACTTTGTATGTGAGGGTCATGGTGTTGAGTAGAGGAAGAAACGGCCTTGGAGTATAGAGAAAATCATCTGCTCAAACGTTATACTTTAGAGAAGTACTTTGAACGAAGTTGTGTGTTTTCTATTTGGATTGGGTGTGTTGTTTCTTTTGAGAACCCTTTTTACAATGGTATAATGGTTCTTCTGGAACTCATACCAGGATTCTTTTTCTACCCTCTCCTGTATTTACAGCTGCTTTTTCCCTAGGGGAGCATTCATCTGTTTTAAAAAGCAGAGAGAGAAAACAAGAAGTTCTCTCAGTGATGTTTGGAAATGAACTGCATTTGTCTTTCAGGAAGGCAAGTTCTTAAGGGTTGCTGTTTGGATGAAAGAAAAGGAAGTCTGGCTACAGTGTTATCCCCCAACACCCCCCCTCCCCCCCCACACCTCTCTACCCAGAGGTTCCTTGTGGCAGATATGAAGGAATTTAGTATGCAGGGTCCCCTTTATGGTCCCTTTGTTGTACTAAACCAAACATTGCTTTTCAGCCCCTGAGTAAGTCAGTTTTTCTGGCAGGCCACTTCCTTGCCCTGAATACCCATGTTTAGGGTCCTGGGCTGGCACTGGCACTCAAGGCCAGGATTGTACTTGGATATGAGGTCAGAGGTGGTATCCAAGGGCATTTGGGACAGGAAAGAATTCTGATCTTGAGAATGTTTTCATCATACTAATGCTTTAAGGCCTTGGAGCTGAGGTTTGCCAGGCATCTAGATGAGGTTAGTAAATGGGCCTAACTGTAATGCCCCTTAGCCTCTTTCCACAGTTTCCACCAGCTAGGTGGTCGTTGGCATGCATCTTTGTTTTGTTACGAGAAGAGGAGGAATTCTGCTTTGCAGTTGAGTAACTGTGCCTTCTATTCAGATTCTCTAGAGGGTTAACACTCAAAGCTAATGAGTACTTCCACACTGCACACACTGCTCCAGGGTGGTGGGTGGCAGGCTGGAGGCTGGGGGACCTTCACAGAGCAAGTGCTATTGAAGGCAGATACTGAGATGACACTAAGGGGAGCTGTGCCCCGAAGTTCCATTGGCTTGGCCCCCTGGCTGCTGGCTCATCCCCCAAGCCTAGGCCAGCGGAGGCCTGCAGCTTCTTTGAAATGACTGCTTCCCACAGCTTGTTTAGTGTGATCAGCCAGAGGAGGGGTGGGCTTCCAGGGGAAAAGGGTAGGAGAGTCTTAATGAAGCTTGCCTGGTTTGGCAGTCACTCAGACTCATCTCCTGTTTCTGTATGGACGGATAGTCCCCTCCAGTTTTCTGAACAACTCTCCTTCATTTCCAAGGGGGGCCCATTTTTTGCTAAACCTTCCCTCAAACCCCAAAAAACAAACAAACAAAAAAAAACATAAAAAATTACAACCTACCTTGATTATTGCTGTGTGTGCCTTCTGCCTCTTTTCCAGCAGAGGCAGGTAGCCACGCTTGCTTTTTCTTGAGTTGCTCCTGCCACGTGGGAGTTCCTGGAGGCTGATGCTGTTGAACTTCCTTGTCAGGCAGAGGCCTGCACAGGAGCCGAGCCTTGGGTGCTCCAAATGGACAGAGCACAGTGGAGAACAGTGCTGGGGCTGCCACTGGGTCTGAGGGAGCTCAGTGGTTGGATTCTGACTGGGAGATATTTAAGGGAACTCTGCTTAAGTGAAGAGGTAGGAGAACTGAGTTCTGGTTCAGCCACTAGCAAGCCATGTCCTGGGGTAAGTCATAGCCCCTTTCTGGACCTCAGTTCCCCTCCTAAAATGGATAGATGGGACTTTACAAGATGACCCCAAGACCCCAGATTCCTTTAGACAGTAGTGTGTTAGGATCCCCACACAGACCCATGAGCCTGCTCCTGGTCAGGGTGACCAGAGGCTGAAACGGCAGGAAAACTTGCACTTTCCGGTTTTCTTTTGCCTCCGTGCTTTTGCATTTGGTGCTCTTCTCCCTGGAATGCCCCTTCTTATAGTCAGTATCAGTTTAGACCACTGCTTGCCCCCGTACTAGTGGGGGGCCCCTCCTCTGTGCTGCCATATCACTCTGTGTTCGGCGCTTATCCCACTGTGTTAATGTCTGTTTCCTTGTGCTTCCTGAGGACAGTGTCTGCTGTCACCACTGTACCCCCAGTTGGCCCGTGGAGTGCCTGGAATGTGGTATGTACATGCAAATGTTGAATGATTAAATGACCCCTCCTGGGCCAACACACCCACCTCTCTCAGGGAGCTGTTCTTGGTTTTCCCCACCTTACCCAGCCCTCTTTCTGATGAGTTGTATGTGGGTGCAGGAGAACCTTGAATAATGCGGAGAGTTGTTTTCAAGGTTCATCTCAGTGTGGTGAAGCATTGAGTGATGTTGCTACTCTGTCCTGGGGGGTACCCTTTCTAGGTGTTGCTTTGACCTGGGATGGATCTGGACTTTGCCCTGCTCTTCCCCATCTGCTGCCCTGGGGAGGGAGGGGCAGGCCAGGCACAGGCATATTGCTGTCGCTGCCAGCTGCCTGGGGCTGGGCCATCTGCTGCTGGTGACAGTGGGTAGGGTGAGGGGTGAGCATCCACCTAATCTCCTTCACTGCGCAGTCCAGCCGCCTTTCTCCCCACATTTTGTCTTCTGTTCTAATGCTATCTTTTGCCACTCTTCATTGAGGTCTTGCTTTTGTTCCAGCTGCTGCCCCCCACCACTCTGCTAGGAGAACCCTTGCTGTGTTTTTGTTTACTCTGTGTGTGTGCTGTGCCCTTTAGCCCAAGCCCCCAAGAATCTTTATGTAACATAAGACAGCAGCAGCAAAAAGAAAAAGGCAAAAAAAGCAAAAACAAACTTTAGAAATGAAACCTTGGACCCCTGTTGGTCTCTGTTCAGATGTAAATGATGAGACTCTTCCCATCAGAGTTTGTACCTTTGGGTTCACCACCCCATTTTCTATCCCTCCTCCCAGGGACTCTTTGAACAGCAGGGGTGGGCTGAGTCACTTAAAAAAGCTCTTAATTTTGCTTGTATTTTAAGCTCTTTCTGGCCTTGTGTGGACATAGGAAAGAGGCAAGGGGAAAGTAACCTGTCCCTATCACTCTTGATGACTCTGGGTTTGAAGGTTTTGAAGTGTGTGTGTGTGTGTGTGTGTGTGTGTGTGTGTGTACATGTGTACAAGCTGTGCCAGGAGGTGGGATTAGGGGGAAATGTAGACAGAGTCTTAAAGTCATCTTTACCAAGTGAAGAGGTGACAGCGCAGAGAACAGAAGGGCAGCATTCCCTAAGCTAGGACTTCTTAAACTTTAACAAGTATAGGGATTACCTGCGGAATTTTATTACAATGCAGATTATGATTCAGGAGATCAGGGATGGAAGCTGAGATTCCACGCAAGTTTGTAATAAGCTCCCAGCTGATTGCCAGTGCTGCCATTCAATGACCCATAGTTTGAATAGTAAGCCTCTCTCCTCCTCCTCCTAACACTGATTAAAAAGATTGACTTGGATAGGGCAGGAGGGAGGCTAGTAAAGCACTTTCATATTTTATTTTATTTTATTTTATTTTATTTTATTTTATTTTATTTTATTTTATTTTATTTTATTTATTTTATTTATTTTATTTTATTTTATTTTATTTTATTTTTTTTTTAAAGATTTTATTTATCTACTTGACAGAGACAGCCAGCGAGAGAGGGAACACAGCAGGGGGAGTGGGAGAGGAAGAAGCAGGCTCACAACGGAGGAGCCTGATGTGGGACTCGATCCCGGTACGCCGGGATCACGCCCTGAGCCGAAGGCAGACGCCTTAACGACTGCGCTACCCAGGCGCCCCCACTTTCATATTTTAAACCTGAGGGCCTGGGCTGGCCTTTCAGCCAGTATTTACAGAGCCCTTTCCCACGTTCCTTCCTTGTGCCTGAGTTCCTGGCTTCTCTGGAGCTCCCCTTGGCCCAGTTTGGTTTCCACAATATAAGAACCTCTGCCCTTCAGAGGGTGGGTGTGGATACTCACAGTAAGACTGGATCTTTTCCTCTCTTTGGCTTATTGTAAGTAGATAAGGCCAAACCTCGCGTTGCAAATAGAACTTTTAGAACTGGAAGAACTCTTAAATTGTCTTTTCCAATCCCTGTATTTTACTGAGGAGGAAACGGGCCCAGAAAAGTTTTGTCACATATTCAGAATTAGCTAGTGGCAGAGCTGGAGTTAAAAGCCAGATGTCTGAACTCCTAAGTTCCTCTCTCTGAGGGACTCTAAGTTCAAGTTAGGCACTGTGGGAGGACCAGGGTTGTTCTGGGGATAGGTGTTAGGACAAGAGGCTTTCTGGTGTTGTGAGGGATTTTACACCACATGCGCCACCAAGGTAGGTCTGGCATCTGCTGTAGCGCAGCGTTCGTTCACGTATGCCAGGGTTCTCAGCGGCAGCACTGTTGACATTTGGGGTCAAGTAATTCTTCCTTACAAATTCTTTGCTTTCTTTAATTCTTTGTGAAACATCATAGGCCGTTTAGTGGCCTTCCTGGCCTCTACCAACTAGATGTCGGTAGCATTCCGTCCCCCGAAGTTATAACAACCAGAAATGCCTCTAGACGTTGTCAGATACCCTGGGAGGGGACTAAAATTGCCCCCAGTTTAGAGCCTCTAGTTCAGGAAACAAGTATTTTGGGGTGGAGGGTCCCTTTTGGGCACCTATGTTGGGGTTTTGTGTGTGTGTGTGTGTGTGTGTTGTTTTGTTTTGTTTTTTAGTGTATGTTGGTCTCTGGGTTACAAAGAAAGCAAAAGCAGATGGCGCCCCAGCCTTCCTGGTCACATACAGTTTAGTGTACAGTTTAGTGGGGAGACCAGACCAGCCAATGCATGGGACAGATAAATTGCCATCTTAACGGTCCTTCCAGGATGCAGAGCTGCAGGCTGGACTCTAAAGAATGTGGTGCCAGCCCAGGGTACTTAATGAGGAGATGTTACTGCCCTGGGCTGGATTGCAGAGCTAAGAATTGAGTAACTCTCATTCATATCTTTAGTTACTCTTACCTACTTCTGCGCAAGCAGCGCTCTTCCATTCTGAAAAAACTTTTCATCTGAATCTGTAGAGGCCAGTCAGGCAGCTTAACCAGCAAATATGTATACTTGAAGGCAGGGAGTCTACTCAGGCCTGACGCTGGTAAGACTCATTCCTTAATGAGATTTACTTTTTATTTCTAACTTGATTTTCTTTTGCTATGGGGTGAATCTTCTGACAGACCTTTCTTGTCTGTACAAGAGACAAGAGTCTACAGACTCTAATGTTCTGAATACAAAGGTATAAAACATGGTTAAGTGTCTCTCTGTGTGAACCTAAGAAAGGGTCTTTAACTCTTTTCATTCTTCATAGGATACTGTACTTATAAATATTTTTAAGGACACTGAGCACCTCCTCTCTCCATCTTATGCTTCCACAAGCCTCCATGAAAAATGTTACCTCAGAGCACAAAAAGTATTAGTGATGGGAGCTTCATAGTTCTTGTCAATTTTTCCTTAGCCGGTGCCACACTGTCGTTTTTCCCAGTACTTTCATCGTGATGCTCCATTGCCTCCTGGGCTGCATTGTTTCTAATAAACCTGCTGTAATCCTTTGCTCTTTTGAATGCAGTCTCTCCCCCCCCCCACACCTGCTGTGGCTGCTTTAAATATTTTCTCTATCACTCGTTTTCAGCATTTTGACTATGGTGTGCCTTGTGTTTTCTTTTTGTTCTTGGGGTTTGATGAGCTCGGATCTGTGGATTTATAGTTTTCGTCAAATTTGGAAAATTTTCTGCCATTATTTCTTGAAATTTTTTTGTGTGTGTGTCTACCTGCCCCACCCGCAATACATGCAACACACACACACACACACACACACACATTGTATGTGTGTATGTAATATATCTACATATGTGTATGTTAGGCTGCTTGATAGTGTCCCACTGCTGACTGATGTTCTGTGTATATCATTTTGTATAGTTTTTGCTGTGTTTTCGAGTTCATGAATTTCTTCTTCTACAGTGTCTGATCTTTTAATCCTATCCTACATATTTTTCCTTAAGATATTTGTATTTTTCCATCTACAAGTTCAATTTGGGTCTTTATTATCTCTTCACTTCTTTCCTCATCATGCCTATGCCTTCCTCTTCTCTCTTGAACACATGGAGTATATTTATAATAGAGATTTTAACGTCCTTGTCATTAATTCTGTCATTGAGTCAATTTTACACCTGTTTCTATTGTTTTATTATTCTTCTAGTTATGGTCATATTTTTCTGCCTCTTTGCATTACTGTTAATTTTTTTTTATTTGAAACTAGATATAGTGAGTTTTATTTTTCTGGGTGCTGAAACTTTTTGTATTGCTCTTAGTACTTTTGGGCTTTGTTCTAGGAAGCAATTCAGTTACTTGGAATTTGTTCGATCCTTTCATTCCAAGGCTTATTTTCTCGCTTTGTTAGGGTGGATCCAAAACAGCCTTTAGTCTAGGGCTGGGATGGTCCCATTCTAAGGCCAAATCCTTCTGAAGATTGCATCTGATGCCCTGTGTATTAGGAGATTTTTCCACTTTGGCCAATGGGAACATGAGTATTTCTGGCTCTGTGTGAACTCTGGGGGTTATGCCACCTACTTCTTTCCGTTCATTCTTTCTCCAGGATTGCTAATTTCCTCACACATATGCACAGACGAGTACTCAGCCAAAGGCTCAAGGGGATCTCTCTACAGATCTCTGGGGCTTTTTTCTCTTTGTGGCTTTTTTCTCTTTGTGGCCTCTTCTTTTCAGTTATTTTGCCCTGTAAATTCTGGCCATGTTGGTCTCCCCAAATTCCCAGCTCTGTCTCTTTGACTCAGTGAGATTGTTCAACTCTTTCAGATTTCTCCTCTCTACTCTGTGTCCTGGTGGTAGGGCACTAGTAGGGTTCACTGCATTTCTTTCCCTTTATTCAAGGATCACTGCCCTATGCTGCCTATTGTTGAGTGTCTGAAAACTATTATTTCATATATTATATTTGGCTTTCTGGTAGTTTAAGGAGAGAGAATAAATCTAGTCCCTGTTATTCCATCATGACTGGAGGTAGAAGTCCCTCAGATTGTCACCTTACACCAACTTTTAACCTTGGATGTCTTTTTCCTCTTGTGTTCACTTGTTGAAAAATGTATCCATTGAGACAGATTTTGAGAATTCAACCAGATTCAGATCACGTCAGTTTGCCACAAATTTATTGGATACCTATGTCCAAAAGAATGATTCAGTATCATGCTATACATGGTATGATCTGTAATTTTACCTGTATTTTAATGCTGCACTTTATAGCAGAATGCTGGGTGTGTGCTTCCAGGTGTTATCCTGACATGAGCACACACATATACACACACTTTGAGTCTCTTCCTTGCATCTCCGGACCATGTTCCCATTTTACCTGGGCAGCTAACTGAACTGATAGGCACAATGGATGAACAAAGAGCAGGGGACCAGCTGCCTGTGCATGAGTTAGGTCCAGATAGCCTTGTGTGGGGAAGAGAGGGGCGTTAACTCTATGTGCAGTAGCCCTTCTACCTTACCTAGTCTGACTCTGTGCCGGATACTATAGTAAACTCTTCAAATATGTGTGAATCATGGACTCTCTGAAATTTTACGAAACAGGTATTGTTACCCCCATGGTATATGTGACAAAACAGAGGCTCATAGCAGTTAAAACAGTACACCTGGGACCTGTAAGAAACAAGAGGCAGAATTAGGATTTGAAGTCCCTTTTGTGTAACTCTAAAACTCACATTGAGGGGCGCCTGGGTGGCACAGCGGTTGAGCGTCTGCCTTCGGCTCAGGGCGTGATCCCGGATCCCTGGGATCGAGCCCCACATCAGGCTCCTCCACTATGAGCCTGCTTCTTCCTCTCCCACTCCCCCTGCTTGTGTTTCCTCTCTCACTGGCTGTCTCTATCTCTGTCAAATAAATAAAATCTTTAAAAAAAAATAAAAATAAAAAATAAAACTCACATTGAATGATCCTGTAAGTAACAGTTTCATTTCCCTCTCTGGGCTCCAGCTTACTTCCATCTTTTCTCTTCAGCATTTTGGCTATATATCACCCATGTGTTTTCACTTTCTACCTCGTATTGTGGTTATTTTTATATGTGTCTTATCTCCCTCAGTAGACTGTAATCTCTTGTAGGGCATATGCTTTTCTCCATCTTTGTACCTTTCATGGAATCTAGAATATGTAGGTGCCCAATATAGGTGTTGAATGAAGTCAGTAAGTTCCTTAAGAAAGATATTTGTGAGAAATGAGTCCAGATGCTTTATCTGGAGGGAAATACCAGATTCCCTCATTAATTTATGATGTTTCTTTCTCATCTGCTGTGTTTATCCTAACCCCTCTTAACATCTTCCAGGATGTAACCTGGACTTTATGAAGTTCTTTATTTGGTACCTCTGCCTGAACTTTGGCTAATTTGAGGTTATTATTATTATTATTATTTTTAAAGATTTTATTTATTTATTCGACAGAGATAGAGACAGCCAGCGAGAGAGGGAACACAAGCAGGGGGAGTGGGAGAGGAAGAAGCAGGCTCATAGAGGAGGAGCCTGATGTGGGGCTCGATCCCATAACGCCGGGATCACGCCCTGAGCCGAAGGCAGACGCTTAACCGCTGTGCCACTCAGGCGCCCCTGAGGTTATTTTTAGAGTGTGTGTTTGGAGATTTAAGGGAATATCTGTTGTGAATTACATTCCTTTCTTCTCAGGTCCTGATTTAGAGCCCCACATCTGGAGAACCAGAAGTATGACTGGAGCTAGAACTGGAACTTGTAGGCCTCGGTGGAGGGTATAGGTGGAAGCAGGGGCGTGGGACTAATCAAAGGGGAAGGAACAATAGGCAAGTTCCTGTTTCTTGCTTTTGCTTGGGGCCTCACAGTCCAACCTTGACAGCTTACAGGAAGTTTGGGTAATTTGTGAGGGAGAGGACAGGAAGAGTCATGGTTTGGTTATAGATTCAGAGGCTTCTTGGAATTTACGCAAGATGGAGGAGAACAGTTAGAGCCAGGAGACAGTGTCTTGTTTGGCTTAAGTGCATACCTGATTGGGGCTGTTGCTGTTAAGCTTCAGGAGATAGAGGTAAAGAACATGCTCCTAGAATCCGGAGCCTGAACCAGAACCTCAGGGAAAAATACTCAGGTTAGGCATTTCAGTAGAAAGGAGGAAAATGGCAGGAAGTGGGACCATATTTATGGAGAATCTTAAGGCCTGAGAGACATGAGGAAAGGTCACTTCTGGCCCTGCTACTAGATTGACTGTTTTTTCCCACTCATGAATCTTACAGATGTAGGAGTTTTGGGGTAGGGGTGATGGGATGGAGAGGGTTTTTTGTTGCTATTGAACATTAAGGAAGGAGGCAGCTCTTTGATATTCATCCCCAGCTTCTCCCTAGCTTTGGCCAACCACAGCATGTGGGAGTGTCAGTTCAGAGAGAACTCTCCAAGCTATCTGGGCAATTCAGGAATCTCAACTAAAATCCTTGGGTTAACTGAGAAGGCACAGCTTATAAGATACAAATTCCTTCTAGCCACCCTCCAGTCTTTTTTCTCCCTTCTTTTCCAACCCCTCTCCCCCAATAGTTTCGCCTTTATTGTGTCCACTTTCTCACTTTGAATTCATGTTAAGATCAATATGGTCTACCCTCATCACTCAAATGAAACTGCTCTTGATCAGGTCATTAATGGTCTTATGACCAGAGCAGTCTTCATCTTACCGGACCTTCACTGCCAACTCCCCCTACATCCTCCTTCACTGTCTCTGTCCCTCCCTTAACATCCATGATGCACAGGGCCTGGTTTCCTCGTACTTTTTGGAGTGTCTTTCATGGGCTGTCCTTCCTTGGTATGCTCCTTTAAAAAGTTATTGCTCTTCCCAGGATTCTGTCCTTGACTTTCTTCTCTTCTCACTCTACTCTAAGGTGAGTCCATCTATTATGCATGGTTTCAACCACTCACTTACAGGCTGCTAACTCCAAGCTCAAAGTGCTCTGCAGAATTTCATACTCATTTCTTATGCAGGGGTCATGCTAATCTTCTCTGGATTGTTCCAATTTTAGTATATGTGCTGCTGAAGTGAGCACCATACTCATTTCTAATTTGCCTGCTAGACCTTTCTACCTGAATATCCTTGAAGTAACTACAATTTAGCATGTCCAAGAATAACCTGAACTCAGTTGATTACATTCTTCACTAAAATCTGCTTGTCTACCTGTGTTCTTTCTCTCCTTTGGTAGCTTTCACCATTCACCCTGTCACTTAGGCCAAAAACCTCAGTGCCACCCTCTTTTGTTTTCACTCATCCCATCCTGTAAGTTTTCGGCATCTTCTACAGCATTTGGCACATAATGGACATCAAAAAGGAAAAGTTTATTAATTTCATCTGAATTTAATTATAGTTTAGCTAGCACTTTGGCTTTGATAAAGTTGAATACCTATGGTTACACTGTAATTTTAGGGAAGGGCATTTGACTTAGCCACGTTCATATTATATTAAGGACAAGGCACTTTTTTATTTAAAACAGGAACACTTTGTGGAGGGATTAGTCATTATTAGAAATGAATGGATTGGGGGCGCCTGGGTGGCTCAGTTGGTTGGGTATCTGCCTTCCGCTCAGGTCATGACCCCAGGATCCTGGGATTGAGCCCCGCATCAGGCTCCTTGCTCAGTGGGGAGCCTGCTTCTCCCTCTGCCTGCTGTTCCCCCTGCTTGTGCAGTCTCTCTCTCTCTCAAATAAATAAATAAAATCTTTAAAGGAAAAGTATTGGATTGGCCACTGTGCTATCTTTTGGGGCTGCTTTAAGGAGCTGCTGACATTAAAGAAGAGGTGGGTGAAGTCAG
The DNA here is from genome assembly GCF_023065955.2 of Ursus arctos. Classification (NCBI taxonomy): domain Eukaryota; kingdom Metazoa; phylum Chordata; class Mammalia; order Carnivora; family Ursidae; genus Ursus; species Ursus arctos. The sequence continues at coordinate 30,597,545 of NW_026622930.1, read as the reverse complement.
ATCATGTCAGCCAGAGGGCCTTGTCCTTGGTGTTCATGGGAGTAGATACACAGTGTGTCATGGGTGAGCTTGCCACATGCTGGGTTTAATGCAGGAATAGGGAAGATGTTTCCATTGGGGAGGGAAGTATGGCCCTTTTTATTCACTGATGGATTTTCTAATTGTATCCTAGTGTTTGTAACATAAATGCTGAGGAGGTGTTTGTAACTGTCATGTTTTGCCAAGTTTATATTCCTTCCTTTCTGTCTAGCCCCTAAAAAAAAAAGAGGTGGTGACTTAAAATCATAGGATTTTAGAGCCAGAGAAGTTCTTCAGGTAGTGGTCATCTACTTCAACCCTTACATATTGAGAAAATAATGATAATAATAATGATAGGTGGTAATAATTCAAATACCTACCATGTTCGATGACTCACCAAGCGCCAGGTATTATGTTAAGTGCTTTATATGCATTTCCTGGTATAATACTTACCCATGAGGTAGCTATTATTAGTGCTATTTTATAGATAAGGAGGAAACCGAGGTCCAGAATGATTGGGTAACTGCACTGGAGTTAGGTATGCTGCAGCAGCTATTGTGCAGAAAGATGAATTATCTTGCTTGCTCAAGGTCAAGTTTTCCAGTTAGAGGCAGGACATGAGGAGAATCCAGATCTCCTGACCCTGAACTCAGCATATATTTTTGTTTTGAGCTGAGAATTCATTCTTTGTGGTCATTTGTGTCTCATTTCTTGCTCAATCCCTTTTAATTTTAGTGAAATTGAATGAAGTAGAGGAAAGGGCGGTTTAGAGTTGGGGTTTTGGTGAGTTTTTTAAAGTTTATTTTTAAATAGGCAGCCTTCCCAGACTGACTGGGAATGTAGCAGAAGGCCTGAGAACCAGGAAGTGACACAGACCTGTTTATACCATCCCATTTGGGGGCCTTTGGGAAGCCATCCACAGAGATGGTAAAAAGTAAACATAACTGCATCAGCCAGTTCTCCTGGGTTTGCTATTTTTGACCCAGAGGAGGTGTTTCCTGCACAGCTATGAGTACTTTGGAAACCAAAACCTAGCACCTAAATATCTTGATTGAAGGTATATAGATATTTATTTCTCTTTACCAGACACAGCATTCAGTGGGGCCTGGCAGACAAAATTACCATTTTTTTCGGTCTCTTTCTCTCTGCCGTCCTTTTGGTGAATTGCTTTTCTCCATTTCTTTTTCTCTCTTTATAATTAGCTCTATGCATGCAAATCTGTCCTGAGAGCTCACTAGGTATGTGCATGATTTTCAAGGTCCAGTTCAACCTTTCTCTTTCACCTCCTGCTAGCCCCACTGAGAAGTCTTTGTTCCTATTTCCTCTGCATTCTCATAGCACTTAAAAAACAAAACAAAACCCACACAACCCTTTTATTGGACCCTTGTAACACTTTCACAGTGTTATACAGATAAACATATTATTCCTCTCACGTCGATTGTGAACTCCTTGAGGGTAAGGAATTCATGTCTGTGCCGCACTTCATCTCTGTGATCACCCAAGCCTTGCACTGAAGACAGCCGGTAAATATTTGCTGAATTGCAGTATAGTCACCGCAAACACAGAGCTCTAAGAAGTCAGATTTAGCAAATCAGCTTCCCAGACTTGATTTGCCCAGTGGGTATTGAAGCCTGCTCCACTCAGCTCTGATGGGAACCAAGCAGAGGGGTGTGATGATACACAGATATATCTCTGGGGTCTAGGAACCAATTATAGCCCTTTCTGCCAAGCACGTTTTTTGCTACCTGGCCAAAACTTAAGGATTTATGCCCCTTTCCTCTCCTGTTTTATGTCTGTTGCGACTTTGCTTTCTTGTTTCCTATACAAATTATGTTTTTTGGGTTTATCTCTTTCCCCCCTTCAGTGAACAAGTAAATTTTGAGCACTTTGGGGCGTAGAAAGAGGCAGAATTGGTGGTCTCTGCAGGGATTTACTACCTGTAGTAAATGTAGCATGCAACAGTTAAGTAACTGAGCAGGCCCTAGGGAGGGATATGACTGGCTGTCCCATTCATGGTCCAGGCAGTAACTCTCTTTGGGTTCAGAAGGGCCTTCCATGCTTGTGGGCTGAATTGATGAGTTTTCTTAGAAGAGATGCAACTAAACTTGACCTTGTATTTGGAAAACAAAAGAGCAGGAAGCCCTTTGCAGTAGAAAAGCAGGAGAATAGATTTCGGCCCCTTGGATTTCATTTACCTGTAAAATGGGGGTAATGGCACCTCTTTAATGAGGTAATGAGTGTGTGTGTGTGTGTGTACACATATATGTAACAAACACGTAAGTTCTGTGCCTCGTCCTTCCCTACAACATGTTCGGACTAGAAAACCTCCCAGGTCCCCCTGAACACAAATACTACCTTAGTATAGTCACATACATAATTATTTAATGTGGGGGGAGGGAATGCTAAGTTGCTTAAAAAATATATTTTTAGCATGTCATGGGGGAGAACCTTGGAAGTTCACTTGTTTAACCCGTTGGCTGTTCTTTCACTTTAACTGTTTTGAGCTTAGTCTCAGGGCATATGTTTCCATCCCTGCAGAAACAGTGCCGTTTGGGAATCCAGCGGGCACTCAATTTATAGGCTTTTAGAGAAGGAAGGGGTCTTAGCCAACATTAATTTGAGTGCCCACTGTCCCATACACCGTCCTGCATCCTTCACGTTTATCTCATTTCCACCTCACAACAATCCAATGAAGTGTGGGTATTGTGTATCCAGTTTATAGATGGGAACTGAAAATAATTTGCCCTAGACTACCCAGCTAATAATATCCAAGCAGAGCATAGATTCTGGCCCAGTCTGCTAGAATCTTTCCACGATCCCAGCCTCCCTGAGAAACGTTTAGTTGAACTGTTTCATTTTACTGATGAGGAAACAGAGGCATAGGGAGGCAGTGTGATTTGTCCTAGTTCAGCCCATCAGTATTGGTGAAGCTGGGACTAGAGAAGAAGTGGTTTCCTGCCTTCAGGGTCGGAAATTTACGGCCTGAGCCAAGTTCCTGCTCACAGCCAGTCTGCCTTCATTCTTCTTTTTTTCTGTCCTGTTTTGAGTCTGTGTTGTTTTGTTCTTGTCTGTCCTCTCTTGCGTCTTTGCTCCTTCTCTCTGGGCCCTTACAGCTCTGCAGTGATCTGTGCATACACGCACCCGCGCGCGCACACACACGCACAGAGGCTGGGGTTTTTTTTGTTAGACGTTTGTTATTTTTGGAAAACACTGTAGGAACACTGTGTACGGATGGCCCATACAAACGTGCTGATGGATTGATTAAGCTCTAAATGGGAAAGTGGAGTTTCCTGAGTTTGCTGCAATGCAGAGGGAGATGGATGCTGAGATGGGTCTTGGGAGATGAGGGGGGAGAGGACTGCTCATGCAGAACAAAGAGGATGGATTTAACATTTCTTCCTTCCAGTTAGAACTTTTGTTGACTTATGTTTTCAGAGGAAATATTTCTCGGCCCCTCCTATTCCCTAGAAGACATTCCAGAGTCTTTAGAACTGAAAGGGCATTTGGGGATCATCCAGGCCCACCCCCTGAAGACCAGGGAGAATAATTGACTTGCCTGAAGTCAGTCCACTGTTGGTTGGTGGAGCTGGGACTAACCGCTGTCTTGTGCGTTTAGGTCCATGGCTGCAGTCATCCTGCTGTTAGGTTCTAGAAGAGATGTTGGAGACTGTTAAAAAGAGGCTTAGGGATGGGGTGGGGGTGGGGGTGTGTCTGCTGGTGTCCCTGCTGTCTGAAGCCTGAGGATATGGTAGGGGTAAAGTGTGACAACAGAACGATGTGGAGAGCAGTTCTGGGGAAACCAGACAAAGATACAAAGAATATCAAAGCGGGGGCGCCTGGGTGGCACAGCGGTTAAGCGTCTGCCTTCGGCTCAGGGCGTGATCCCGGCGTACTGGGATCGAGTCCCACATCGGGCTCCTCCGCTGGGAGCCTGCTTCTTCCTCTCCCACTCCCGCTGCTTGTGTTCCCTCTCTCACTGACTGTCTCTATCTCTGTCGAATAAATAAATAAAATCTTAAAAAAAAAAAAAGAATATCAAAGCAATTAAAAAATAAAAAACAAACCTCTAACACCTACCGTACTCTGGCTTACGTGGCTTACGGGGAAAGCTGAGGGTTATTTTGGGATATCTAGGAGGTGAATTTTTTTTTTTTAAGATTTTATTTATTTATTTGACAGAGAGACAGCCAGCGAGAGAGAGAACACAAGCAGGGGGAGTGGGAGATGAAGAAGCAGGCTCCCAGCGTGGAGCATGGAGCCTGATGTGGGGCTCAATCCCAGGACCCTGGGATCATGCCCTGAGCCCAAGGCAGACGCTTAATAACTGAGCCACCCACGCGCCCCTAGGAGGTGAATTTTAACGGAAGTTTGATTTTGTGTCTTTTGGGCTTTGGAGCTGGAGATAAAAAGGAAATGGGTAAGGTAACATTCTGGTTGTCAAGGATCTCCAAGTCCAGTAGAAGACGACTTTGTGCCTGTTGAAGCCTTCACATGTTAGTGGCACAAAAGAAAGGGGGAAGATATAGAGGTTAACAAGATTGGAAAGAGTCACAGGGGGAGAAAAAAGGAAACTGAGGACATCTAGAAGTAACTTCATTTTTTCATTTTGGAGGGAAGAGTGGAAGGCATTAAGATCTGATTAATGTTTAGATGTCTTTTGCTGCTGTGGCCCAGCTGTTTCAGGGTAAGTAGGAGGGAATTGGAGGAGATATAGAGGGAAGAAAGGGAGCAGTAAGGGAGGCCTTCTTGGCCTGTTGGCCACTTCTCTTATCACACCCTCTGGGGGACTTCGGACTTCACAGAGTTAGGACTTCTTATCTTTACACTCGGAAAGGTAATTAACTGGTTAAATTCTGGTCGCATTTCACAAACTGTTCTTTGTCTTGCCCCATCACATAGCAGCATTGGGGTTGGTGAAGGTGGATAATCATAGGAACAGACTTTCTCATTCTAGACTCTCCACTACCACCATCCCCTTTCTGGACTAGGTCTGAGGCAAGAAAAGGATTTATGTTGGTTTTACCCATCCAGTTCCCTCTCTTAACTAATGGAGAGATGGGTCATGGTTTCGGAAATAATCTGTCCTGAAAATTACACGTAGACTGAGGCAGATCTCATAGAACTGTAGAAAAACCCATTTTGTACCTGGGAGTCAAGTTTGACAGAGTCAGGACTCTTGTCTCCACAGAGGAGAGCTCAGTAGAGTGTAACATGACCCTGCTACTGCAGCAGGACCATGATATTCTCCACAGGGGCAGGCCCCAAGGCAACCAGGCTCATGGGCTGAGGAGATCTGGCCCTGAGCTCTCTCAGGGGCAGGGTGCTCTGCCTGTGTCGTGGCTGGCCCCACCTGCTGCTGCTGCTGCTGCTTCCCTAGGCTGTGAGCCATTTTTGAAGGTGACTCCCAGGATACCTTTAATCTTTTCAGGCTCTTTGATTAACCTGGAAGCATCTGTGGCAACAATAAGCAAGCAAACCATGTGGATTTTGGGCTTGTGTTACAGGTTGCCCTTTACTCCAGAAGCCTGTCATGTTTTCATCATTATTTTTATGAGCAGTTTCTCAGGTAGCCCTCTGCTGTCTTGGGTCCTAGGCCGAAACTGTAGATAGAAGGACCCGAATCGTACCAGTTTACAGAGCTGTCCTTTGTATTTTGTTCTTTTTGAGCCTCACTAGAGAGTGTGGAGATAGTTCAAGCAACAGCCCCATTTTGTAGATAAGGTTACAGAGGCAGAGGTGAGGTAAGTGGCTTCCCCAAAATCAGAGCAGTGGATCCTCATAGAGGATTATTCTGAAAGGAAATGAGTGTTCATGACGTTCAGCAGAGCACAGTCACCCAGCTCTTAATGTTCTGAGTTCACAGAAGTGGGAGAGACCAGATACTGACCTTGAGGGCCTGGTTCATGGGGTCTCTCTTAACACATGCTATTGGGGCAGCAGCACCAGTCCTGAAGATGGAATATCAGAAGGATGAATGTAAATTTTCCATGACTCCTCCTCACCCTGTATTTTAGAGGGGAAAGCAGGCTGTTGGAGGAAGAGATGTATTATATGCAGAGAAGCTTGGATGTTGTGGAGAATTCTCTGTCTGAGAGAGACCTTCGAGGCTTTTTTTAGATGTGGAAATGGAAGCCAGGGAGCCTTCGTGACCAGCCAGCTGTTTGGTGGCAGAGAGGGGACTGACTTGCAGCCCCAGACCCTTTTCTCTCGTCTTACCTCTAAGTTTAAATGTTACTTGCCTTGTGAGCTGGATGAGTGCCAGCTTTGAACATGAGACTTAGTTCCAGGCTCCTCTTCCCCCCCTCCCCGCTCCTCTTTAATAATTTTTTTCTAAAAATGTGTGTGGTAAAATACACATAAAATGAAATCGATCATCTTGACCAGTTTTAAGTGTGCCGCTTAGTGGCATTAAGTGCATTCACATTGTTGTACGACCATCACCACTATCTGTCCATCTCCAGAACTCTTCATCGGGCAAAACTGAAACCCTGTATTCATTAAACACTAACTTCCTATTCCTTCCTTCCCCAGCCCCTGACAACCAGCATCTACTTTCTTTCTGGGAGAGAAAGGTACCAAAGGAACACTCAAGTGAAATGGATCCTTCTCCTCCTCCTTCAAGTTTTTGTCTATGTGTTTCTCTAGGGGTAACGAATATCTAGTTAATTTGTTCTGATGTGGTTTTCTTTTCACTTGGTCTAAAGTCACAATTAAAGGACAGGTTTTATTTTATTTTATTTTTTACGTTCTGTGTTCAAAGCAGATCCCTTCTTAAAATGATGAGATGTATATAGGTGACCCTTTCTACACAGTAGCTGGGTTCTCCCATTCTGAGCAATACCCTGGGGTTGTAGAGCTTCCCTTTTCTCTGTATTACTTCTGAAGCACTAACTTGGGGCCTAGCCTTGCATGTAAACACTTCACTGACTGCCCTCTATTCATCTTTTTTCTTTGCAGAGCTGCCATCGTCATTACTCCCATCTGTTCTGTGCTTGATCAGGTCTTAGGCTTCGTGGTGGAATTGGTCCTTTGGCCCAGGTAGCTGCTTAAGCAGTAAGGGAGGAGTCAGTTGTTTCTTTAAAACTGGAGCTCGTATGTGTGCATTTTCTTCCTAATACTGTACTGGCTCCTTCCCACAGTATTCATGAGTTTGGCAAGTTCCCTGCCTGTCAGGTGCCAGGCCCTGCCTTTTCTGTTAAGTAATTCACAGTCCCTGCCTTCAAGGAACGTTAAATCTGGTGAGGTGAGACAGATAAACATGTAGATGTATTAACCTGTTAGAGGTGTAGTCATAGCAGGGTGCTCAAGACACTTCGGGAGTAAGAAGGGGCTTAGTCCTACTGAAGGTGGGCATGGTGTGAAGTGTTTATTTGAATGTCAGTCAGTTTGTTGAGGGAGGAGACAAGTGGCTGCAAGAAAACCTTACTACATTAATTTTATTTTCCATTTTATCTATTTGAATAGGTAATACATGCACAAGGTACAAGGCTCAAGGAGATTAAAGGGGAATACATACAGTGAAAAATGAGTTATTTTCCTGTTAATCACTCACTTCTCCTCCCTGAAGGCAGTTGTTAGTTACCGATTTCTTGTGCATCATTCCAGAGAGAGATTTTGTGGGCAGACAGGTGTGTGTATGTGTATCCCCTTTAAAAATACATGCGTATTCATAAATGGTTTTCTTCATGTGCTAATTTTGGAAGTCATTCCATACATGAGTACAGACTGACCTGCCTAGTTCTTTTCAAACCAGTGCATAGTATTCCATTACATGTGTGCATGACAACTTGTTTAACTCGTCTCACTTCAGTCTTTTGCCAGCACAAAGGGTGCAGTGACTATCTTGCATCTGCATCATTGCTCATGTGATTTTTGAGGACAGGTTGTAAAAGCAGAACTGATAGGTTGGAGAATGTGTGCATTTTGGGGACAGATGTTGTCAAATTGCCCTCAAAAAAGCTCCACATTAATTATAAAATACTAAATTTAAGATCCTTTACCACTGGGTAATCACCCCCCCGCACCCCCCACCTTCAGAATCCTTGCCAGAGTGATCTTCCTAAATGAATTTGGTCTTGTAACTTCTCTGTTTATAATCCTGTAAGCTCTGCATAGTTTTCGTGGTAAAGTTTAAATTCCTTAGCCTAGCCCTTAACTCTGCCTCTGCCAAGAGTGCTGTGCTCCCATTGTTCTCTTCCACTTGTATTTGGTACCTTCTTTTTTTCCTTCTTTTTCACTGAACATACACACTAGCAGTCAGCATCATCTCTTCCCAGTAGTCTGTCCTGATTACCTTCACTTGTGTACAGAACATCTAAGCACCACTCTGATTCAGCCTCATTCATTCACTACAGAAATATTTGTTGTGCACGTGCCGTGATGTGGCACAACCAGGTATTATTCTCAGCGATCCACTGGTTGTTGCCTTGAGGGGATGATGACTGTCTGGTAGAGCTACCTGCTGTGAATGAATCCAAAATGGCAGCACCAAAGGGCCTATTGCCAACTGGGCATATTCTTTAACCTCTTCTGACCTTGGTTTTGGCATCTATTGAATTGAGGAGGTGAAGCTTGATGACCTCTAATGTCTTTTTTTTTTTTTTTTTAATGATTTTTTATTATATTATGTTAGTCACCATACAGTACATCCCCGGTTTCCGATGTAAGGCTCGATGATTCATTAGTTGTGTATAACACCCAGTGCACCATGCAATACGTGCCCTCCTTACTACCCATCACCGGATGACCTCTAATGTCTTATTAAGTTCAGGCCCTATTAATAATTACAACAGCAATAGCAGGCAGTGTTTACTGAGGACTTGCAAAGTGCCAGGCACTGCCAAGTGTTTTATCTGATCCTAATCGTTACATCAAACCTATGAAGACATATGGTTACTGTTCCCATTTTACAGATGAGGAAGTGGAAGCTAAGAGAATGATTTGGTCACATGGTCATAATAGAGGAAACAAGATTTGAATTTTGGCATTCTAACTCTTGTGTTCTTAGCCAGGTAAATGCATACACATTCCACGTATTTACACACACACAGTTTTGTGTACTGTTTTGGGTCACTTACAGACTCTACCCTTAGACCTCTTTATGAACCACCCCTTTTCTGCAGCTTTATTTTTTTTTGTTTTTTTTAAAAGATTTTATTTATTTATTCGACAGAGATAGAGACAGCCGGCGAGAGAGGGAACACAAGCAGGGGGAGTGGGAGAGGAAGAAGCAGGCTCATAGCGGAGGAGCCCGATGTGGGGCTAGATCCCGCAACGCCGGGATCACGCCCCGAGCCGAAGGCAGACGCTTAACCACTGTGCCACCCAGGCGCCCCTTTTCTGCAGCTTTAAAGACTCAAGTTGGAGCCTGGGTAAAAGATGTGGACAGAAGACTGCTATAGTCACAGCTGTATGGGGGTAGTCAGTAAGGTTAGCTCTGTTCTTGAACCCCTGGCTCATGCTCATTGAAGACCTTCATAGCTGCTTTTCCTTCATACTGAGACAACTCATGTTGCTGTTTGCAGTAACTCTCTTTAGGGAATGTAGGCCTGAGTCAAGGCTTCAGACATAGATGGGAGGCAGGGCTGATTAATATCCCTGGCAGAATCTCAGGGGCATCCTTTATTAGGGTTGTAGATGGCAGGCTCCCTTATCTATTTACATAAAGCGAAGGAGGTGTGTATATGGAGTTTAAAAAGGGAGTGTAATCTTATTATTTGGAATACCTGTTATAAACAAGGATAAATGAAATCAAATGAGTTAACTAAAATATAATAATCGGCCTATATCAAAATGTATCTTCAACTCAGCTGCTTTTTTGAAGGCATGTAGAAAATAATCCCTAAAAGTCTTGACCTCTGATTTTTTTTTTTTTTTTTAAAGACTCTGGTTCCTAGTTTGAAGTCATAGTCTAACCTGGGGGGGGGGCTTAACAATTACAATCCGTCCTCCCCCTAGTCGTTGTCAGGTACAGCCAACAAGTGTGGCCTCTGGGGTCACAGGTATGTTGGGTGAGCCTGGATTAATTGGCCCATTTTTGAGATTCATGGCTGTGGAGTCAGCGTCAGATCCTCAGGGGCTCATCCAGCCTCTGGCAGTTGAGCAAGCCTAGCCATGGGCCTTTGGCTCCCGCTGCTGCATTCCTTCTCTAGGCGGTGTATTTCTCCCTTTAAGACATGTGTTCTCTATTTTTTTTTTTCTTTCGGTTGGTTGAACTCGCTCTGAGTCCAAGTGGCAAAGGCAAAGCCTGACTCAGGGGTGTAGCACTCTGTGTCAACAGCTGCCTCTTTCCTCCTGTCTTCTGGAGGCTTGGAGGCGGTAGGGCAGAGCCGGGGCAGTTTCTGAAAGCTCCGCAGTGCCTGACAGATCTCCAGGTGAGACTGTGCTTGTCTCCCTGTCCTCTTGCAAGGATCTGGCTCCTGGATGTGGACGCTGATGGCAGCTTGCTGCAGGCCTCGGCATTTCCCCAGATACGCGTGGAAAAGCCACTTACATGCCTGTCCTTTCTTGGCAGCAGGAATTCACTTACTAGAATTCTTTCAACTTTGTATGTGATTATAGCTTCCTTACCAAAGTGCCTACCTGCAAGTAACTTATCGCTGAAGTTTTCACTTAATGTCTTTGTTTTTTGTTGTTTTGTGTTTTTTTTATAGGTGAATCTACCCGTGGCTGACTTTAGAATTCTTCTGGCTTTTAAATTTTTTCTTTTTAAAATAACTTGGACGGATAAAAGATGTGCCATGGCAGGATAGCACCAAAGAGCACCTCAGCGTTGGCCGTGGCCTCCGCGGGACATGGAATGTTCCTTCCGCTGGTGATCCTTAGCACCCTCCTTGGAGACGGACTTGCCTCAGGTGGGTTCCGGCCTGCCTCTGTGTGGGAAAAGACATGTACCATTGTTTCTCCCAAAGCCGGGATAGGAGACTCTCCATCTAGCAGCCAGTTGCAAGGAGAGCAGAGAGGGCTGGTGGGCTTTTGTGCTGTGGGACAACAGGGGGCCTGTCCTGGGGGTGTGGCAGTAAGGGGCCCCGTGAGCCAGCTAGAGGGAGGGGTGTGTGGGAACCTGCTGGGGACGACGACTTTACCGGCCCTCTCCCCGCAGCTGGAGTCACCAGGTAGGATGGAGCTGTAGGGTGCAGGGTGTGATAGGCAGCAGGCGTGCACGTTTGGCAGTCAGACTGCCGGGGTTCCGAGTTCAGTGCTGTTGTTGCCGGCTCTGGGGCCTGAGGAAATCTCACTTCTGTAAGCCTCTGTTTGCTCAGCCACAGAAGGAGATACTACTCGTACCTACCTGGGAGGGTCGTTGTGAAGATTGTCTAGGTACTTAATAGTACCTAACATAATAGGTACTTCATTATTGTTAGCTCTTTATTGTTTGTTGCTAATCTTTTTATGTTTTCTCTCAGAATAAGTAGAGTTGAGGTATTGTAATTTAGTGAAAGCAGGACCTGGTCACTGACACTCTAAATCATGATCTTGGACAAGCCACTTAGCCATTCTGTGGCTCAGTTTCTCCATTTATCAAGTGAAGGGGTTGACCTGGATACCTTTAAGGTCATATCCAGTTTCCTCCGTGTATGTTTTCATGATTCTAAGGATTTTCTGATTGAAGCTGGTAAGCTGCAAGGGCCCTAGCAGGAACTGGAAATGCAGCTATGAGCCTTTTTGGGTTTGTATGATCCTTAGTGCCTTCCCCAGTGCCCTGAAGAACCTTCTAGGTTCTGTGCAAGTGGTCCTCTCGACCTGGCGTTCTTTTAAGAAAGGGCATATTTGGGTGTGTACCATAGGCCTCTGGGTGATGCTAGAGAACCTCCATAGAGCCTCTGTATCTGCGAGCACCAGTTGGGGTCTCAACTGATTATGATATTTATTTGAGAGAGAGAGCATGCACGCACACAAGTGGGGGAGGAGCAGAGAGACAGGGACAAGCAGACTGTGCTGAGTGGGGAGCCCAATGCAGGACCTGATCCCACGACCCTAAGATCACGACCTGCGCTGAAATCAACAGTTGGACGCCCAACCAAATGAGCCACATGCACCCCTCAACTAATTGTGATTGAACTCAACAGTAATGCAGACCCTACCAGACTTCATTAAATACATATATAGGTGGCAGTTATCTTTGGACAGCATTCCCTGGAGAAGGATCTTAGCTAGATTCTGGAAGGGGACTTGAAGGATGGGGGCACTGTGGTATAGTGCAGTGTATAGAGTCCCCATAGCTCACTGTTCTCTCTCATTCTCTTTCTATCAGCTCCCACCACTTGCTTACCCAACACATACAGATAATGGTGCAATCTCATCTAAGCTTTTTCTTCCAAACTGCTGGGAGAAATAGTTACGCATTTGCTGTTGCCTTGTAGCCTTTTCCACCACCCACGTACAGATTTCCTCTTTTACTGCCTCCTTTTCACCCCATTCGGACACTTAAACGTTTCCCATAAAGCCTAAGACCTCTTTGGCTGTGAGGAGCCCCTGGTACAGTCAAGGAGGCCGCTAATGATTGGGACCCCACAGTGTGGGCATCGTGGCTATATGAAGTTCCAAAGGAAAAGAAGGCCAGAATCTACCAATGTACAACCAGATGAAGCAGGGCTTACGTTCACAGGGCTTGCAGCCAAAGCCAGAGGCAGCTTGTAGAAGTGGTAGTCACAGAGCCACAGGATGTAAAGACCCTGTCTTGTTCACTGCTGTATCTCTAGAGCAGAAGTTGGCAAGCTACGGTCCACGAACCAAATCCTCCTTACTGCTTTTGTATGGCCCGTGAGCCAAGAACGGTTTTATATTTTTAAATGATGGGGAAAAAAATCAAAATAATATTTCATGGTACATAAAAATGGTAAGTTTACCTTTCAGTATCCATAAATAAAGTTATATTGGAACACAGCAATGTTCATATGTATTTTGTCTATGGCTGTGTTTGTGTTACAGTGGCAGTGTAGGGTAGTTGTGACAAAGCCTGAAATGTTTAGACTTTAAAACTTTGGGCCCTTTATAGAAGAGGTTTGCCATCCTACCCCTAGCCCAGAACAAATGGTGCTCAGTAAGTATGTGCCTGAATGGAATGACTAGCAGAGCTCGGATTTTAGAGGTCATGCAGTTGCCTAGGGTCCTAGGGCCAGGACCAGAACCTGGCTTAGTGCCTGCTACACTACCAAGACTGCCTTCTTCCCAGGCTCCACTAGGGAAGCTGTCCCATTGTGTGACCTGGCAATATTAGGGCAGAACGTCTGCCTTTGGTTTCTGAAATCTTCAGCCTCTCTAGCTTCATTAAGTTATTCCACCTACTACCACCCTCCTTTTTATGGGCTCCACCCCTGCCTCCTCCCATTTCCCACCCTATTTTCCAACTACCCACACCTTCCCAACTTTCCATCCAAGGTCTGAATTCAATTATCAGGGACTGATGGTTTCAGACTGGTTGGATAAAGGGATTATTATTCTCCAGTGTGGAAAAATGTATGTCTGTAGTGCGGGCTCAGAGCAGGATGGAAAAGTTGGCTCTGTAGTTTTTTTCCCTCCCCCATCTGCACAGAATCCTCCCTCCCCTGCCACCCCCCCAAGTCTTTTCTACTCCCCGTAAAACGTGTACTGGCACAGAGCAGGATGCAGGCAGGGGAAGGGGTGGCCCCATTACTTAGATCCAGTGCACCACGTTACTGCCAGTGTGTTTCCCACTCTGAAGTGGCTTCTCAGGGAAGGAGGCACCCACTCCTTGGCCTGAAACCCCAGCACACCTGTATGGCTGTGTGTGCCATATGCAGCTTGCCAGACAGGCTTGCCAAGAAACATAGACTTCCGGATACTCTGAAGTTGAGGAAAGGCAGTTCAGTTGAGGAAAGGTTTCCTTTTCCTCTTTGTGCATACCTTACCTGCCCCTGTAGCTGCACCTGAACACCCACTCCAGAAGCATTTTAAAAGGAGGTGCTTGTAAAATACACAGCCTTTGTCACCCAGTGGGCTCCAGTAGACCTTGAACGTCCTTGTGTGTACAGGTGCACTCGTGCCTGAGAGAATCCTGCTGGACATAGGGAAGTGGGCATCCTGTAGAGGGGCAATTCATCTATGTAGTTTCTGGTTACAAATACCACAGGCACCCTCAATCTTGGTCATAGTTGCTCAGGTGCAGAAGAAAAGAATCATGTAAGAATAGGCACTAGAGAGTTCCAGTGCAGAGTCAGGCTTTCAGAGTTCAGTTTTCCATCTTGGTTTCAAGAGGCAGTAGGTCCAGCTTTCCCCCTTGGTCATTCCTTAAGCAGAGATGAGGAAAATTATTGAAAGTTTCTTTTCTGGGAGTGGCAGAAGGAAGCATATCTTATCTTCACACCTGGTTCACACCTGGTTCACACCGTGCAGGTGGACCAGAATTAAAAATAAAATCTATGTGCAGAGTACCCAGCTTGCCTCTCTTCTTGAGCTAGAGAGGAATTAGGGTCCCAGCTGTGTAGCAGCCTCTCCCACATCTCACAACTCCTTCCCTTTACCTGTGATTTTTTTAAAAAATATTTATTTATTTGAGAGAGAGAGTGGGAGTGGTAGGGAGGAGCAGAGGGAGAGAAAGGAGCGAACTCCCCACTGAGCGGGGAGCCCAATGTCGGGCTCCATCCCAGACCCTGGGATCATGACCTGAGCTGAAGGCAGACCCCTAATGAGCCACCCAGATGCCTTTACCTATATGATCTTAAGAAACTTGCTTTATTTTAAAAAAAAGAAAAAAAAGAAAAAAAGAAACTTGCTTTATGACCTTAGGCAAATCACTTGACCTCTTTGTGTCTCCTTCAAAACAGAAACAAAATCCTTAAGGATGTGAGGTTGGTGTTGTGCAGACTAATAAAAATGATTGGAGGGCACTTGGCATGTAAAATGTGCAGTGTAATTCCCAAATAGTGACAACAACAGAGTTGGTGTGTGACCCACTATTGAGTCATTCTGGGCAGGAGATTTTTATGCAGATGACATCTTTTGCTGTCTTAAAAAAAACCAAAACCAAAGATGCAAAGTCATTTTTGTTGAGGATACGGAAGTGTGATGAGGTGTCCAACTTGACCAGTTGAGGAAGGATTGGTTACTTCTGGAAACTTTGCCTTCCAGAAAGCTCATGTTTGCATAGTGTGATGGTCTCAACCTGGCCGGCTTGCTGACTCATGTAAAAAGCTTTTGATTTTCATTCTCTCCCTTTCCTGAGGATATTTATTGAAAAAAAGTCTGTATTTTACTTGTTTCTAATTTTTTTTTAAGATTTTATTTTGAGAGAGAGCGAGCATGAGCGAGGGGGAGGAGTAGAGAGAGAGGAAGAAGCAGACACCCTGCTGAGCAGGGAGCTCGATGTGGGGATCGATCCTAGGATACTGGGTTAGACCCTAACCGAAGGCAGACATTTAACCGACTGGGCCACCCAGGCACTCCTGTTTCTGATTTTTCCCCCCCTTAAAGTGTTTCCATGACACTTTAGGCTATGTTAAACATCACACAAGCACTGAAAGCAATTTTACAATAGCAGGGAAAGCAGCCATCTACATTTCTATGCAGCAGAGTGAGAAAGCCTGGCAGTTAGTGTTCATTGAAGATGGAAAATGTTGAGAACAAGACTCTCCGGGGTATGATGCGGCTTTGGCCGTTGACTTTGCTGTGGCTGAGAGATGTTGGCAGGTGGCCCTGGCTCCCCTTGCCATCTCTGAAGAGACCTGGGGTCAGAGACAATGTACACGGAGCTAAGAGGAGAGGACAGGCAGGAAGCTGATGCATACAGAGCATCATTTATGTGTCACACCCTCTGCGTATCATCCCATTTAAAGCTCTTGGAAAGGCGGTGTGTTAGGTGGTCATGTAACCATTTTACAGATGAGAAACTGAGGTGGAGAGAGGTTACATAGCCTGCTCAGAGACAGGCAGTTGTCGGTGGGGAGGCTAGCTGGGATTTGTACCCCTTCTGTCTTAACTCTGCTGCCCATGGTCTGCACACTGTCTGTGCTGAGTGGTAGGCTTCTCTGAGACCCATTTCTTGTGTCACCCTATTGGAGCACTCAGGGCAACCTTCAGAGGATTCTTTTGACAGAGAGAGAAAGACACCATCCGTGTTTTCTCCCCTGGATAAAGGATGCAAGAGTTGTCTCTGAGTTACCGTGTTTGCCTCTGTGGTGGTTTCTGTTCTCATCTACAATGGCCCTTGGTTGTTTGGTTCCCAGTTTAGGCACAAGGTTTGCCAAGGCGGTTCTATTCTTGGAAAGGAACAATAGGGACCACAGCAAATTGTTTGCTAAATGAGGATGTAGTTCCCAAAACATCCGCAGAGCATCTTCCTGTCAGTTGTAAACACTGCTGATGAAGTGATGTAATCTCTCCGTGGTGTAATTACCTGTGACTATAAAAAGACTTGGGGATTGTGGGAGGAGGCTGGATGGGTCATTATAGGGCTTGCTGAACCGTGTCGTCACCAAAAGACATTGAGAAATTACCCTCCTCAGGCTAATTATTGTGCCATGTTTAGAACATTTCAAACACATGGTATCAGCCTTGCACTGTAAGTTTGGAGGAATAGAAACCAGGAGCCCACCAAACTAAACATCTGAGTGGGTCTCAGTTTGGTTAAAGCCTTCTGTCAACACAGATTCCACCTTCTAAGCAAAGGTGCCCCACTACCCTGGCCTAATTTGTGAGTGAGGATGTTATCCTTACCTGCCAACTCCTTCTGCAAAAGAGGTCACAGGATGCTTCAAAAACAAAAAAAACCTAGGGTCTGTTTTCAGAGTTCCTAATTATTCTAGTACGTTTGCAGGTTGGTTCTTTTCCTCACCTCCTACCTTCTGGGAGATTCCTTTCCTCTGCATCACTCAGGAGTGTAAGACTGCAGAGGGGATGAGCCGCCCTCGTTCCCATTCTGGGTGACTGGTGCTAGTATGGTTGGCTGCCTGGAGTGTAGCCAGATCAGGAGTGACCTTGGTCTGACTTGTGTTTAGCTTTGAGGCCCAGAGGGACAGCAGTGTTTAGAGAGAACATTTTTATGCTGCTGTGTGAAAGAGGGGTGCTGGCTGCTGATCTCTCCTAGCCCTATTCACCCATCTCACCTGAAGCCAACCTATAGCATGAAATCTGAATGTACTGGAAGATAGGATGAGATTATTACTATTTCTTTAAAAAGTTGATTTACTTGTTTATTTAAATAATCTCTACACCCAACATGGGGTTCAGACTCACAACCCAGAGGTCAGAAGTCGTATGCTCTTCCGGGCGTCTGGGTGGCTCAGTTGGTTAAGTGTCTGCCTTTGGCTCAGGTCATGGTCCCAGGATTCTGGGATCGAGCCCTACGTCAGGCTCCCTGCTCAGTGGGGAGCCTGCTTCTCCTGCTCCCTCTGCTGTTTCCCCCCTTGTGCTGACTCTCTCTCTCTCTGTCAAATAAATAAATAAAATCTTAAAAAAACAAAAAAAAGTAGTATGCTCTTCCAACCGAGCCAGCCAGGCCCCTAGATTATAACTATTAAAAAAGAATTGCCCCCTAGCATTTCTTCACAGAGCTGTCTCTTGTCAGGTGGAATAGGATTCAACTCACAAACACCTTAAAATAGTAAATACCACCTGCAGCTCTCATGGGGCCGTTGAGGTCACTAGTACAGCTCTGTGTAACATCCAGATGTCATTATCCTTCAGGCGTGCCCCTTGTTTGTTGTTTTTAATTCCAGTATAATTAACATATGGGGTTACATTAGTTTCAGGTGTACAATATAGTGATTCGACTATTCTATACATTAGTGATCATTATGGTAAGTGCAGTTTTAATCCCCATCAACTATTTCACCATCCCCCCACCCACCTCCCCTCTGGTGACCATCAGTGCATTCTCTGTAGCTAACAGTCTGGTTTTTTGTCTCTTTTTTTCTTTGTTCATTTGTTTTGTTTCTTAAATTCCACCTATTAGTGAAATCACTTAGAATTTGCCTTTCTCTGACCCCTCCCTTATTTCACTTACGTCACTTGTTTCACTCAGCCTTATATCCTCTAGATCCATCCATGTTGTCGCGGATGGCAAGATTCATTCTTTTTTACTGACTCCTTGTTTTTAGAGACGCAGTGTAGTCTGATTAAAAGCGTGGATGTTGAAGTCCAGTTGCCTCGGTTTGAATATGGCCCCTACTCGTAGCTATCTGTGTTACCTTGGATGATGTTCCTGACCTCACTGTCTTTGTTTCACTAGAATGGGGATGATAATAGTGCCTACTTCATAAGATCATTGTGAGAATTAAATAAGATTGTATATATAAAGCACTTAGGACACGTCATACAAAGAAATAATCCGCAGGTTGAAAGGTCAGATTGTACACCATTGGATACAGCCTACACTTCTGATGCCGTAGCTACTTAGTTCAGACAGACTCAGGGTTGGAAGGTGCTTCTTGTTTCTTCCACATGTCTTGGATTCTGTTTAAGCTGATCCAATACATACTGAGTAGAGTTGGATACATACTGCATGAGTTATTTGTAATTCATAAGTCCTTAACTCTCAAAAACTGCATGTTGGCATCCTACATATGAAGACAGGGAGGGAGGGGCAGCAGTGCCCCTGCGCAATGTTGTTGCTGCGGTGGGAGAGAGGGGTCAGCTAGGTAATCTCACAGTAAGCCATTCCCTTCATAGAGGCTGTCTTGTTGGCATTTCAGAGCCAGGGTTCCTCAAAGCTGCTATTTGTTAGGAACTTTTGGAGTCATTTTGCAAATGCCATGGGTCTGATCCTTTAAAGACATTTTTCATTTCATCAGCACCATGACATGATCGATTGAAGGATTAGATTTTAAAAGATTCCTAAACACGTTTGGGAGAATACAATGTCAGAAGTAAAAATAAGAACTCTCTTGTCTTCTCTCCATTTGGTAGTCCTTTTGCCTTCCCCTACTTTTCTTAGCTCTATTTGATAGCATTTCTTCTTTTAAGAGCCTTTTTCTACCTAGATTCATTTGCTTCCCTGAGATGGAGATTTTCCCCACGTTTAGCTTCTGTGACTTGTTAACTCTGCCAGTAGCCACATCTCTTACAGTACAATTGTTTAATCATTCAGAATTCTGGGAAGTAGTGCAGGGAAGATAAACAGGTTCTCTTCAAGATTTCTTCTTTGCAAAGCTTTTTTTTTTCTTCTTTTTTTAAGTTCACAAAAGTATTTTCGGCATTTCAGCCCGAGAGGGGAAATGTGTTTCAGGAAGTTATGGCCAAGTATAAACAGGGTTATAAAATAATTGTCCTGTAGCCTTTGTTATTCTGAGTAACCAGCAACACTTTATGAAATATGAAAGGGCCTGACAATCAGTTCTTCACATGTAATAGACACATGTCTCCTTGGGAGAGGGCAGACCTGTGTGTCTATTGTCACTGGCTCAAGTTCTGACAGTTGGGCCTTGTTGATTCTGGAAATGGTGGGAGGCACAGGAGAATGTTGTTGGGTTTGTCACCCACCAGATGAGGACTGAGTGGGCATGAGGAGCAGCCAAGCAGTGTTTACTGAGCACTGGTCATGGCACAGTGAGGTGTGACAGCAGACAGGAGAGAGGCCTTGTTTATTTCTGCCTCCCAGTTGATCTTACTACTTTGGAGGCCAGATTGCAAAGGACCCAGTGGTATCTTAAGCCAGTGCAGCCCCACTAAACCTCCTCATGGCCATGCATGGTTGCTCAGAATTGCTAATTAATGGCCTGTGAGGTTAGCTGGTGACTTCAGTAGGCCGTGTGGCTCTCTGCTTCATACCCCTCCCTCCACAGTAGACCCCTTCAGTCTCTGATCTCTGAGGTCCTATACATGTCTCTCCATCTCAGTTCTTGGCATGTGTTTGCACATAAGCCCCTTGAAGGCAAGGACAAAGTTTCTCCTTTGCTATAACCAGGCTAGTGGTCATCCCTGGTGGACCCAACAAGCACATCCTGGGAAAGGTATTCTATGGGGTAAGGGGTCCCTCCCAGCAGGATTGTGCAGAATCATGGCTTGTCCTGCAGGTGAGGATAAGGTTGTCAAGTGCATGGCCCTGTGAGATGTAGCACCTTGTGGTCCTCTGCACCGATTTATGGTTCCTCATAAGATTCCATCCCCAGCTTTCTGGGGAGAACTGAAGAACCATGTGAAAGTATCTTCATGCCTTAGGGGGTGCAGGTGGTGAGGTTCTTCCAAGGAGAAAGGAGTGGGACTGGGAAAGCTGCCTAGAAGAGTTCATTGCAGTATGCTAACTTTTAGCCTGGGTAAAGAACTTTGAACCCAGCGTGGGTGTGGATCCCCTTAGATGATGGGAGGGAGGAAAGATCACGGAGAGGAATGTATGCTGGCTCTGAAACATATCCGGACACTGGGGAGAGGCTGGGGAGGGATACCTTGAATGGGCTTGGCTCCCCTTTCCCCACCCATAATTCCCTCTACTCATCCCTCAAGTCAAGGCTAAGGGGACTCCTTTTTCTCCCTTTCCCTGAACATTAGCACCTTCAAAGCCTATTCTCACTGTTCTTCCAGTGGCTAGATTCCTGTGGCTGGAATTCTGCCTCTTCCCCTTCCTCCCAAACCTCTTTTCATCCTTCAAAATCCAACGCAGAATCACCTCCTCTATGAGAATCCCCTTACCACTAGAATTAGTAGGGTCTGGGGGAAGCATAGTAGGCTTTGTGTATATTTCTTGCATGGAATTAATAGGAGCTCCTAGTCCTTTGTCTTGAGTATATCAGAGGTTTTCCAACGAACAAGATTCCAATTCCGGAAATCTTGATTGTCTTTGATTGGAAGGCATTGGACAGCTTGTTAAGACTTCTGGGAATTGAAGGGGGCACCTGGGTGGCTCAGTCAGTGAAGCGTCTGCCTTTGGCTCAGGTCCTGATTCTGGGGTCCTGGGATCGAGCCCTACATCGGGCTCCCTGCTTAGCAGGGAGTCTGCTTCTGCCTCTTCCCCTACCCCCTGCTCATGCTTTCTCTCTGGCACACGTTCGTGTGCTCTCTCTCTCAAATAAATAAATAAAATCTTTAAAAAAAAAAAAAAGTCTTCTCAGAATTGCAGCTTTGGAAAGCCTGAACCATTTGTTCTGCAGATCATGATACATACACCCTATAGACTCGTTCCAAGACCTAATTACTTGGGGTTGCCAGGGTTGCTGTGGTACATACTGGGTTTGGTATTTTCCTAAGCAGCATGACCTCATTTAGCAAGCATGTGTTGACATAAGGTGGGCAGGGAGGACATCGGGAAATATATAACACCATGGAGGGCTTTCTGGGGCCAGGCGCTGGACTGGATTGTGGTGGAAGTTCTCACTTGTAGTTGGGTCCTTGTGGTACGCCTGTTAGAGGAGGGCACCTGCAGCCAGGAATGGTGCTGTACACCAGGAGGAACGCAGAGCTGATTGTTGGGCACTCTAAGGTACTCAGCTACCTGCTGACGCCCCTGCTGTGTGCTGGGACTGTACCAGCCGCGGTTCTGCATGCCGCATGCTATGGTCAGGGCAGTCACTGCACTGCACAGGAATGCACATAAGAGGGGTTCCTGACTCGGATTGGGAGGGCCCCAGTAGTTTTTTCTTTTTCTTTTCTTTTCTTTTTTTTTTTTTTAAGATTTTATTTACTTATATGACGGAGAGAGAGACAGCCAGTGAGGGAGGGAACACAAGCAGGGGAAGTGGGAGAGGAAGAGGCAGGCTCCCAGTAGAGGAGCCTGATGTGGGGCTCTGATCCCAGAACGCAGGGATCATGTCCTGAGTCGAAGGCAGACGCTTAACGACTGAGCCACCCAGGAGCCCCCCCAGTAGCTTTTTCCGAGGGAGAGAAGTCTATGCCCAGAGCTGGAGGCAAATAGGAGCCAGCGAGTAGGGGAGACGAGATGGCATGGTAGGGTTAAGAATGCAGTCTTTGGGGCCAGGCAGGCTGGTTTGAATCCTAGCTCTGCCACTAACATGTCGTATCACTTTAAACAAGTTTCTCAAAGTTGATGTCGTTCAGTTTTCCTGTGTGTGAAATTGGGATGATAACATACTGACCACATGCGACCATGGTCTTCTCATCATCGTTGTTACGTGGCACCTCAACCAGTGGCAGGCACAGACAGCATGGTGGGGGCAAGTGTAGGGAGGACAGGGAGAGAGTCAAGTGTAGTGTCTGCTCTGCTTCCTTGACCCTTCCTTTGGAACTTGCTGTGCTACTTCTGTTGAAACTTTGGAAGTCCAGTATACTCTGTCCCCTAAACTGGTGTGCCTCTCGCCATGCTGGATAAAGAGGTGGTCTTTATCTTGGTGGGGTAGGATTGGAAGCTGAGGTCTCAAGACAAAAATAAAGTCTAGCCGTACCCTGAGAGTTCAGAGGTTGGGCTGAACATCACCGGCAGCACAATTTGGGGGAAGCATCTGGGAGGCGAGATGCTGCTGGTGGAGCAAGTGCCTTTTTCCTGCTGATTGTTCAGTTGAGGAGGAGGAGAGGGAGTAGGAGGAAGGGAAACAAGGTCTGAGCTGGAGTGTCTTAAGGATCAAAGGGTTAAAGAGAAAACAAACACCAGCTAATGGATTCAGGATTGAAAGAGTCTAAACAGGGAAATAAAGAGGGCTGGAGGAGGGTGTTGGTTTTGGTACATGTTGTCGGAAAGGTTGGGGCTGAGAAGAATGGTAGTTTAGCCCCTATTTGCCTGTGGGAACCAGAAGTGACCGGCTAAGTGAGGCCCTTCCAGCCTGCTGGAGGGGAGAGGGTCACTCAGGACAGGCCCCTCATGCTCCGCCTCAGTCCAGCCAGCCCGTGGGAGGTGTTTCTGACAAGGACTCCTTATTTCAGCCAGTCTGACTCACAGCACAGGGTCCCATGGGGGTCTAGCTCAAGTCCGGAATCCCCCGGGAGGCTGAAGGGGGTGTGGGAGGCTCCTAATTGATTCGGAAGGGAGAGGAGTGGAGGAGCAGCTGGCATCTGGGGTGTGCAGATATATTCCAGGAGTCTTCAGCTTGGATCAGACCGGGGTAATTGGAGACGTCGGGGTGAGGACTGTCTGTGATTTGGCGTGTTTGGGGGTGTAGAGAACTGTTGTGACTGCCTGCAGAGATGTGTCTCAGGTTTCTTTAGAGTGCCCCTCGGCAGAAGAACTCATTTACCATGCTGTTGTTCTCTGTACCTTGTGGTTAGGCAGTTCAGAGGTTTCGAGGTCCGTCTCCCTGGCATTCAGAAATTCTGTTAGTAATGGCAGACCCTGGCCTTGCAGGAATAATTAAGATTGTGAATAATAGAATTAGGTGAAGTAATATATGTAGCAGTGCTGGGTAAACAATAAAAGTCTATTCTAATGGAAGTGATTCTTATGTGATGCTCCTTTTTTTTAGTTGGCATCTCTTTTCCGAATTGCTCAAAGCACTTGGTTAACACTAACTGGTTAATCCTTCATTCATCCCTGGGTGGGAGGCTGGCATTTAATAGCCCCCTTTGTATACAAGATCAAACCAAAGTTTCCAGCAGAGCCCCAAATCTTGAGTTTGAAGCCCAAATCTGTGGAGTCTAGAGCTTGGGTTTCTGAATGTAATAATGGCTCATTTCCAGGAATAAAAGAAGGTGGAAGGAGAAAAGGAGACAGCATTAAAAAAAAAAAAAACACCTTTTTTTGTTTTTCTTCACAGACAGCTAGTCAAGTCAGACAAGTTTGTCATAGTCAGGATTTTGAGAGATGTGGAAGTCTGACATCCATTTTTCTCTAAGAAGCCACAGAATCCCTGCTGAGAATAAGGCCGTGGGATAAGCTAGAGAAGCAGAAGGCTAATCAGTGTAGGTTTGGGACAAGGGAAGCAGAGAGGGAGCTGGCAGGTTCTAAATTCTGTTCTGGTTAGGCTGTTGTTGGCACTACCTGACGTGCCACATTCTGCAGCACAGTCCCAACTTCCTGACACACACCCCTGGAAACTCGTGCTTGTCGTAGGCCTCACGGTGAAACGCCATGGAGGGGGTTCAGAAACCTCCCTGAGTGTCTGGCCCAGGCCAGTTTTACCACAGAACAAGTACCTGCACCCCGCATTTGGCAGGATGGCATCTGGGCAGATCAGCCTCAGGTCAGTGCTGCAGTCAGGGAGCGGCCTAGGCCCACTGAGCCACCTTTCTCCCTTCTGAAAGGTCTCACTAGTTGGGAAGAGAGGTCCTGTTTTACATTTCACATTGCAGGGTCACCTTTCTCCCCATGCCCTTGCTTTCCTGCCTGAAGGACAGTGTATGTACTTTCTTGCATAAGGTCTTGAAGCCTTGGAAGCGAGAGAAGAGTATGCTGAGTTGGGAAGCTTTCCTTCTTCCAGTGGCAGCTACGTGGGCTCCTAGGCTTGAGATTCTAGAGATCATTCAGGTGTGTCACATACTTGTGAAAGAAGCAACAGGTTGAACCTTACAGGTTATATGCTCCATTGGGTCTCAAATTTGAGCATGCATTAGAATCCCCTGGAGGGCCCAGATTGCTGGGCTTGCCTCCAGAATTTCTGGTTCAGCAGGCCCAAGAATTTGCATTTCTGCTAAGTTCTCGCATGCAGCTGCTGGTGATCTGGGGACCACTTTTGGAAACTACCAGTTTACACTTGGGGTGAACAAGCCCATCTGATCCTTTTCGGAGCAATTTTTGGTAAGGTGGGAACAGAGGGATAGAGAAGTCTTAAACCCACTGTGGGGAGAAGTTCAGAAATAGGATGTTGCAGGCGGGCCCATGTAATTTGGAAACTGGGAAGAAGTTAAGTGAGTAAGGGAGGAAGCTCACAGGTCTGTCTCTGACCTTCTGTGGGCTGGCTCTGGTCCTTGCCCACTCTCCTGCAGAGAGAGTGCGGGAAGGGGTATGGGGTAGACCTGGCAAGCCTCTGGCTGGGTCACCCTGGGCATTCTCCCCCCACCCACTTCTTATTCTGCCCTCTTAGGCAGCAGTCAGCTCTGAAAGTCTGCATTTTAGGAGGGCTTTCCACAGCTCAAGGTCTGGGGTATGAAGAGCAGAGCCCTGAGCCAGGGATCCCAGGCATCGGCACCAGCAGTGCTTCTAAAGAGCAGTGACTGAAGGCCCCTCATTTTGCTCAGCGGTGATGTGAGGGTTGGACTAGCTTTCCAGGGCCCTTTGAGCTTGATACCTGGGATTCTCTAATGCCTCTTCTGACAGCTCCATCCCCATGGTCAGGAACTTCTGCTTACTTGTTACCTGTTTTTTATGGTTTATGTGTGTGAAAACTTATGTTGGTAAGAGGTACTGATCAGAATCCCGTCCAAAGACAGCCTTGCCAAAAGTGAAACCAGAGAAAAGTTTGGGAATTGGAGTAACTTTTCTTTCTTTTCTTTTCTTTTCTTTTCTTTTCTTTTCTTTTCTTTCTTTCCTTTCTTTCTTTCAGATTTTATTTATTCATTCGACAGAGAGAGAGAGACAGCCAGCAAGAGAGGAAACACAAGCAGGGGGAGTGGGAGAGGAAGAAGCAGGCTCCCAGCGGAGGAGCCTGACGTGGGGCTCGATCCCAGAACGCCAGGATCACGCCCTGGGCCGAAGGCAGATGCTTAACAACTGAGCCACCCAGGCGCCCTTAACTTTTCTTTCTAGGGAGTCTCTGGCCTGTGCCGTTACGCTGCTTCCATAAAACCTGTGTCTAGAGAGGAATGAGTTAGCATCCTCGTCGGATCCCAGTCCCTTTACTGCACATCGTCACACCTGACTGCAGGGTTTCCCAGGCTTTCTGTTCTGTTCTCGTTTCCAGGGTGCTCAGGATTGTTATTGCAGCCCCTCCACTGCCAGACCTGCTGCTCATGGGGCCTGGGTGACTGTCTGCTGGGTGGATGGCATGGAGGCTTGTATCCCTGTACCTCTTTTCCTTTCCTTCAGTTTCTCCCTCCCTTCTTCCAACTTGGCATAATTGTCCTCCTTTGCCCTCCCCCCTTTCCTTCCTCTGTACTCGTTTTACCTCACCTGCGCCCTGGCAGAGCTAGCCTGCTCTGTGTGTGTATTGAGTGTGGTAGGGGTTGGGGTGTGCCGGAGATCACGAAAGGCCCTGCTCAAGCCGTCTGTGTGAGGGGCACCTCCTGAGCTCCCCGGTCCTTTCCTTTTTCCTTTTCTCTTTGCCCATTTTTCTAGGGTAGCTATAAGTTACAGAATGTTTTCCCCATTCTAGGGGGAGTTTGCTCTTCTTCAGATTGAGTTTGACCCCGTTTTCCGCCTTTATTTCCTGCTGTTTGTATTGGCAGGCGAAAGGACTCCTGGCTTGGAAAAAATTAGCTCCTCTGCCTCAGAACTGTTGTCTGGCCCTGTCTTTCCAGCTTGTCTGTAGGGGCAAAAAGAAGATTTCCCAGCCTTGGCTAATTGTCACTTAGCCTCTCTGATCCTGCCTGGGTGGCTTTCAGGAAGCTCGAGAACCAAACAGCCCCAGGTTTTCATTGAAACAGGGAAAGATTGATATTGATTTAATTCATTTTAAGTAAAATCATCAGCCTTTTGATGATTCCATTAATTTCCTCCCTTCTGAAAACCCTCCTGTTAGTGGTAATTGGAAATCTTGACTCTGTTTCTCATTTCCCCCTCGCTATCCTGCTTTAATCTGAGGCAGCTGGATCCCGCAGTCTGCTTTCTCATTTGCTGGAAGAATGGTTTGAAAACGATTTTAATGACAGGCTTTGACAGTACTTCCAGAAGCTGAGACTGTGGCTGCACTGAAGTTGACGCCCACTTGGGGGTCTCAGTCTTGCTCATCTGATCCTATAAAATTTTACTTAGTTCTTGGTGTACAGATGGGAAGGAATCCCCGTGGCCTCTTGTCCCAGGCAGTAGATGCAAACTTTTCATCACTCACCGTTTGTAGACCTCCTGTGGTGTGCCAGACACCGTTCTGGTTACTGAGAGTTTCCCTGGCACCTCCTGCCCACCCTGGTGGAGGTGCAGAGGCCAGAGCAGGCGAGGTTCCAGCAGGCCGGGCACTGCCCACAGACCTTGGGAACTGTGGTCTCTGAGGCTTTATTTCTCCGTATTTTTATGGTTGCAGTCCCTGTTTTCTGTGCTTTTCCTTTGTGGGCTGTAAAGAGGAATAGATAATATAAATCACCTCTTGAGGTCAGAGAAATAACGGGTAGCAGTAGCTGTAAGAGCTTACCACTGTTGGGAGGTGATAACATGTAAAGCACTTTCTCATATATCATGTCATGTTGGCGTCCTCACAATAACAAACTGCTCACAGCCAGTCAAGGATAAAGCTGGGATCTGAACCCAGGTCCTCCCATTGTAAATCAGATATTTTTTGTACTGATTGTGTATGCATGCGTGTGTGTGTGTGTGTGTTTTAACACTGACTTCACCATGCCATTGTTTTTAGCATTATTCCAGCCACTGAAGTGTTAAGAAGCTATTATATGTACACTGGGCCCTCTGCCAGGAACTGAGGCCCTCACATCTAATTGGGGGGAAAGGTAAGACAATACATCTTCATCCCCCTTGAGTGGTTCAGGTACTGAGTGCTATTAAAAAGAAGAGAATTCATGCTGACATCATCCAGGAAAGTTCCTAGAAGAGCTGGTACTTCCTCTGGGCCTGGTGGGAAGGGAGAGCTGAGAAGGGGAGTTTGGTTGATATTTGGCCACCTGAGACTGGGATACAGAGAACATGGTGAGGTTTTGGTCCCTTTATCAGACTTAGGAAACCAACATCCACTGGGGTGATGCTTTTCCAACGTTCCTGTGCTTTTAAAATCTGATTTGTGCACCCCGGATCCACAAAGAATCATATGGTCAATCTGGGGTACAGCCCTGCAGTCTGCATTCTTTAAGAGTTTTTCCACAAGACAAACAGTATTGTAGCCCTTCAGTTCTCCCTGAGGAGAGGAAACCTAGGGTGCATTTGTTTCATTATTTCCCTTCCAGAGGCATAAGCTGTTTCACCAGTTGCCCCCATAGTTCTGTTGCAGGTGGGGAGGGTAGCCCATACTTTGAGAAACACTGTACCCTAAGGGCGTGCTCATGCCTTCCATGTTGCAGGAAGGGGACCTGGGTTTGGACATCGTAGAGGTTGTATTCCTGTGGACTAAGCTTTTAGGATAAAGTAAGGAAGAATGAGAGGAGTGGAGATTAAATGATGTAAATTGTCTCTAACAGCAGCTAGGGCAGTCTGGCTGCTCCCTGGACTTGAAGGTGGGTGGTGGGGCCATTGAGACTGAGTAGCTTGAAAATGAAGTCCATGCTCAGAGTTACTGCATGTTTCTCTGACTGTCGAGAAAAGCATTTTTACAGGTGTTATTTGGTAGCTTAGCTTTCAGATGAGTGTATTGGGATTGGGGGTGGTGGTCGGGGGCAGTCAGTGGGTGGAAACAGGCCTGGGATTTGGAGTCGTGTACGTTGAGAGCCCAGGAAAAGGTAATTCCAGGTCTTCCCTAGGATTTAGCAGTCTTGGTGAATCTTGGATTTCCATCCGTATTTTGGGACCAAATGGGACTTAGGGTGGTTAGGAAGATTAGAAAAGTTACCAAGTTACCAAATGCCCTGTTAAGAAATGATGTATATGCCTTAGTTTGGGGGTGTTGCAAAATACCTACAGTATAGTGTGTGTGTGTATATATATATATGGGCAGCTGTGCAGGCTCTCCAAAGTAGTTGTATATGTTTACACCACTTCTGATATATATATATATATATATATACACACACACACACACACACACACACAGTAAATGTCAGAAGTTTTGACACTTAAGTGTGCAGTAGGTTCCAGGTAGTAGCCACTTTAAATCTATTATCCCATTTTCAGTGTTCAGTGAAAATTTTCAAATGTTAAAAACATTAAAAAAAATACAGAGACTAATATCATACCTGGGGACTTGCTGCCCAGATTTATTATTTTGCCATATTTGTTTTAGAAGTGTCCTAAATTCGTGTTTATCCTTCCAACCATGTTGGAATGTTTTTACATACTTACATGTGTATTTACATGTGTTTTGTATGTTACATATACAGGTTTTGCATATTTATACTTAGATTCCTAAGCAATATAGAATGTTGTTTTATATGTTTTTAAATGTTTGTAATTTCCCATCGTACTCCCCTTCACTCAGCATTGTTTTTGAGATTTAGCCACGTTGATACATTGGTTTTACCTGCAGTATGCCATTGCCTTGTGTTAATATCCCAAAATACTTGTAACTGTCCTCTCATTGATGGATATATAGGTGACTTCAGTTTTTCACTGCAAGAAGCATTCTTGTACATGTGCCATAAGCACGTATACAAGATTTCTCTAGCATACATATCTAGCAACAGGGCTGCTGGATTAATAGAGGTGCACAGCTTCAGCTTTCTACATATTGCCACATGGCTCTCCAAAGTACTTGTATATGTTTACACCACTTCTGATGTATAAGAAAGAACATTCTTAGTCTCCACATGCTTTGCTGCAGTACCTGGTATTGTTAGATACTAATTTTTGCCAGTTGATGGACATAAAATGAAATCCCTATGTGGTTTTAATTTTGTATTTCCTTGCTTACCTTCTCCCAATTTGTAGATTTTTTTAGAAGATTTTTATTAATGTGGGGTTCAAACTTAAAACTCCGAGATCAAGAGTCATGTGCTCTACCGACTAAGCCAACCCAGCCCCGCACTTTCTCTATGACAGTGGTTCTTGACGGTCCTTAAGATCCTTTCAGGTGGTTGGCAAGGTTGAAGCTGTTTTTGTATTAATACTAAGGTGCTATTTGCCTTTTTTGTACTCATTCTTTCTTTCACACGTGTGGGGTAGAGTTTCTGGAGGCTACATGACATGTGTTAACATGATTGCTTTGGTTTTTTTTTTTTTAATGAATTATGAATACACAATACAAATTTTTTTAGTTTCATTTTCATCTATGTTGTGTATTGATAGATATAGCACATAGACAAATCTTTAGGGGGGTCCTCAATTTTTAATAGTGTAAAGGGGCCTGTAAGCAAAGAGTTTGAGAACGATTGCTGCTTTACAATGTCAACTTTATTAAATTTTTTCCCTTCTGGAGTGTGGTGGTTTTTTTTTTTTTTAACTTATTTAAGAAATTCTTTCCAATTTTCATAAAAATGGGAATTTATATTTTCTTCTAGAAGTTTTGGAATGTATTTTTGTGAGTGGCATCTGCCGTTTCCCAGGCCCTTCAGCCACTAGGAATAGTTTTTAAATTTCACACCCTTTTAAGAAACATTTACGTAGGTTGATAGAACATTTTCCACATAGACCCTCACAATGCAATTTTTTTTTTTGAGGATTTTTTTTTTTTTTGTATGGGGAAGGTGAGGGAGGGAATGAGGGAAGGATCGGCAGGGATTCAGGCACCTTCTTCAGATCCCTTTAATTCAAGAGAGTCTCCTAGCTTTTGCAAAATACAGCATTCTCTCATTGAGATGGTGTACACTCTCATTTTGGATCCTTGCATTCATTAGTTCATTGTAGCTTGCTGCCCAGGGAGGACCAGAACTTACCAGTGACAGGGATTCTGGAATCATACCTCCTTTCAAAAACCCCCACTTTCCACTGAACACTTGAGTTTGTGTTAGCATAGAGGCACCAGAGCTCTTCATCCTGGTTGTGTCTGTGCTGGGTGGCTGGGCAGGCAGCTGGTGTGTTAACTGTAGTCTGGGGTATAAATGATGGCCCTTTACAAGAGAAAACACTGCTAACATATAAGGCCTCATCATCTCTCTCCAGACTCCTACTGGTTTCTCTGTCTCCAGTGTCTTCCCCACCTCCCTCCCCTCAAGTCTGTCTTCTACCCTGCTGCCACAGAGTAACTCTCAAAATTTCAGACTTAGAACCAGCCTTCTCTCCTTAAAACAAAAGAAGTCAAACTCAGGGTTCACTCAAAGATGTACATTAAGGTTCATACTCCTTAGCAACGTTACCCTCATCTGTGCTTTCAGCTTTCTCTCTAGCCACTTCCCTATCCTGTGCTCTATCCTGCACGTTATCATTCCCATAATACATGTAGAATGTGCCCGTGGTGCCTTGTGCTGTTCCCTCAATCCCAAGTGTTGCTCTCCATTTATGTGTTGGAGGAGAGCCTGTGTTTGACTTTCAGACCACACAAAACTCAACAAGTATGAGTTCTGAGAGGATGCTTTCGTTTTCATCTTTGTCTCCCCACTGACTCAGTCTTTCCAATTAAAATGAAGACTTGAGGTTAATTTCTGTAACGTCTTTATTTCACTTGTGGCTTTGTTGAGGCACAGCTGCTACGTCTCCATCCCTTCCCCACGAGTTCCTTCCCCATAAATTCTGTTTACAGGATTGGCTCCTATCATTTTGCACCCCAGTTGTTTAGTAGCTGCAAGAGAATGGGATTTCTTTTTGTGGTTGAGGAGCCAACGTAGACATCCTAATAAATCGTCCAGCACATCTTGCCTGCATGAAGAGTATGCACTGAACAGAGGATGGAAACATCAATTCAGCTGTTGCTTATTTTGAAATATAATAAATTGACATTTATTTTAAATTGACTGGTATACTTAAAAAGTGGTACATGAATTGCATATACCTGTTAATGCTGCGGAAGGGCTGTGCTCAGAGATGGTGCTGGGTGGTGCTATTTTTCCTATTTAGCCACCACACCCAGCTTCCCACCTCCCCTTTGACAGCCTAAAAAATAAAATTTCATGAACCCTAGAAATCTGTTAGAGATGCAAATTAGGGAGATTAACTTTTTATTTTCTGAAAAAGCTTTATGGCAGGAGTCCACAAGGTACCAAGAAAAGGGGCTCCTTCTGCTTTGAAAGAGTGCCAGCCCGAGTGGCCTTGCTAGAAGAGGATTGGGGGCCAAGGGGGGAGGGCTGTTGAGATAGGGAAGGCCCTGCAGGGGGAGCTCAAGGCAGAGGCTAGCAGGTCACAGGAACCTTCTTCACATTGTTACTGTATCTGAAAGAAGTTGACTTTCTTTGGCAGTTTGTTTATAGTTTATAGCCCTTTCGTTCTAGTGAGTGGTCACTAGGTAAGTGAGGAAAGTAAGATAGTACAAGGGGAAGATTTATTCTTTGGGTTATGTTGCTGATAAGGGCAAAGCTAGGATTTGTCCTGTTGCACACTGCCTTCTAATTTATGCAGACAGGCTAGGTGGATATGAATTCTCAAGTTCAGGAGAAGGGGCTTAAGTCACAGGAGTGAGGTCTGAACGCTCACAAATGCTGTGTTGCTAACTATGAAAACATTAGGTCTTCATGTGGACCTGAACCTAAGAGGTTTCCTTTATGGGTAATGCTTTTCTTTCTTCTTACCTGAGGAGCAGTGCTAATGTTGCTGTCATGTTTGAGGAGTAGTAGTTACAAAAGTGAAATAAGAGGAGTACTTAGATAAGCCTTGCAGATCAAGCAAAATGATAGGGATTGTCTCCTTCTACCCTAGTTTGTCCATGCCCCCGGCACTCGGGAATATGTAAGAAAACAATCCTTACAATCAAACCAAATGTATGAAATACAAAATCACCGCCCCCCGCCCAGCCCTTGCCAAAAGTAGTTATTGTCAGAAGATTTTGCCAACCACCAAAGGTGTCACTGTGCAGTTGTTTTCAAATAGTAGGTGTTTCTGGTGGATGTAAAATACGGGTGCATTCACAGCCAACATTTTAGGATCATATTTGGTGTGGAATGCACATAAGGGAAAGAGGAGATAGGGGAGCTCCCAGTGGCACCTCGGGCAGTATCAAGTGAAGCATTAGGTTGGGCCTCCAGCTCTGAACACTGCTGAGTCCTACGTCTACCCATAAGGATCTGCCTCTTTTTTCTCCCTGCAGCTCTCGTCTCCTGTTCGCTGCACAGCAGGCTCCTTTGCCAAGCATGAAGAGCCTGGATGTCAAATCCTTTCTCTCTGTCCTGGCAGGAATGCTGTTCTGTTTGTTGTCCAAGAAGCCTTTTTGCACTTGGGGAATTTTTTCTTTTCTCTTATGGGAAGTTGCTTCATCATTTCCCAAAAATATACCGCACCTCTTGTTTAAACAGGGTGCCCTTGGAGAGCTTTGGAGCCTGTAGGGGGTGGGAGTGTTGTGAAATCCTTTGTTCGAAGCTTTGATGCAAGCCGGGATACTGGCTGTTTGCAGGCAGAAGTCTCAGAGTTTGCCAGGACTGGGTCCAGGAGTGGGGTGTGGGCAGGAGAGACGCTCAGGGAAGCAAGAGCTGGGGTCTTTTAAAGCAGTTAATCAGTCCACGTTGTAAGAGGTCTCAGCCCTTCCAGGTACCTGCTCCATCAAGTGTTTGTCCAGTGCCTTAAATGTGCCCAGGTGGGTAAAGGCAGATTCTCTGCCCCTTTGAGATGCTCACAGTATCCTGGAGAGGCAGTACCAACTTACAGTAGCAACAGATGGTGTGTGACTGTGTGCTACGTTGTGTGGCCATGGATGTTTTAGCCCAGAGGAAGGAAATTCCTGTAGAAGGGAGTACAGCAAGTTGGGTTTGAATTGATGGAGGGAAAAGTGGAGGACAGTGAGGAGAGGGGAAGTTGAGAAGAGCCAGAGGGCTGATCTGAGGCCATGGTCATGGGTGAGTAAGGCCAGCGCAGGTTCCATAGTGGGACTTGGTATTGGAGAAATGGGACGAGTCAGTTTGTGGAGAGCCTTGCATATCCAGCAGAAGCATTTATACTTGTAGGAAGAAATTGGCAGGCTTTCGAAGATTCTAAGAAGAGAGCATTGGAAAAATGTGGGGGTTTTTTTGTGGGGTTTTTTTTGTGTTTTTTTGTTTTGTTTTTTTGGAAGATTAACTTACTAGGGTAAATTGGAGTATGCCTCCAGGTGGGCAGTAGGAGGGATTCCTAGCTCTATCCATAGTTCTTGAAATGAAGTCATGCTGTTAGGTTCTGGGGGGTGGGGGAGGAATGGCCTGGTGGAAGGCTTTTTCTGTCTCTCATGAGCATGGTCCCAGGGGCCTGTACCTATGGCCCTCTGCACCTCCCCCAGGAGGGCACAGAAACTCAGGCCATAAGGTTGTTGCTGGCTGAGTAAGTAGGACCAGCTGTTGAGAGCCATCCTGAGTAAAGCTTTCACCAACGAGGCTCTGCTCAGTGTAGAAGTGATGTCCCCTGATGGGCCCTGTGGGACCAAGCATATATGTGCAGCAGCTTCCACCCCTCCAGCGTCATTGTAGAATGTGATTTACCAGGGATTACTGCTCAGGTCCAGTTGATGCCAGTCACCGCATGCCCAATCAGCAGTAAAAGTGCTGTTTCCAAAACCCTTGCCAGTGTTGAATACTGTTATCTTCCCTTGTACCTGTACCTCCTTAACAATTTTAAATAAGGAATTTGGGTAACTTTGGATTATAAGTAAAATCAAAGAGGACCAGTCAAAAAGTGCTCTTCTTAATAGAGTATCTATCTAGTAGCTGCTTTTAGTGAAAAATGGAACTTGGGAAAATAAATTTTTTTTTTTAAAGATTTTTTATTTATTTACTTGACAGAGAGAAAGACAGCCAGTGAGAGAGGGAACACAAGCAGAGAGAGTGGGAGAGGAAGAAGCAGGCTCCCAGCAGAGGAGCCCGATGCGGGGCCCGATCCCAGAACGCTGGGATCACGCCCTGAGCCGAAGGCAGACGCTTAACGACTGAGCCACCCAGGCGCCCCAGGAAAATAAATTTTTGTTGAGAGATTGTAGCAGTTGAGGACAAACAAGCATCAATAGGTTATGCTTATCGCAAGATCTATTAATTTCCAGTGAGAGGGAGAAGTGAATGGTTGCCAAGGGGGGTACTGCCCAGTTCTCTTAAATTAGGAAATGAATGATAGTTTCAATACCAGCTGCTGGGCCTGGGCTGGGCCTGCCACTCCCAGCCGACCCACCTCAAGCTCCCTGGCACAGACCCCAGCATGGCCAGTGTAGACATTGTGTTTGCAGCTCTGGGCAGCAAGCAGTTCCTCTTTGAGGATTACCCCAGCCTGTTGCCAGACCGAGGTGTAGGCCAGGCAGAGGTTCCACTGCCAGCCTTGGTTCTCTCTGCCTAGGGGTTTGGGCCCCTGGCCCAGGAGAGGTACTGGGGGGGAACACTTGGCTGGAGCCTTGAGTCTTCAGCTGCTACCTCATATTGCTGTTTTTAAAGACGAGTGCTGGGGTGCCTGGGTGGCTCAGTCAGTTAAGTGGCTGCCTTCAGCTCAGGTCATGATTCCAGGGTCCTGGGATCGAGGCCCACATGGGGCTCCCCGCTCAGCGGAGAGCCTGCTTCTCCCTCTCCCTCTGCCTGCTGCTCTGCCTACTTGTGCTCTCTCTCTAGCTCTCTGTCAAGTAAATAAATAAAATCTGAAAAGGAAGGAAGGAAGGAAAGGAAGGAAGGAAGGAAGGAAGGAAGGAAGGAAGGAAGAAAGGAAAAAAGAGAAGAGAAAGAAAAGAAAAAGAAAAACCAGTGCTTTCTTCCTGTTTTCCCTAGATACTCTGCTCTGAATTGCTGGTAGATAAACTGCTAAAACCATTCTGAGTAATCATTTCGTTATAGTTGGGAGAGAGGGTGCTCCCTAAAAACAGGGCTTGAGTTTCGGGGGCCCTGCCCCACATTTGTAGGGGTCTAGCAGTCTTTATGTTTGTTTTTCTCTGTCCCTCTGAGAGGTGAGGCTAGATGGAAAGATTGAGGGAGACGGGTCAGGGGAGAAGGCAGCAGGCCCAGAGTTCAGAATCAGTTGCTCTGCAACTTCTGTGCAGTTTTGGGGTGTATGGTTTCATTTGATTTTGCAGAAGGGCTGCAAATACACGTGGGCTAGCCCCAGAGGACATTACCCACTGGCATGGAGATTGTGAGGCACACTGATTCCATTTCCCACGGGCCAAGTTGCTCCCTGTTGGGGAAGGAACCATTGTTCTACTTACTCACTCCACTGCAGGGTCTGGCCGGAGACATCTGCCAAGATTCTGAGGCTCCCTGATTGCACATGCTACAAGCCTTTTCTATCAACAAGGCATAGAGGCTGGGGAAACCCAGGATGAGCTCTCATCCTGAGGAACAGGCCTGTGGCAGGTGCTGACTAGCATGAGTTCCCTTGGTGCGGCGCAGACCTCAGCCCTGGATGCGGCCCTGGCTTCTGTGTAGAAATGCAGGGTGTGTGTGTGTGTGTGTGTGTGTGTGTGTGTGTGTGTGTGTGTGTGTGTTTGCTGGGCGCCAAAGATCCTTGATCCTAGACACATTCCTAATTTGTATCTGGGCCTACCTAAGAATTTCTAGTTCACCGAAATGGTTGTGGGCCTCTGGGGACAGAGTAACGAGGAGGTAAGGAATCCAAATTTGATACCTCGCTAGGTGATTCTGAAGCAACACTGAGCCGCCAGCTTTTAAACATTTGTCTTCGGAACAACCTGTACTCTGGTATGTGGTAAACTGACACCCCAGTTGCATTTGTGTGATGAATTTGGACTTTTGTGCAGCAGTTGGGGAAGAAAGTCCTGAGCAGCCGTGAGGTGTGGCTGCCTGGCAGCCCATAGCACGCTCCGAGCTGCAGCACCGGCCCCCTGTGCGCCCATGTCTGCTGGAGTGGGACTGTGAATGTTTTGGGCCTTTATTTTGCAAGGATGAGTTGAAAATGCAAAAAAGACATTGCTAATGGCAGTTATAAGAAAGGTAGCTCTTCTAAAGTTGATATAATTGAGGAAAGGATTTTGAAAATTCAGTGAGCGTGCTGGAAGTGAGGAATCGGTCGTGTCAGGTGAACACTTGTTGACTGTGAGTCAACATCCATGCTCAATTGTGAAAATGAATAAACAGAATTAAAGAATAATGTATAAAATTGCCAAACTCTATTGTCCAAGATCGTATCTAAAAGGCAGAGTATAATTAGGCATTTTACAATCCTGTTTGGCTCTGAGAACATGACTTCCTTATAATACATGTGATTTGACTTTGGAGGGCCTTTTCAGGGAAATGGGGGTACTACCTATAACCAGCTTCTGGAATAACTAAGAGTTATGCAAAAATAAAACCCTCTCTGTAAGTGCGCAAGGCCCTTCCAGAACTGTGAGAGTCCGTCCTTTGGAATCCATTCTATGTTGACCTACTCTCTGATGTATTAATGCCTTTACTCCTTGCATTGTACTCATTTATAGCTAATTTCTACCATCTCTTTTCTGTTTAGATACATTATGATTTTAAGCTGTCAGGTAGGCTTCTGTTTTAAAAGACAGGCCGCTCAAACATGACTAGCCTTCTCTAACTGGTAAAGCCCCAAGTTCGGGGCGGTAGAAGAAAACCACCACCAAAAGTAAACCAGCTAGCTCCTAGGCTGTGACCTTTTTCATATCCTCAGGTCTCAGCCTCTGTCTTTGCATGTGGAGTTGTACGTGTGTGCTTCAAACAACTAAGCTTTTTTTGTTTTGTTTTGGGTTTTTTTTGTTTTTTTTAAAGATTTTATTTATTTATTCGACAGAGATAGAGACAGCCAGCCAGAGAGGGAACACAAGCAGGGGGAGTGGAAGAGGAAGAAGCAGGCTCATAGCGGAGGAGCCTGATGTGGGGCTCGATCCCATAACGCCGGGATCACGCCCTGAGCCGAAGGCAGACGCTTAACTGCTATGCCACCCAGGCGCCCCGAAACAACTAAGTTTTTAAGAAAAAAGAACCGACATCCCACCCCAGGGTACTGTAATAGAAAGAGAAAAAATCTCTTTAATTATAGCAGTGTTTCAGGCTTCTCCCATGGCTGGCTGGCCACGGCATGGAGTTGGTAAGCATACAGTGTCTTTCATACTTGCCATTACAACATGTTAATTAAGAGAATTCAGCTGTGGCACCAGCTGGGGATGTCTGGCTTTGTGGAAGATTGCAATTAGATGCTTTATTTTCTATTTTCTTTTTCCCCTTTCAACTTTGGTGGAATGCCTTTGAGTAGGGGCTTTTAGTCTCAGCAGTATAAATACTTTAATGTGCCTAATTATGTAATCGTACACTTACACTCCTCTGTGTACACACACATGGTTTTATGGATTTTTATCCCCTTTTCTCGTACATGAAACACCCTGCCTGCTTTTTGGTTGGTATGGTGGAGCCAGAATCGTCCGTTCATTTCAGGCAGAAAGAAGAGAATCAGACGCAGTTGTGTTTTTCTTCTGCTTATAATCTACCCCTCTTGCCCCCTCATTGACCCATTGACCCTTTTCTGGGTAAGTCCTTTATCTCTCATTAGCATCTCAATAGTTACCTAGCAAAGTCGAGGTAATTTGAATAAAATTGAACTTTTTAATACTGTGTCTTTCCGTTCATTTGCAAGTGCCGTGTTCCAAAGTGTGTACTGTTATTTTTCCGAGTCCTCTGTTCCAGGCGGGCATAGGGCATTAGCCTGGACATGAGAGCGTATGCATGCGGGCACAATGGAACCCATTGATTTCTAGCATGCAGCCTGTGCAGAGGGGTCCTATAACCCCAGCTGTTAGAACGAGGACCTGGGAGCAGCTGCTTTCTGAGATCCAGTCCTCTGTGGATAGGCCATCTGCTGCCATGCGAGTGAACCCTGGGAAAGAAGTTGACCACAGGACATCTTTGTGTTCCTTTTCTCTGCTCCAATCCCTCCATTTCTTTACTGATATTCCCCCCCCCCCCCCCCGCCCCGCGGAAACAGGACACATGATGAATCTGCACCGGAAAACTCACATGGTTTTCCTCTCTGTCCTTCCCTGTCTCTACTCCACCACACCAGCATACCCTGCTCCATTGAAAAATAGTTTCCAGAGCAGGCAGGCACATTTATATGGCTGGTTTCTTCCGCTGGATTAGTTCTAGAGAGCAGGCTTTCGTTTTATTATTAGCAACATGACTTTGCATTTTAGAACTGAAAGGGTCCTTAAAATCTTATTTTATGGAAAAGGAACCCAGTATTTTTTGTTCTTCAGCCTTGTATTCAGGGTCTTCCTTGTTCTGGTGCCAGCCTGATTTTGTAAATGTCTAGCTGTCTCCTGTTAAACATGGAATCTTCTGCTGCTTTCCATACACACCTCTTGCTTCTCCATCTGTCCTTGTGCTCTCATCTCCCCCTCAGATGTTCTTCCCACTCTCCTTTATCCTGTGGTCACAGTCCTGCTTCCCCCAAAGGTCAGAGTTCTAATACCATTTGTTACACCCTTTCTGATCTCTTCCTCTTTAGATTAGTCCTTCTTCAGAACTTCCTGTCATATGCCATGTTGATTTCTAATGTGTGTCCATTATGGTTACTTCCTAGACAGTAAGCTCCCAGAGAGTAGGGCCTATATCTTTTTCATTTACCCACCCTCCTTCTCCCCTTGCCTGCCGAAGTGCTTTGGGACTTAGTAAAAACTTGTGGAAAGAATGTTACATGAACTCTAGGAGATAAGCAGAATAAATATTACTATTACTATAGCTTGGTTGGGGCTCCTTATCTGTGTCCTCAAAGAGTCTAAAGTCTTCAGGGACAGAACCATATATTATTTATTCTTGAATTTCTAGCACCAACCTGGCACATTGGTAGGTAGGTGTTTAATAGATATTTGTTAAATTACTGAAGTAATTCCTATTAGGAAAGTGAAACCCAGGGAGATTAAGAATCGACACTTGTAAATGTTTTTCAGTCTCTTCTGGGTGAAAGTTATTAAACCCATTTTTTGGAGGACAGAAAGTTAAAGGGCATTTTCTGTTCACCTGTGTGACATCTGGACATAGTTATCTACTGACACATAGAATGGGTGAGGCTGCAACAGGCAATATGTTCTGACCAGGAATCTTGGACTGGTCAGTCAAAAATGACTTGGCAGAGTCAAGGGTCCAAAGACCAGGAGAGGCCAGGGAGGTGACAGGAGCACAGGCCTCAGCATGATTAATAAGAACACAGTTGAGATTCTCCTGCTGACTCTGACCTGGTCTGGGCCCAGACTTCACTAATCTGTTTTGAGGCTGCTCTGTTTAGTGATCAAGGAGTCTTGACACTATGCTACAGCCAGGCTGGTAAATACACAGGCTAAATCAAAGGGGAGGCAAGTCCCAGTCTTGTGCAAAAGCACCTTGAGAGCCATGTGCCCTGCCTTGGATCTCAGTGGATTTTAATGGATTCCTGTTGTTTTTAAAGTTTCTTAAAAGAGGCATAAATGCGTCCTCAGAGAAAAGCAACTGGGAAGGATTCACCTCCTGTGCCTGGGAGGGGGATGGGAGTACCCTGTGGCGGGCAACCTCTCCATTGACGTCAGTGCTCCCATCTGGCCCAGAACTCCAGAAAGACCCAAATGTTGAAAAGTGGAGAAGAGCAAAAAAACACTTGAGAGAGTTCGACTCCTCGTTATCCTTGATCAGCTGATGGTAGCACAGGGTGGTAATTTCCCTTTCTAGGAGGTACAAAGGAAATCAAGAAGGCTTGATAAGCTGCTTTTCCTGTGGTGGCCATGTGAGACAGAGTGGTTTAAGATCAAGTGTTTCAAGAAGAGAATCCCATCCCCCACAAGACGGAGGAGGAAGAATATCCAGATCAGTGGACTTTATAACTGCGGATTCCCATCTACCTATACCCATTGTCACCATGTGCCTCATACCTATTGGTTCAAAGGTTGTAAGAGCTTCTTACCTCCACTCCCCCTAAAAAACAACAACAACAAACAAAAAAAACTTTCCTTTTATATTTCCTGTCCCTGTCTTACGGTAGAGTCAGGCCCGACTTGAGCCCCCACAGAATGTACAGGGCTTTGTGGCATGCCTTTGTTAACCTTAAAAATAA
Organism: Ursus arctos; assembly: GCF_023065955.2. NCBI lineage: Eukaryota > Metazoa > Chordata > Mammalia > Carnivora > Ursidae > Ursus > Ursus arctos. Next base: position 30,556,948 of record NW_026622930.1, on the reverse strand, counting down.
AAGTCCGTTATTTTACCAGCAAAAATGGGTTTACTCAAAAATAACAGAGAATTGCAATTCGGGACATGCCAACTATGGCAAAACCATAGACAAGTCCAAAAAACAAAATAAAGGAACTTTAGTTTATGGAGGAGGAAGTTGGGAGGGTTTGTTTTGAACGAAAGTCTATTGGAGAAAAGCAAGAGTTCAGGGTAATGACGATTTCTCTTTGACTGAGTTGCAGGGGTAATCAGTTTCTTGTAGGAGATGCAATATGCGTATTTCCCTTTTGGGGCCTATAATTGATGATTCTTTCCTTTGAGATGTTCTGCTAGGGGTCTGTGACTGATAGTTCTTCCGGTAATGGACATTGAGTGCTATGGCTATCCATTCCATCCTCCCCTTCTAGCATCCTGAGTCTACTTTAGTGAGATTTCCCTTAATTAATTTTCACACCTCAGACTTACAGTCTGTTAGTTACACCTTATATGTCACAAGGAGACCCAGTCACATCTTTCTTCAGAAAGGCCATTCAAATTTTTACCCCTCAATTACTGGTGAGTGTTTTTCGGGGAACTGTGATGTTTTGTTGGTGGATTTAGTCCATCACCTGCTCTTTGTCACCATCTGTAGTTAGAGTTTACCGATTATTTCCCTTCATTCTTTGAAGTTGGGTAGGACCTCAGTGAGTAGTAGTGTCCTATTGAGTACCTGAAAGAAGCAGAACGCCGCCTCACTCACTGTTCGGTGGCACATGGCAGAGGCTGATTATTTGGGGCTTTGGTGGAGATGCCCCAGTGACCCTGTGTGTTCCAGGAGCTGGCCGAAAGTCAGCCCACTGTCTAATTCTAATTCACCTCCCCGTTCTGCATTTAGTGACCACCTTCCTTTCACACATCCTTCTAGGAAGATTTGCATTCTCAGCTGAAAATGCCCCATACCTTCTTCTCTTGCAGCTTTGGTAACTGTAGTCCCTAAACAGCTGGTTTGTTGCACTCAGAGATTTATGAAGGAAACTGTCTTGCCTTTTTCCCCGCTGCTCCTGAAAAATGTGGGCCCACTTGAGATATGAGCTGAGTCCTCTGGGCACAGGTAAACTCGCCTGTTCACATTCTTCTCCAGACAGAAATCACTGCAACTTTTGTCAGTCATACCCCACCCCCATGTTCTACCTTTGTAGGTCTTGGGGTAAATTTTTCTGCTTGCATCTGTAATCAAGGAGCTTCTCTGTAAGAGGGAGAAGGGCAAACTGAAGTTTGAATCCAGACTCGTAATGCTTAATAGCCAGGTAACCTCAGACCATTACTAAATTTTTCGAAGGTTCAGCTTCTTTATCTGAGCAAACTGAGTATTCTCCCACCTTCCTGGTAGGGCGGGAGAATTAAATAGGATGGCAGCTTTAAAGTGCGCAGGGTGGTATCTCGTGATACATGTTCATTCTCTTCCTCTCTTCTACTTCTACCCTGTTGGACAACAGAAATCATTAAATTCGTCTTAAATTTAAATTTGTGTTTCTTGAAGGCCTACTGTGTGTGCTTGGCACTGTCCTTGGCATTAGGAGTTACCAGTAGAGTTGGAAATGAACCCACAACTCTGATCTTTGCGCCTGAGTCCAGCCCTACTTTAAATTCCAAGCCAGACCACTAATTACCACCTGCTTATCAATTACCCTTCTGGAGTTGGACAGTGCCTTAGGCAGCAGACGGGGGCCTTCCTCCAGAGGACTAGCCTGCATCCTCTTGGAGGTGGGGAATTCTGAGGGGGGAGAACAAACATGTGCAGCTTAGTTAGATGATAGGGTGAAGGAGGTGAGACTGGGAAGTAGCAGTTGCTGGAAAAAAGGAGAAATAAACGCCATCTACTTTCTCTTAACCCTTTTGTCACTGCCATTATCAGGGGTGCATAGTAACGTTTGTTCATGCACATGGAGTGGCTTGGCTCCCTAGCTCTGCTGTCATCCCACTGTCATGTGGGCTGTGCTCTATGGGTCACTGCACTGGGTGATGGCCAGGCCTGGAGGGGATAGGATGAAGGCTAGTGGTCCTCCCTGCAACCCTTCTTTTAGCAGTCGTGACACTAGGAGGGGGAATGGGGGTGCAGCCAGAGCTGGCAGCCTGTTCCCCTGGGTCCCTGAGCTGCGAGAACAGGAGGAGGTAATAGGGTAGCAGGCCATATGGAGGCCATTTGTCAGTCAAGAGAGCAGCCCAGGCTGCTCTGCTGAGAAGGCGAATGGGGAAAGGGGCTGGTGTTACTGAGCTGGAGCAAGGGGAAAGCAAAAAAAAGACCCCCCCCCCCCCCACACACACACAGAGTGCTCGTCCTGCTCTAGTCTCTGCCTGTCCTGTCTCCAGATTAGCCAGACAGTCCTACAACAACCTTCTTTCTTATCTTTGCCGAAGCCTCTGCCCTGCCCCATTCCAAAAACCAGAGGTAAAGGTCTAGTTTGCTATGTGAAAATGAATGTAAAGTTTATCAGTTCTTGATATGTGCCAGACATCATGCGTGTTTCTTTTAGGTAAGCAGTTTTATCTTCTCTCTAAAACACTACTTGTGGGTAGGAATGACTGTCAAAGAGTAAGGCTCAAAACAGTTCAGGCAGTTGACAAGGTTGTAGATCAGTTCCCTGGGTCAAACCTAAATTCATCTGGCTGACATCCAAGACCATGCTCTGAGCTGTCCTGGCCCTGATCCTGTCAGGTCAGGAGTACATTTTCATGGTATATACCAAACTTAGAGAATATGAGATGTACCTTGCAGAGGGATTATCTTTGCTATTACCTATTCTTGCCATATGTCAAATCAGAAACCACATGGTCCTTTGTAGTTAAAAACATGACAGTGCCTTGAAATGTGGGCAGAATTTTGCAAGTCAAAGCAGTTTTCTACTAAGCATCTACTGTCTGCCAGATTCTATGCCAAGATCTGGGGATAAAAAAAAAAAAGAGCAGAACAAATACTTGCCCCGGGGCTTGGGTGGGGTTAGTGGAGAGATGGGGAAAGGACTGACCTGTGAGGAAGTGATTGTTGCAGAGCCAGCAATATGGTGATAGGTAGTTTATAGAGAAGAATGAAGATGTGATGGGAACACAAAGGAGGAATAACAAAGCCACTGTTTTTTGAACACTTAGTGTGTGACAGACCCAGTACCAGGCGCTTTACCTGTGTACTTGTGATTAATCTGCACAGCCACGCTGTAGGTAGACAGACACCTGTACTTTAGTATCCCTATTTTACAAGCAGGGAAACTGAGGAATTGGAAGATGTGCCCAAGCCCACACAGGGCAGAGGGTAACCATTAGCATTGTGACTCCAGTGCTCTCATTCTAGACCTGTGCTGGTGAGCGCTACCCTGTGCTGCTTTGTTCTCCCTGGCAGTGCTCTTTGGAATGGTTCTCTGGAGCAGGTGACCTTGGGACTGAATCTCGAGTGATGGGTGGGGTTCCAGCTGACCCATGTGCTTTCAGGTCAGGGGGAGGAGAGAAACAGCACTTCTTCTTTCAGAACGACTGAGGGCTTTGCTGGATGCTTCCAGGTTCTAGGAGTTTCATGTCTGCAGCAGGGTGCAGTGAAGATGTTCCTCCTCATTGGCTCTGAAGCCGTGGCTTGCATTTCCCCTTTCCCATGAGGTGGAGGGAGGGAGGGAGGGAGGGAAGGAGGGACCCAGACCCAAGACAGACAGGCTCTGAAGCCAGCCCCACTTTTGAGTTACCCAGTCTCCCGGTGCAGGGCTTCCCCCAGGCCTCTCTCAGGGAAAATGGGGGTGGAGGCCTGGGAGAAGCAGAAGAGGCAGCCTAAACCGTGGGTGGGTTCCCCCTTCTCTCCCCCCCCACCCCAGTGCCACACCCTGGGAAAGGCCAGAGCTGTGGCAGTCTGGCCCTCCCCCATCGCGTGGGAAGTTCTCATGAGAAAAGGGATCCCAGCTGGACAATGGCTTCCTGTCTGAGTGCTGGAAAGGTTTGTCTCAGAGGAGAGGAAGGTTGCAAATGGCATGAGAAATTGTCTCTTCCCTCTCATTGCCACCCGTTTGTGACTTTTGACTCTTGGGGTGGTAGGTCAGGAAGGCAGAAAGCCAGGGAAAGCGGTGGACAGAAGTAGCCCTTGGGTATCACTTAAGTGAACTCCTCTGGCTGTTTCCCTGTTCCCACTACACACCCGAGACAGGAATCTGCCCACAGGGACGCGGGAGTTTCTCTACAGGCAGGATGCTTCTCCTCAAGCGCCTCACACCTTGTGCTCGGTGTAAGACCACCATGGCTGCAGAACTTTGATGAAGGAACCTTGAGTGGGTGGTGCGGCTAGCCACCCAACCAACTTCAGACAAATTTGCAAATATCAGATGAGACCTCACAGGTCATCTGGTTCAGTCTCGTCATGTCAGAGGGACCACTGTCCACAGGCGGTACTCACATTGTCGTTGTCACTGGGCTCCCTTTCCAGGACCGTGGGTATGGGAGGAAAAGCTGGGCTTAGAGACCCTCTGTTACTGCCCTGTGCCGTGGAGAGGGAAGTCTGCCTTCCTGGGTTCAAATCCTGACTCTGCCCCTTTCCTGCTTGGTGCCCTTGAGCAAGTTTCTTAAGTTCTCTTCACTCATGTGTATAATGTGATAAGACGTTTCTTACAGGGTCTTTGTGAAACTTAAATGAGTTACATACATAAAGTGCTTGGACTGGTGCTTGGCACTTAGTAGTTGGTCAATAAACGTTAGTACTGGGATTTTTTAAAGGCGGTCTCATAAGAAACCTTTTGACTATAGTCAGATGTGATCACTACTCCCCCCCCCCCCGCCCCGGCCCCCACCCCTGCCTCTTTACATTTGTCTGGAATGTCCACTCCCAACTTTCTTGGGAGGTTTTCATGAGAGAATCACCTCCTATTTGAGCTAGCCTTTTCCCACTATAGTATGACTTGTCCTTTCACGTATAGAGTAGCTAGATGTTCCAAAAGCTCCGGGCCTAGTGTATCAGGGGATGAACCACAGCATGGAGCCTAGGAGCGAGAGTGCCTGTTGAATCTAGCATTGTCATTTCCAAAGGTGTGATTTGCAGCAAATTTCTCAACTCAGCGGAGCCTCATTGTTCTTAGGAGAAAATATAGTACCTGCTTCATGTTAAGAGAGACCTCACAAGAGTGCCTGGCACATGTAATATCCTATCTATTTGCAGTAATTATTACTTTCCTTGTTTTATGTCCAAAAAAAAAAAAAAAAAACCCAAACCAAAACACCAAACTGCACATTTGAACACCCTTTTTGTGTGTTTTTACCTTGCTTTTTCTCTGGCTCTGCTCCTAACTATTGAGAGCTAGAAGTAGAAATTGGACCTTCACATATCAAGAAGGGATTTTGAGAGAAAGCACATAAACCATGCCTTTTAAAACAACCTGCAGGGCTCCTCAGTGCCCAGGGCTACCTTCTTCCACATCTGCTGCTTTACCTCTCACCTCCTGCCCTGGGCAGTGGCTCTGAACCCTCTCCACTACTTTCTGATCCCCAGACACCTCCTCTGACTCTCAGGGACTCTTGTCCACGATCTGTGCTGTTCAGTACAGTGGCTCCCAGCTCCATGTGGCTACTGAGAACTTGAAGTGTGGCTAGTCTGACTTGAGATGTGCTTTAAGTGTAGTCTTACTAATGAAAAAAAGTATTAAACATCTCATTAATAAATTTGTGTATCGATTACATGTTGAGATGTAATCACCAATGTATTTTACATATAGTAGGTTAAAATAGATTATTAAAATTAATTTCATGTGTTTTCTTTTGCTTTTTCAATGTGGCTACTAGAACATTTACAATTACCCATGTGGCTACATTATATTTCTGTTGGACAGTGCTGTGCTGTGGTGTCCATCTGTTCCTTCCTCCCCTCCTTATCTTTTTGATCCTGTTTCTCTTCTTTGCCCCCGGGGTCTCACCTTCCTCCAGTTGCCACCAGTGCTGAGATGAGTAAGGGGTCTCTGACAAGGACAGCCCAGGCTAATAGAGAAGCTAAGCCTTTTAACACTTCCTTCTTTGATTTACATTAGAGTTGGATGCATGTGAGGCTGTCCTGTCTAAATTGTAAGCTTTTTGTGGGCACAGTCCTGTCACATGGACATTTATGGCCCTCCTAGGGTAGCTTGTCGGGAGAGGGGAGCTCTAATCCTTTGATGGAATTACAACCGAATAGGGACATGTACACTTTTGCCTCCAGTGGTGTCCCTGGTGATTGCAACTGCTGTGTTTGTGTACTGGGTTTGGGGGAGCCTTTTTCTTCTCCCCTGAATTCCCAGGAAAGCTTTTCCCTGGCCATCCTTTCTTTTGGATACCTTGATTAAGCACCTACTACTTTGTGCTCAGTTGTGTGCTAAATGTTACTCCTCTGATTTTAGTCTAAAGCATTGTTTCAAACCTGGGAGTGAACACCAACAGTTTCTTAAGCCCTCAGCCTGTGTTTGGGAGTATGGTGTTTTCTTGGTAACTGACGTCAGCCAGAAATGGCTTTTGTTGAGCCTTTTAAAAATGCACCAGGTGTTTAAATGTCTCTTTGCCCTCCTCGGGCTGGCCTTCGTGCTCCCTGCTCCCCACACCTCATTTTGTGGGGCTCAAGTGCTTGTTCAGTTTGTTAAACTGAACAGTTTGATCTGGAGCTCCCTTTGATTTGCTTGTTACAGAATCTTACAAAGTTTGTTTTGTTTATTGCCTCTACCTCCTAAAAGGCTGGTCCCCAAAACAACAAAAGCAAAACCCATTTAGAAGGACTGGTCGAGGGTTCTTGTTTTCTACTGAGGGTTTAGGCTGCAGTGACTTGGAGGTGGAAGGATCAGCCAGTTTATTTTGCTGTCTACTCCATCTGCCCCTCCCCACCCCGTTGGATGGCCTTTCGCTGAACGACTGCTGTGCGCCAGGCACTCTGCGGGCCCCTGAAGAATTACCTCGCTGCTTCCTGTGCTCACTGGAGGCCTAAGTGGCTGTAGGAGATAATGGAAAGCAGAGAAGGAAGCTAAGGAGAATTAATTGATTTTTTTTTCCTGTAAAATTTCTATCTTCTGGCTTTCTCCCTCTCTTTTTAAAATTATGCAGCTTTGGCAAATCAGATGAGTTCATTGTCTTCTTGAGGTTGAGAACAGAGCTTGAAACTCCCTCTGTGGACCTAGGGTTGTCAGAGACAGAGCCTGATGCACAGATTAAGTCAGCCTCCTGCCCAGAAGGGTGGCTACCAGAAGCCTCTGGATGATTATTCTTCCTGATGTTCTTCCCTTTCTCGTTAACCCAGGCATCACTGAGAGGGTCCTCTTGAACACCTGCTCTTTGCCATGACTCTCCCACTCTGCTGTTCGGGCAACAAGGCCATATTTTTTTCTTGTGTTCCCGGTGTCTTTTTTTTTTTTTTTTTTTTTTTAAGATTTTATTTATTTATTTGACAGAGAGAGCCAGTGAGATGGGGAACACAGAGGGGGAGTGGGAGAGGAAGAAGCAGGCTTCCCAGCGGAGCAGGGAGCCCGATGCGGGGCTCAATCTCAGGACTCTGGGATCACGCCCTGAGCCGAAGGCAGATGCTTAACGACTGAGCCACCCAGGCACCCCAGTGTTCCTGGTGTCTTAAAATGACCTTGCCTCCACCCACCCTTTTTTGTTTATTCTTCTGCAGCCTCCTTACTTTCTTGGACCTGGGGTAGCCTCTTTGCAATGCTGAGCCTGATGCATTTAGCTTGTCTCCTTTGTCTGACCATCATAGATAGCATAAAATAGCCTGTGTGCACTTATCTTACCATACTAGCATTGCTGTACTGTTGACATACTCTAAGTCTCCTTCCAGCTCTCTTCATCTTTGATCAGATTTGGCTCTTGTTGAGCCTTTTAATGTAATTCTTGTAATTCTGCCCTTCTCGAGACCCCTCAAAAGCTCCCCTTATCCTTTGAACATAGTACAAACACCTGTGGCGGTCAGGGCCCTCTGCAGGATGGTTTCATTGCTTGTCACTTTTTTCTGAATTTTCCTTATTGTATTATGCAACCCAGCTAACTGGGGCTGCTTGATATTTTCTAGGCTTTACCTACACTTTCCTACCTCTGTGCATTTGCTTAAACCTTCTTCTGGTGAGATAAAGCCCCACTTGAAATGCTGCCCTCTCCATGAACCTTGCCTAGTCTTTCCCACACAAGACGTGGTCTCTCCTGCTTTGTGCTCCCTGTCTTGTGGCACTAATCATGTTCTTTGAGGTGTATTAGAAAGTCTGTGTGTGGAGTATCTTTGGAAGAATATGAAAGAAATGGGTGCAGGGCCTTTGAAGAGAGGATCTGAGTGACTCAGCGACAGGAAAGGGTTTACTAAACTTTTCACTGCACACCCTTCTTTTTGAGTTGTATATCTTGTGTATGTATTTCCTGTGGTTTTTTTTTTTTTTTTCAGTAAAATTATTTGCATAATGAAGACCCACTCTAGAAAACATTGGGGAGTACGTTTATAACCTCAGAGAAGGGAAAATGTCCTTAAGACACAAAACCCAGAAGCCATAAAGAAAACAACTTTTAAGATATTTGTGTGTACTTATTTGTCATATCCCTATTTGGCTCCAGGTACCTGAAGTGCTTCTCTTTTTCATCCTTTTTCAGAGCATAGCACTGTGACCCCTACACAATAATCAATAAGTATTAGTTGAAATGAAATGAAATTGCAAGTCACTTCTTTGTACACCTCACTGTTTTTCACTGATCAAATGAATCCTAGGTGATCTCCAGGGTTCCTCTCAAAGATTCCGTGCAGATGTGGGCTTTATGGGCAGGAATACCAGCAAAGCAGGGGTGGCTTTAGAACCAGCAGCTCTTCCTCTGAGACCATTTCTCCCAGCACACCAGACCTGTGAGTGGGTCCTGCCTGCTTTCTGGAGCTGCCCTGGAGTGCTCAGCGTTCATTATGCCTCGGAAATGCCCCGATTAGACACAGTTCTAAGAGAGCAGGTTTATCTGTGGCAGGCTTGTTGGCCCTGAACAAAAGAAGGAAAGTGTAAAGAGTAAAGCTGTTTGTATAGGTTTCTTTGGAAATCCAGCTGGCCAGCTCTTTGAACTAGTTGGCCAAAGTTGCAGGAGGCACCAGAAGGAGTGTGGTGGGTCTATCCCCCTCCTGTTCAAGACTTTGGGTGAGGTGGGTGGCATGGGAAGAATCTGGAGAAGGGACTGGGGGGCTTATTTGGGCTTGTAGGCAGGGAGCCGTCATCTCTTTTTTGACGTGACCCCCCCCCCCCACCTGGCTGGCAGTTGTCTTGCTTACTAGCAGTTTGTAGGTTGAAGGGAAGTGGTATTTGGTGAGAGATTGTAAGGGCATCTGTATGCGAGGGAGCAGTGGGCAGTCCAGTGAACAGGAGAGGGCACAGTCAGACTCCAGATCTGTTAGAGGAAGTGGGGGGAAAAAACCCAAAAACAAACCAAAACCAACAGTTCTTAGTTTCATACTGATGTTCTTGTGATAGGATAGGGGCAGGGTATCTGTCAGCAAAATCAGATGTCCTTTGGAAACTTTTCTCTTTCTTGTATTAGTATGGCTTTTGGAAAGTTGAAGTTCATGGTACCTGGCCATCCTGCCAGTGTGTCTTCTCCCCCAGCCCAGCCTTCCAAACAGCCCTTCCTTTCGTGCCCCTGCTATGTCCCTCCCATTATGGTAAGGCACAGCCCACAATCCATTGGGCAGCATCTGTCCAGGATTGGAAGGGCAGGCCATGGCGTCAGAGTCCCCCTTCTCCTTGAGCTGCTCAGACCTCCCTGCTCCTCTGACTTATTACTACAACTTACCTATCCCAGGGTTCCCACTGCACTTGCACTCCATTTGCCATCCCCCTGACTGACCTGTTTGAAAGGGAGGTATCCTTGGGGCGCCTGGGTGGTGCAGTCGTTAGGCGTCTGCCTTTGGCTCATGGCGTGATCCCGGCGTTCCGGGATCGAGCCCCACATCAGGCTCCTCCGCTATGAGCCTGCTTCTTCCTCTCCCACTCCCCCTGCTTGTGTTCCCTCTCTCGCTGGCTGTCTCTCTCTATCAAATACATAAATAAAATCTTAAAAAAAAAAAAAAAAGAAAGGGAGGTATCCTTGACATACACACTTTTTAAAGGCCCACTCAGCTCATGGGTTAGAAGCAGTGTCTGCAGGTGGAAAGAGCACAGATCTTCGAAGAGTTGACCGGGGAGGTCTGCCCTTTACGCTGCCTCACAGCTTAACTTCTGTGGGCCAGTGTCCTCCTCGACAAAGGGGAGTGATGATACCTATCTCCTGGAGCTGTCAGCATGACTAAGATAGGAGGTGAAGGTGCTTTTGAAGCTAAATAATCCTTCCTGAATAAAAAATGTGGGCTTTACTATGAGTAAGAGACAAGTGCTGGCAGTGACTACTCCAGTCAGGAGGTGGGGGGTTGAGAGGGGGCTAGGAATCCATCAGAAATCCTCTCTCAGGCCACGAAGGCACATTTTCATCACACGATGGAGTCCTTGCTGGTTTTGATGTTGGAAACAGGGCTGATGTGTCCCCTGCCCAGGTTGACAGTATTTTTACTATCTTTCACTTGGATTCATTGTGTGTCTCAGTAGGTTTTATCAAAACCGTATTATGTGCTAGATCTCTGTGAGTTCACAACTTTGTCAGTCTGTCACTCCCTTATGGATACAGTCCTCTCAAGGCACGTGCCGAGGGAGAGGGGCAGTGTTGCAAGCAGCCAGACTTTCCCTGTGGCCAGCATGCTTCCCTCTGTCAACGGCAACCTGAATTTCCAGAGTTTGGCCAACAGCCTTTCCAAGGGAATGGCTCTTGGTTCCTGCTGTGTTTCCCGTTGAGGCTTGCAGAACTACTCTGCGCAGCGTCACGGACAGAATTCCCACCGGAAAACCCCAGCACTGTAGCACTGTGCACTCTCTCTCTGTCTTTGCAGTGTGTTCCCTGCCCCCAGAGCCAGAGAATGGTGGCTATATCTGCCACCCCCGGCCTTGCAGAGACCCCCTGAACGCGGGCAGCGTCATTGAGTACCTGTGTGCCGAAGGCTACATGTTGAAGGGCGATTACAAGTACCTGACCTGTAAGAATGGAGAGTGGAAGCCAGCTATGGAGATCAGCTGCCATCTCAACGAGGGTCAGTCTGGCATATGGGAAAGGGGGGCTGCTGGGGTTCTGCTTCCTTTAAACTGACGGACAGTCGGGCCCACTTCCTCCAGAGCACCGGTGCCGTGGGGCAGTATTGCTCCTTTGATGCCCTGCGGCCCCCTTCCTTTGGGATTTCACATCTTTGTGAAAGACATCTGGGGTTGCTGGTGCGTGTCCCACTGCATTTCATCTGAGCCACCGAGGGGCTCGATAGCTTTACTGAGGCATCTGTTCTGCTATGTAAAGTCTCTTTGATGCTCAGCATCTCCTGTTTGCCCAGCCAAGTGCTGGTGACCTTTGACCGTGTTCTGCTAACACCTTCTGGAGTGTCTCTTTTATATTATTTTTCTTTGAATGGAAATGGACTGTTTTGTTACAGAGCTACAGTCCAGCTGGACAGAAGACCTCTCCCCCTCCTGCCTCCTCCTGTCATGCATGACAGGAAAATGCAACTGCCGGCAGGAAAGCGTGTGTCATACAGCCATCTTTGTGCTTCACACTCAGGCTCCAAGGCCATGACACCCCAGAGAAGGCTGGGGACCAGCCTGAGATTTACAGCTGAAGCTACAGGATCTTAGAAGGGGGAGCTATTACAGCCCGGTTCTTACGTTTTCCTGCCACATGGGGGAAACATGGGTGGGACCTAGAATGGTGGAATGCTGTGTCCGTGGAAGTGGTGGATGTCCACCAGTCTACTACTGAGGGCAGCATCAGAAGGGGTTCGTAAAGTTCAGATCTCTAGGGGTCGGTGAGGTTGGGAGTGAGATGGCCCTTACAGGTCTTAAGTGAGTTTTAGATTTGGGAACAGGGTAGGGAAATGGCCCCTTTCCTTGTATATAAAAGCTGCTCCACACGTCAACTTCTAAAGTGGCCCCAGCCGTGGCACTGGGCAAGGGACCTTGGATGAGATCAGCCGTGGGGCTCATGTGTTCTGGGCCTAGGTATAACACATTTCTGACGATGGTTTATTTCTGTAGACAAAGATGCCCACACATCCCTCGGGGTCCCCACGCTGTCCATAGTGGCTTCCACCGCCAGCTCCGTGGCGCTCATTCTCCTCCTTGTGGTGCTGTTTGTACTGCTGCAGCCGAAGCTGAAGTCGTTCCATCACAGCAGGTGAGCCCGTGGCAGTGTTGGGGGGATGGGGGAGGTGGGTGGCTCTGGGGGCTGGCCTCTGACTGCACAGGGGTGCTGGTGAGCCCAGCAGTCTCTTCTGCTGCGTGTGCCCAGGGGAAGCCAGGTAGCCCTCCTGGGTGCGCCTGGCCCTGTGCTTAACTTCTGCACGCATTAGCTTAATCCTCACAGGAATGGTACAGATGAGGAAGCTGAGGCTCAGGTTAAGTCACGGTCATCCCTCTAGGTGATGACAGCCTAGAGATTTAAACCTAAATATGTCCAACCCCCTAGCCGTGTCATTTGCCCTATATCAGTGGTTCTCAAAGTGTGGTTCCAGCAACATCAGCATCACCTGGGGACTTGTTGGGAATGGGAATTTTCAGGCCCCACCCCAGACCAACTGAATGAGAAACTCTGGGGCTGAGGCCTAGTGACTTAGTTTGGTGAGCCCTGCAGGTGATTCTGATGCAGGCTCATGTTTGCAAGCCACTGTCCCGTCTCTCTAGTTCCCAGTCCTGGCTGCACGTAGAGTCATCTGCTGGGAGTTAAACTCAAATACCAACACCTGGGCCTCTCTCCCCAGACATTCGCATTAATTTGGTTTGGAGTGGGAGCCTGGCACTAGTGGTTTTTTTTTGTTTTTTGTTTTTTTTTAAGATTTTATTTATTTATTCGACAGAGATAGAGACAGCCAGCGGGAGAGGGAACACAAGCAGGGGGAGTGGGAGAGGAAGAAGCAGGCTCATAGCGGAGGAGCCCGATGCGGGGCTCGATCCTGGAACGCCGGGATCACGTCCTGAGCCGAAGGCAGACGCTTAACCGCTGTGCCACCCAGGCGCCCCCTAGCACTAGTGTTTTTTAAAAAACTTCCCCAGTGATCTGAATGTGCAGCTGTGACTGGCAACCACTGCATTATACCTCACTAGAAACGGAGGAAGTGGGGTTTTGCCTGCCTTTGTCACTTTCCTTCTTCCGGTTGAGTGCATTAGCCACAAGTCATCCCAGACTGGGTAGATGAGGTTGGGGGACGGGGTTGGCAGATGGTGGGGGGCTGGCCCTGCATGTATCCCTTAGGAAGGACTCCTCTTCACGGCTGTCTGTGGTTGATTGGCCTGGCCCGGCAGCTCCTCTTTCCCTTGAGAATGGTTTGTGTGCGCTCACGGCCCTTCATCAGTCACTGTCGTCATCCACAGGCGTGGAGGAACAAACCTGTGTTAAATAAAATGCTTCCTGGTATGGAATTCACAGACAAGGCACAGGCTAAATTTAATCCTGATGTACTAGGTGTGATTTTTCTGTCTCCTTTTCAGTTTTTGTTTGGGGGAGCAGGTCACAGCTATTTTTTTTTTTAAAGGTTGTTAAGCAATTAGTAGAATAAAGAGGATCTGGACGGGACTGTTTACTTGAAATAATCTGCTATTTCCACATAAAGTCAAGCTGACCTGCTTGTCATTTCATTCAAATTAGAAAGTATTTTCCTCTTGTAGTTATCTGGTAAGTGTGTTAAAAGTAACGGCCTGATTTTTCCTGACTTGAGTGGAAGAATGATTTGGTTTTTAATATGGGCTCTGTTTAAATTTTGTACTGTGTGCACATACTGCATTTTAAACAAACAACCAAAAAGCATTTTGAATAACAGAAGTTAAGCACATAGCAGAATGCACACTGCTTTCTATGCCCCCTTGCCGTCAGTCTTCCTTCCTTTCGGAAACCTCCGTGCATTTCTGAGCACCATTCCTGTCATCCTCAGTGTCTGTGCCATTTGAATTGGGCAGCACAGATTTTATCTATCTGTAGGTACAGATGAGGAAATTAAGAGCTAATAACAACAGTCCAGTCCTCGACCTTCTGTGTTCCTGCCATGATGCATGGAAAAGGACACATCACAGATGGCACAGTGTTCCAGGCAAACTCTGACCCCAAGGCAAAAATCTTAATCCCAAGGAAACAGTTCAGTCCAGATTGTGGGACATTCTAGGAGACAACCAGCCTGGACTCTAAAAAATGTCAGTGTCGTGAAAGAAGCTCTATAGTGTACTGTTCTAGGGGAAAGGAGAGGAAACAGGACAAACTGCAATGCATGATCCTTAATTGGATCCTCAAGGAAAACAGACCAGACAACAGCTGAAACAGATCTCTGCTGGGGTGTCAGGAAAATTGGTATCACAGTCTCACACCATTGTTCAGTTTCAGGGATGTAAAGATGCTGCAGTTATATAGGAGAGAGAAGGTTCTGGGGACGACTGTGCCAAATAATGTTTTATGTAGGAAAAAACCCTTACTTTCAAAATGGTTCAGAAGAAAAATGTGTGTATCAAAAAGTGATCCCAGAAAAGGTGCTTGCATGAATAAATCTCACACACGTAACTAAAAGAATAAAAGAAGCCAGATACACCTACACATATACACACATACATACATTCATTGTATATCCCGTTCATATCAAGATAAAAAATATGCAAAACTCAATTGTGGTGTTGAAGGGTTCATGTTTAGGCAGTAAAACTACTAAAATAGAAAGCACAGGAATGATTTTCATGAAAGTTAGGATAGTGGTTACTTTTGGTATGAAGAGGTAGGAGATCATAGGGGCACGAGCAAGGGTGTCTGGGGATGCTGGCAGCATTGTCTGTCTTGACCTCAGTAGGGGTTATATATACACCAGTTACCTTTGGGATAAAACAAGAAGCTGTACATTTTTCTATTTTTGTGTGTTGTTTATGTTATAATTTACATGTAATTTTTTAAGTAAAAAGAAAAAAAAAGTAGCTGAGTCAAAAGAAAATTCTTCAGATTTCAACTCCAGTGTCTCATATTAAGACCACAGTATTTCTTTTCCCTCCTTTTTTTAAAAATGGCTTTATGGAGATTTAATTCATATATCATAGAGTGTATCCACTTTAAGTATTCAGACAGTATATTCACAGATATATGCAAGCATTATGCTCTTTCTTCCTACCTGTGCTGAATGACGGCATTATTTTTAGGGCTTTAGGTTCCTAGTTTTTGCACAGGACAAGAGGGCTGGGTACCTGTGTACCCAGAGGGTAAGAACAGAGTCTCTGGAAGCAGATGGAACTGGATTCACATCCCAGCTTCCTCCCTTACCAGCTGTGTGACTGGGCAGGTTACTTGACTTCTCTGAGCCTCATCTGCACTCTTGGTGAATCTGTACTCAACAGGGCTCAGGTGAGGGTTCGATGGGGGTAAGGCACTTAGTGCTGTGCCTGGCACATTGGGAGCGCTCAAAAACGGTCAGTATTGTTGGTGGTATGGTATTTATTTGTGTGCATATTTTAATTCTTCCTCTCTCTTTTCCTCCTTTGGCTGCAGGCGTGACCAGGGGGTATCTGGCGACCAGGTGTCCATCATGGTGGATGGAGTCCAGGTTGCACTCCCGTCCTATGAAGAGGCAGTGTACGGCAGTTCCGGTCACTGTGTGCCACCTGCTGATCCCAGGGTGCAGATCGTGCTGTCAGAAGGGTCTGGGCCCAGTGGGAGGAATGGGCCAAGGGAGCAGCAGTTGCAAGAGCAGGGGGCCGGCTCCTCTGCAGGCGGAGAGGAGGAGGCCCCGGGCCAGTCGGGACTATGTGAAGCCTGGGGCCCTCAGGGCTCAGAGACTGTGCTGGTGCACCAGGCAGCCACCTCCTCCTGGGTGGCCGGCTCAGGGAACAGCCGAGGGGCTTACAAAGAAGCCCCAGATTCAGAGAACAGTGACATACAAAGCCTTTTGTCCCTCACATCGGAGGACTACACAGATGGTAGGTGGTCTGCGGTCTGCGCTGATCATGAATTATGAGCCGCTCAGGGGCCTTGTGGGGAGTGAAGAAGGACTGTGAGCCTCTCTAATAATTGGGTATTGGGGGGCAAAGGGAGAGAATACCTGGGGGATTAGCCTACAGAATAAGGTCTCACCCTCAGCTCCTGGCGGGGCTGCGGGCTCTGTGTAGAAGACTTTCGACTGTTGCCTGTGAATCTTGATAGGTTGGAGTTTCCGAAACTATTTGTGGCCACAGGGCTGTGCTAAATCAAAGGGAGGACAGCTGGTTGGAGGCGGGAGTGGGGTCTGTTCTCCTGTTATAATTTTTATGTTCCTGAAAGGATAGGAGTGACAAGGAGGTATGGGGTCATATTACAGAGGAAACTGGAGCTGGTCTCTCTTCCAGGGCATTCAGCGGTTTCATTTGAAACCGTGTACGCCATGCTTGTGTAGTCAGTTCTCTTGCAGTATCTCAGTTAAACCTCACAGTGATCCTGAGAAGTAGGTGTTATTACCATTCCTACTTGACAGATGAGGAAACTGAGGCCAGAGCGTACGTCACTTGCCCATTGGGAAGTGGCTGAGCTGAGATTTGAAGCTGGATGGATCTGGCTCTGAAGCCTATGTTTATAGCCCACAGTGCCATGCTGCCTCGCAGGTGACTTTGGGTTCTCTGTGGCAAGCCAGCCATAGAAGGAAATTGCCACTTCCTGACCTGTCTGCCTTTTCTGGAGCCTGGAGAGTTGAATATCGGGATTGACTCAGTCACTTTAAACAGTATCTTTACCTGAAACCCCAGTGGGGCTCAGGATACAGCCTAAACCCAGCTGTTTCCCTTTGGACAGGGAAGCTTCTGTACTTACCAGGCTTTGCTGAAAGCCAGCGAGGAAACACTATGTACCCTGGGAGTCTTGGGCCCAGTTAATGTCTGAGGCTGAGAGTATCTGAAAGCAAAGAAGTTGGAAATTCTTAAGTTCAGATCACGTTTAGGAGTTTCCTGAAATCAACAGCATGCCTTCTCTTTTCTCTTGATGGGATATAGAGCTAGGAAGGGGTCGCTACACAGTTGACCCAGGTCTAAAGGTTAGGGACCCCATGGATAGCCAGCTTATACGTACTATATGTCTGCACTTACTGACACCTGTCCCAAGAGCACTTCTTGGCTCTTACCTTTCCTCAGGAGCCTTGACAGTGCCTGCTCTTCTCCTTTCTTCTCCTGCTGCCTTGCTTTGTTCCATTTATTGAACAAGCATTTTTGAGAACCCATCTTGTGCCTGGTGCTAGTTAGGTTTCTGGAGTGATAGAAAGTAATCTGAAACCTGCTGCCTGCCTGCATGGATTGTCAGTCATTTGGGAAGATCAGGCCTATATTTGAGAAATAATGGAACCAAGAGTTGTAGGTCCATGTCAGAGTGAGGGGCACAGAAAAGGCACATAGTTTATCCAGCTCGCTCCAGACTGAGCGTTATGGGCCTGATAGGCACCGTAGGAAATCAGGACCTCAAGGCATTGGTGTAACCCGGTGGACGTAAAAGGAGACCAAGACCCAGAGAGGGGAAGTGAGTAACTCAGTATCACACAGCTGGTGGGTGGCCTTAAGGAAGAGTTGGGACCTAAGCAGGGCTCCACAGCCTCAGAGCTTGAGATTAAGGATAGAAAGAGAGGCAACTAGACCAGCAGAGTCAAGGCAGAGAGGAGGTTCAAGGTAGCACTACCTTGAATACTAGACTGAATATTCAGATTTTATCACACAGGTGGAGGGAGAGATGAACAAGAAAGGCCTGAAGAAAGGGCGAGGGGTTTAGACTCATTAGAAGGGTATGAGTGAGGCTTTTTTAAAAAATTAAATTTTTTATTTTAGAGAGAGAACTGGAGTAGGGGGAGAGGCAGAGGGAAAGAAGCAGACTCCCGTTGAGCGCAGAGTCCCACGCGGGCTCGATCTCGTGACCCTGAGATCATGACCTGAGCCAAAACCAAGAATCTGATGTTTAACCAACTGAGCTACACAAGCGCCCCTGAGTGAGGCATTTTATTTCTTCAGACCAGGGCCTGCATGGGGACCCCGAAGTGGGATCAGGTGTGCTGCAGAGAGACCTAGCAGGGTAACCACTGTGCTTTTCTGTCTTCTCTTCCTGCAGATATCCCACTGTTGAAAGAAGCATGAGCGCTGCCACGGGCCTCTCCTCTCTGCAACGGTCCTCTCTGCCCTTCTTCCCTCTCCCTGTGGGTTTGAGCACCCTGTCCTCCAGCCACCCTACCCGGATACCTGAGCTGCCACCTGTGTATCTGTGTGTCTCTATATCTCTGAGGGCCTCCAGGCCCACCTTGCTGGAAACTCAAGGAAGATTCTCGCCATCTGTCTGCTGGACAGCTGGAAGAGCTGGCATTTTGCCTAGCCCGGTCTTCCCATCTGTGTCGGGGACATATTTGAATGTGCTGGACTGAACTCTTCCTTTCCCTGAGCCCTCTGGGTCCCCTCCGGCCAGCTCTTTGGTGGCAGACCCCACCAGCCTCTGCGGGCCTGAGAGCCGCTGTGTTTACTTGTGCCTTCCCCCCCCCAACCCATCCAGTTCCCCTGTCATGCAGGCTTGTTGCTATCCTCCAGACCTCAGTGGCAGCACTGCTGCCCTCTGCCGCACAGGGGGCTGGGCCTGGGGCTGAGGCTCTTCTGGGAACTTTGAGGGCTGGCACCACTGCCCTTAGCAGGAGCAGATCCAAAGGTGGCTCTAATTAGGGCAGGAATATGGGTGCCTGGGCCTGCCCTTGGTTGACACCGGTGGCACATTTCTTTGGCCGAGGATGGAGGATGCAGAAAATCATGCCAAAGCTATCCCAGCACCCAGCTGTCCAGCTTGGAGGTGCTGGCTTCTCGCCCTGTTGAGTTTCCAAGAAGCGTGGAGAAGATCCTGAGGGAGGGAAGGAAGGTGGCTGATAACGATTGTCTTCCTAATATGCAAGTCCTCACTTCCTACTTCCAGCGTCGGCCATCCTGGCCTTGGTTTTCTCTGTTTCACTGGAGTATAAGGGGAAGTGGCCTGCTGCCTCCTGGGTTGGATCCTTGGCAACCTCCGCTTCCTTGCTGCCCACAGGGGCCTGAGGTGAATCATCTCTGGGACGGGAGAGTTGCTAAGGTGCCGCGGAATGCCCGTGTGGCCATGGCATTTGGGGCAGGTTGCCCCGTT
This sequence comes from Ursus arctos, assembly GCF_023065955.2. Classification (NCBI taxonomy): domain Eukaryota; kingdom Metazoa; phylum Chordata; class Mammalia; order Carnivora; family Ursidae; genus Ursus; species Ursus arctos. The sequence continues at coordinate 30,537,809 of NW_026622930.1, read as the reverse complement.
CTGGGTTCGTGGTGACAGAAGGGAGCCTAAGAGGCACAGACCGAGTCCCCAGGCAGCTGCAGGCAGCTCCAGCCCCAGTCCTGAGGCTCCTCGTCACCACAGTCACGTGCCTTAGTAACTGTGCCCAGGAAGCGTGCTGCTGCTTGCCGCACCGCTGCTTTTCCTACTCGTGTTTCCCCTGCCACCCTTCCACGTGCCCCAGCTGACAGAGGGCTCCGTGCTCTCCCCTGACACCTGGGGAGGGCTGACAGTCCTCAGCATCACACCTCGCTGGTCTGCGGTGGGTGAAAGCTTGCCAAGCAGCCTAGCCCCGGGGGCCCTTCCACTGAAGGGGGTGGGCTCCGTGCTCCCCGATGCTTCTGCTGGGGGGCTCTCACTCTGCCATCTGTGGATGCTGTCCAGGGCCGGGGTGGCAGAGCTCAGCCAGGCTACTGCCATCCTCAAAAGACGTGGCGTTGAGGAATGCTTATTTCTGTTTTGTTTTTGAAGCACTGGGGCTGGGAGACTTGTCGCTGACCCTACCTGCACCTCTGCTCCTCCCCAAGCCGCTCTGTTTGGGGTGGTGAAGACAATAAAGAGCCCAGTATATTTTTAGTACCTGACCTAACAGGGTAGCTCTAGGTGGGGATGGCCACAAAGATAGGGGAATGGCCTCCTCTCAGCCTCCTGCATCACTCTCACGCGCACTTTACTACCCGCTCGTTCCCAGCCTCCTGGCACCACTGTAGTCTTCCTTCGCTCAGGGTAAGGGCAGTGCCTGCTGGGCCTGCGGGCGCCCCCACATCTCCCCTTCCCCACCCAGGAGCCCTGGCTGGCGTGGTTCCATATGGAACAGGTTGGTGGAGGTGCTGGAACACAAGCCTCTGAGGGACCTGCAAAAGACCAGGGGACCTGTCCTTGGCCTCCGAAGAGGCCGTTTCTGGAGATGTGCCTGCCAGCAGTTGCTGGCACTGGGCCCATCTGGAGGGTAGGGTCCCTATGGACCCTAGTTGCCTCATCATGCACGGGCTCTCCTTTACCCACAGAGGTGCCCTTGTCTTCCTCCAGAAAAGAAAGCAGGAACAGATGGTGGAGGGATCCAAAGTCTCACTGTTGGGCTTGCAGCCTGAATAAGGGTCTAGAATATTTTTTAAAAATGGAAGATCTTACCCTTTTTTATATCATTACTGTGGGTTTTCCCCCCTAAGAGATTGTGCTATTTGTTTTGGGTTTATTCAGCCACATAAGTGACTGGCTTAGCCCTTGAAAAAAAAATGAAAACCCTTTCTTCTGAAGCCTTCTTCCACCTCGCCCGCCATTAACACCATCCTGGGGATCACAAGCCCAGACTTGCCTACCTGGTAGGAAAGAAAAGTCTGAATAAATGGGAACCTAGTGCACACACACCCCCTTGCTCCCTCTGTCCCCTCCCCTGCATCATTGGCTTTGCTGAGCGCCCCCCCCCCCTCCAATGTCCCTGGAAACCCCTGGGCCTGTGGTGGGAGGAGCCTAGGCCTCCCATTCGCTTCGCACTTCTCTTCTCTGAAGCAGTTTCTTAGCCATCAGCCAGGTGCTGCTGTTTCTAGGGCTTCTGGGCTTTGTCCCTTTCAAGGGATTAGGAACTCCACAGCTGCCTCGAGGTGGAGCCTGGCGGAGGGACAAGGGCAGTGGCAGGTGGTAGGCTGTTAGGCTGCCAAAGGAGCCTAGAACAGGTGGGAGAAACTGCCCAGGGCTTGGCTTTCCAGGGCTCATCTTTAGGGGAGTCCAGCAGAGGGCTTGTCCAGGAGAATGGCCCGCACCAAAGGACTAGAAGTGTCTTTTTGCACCCATGAGCTGACTCAGTGCAGGTTTTATATCCTGGTGACTTGCAGTCACATGCCAGCGACTTTCAAGGGCCAGTGTGTGGTGAAAATCACTTAAGATTTCCGTCCCTTTCAATGCCTTAGTTTAGCAGATAGGCTCTCTCTTTTGCCATTTCTGAATTTTGTGTGCTGTGTTCCTGTTTCACTGGTGTTAACTGTGAAATGGGCTGAGTCCTAGCCACTTTGTGAGTTCTTTTGGCTTTACAGGGCATTTCAGTGTGCATTCTACCAACACTCCACTTGCAAACAGAACTTAAGCTCATGTTGTCTTCCCCACTCATCCCTTCTTCCTCCTACTCCTCTCCCCTTCCCCCCCAGCTTTCAAGTTCTGTGGAGAAGCCTGATGGCAAGACAGACAAAGGTAGACTTTTCCGGCTTCTTTAGTGCTGGCACAGGATCCACAGGCATTCGGCCTCTCCCCTCCCCGTTCTGCCTAAGCTCTCAGACCACCTGCTTGCCACACAGCAGTGTCTTCCGTTCGCAGGGAACATCGTCACATAAAGAATGGGATATGCTGCAAACACTTCTACATCCTTGCCTTTCATTCCTCCTTAAAGAGAATACAGGACCCAGAAGGGAAGTGGTACACAGTCTTTATAGCTTGATGTCCATATGTGCTTGCTGAGGACAGTGATGCTGAGGCTTCTCTTGGGGGTTGCTGCTGGGGGCCCCTGGCGCTCAGCAGAGGGCCAGTCATTACCGGTGCCCAGGGAGGGGCTGAAAGAGATTTTGCTTGGCAGAAGCATGGACTGAGGTAGAGTAGCTGGTTCCCTCGAAAGGCAGCAGGCTCAGCTTTGCTGCAAAGCAGTTCCTCTTAATCTCCAGTTGAAAACCTAATAGAATTTTGAATGAACACCCCCCCCCCCAGGTTGAGCCCTCTGTCGGGCAGCAGAGCTAACTGGAGGGCATGTAGGGGCCAAGCACTCAGATTGCCAAGCAGGAGGAGAGATGGACGCGGGTTGCACGGCAGCCCACCACACCCTGCCCTGGCTTCTTACCACACCACTATGGAATCCTTTGCAGAATGGTACTCCTATATAATGGTTTCAAACGACACATGCATCATTGACTCTGTGCAGGATGTCACTCAATCAGTTTGGGTTTGCTTTATTTTATTTTATATATATATTTTTTGGTATCCTGTACATTGCAGTGGGTGTGAAGATAGTATTTTAATATTTGTACAAAGTTTAATTTAATTTTAATTGTTCTATGTATATAACTGCATTTCTAAATAATAATTAAAAAAAGATTCTTATGAAGGCAGTTGTGAGAGGTGTGATCCTTCCAGAAATTCTGCAGAAACCCAAGATGGAAAAGAGCACGTGGGGTGGGAGCTCATGATGGGTTGAAGCGCCAGCTCTAGGGTGGGGGTCCCCAGCAAGAGGAGATGGGACAGGGAGTGTGCCATTGAGGGAAGAGAGAGCCCAGGCCTTGGTGGAAATACATTCCATGTCTCTTCAGACATCCTCAGTGTGCCAGCCACTGTGCTGCGCTGGGACTCCGCGGAATCTCTCCAGTGCTGGGAAGGCAGACAGTTCCAGCAGCGTGCCTCGATGAACAGGGAAGCTATGCCAGGGCACAGTCTGGAAACATCCCGTAGATGGAATGGCAAGTAAGCTGAGATGCAAAGGGTCCACACAGCCAGGCTCAGGGGCAGGACACCACAGATGTGCGGATGCCACAGCAGCAGAAAGCAGGTGCAGGGGGGAGAGGAAAAGGAGGGGGGTCCGGGACTGAGGGGAGAGCGGCAGAGGCTGGGTGGCCCAGGCCCTCCGAGTGAGGAGTGGGGACCTTTAACTTCATCTTCCGCGTGGCCAGAAGTGCTCTGACAGTATTAAGTAACAATGATTTAGTGAGCTCCACTTTTCTGGGGGGAAGCTCTCCCTGTCTCTTAAGAAAAATGTTCAGGGGGATAAAACATACCGTACCTGGAGACCACGTAAGAAGTTGTCAGTCTTGGGAAGAAGGCAGTGTGAGTAGCTGGCTCCCTTCTTAAGGGAGATGGCGAGACAGAAGGCGCGGTCTGGGGAGGGGAAATGACGGAGATCTCAGTGATGTGGTTTTGGAATATAGGAGAGGTTCAGTGGGGTGAGGTCCCAAGCCAATGACCAAGAAAGAATTCTTGAGATGTCTTTGGTGCAAAATGGTGGTTTATGAAAGCTGGGGGACAGGACCCGTGGGGAGAAAGAGCTGCTGCCCTGGGTTGTGAGGGGTGGCTGATTATATACTATGGAGTTGGGGGAGGTAAGGAAAAGGGGTTTCAAAGGATTTTCTTATGTTAAAGAAGACTTACAGGATACCTGAGGCCTTGGCATTGTCAAGTTAAGGTTGTTTTCCCCTCCAGCAAGGCATTAACGTGAAGATAGTTGGGAGCTTCCTGGAGGAACATTACGCTCTGCCCGCCTCAAGTATCTGTCAATGGGCTGCAGGTTATAAGGACATTTAATTGTATCTACATTCCCTTCTGGAAGCTAGGTCACTGATAGAAATGCTTTGTTCTTGTAGATCGCTAAGACATTGGTAAACTGAAGGAGACTCCTGTCTTGCAGGATTGTGATGTCTATAAGTTAACTATTTGTTTTTCCTTTCCTTAGCTTTAGGGCAGCCAGGAGTGCCTGAGGAAGGTCACATATATCTCATCTGGTGGGGGAGGTGTCTGCTTCTGCTTTGTCCTCAGCTAGCCTTCTGTTCCCTCACCATCAGGACCAGAGGTGGACAGGGAGGTGGAGAGGTTGTCCCAGGTGGGAGAGGCCCACGCACTTGAGCAGCCACAGCAGGTGGTAAGGGTGCCGGAAGAGGGAAGATGGGGAACTTGGGGATAAAACATCAGGCCACTCTGAAGTCGTTCTGGGGGTAATTAATGGCCAGAATATGTTTCTGTAATACTTAGGGTCAGGTGGGAAAATGTAGGAGCATCCGTGCCAAGTCTCCACCTTCGTAGCCCGACAAACACCAGGTCGGGTCCACACAAACATCACCGCCCTTCGTTGCAAGGAGGCCAAGGGAAGAGCATTGCATCAACTTTTCAAAGTCGTGGTGAGAATAGCGGATACATACACGCGTGCCCTCCATAGCAGGCAGAGTTCTGCACACTGTGTGTGTGAACTCACCGAGCCACATAGCTAGCTCTACAAGGCAGGTGCCGCTATCACTCAGAGCTCCAGTGCCACATATAATGAAACGGAGGCATAGAGAAGTGGATTAACCTGCCCGAGGTGGGGCTGGGATTGAATTCAAACCCAGGTAGTTCTGCTGAAGTGATCCCCTCCCTGTGCCGGTCCCCGGCCCAGCAGACGCTGCCTGCCTCCCAAGGCCCTTACCACCCTCCTGCCTTTCAGTCTCTGTCCCAACCAGTGAGCTTCAGGCAGAGGAAAAACTAAAATCATGGCGGGGAAATGACACACCGTTCACTGGGGGAGAAAACGACTTGCATCTCAGAGAATGGGAAGTACCAGCACAGTGTGGGGGAGGACGCGTTTCAGCCATGCAGACCATGATAAGTAAGTACACAAAGCAGCAGGAGTTGCTCCTCCACAAGAAAAACAGATATAAAAAGGAAAGACTGCTTGTTTCCGTGATAGGTAAACCTTCTTTGTCACTGGAGAACGGGCAGAAGCATGTCCCAACAGGTAAGGAATGCTGGGGAAGGCAGCCTTGTCAACGTGAGGTCAACCAGGGGGTTGTTACCTTTCTCTTGAAGACAGATGAGGGGAGGACGAAGGAACAATGCCCACAAAACCTGAGAGCTGCCGGGGAAGGGCTGGCTTTGAAGTGCTTGCCTCAGGTTAGGAAGGGGGGATGGGAGGAGAGAAAAGGAATTTCCTGCCCTGTAGCTGAACCCCCACCTCCCAGTTTGGAAAGTGGAGACCCCTAGACCACAACAAAAGTAGTCTTCTCTCAGGGAGGTCTTTCTCAGACCACTTAAAAATATTTTTAAATACACCAAAGTAACACGTACTCATTTCAGAAAATTTAGAAAACTAAAATCTTTGAATACCACCTCCTACTGGTAATGTTGTTCTTTTTTCTATGCCTAAATATAATCTCCTCTTTAAAAAGATCACTTGTAAATAGTATTTTGGTTTTTTAAACTTTACAATCCATTATGATCTCATAAAACATCAATCTACATCATTTTTAATGGTTGCATAGTTTTCTATTATGTTGGTAATTTGGACTTTGAGGCTGCCAAAAATTTAAACCTTTTTTTTTTAATTTTTTAATTTCTTAGAACCAAGTGTTTGATAGGATTTTAAATTATTTCCTTAAATTACTGGAAGTAAAATGCTAGATCAAAAGAAACACACATTTTAGTGGCTTTCGCTATATCTCAAATCACCCACCAAGGAGGTTATTCCAAATTATACTCACATTGCCCATGTGTTTTCCCACAGCTCCACCAGCATGGGGAATTATCATTTTAAAAAAAGATGCCAGTTGAAAGAAAATGGTATTGTTTTGATTCACACTTGTGTCATTATTCCTGAAGTTGAATTTTGGAAGTATGGTTTGTCTACTCCTTACAACAAAAGACATATTGAAAATTGTGCAAGTTGGTTGTTCAAGATGTCCATGTTTGAGATGAAAAGTCAAAACTGTGATTTCCCCTCTGAATTAGATAATGCATCATAGATGGATACGTAGATACATAGATAGCTCACTCCTGTCAGCTCCCTGCTGGTAGAGAACGTCTCAGGGCTTAGGGACTGTCCCATCCCATGCCAAGAGGTGAACAGCTATTGGGCTTCTCAGATTTCCCATGATCCTCAGTACCCCCAGAAAAGAAAATTTCACAACATAGGAATGTTCTGAGCAGCCCATCTGGGACAGCTTGAACTGTTCCTGAGCCTGAGGTATCGATGACTCTCAACCTGGCAGGGCCTGCGGAAGGTTTGGCAAGGATGGACTTCCCCACACACAGCTTCCCTGGCGGAGCAAGTAACCCACCTCCAGCAAAGGCAGCCTGTTCGCAGGTCCAGGGCTGAACACCCGGGGTGATTTGGGGTGTGTGAAGGAAAGACTATGACTCAACACAAACACCAAGCATGGGGGTGCTGTAACTTCTGGGGTGGTCCTGAAGCCCTTGAGCATGTGGGATCCAAAGACATAGGGACTTTTGGTGCTGTAGCCTGTCTATGGAATGGAAGGCCATCCCCACTCCTGCTCCAAGCATTTATTTGTTCATTCATTCAATGAACTTTTTTTTTTTTTTTTTAAGATCTAGATCTACTTTATGCAAAGCCTGGTGTTGGATTCCAGGGGCCCAAGAGTGAACGACTCAGTCTTTGTCCTCAAATAGTTTGCAGACTAATAGGGAGAAAGAGATTAAACAGCTACCTAAAACTTAAGGCAGAACTTAAAGAATATCTAACAGAGCCCCAGTACAGTGCCTGGGTAGTGAAGAGGGAGGAAGAGTTCATTTCTTAGGGGATGAGCGAAGATTCCCCAGGGAAAGTGCCATTTATTTGGCATCATGAAGAATGGATCTTGTTGCAATACTATAGGTAGGGAAGTAAGTGAACAAGGAGCCGTGGTGTGGAAAGTGTGAAGAGGACTTTTAGGCCATAGAGACCTGTAGGAGAAAAGTGCCAGCATATACAATTATGAATCATCCAAAATTGCCATTTTTGCAGGTTATTTAAAAAGGTCAGATATGGGCAATTTCAACCTAATACATAGTTTTTCAAGATCTACCAAGATAAGAAATACCTTTCTTCTTCTTTGACTAAACTTTATTTTAATCACAAGAAAGGAATTTCAGCACACCCATAGACAAGTGCCTGGAGACTTGCTGTCCCAGAGTCTATTTCACACAAAAACAGAACACTGAACGGAGGGGACTTTCTGGTCACAATCCATCAGCTCCTGGCCCCTGCCAGCAGGGGACGTCTTTAGAAATCACAGGACAGAGTCAAGTCTCCAGCACATGGGCCAGTTCACTTGCTCTTTCGGATGGACAACAGAAGGGAGACCCGTGGCTTGCAAACAAGTTTCTGCCAACAACAGCCAGGTAGCAATTCCAAAGTTAAGGGTATTTTTGTGTTTTTGGTTTTGGGGGCTTTTTACCCTTTTGAATTATTTCCTTTAAGGCAGCAATTGAAGGACAGTAGCTGCATCCAACTACAACACTCCTTTCTTAGGTCAAGTGTCTCTGTTTGTCATTAGAAACATTCAAAATGGGGGGCGCCTGGGTAGCGCAGTCGTTAAAGCGTCTGCCTTCGGCTCAGGGCGTGATCCCGGCGTACCGGGATCGAGTCCCACATCGGGCTCCTCCGCTATGAGCCTGCTTCTTCCTCTCCCACTCCCCCTGCTGTGTTCCCTCTCTCGCTGGCTGTCTCTCTGTCACATAAATAAATAAAATCTAAAAAAAAAAAAAAAAAAAGAAACATTCAAAATGATCAAGCTATCTTATAATAAAAGTAATACATGTTAAAACATCAGAGGTGACATCTTCTACCTGTGATACTGGCAGAAGAAAAAGTTTAAAAATACCAAGTGGGAGTGTAAAGTGTACTTTCTCTTTGCAAGGCAGTTTGGCAACAACTATTCTCTTGCTGAGCAAGTCTGTTCTAAAGCCATTCAGTGGGGGCAGAGTTACAACATCAGAAAGGGAAACAAAACAACCAGCCCTTCCAGGGCAGATTGGAATTGTAGGTATTGGTGTGCACTCGTGGTTTGCAATCTACTTAAACAGATGCAGAAATAAATACAGACGTAGTGCATGGCTCACATGTACACATACGCACAGATATTCCCTAGCACTCCCCAGAGGGCTTGGGAGCACTGGCACCTCAAGAGCGGTGAGCACACCTAGAGTTCAGATCTCAGCTTTTAAATACTGTTTTCCACTAAAAGGAACCAGGAGTCCTTGGAGAAATGGCTGAATCCAGACCTGAGGCAGGAAGAGCACATGATGGGCCTGAAAGCAAGAAAGTGTTCAAAGAATGATGAGTATATGCCCAAAAGACTCCCACTTGCAGTTTCTTCTACTGACTCAGTCAGGTACAACACGAACATCAAAGTAAATAGTGATGGTAATGGAGTATAATCCATCAAATAAAATAGGAGACCATGAGTCCATATAGATAAAAAGAAGCCTGGTAGACATTACTTGAATCAAATGGGACAAATCAAAATCCTGCACCGCCTGATGGAATGGGAGGGGAGAAACCTGCATCATTTTCATGATGTTTCCGCTGAAACGCAATGAAAATCCAAACGTGAAAAAAATGAGACAACCCAAATTGAGTGATACAAAAGAACTGGCCTGTAAGCTTTTAAATGTCAGGGTCATGAAAGTCAAGGAAAGACTGAGGAATTGTTCCAGAATGAAGGACACAAAAGAGATTTGAATAAAAAGAAATGCAAGGTATGACTCTAAACTAGGCGGGACGATATTATTGGAACTATCCGAAAAACTTAAATGGGGTGTGAAGATAACACATCCATGTTAATTTCTTGATTTGTTGCTTATGCTTATGCAGGAGAATGTTACCGTTTGTAGGAAATACATACTAAAGTCTTTGGAGGGGATTGGACAACATACTCCCAAATGGTTCAAGAAACGAAGTTGGTGATTGTTTCTAAATAAAATTATTTACTTTAAAAAAATATTGCAATACACCCTTTGACTTAGAAATTCTGATTTCAGGAATGTTTTTCTACAGGTGTCCTTGTTCATATGTCAAATATCTTATGTGTACAGGCTAGTCACTGCAAGTGTCTATTAAAGCCAGAATTTAAAAAGAACCTAAATAATCACCAATATGGGGTGAAACACATATGACACATCCAAGCACAAAACGGATACGGAAAAAGGGATAAAATAGCTCTGGGCCAATGTACACAATACATTGTTGTATGGAAAAAGCCAAGAGCAGAACAAGTGTATGAATGCTATCTTTGTGTCCACAAAAGAGATACAAAGATATGTGTCTAAGTGCATGTTTTTCTATGTACAGAGGATCCCTCCTGGTCCAGACAGCATTAGGTGCCTCTGCGAAGGGAGGTCACTCGGGTGGAAGGGTCATCTTTTACCGTTTGTAATTTCGAATTTCGAAGCAAGTGAATATATTACCTGTTTAATGCATTATTTCTAAAAATGCAAAATGTGTGTTACCTGGGATCAGAAGGAATATTCACAAGAAAATCTGCAAATTTATCTGATCTTTTTTCTTGTTCCAAATTAGTAATCTGCCTTCTGGAAAGGAACACACAGCTCCCCGCAATGCCATGTTTAAGAACAAGAAGTTCTTACAACAAAGCCGTACGCATTGCCGGTTATTTCCATCTTCCTTCTCTGAGAAAACAAAAATGATTTCTTGGGATCTTTGGTGTTATGCATTGGATTGTCTTCCCCCTGAGATGCATATGTAGAAATCCTATTTGGAGGTAGTGTTTTTAAAGAGGTAATTAAATTAAAATGAGGTCATTTGGGCGGGTCCTAATCCAAAATGACTGGTGTCCTTAAAAGAATAGGGAATTGGGACACAGACACATTCGGAGGGAAGACCATGTGAAGACACAGGGAGAAGATGGTCGCCCACAAGCCCGGGAGACAGGCCTGGGACACACCTTTCCCTCACGTCCCTCACATGGAAGTCTCTGCTGGCCTCTTGTTCTGGGACTTCTGGTCTCCAGAACTGTGAAAACATGCGTTTCTGTTGGTTAAGCCCCTGGTCTGTGGTACTTCGCTACTGCAGCCCTAGCAGACTAGTAGATCCAGCCTCAGAATGGGGGTCTGACCAAGGCTCTCCCCGACAACACTGACCTATGTAGGTGAAGGGCAGGGGTCCAGCGTGGAGGGACCTGGGGGGGAAGCAGTGAGGGAGGTATGTCAGCACCCAGCGGGAGCAGGACTTTTTGTTTTAAGGTTTTATTTATTTATTTGAGAGAGAAAGAGAGAGAGAACAGGGGGAGCGGCAGGCGAGGGAGAAGCAGGCTCCCCGCTGAGCAAGGAGGCCAACGCGGGACTTGATCCCAGGACCCCGGGATCATGACCTGAGCCCAAGGCAGATGCCTAGCTGACGGAGCCACCCAGGAGCAGGATTTGAATGCCGTACTAGGGATGTAGATGTGATTCCATAGGCAAGTGAGAGCTTTGGAAGAACTTGAAGACTGAATGATGTGCTCCGAACGTAATACATTAAAAAAGAACTTGGTGGACAGTGAGTTGGAATGAGAGCCAAGCCAGAGACCAGTGCAGGCATCCTGGGGAGAGAGGAGGAGGGGCAGGCCTTGGATGAGTAGAGCACAGGCGGGCTTCAGTCATTCCGGTAGAAATGGGAGGATTGCTCACGTGTTTGGGGAGATCGTTCTGGTCAAGGGGTCTGAGCTCTGTGGTTGATTGTATGAAGAGAAACAGACAAAAGGGTAAAAAAGACTGTATGGCGAGGAGAAGAAAAGGGGGAACCAGAGAAATGAAGCTTTGACTGGAAAGAGCATGTCATGGGCCAGTGCAGAAGGTCAAGGAGTGTGGCACTGAGGGGCCAGGACCCAGGGAAGAGTTCCTCACCCTTGTTTGGGGGTGGGGGAACACAGCCAGGGAATTGCTTCTGGGGTGCAAACAGAACTAGTTGGCCCCCACAGGAAGTTGCAGACAAAGCTGAAGGAGCAAAGGACAGCCTGCCTGTGAGGGTAGAACCAGGTAAGCAGTGACCCAGCTCCTCCTACTTCTCCCTGTAGCAACGAGAACACTGCGGCTGCAAAGGCAGGTCGGGATTGGCGGGACACTGTGCAGATAAAGGATCCGTTTCTTGGAGACACAGCCTCTGTGGCTCTACCAGGTCTGGATGCTGGCTTGGTTCTTATCTTCCTGGGATGGAGAGTCGCAGTATTTTCGGAAACACAAGCACTCACCCACTCATGGGCCTCCTCTGACACACCAGTAATTAACAAGTGTGTGTTGAGCACCTACTATGTGCCAAATTCCATGCTGGGCACTAGGAATACAGAGGGGCACAGATCCACATGGTCCCTGGCTGTGAGAATCGGTCTGGTCAGCCCGATCAGGAAGAGCTTCCTTAAGGAAGCGAGGAGATGCAAAAATGCATAGGGGTTAGCTATGCAAGGAGGGTTCCAAGGAAAATGTGCAACACACCAGGGACTCTGAAATAGCAGGGCTGTGGGGTGAGACCATGCTGCAGGGCTAGGCAAGTCTCCTAGGCCGTGATCAAGACCTTGTCCATCGCCTAAGAGTGCTGAAGCCGTGGAAGGAGGAGGGTAAGGACAGGTGCAGAGACAAGAGTCAGCACTGAGCCTCGAGAATGCCCTGGTCACACGACAGGAGCTTCTGGGGTATCTAAATGTATCTAAATGTAGATTCGGATCCAGTAGGCCTGGGGTGGGACCCGAGACCCTGTGTTTCTAACACGTTCCCAGGTGGCGCGCATGCTGCTGTTCCGCAGACCACACTGAGCAGCAAGTGGCTTGTCCAGGCTCGTCCAGGTGAGCAGTGCGGTGGCCAGGACCAGAGGGTGGCCGGAAAATGGGGAGAAATGGACAAATCTCAGACGTCCCTTGGAGGCAGACCCTTCAGTACTTGGCAGTGGATAGGACACAGAGGGGAGAGAGAGGAAAGTATCAAAACTGGCTCTCAGATTCTGGGTTCTCCAAGATGGGAAGACTGGAGAATTTGCTGATGGGCCTGATGGATGTTAGCCACTGGAGAGGTCAAGTTGGGAGGTGAAAACAGAGTCCCGGGAGCCAAAGTGGACTGACACCCTGTCTACTCTCCCACAGCCATCGGTCTGCTGAGATAGCTGTCCTCACACTCAGGACACCCAGGCCAGCTTGCCCCAGATCGCCATGGCGAGCCCTATGCTCACGGCCTTTCGCGGGGCAGGGCCTGCACTTGGCTCCCAGCTCTGGGCACCACCAGCCTCAGCCTCAACAGGCCACTCAAACTCAGAGGCCGGGAAGGGGGAAGGGTGAGTTGGGGTTGGCAGGACAGTTTGCAGGGGAGAGGATCCGCTTTCCTCTTTGACTGAATGAAAGCCACTTTCTCTGGAAAGAACTTAAAGGACTTGGATGTCTGATCCCCGTCTCAGATTTGCAGAGTCCCTTTAGCAGCCCCAGGTGCGCGGCGAGCGGGGCCGGCTCAGTCCGCTGGCGCCATCTAGTGTGAATGGGGCCGTGGTGCTCTGCTGGTCAGAGAGGGGAGGCTTAGGCCGGCGTTGGGGGGCTGGGAGGGCTGGAAGAGCAGGATGCAACCTGCCGCTGAGTCCGGCGCAGCGGAGGGGGCAGGCGACTCAGGGGTTTCTGAGCAATGAGCTCCGTATTAGCCTCCTAGGGCTGCCGGAGCAGGTGATCATAACTGGGTGGCTTAAAGCAATAGAAATGTATTCTCTCACAGTTTTGGAGGCCAGAAGTTCAAAATCAAAGAGTCATTCTTCTCACTCTGAAGGCTCCAGAGGGGGAATCTTTCCTTGTCTCCTCCTGCTTCTGGTGGCTGCCAGCAGTCCTTGCCATCTGCTGGTTTATAGATCACTCCAATGCCTGCGTCCCTCTATACGGTCTTCCCTGTGCCTGTGTCCAAATCTCCTTCTACTTACGAGGACACCAGTATTCGGATTAAAATCTACCCAATACAGCATGACCTCATCCTAACCTGATTACATCTGCAAAGTCCCTATTTCCAAATAAGGTCACACTCACAGGGACTGGGGGTTAGGACTAGAAAGGATCATTTGGGGGACACATGTCAAGCCAGAACTGACTCCTCCCATCCAACAGCTGTTCCCTGAGCATCTGCAAAGTGCCTGCCTGTCTGGGAGCTGGGCTGCTGAAGCTGACTGGCAGACCCGCTTCTCTGTTGAGGTTTTCACATGGGGTTCTCCAACAGTCTCCTCACTGATCTGCGGCCTCCTGGTTCACCCATGACTCCTCAGCACCCAGAGAGTCAGTATTTCCTTGATGTCAGAAAGGAGGATGAAGAAGGGCAAGAGACAGGGAAGAAAGGCTGCAGGAATGAGGAGGAGGGAGTGACACGGGGGAAAGGGGGTGCAGAGCAATGGGCTAGAGCTTTGCTGAGCACTTGATGTTGGAGTTGGGTCTTGAAGCAATAGGAGTTTGGCAGGCAGGAAAGAGATTAACAAGGGTGAGGGGCCTTCTAGGCAGAGCTGAAAGCCATGGCCTTGAGGGGTGACAGGGGCTGTGATGTTGGGAGCACGGGAGAGTCTGGTATGGTTGGAAACGAGGGTGTGTGATGGGGGGTCCTGCCGAGGGAGATAGCCTGGAAGACAGTGGCTCTATGGGGAAGGGTTTTGAGGAATATTCTCATTGTTTTAAATATTATCCTGTAGGTGGAGAGGCACCTTGGAAGTTTTTTTTTTTTTACGTTTATTTTTGTTTAAAGATTTATTTATTTACTTTAGAGAGAGAGAAAGAGAGAATGGGGTGGGGGAGGGGCAGGAAGAGAAGGAAAGGTAATCTTTTTTTTTTTTTTTAAGATTTTATTTATTTATTTGACAGAGAGAGAGAGCACAAGCAGGGGGAGCACCAGGCAGAGGGAGAGGGAGAAGCAGACTCCCCGCCAAGCAGGGAGCCCAATGCAGGACTCAATCCCAGGACCCTGGGATCATGACCTGAGATGAAGGCAGATACTTAACTGACTGAGCCACCCAGGCGCCCCAAGGAAAGAGAATCTTAAGAAGACTCCCCGCAGAGACCGGAGCCCCATCTCATGACCCTGAGATCATGACCTGAGCCAAAACCAGGAGTTGAATGCCTAACCTACTGTGCCGCACAGGCAACCTCTTTTTAAGTTAGTTAGTTAATTAATTAATTAATTAATTATTCTCTGTACCCAACGTGAGGCTTGAACTCAGGACCCTGAGATCAAGAATCACATGCTCCACCAACTGAGGCAGCCAGGTGCCCCCACCTTGGAGTGTTAAGGTCTGCTCTGGGTTCATAATCAGCAGGGGTAGAGACTATGCAGCAGTCAGGGGGGCATGAGAAAGGGGTCCAGAGGGTCTCCCAGATAAAAACTGAAATGTAGAGTTGCTCCCACTTTCTGGTAGCCCTTAGTCCAGAAAAAAGCCATGTTGCCTTGAAACTTACCCAAAATACTTCACACAAGCCTCTACTAGCATTTTACTGAGGTGTGCAGACTCCCCCATGGCAGCAAGTCCCAAGAAACCTGATCTGTCTTAGTGTAGGTGTGTCCCTCACAGTCTGACTGTGGGCATCACCGTAGTTAAGGAAGTGTCTTTTAATCCCCAGTTTGCTGAGTGTTTTTACAAATGAATGAATGTTTAATTGTATCAAATGCCTCTTCTGCATCAATTAAGATGGTAACACGTTTTGCTTTAATTTGTTAATGTAATGCATTGTATTGAATATCGATAGAATTTATTGCTATTAAACTGTCCTTATAGGGGCTCAATCGGTCGTGTCCAACTCTTGATTTCAGTTCAGGCCATGATCTCAGGGTGGTGGGATCGGGTCCCACATTGGGCTCCATGTTCAGCTTGAAGTCCGCTTGGGAATCTGTCTCTCCCTCTCCCACTGTCCCTCCCCCACTCGTGCTCTCTCTTGCTCTAAGGAAATAAATAAAATCTAAAAAAAAGAAAAACTATCCTATATCCTTGCTAAACCCTACTTGATAAGAACATGTGAGAGTGCATGTGTTTTAAAATACAGTAGTTTTTTAAAAAAATGTGTGCATCTATGTTCATTAGTGAAAATGATCTGTAATTTTTCTTGTCCTTGTTTACTGTCAGAGCTATCCTAACTTCATAAAATGAAATAGCTAGCTTGCATTTTTAGAATTTTCTGAAACAGTTTGTAGGATATAGAGTTTAATGGTTTCTTAAGAGTTGGATAAAATTGACATATAAAACCATACGTGCCTGGTGTCTTTTGATGGGAGAGACTTTTGATTACTAGTTTAATTTCCTGAGTGATTGTTGATTTAGTTAGGTTTTCTGTTTTATTAATTTCGGTGGTTTTTTCCTATGAAGTTATCCATTTTAGTATTTTTTCAAATTTGTTCATGTAGGGGCGCCTGGGTGGCTCAGTCGTTAAGCATCTGCCTTCAGCTCAGGTCATGACCCCAGGGTCCTGGTATCGAGCCCCTCATCAGGAAGCCTGCTTCTCCCTTCCCCACCCCCCACTTGTGTTCCCTCTCTCACTGTCTCTCTGTTAAATAAATAAATAAAATCGTAAAAAAGCCCAGAAAACAAAAAAACAAATTTGTTCTTGTAAAATGTTTTGATTTTTAAAATTGTATTATTTGTAATCATGTCCCCTTTTATATTTCTCAATTCCTAAAAATTGTTTACTTGTGTGACTTTCTCTTTTATCTTGATCAATATCATCAGAAGTTTATCTATTTCATTAGTTTTGTTTATTTTAGATTTATTAACCTATTAATTTATATACAGTAAAATGCACCCCTTTTAGTTTTTACTTTTGACACTCATACAATCATGTGACTACCACCACAACGAAGAAATGTTCCATCTCCCCCCCAAATTCCTCTGTTTTCCTTTGTAGCCAACCCCTCCCCCGCCATAGCTCCTGGTAACCACTGATCTGCTTTCTATCTTTATAGTTTTGCTTTTTTCAGAATATTGTATAAATAGAACCATCTATGACATAGCTTTTTGAGACTGGTTTCTGTTACTTCAGCACAATACATCTGACTTTATCCACTTTATTAGGTGTATCAGTAAGTCCTTCCTTTTTGTTGCCAAATAGTATTTTATCATACGGTTGTACCAGTTAGTTTATTCATTCAGCAGTTGAAGAATCTTTGGGTTGTTCCCATTGTTGACTAATGACATTGAACATCTTTTCATGGGCTTCCTTGCCATCCACTTGTCTTCTCTGGGAAAGTGTCTGTTCAAATCTTTTTCTCCTTTAAAAAATTTGCTTATTTTGTTTGTTTTCTTCATATCTATATCTATATCTTTATCTATATTAAGTAGGCTCCACATCAGGCGAGGAGCTCAATGCGGGGCTTGAAATCATGACCCTGAGAGCAATACCTGAGCTGATACCAAGAACTGGATGCTCAGGCACCTGGGTGGCTCAGGTGGTTAAGCCTTGGACTCTTGATTTCGGCTCAGGTCATGATCTCAGGGTTGTGAGATCAAGCCTCACGTGAGGCTCCATGCTCAGAATAGTCTGCTTGGGATTCTCTCCCTCTCCCTCTGCCCCTTCCCCTGCTCACATGCGCTCTCTCTGTCTCTCAAATAAAGAAATAAAGAAATAAATCCTTAAAAATAAATAAATAGATAAATAAAGTTAATAACTTAAAAAAATAACTAGTTTTGGGGTTTGTCAATCTTCCCCTTTCTATGATTTTGTTGTTGCTTTCCATTTCATTAATTTAATTTATTATCCAATTTTTAAGTTTCCTTCTTTTTTCTTAATTTAGGCTTACTCTGTATTTGTTTTTGGTTTCACGAGTTGAACACACTTATTTGTTTCCATTGGTTTTTCAATAAATCTATTTAAGGCTACACATTTCCCTCTAAATGCCACTTTAGTTACATCTCACAAGATTTGATTAGTAGTACTGTTGACCCTTGAATCATGTAGGGGTTAGAGGTACTGAACCCACCCCATGCACACCTTTGTCCCCCCAAAAAGCTTAACTAGTAATACCCTACTGTTGACCAGAAGCCTTACTGATAATATAAACAAGTTGATAAATGCACATTTTGTATATTATGTATATTACACACTGTATTCTTACAATACATTAAAAGAAAGAGAAAAAATGTTATTAAGAAAACCATAAGGAAGAGAAAAATACGTTTATAGTATTGTACTGATTATAAAAAAAAACAACAACCCATGTATAAGTGGACTTAGGAAGTTCAAATCCATGTTATTCAAGGGTCAACTGTACTTCCATTGCTTGGTTCTAAATAAGTGTAATTTCACCTTTAACCATGAGCTACTTGGGAATAAATTGTTAAGTTCTCAGATGTGGATTAAAAATACTTTTAAAAAAAATTGTTGCTTTTTAATTAAATTGCATTGCATTTAGTAGAAACAGTGATTAGTATAACAGATTATTTGAAATACATTGAGATTTTCTTTGTGATCTTATAACTGGTCAATATATGTGATGCTCCTTTCACATTTGAAGTAATGTATGCTCTCTATTTTTTTAATGCAAGTTTCTATATCTAAGCAAAAATACTTTGAATGATGCCCAGCACATAAATTCTTAGTACCTATGAGCTAATAGTTTTACTATCTTCTATTTTCACACTTTTTCTGCATGATCTCTCCATTTATGATAGAGGCTGTTAGAATCTCCCACTAGGCCTAGGCATTTGTCTATTTCTTCTTGTCATTATAGCCGTTCTTGCTTTCCACAGCTTGAGGCCATTTTATCAATTATTTATTACTATATATAAATTACCCCCCAAACTTAATGGCTTAAAACAACACTACACTTGTATAATCTTACAGCTTCTGACTCTGAGATTCAGAAATGGTTTAGCTTGGTGGTTCTGGTTTGAGTCTCTCTGTGGGGCCACTGTCCTCTGAAGGTGTGCCCAGGGCTGGAGGACTGGTTCCAAGCTCACTCACATGGTTGGCAGCTTGCAGACCCCTCCTGGGCAGCTGGAGTGTCCACATGGCATGGCGGCCGGCTTTCCCCAGAGTAAGTGATTCAAGAGTGTGTAGGCAGAAGCTGCGATGTCTTTTCTGATGGAACTTCGATGCCACATTCCGTTACTTCACCACATGCTAGTCGTTAGAAGTGAGTTGCTAAAAGCTCAGCCCATATTCAAGGCGGGGGAGTTAGGCTCCATCTTTTGAAGGAAAGGGGGTTAAAGAATCTGTGCGCATAGTTTAAAAAGTGACTTGGCTGTGTTATTCGATCTGCCAAGATTTATGATGTCCTCTTTTCTTAATGGCGTATTCCTTTATTATGTACTGTTCCTCTTCATCTTTTATTAATTTTTTAATACCATAAGGTTTATTTGCCATGTTATGTTGCTAAGCCAGTCTCTCATCCCTTTATTTTCAATTTCTTTTTTTTTTGGTTTTGTTGTAGGTCTCTCTCATAAGTAGCATTTTATTGGATTTTTAGGACTTTGATCTGATACATTCTTTTAATATCTGAGTTTATTATGTTTATCTTTCTTATAATTATTAATACATTTGGATTTATTTCCACTATCTCATCTTGTATTATCTTTTTAATATTCTTCCCTTTTACTTTGTCCTATTTTTGTCTGGATTGAAAACATTACCAATTTTCTATAATCTCTATTTTTTCTTGTCTCGTTGGGAAGCCATGAGATTGTATTTCCATTCTTTTAGAAGGCACATTTTTCTTTAAAAAATCGAAGTTATTATTTCCATTCCCCCAAATATTTCATAGACCTTTGCCTGTCTTGAGATTTTAAAAAGCTCTACTTTAGTTATTAATTTCTAATTTTATTACTTTGTCATCAAAGAATACAGTCCAAATGGTAAGGATCCTTTGGAATTTGTAGCTTTATGGCTTACTATATTGTTTTTTTTTTTTTTAAAGATTTTATTTATTTATTCGACAGAGATAGAGACAGCCAGCGAGAGAGGGAACACAAGCAGGGGGAGTGGGAGAGAAAGAAGCAGGCTCATAGTGGAAGAGCCTGATGTGGGGCTCGATCCCATAACGCCGGGATCACGCCCTGAGCCGAAGGCAGACGCTTAACCGCTGTGCCACCCAGGCGCCCCTATGGCTTACTATATTGTTTTAAATGTTGCATCTCTCAAAAGGAATGTGTATTTATTTTTTCCAGGTACAGGAGGTTATAGATAGCTAATAGCTCAGTCTTATTAATTATGCTGCTTAACCATAGAGGAGTGTGGTAATACTTCAAACTACAATTGTTGACTTACTAATTTCCCTCTGAATTTTTGTCATTTGTTGCTTGCCCAATGTCAAGATGCTCCCCTGTGCTATTGCAGACACATGGCACATTGATTTTTCACTGTGTTTATTTAATTTTAATGCCAGGCTCTGTTCTCACTTGTTCCATTGGGATAGTTTGTTGCTCGGGGATATAGTCCTCTTTCAAATTACAATAAAAACGCTGGTCAAGGTTGGAAATGGGTTTGGGTTCATAAAAGGGTGGTCAGGAACTGATAATGGATTTGATAATGAGGAACAACCTGTTTCAAGAACGTTTGAAGAGCTTTCTGACGTCTGTGACCTATGTCAGCGGTAGAAAGGCTACATGCCAGACAACTTGTCCACTGGGTGGCGCACTAAGCATAGACTACGGAGCTCACTTAGGCCCGTTCTGCTTGGGCAAGAAAAAGATCCCAGCAAGAAACCTGAGGATCCCGCCACATTACTGAATTGCTCTATAACTTCTAATAGTTTGGGCGTGGATTCTTTTGGGTTTTCCATATAGAGTATCATGTCATCTGCGAAGAGAGACGTTTTGACTTCTTCTTTGCCGATTTGGATACCTTTTATCCCTTTTTATCGTCTGATTGCTGTTGCAAGGACTTCTAGTACTATGTTGAATAATAGCGGCGAGAGTGGGCATCCTTGTCGTGTTCCTGATCTTAAGGGAAAGGCTTCCAGCTTTTCCCCATTGAGAATGATATTTGCTGTAGGCTTTTCATAGATGGTTTTTATGAGATTGAAGAATGTACCCTCTATCCCTACACTCTGAAGGGTTTTAATCAGGAAAGGATGCTGTATTTTGTCAAATGCTTTTTCTGCATCAATTGAGAGGATCATATGGTTCCTGAGTCTTTTCTTGTTGATATGATGTATCACGCTGATCGATTTGCGAATGTTGAACCACACTTGCATCCCAGGGATGAATCACAATTGGTCATGATGGATAATCCTTTTAATGTACTCTTGGATTCTATTAGCCAGGATCTTGTTGAGGATTTTGGCGTCCATATTCATTAGGGAAATCGGTCTGTAATTCTCCTTTTTGATGGGGTCTTTGCCTGGTTTGGGGATCAAGGTAATATTGGCCCCATAGAATGAGTTTGATAGCTTTCCTTCTGTTTCTATTTTTTTGAAATAGCTTTAGGAGAATAGGTATTATTTCTTCTTTGAATGTTTGGTAGAATTCCCCAGGAAAACCGTCCGGGCTGAAGTTATAGAGCAATTCAGTAACGTGGCGGGATACAAAATCAATGCTCAGAAATCAGTTGCATTTCTATACACGAATAATGAGACTTAAGAAAGAGAAATTAGGGAATCCATCCCATTTACAATAGCACCAAAAACCATACGTTACCTTGGAATTAACTTAACCAGAGACGTAAAGGATCTATATTCTAGAAACTATAAATCACTCTTGAAAGACAATTAAGAAGACACAAAAAGATGGAAAAATATTCCATGCTCATGGATCGGAAGAATTAACATAGTTAAAATGTCCATGCTACCCAGAGCAATCTACACTTTCAATGCTACCCCGATCAAAATGCCAATGACATTTTTCAAAGAACTGGAACAAATAGTCCTTAAATTTGTATGGAACCAGAAAAGGCCCCAAATTGCCAAGGAACTGTTGAAAAGGAAAAACAAAGCTGGGGGCATCACAATGCCGGATTTCGAGCTGTACTACAAAGCTGTGATCACAAAGACAGCATGGTACTGGCACAAAAACAGACATATAGACCAATGGAACAGAATAGAGAACCCAGAAATGGACCCTCGGCTCTTTGGGCAACTAATCTTTGATAAAGCAGGAAAAAACATCCGGTGGAAAAAAGACAGTCTCTTCAATAAATGGTGCTGGGAAAATTGGACAGCTACATGCAAAAGAATGAAACTTGACCACTATCTCACACCATACACAAAGATAAACTCCAAATGGATGAAAGACCTCGATGTGAGACAGGAATCCATCAAAATCCTAGAGGAGAACATAGGCAGCAACCTCTACGACATCGGCCAAAGCAACCTTTTTCATGACACATCTCCAAAGGCAAGAGAAACAAAAGATAAAATGAACTTATGGGACTTCATCAAGATAAAAAGCTTCTGCACAGCCAAGGAAACAGTCAGAAAAACTAAGAGGCAGCCCACGGAATGGGAGAATATATTTGCAAATGATACTACAGATAAAGGACTGGTATCCAAGATCTAGAAAGAACTTCTCAAACTCAATACGTGAGAGACAAATAAATCAAACAATGGGCAGAAGATATGAACAGACACTTTTCCAATGAAGACATACAAATGGCTAACAGACACATGAAAAAAATGTTCAAAATCATTAGCCATCAGGGAAATTCAAATCAAAACCACACTAAGATATCACCTTACGCCAGTTAGAGGCAAAAATTGACAAGGCAAGAAACAACAATTGCTGGAGAGGATGTGGAGAAAGGGGATCCCTCCTACATTGTTGGTAGGAGTGCAAGTTGGTACAGCCACTCTGGAAAACAGTGTGGAGGTCCCTTAAAAAGTTAAAAATTGAGCTACCCTATGACCCAGCCATTGCACTACTGGGTATTTACCCCAAAGATACAGATGTAGTGAAGAGAAGGGCCATATGCACCCCAATGTTCATAGCAGCATTGTCCACAATAGCCAGATCATGGAAGGAACCGAGATGCCCTTCAACAGATGACTGGATTAAGAAGTTGTGGTCCATATATACAACGGAATATTACTCAGCTATCAGAAAGAACGAGTTCTCAACATTTGCTGCAACATGGACGGCACTGGAGGAGATAATGCTAAGTGAAATAAGTCAAGCAGAGAAAGACAATTATCATATGATTTCTCTCATCTATGGAACATAAGAACTAGGAAGATCGGTAAGGGAAGAAAGGGATAAAGGAAGGGGGGGTAATCAGAAGGGGGAATGAAGCATGAGAGACTATGGACTCTGAGAAACAAACTGAGGGCTTCGGAGGGGAGGGGGGTGGGGGAATGGGATAGACTGGTGATGGGTAGTAAGGAGGGCACGTATTGCATGGTGCACTGGGTGTTATATGCAACTAATGAATCATTGAACTTTACATCAGAAACCAGGGATGTACTGTATGGTGACTAACATAATATAATAAAAAAACATTAAAATAAAAAAAATGATAAAAAAAAAAGAAACCTAAGGAATGCGGGATTTTTCAGTGAAAACGAAAAGGTCTATATCCAACAGTGTGTGTGCGTGTGCGTGTGTGTGTGTGTGTGTGTACCAGGACCAGGAACTTACAATAACAGAATGTGTGACTTTTTTTTTTTTAGCAGAACTAATCAATTCAGAGGATAAAACAAATGGTTTGGTACATTGGTTCATATGTTTGCTCATTTAGTCATTCATTCGGAAACATTTCTTCATGTGTTTTTTCCCTTTTCATAAAAAAGAAAACAAAAACAAAAAACCCCAAACCCCTATCCAAATATTGATGTAATTAGAGTACTTAATCTATTACTTCCTTCTGTAATGTAATATTTGTGTTTTATTTTGAATTTAACAGAGATGACTTTATATTTCTGCTGCTGAGAAATGTCACGCATTGCTTTAGTTGTTGAAACAAAAAAATACTGAGTTGTTATGTTTATGTTGTCACCCCTACAACCCTCGCATTGTTGTTCATGTGGTAGGCTTCTCATTTGTCCCATGCAGCCGCTTCGAACCATAATTATAAAGACTTTACTGCCATGTTGAAAATGCTTATAATATGGCAGGCAACAAAAAGAAGACATAAAAATAGAAGATTCTGTCATTAGAGCCATGGAGAGATATGTGCGCATATGGTTGTAGGCTGAAAGTGGATGATGGAGAAATAAACATGTGATTTTCTCAGGGGACTGGAGTTGTGTATGGTTTTTCTCTGTTACAAATCACACGCTGTTGCTATAATAATTTGATAAGGAATAAAAAAGTGAAGCCAAAAAATATATATGTTTTGATATAAGTTTTTTTAAAATTTAAATTCAATTAATTAACATATATTGTTTCAAGAGTACAGGTCTGTGATTCATCAGTCTTACATAATACCAGTGCTGATGACATCACATGCCCTCCTTAATGTCCATCACCCCATCCCTCCATCCCCCTCCCCTCCAGCAGCCCTCAGTTTGTTTCCTATGATTAAGAGTCTCTTATGGTTGATATACAAAGTTTAATACAAGAAAAACTTCACTGTGTTTCTTTTCTGGCCATTTTTATTATTTGTTTCATTCCATGATTCTTGATGAAAATAATTTTGTTGTAGAGAGAAGGATGCTGTGAAAAACTGATCTGCTCGGATGGTCAAATGTCCTGGGTCAGCCACTGTCAGCCGCCTGGCTTTCTCCTCTGCCAATTGAGACTAATAAGAACTGGACTGTTGGAGGGTTAAGTTAATGATTTGCATTAACTAGTTGAAATAATCACTTTACATGTATTTAAACTTCAATGCATTAAATTAAGAAGGCCTGGCAAAGCAGAGGGGCGCATCTCCCATTTGCAAGTGTGAGCCAGAGACTTCTGGCGCCTGCCACTGAGGCCACCTGCAGGAGTGTGGAAACAGGGACGCCTTTGTTGCTGGTGCCAGCGGTGGGTGGTGGGGGCGGCACCTCCTGGCCTCCCTCTGTTGTGCTCCCTGCAGCTGTCACAGCAAAGGTGCTGGTTTTCCTGCCACCTGGGGCCTGGAAACAACAGGAGAACTAACTCTCTGTGTCCATTCAGCTTGGAAGTCAAAGCTGGAAAGGAAGGAGAAAGTTGAGGGCTTCAGAGGAGGGATGGCTGAGCGTAGCCTCTCCCTTCTGGGCAGAGACAGGTCCGGGCAGGCAAGAGCTCTGCAGGTGTTGGCCAGGTGGGCTGGGTGGGGCCTTGGGGTTTCCCACCCGGTTGGTTTCATTGGCCATGGTGCCCTCTGTCTCAGCCAGGTCCGATGGGCTACTCCTGAGCGGCTTCTCCCGAGGGGAGGCCTGTCTGGGGTTCTGCTCCCTAGACTTCTTGTCCCTGAGAGTACCACCTTCTCAGAAAGCTCCCCAGGCCTCTGCATGTGACCCAAAGATGCCTGTGTTCCTCACCCTGAGGATGGAGAAAGCCCATTTTACAGATGGGGAAATTGAGGAGGGCTTTATTACCTTCAGGGTGGGAGAATACCCTCAACCAGCAGAGGTTCCTTTCTGTGGTACAAATAGCTTCTTGTTCTGGAAAATGCAAAAAACACAGGCCTCACTGAATCATTAAGAGTGGGAGCCTTGGTTTGAAGAGGAAGGACTCACTGTGTCAGCAGTTAGACTGTGAGCTCCCTAAGGAGGAGGACTGGCAGGGTCATCTCTGTCCCCCGTGGTTCAACACAATGACTGTCTTGTCATCCTTGGGAATTAAGAGGGAACAGTAACCACCATTATGTCAGAAATTTTAGGGGCGCCTTTCCATGCATTTCTGTGAGGTGGAGCTCTCACTATTCCCTCCCTACAGATGGGCAGCTGGGGTCTAGAGACGTCAGATAACTCAGCTAAGTTTACTGAGGGGCTGAGGCCAGAACTGCACCTTTCACGGGCGTCTAGACCAATTCTGGAACAGGTGGTCACTTACCTGGAGAAATACTGTCTTAAGGAAGGGTGCCACGGGAAGCTGGGAGTTTTCTTTCTAATAAGGTAAGAAGATGGACCGGAGCCTGGTTTGACCACAATTGGGTCCAGTGGTCTCAACCCTCAGGTAAAGCAGGTGGCCTGGGGTCAGGAACTACAGTTTCTCCTCCTAGCTCTTACTAGCTAGCGGTGTGACTTTGGGTCAGTCACTCACCTTCTCTGGCCCTGAGTTTCTTTATCTGTAAAATGAGAGGCTTAGGCTAATTCAGCCATTCTTGAGGCTTATTTATTTATTTTAAGATTGTATTTGTTTATTTGAGAGAGAGAGAATGAGTGGGGAGAAGGTAGAGGGACAAGCAGACTCCCCACCAAGCGGTAGAGCCCGATGTGGGGCTAGATCCCAGGACCCTGAGATCATGACTTGAACTGAAGGCAGACACTTTAACTGCCTGAGCCACCCAGGCACCCAAGATTCTATTTTTAAGTCATCTCTACACCCAACAAGGGGCTCGAATTCACAACCCCAAAGTCAAGAGTCATACGCTCTACCCACTAAGCTAGCCAGGAGCCTGTCAAGATGCTTTTACCCAAGTCCCCAAATACAAATTTTCAGGTGAAACCCCCTAATTAATAATTCCTAGCAGTAATAACTTCGGTTTTAGACCAAATATTAGGAATTTATTATTTTGGTTTTTAAATACTGCACAAGCAAAACAAAACAGAAAGCAACAAAAACAAAAAATAGACAAAAAAGCCTGTACAGCCAGAAACTGTAGTTCTCTGTGTAAATGATCAATCCTTGTTTTTGTCGTTGTTTGTCTGTTTGCTTGTTTCCACCTTTGCTGGCCTTTCCTACAACAAGTCGAGTTAGCCAAGCTGCACAGCCAGAAAGGCCTGCCCACAGAAGAGGTTGCATGTTTGCTGAATTCACCACCCGGCAGCTCTTCAGCCCAAGCACCCCTCACTCCCATCTCTGGGCTGCTGGGCAACCACACGCTCACAGGGCTGGGGTGGGAGCAAACGGTGCCTAAGGCAGGAGTAAGTGGAAAACGCTCCTGCCATGGAGCAAGGAGCATCCTGGGGGCATCCAGAGCCCGCCTCCAGCAGGTGCAGACAGAGCTTCTCCCACAGGACCCAGGTGCTAATGACGGGCCAGGGCCCCCAAAGCCTGAGCAAGAGGCAGGAGGAAGCAAGCCACACGGTTCCCCAGGAAAGGGACGAGGCAGTTGCACGGAACAGCGGGCTCCTCTCTGCTTCCCCTCCACAGCCCTCCCTGCCCCCGGGCCTATCACCTTACAGTAGCCTTTCCAGAGTGAGGACCACCTGCCCTAAATCTCTTTATTGGTCTTCTTTCCTAAGCTGGCCACTCACCTCGAATGAACCTGAGTGTTGTTCGTCTCCGCAGGCCTGGGGTGCTGTCTCAGCTGAAGTCAGCCGGAAGCGCGCGTGAGAACTTGCGTTTACACATTCCTCGGGGGGATTTCAAACAGGCCCAGAGGTAGAGATTAGTTCGACAAACCTCCAGGTACCCATTCCTGGCTTCAGGAGTTGCCAGTTACCAGCATTCTACCGATTCTGTATAATTTGTATAAACGTGTGTATGATTTTTTACAATGAGGGGTTGAAACTATATTTACTGATGGGAAAAGATATTCCTGGTTTACAGAAAAAGACGTTTTACGAAGAGTCAGTGCAGCACGCTCCCGGTCATGTTGAAATGCATCTTCAAGACTTTCGAAACGGCGGATTAACCACAAGATAAATGTGTCCAGCTGACTATCGCTGGGCCGTTGGTGGTTATGTGTGGCCTGTCCTGGTGGCTTATTTTAAGAACGATCTTGTCCCGTTTAGAGGGACAGGGTGAGGCGGGCTCCCGTCCTGTTTGGAGAAATACACAGCTGTCACATGCTTCAAAACATTTTGCAACCCACTCTTCACCTGCTGGGTGCGGAGTTTCTGGTTTTGAAGAAAACACCGCAGGGAGGAAAACACCCGCCAGGTCTTCCGTAACACTGCACATCGAATTCATAAATGATAAGCACTTGCTTAAAATCATGATGCCAAAGACTATTTGAGTAAGATGTCTGCGGTAGGTTCTTGCTAAGTAAAAAAAAAAGTTATAACTCTGCCAAAGAGTGATCCTAATTTTGATTTGACAAAAGAACATATGCGAAGGGAGAAAGCCAGAAAGAATGCTGACGTGCTGGTGGCGAACGTGGGGGTCTGCTTGTGGCGATATTTGGATTCTTTCTTGTTTTTGTGTGTCTTTTTTTCCTGAGGCGATGCATATAGAAAAATAAGCAGTTTGTTTAAAGTAAATGCAATTTTATATTCTGAATCCCAGTGTCACTGCGTTTGGAAGCAAGAAGGGCGGCTGAGGCCTACACTCGGAGAAAGAAGGTCACAGAGCTGGAGGAACCTGTCTGACAAAGACACCGCGAACTGCTGTGTCTCCCCAGGTGCGAAGGGGCGTGGAGGGGGGGCGTCGCACAGAGGAAACGAAAGAGCCCGCAGACCCGGGGAGCCCTCGGCATTTCGTGTGCATGTGCGTGCGTGCGCCAAGCGGCGCTCCAGGGCGGCAGGGCCGGCGCGCGGGGTGGGCTCCTGCCCGCGAAGGGTCCCTTCCCCCAAGAGCCTCGAGGCGATCTGTACACAAAAGACAGAACAAAGTCCAGAAGTGCTACCCTGACGGCAAAGACCGAATTCCGAGGAAAGGAAAGCGGTGCTCGCTGATGAAAAGAGAGCCTCTGGCTGTGGACGGTGTTAGAACACGGGTGGGGGTGGGGGCTGCCCCAGAGCCTCGGCGATGCTCCTTCAAGGAGCGATCCAGCCTGGGCTAGGATCTCAATGAAAAACCGTCGTCCACCTTTAAATTGGCGGCAGCCCGAGCCGCAGAAGGAAAGGAATGGTTTAACAGGAAACCTGAAAGAATAATACTAAGGCTAACACTAACACCGACACCAATCCTAAAACTTGTAAGAGCGGTTGCCATTTATTGGACCCTTATGCACCAGACATTTTGTGTAGATCATTTCGCTTAACTCTTGTTACAACTATGACCCATTAAAATTGGTTGTGAGGGGCACCTGCGTGGCTCAGTCCGTTAAGCGTCTGCCTTTGGCTCAGGTCATGATCCCGGGGTCCTGGGCTCGAGTCCCACATCAGGCTCTTTGCTCAGCACGAAGTCTGCTTCTCCCTCTGCCCCTGTCCCCGCTCATGTGCTCGCACTCTCTCTCTCTCTCTCTCTCTCTCTCAAAGAAATAAAGTCTTTAAAAAAATTGATCATGATATTATTTAACACCAATGGCATAGGACTGAGAGATCTTATTCTCTAGAATCATGAACTATGAGAAACTTTGCTCCTTGAAATCTTTTCCATAAAAGGTCCTGAAGGTTCTGAGCCATGCGGGTCACTATAATACATGACAACTTTGATTTCCAGCCTAGGGGCAGAGCTTCCAATAAAGGGTTTCAGGATTTGACTTTCTACAGTTAGCTTAGTTTTATAGTGAGGAAACAAAGTCCAGAATCCACTCCATAACCTGGATGGTCATCATACAAAGTTTCTAACAGAGCCTAAGCCAATGTTTCTAGGGTGCTGTGGCCACGGCCATACACCCCTCTTCTTTCTTACCAGTAACACCCTTGTTCCTTTTGTCCTGCCTCACTCAGCCCTGTAACTATAGCCCCTCACCACCGCCTCGTGGCAGTCTCTCCTTTGCTGTCCTGCCTGCTGCTCCCTTGCAGTGTATTCAATTAACTTGGATTTCTTTTGTTCTGCCTTGGGTAAATTCTTTTACCTCCTACACCCCACGATAAATATATTACAATTTCTGATAGTTATTCCATTTTGAAAGTAATTTTACTGGAAAGACATCTTCTAATGAGGTGGATCAGGCTATTTTTTCCCCATATAACATTGAATGAGTAATGTTAATTGTAAGAAGGAGGCATTTATGTGTGTAAGTGCTGAGAAATATTGTTTATATAAACAAGTAGATGGGAATGGATGGAGTTTAGTTAAAGTGATGTCACTCAATTTGTAAAATTCCTTGTGAGTTATATGTAAAAAATGATTTTATGACTGATTAAAATTACACTTTTTTTGGTTTATTTATTTATTTGAGAGAGAGAGAGAGCACATGCACATGGGGAGGGGAGAGGGGGAAAGGAAGAAGGAGAGAGAGAATCCCAAGTGGACTCCTCGTTGAGCTCAGATCCCCACTTGGGGCTCGATCTCATGACCCTGAGATCATGACCTGAGCCAAAACCAAGAGTCGGATGCTTAATTGATTGTGCCACCCAGATGACCCCAAAATCACACTTAATAAGGTGTTGGCTGGCAACTTGGTTATAACCTCATCCACTTTAGTTAAAAGGAAAGGATTGGAAAGGAGGGTTGTTAGGAACTGAATGTCTGTATACTTCCCCCTTCATATGTAGAGATCCTAATTCCCTGAGATGGTGTTCGGAGGTGGGGCCTTTGGGAGATGATCAGGGAATGGGATTAGTGCCCTCATAAAGGAGATCCCAGAGAGCACCCTTGATCTTTCATCCATGTGAGGATACAGTGAGAAGATGGCTGGCTCATCTATGAACAGGAAGTGGGCTCTCATCTGATATAGAATCTCCTAGAGCCTTGATCTTAGATTTAGCCTACAGACTGTCAGAAATAAATGTTACTGTTTATAAGCCACCCAGTTTAAGGAATTCCGTTATAGCAACTCAGACTGGGTAAGACAAGCATCTAGCATTACAAGTGGGTCATTTAATATGGAATTTAATGCCCGGATATCCCTTGGAAAGTCTTGGTGTGTCCCTGGGGGGTCGCATACCCTGGGCAAGCTGGATGGAGCAGCTGCTGCTGCTTCAACCCCAAGTCAAGATAGCCTTGACCACCGGCTGGGAGGTGGAAGCCACTGCCTCCCAGGGTGTGCTTCCTGACCCATCACACTGAGGGCTGCCTGCTCCTAGCCTCGCCTTCCCTCTTGTGTGACAGATTGTTTCCTGAAACTTCTCTCTCTCTCTTTTAAAGCAGGCTCCACACCCAGCAGGAAGCCCAATGTGGGGCTTGAACTCACGACCCTGAGATCAAGAACTGAGCTGAAATCAAGAGTCAGATGCTGAACCGACTGAGCCACTCAGGCACCCCTGAAACTTCTCTGGCCCTAAGTTGTCCTTGCATACTTAGCCAGTATTTACTTTCTGTCACAGCAGTGTCACTTAGAGCCCTTTGAGAGAACCAGCTTGGGTCCCCACGCTCACTTGTTGTGAGACCCCCCGAAGTTACTTCCTCTAGGTCTCCGTCTCAGTCACCTCTAATAAAAACTTGGTTTGTTTTCAGGTTTAAGTGATTGAATGCACACAAGGTCTGGGCAGCACAGTTTCAGGAACAGTAAGCACTCAATACATGTAAGTTGTTGTTATTAGTATTATTGGCATTGCCCTAAATTTGGCCTCTTTTAAACCTTCCTGGGATAGGCAATACTTATAAAATGCTTTAAGACTCAAAAGATAAATCGCTGCACAGAATCTCAAGCCCCGCTGTTAGCATCATGTTACTGTGTTCCTTGGAGCCCCATTTTCCTGGAGGAGGTTGGGTCGAAGAGGCAGTGTGCTGAATGAGGGCTGCGGGGAGGACAGGACAGCCCCTGAGCCAGAGCTCCGTTCTGCCCTCAGCCTCCGTTTTCCAAGACTCCACTCTGCCCACCTCTCCATTCCATACCGAAACTGACCTTGGCCCAGTGGAAAGAGCAAATGGGCTTTGAGTTTAGACAAACTTGGGTTTGAATCCTGCACTGTCACTAATAGTTATGGAACTTGGAAAATAGACTTCTTGGAATTTATTTCCTCTTCCATAAAACGGGGTTAGCAATACCCATGTTTGGTATTGAGAAGGTCAAATGAGCTAAGTCTACAAAACCCCTTGCACGGTATTTGGCACGTAGTAGGCCTCTGACTATTCTTGAATGTTACAAGGTACAGTAGGTAATTATTAGGGTAGCTTCCTCCATCAGACATAGTGAGAAAAATACGCATGACTCAGGCAAATAAGGTGGTTTCTCACACATCTTTGCCAAAGCAGAGCCTAGTGCAGGAAGACAGATAAGCCGGTTCGGCCTGCCCTAGTAGAAGGGGGTTGGGTGCTTGTAAGTTGGACTTAAGGCAGACTGGGCCATTTTGAAGTTGAGAGGCTCATTTGTTCAACGTTTAGGTGGCCAGCCTAGTTGACGATGACCCTGCTACACTTCATCCTCGGCTATGGGGTGGGCTGTCTATGTTTGTGCCATGTGATCTTGTCTCCTCCGATGCGACCAGAATAGACACCTTGCCCAAACTGGACTAATCAGATTTTCCTCTCCAGGGAACTTGGAATTGGGACTAAGAGATTCCACTCTCATTCTGGGATCTGCTTTTGGATGGAGGAGATATGAAAACTGGGGGACATGGTGCGACCAACTTATGCCATGTGGACTGAGAGGCAGGGCAAGCCAGCCTGCAGGGAGCGAGCAAGTGAAAACCAAAGAGAGAGAGAGAGGGGAGAGAGAGGGGAAGACTATATTTCTACGTTCTTGACAGTTCCCACTTCCAGTTTCCAGACTCCTTCTCAGGCCTGGACCCATTCTTGCCCTCGGATTTCATTAGACCCTTCCGAGCACTTGCTTAATGATAAACGCATCTTGTGCTGCTTGTGCTGGTGATGTTGTGTGGGAAGCGCTTTTGCACTGAAGTTACTGAAACCAGCTTAAGCAAAAAGAAGAAATTGGTGGAAGGTCCCAGGGCTCTCATGAGATCGAGGAGGTTTGAACAACTCAGCTTCAGGAGGCAGCACCAGGGCTGTTCTGAGTACTTCGGCCCCAGACTGGGAAGCAGACTTCCTTCTGGCGTGTGTGCCATTAAGATGCCTCCACGTTGGATCTTTCGGTTCCAAACTCAAAATTCCTGAGGTAGAGCAAATTGCACTGACCCATGATGAGCCAATTACTCACGGCCGTGGGGTAGCTTTGTTCAGCACAGGGTCTCACCAAGAGGGCAGGACGTACCGCTCCCCAAGAATGGGGAGAGGGCGTTGGTCATCGAGCCCAGGTGCTGTTCCATGTGGGCGGGTTTGTGTGGCAGCCTGCGAAGCACGGGGAATGGTCTTCTTGCTGAGAAGGATACAAGATTTATAAAACAAAACTCTGACATAAAAAAGTCTAGAGTCTGCCCACAAATAATCCTACTCCAGGGCAGCCTGTGGCAACTGCTAGAGGAGATGTGAAGCACGAACGCTACAGGAATTTGGAGAAAGGCAAGCTGCCTTGCGGGCGTGGGGACTACAGCCCAGAATCCAGGCAAGGTCAAGGCTGACAAATGACTTACTGAACAAAGCACTATAAATGCACTTGACATGCCTTATAGTGAAATGCACTATAAATGCACTTGACAGGGAGCATGTATTTAAAATCAGATGTTAAATGCAATAGAGTATGAATATGTGTTTTGGTGGACGAATCTAGAGTGTGCGAGCCACGTTGTCACACACAAAGGCACCAAATGAAGTGTAGATACACACTGATGGTGTCCTGCCCGAATTGTGAGGCAACTTAGTCATATTCCCGGAACCCTTGGTGCTGCCCAGGTCATAAGCCTCTCTCTGGTCAATCTCCCCTGAACTCTCGTCCCCATAGTGTTTGTGCTTGGGATCTTCTGAGCTCAAGGCCCTTCTTCCACTGGTCACTGGAAGCCTCCTTCCAAGGCAAATACGGTTTTAAAAATGTTATTTTTATTGATATATAACTGACATTTGAGGCGCCTGGGTGGCGCAGTTGTTAAGCATCTGCCTTCGGTTCAGGGCGTGATCCCGGCGTTATGGGATCGAGCCCCACATCAGGCTCCTCCGCTATGAGCCTGCTTCTTCCTCTCCCACTCCCCCTGCTTGTGTTCCCTCTCTCGCTGGCTGTCTCTATCTCTGTCAAATAAATAAATAAAATCTTAAAAAAAAATAACTGACATTTAACTTTATAATAGTTTCAGGTGTATAATGTAATGATCCAATATTTGTATGTATTGCTAAATGATCACAATTCGTCTGCAGTCTGTTTTCCCTTGTGATGACAACTTTTAAAATCTGCTCTCCTAGCCACTTTCAAATATGCTATACTGTGTTTTTAACTGTAGTCACCATGCTGTACATGACATCTGCAGAACTCATTTATTTTAGGATGGATACATTTTTTTTTTTAGATTTTATTTATTTGAGACAGAGAGAGGAAGTTTTTGGGGGGTCAGGAGCAGAGGGAGAGGAACAAGCGGACTCCCTGCTGAGCACAGAACCCAAGGCAGGGCTCGATCCCAGGACCCTGGAGATCAGCACCTGAGCCCAAGGTAGATGCTTAACCGACTGAGCCACCCAGGTGCCCCAAGGTAAATACCTTCTTAATCTGTTTTCAGAATACTCTCTCCCCTTCTTGGCCTCAACAAAAACCTGAGGACTTCATCTATTTTCACTGTCCAGCTGTCACATCTCTGGGGATCCCTTTCGACTGGATCTTAAAAACTGCTCTGGGGGCGCCTGGGGGGCTCAGATGGTTGGGAGGCTGCCTTCGGCTTGGGTCCAGGTCCTGGGATCGAGCCCGAGCCCCGTGTCCGGCTCCCTGCTCAGCGGGGAGTCTGCTTCTCCCTCTCCCTCTGCCGCTCCCCTTGCTTGTGCTCTCTCTGTCTCTCTCTCAAATGAATAAATAAAATCTTCAAAAAATATAAAATAAAATAATAAAATAAAATAACTTCTCTGGAGGTGCCTGGCTGGCTCAGTCAGAAGAGCACGCAACTCTTGATCTCAGGGTCGTGAGTTCGAGCTCCACGTTGAGTGTAGAGATTACTAAAAAAATAATAAAATAAACTTAAAAAAAAAAACAACCAAAGCCTGCCCTGGCCTACACTGTCTCCCATGCTTCAGACCCTATGCACCCCCTGCCTGCTGGAATCCCCTCCCAGAGATTCCAGTGCGTGGCGGTCCCATGTGCTTCCTTCCCGTATTCTCTGCTGCACTCATACTACAGCCTGGAGGTGAAGTTTAATTCTTGACTCCCCCTTTCCCACCCTGTCACATCTATCACCAACTTGTTACAACTTGCCTTCCCAGCGTTTCTCTAATTTGTCCCCTGCCTTTACCGCTGCCCCATCAACCCCATGATTGACTGAATTAATGCACAACTGCTGTTGCTTCGCCATCTCTCTTCGTGACCTATTGCTATGCAACCAATTACCCCCAAACTCAACAGTTGGAAACAAATATGTATTGTGTCCCACAGTTTCTGAGGGTGAGGGATCTGGGACTGGCTTCGCTGGGTGGCTCTGGCTCAGCATTGCTTCGGGGGCTACAGTCCTGCTGTTGGGTAGGGCTGTGATTATCTCACCAGTTGGAGTGGCTGGAGAATCTGCTTCAAGCCTACTCACGTGGTTGTTGGCTGGCCTCCCTTCCTTGCCGGCTGTTGGCTGGAGGCTTCAGTCAGCCTCTCCTTAGGTTATGTGAGTGTCACCATAATGCAGCCGGCTTTTCTCTGAGGGAGTGGCGTGTGTGTGTGTGTGTGTGTGTGTGTGTGTGTGTGTGTGTGTGACAGAGAGAGAGAGAGAGAGAGAGAGAGAGATTACTCCATATGGAATCCAGAGTCTTTTTATACCTAATTTCCAATGTTTTCACTTCTGCTGTATTCTACTGGACCAAACCTGGTACGTGTAGGAAACTATGTGTGAAAACCAAAATGTGAGGATCCCTAGGGGTCATCTTGGGAGTTGGCTACCACAACATCAATTTATCCCTTTCTTTGGTAAAAACATCCCTTGATTGTCCTTTGGGAAACCACCCCTCCCCTACTATTAAGTTATAGTATAAATGGGGCCGCCCCTTCTCCATTTCTGGCATGGGTCCCCATCTGCAGAATGGATCTTGATTAGGTAAGGCCCATATCAATATATTTTGTATGGACAGAATGGTTGTGTCCCTTTGAGAGTCACATGTTGAAATCCTAATTTCCAATGTGATGGTATTTGGACGTGGTGCCTTTGGAAGGTAATTAGGGTTAGATTAAGTCATGAGGATGAGGCCCTCGTGGTGAGATTAACACCCTCATAGAAAGAGGAGAAGACACGTGGTCTCTCTTTTTAAATGTTTGCTTCAAGGAAGGCCAAATGAGGACACAAGCAGGAAGAGAGCCCTTTCAAGAACCTGACCATTCTGGCACCCTGGTCCTGGCCTTCCAGCTTCCAGAACTGTGAGAAGTAAATGTTTATTGTTTAAGCCCCCAGTCAGTGGTATTCCATTATAGCAGCCTGCATAGACTAAGACACAGGTTTTCTGGCCATAGTGACTGGTTCTTGAATGAGCAGACAACCCAGTTGAAAAGCAATGAGACATTAGGAGATATTGCTAGAGCTTCTGAGAAGGATCTAAGAAGCTTCAGTGAAAGCTCCTGGAAGGGATGCTCTCTCTTCTTCTGGATTTGGTGGCATGAGGTTGTGAGGCTAGGGCTGCTAACATCTTGCTAACACAAGCTGAGCCAGCCTGGGAATGAAGCTGACTCTCTGGAGAAGTGGAGCCAAATCCGGGCGCTGGAGATGCTGCTCGAGCTCTAGATCCAGCCACGCCTACAGCTGGGCCTGTCTGTAAGCGTCTCAGCGTATTAGCCAATAAATAAATTCCTTTTCTTAAGATGGTTATACTAGAAATTCTGTTCCTTGCCATGTAGAGTCCCAGCTGATTTTGGCCTCATCACAAACTTCCCCCTCTAAAACATAAATCCGATCATGTTATCTCCTGGCATAAAACCTTACAACATCTGTTCAGTGCTCACTGGATAAAGTCTGAACTCATCAAGATGGTGCTTGAGGTTTTTGTTATCCACGTCCAGCCTCCACGTCCAGCCTCTTCTTTCTATGCTTCTGTTTTGAACAGCACTCAACTATTTATACCATATGCCCTACTGTTCTGAAGAGGGTCCTTGGCTGGGAGTACAGGAACCTTAATCAGGAATTAGGGCGGTAGAAAACATAGGCGAGAACTAGAGTCGGCCTAACCAAATTCGCCTGAAAGTCCCAGACCCAGACCCACAAGCTACACTCGTTCTTCTGTGCTAACCCTGGAGATCCTGGGCTTCTAAAGTTTTCCATCAGGCTCCCTGTTTCTGCAGCTCTGAATTCCTCACAGTGTCTTACTGTGCATACAGCCAGATCTCTACAGAGCTCCATAGGACAGCTTAATTGTAACCTCAGGGTATCTTATTCCACTTCTCCTTAACCCAAGCTATGGCCATTTGAATTAAATACTCAATATCCAAGCTCTTAAAAAAGGGGACTGTTTATTTTAGGTACAACGATGAGGAATACACACACAGCAGAACTTCCTATTCCCTTCCAGAGCTCTTTATCCAAAACATCCATTTTTCTTCTGGGCTAAACTTGGCCGCTAGTGGGTACTCTGATTATCAGACAGATGTCAAGTGTTCTGCACTGGATTGGTCCTGTGTGTCTTGACCCTAATTATTGTATTAGTGAAGGAATAATTTTCAGTATTGGAGATGATTTTTTTTTTCTTTCAAGATTTTATTTAAATTCAAGTTAGTTAACAGTATTGGAGCTGATCTTGTGGTGGGGAGGTGGCTCTCTTTGGGGGATCTCTCACGTGTGTCCCCCCACAATGGCTCCATTATAAGTTGGTATAAGGAGTTGATACTTTTGAGGCTTCCGCCTCGATGTTAAAGATGGAAAAAGCTCAGTCATTGCTCAGTCCCAGTTCCTGACAGCTTGGAGGATGAAGTAGGTAAAGAGGTCAACAAGCATTGGTAGGCTCTCGTCCAGTTCTCTTTCATAAACCCCTTGAAGGGTTTGGTCTTTGGAATGCTGTAGGCTGTTATCTTTTACCTACAGAGGATTTGGGGGCATGAGAAAAAAGCTTCCATGTTCTTCAAGTCAGTCGTGTGGGTTCTCCCTGTTACAGCCGCCTAACCTCCACTCCGGTTTCTGTCTTTTCTCAATGAAGAGACAGGGCTGCCTGTCTTAGTACAGCTGAAATGTGCTGAGCGGACCAGGCATTGGATCAAATACATTTCACGCACTGCCTCACTTAATCCTTATCACAACCCTATAAAATAAGTACTATCATTGACTGATTTCTGACATGAGGAAGTGAGGCTTAAAAGGTCCAGCAACAGGCTGAAAATCATAGTCACTCCTTACAAAGGTCGTCAGAGTGCCCATGATGTGCCCAGCCCTACCTCAGCCTCTGGAGCTACCAGAGTGGGTGTTGGGGCTGAAATGCCAGCACACATGACTCCAGCTCCTGCAGGCTTAGCTGACGGGCTCAGCTGCTTCCCCTGTAGTGTTCTGCCTGTGGGCGTTCCGTGCAATACAGACTAGATGCTTCTGTCCTTAGTCCTAATGCTTATGCTGAAACCATTTACACATTCTAGCTCACACATTTCTAACACAAAGACAAAAATGCAGCTAAAGTTACTTACCTGTGATGTGAAATGTTCTCTCCTGGTTTAAAAAATGCTGTAAGGTTTTGGATTTCCCTTTGGGATAAACTTTGGAAAGAAAATCCTTTGGAACCACTGAGGTGGAAGAGACATGCTGGGTCAAACCACTTCCAGCTGTGTGACTTTGAGCTTTCTTGTCAACATTTTTTTTTTCAAGGAGGGTATGAGTTGATTTTAGAGAGTTGTATGGGGCTGACTTGGCGACTGAATCCAAAGGCCTGAGTGCTCTGCCTGGCACACATGAGGGAAGATGAATGCGGCTTTCATGGAGGAGGGTGAGAGCTGCTGGGAGGCCGCTGGATGTTGCAGTCAGGTGGTGGAGGAACAGTGAGAGCGGTTTCAATGGAGAGGCGGGGGCGGGGAGGAGGACGTCTGCTGCAGATGAATGAGGGCTTGAGAAAGTGGCATCTCGGTGTGTAAAGACTACCTGCTCTGTTAAGAAATAACGTTGGCTTACAAACCGTGGAAGGAGCTGAGACGTCCTTTGACAGATGAATGGATAAAGAAGATGTGGTCGATATAGACCATGGAATATTACTCAGCCATCAGAAAGGATGAATACCTACCATTGACATCGACGTGGATGGAACTGGAGGGTATGATGCTAAGTGAAATAAGTCAGTCGAAGAAAGACAATTATCATATGGTTTCACTCATGTGTGGAATATAAGAAATAGTGCAGAGGATCATAGGGGAAGGGAGGGAAAACTGGATGGGAAGAAATCAGAGAGGGAGATGAACCATGAGAGACTCTTAACTATGGGAAACAAATTGAGGGTTGCTCAAGGGGGGCGTGGGGGGTGAGGTAACTGGGTGATACACATTAAGGAGGGCACATGATGTGATGAGCACTGGATATTATACACAACTGATGAATTGTTGAACCCTACATCTGAAACTAATGATGTACTATGTGTTGGCTGAGTTAAAAAAAAAAAAAAGAAATATGTTGGCTAAGGAAAGGTGAGATAGGGCAGTTTGACAAGTGGCAGAGGTTAAGAGGAGGATTTCTTTTTAAAAAAGTTTTAGGGCACCTAGGTGGCTCAGTTGGTTAAGCGTCTGTCTTCGGCTCAAGTCATGATCTTATGTTCCTCGGACTGAGTCCTGCATGGGGCTCCCTGCTCAGCGGGGAGCCTGCTTCTCCCTCTCCTTCCACACCCCCCTCCCCCCCACCGCTCATGCTCTCTCTCTCTCTCTCTCTCTCACGCTCTCTCTCAAATAAATAAATAAAATCTTTGAAAAAGTTTTAAAGGTGGGAACGAAGCAGTTTTGACAGTTAAGGATCAAAGAGGTAGTGGAGAGGATGGAACTTAAGAAAGAAAAAAAAAAGGGAGAGAGAAAAATGATGGATGGAGCAAGGTCTGGAACCTGATGCACAAAGAGCCAAAAACTTGGACAGAAATTGAACCCTTGTTTCTCTGGGACAGATGAGAAGGAGAAGATGGGTGAAGATACAGGTAATCTGAAGAGGGATCGGGGAGAGATGGAAGCAGTGGCAGCCTGATAACTTCAATTCTTTTTTCTTTATTTCCAGATGATGGAAGATAGTGTGTAGGGACTCCTGGGTGGCTCAATCGGTTAAGCATCTGCCTTTGGCTCAGGTCATGATCCCAGGGTCCTG
The DNA here is from genome assembly GCF_023065955.2 of Ursus arctos. Classification (NCBI taxonomy): domain Eukaryota; kingdom Metazoa; phylum Chordata; class Mammalia; order Carnivora; family Ursidae; genus Ursus; species Ursus arctos. The sequence goes on along the minus strand of NW_026622930.1, from coordinate 30,498,353 downwards.
GGATCGAGCCCTGCTCAGCAGGGAGCCTGCTTTTTCCTCTCCCTCCCCACCCCCCCCACCTCATGCTCTCTCTCACTTTCTCTCTCTCAAATAAATAAGTAAAATCTTAAAAAAGAAAAAAGAAGCATTGAGTTAGAGGATAATTGAGAGCAGAGGTAAAAGTGGGACAGAACTAGAATTTAAACTGGGTGTTGGGGCGCCTGGGTAGCACAGTCGTTAAAGCGTCTGCCTTCCGCTCAGGGCGTGATCCTGGCGTCCTGGGATCGAGTCCCACATCGGGCTCCTCCGCTGTGAGCCTGCTTCTTCCTCTCCCACTCCCCCTGCTGTGTTCCCTCTCTCGCTGCCTGTCTCTCTGTCACATAAATAAATAAAAAATCTTAAAAAAAAAAAATAAACTGGGTGTTAACGCATAGCACAACTAGCATCAATAAGCACTCTGCTGTGGACATATAAAGAATTTCTAAGTTTTGTCAACAATTCAACAAAGTCTGAGTTAGTGGGAATTACTTTGTATCCCTAAGAAAATATTCTCAGGAGCCCTTATGCTGACCTTCCCTCCTCTTTCTCTCTAAAGGTATTGCCCTGTTTCTCCTTCAGCTCAAACTCTGCTCAGAGAAGCTCTACCTACTCCGATTTCTACCTCGCTCCAGCCTTCTCTAGCCTTGGTGGCCAGGACTCTGCAAAGTCAGGAGAAGTGCATCCCACTTCTGGGATTTCTGGGGCCAGCTACCCTAATGCACAGAAAGGCATCCCTTGAAGGTCATGCTGCAGCTTTTGTGAAAAGGGCCTTGACAGGAAGATTAGGAAGTGGGATGTTCTGGGCAGAGTAGATGTTTAGATTCTGTAAGCCTCAACTTCTTTATTTACAAAATGTTAGACATGTACATGGAAGGGTTGTGTAAGGATTGACTGAGTTGATGCGTGTAGAGTCCTTAGCACAATGCCTGGCACATAAGTGGCTCAGGAAACAGGAGCTGTCAATATGAAGAAGTATGGTGAAGGGGATATGTTTAGGTGCTCTGAATTTAAGTTTACCTTGATGTTGTGATGGTGTGTGTCCCAGACCAGCTTCCCTATGACCGTTCCAATCAGGACTCCAGCCATAAACTGAGTGAGATATGGGTATTCAGAGGAGGGAAGATGGAGTTAGACGACAGAAGGGTTTTATGGAGAACAAGAAAGTGAGTTCCTAGACCTAGGTCAGCATTCCTCTCAGACTCCTGGTTGAGTATTAGATCCACCTGCAGCCTTACTAACAAACTACGTAGGGTTCCAGTATAGACAATTAAATCAGAATTTCTGCCAGTAGGGACCCAGGCAGCAGAACATTATAAACACTTCCCAGATGATTTTAGTGCATGGCTGGTGTTGAGAAACACCGATCTAAGCACTAAAATTAAAGTAGTGGGTTCACAGGTGTTTTAGTTATTATGCACTAAATTAAACAACGATAAAAAAAATCAAGATGTAACAATAGAAAGAAGTCAGGGCTGTAGGAGTAAATCAGCCAAACTGGAATATTTTTAAAAACCATAAATTTCCAAGAGAGATTAAGGCTACCCTTTCAAAAAATCTTTAGAATTATTAGCTAGAAGCAAGGAAGCAGCACTTTTTCTTTGTGTTGGAAGTTTTGGATAGGAATTTTCAAGCATCTGGTGATATTTAGGGCATTTTCAGAAAAACAAAGTTACTGATTGGGATGGGTATTTTCCCCAGTCATGTACTTGTGTCACATTAAGTGGAATAACAGACACAAATTTGAATACACTTTTGATTATAAATACATTAAAGAAACATGGAAAATGCCCATGACTATGTTTTATGAATAAAAACCCTTCATGAAACCAAATTCTATGTATGAGGATGATTCATATTTTGGAAATGCAATTGTGGTTTTTAGAAGAACACTACAGAGAAATTATTTAAAAAGCCAAATACGTATCCTTCAGGGTTGGGAATAAGGATCGCTTTTCAACATCTTTTTAAAAAATCTATGTGTTTTGAAAATGATGATGTATTATTTTGAACTGGAAAATAAACCATGTATTAAACGCTCAGGAAAGAAAACACTCGAAGGAAATACAGCGAAACATAATCTGAGGCTCATTTGGTGAGCTGGCATCACAAATATTCTCCTTGTCTTTCAATTATTTGTCCTGTCGAACATTTTTGCGATAATGAGCACATAGATATTTTTATAATTGGGATGCAATAAACTCTATTTAAAAACAAAGATCGAATCCTCTGTCCTTGTTTACAGTTGTATCTGACAAAGGGAGTTGGGTGGAGCATTCACAAAACAGTTAAAAGCTTAGGAGCCAGTTAGCTCAGGGGTTGACAAATGTTTTCTGTGAAGAACCAGATAGTCAATATTTTACGTCTTGTGGTCCATACAGTCTCTATCGCAACTATTCAGACTTGTTTCTGTGGCAGGACACAGATATGGACAGTAAGTAAATGAACAGGGTGGCTGTGTTAAAAAAAACTTTATGGATGGATACTGACCTTCGAATTTCATCTAAATTTCATGTGTCACAGAATCTTCTTTTGCTCACCTTCCCCCAACCCTAACCGTTAAAAATGTGAAACCGTCCTCGGGCCGTACAAAAACAAGTGGCAGGCTGATGATTAGGCCCGCAGGCCATAATTCTCTGATCCCTGTGTTCGATGAAATCAGGAACGTGATGAATGAAACATCCCACGGTTATGTGAAAGACCCCAACAGAGATGGCCAACAAACGGTGTTAATTTTTAAATTTTATTTTATTGTGTTTATTTTAATCTGTGATTTTTCTGCATCTTTTTTTCCTTTCCTAAGATTTGCTGCCCACTTGGATGTCTTAGGAAGGAGACGCCATTTTGTTGAAACGTTGATATTGGAGCGGGACGGCCTGAAAAAAACAATGCTAATGTGAATCCAAGTCTACAGATACAGAACCTTTTCTGTGCTAAGCATTTCTGGAAAACAAAAACATAACACATATCCGTATGCAGGAATTGTACGGGCATATGCAGAATATGATAGGATCACACAGGAGGGAGAGTAATTATGCTCATGGAAGATGACTGTGTTTATTGGAGAAATTGGTAAGAAACAATCTGGTAGCAAGACTTATTAAGCAAGTGTCATGGAAAAAACAAATATTGCAAAAAGTCATTTAAAAAAAACAGATTAAGTCACTAGGCACTATTAATGAAAAATTACCTTTGTGGAAATCAAACCTTTTTAACAGTAAACCAATCAAGAGAAAGGCTTTGTGAAAACTAATGAAGGGAAACCTTACTAGAGTCTGGAGGCTAGAAGTGGGAGCCAAACCATCCATCTGCAATTACAGTTAGAAGTGTCAGTTAATAGACCCCAATAGAAGAAATCTCAAGAAGGAAGAATCATCACAGTCCCCAATGTGGAAAAGGTATACACTGCATTTTCTATGAGATAATGACTACCCCTGGGGTGCCTCGGTGCATCTGACTCTTGGTTTTGGCTCAAGTCAAGATCTCATGGATTGTGAGATTGAGTCCCTTGATGGTCTCCACCCTCAACGGGAGTCTGCTTGGGATTCTCCCCCACTGCCTCCGCCCCTCCTCACTTGCACGCTCTTTCTCTTTCTCTTAAATAAATAAATAAATCTTAAAAAAAAAAAAAGAAGGAAAGAAAACGACTACCCCTATACTCAACCAATGAGAAAACGTGCCTTTCTCCAACGATCTTTGGACTTTCCTTCAAAACAATCCCTCCAACTTCCTCCTTCTTCATAACATGTTCCTCTCCTTGTTGGATTTGCTGATGGTTTTTCTGCAGCTTATATGTCTTGAATTATAATTCTCTACTATTCCTGAATAAACTCATTTTCCTGGAGAAATAACAGTTTTATTTTTAAGATTAATAGCCCTTATATAAAAAAAAATTAGTCCTGAAGAAAATCACAATGCTGCGGGCTAAAGACAGCAACTTTTTTCATGATGTACAGTACCATCAGTCTTGTACTGTCTTGCACTTTCACTCCCAGAAAACCTTCTTTAGCTTACTTTGTTATTGCAGCAAAAATAGCATTTAGTGAGTGAAATCACAAGTGATTGCATCTATCATAGTCAATAGAAAATGTAGCAAATAATTGGAAGACCAATTTTTTTTAATCATGCAGAAAGCAAACAAGTGCAGATAAATAAGTACTGGTTTGGGACAATTTGTACATTATGAGATGCCAGCGTTTATTAGGCTAGTGGCTATAGGTGTTTTCTATTAACAAATTTGTATTTCTTTTAAATCCGTCCTTCATTCCCCACACCATAGACGACTAAATTCACAATTTTGCTACATACCTACTGAGGCTCTTCTTAAAATAAACAAATGTATAGGGGAGGGGCACCTGCTAGCTCAGTCCATTGAGCATCTGCTTTTGGCTCAGGTCATGATCCCAGAGTCCTCCCTGCTCAGTGAGGGTGGTGTGGTGGTGGTGGTGGTGTCTGCTTCACCCTCTCCCTCTGCCCCTCCCCCCATGCTCTCTTTCAAATGAAATCTTTTAAAAAATAAACAATGTGTAAATGGACAATCTCATTCCATACGAACTCTCCAAGTTCTAACCTAGAGCTTCTAGGGGCTGGGAAGTCAGAGTAAGGGCCCGTAGCTCTGCTGCTTCTTGAACTACTTTATCTCTGTGTAACTTTAGTTGCAAACAGCAACCCTAGATACTGGACACCTCTGAAAAATGGGGTGCCTCGAGTTCCACCTAAAAGCATTAAAGGAATATAACCTTTTCACAATCATTCTCTTTATGCCTGGATTGCTAAGTCTGACAACTTTGCTGGGAAAATGTGGAGTTAAGGATGTGGAAGGCTGTTTCACCCTCATTTTGAAAACATAGTCTTTTGTTTCTGAGGAATGGTATACTTTTATGTGTTACATTAACAGAAACGTGAACAGGGAGGGTTAGCCAAATACCATTTGGACTTTAAAAGCAGCTTGAAACCTCTTCCAACCAGCTCAGCCCTAGTGCAGAAATCTGCATTCTGGCTTCAATTCAAGATGGCTTGCTAACTGCAGTCCAATTTCAGTAATTCATTATTGCAAGAACCTTCCATTTAAAAAATATTGCAGTTTCTTAGTCTTCTTAGTATAAACCACACGTCCTTGGTATGATAGTATGGTTAAAATATTCACTTGTGCATGAAGCAGTGTCCTCCAAAGTATAACCATAAACTGCAAGAAGCAAGGGGTTATAGATGGCCAAATATTTTTGCAAAGCTTGAGTTTGTTTTACCCAGTACTCTTCGGGTATCTTAAAAATACTTAAAAAAAAAAGTGTCATTTTCTCTAGCGTATCTTCACGGAGAGACAATGATGAACAGCACTTCGCGTCCTCGTTGGAGCAAACATCTTCAACCGCGGCCCTTCCAGCGTCGGGCACCTGACAGCCACAAACACGCCAATTCCCGCCCCTAGGGCCCCGCCCATCGCGGTTGCAGGTCGCTGGGGCAGTCGCCGTAAAGAGGCCCCGGCCCCGCGTAAACTTCCGGCTTGGGGGAAATTTCCGTCCCTGGATCCAACGAGGAGGTCCCTAGGGCGGTACCGGAAGTGACGCAGGGGCGCGCCCTCCATTTTGTGGAGCGCAGGAGCAGCTAAGTGCGTCAGTTGTGGAGAGGCGTAGACGAGTTTAGTCCTGGTCTGCGGCGAGGTAGACGGCTCCGTCGCAGACTACGGACCTCTCTGGTCTCAGCTGCCAAAGATCCTGTCCGGTAGGTGAGTGGCTCACTTTGAGGGAAAGGCTTCTCGGATCGAGGCTTCTTCATGGCCGCTCAGATCGTGAGTGGCCAGGGCTGCTCTCTTTGCGGAGGACGGCGTCCAATGAGCGCAGTTTATTCGAGGTGGGCGCTGGGGCACGTCTCCCTTTGGGTATCGTTTGAGGGGAACTGACGGTGGAAGGGCGGTCGTGGTTATGGTCGTTTATACACAAGGGTTGTGTGCCCCTCCCTGCCTCCTTACCTCTTCACTACCCGGACCCCCTCCCCCTCCCCCGAGTATTGGGCTGAAACCTTTGCTCGGGGTGTGGTTAGGGCTCTCTGCGGGTGGGCACAGTGACTCCGGAACTGTGGAGTCCGGGGTGGGGGGGAGGGAGAAGGGCGTTTGGCACGCGCGGCTCACCCCACCGCTGGCTCCGCCGCCGCCATTTTGTGGCTGCCAGCGTCCGCCCGCCGCCGTCTGCGCAGGCGCGGCGATGGCGTCGCGAGATTCCGTCTTCCACCCGCTGTGACGCTCCTGGGAGGCGGCGACGTGCGCGCGGCCCGTCGCCATTGGGCTGGCCTTGCGGAGGGCGGGGTCGGCTCCGCCCGCACTTCTCGGCCTTTCCTAACTGCGGCAGATGGGAGGGGGCCAGAAGAGCCGGGGAGAGAGTGCGGCTGCGCAGTTCCAGAGGCGGCAGTGGGCGTTGCGGTTGCTGCGGTCTGGGCCCAGGGAAGGATCGTGTTGGGAGCCGAGTTTTAATTTTGTCTGCAAGGGACCTGGCCTAATAAGAGGCACTCTTGGCAATCTTGTTTATAACATCACCGGGTAAACATTTTATTTTATGCCGTTTATGTTTTTGACCCCTTGACCAGGCATTCTTCTGACATTCACTAGTATTGTCTCAATTGAATTATTTTTGTAACAGGAAATACTAGCCGGACACCATGAGTGGTTGTCGAGTATTTATCGGGAGGCTAAATCCAGCGGCCAGGGAGAAAGACGTGGAAAGATTCTTCAAGGGGTATGGACGAATAAGAGATATTGATCTGAAAAGAGGCTTTGGGTTTGTGGTAAGTATTTACAACTGGTTGTTTAGAACTACTGTTAAGTCGGTAAAGATTTTGATAAGCAGTGCGTTTGAGTATAGGGTATTTTTAAGGATAAAGGAACCTCGCTGTTAGTTGGAGGGAAATCACTCCTGATCGCTTTAGCATTGAGCTTACGTGTATGGCACTGTCATTAAGATACTCATTCTGTCACACGGTTTTAGTGATTCCAATGTGTTACTTTAAAGCCATGTTAAGCACTGGTTTTGTTTTTGTTTTTTTTTTTCATGTTTACTTTTTAGGAATTTGAGGATCCCAGGGATGCAGATGATGCTGTATATGAACTCGATGGAAAAGAACTGTGTAGTGAAAGGTGAGAACTTTAGTTTTGGAACTGGTTGGCACTGTAAGATAGAAGAGACTAGGTGAGCTGAGATATTTCAGAGTAGATGTTAGGTAGCTTGTGTGGTTAACAAAGCCTTTTTTCCCCTTCCTGTAGGGTTACTATTGAACATGCTAGGGCTCGGTCTCGAGGTGGACGAGGTAGAGGACGCTATTCTGACCGTTTTAGTAGTCGCAGACCTCGAAATGATAGACGGTATGTGATGGATCGTGAATGGCTACTATGAACAATCATTACTGCAGGAAGAGTTTTTAATGTTTAAGAACCATTAGCAATAAGTGATTTTGTTAACCATATAATTATTTCTGTTACTCCTGTGTTAGTCCACTGTTCCTGATTAGTGTGTGTAGTAAGTCCTATAAAGTAACTCAGAAACTCGATGGGAGTCATTTGAATGACGTGGTCTTCCTGATTGCTTGAATTTGCCCACAGTCGAACACAGTAGGTACACACTGCTGCATTTCTTCCATTGTGAGTACTCATTTTCTTCCTCAGAAATGCTCCACCTGTAAGAACAGAAAATCGGCTTATAGTTGAGAATTTATCTTCAAGAGTCAGCTGGCAGGTTTGTTGAAATACAGTTTTGAGCTATTTTAATGTGGCTTTTTAAAAATTAATGGGAAGCTAATGTTTTATTATGTTTTATTAAAAGTAATTTTATCTTTAATTAAATTAATGGAATTAATTATAATTTTAAAATTTTAATTAAATGTAATTGGGGGATATTTCAAACTTTAATATTAGTGATGAAATGTTTAATGTTTTGAGGATATTTTTTCTTGTTTTTTAAAATCAATTTTAACCAAATATTAAACCCTTTATTTGCCAGCCTATCTGTGTCGTTGGCCTTATGACGAGGAGTGCCTGTGGGTTATCCTAATCGTTGTCTTGGTCACTCTTGGTTGGGCCTGGTTGACTTTGCCAGTCAGCTCCTACAGTGATCAATTGGCCACCTCTAGATCTGTGTTTGCCGGTCTAGACGTAATCGGTGCACTTACTTGAAGTGCCAGGTTGCAGCGATCCCAGAGCGTTGATAACGTGATCTGATCCCTAAGTTGAGAGCTGTCTTCCTGTAACGCTTCCGAATAAGAGGTCCTGGTCGAAAAGAGTTGAAAGATACGAAATTAGGTGGTCGTTGGAATCCTGATCGCAGTAAAGTGGTCCTTGGTAACTGCACAAGAGTAGAACATGTCTGCATCCGCCAGTAGTCTGCTAATAGGGAGGGCTGTGCGATTAAAGGCTTCCATCGATTGGGTAGTGTCCTTCAAGTGGGTGGCGAAGAGCCAGTCGGGCATATGTCATGAAGGTTTCTCCGACCGATTAATGGTTTGCTGCTTGACTAGCCTAGGGAAATAATAATAAAGGTAAAGTAAACTTTTTTAATGACATATGGGGCACAAAATAACTGGTGTCTTGTAAATGTTCTGTTTTTTTTTTTTTTTAATATAAAACTTCTACTTTAGTCTTTACTTTAAAAATATGTACTGTTTCTTTTTGTTTTGTTTTTTTGTTCTGTTTCGTTTTTTTCCTTTTGTATTGAGCTCAGTATAGACTAATACTACTTTAATGTTAAAATCTGAATTTCCTATAGCATTTTGCTTAAAAGCAATATGCTTTTTGCTTATTTCGTGCCCTGGCATAGATAATTTTTGAATTCTGATAGAATACAAGTGTGGTAAATACCATGTTTGTACTTTATCTAACATCTTCTCTTCCAGTAGTCTTGTTTTTTATACCATGTGGGTGTTTGTGTGTCAAGTTTCCTTTTCTTCGCGTGACACGATTATCTTGTGTTAAGGATCTCAAAGATTTCATGAGACAAGCTGGGGAAGTAACCTTTGCGGATGCACATCGACCTAAATTAAATGAAGGGTGAGTCTGTATTGAAGGTCATAGCAGCCTTTTAAAATCTACTGAAAATTTTTCTGTGAATGTTTTCTGAAAACTTAGAATTTGGATATGCTGGAGAGCAGAGGTTCTCAGTCGAGGATGAATTTGTTCCGTAGGGGGCGTTGGACCACATTTTTGGTGATTGTAACTGGTCAAGGGCGCTACTGGCGTCTTGTGGGTAGAGGCCAGGGATGCTGCTGCACGTGGCTACAAAGCGTAGGAAAAGTCCTCCACAGCAAAGAACTGTCTGGCTTTAAAATGTCAACGGTTTGGAGGTCGAGAAACCTTGTAATGCTGTTCCCAAGATCTAAGATTTTTAATAGAGCAGTAGCAGAAGGTGTCTTTAAAAGGTAATCTTAGATATTCTGGATTTTGTCATACGTAGTTTGAGACTAGACTACCAGATGTATATAACTTTACAAATGGCTTTTTTTCATTGTAGGGTGGTTGAGTTTGCCTCTTATGGTGATTTAAAGAATGCTATTGAAAAACTTTCAGGAAAGGAAATAAATGGGAGAAAAATCAAATTAATCGAAGGCAGCAAAAGGCACAGGTATCTTTCTAACATTTAAGACAAAGTTATAGTTGGTGGGTTTCTAGGGCCCACCACTTACGTTGTATTTGTTTGTTTATTTTGTTTTCCTTCCTAGTAGGTCACGAAGCAGGTCTCGTTCCAGGACCAGGAGTTCCTCTAGGTCTCGTAGCCGGTCTCGTTCTCGGAGTCGCAAGTCTTACAGCCGGTCCAGGAGCCGGAGCAGGAGCCGGAGCAAGTCCCGTTCTGTTAGTAGGTCTCCTGTGCCTGAGAAGAGCCAGAAACGTGGTTCTTCAAGTAGATCTAAATCTCCAGCATCTGTGGATCGCCAGAGGTCCAGGTCCCGATCCCGGTCAAGGTCCAGATCAGTTGACAGTGGCAATTAAACTGTAAATAACTTGCCCTGGGGGCCTTTTTTAAAAAAACAAAACAAAACAAATTCCCAAACCATACTTGCTAAAAATTCTGGTAAGTATGTGCTTTTCTGTGGGGGGGGGGGAGGGGTGGGATTTGGAGGGGGGTTGGTTGGGCTGGATATCTTTGTAGATGTGGACCACCAAGGGGTTGTTGAAAACTAATTGTATTAAATGTCTTTTGATAAGCCTTCCGCTCACATTTTTGTGAATGTCTGAAGTGTATAGTTTGTGTATATTGAGAGAGCTCTTTTATAACTAAAGCAAACTTAATTTTTTTGTACTAGAAAAGATTTGAACATTTTAGTTCTTGGTTATTCAAATATGTTAATTCAGAATTAGTTTAATGCCTCAATTAAACTAATTAATAGCTTTGGACATTTAAAAGAGCTCTACATTTGCTTGTACATAAAGGCTTGAGTTTTCCTTGTTAGGGCCAAGGGTGTCCTCCCACCCACCCTTTAACAGCTGCCTGACAAAGACACGTTAAAGCAGCTGTTGTTATTGATAATAAAAGATTATAAAACTGTTTTTGTCTTTTTGTCTGAAGGATATATGCTATTATTTCTCTCTCCCCATCTATGTTCAGCACATTTAAAATGCTTCGAAGAGAATCCTGGAGTTTGGTTGGTGGATTTTTAAAGTTTTTTTTTTTTTTTTTTTTTTTTTTAATATAAATCTTATCCTTGCCACCTCTGGGCTAGGCAAAACAAGTGGCAGAGAAATCCGCATACTGTTCAAAACAATGATGACAGTTAAGTTTCCTCCCATGCTCTTTCCCTTTATCACTTTTATCAAATTATCAATCAGGTTATTTAGGCTTCCATAGCCAAGAGAAAGAACAATGGGTGAAGCAGATGTGTAAAAATGTTTTATGCTTATTTTAAAGGTAATACAATTTTGAAGGTTAGAGATTACCATATAGAGTTTCTTTTAAGTCCATGCACAAGAATGCTTTAAGGGCTTTCATGTGTTCGTTCTTTCAGTGATATGACAGTATGCTAAGGGGAAAACCGTTTAATAGAAAAAACTGCTTTAAGGTTCTATATCCATCTTTGTTCCGAGAGTCCTATACCTGTAGATAATGAGCTTTATTGTCTCTTCTGGTAATCTCAGACTGTAGATTTTCTTAGTCCTTTAAGGAGTGCTTGGTTGGGTAAATGTTTGGTAATGGTGACTGGTATGTAGTAGCCAGATTATGTTACAGATATCCTCCCTTTATGTTTACTGAGACCTCAAAACTACTACGTACGCAATAACCATTTTACAGGAGGGAATTCAGGGCCAGAGAAGAGCCAAGTAAATGGTGGACTGGTATTAGAATGAGGAAGTGTGGTTCCCCAGAACCTGAAAAGCACATTTTCTCTTTGTGGATACTCAACCAGCCCTATAGCCTTGCAGGGGGTTTTGAGAAAAGCAGAAGGTACCAGAAAGATTGCTTTTGGCTTCTCAAAAGTATGGGGATTGGGTAGTAGGAATGTATTTGGGGGTAGGTTTGAAAGTTGTTGGTATACATTTGTTTGTCATATCCAAGACTATAGAAACTCCTGCCACAAAATGGGGAAGCCGATTTCTCTCCCATGAATGAGGCGGATTCTGGGGAGAATTTTGAGTGTTACACCTTGTTAATTTGCTTAGGTGGAGTCTTGAGTAAAGCAGTGGAACCTAGATTTTTTTGTTTATTAGGGTGTTGGAAGTCGGAAGTGAGCCAAAGTTGCTACAAAATGGAAAGAGGCAATTTTTTTTGTTGGGCTTTTATATGTAACTGGGTAGTATAATATATGTACTTTTTGATGTTTTACTAGTTGACTTTATTCTGTGTTTTTTACCTATTACAAATATCTGTTACACAGTGAAGCAGTAAAATAAGGCCCTTCGAGCAAGTGGCGGAGATGACTGGGAGTTGGTTTGAACCAATAAATTAACCTTAATTCCCAGATCCAGGACCTGAGAAATAAGGAGTCTGAGTATAATCCTAAGCAAAGTTTTAGGGCCAGCTTTTGTGTGACGTAGCATAACTTGTTTTCTTTAAATATTTCGTTCATCAGTTCTCCTTCGAAGGATAATTCGAGAGTGCTAGATCTTAAGTCTAGCCCTGCCTTCTGAGAAAACGAATTCTGTTGGTTCTGCTTAACCAGGTTTCCTGGCAGGCGTGATGTCTATAGATGGTAAAACAATTTGAACAGATAAGTAATAAAGGGTGTAATATGTAAAAATAGTAGGCGGGTAGACCTTTTCACATATTTTTTTGAGAGCATTAGTGACCCAAATTGGTAATTTTTTAGGCTCCACACCCACTGTGAAGCCCAATGTGGGGCTTGAACTGAACCCAGAGATCAAGACCTGAGCTGAGATCAAAAGTTGTATGGATGCTTAACCTGCTGAGCCACCTAGGCACCCCCACCTCCCCCCAGTTGGTGATTTCTTAAAACTTGCTCTGGTATCAGGAGTACTGGTGGTCCTGGACATGCGGTGACTGATGCCCTAAAATGGCCCTTAGGGTTTCAGTCGAACTTAAAACAGTACAAAAATCACAAGTAATTAGGCATAGTCTGTTGCTTGCAAGTATTGTTTATTCTACCTAATGTTTGCGTGCATAGGAGTAATAGGTAAAACGTGTAAGTTTCGTTGGAGAAAGTTTGAAATTCTAGAATGGTACTTTATATAGAGAGAGAAACCACTTATTTTGCAGTAGTTTGCAGTACTCTCTGGGGAGATAATACGAAAATCACTGACAGCTAATGAATTGATGGGACAGATTAGTGAATAATTCTGTTGGTGTTCGCGATTTCGTTTTCCTGGCTTTTCCCCCTCTACTTCTGATTGTATTCTCCAGAAATGTCCATTCATTTCGTTACGGCTAAGTTTTTGACTTAGTCTGGTTTAATTGCTTTTGCACTTTATGTCTGCTTTTGTATATTTAGTGTCATGTTGGTGTTCTCAGGAGCTTTAATCCTAGAAATGTCAGAAGGCAAATTTTAAGGTTAGAAAGGACTTGGGAAGTTTAAAATCTGGCAGCATTCTGAGCATTTATTTCCCCTTTTCATTTCCCCTTTTCTGTCGTAAAGGTTGGAATAGGATTTGGATATTTGATTTTAGGGTAAAAGCCTTTATTGGCTAGTTCAGAAGTTGAGTGCCTCTTACATGCTTATGGAGCACTGTTCTGGAAATTTGGGGACAAAAGGCAGTTTTGGTGTTTGTTTTTCATAGGGCTGTCCTTGAACAAGTCTTTATTTTCTAAACAACTATCAGTCGATGTTGGGGATAGGTGGGGCTCTTCAGGTAGACTCCCTGTCTGTCCTCCGTCCAGGCAAGGCTTGTCAGTTCTGATAGTTCCTGCTGGCAATGCTGGAGAAAGACTCCTGTCTCTGGTGTTCCTTTCATCTTCTGCTCTCTGTAGTTGATCACACTGAATTGCCCTCTGACCAGAATCCAGGCCCCTGGGGGAAGGCTAGGCTGTGCAGGGGGAGCACTCTTCCACTTTATGGGTGCCATTTCCTACAGTTCCTGGAATGGTTTCTTCAATTGCAGCAGCTGTGTAGGTCATTTTTGTTTTATCTGGAAAGTTGAAAAGGGTCAGGGGTGGAGGAGGAGAGCAACTGTAGTTAATACAAAGCTCGTTCAAAGACCGCACATCCTAGGTGTTAAGCATGACTTAAATTTTGGGGGAAGGATTTGTTTTCCCTTCAATATCCCTAATGGTATTACTACTACTAAGTCCATATTTACTGACTCTTAACCACTTCCTCTCCAACTTCTTGGTACAGGCAATACAGTGGGAAAGTTACGTGTTCAGCAGGGTTGACTTGCATTCGGGGAGAAAGCAAGCTTTAGGGGGTCTTCTAAGTGGAGTCTCCATGCCCCTCGTATTTAGTCACCTCTTTTCCTGCCCGTATGGAGGTGGTGAGTTGTGATCATAGGAGTCAGGGTTCATCTATCTTGTCCCCATTTGTGTAGAAGGGTACGGGACTCGGAAACACAAAAGGTCTGCACCGTGAGCACAGCTGCGCGTCAGTCCTTGTGGTGCCTTCGCTCCAGGAAGGCCATCTGAGGTGCACCGTAGCTCTGCAAACTTGGGAACCTGGTTGGTTGGTTCAGAAACTTTCACCTCACACTACTTTTGCAGGATAGTGGAGACTAAAGACTTCATGGGCAACAAATTTGAGTTACTTTCAGGTAAGCATCAGACTAGATTCTTTTCCATAACTCCACTGTGGGGTTGGTTTGTTTAAGATTTATCTTAAAGATTGTCGGGGGGCGGAGTGGAGAGAGCGGACACACGAGCAGGTGGAGTGGCAGGCAGAGGGAGAAGCAGGTTCCCTGCTGAACAAGGAGCCCTGTGCAGGACTCGATCCCAGGGGATCATGACCTGAGTGAAAGGCAGATGCTTAACTGACTGAGCCACCCAGGTGTCACCTAAGATTTATTTTAGAGCGTGTGCTTGTGAACAGTGGGGGAGAATCTGCTGAGCACGGAGCCTGACTCGGGCTTGATGTCATGATGCTGAGATCATGTCTTGAGCCAAAATCAAGAGTTGGATACTTAACCAGCTGAGCTACCCAGGCCCCCTTCCGCTGTTGTGTTAAACCAACACCTAGAAAGTTCTGAAGTATGGTCAGCTACTTGTTTCTTTTGGGCTGCTTGATAAAATATCTTGTTAATTGTGAATGCACATTTGCTATCATGAGGTAATGATTCCACCAGGGAAGATTGTCTCCTAGGGTTTGAGTCAATCCCTGGGGTCAAGAAAACATCTTGAAGGAGCCCCTCATGGGAAATAAGATCCAGTTGAAGGATTTGAGTGGTTATACTGATCTTTAGAATTAAAAAGTAACTGAAATATCATCCAAAGGAAGGTTTCCTGATTTGAAAAAATGACATTTGTGGTTAAAGTCCACCTAGAGGAGGGGCCTTAGGGGGTTTCCTTGAGGATCGGTACAGTTCAATGTGAATAAAAAAATACTCTGAGCATCTTAGAAAAGAGATGCTGTGCTATTGTTTAGAAAGTAATTCAACAGTGATCAGACTAAGCTATCAATTATATTAAACCAGATTACTGTGATACTGTTTAGTAAGTTTACACTTAAGTTTTGTGTACTGTGTAACCAGAGTTGGAGTCTTTCGGCTCTTGGCCTATTAGGCTACACTGCTTTAATGTTTTCTTTCGTAAAAGAGTGCCAGTGGTGCTGGGGTCTAATCTGGCTCTTGGACAGGAGAACCTAGTCCTAAAGAAAATGGAATTTTCTAGATTGTGGATAGGAGCCCTTCACACAACTACTACTTCACAGCTGTTTTAATACCCAAGACAATTCTGCCCTTTTTCTTCATTCTGAGTCTTCCGTGGTCTCCCTGGTTAAAGTCTGTCCACAGCTGATTGTTCCAGCTAGAACACCGCTGGAGTGCAGTTCATGGAAATAGCCCTGGTTCTTTGAAGTCCACTCCTACTTTTAGTGCTACCTGGTTTCTAGTGACTTGATAAGAGTTGACGCCCCATCCAAAAGGTCCCTGCCAGAGATGTGTTTGCTGGCAAGGATCAGGTCCAATAGGGGAGAACACAAAGGAGAGTGAATACTTACCCTTGGAAGGCTTGATTTTCTTGTAACACCGAAAGATGAAGATGAGAAGAATCCCTTCTCCAAGCTGGAAAATCATGTAGAGGAGAGGGAAGAAGAAAAGGGGTCCAATGTCTTCAGGGGGGAATGTCACATTGAGAATGGTGGAACAAAGTTGAACATTTTGGCATCCAGTTTCCATGCTGACAGTGCGGCTGCACCTGTGTAGGTTAAAAAACCAAAACACCCTTTTGTATCCCTCAGAAGGGACGTAAGGGTGTGAATTCACTTCGTCGCCCTCCCCACATTACCAAAGAAAGACCCATTCAAGGTGGAAGTGTGGTGACTAACAGGTTCGTGGCAGGGAGTTTTCATGAAAGAGTTTGAGTAGCGTAGAGATCTACCTTTCGCTGCTGCAGGATTACCAAATTAAAATTTGGAGAGAGGTCTGGCTGATGAGAGTTGAAAGTGTGAGCCGGTACCATTCATTGGATTCTATTGTTTACATATGGGGCAGTTGCAGTGTGAACATAAAGTAGCAGATTGTCTGAAATTCCTAGGGATATCGTCCCGTTCCCTAGTTTCTGGTTTGAAGATTTTCAATTCTGAAGTCATAATGATTAAGAAGCAAACTTGGGGTGCCTGGGTGGTCAGTCAGTTGAGCATCTGACTCTTGGTTATGGCTGAGGTCATGATCTCAGGGTTGTGAGAGCCCCAGGTGGGGCCCTTCGTTCAGTGGGGAGTCTGCTTGAGATCCTCTCCCTCTGTCCCTACACCCCATGCTTGCTCACTCACAAGTCTTTTTTTTAAAAAAACTTCATTCATCCCCAATACCTATCTTTGGAACATACTCCCAGTTTTGCTCTTGTCCTGTGGACTAAAGAATGGGATGTTTACATTTAATGAATACACATTTAATTGAGTTGTTACAGTGTTTTAAAATAGTCACTAAAATTCTGAAAGCTGTCTCACATTTTTTATGGGGGAACTAACTATTCTGATGGCCCTTGATTGTGTGGCCATTTGTCACTGAAAATTGACACCTGGCGATCAATGACAGCCTTTTAACTCTACTATGTAACCACATGCTACATCCAGTACTTTATTAGTGTGGTTCTTAAAATGGATAACTTTTTAAGTTGTATTCTTAAAGCAATTCAGTTTGGGGGGCCGAGGGAGGGTACTAGAGTGCTACTAATGTTTAGACTTCTGCATATAAGTATTCATCTGGCTGAAAAGAGGCAAAGTTCCTGACATGTACTGCACTAAGTAGACAGTGTGTCTGATTTTCCCATACCAGACTGTCAGGCTGACTGTCTCTGAAAAGAGCCCCTGAGTTTGTGAATTGAATTGAAGTACAGCAGAGGTCCACAGCCAGTTCAACTCTTAGTGCCACTTAGAGCTGTCACCCAGTGGTGTCCTTGTCAAGACTAAAGCGTCAGCAGGCAAGGAGGAAGATGATTGTCAACACATACCATGATGACTTGGAGCTCCTCCAGAGTCTAGCTACCAGATTGCAGCAGGAGATGGAATCTAGGCTCAGGAGGGAGCACTTTGTTACGAGCTGTTGCTCTTTGGGTTATCAGATGCTTTTGTTCCTAAACCATTTAGTAACTTACACCAATGTTTCTCACAGTCCAAAGTTCCATGTTCAGTTGATGGATTTGTACATACTGCCAGGAAGATGACTCCCCCTGGGTTTTTGGGATCTTATCCTTTTCCTGAGAGACCAGGATAAGAATGAGGCCCATGGGACATTGAGATTTAAAATAATACCTATGTTCATAGCAGCATTGTCCACAATAGCTAAATCGTGGAAGGAGCCGAGATGCCCTTCAACAGATGACTGGATTAAGAAGATGTGGTCCATATATACAATGGAATATTACTCAGCCATCAGAAAGAACGATTTCTCAACATTTGCTGCAACATGGACGGGACTGGAGGAGATAATGCTAAGTGAAATAAGTCAAGCAGAGAAAGACAATTACATGGTTTCACTCATTTATGGAACATAAGAACTAGGAAGATTGGTAGAAGAATGGAAAGAAGGAAGGGGGGGTGCTAAACAAGGGGGAATGAACCATGAGAGACTATGGACTCTGGGAAACAGGGCTTCAGAGGGGAGGGGAGTGGGGGAATGGGATAGGCGGGTGATGGGTATTAAGGAGGGCACGTATTGCATGGTGCACTGCGTGTTATATGCAAGTAATGAGTCATGGACCTTTACAACAAAAACTAGGGATGTACTGTATGGTGACTAACATAGAAAAATATTATTAAAAAAAAATAATAATATAATACCTACCGTCCATTGAGGCGGAAGAGGCTGGAGAGGATGTAGCCCAGCAGGAAGCCGACGAAAGGCATCAGGGAGGAGGTGGCCAGCAAGTGTGGTGTCATGACAAACATGATACTCTGGCCCACATTAGTGACAGAGAGTGCTACGATGGCCACACTTAACAAAAGCATGATGACCATCCCTCCCTGTAAATGAGGACAGGAAGAAAAAATTAGGGTGGTGGGGGATAGGGAGGAGCAGGGTCTGAGGAAGCAGGGGTGGGTATCAAAGGTGGAAAATACTTTAATGAAAATTGGTATTTGAAGAGGAAGGGAGAGCAAAAACTTCGATCTTTTGAAATTCTTACGGGTAGCTAGGAAGCTGCTTGGATGACAGAGACTTGATGTTGTTACTGTTGACTGTTAACAAGAGAGCCAGATATTTACCAGCAAAATGAGTTTGGAAAGAGGGAGTGCAATTTGGGACAAGCAAGCTACGATGAACCACAGGAAAGTGCTGAGAACAGGCGACTAGGCTTTTAAGAGAGAAGAAGCGGGGAGGGGCTGTTTCTCGGAGTCCTCATTGGCAGGGCTGTTGCTGGGCAAGGAGAAATTCATTCTCCTGCTGGGGTATGTATAGTAAGCTTTCTTTGGGTAATGCAAGGCATGCTGTTTTTGGCCATTGGTAGTGCGGGAGAGCTCTCCAGGCCTTCTGGATTCCATTTTAAATGAGGTCTTTATTTTCACATTTCCCCCTTTCGATCAAGGTCTTCAAAAGCATTGCTGATCAAGAGTCAGGTTTTTTATATTTAGTGTTCGCATCTGCTAAAGTGGCATTGTCCCTCAGTGCCAGGAAGGACTTGTCCTGATTGTCATGTCCCATGTTGGAAAGTGCATAGGTTGGAAACTGTTGAGGCTACATTGGAGTAACATTGGAGGAGGGAGAGCTCTTATGCATTTC
The DNA here is from genome assembly GCF_023065955.2 of Ursus arctos. Classification (NCBI taxonomy): domain Eukaryota; kingdom Metazoa; phylum Chordata; class Mammalia; order Carnivora; family Ursidae; genus Ursus; species Ursus arctos. The sequence continues at coordinate 30,479,554 of NW_026622930.1, read as the reverse complement.
CCATCTGAGGTCTCTATCTTGCCAAGATTGTAAGCGTTGGAGATCATCTTGAAGTCTTTAAGCTAACATCTGCCTGTTGGTGTGTCACTTCTGTAGAGATCTGACAGGCAGTAAGTATGAAATTTAAAAATGATTATATAGCAGAATAATGAGTTTGTGTAATCGTCCTAAACTAGGATCCCAAACCTAAAGGCATCCAGCTAAAGCGGTCAAAGGATTGGGACGCCTGGGTGCTCGGTTGAGTATCTGCCTTCAGCTTGGGTCATGATCCCAGGGTCCTGGGATTGAGTCCCGCATCGGGCTCCCTGCTCAGTGCAGAATCTGCTTCTCTCTCTGCCCGCCGCTCCCCCTACTCGTGCTCTCTCACTCTGACAAAACAAAACAAAACAATAGGTCAAAGGATTGATGGTTATGGTTGGAGAAAGGTTGAAACAAGGTACGAGAACACCTGGCCACAAGAGCCTAACCTGATAGGTTTTGCACTTATAATTTGGGATAAGAGAAGTTGGTTACAGGTAAGGGATCTCTGACCTCATGAACAGATTGCAATTTCTGGTGATATCCAATAGTTAGAAAATTTCCCCACTTTTACAATAGATTGGGTCTGAGAAAAGGAGGAAAGGTTAAGAGGAAACATTGAGAAAAGGAATACAGGCCTAATCTCGTCATCTTGGGAAAGCTGTCTCCTTCAAGTGTCATCTGTTTCATTTCCTGGAAAACATCATTTTTAGGTCACGATTTTGGTGTGCAGGTCCCATCAGGGTTTGATGCTTTCTTTAGATGATCCAAAAGTCTGTTCCTCAGTCTGGTGGCACAAGAGTTTGTTAACAGTACCTGGTAGGGGCATTTTCAACAGGGTTGAAGAGAATCTTTCCTGAGCTGTCTTTTCCAGTAGGTGAAATCTCTAGACTGCAAGGTGTGACCAAAGGTTGCTAAAAAGTTAAGGATGAACTGAGAAATAGCTGTTGGATTTGGCAAAGAAAGGACAGGTATTCATCTTGCTGATGGATGGGAGACCAAGGAGAGAAGAGAGGGATTGAAGTAGCTGAGACTAATTGTTGAGGGCCTGTCACTTGTGGGAGCAGCCCTGGTGGGTGTGGTGGGAGTGGAAGGTGTGGGGGGAAGCAGGTGCAGGGGAGGGATGTTTCCTGAAGCGTGCGTAGGGGAGGAAAGGTAGGTGTTGGAGTCCAGTAGGGGTTGTTTTGTTTTGTTTTGTTTTTTGTTTGTTTTTGTTTGTTTTTAAAGATTTTATTTATTTATTCAACAGAAATAGAGACAGCCAGCGAGAGAGGGAACACAAGCAGGGGGAGTGGGAGAGGAAGAAGCAGGCTCATAGCGGAAGAGCCTGACGTGGGGCTCGATCCCATAACGCCGGGATCACGCCCTGAGCTGAAGGCAGACGCTCAACCACTGTGCCACCCAGGCGCCCCTTTTCTGTTTTTGTTTTTAAAGATAGGAGAGAGGTGAACCCGTATCAGTAATGATGGTGAAGAACCAACCGATACAGAGACTTAAGAAATGAGAGCAGAGGTGGGGGAGGCTGGGGGACTTGGGGGCCATAATCAATAAAAGATCTCTGAGAAGCAAGAGTGGAGAGAATGGGTAATGCCATCCAGAGCTGAAGCGGGGTGATTGAACATGGACAGGAGGAGGAATGACTTTTCCAGGTCTTCCAATGGGGTGGGAAAGAGAGCTGTAGCCACTGTATTAGGACTGGGCCAGGACAAGGGCAAACCTACCCTGCATGATGGTAGTGCGAAAATTGAAAAGGCCTGACAACTTGCAACTCCTTTGTCTCAGGCCCAAAGCTGTTGCCAAGCCTTGAGCTTCCAAGCAGCAGGCCCTGTAGGTTCGCCCGAGGCAGGGTCCTTCCTGAGGACGAGCATGGAGCCCCGGAGCCCCGGAGCCCGGCCCTGGGGGATGAGCAGTGAGCAGGAGGCGGAGACTGACGAGGACTGAGCGCCAGAGTTACAAAGTGGGTTGAGGGTCCATCGCAGCACTCGCAAGAGTCTACGATTCTTCTGAGGGCAAGGCAGTGGCGTGATGTCCTGTGTGTGGCCACAGTGCCGCTCCAAGGCCCCTGGGGCCCTACTCTCTCCCCTCCCTCCCACACCTGAAATGCTGGGAGTGCGTACACTACCTCTTCCCCTGTTCTCTGGCTTCTCCTAACATCAGCCAAGTTTGCCCTCGTTCCCGCCAAGTTCCTCTATTCAGGCTTCCCCCCGAGGCTGACCCAAATCTACCCTTTCTTCATGGTCCACCCTCACTAGCCCCATCGTCTTGCATTCAGCCAGTACCTAATTATACACTGTATTTGATCTTACTTCTCATGTGTTACTTCACTTTCTGCTAATATCAGGCTCATTGATGACAACGAAACCTCAGAGTATAGCATAAAACTCAGCATCTAGTAGGTACGTAAGTTTTTTATTATGAAAATAATGATCATATACTTGTGTGTGGTATTTTACTTTTTTCTCCTAACTTTTCAAAAGTATTCTCATGTCCATTACAATCTCATGAAGTAGGTGTACCAATAGTAGACCCTTTACTTTTACTTTTTCTTTTTTTTTTAAAAGATTTTATTTATTTATTTGACAGAGAGACGGCCAGTGAGAGAGGGAACACAAGCAGGGGGAGCGGGAGAGGAAGAAGCTGCTGGGAGCCCGATGCGGGGCTCGATCCCAGGACCCTGGGATCACACCCTGAGCCGAAGGCAGACGCTTAACGACTGAGCCACCCAGGCGCCCCCCTTTTCTCTTTCTAATAAGGAAACTCACACAGAAAAGCTCAGTGACTGTCCTCAAGCAGTACACTGAGATGAAAGTGGTGGTGCTCCCTGCACAGGTCCCAGGTTCTTACCTTGTTGACATAGCGTACGTATTGTGGCCGCTTGGCTTTGAGGAAGATCCCAATGGTGCAGGGAATGAGAACCAGGATTAGTGATATCACAATGCCTTTGTAGGGTACCTTGTCCTTCAGATCCCCATCATAGATCCCCCTGGAGTAGACATACAGGAGGAGGGGCATCATGCCCAGGGCAAAGAAGGTGGAGCAGGTGGTCATCACGATGCTGAATGGGAGAAGCAGGAAGAGTACAGAGAGAGCCCATTAACATGGGCCATTCTATTGAGTACCCGCTATGTGCCACGCACTGTGCTAAGCAGCTTACATACACTAATTTCTTTTTTCCAGTAGGCTTGGGAGATACAGGCTATAGGTTGAGATTCTCACGTTCTTTACTTTCTGGTTTATCTTTACGTTATTTACGATAAATACAGTGTGTGTCCCAGACCCCGAATAATATAGCTTCTTAGCTCGAATCTGTATCCTAATTGTACTATTACCATTTCCATTTAGACTCCAGTACAAGTTAGTCCTGTATAGGGAGAGGCCTTCCGGAAAGGCTGACTGCAAGAATGAAGCAGCTAGGGAACATTGTTGGATTTGTGGATATTCATGTGACAATATATGACTCTGGCTTCCACTCTTGTGGGAAGGTTGGGCATGAGGGCTTGGCAATACCCCAGGAAAGCCCCACTAAGTGTGTGTCTCTCCTCCCCACAGCCCTATTACCTATCTGCGCTTCTTTGGTATTTCCATAGAGGTGAAATATAGCTTCAGTGAACATCAAGCATGGCCTAGGTCAAAGGGTGCAGAGTCTAGCCATCAAGGACAGCAACAGATAGAGGTATCACTAGGAATAAGTAGATGTCGGAGGTGCAGAGACACCCTCAAAGAATAGTGTGAACTAAATAATGGGAAAATCCTTCTTCCATGACTATCTAAAACACCTAAACATATTTGAGCTTGTAGGAAAGCTGGGGAGGTTCCCAGGTGCCAGCAACAGAATGCAAAGGAGTTGGTGGGTGAGCTCATGCCAGAGCCGCACTGTGTGGAGTGGGTAGGGGGTGGAGAGTTAGTCTTGGTAATCTGGAGACTTAAGTTTTCATGATAAAGGGAGGGACCCAGAACTGAGGTCTATACTTGTGAAAAGAGGAGAGTTGAAACCAAGAAATCAATGATAAAAGAACTACTGAAAAAATAAAGTAATAATTGCATGTGTCAAATATAAAATCACAATGGAAAAAAATATTTGGGACAGAATAATAATGCAACGCATGTTTTAAAACACATGGGAGATGACCTTGGATCGCACAATAGTTTCTTAGAAGTGACATTGAGAGCACACATACACACAATAAATTTGATTTCATCAGAATTAAAAACGTTTGTGCTTCAAAGGACATGATCCAAAAAGATACACCAGTGGCCCATAAACATAAGAAAATATACTCGACATCATTAGGCATTAGAGAAAGGCCAATCAAAACCACAATGAGATCACCATACTCACTAGTATGGCTACAATAAAAGTGATGGATAATAAGTCTTGGAGAGGATGTGGAGAAATAGGAATCTTCCTGTTGTTGATGGGACAGTAACCGTAAGACCCAGCAATTCTAGATACATAATCAAGAGATTTGAACATGTATGTTGACACAAACACTTGTATGCATTTAATGTTCAGGGCAGCAGCAGTTATAATAGCCAAGATGTGGAAAACAATAAAAATATCAACTGGTGAATGGTTAAGTAACCTATGGTGTATCCATACAACTAAATATTATTCAGCCACAGAAAGCAATGTTTTAAGTACCAGCACATGGTAACACATGGGCGAACCTTGAAGACAATATGCTACGTGAAAGAAGAGACATAAAGGGCACATATATGATTCCACTGGTATAAAGTCTACGGAGACATGAAATAGATGAGTGGTTGCCAGGGGCTTGGGTGAGAGACAAATGTGTAGTGACTGCTAACTGGTTTCTTTTTGGGATGATTAAAATGTTCTGGAATTAGCGGTGATAGTTGTACAACCCTGTAAATAATACTGAAAACTGTTGAATTATACACTTTAAAAGGGTGAAATTTATGGTGTGTGAATTATATCTGGAAAAAATAATTAAATCTGGGGAGCAGCTAAAATAATTCTTAGAGGAAAATTTGTATAGCCTCAAATATTTACATAGGAAAAGCAGATGACTTGGGATGCCTGGGTGGCTCAGTCGGTTAAGTGTCTGCTTTCAGGTCAGGTCATGATCCCAGCATCCTGGGATGGAGCCCCCCCCCATTCCTTGCTCAGCGGGGAGCCTACTTCTCCCTCTGCCTGCCACTCCCCCTGCTTGTGCTCGCTCGTTCTCTCTCTGACAAATAAATAAAATCTTTTAAAAAAGGAAAAACGGAAGACTAAAAATGAACTAAGTATCTTAGAAAATTAGAAACAAAGGAAATTCAATGAAAATAGGGAGAAAATATTAAAGTTGAGAGAATAAAAATGTATATAAATCGAGAGGATCAATTAAACCAAGAGCAGTTTATTGTTTTGTTTTGTTTTGTTTTGCCAAGTCCAAGAAAAGACACCTCTGGGATGACTAAGGAAAAAGAAGGCACAAATTGATTATATTGGGAATGAAAAAGGGTACATAATTAAAGACACATTAAAGATTTTAGGGAGTTATAGAAAAAAACCAAGGCCAGTTTTGTATTTTCATTTTTTAACTTGGATTGAATGGACAATTTCCTGGGAAATATAATCTATAGAAACGAGCTCAGAATGAAGCTGAAAACCTGAATCAACTTAGAATCACTGAGGACATGAAGTAGTGAAAATGTATCCTCCCTACATGATGTATATAGTTTTACAGCAGAGTTCAATTAGACATTCAAAGTATAGATAGTCTCAATATTGTATAGAGAATACAAAAAGGGGAAACATGCCCCAATTTATTATATGTGAATAGTATAATTTTATTTATTTTTTAAGGTTGATTTTTAAAATTTAAATTCAATTAATTAACATATAATGTATTATTTGTTTCAGAGGTAGAGGTCAGTGATGCATCAGTCTTATATAACATCCAGTGCTCATTATCACGTGCCCTCCTTAATGTCCCTCACCCAGTAACCCCAACCCCCAACCCCCCTCCCCTCTGGAATAGTATAATTTTAGAATCAAAGCTGCAAAAGGACATTATGAAGAAGGAAAGTTAGGGGCCATTCTCACCCATGAACAAAGAAGAAAACATCATAAATAGAATATTAGCAAATGGGGCGCCTGGGTGGCTCAGTTGTTAAGCATCTGCCTTCGGCTCAGGTCATGATCCCAGCGTTCTGGGATCAAGCTCCGCATCGGGCTCCCTGCTCAGTGGGAAACCTGTTTCTCCCTCTCCCACTCCCCCTGCTTGTGTTCCTGCTCTTGCTGCCTCTCTCTCTGTCAAATAAATAAATAAAATCTTAAAAAAAAATATTAGCAAATGAATCTAACAATGCCTTTACAAAATAACATTTAGAATAAGATGAGTTTATCCCAGCAAAGTGAAAATGGGTTAACATTAGACAACCTACTGACATATATCACTGTATTATCACATTAAAGAAAAAATGGTTATGATCCTTTCATAACTAAGAAAATTGTCATTCAACAAAATTCAGTGTTCATGCATTAAAAAAATTAGCACACTAGCAACGGAATGGAATTCCTTTTTTTTTTTTTTAATTTTAAAGATTTTATTTATTTATTCAACAGGATAGAGACAGCCAGTGAGAGAGGGAACACAAGCAGGGGGAGTGGGAGAGGAAGAAGCAGGCTCCCAGCAGAGGAGCCCGATGTGGGACTCGATCCCAGGACCCTGGGATCACACCCTGAGCCGAAGGCAGATGCTAATGACTGTGCCACCCAGGCGCCCCCAGAATAGAATTCCCTAACCTGAAAAGGGTATCTATCAAAAATCTACACCAAATAGTAAACGTTACAGTGAAAAATTAGAAAGTTTCCTCCAAGAAGAAAAATAAAGCAAGGATACCTGTTACCATCACCTCTATTGTAAATCACGTGTGTGTGTGTGTGTGTGTGTGTGTGTGTGTGTGTGTGTGTATGTCTTTGCTAGCACAGCAAAACAATAAATAGAAACTGTATAGGGATGGGAAAAAAAAAGAAATTAAACTTTCATTACATGCCAATGATTGGACTGTCCACAAAGGAAATACAAGTGAATTTCCACTATAACGAGAAAGTAAGAGAATCCATGAGTTTTTGAATGCATCAGCAATATTAAAAAATAAGTTGTGTCCTGATACTCTAGAAAAATAATTGGGACATAGGTTTTTTTCTCCCCACCCCACTCCACCACATGGCAGGAGGTGGATTTTTTTTTTTTTTTTAAAGATTTTATTTATTTATGTGACAGAGAGACAGCCAGCGAGAGAGGGAACACAAGCAGGGGGAGTGGGAGAGGAAGAAGCAGGCTCACAGCGGAGGAGCCCGATGTGGGACTCGATGTGGGACTCGATCCCGGTACGCCGGGATCACGCCCTGAGCCGAAGGCAGACGCTTTAACGACTGCGCTACCCAGGCGCCCCAGGAGGTGGATTTTTAAGAAGAGATAACATTTAGCAGATGTACACTTACTGGTGGTGAGCATTTTGTCGTGTATATAATTGTCGAATCACTATGATATACACCTAAAAATAATATTGTCAACTATACTGCAATTAAAAAAAAAAGAAATGCCATTTATAATAGTCACAAAATCTATGAAGTATTTAGAAATAAATCTAACAGACATGCAGGATCTTTACAGAAAAAATTATAAAACTCCATAGAAAGATATAAAATAAAGTCCTATCCCCAAAAAGAAAAGCTATATCATTTTCATGGATGGGAAGCCTCTAAATTTTTAATCTATTAATCAAAATTCCAGAAATATTTTTTGTAGACTTGAGACCTAATCCCCAAAATCAAATGAAGAGTTAAGAATGAAGAATAGCTAATGTAATTTTCTTTCTTTTTTTTTTTTTTAACGATTTTTAATTTATTTATTTGGGAGACAGAGAGAGCATGGGGAGGAGCAGAGGGAGAGGGACAAGCAGGCTCCACACTCAGTGAGGAGCCTGACGCAGAACTCCATTCCAGAACCCTGAGATCAAGACCTGAGCCGAAACCAAGAGTTGGACGCTTACTTGACTGGGCCACCTAGGCGCCCCATAGCTAACATAATTTTCAAGAGGAACCGGATGTGAAGACTTACCTTTCAGATATCAAGACTTAAAAGTCATGGTAATTAAGAAAATGTAGTGCAAGGTAACCACACAGACCGATAGAAGAGAGATTCCCAGATACAAACCCATGCATGTTGGTGAATTTCATCCATGTGAGAGATGGCATTACAAATTACTGGAGAAAAATTCACTCAGTGGTTCTGGGAATTCTCTCTATCCACTTGGAAAAGATAAAATTAGATTGCACTATACATAAAAATAAGATTAGGTTGATTGAAAATCTCCATGTGAAAAGCATAACTTTAAAACTTTTCAAAGAAAATGTAGGGAAATATCTTCATGACCTTGAGCATACTCAATGATTTCTTAAAGGAACCCTTCCAAAGCAGTCAAGGGAAAATATAGGTAAATTTGACTGAATTAAAATAAGCAGTCTGTATTATAAGACATCGTCTTCAAAGTATAAAGACCAGCCCCAAACTGTTGAGTAGACCATCGCAACACACACAAACAACAAATAACTACAAGTCAATGAGAAAAAACACAACAGTCCAATAGAAAAATCGGCAAAGGACATATTTCTAGAAGAGAACCAATGGTGAAACAAATCCATGAAAAGGTGCTAAAACTCCCTTGAAATCACATTTAAAACGCTGTGACCCATTTCACTCTCACCAGATGGCGCAAATCACAAAGTCTGACAATTCCGAGGACGGATGAAAACAAGGAAAACGAAGGATCTTCATACACTGTTGGGGAAAGTGTGAAGTGCAATGACTGCTCTGGAGACTTATTTGCAGGGGTGTGAACCGCACGACCTAGCCGTCCTGCTTTGATTATATGCACTGTCACAGGGGGGCACGGGGCGCGGGCACAAGACTGCAGAGCAGCAGAACATGAAATCCACATGAACAGACGTCTGCCCGTAGGACACAAGCCGTGAACAAAATGCACTGAAGTAACTTTTCTACTCACATGCCTGTATCTCCAAAGGAGCCAGTAGTCAGGTGATCTGGCCAGCATGGCGCCGTTTAAATAAAACTTGAGAATGTGCAAGTACCACAATGGATCTTGCTTATGGATGCATACGAGTAGGTAGTAATAGTGTAAAAGGGTCTGTCCTCCCTTGGGGTGGGTAGAGGGGCACCTGACTGGGGAGGGGATGACACACGGGGGCTACAGTGCCAGCTATTGATCTCGGGAGAAAAGCCACACACAACTTGTGTGCTTGCTTTGATGCCCTCTAGCAAAGGAGTCATGCTTACTTTGGCTTGGCATGTCAGAAGTTCTGGAATTTTCTCGGGACGTGGTACACTCAGGCGGATGGAAACCAGGACCTCCAGGTACCTCCTAACTTGCTGGTGTCTCTGACCGTCGTCAGAGGGACGGCGGGGGGCGGGGGGTGACTTGTCCAGACTCTAGCTCTGAGATCGGTGCCCGTTCCACAGGAACAGCGTGGACCTGGCTGCCGCTCGGGGCGGGGGCGGAGGGCCACAGGGAAAGGGGCACATGTGGTTTTTTACTTCTCCTTCCTGCTTCTCCCAGCACTGCACACGTCCGGCTTTTGGACATCTGTACACCCTGTGGCAGGGACAGGTTTGGAGCCCTTGTCAATAAAGGCCCTGGAGGCTGCGGCTGAGGGAGCGTGGGGGCCCGACGGCCTCCGCTGAAGTGTGAAAGCCCTGGAATGGCTCCTGTCTGGTCCTGGTTAGGCTTCCTAGGTCAGGGTGGGGGGGCCTGCGGGCTGGTTGAACGTGAGGGGCCGCAAAGGCGGTCAGAGGCGTTCAGGGCCCCCTGGCACTCTCCTGTCTCTGAATAGCACGCTCGCTTCAACTTTAAGGGCATGTTCCCTTGCCTGTGGGTCACCTGCATTTTCGGGAGCTTGTGTGTGGTGGCCCCCTCGAGGAAGGGGCTGCCGTGCCTGCCTGCCCCATGGCCCAGCCCCAGACTCACTCCAGCGGTGAGGAGCGATACCGGCAGGAGAGGCTTCCCGCAGATTCCGGGAAAGCTCTGGCGAGTCTCTGGACTTCGGCTCCTCATCATTAAAGCGGAATCGGGGTCCTGAGATTGGGCCCCACTCTGCATGGGAAACCGTCTGGCGGTGTCTGGCTTATGGAAGGGTCTCTGACTGGTAGCCTCTGAGCTCCAGCGGCCCCGCACATGTCCTGTTTGGCTTGCACAGGGTTTTAAAACAATTTTAATGAGTTGCCATTACTGAAAACTTTGGAGCTTCCGTGTAAAAGGGAGATTCTATCCTCTCTTGAAGAGCAGGAAACGGGCGGCGGTGGCTCCACGCTCCCACAGACCCACAGAACACCCACGCCAGAGACGTGGCATCGCCCTGTTTGGGGGACCCGTGCCTCACAGCTGGCAGGCCACCTCCAGCCACTTTGCTCCTTTATATTCATGCCTGGCCCTGAAGGGATCTGAGTGAAAGGATGGGATTTGGAGCCTCCCAGACCTCGGACAAATGCATTAGCCTCTCTGTGGCTCAGTTTCCTCGTCTTGAAAATGGGACTCCGCCCAGCGCCTCCTCCCAGGAGGCTGCGAGAGGGTTTCATGGGAAGTGCTTGCTGCAGTGCCTGGCTGTGTTTTATTGTCGGTATCATTTCATTACAACACATGTAAGGAGTTGCCCATGAACTCCAGCTGTCATGGAGAGTCTGGCGCCCGTGAAGGCAGACGATGGGATACGTGCTCTGCTGCTGGGCTCCGACGCATGGTTTGATGCGCGCGGACGTTTGTCTGTGGGAACGGGCTTTATGCAGCAGGTGGGCATCCCAGCATTTTCTTTGTGGGGTCTTGGGGGAAGTGGGGGTCCCCAGGGGCCCAGACAAGGAAGCTGAGCATGAGGGCTCATGTTCCTGAGCCGCTGGAGGCTGGGCTGGTGGGGCCCTCGGAGCTCGCAGACGCAGGCATGCTGCAGACCCTCACTAGCGCCCACTGGCGGATGAGGCTGGGACATCTGGTCACTCGCACAAACACCCCTTCTACACTGAATTAAGCTACAGTCCGGGTTTCTCAGGACACAGAGCCTGCAATGAGCCTTGTTCACAGGGCAGGTGGAAGACGGAGGGCTTGCTTTGCGGAGGAAGGATTTCAGATAGAGGGAAGGATTTCCTCACGGGTAGTTGAACTTTGAACATGTTCCCATGGGAGACTGTACAAGCCAAACCCCCAATTTGTACCTGTCTTCCCATCAACTACCTCAGTGAGGGCCAAGTCACACGGGTAGAGAGGCCAGAGCTCAGAAGGTGGGTCCCAGTAAAGACCCACTCTCTCTTGGTTTTTCATTTAAAGGGCGGTGGCCTTACTCTGCATCGCCTTCCTTGGCTGCGTGCTTAGTAAGGTTTGGCAGGTGCTGGCCAGGACAAGCAGCTGGACTGTCCGAACCCACTGCCCTGCCTGGCGTGGAATAGGGTCTCCACGGGGACTGAACCTCAGAGGCGGCAGGCTGGAGACGGAGGCTCTCGGAGAGGCAAGGGCTTTTGCTGGTGACTTTTCCCTCAGCCAGCAAGGGGGCTGTTGAGGCTGGAGCAAGTCTGAAATGGCCTCATCTGGCAGGCATTCTAGATCAGAGGCCCACCTGCTTGGAAGGACAGGTGTTCAGCCAGCTCCTGCTGAAGTGAGCCCTGATTTCTGCTGCGATGCTTTGGGCGAGAGGTTTAACCCGTATTGGTTTGCTGGGGTGCCCGCCACCCAGCATGGCCTGGCCGGCGCGGGAAACTCTAGGATCTGCCTGGCTGTGTCTTTGCATGGTTGTGTTCCTGTGTCTGACGGGCCCATGGGGGAAGTTAAGAGAAGCCATCCCATATGCCTGGATAGCTGGAAGAATCTTTGAAAAGTCTTGCCTGTTCTATAGGGATTGGAAGGGCTCTTTGGTTCTAAGCTACCTTGATTTCCCTGGAGGAGTTTGGAACCCATGTGCACTCCCTTGCCCACCAAGGTAAGTGGGCAGAGTTCCCCAGAGGCCTCCCGGGTTTGAATAGTGCTCCTTCTAATCAGTTCTTGTGGCCCATCTGAGATGCCTCTGGAAGTAAGGGGGTCTTCAGGAGGCCTCTGGACCAGCTGGGCCCCTTTGACTTGGTGCTTAAACCAAGAGGTACCCCAACTCCGGTCTCCAGCCCAGTATAAGCTCTTGACAGCAATGCCCGCCACCCCCTGCCCCAGCATCCCCCTGGCCCTGACTCACTCCCTATCCTGACTTTGACCCAGATCTTTCCCTAGACTGTGACATCTTCCAGCCCCAGGGGGCTCCCTCCTCGCCTCCAGTCCTACCTGAGGTTCATGTCCCCCTTCATGGCCAGACTGAAGACGTTGGACAGGGTCCCGCCGGGGGAGCAGCCGCAGACAAGGATGGCCAGTGCCTCAATGTTGTTTAGCCGGAACACCTTGCCCAGCGTGAAGGCCGTGAGAGGCATGATGCCATACTGCGCTATGAGGGCGATGGCCAGCCCCTTGGGCTTCCAGAAGTGAGCCTTGATCTTGCTGAGTTCCATGGTGCAGCCCAGCGAGAGCATGACAACGAGCAGCAAGAACACCAGGATGACGCTCAGTGCCTTGTCGGTGGGGCGCTTGCCGAAGTCGGGTGGGAGGGTGAAGTTGAGCGGGGCCGTCACGTTGTGGGCCTCCATCCTCCTGTGCGGCAGCGGAAGGCCGGGGAACCCAGCACAGCCCTTGCTCGCAGCTGACTCCCTTCCCTGCCCAGTCTGTGCTAGGTGCCTTCTTCAGTCCCCTCCCAGGGCAGCAAGCTTCGGGACAAAATGTGGCTCTGGGCAAATAGAAGGGTTATGCAACTAGTGCTGATGTCTCTCTGGTCGTGGCCCCAGAGGGGAGAGAACCCAGAGCCTTATCAGCCCGGCCTTCCCTGCCTCCTCCAACTCCCGCACCCTGTAGCCTTCCCAGGGGTCACACTTCCCTCGGAACACTGTCCTACCACTGGGACAAGAGAGCCATTTCTCTCCTTTGCCGACACTGGGCGCATTCTGCGGGCCTTCTGTCCCTGGGGACCTGCACTGATCCAGGTCTGGTCCTTCCTGTTCTCTGTTCAGTCCCTGATACCTCAATTCCCATTCAGGGGAAGATGCCCTCCCCATGCCCAGCGGGGCACCTCCACCTGTCCCCAAACCTGGGTGGTGGAACGGTTGAGTGTCACGTTTCCTTGCTGGACAGAGGGAGCCGATCTCCAGGGGCTGTGGGGCAGGGGAGGGGCAGGTGTGCTGCTGGCTTCCAGGAGGTTCTATGTTCTTGGCTCTCCTGGAAGATGACAGGGGGCCGTGTCCTTCTCGCCTGTTCTGGGGAAACCCTTATCTTATTCCCAAACCTGGACAGAACAGGTCCCGGGGGGTAGAATGCGCTCCACACAGGGTAAAGCCTGCTGGGCTGGAGAGGGGCTCTCAAGAAGCTCGAGGGGCTTTTCCCCTAAAAGGCAGCTCTCAGGGAACCCTGCGGCGGAGAGGTTTGTGCCCCGATTCCCCAGCCAGCAGCAGCCTGAGTCGCCCCATTGCTTGGGAAACATGCTAGAAGGAGGCAGGAAGGCACAGGCTTCTCTCTGATTTCCTGACTGCTCCAGTCACGCTCTGCCCGCCCGTGTGTCTCGGCCGGAGCTGGGAGCCGGGCTCTGGGCGCGCTGCAGAAGTAGAAAGAGGCAGGTAAGTGGGGTGGGGCACGCAGAGTGTGTGTGTGTGTGTGTGTGTGTGTGTGTGTGTGTGTGTCCCGAGGTAGAGGGAGCAGAAGGCCGGCTGAAGACAAGCACAAGCTGACACCCTACAATCTCCCCCCTGCCCCCAACTCCTGGGTGGGACAGGTGTGACGTTCTCCCAGGATCTCCCAACTGTCTTCATGTTAATACCTTGCTAGAGGGGAAAACAACCTTAACTTGACCAGGGCAAGGCCTCCAGTATCTTGTAGGTCCTCTTTAGCATATGAAAGTACTTTTGATAATTGTCTTTCTCTGCTTGACTTATTTCACTTAGCATTATCTCCTCCAGTCCCGTCCATGTTGCAGCAAATGTTGAGAACTCGTTCTTTCTGATAGCTGAGTAATATTCCGTTGTATATATGGACCACATCTTCTTAATCCAGTCATCTGTTGAAGGGCATCTCGGCTCCTTCCATGATTTAGCTATTGTGGACAATGCTGCTATGAACATTGGGGTGCATATGGCCCTTCTCTTCACTACATCATATGGTTTCACTCATTTATGGAACATAAGAAGTAGGAAGATCGGTAGGAGAAGAAAGGGAAGAAGAAAGGGGGGTAAACAGAAGGGGGAATGAACCATGAGAGACTATGGACTCTGGGAAACAAACTGAGGGCTTGGGGGGGGGGATGGGATAGGCTGGTGATGGGTAGTAAGGAGGGCACGTATTGCATGGCGCACTGGGTGTTAGACACAAGTAATAAATCATGGAACTTTAAAAAAATAAATAAATTTAAAAAAAAAAGGAAAAAAAAAAAAAAGAAAGTCCTTTTGAAACCTCCTTTTTCCTTACCGCCCCCAACTCTCGAGTATATGATCAGCCGCCCCTCACAACCTGGGGGCAGCCGCTTTTTCTGTCCATGGGTCCTGTCTCCGGGCTTCCATAAAGCCACCATTTTGCACCAAAGATGTCTTAAGAATTCTTCCTCGGACGTCGGCTCCGGATCTCACCCCACCAAACCTCACCTGTATTCCAGAACCCCATCGCCTCCATCCCGCGGCAGTCGTAGTACAAAGGAGCAGTCTTCAGAACAGTCATCGCTTTGCTGGGTTGGAACCGACGAGGCCTGGGTGGGGTCTCAGAGTTTCATATTTGCTGAATCGGGGTGTTAGGCTTTGTGTGGGGGGATTCCAGAAAGCAGGACGGGGACCAGGGTGTGAACCACTGTGGCTTGGGGGTGGGGACAGATTTTGATTTGGAACGAGGAACCACCTAAAAATGAGCGTTCTCCAACAACGGCCCTTGGGGCCCCTGGGAGACTGCGCAGATGAAGGCTGGGAGGCCAGAGGCAGCCTAACCCACCGCACGCCTGAAAATGCTGGACCCTGGAGTTGAGCACAGCCCATAGGGCTGAATACTGTGACCCTGGGACTGGAACTGGAACTGGAAGCTGAAATAGGACTTCATCCACCTTTGCTTTGACCTCAAACTTTCTAGATTAAGATCTTCCTTCGGGCTGATGTCAGGCAAAAGACCCTGCGGGCAAGGCGTCCCCTGACAACCGAACGGAAACTACCCCCTCGAGCAGTAAGGGCTGCCCTGAGCCAGCAAGACCCCACCCGTGACAATGGTGACCTGCCCTCCCGCACATACCCACCGACCTCTGCCCCACATTTTCCTTGGATAAACCTGGAAGTATTTTCGGCACTTTGGAGACCGTCTTTGAGACGCTAGCCTGCTGTCCTCCCAGTGTTGGCCTCACTGACATAAACCACCACTACTCTCTCTGCCTTTGGATTTCGTCAAGGTCAGGTGACTGAACCTGGTCTGTTTGGGGCCCCCCCTTGCACCGCTGCGCCCTGGCTAGGATGTGGAGAACAAAAGCAAAATAAATGTCGATAAAATTAAATTTCCTTATAACCTGCAGCCCATTGACAAATATGTGAGACAGGCCGAGTACAACATTCCTCCAGGAACTCCCAACCGTCCTAGTCTTAATGCCTTGCTGGAGGGAAAAACAACCTCAGCTTGACAATAGTCAGGCCTCCAGGATCCTGTAAGTCTTCTTTAGCAGATGAAAATTCTTTTGGAAACTTCTCTGCTCTTTACTTCCCCCAACTCCAAAGTATATAATCAACTGTCCTGTCCCTGTGCTTTAATAAAACCGCCTTTTTGCACCAAAAATGTTTTAAGAATTCTTTCTTGGCTCAGGAACCCTACTGCAAAGCACATCAGCTACCAAGCTCCTTTCCCCTTGATGTAGGAAAGACATTAGGGCTTGAAGCTGACAGCCAAGAAAGAATTCTTGAGCCGTGTTTGGTGCCAAAAGGTGGTTTTATTAAAGCACAGGCACAGGACCCGTGGGCAGAAAGAGCTGCACTGGGGTTGTGAGGAGTGACTGATTATATCCCAACTTTCAAGTTGGGAGGGGGTTAGGGATAGTGTTAAGTCTCTGAAGAATTTTGGAAGCAAGATTTCCAGGACCTTGAGGGGGCTGGCTCTTGTTGGGAAAAGGTCATTTATTACTGTCTAATAAAACATTAGTCAAGAGACTCAGTGGGTCATATGGTTGGGGGATGATTGCCAACATGTATCTTTGGGGGTAGAGATAAAGGAAGTTTCCAAAAGAATTTTTATATGTTAAAGCAGGCTTAGGATCCTGGGGGTTGGGCTGAGATTGCCTCTTACCCTTAGCAAAGCATTTAACATCGAGGTGGCTGAGTTCCTAGAGGAATGTTTCTCTGGCTGTTTCAAGGGCTTGTCACTGGGCTGTAGGTGGTAAGGAAATTGAATAATTTTTCTTCTGCCTTTGGTTCCCACATCACTTGGACTGAGTGTACCCGGAGGGTCAGGTACAGGCCGAAAGAAGGCTGCTCTCTCTCATTGGAGCTGGTCCGAAGAGGCCCCCCCCAACAGAGTACTAGGGCAGAACGATCACCCGCACTGCGTGAATATAAAACTCTAATACATGTCCCTGCCCTCAGGGCCTTTATAGTGCATAGGAGACCATGCGTGACCAGATGGTGACAATACAAAGCAGAAAGCAAAAAATGTCCTAGGCCCAAAATGTCACTTCAGCCAGGCCAAGTCAGGAACCCGGGGCTTCCTACTTAATCTAACTGCAGTTCTAGCCTCCCCCAGAAATGGAGCCTTAACTGACCTGTGAGGAATTTTCTGATAAGCATCAATGAGGTCATCTGCCACATGGGCTGGCTCCATTCCCCTCCCCCCGCAAAAGGAAGAAGAAGTAATCTGCATAATAAGACCCCCTGCCCATCCCCTTAAGGAACGGTCATCTTGCCCAGAACAATCTTTTGCTAATAACTCTCTTGCCTCCCTCTCCTTCCTGTGAACACCTTCCATTTTGTACAACTTTTCGGAGTCCCCCCCCTACTTGCTACACGGGGTGCTGCCTGATTCATGAATCACTTAATAAAGCCAATTAGATGGTCAAGTTCACTTGGTTGTTTTTTGTTTTTGCAATCATACCTGGGACACTGAAGCCACAACAAGATGTTACTTTTTACACATCTGTCTCATGCCCAAGGGGGTGCAGAGACATCAGTCATTAGCTGTTAGAAGGTCAGTTAAAAGCTCCCCAGGCTCTGTCTATTGATACACAGAGAAAGAGCAGAGCTCCCATGAACTCTGTAAACTGGATACTAATTCAGCAGCTCCTCGCTTCTCAGAAACCCAAAGTCTACCTCCCACTGCGGACTTTTCCCTTAGGGAAAACACACTTTCTTGCCCTGGCGACCCCCCTCCCCCCATTCCTTCTGTTTGCTCCCAGCTATGTGCCTTTGCACCAAAAGGAAAAATTCTAGGAAGATGACAACCTCCATCGTTTTCTCCATGTCTTCTCCGTACCTCCTCTGATGCCATAAAATTTGAGGGACGGAGGGATCTTCTGTGTTAGATTAATGATATCGGACGTCACTGTGCACGTGTTCTGAGACAGACACTGATTGAAATTACGGTTCTTCTTCAGTCCTCACAATAACCTTGGTTCTGTTAGGCGCTGTTACTCTCCTCTCAGAGATGAGGAAAGCCAGGCTCGGAGAGGTTAAGCAATCTGCCCAGTTTGCGTTGGCAGGGGTGGGATTCCTGTGCAGACCCAGGCCCGAGAGTCTGAGTGTTCGTTCCGGCCTGGCCCTAGGCCCCTAACTGCTATGTTGTGTTGCTTTGTCCGGCTCCTTCTTCTGCCTCTGCCTTTTGAGATCTCCAACGTTTGAATGGAGAAGCTCTTCCAACTGGACTGGACCCGTTCTTTCACGGGCTGGTTATAGCAAGCAGCACAACACTGGAGCGATTTACTAGGGGTCATGGAAGCCAGGTGAAATTACTTAAGGGGCACTGTAGCTTCAGCTCCGGTAAAACGGAGCTATTTCCCCATTTCCGATGTGGCATAAAAGCCCCCCATCAGCCATTGCCCTTGCCCCCCAAATCCTACTTGTAGAAAATTCTCCTGCAGAAATACTTGTTCGAGTGCACAAAGGATCTGGGTACAGGGATCCCACTGCAGCTTTGCTTGGAGCCGTGAACGATTGGAAGCAACCTGAGTTTCTGTTAGCAGGTGAGAGGTGATGGTCATTTAAAAGAATGGAGCCACTGAAAATCTAGTAGTGCATGATAAGAAAGTGTTTGTAGAATACGGTGCCTACACGACGTGTCTCTCAGCTGGATGGGGGCCGCCACGCGTGGGGTGATAATCAGGTGGAGGCCGGTGGTCCCCGAGATGAAAGAATTCACCCGAGGCGGGACAAAGGAGATAGAGGTTTATTGAATCCACCACGAGGAAGTGTGGGCAGGACCGAGAGAGGAGAGGCTGCCACGAGGGAGGCAGTGGGAGGGGGTTGTTCTTAAAGGGGGAAGATAAGGTGGTATGGTGCCCTGTGGAATCTTCACCATATGAATATCTTCTTCCCGCGTTACCTGTTACCCAAAGGTAACTGTGGAATCTTCTCTTGTTTGGGACCCGCGCCTGGTTGTAAGTAGCCCATTGGTCAGCTAGGGTCTGTGGATATTTTGTGGTGGGTGGCCTGCTGGGCCTGTCTGTATTCAGTGGGGGGTGGGGGGGGGGGTCGCCGTGGCCCTTTCTTTTTTTTTTTTTTTTTAAATATTTTATTTATTTATTCGACAGGATAGAGATAGCCAGCGAGAGAGGGAACACAAGCAGGGGGAGTGGGAGAGGAAGAAGCAGGCTCATAGCGGAAGAGCCTGATGTGGGGCTCGATCCCGTAACGCCGGGATCACGCCCTGAGCCGAAGGCAGACGCTTAACCGCTGTGCCACCCAGGCGCCCCGCCGTGGCCCTTTCTATATTCCATCCCTCAAGCCTGCTTCCTCCTACACAGAAACCAGCATTTCCCTCTCTTTTCTTGGAAATCATTCAAAAGCAAAAAGAAAAATGGGAGGGGAAAATTCCCACAGACAATATATATTTTAAGTTTTCCTTTATTCATTTAAGTAATTTCTACATCCAACATGGGGCTTGAACTTACAACCCTGAGATCAAGAGTCACATGCTATTCTGAGTGAGCCAGCTAGGCGTTCCCCCCACACAATATATTTTTTTTTAAAGATTTTATTTATTTATTTATTTATTTATTTATTTATTTATTTTTTTGAGAGGGAGAGCGTGAGCGGGGTGGGGGGGGGCAAGGAGCAGCAGAGGGAGAGGGAGAAGCAGACTCCCCTCTGAGCAGGGAGCCTGATGTGGGACTCAATCCCAGGACCTTGAGATCATGACCTGAGCCAAAGTCAGATGCTTAACCGACTGAGCCTCCCAGGCAGCCCCCAGACAGTAGTTTTTAATGAAGGTAGAGGACAGATACAATTTGTAGACCCCAAGTATGTGAAAAGGCTGCCCGAGTGCCCGATAGCGGGCAGAAGTCACAGAGGAGAACGTGAAGGGAAAAGGGACGAAGAGGGACAGACAGGAAAGCTCAAAGGAGATAGACGTGAGAAAGTTCCAGAAATATGTGCCCCTGAAGGTGAAGAAGGCAATTTCAAGTGATATCCCTTCTTTGTAACAGCAGTTCTGGGGACTGGGTGAGCAAGGCTGACAGCAGAAGACATTTTTGACCCCGGTTAGGTCCCTGCAACCAGCAGAAGTGGGTGTTTCCATTATCCGTTGCTCCCTAACAAACCACCTCTGGACTCAGTGCCTTGAAACACCAACTTACGATCTTTCACAGTTCTAGGTGTGACAGTCCCAGCTGGTAGCCTTCGCTGGGGCTTCCTCACTACCGTTGCTGTCGGAGGGTGGTGAAGGTGAGCCACCCGAGCCTCCTTCTCTCACGTGTCCCCTGCCTCGACTTGTCACGCTCCTCTCTCTCCATAGGGTCTCTCCACGTGGCCAGGATGGATCTCCTCAGAGCTCAGTGGTCTCGGGATAGTCTGACTTCTGACGTGGTCGCTGACTTCCGTCAGAGCAATTGCTCCAAGGGGCCTGAGCCAAAGCAATAAGGTATCTTGTGACCCAGTTTGGGGAAGCCCCACAATGTCCCTTTCACCACGTCGTGTTTGTGGCGGAGTAGCGAAGAATTCATGGCCATCCTGCATCCTTCACGTAAGGCTACACAAGCCAGCAGATGGATGAACCGTAAACAGCCTGTGACTGCAGTTGATGGCGGTGGGGAAACCCAGCCAGCCCGGAAGGCTCCCCTGGCCACCTCTGCGGGAGCCTCAAGCAAGTAATGAGCCTATTCCACGATGAGGAACACCCAGCAGCAAATTAAAGCCACCATAAAATGAACGAGGAAGAGAGTAGGAAAAATTTCCAACAACTGAAGAGTACTCATCAGGAAAACATTGCCGTAGAGCAGATGAAAACAGTCCAGACATGATGCTGTTGGAGTCTCACAAGTGAATCCACTCGTTGCTTCTATGAAGGAAAACCACGAAATAGAAATACAAGAACACAAATAAGTTTTTGAGTCACCATTCTGGAATCCTTAATGTAATAGTTGATTCAGGTAATAGTTCTTTTTTTTTTTTTTAAAGATTTTATTTATTTATTTGAGAGAGAGGAGAGAGAGACGGAGCACGTGTAGGGGGGAGGAGCAGAGGGAGAGGGACAAGCAGACTTCCTGCTGAGCAGGGAGCCCGATGCGGGACTTGATCCCAGGACCCCAGTATCATGACCTGAGCTGAAGGCAGACGATTAACCATCTGAGCCACCCAGGCGCCCCTCAGGTAATAATTCTTAATAGATGCTAAAGCCTCTGGGTAACGTACCGCGCGGGAAGAAGACATTCACATGGTGATGAAGAATCAGCATACAGATTAATCAGTTAATTCTAGAGGGAAGATATGTACCTTTACCTTGGTGAAACTTGGCAGTTACCCCCCTTAACCAAGTGATCAAACTGTGAATTACTAATTATGAGACAACCTCACACCATATGTCCCCTGACGGAATGCAGTATGAAATGCACAATATAATTACAGCCAAATATGTTTAATATGAACCTAATTAAATCTGTAGACCTAGCTGATAGCTTATTGAAAATATAAGTGTTATAAAACAAATGAAATGTAAAGAACTAACAAGACAAATCTAGAACAGGGGAGACTAGAATATGGATGTATTTTTAAAAAAGTAAATATAACAAAAGTTGGGGTGCTGTTCTACGTTAAAAGAGAATGAAGGGACATAACACCCAAGTGCAAAGCATGATTGTAACTGCTTAAAAATAGCGAACATTTTGAGGGCGACTTGGGGAATTTTAATATGGACTATATATTAGATGATATTATGGAATATATATTTTTTAAAGATTTTATTTATTTGTCAGAGAGGGAGAGCACAAGCAGGGGCAGTGGCAAGCAGAGGGAGAAGCAGGCTCCCTGCTGAGCAAGGAGCCCAACTCAGGACTTGATCCCAGAACCCTAGGGCCATGACCTGAGCCGAAGGCAGGTGCTTAACCGACTGAGCCACCCAGGCGTCTCGTATCGTTAAGTTAGTATTATAGTTATGTATGCAGGCTGACATTTTTGTGGAGAGAGTGTCATGATGTCTGCAGTTTATTTTGAAGTGGTTTGGAAAAATGTGTTTGTGTATTGTGTGTGTGTAAAGAGAGGGCAAAAGCTCAAAAAGACATGGCGCAATGCTAACAGCTGGTGACTCTACGGATGTTCATTGTATTAGTTTTCCAACATGTCTGTCCGTTTGCAATTTTTCAAAATAAATGGTTGAAGAGAGAACACAGGGAAGAGATGTTGAGATAACAGGAGGAGAGGAAGCATGGGCAGGTAGAACTCAGAAAAAACCAAGTATCAGAGAAATAAAAATGAGATGGAAGAAGGTCGAGGGGCATCTGGGTGGCTCAGTCAGTTAAATGATTGCCTTTGGCTTAGGTCGTGATCCCGGGGTCGTGGGATCGAGCCCCGCATCGGGCTCCCTGCTCAGCTGGGAGTCTGCTTCTCCCTCTCCTGCTGCCCCTCCCACCCGCTCATTCTCTCTCTCAAATAAATAAATAAAATATTTTTAAAAATTTGGTTAGAAATGGAAGAAGGTACACATAATGGGCAATTAAAAAAACATAGTAAGGAATGTGGAGAAGAGACATCAGAAAGGCAATAAAATTGAGTGGAACTAGAGAATTAAGAAAAGAGTAGACAGAAGGTGGCAGATGTAGAATGTGGGCAAACAGGAGTCAGTAGACACATAGCTGGAGCCTCCGAAGAAGAACGCCGAACCAGCGGACAGATCGAACAGAGGATGATTCTCTGAAGCGCGGGAGACTGATTTATACCATCTATAAAGGGAAATGAGCCCAGGAGAGTCACCCGAGAGACAGAACCTAGAAAAGGTGCTAGACCTTTTAAAGATGACCGATTCAACAAAACCATCAAGATACTTGGAAGAAAAACCGGGCTGGCCTCCCGTCCTCTCCAGCAACATTCAAGGCCAGAAGTGGTGTTGCCATAAGATCGTCGAGGGGAAAGAAAAGTGTTACCTAAGGATTTTATATCCAGCCAAATTACCCTTCAACTTATATAAAGACTATAGATAGTCTTGAACATGAAAAATTTCAGAGAATATTGATTCTATGGACTTTTCTTGAGAAAATTCCCAGAGGATGAATGTCAGCCAAGTCAGAGATAATCAGGGAAAATATGGAAGGAAGATTGGCAGCAAGCCTTGGACACATTTACTGGGGACCAAGCTAACATAATCCTACACATTACAGTGATTGAAAAGGGTGTAAGAGTTATGTGTCCTGACGATATTAAATCATGTAACAAATGTTGGCAGAGGAAGGGGGAAAGTAGGTGAGAGGTAGACTCTTGTTTCTTGATTGCTATGTCTCTAATAACTGGGAGCCAAAGAATATTCCTCAAAGCTGGCAAAAAGCACCCAACCTCTGAAAAGATATTATGGACTAAAACTGGGTAGAAAAGGAGAAAAAGGAAAGAAGAGAAATGTGCTCATTTTTGCATTGTTTATAGAAAGGTAATTGTTAGATAATAGAAAATAAGAGGCATTATTTAAGATTGTCATAAAAGTAAAAGCTAGGGATGCCTGGGTGGCTCAG
Organism: Ursus arctos; assembly: GCF_023065955.2. Lineage (NCBI taxonomy): Eukaryota > Metazoa > Chordata > Mammalia > Carnivora > Ursidae > Ursus > Ursus arctos. The sequence continues at coordinate 30,456,306 of NW_026622930.1, read as the reverse complement.
TCAGTTAAGCATCTGCCTTAGGCTCAGGTCATGATCCTGGAGTCCTGGGATCGAGCCCCATGGCAGGCTCCCCACTCAGAGAGGAGTCTGCTTCTCCCTCTCCCTCTGCCCCTCACTCTGCTCATGCTCTCACTCTTTCTCTCTCAAATAAATAAATTAAAAAAAAAAAACAATAAAAGTAAAAACGAGAGCAAAAATGAAAACTTGAAATTTGAGAGGAATTACTCACAGCAACAAAGACAACAGACTATTTAGTGAAAGCTTTTTAAATCTACAAAGTATAATGATATTAATATGATAGAACTAAGGCTAACATGTGGCATATCAATAAATGTTGAAACAGGCTTAATTCACCTACAAAAAAAAAAGATTCAGACTGTTCTTTAGGCAAGACCCACTTTTTTTTTTGGTAAGATTTTTTATTTATTCATTTGAGAGAGACAGAGAGAGCATGTGCAGCAGGGAGGGTTAGAGGGAGAGGGAGAAGCAGACTCCCTGCTGAGCAGGGAGCCTGACTCGAGACTTGATCCGAGGACTCTGGGATCATGACCTGAGCTGAAGGCAGACACTTAACTGACTGAGCCACCCAGGTGCCCCAAGACCCACCTTTATACTGTAAATCAAACAAATGACCCATCTAGGACAAAGTGTCTTCTGAAAGGTTGAAAAGGAAAGTATGTACAAAGGTATGTGAGACAAATACAGAGAAAACAGAGCACAGGTCATAATTTTTTTTTTTTTAAGATTTTACTTATTTATTATAGAGACAGAGAGAGTGAGTGAGCACGGGAGGGGAGGGAGCAGGGGGAGAGGGAGAAGCAGGCTCTCCACTGAGCGCAGAGCCCAATGCGGGGCTTGATCCCAGGACCTTGGGATCAGGACCTGAGCCGAAGGCAGACGCTTAACCGACTGAGTCACCCAGGTGCCCCACAGGCCATAATCTTAATACGAAGCAAAGTGAAGGTGAAGAAAGATAGTTTATATGCTCAGAGATGCAATTCACAGTGACTACAGCTATTCTGAATATGTACAGAATAACAAAGCACAGTTATTCACAAAGCTACAATTGCAGGAGATACAAGTTAAAAACAAAGAAGCCAACAAGTAGGAGGGGACTTGGATGCATCCCTCTCAATCAATTATAAATCATCTAGAAAAAATAAACTGGACTATAGAAGACCAAATATTATATTTAGAGAAGCAGATGCAGGTTCATAATTTCTTATCCAAAACTTCCCATGACTTCTCCAAGTTTGGAAAGATGATAGAGTGCATTGACTGCATGGTACATGACCTCCCGGTCGGGGTCTGGGGCAGCATCATAATCAGACACATCCGTATTCCTGATACGCTGGTATTTCTGCCCTGGATCACACAACGGGATAAATAAAGATCATAAACAGCTTCGCACCAGTTCAGAACAGGGTTTGCTGTTACAGGAATCACAAAACAAACTTTTAGATGGCAGAGCATTTTGGATTTGGAAATTGCAGGGATTGGGAAGGTGAATCTGTATTTGATATTAACCCATAACTGTCATCAAAGAAAGGAATGAAGGACTTTAAAAATGCCTGTTCCTGGGGCTGGGGTGCTGGGAGAGGTTCACGCAGAAAGGACTTTTTCAGGGGACTCACATATCAAGTATCGCTCTAAACTGAGACTCTGGGGTTAAGACAGGTGATCGGAGGGGGGATGAAGGGAAGGCATTCGCCCAGTCCTCAGCGTGGTCTGTTACTTGTCTATTGAGATTAAAGCAAAATGGTACTGTCTGGTGTTCTAGCATGTGGTTGGGAAATGTGTGTACAAGCTACAAAATCAGCAAAGAGGGCAAACACCCTCTTTCCCACACTTGTAGAGGACTGAACCCATTCCAAAATAAATATAAAACGTGCTGAAATGGGGGACGGCAAAGCGGGCATTGACACATGGGCTCACTTGTCCTGGAGCTCCCTGTGGCCAGAGATGGCGACCCACCCCTGGAGTCCCTTTTGAACTCTTTCTGTTCCACAAGGCACTTCTGTCAATGTCTGAATTGGATGCTGCATGGCTGGAGCCTCAGCAGGTGCGCGGGTGGTCCTGGGGAGACCAATACTAGAGAACTTGGCCCACCTCTAAGGGATGCTGAGTGCATGTGGTGTGGGCAGAGGGCGGTAGGCGTGTGGTGGACCGTGATCGGCTCCCCTGCTCATGATAGCTAGTGCTGGGGGCTGGGGAGACGGCTCCCAGGGTCTTACCACCTTTCCTGAAGGAGTTCTTCACTTATCCTCTGGAATCACTCAGGCTGTGATTATTGCCAAGCTCCCTACGGTGTCTAGACCTCTCAGCCTGGAAAATGGTGAGACTGGTGGAGAGGAAAGCCTCACCCCTTAGGCGTTTCTTACCTGCTTCTAGATGTAAGCAAATGTTCCATGGGCAGGAGAGAGTGAGATGCATGGGAGGCTAAAGTCCCAGGGGCAGACAGCTGCGGGACTCACAGGGTCACAGGTCCTTTATAACATTGATTTCTTTTTGGCTTAAACAAAATTACACAAGTCACTGGGGCGTGTTTTAGCAGAGGCAGAAAATAAAGATAAGCACAAAGGACAAAACAAAAATCTCGCCACCCAGAGATAAGTAGGGTTAATCTTTTAGCAGCTTCCATCTGGGTTCCCAGAGGACTCAAGACTGTGGAGGGGCTTCCAAGACTCGACGAACGCCGGTTAGAATTTAATCAAGAAAGGGTTCAGGATCTGGGCCATAGAAGAACTGTAGGGAGCACATGTGCAGATGAGCTTGGCTGAGCAGCACCCTGGTGGGACCACTGGTCACCGGCACAGGCCCATCTCACACCCAACCCCGCCCGCTGTCCCTGGGCGCTTGCTTGCACCTGTCCTGCCTGGGCCTTGTGGGCAGGCTGGCGCCCTGCAGCCCCGCAGGTGGACCCACATGCAATCCTGCAGGAGCCACGTGAAGGCAGCGCCCAGCGTGGTTCTGCATTAAAAGTCCAGAAGGCTCACGGCCTTCCCTTACGCTCACCTCACAGGCAAGTCATGGGCTGTGCTAACAAGAGGGGAATTTGTAACACAATGTGGGTGTTACATCACCCAGTGGATCATTTTAGCCCTGGTCTTTTATTATTGAGGTATGGCAAATATCTTCCCATCGAAATACCTTTTAAGAAGTGGCAGGATGATAATGCTGAACCTTCCCAGTCCCTGAGCCTGGCCATTCTGCATTCAGTGGGAAGAGAATCTGGGGGAAGAGAAGCCCCTCAGGAAGGGCTGGCACCCTCCCCGCTATCTCGGTCAGGGTCATAAGCTCAGGTTGGGGACAGTCACCTGAATACATCTGGGGGTTCTGAGGGCAGAGAGGACTTGTGCTCCTTCCAGCATAGGGCCTGGGGAATGCACAGATCTCGAGCCCCCTGCGGCGGCCAGCGCAGTCCCATGGAGGCGGCAGGATGGCACCTCTCGGCAGAGGGGGTACAAGCTGGCCAACTTCTCCTCTCTGAGACTCTGGCTGCCCAAAGGGCATGTAGCTGGCTGGATCTGGGGAAAGGGCAAGCAGGGCGAATGGACAGACCATGATGGGGAAGAGTGCCCTGGGCAGAGGGAGCAGTCAGTGGGGAGGGTCGGGGCTGGGAGCTTACTGGACAGGCTTGGAGAGCCGCAAGGAGGGTCAGGTGGTGAAGTGGCAAGGGAGGGAGCCAGGCGTAGGTGATGAAGGAAAGGGAGGGAGCCTGCCTCTGGACCCTGCTGGTGGTTGTGGTGGGAAACTGCTGAGGGCTTTAAAAAGGGAAGTGACATGATCTGACCGTCAGATCTGGCTGCTTTGTGGAAAAATGCCTTCAGGAAAGCAAGCGTGGAAGCAGGAAGACCATTGCAATAACCCAGACTAGATCCGAAGGTTGCCGAGGCCCTCGCTGGGCTGTTTGGTATGGAAGCCGGGAGCCACGGGTTGGCTGTGAGGACTTGAAATGTGGCTAGTCTGAACTGACAAAGACTGACCACAAAAATAAAATATCGCATTGATAGTTTATTTATTTATTTTTAAAGATTTTGTTTATTTCTTTATTTGAGAGCGAGCAGGAGCAGGGTGAAGGGCAGAGGGAAAAGACGGCTCCCTGCTCGGCAAGGAGCCAGATGTGGGACTAGATCCTGGTACCCGGTACCCCGGGATCATGACCTGAATCGAAGGCAGATGCTTTTTTTTTTTTTTTTAAAGATTTTATTTATTTATTTGACAGAGATAGAGACAGCCAGCGAGAGAGGGAACACAAGCAGGGGGAGTGGGAGAGGAAGAAGCAGGCTCATAGCCGAAGAGCCTGATGTGGGGCTCGATCCCGTAATGCCGGGATCATGCCCTGAGCCGAAGGCAGATGCTTAACCAACTGAGCCACCCAGGCACCCCGTCCCTGGACCACCCAGGCACCCTCGCATTGATAATTTAAAAAAGCAAAACAAAACATTTATCACACGTTGAAATGATAATATGTGACCATGTTGGATTACATAAAATAGATTATTAAAATTAATCCAAGTTGCTTCATTTTACCTTTTAAATCTGGTGTCTAGAAAATCTAAAATGACACACATGGCTTGTGTTTGTGCCTCGCACTCTTTGTCCATCGGACGGCATTGAACAAGAGCGTGCGTGGTGTCCGGGGCAGGAAATGGTTGGAGTCTATACGGCTGCAGAAAGTAGAGCAGGACAGTGAACATGTGAGGGCCGAGCAACTGGTTTATCTGTGGCGAGGGGGCGCCGAGGAGGGAACGGGTCTGGGGAGGGGACATTCATGAACACCCTTTGGAAATGTGTGAGAGGTCAGTTGGTCGTCCAACAAGCTGGAATTTAGGGGAAGAGTTGGGAAAGACATTTGGCAGTCCTCAGTGCTGGCATGGCAGCAGGTGCACCTGGACTGGGGAGGAGAGGTCTGCAGTCAGAGCCCTGAAGCATCCTAGCCTTCTCCCTGAGAGACAGGGTGGGGGCGGGGAAGACCCCCCACAAAACAGCTTGAGAAAGCAGAAGTAGGGAGGCCCCAAGACTCAGGAAGGCAGAGAGCTCACTGCCTGGAGGTCAGACTTGAACGCCCGTGCCTGTCGGAAGCTGGCCCCTCAGAGGGGGAGGCAGGGAAAGGCTGCACGGCTCACTGGCCTCATTCCCCCAGCTCCCCCTTCAGACCAGCCCTGTACATTCTCAGGGGAGAGGAGAGAACCTGGCCTGGAGAATTACACCAAAGCCACGGGAATGGGGAATGGAAATGCCACCCCCATACCTCCCTTTACTTTCTCTTTCTGAGAATCCAAGGATTGGCCACACTGGGCCAGTTCCACCCCCACAGTACCCCTCAGCATAATCCTCCCAGAGCACAGCTCTGCTCCATACACACACACACACACACACACACACACACACACACACCCCTCATGCCCCACAGGATTAAAATCCAAACTCTTAGCAAGACATCCAAGGCTTTCCACGACTTGACATGGTTTCGGAATCCTCCCTGTCTGCATCCCGGGTTCAGCTCTCATTGGAGGGGCATTTGTCACATTCGTGGGCGCTTGATGAAGGCGCTTGGTAAATACCTGGGAACCTCTCAGGACACTTTCCCTATACTCTCCAGTTCCTTATTTCCCTTCAGAGCTTCCTCCCAGGTGGAAAGCTTCCGGAGGACAAAAGCAGAGACAGGTGGGTGGGCCTGCTGGCAGCTCTGGGGCACTCATCTGTAGAGGACAGTTTTTAGATTTTGAACGTCCCAGAAGCCACCCTCCTGCCTGCTATGCGCACAGGATCCAGGTTTAAAAAGCCATTTGATCGTGAGTGAAGGATGCAAAGCAAAGGTCAGATAGGTTCCTATCTAGGGGGGCGGTGTACCCAGTGTCGGCGGTGGCAGCCCAGCCCCCGGCCCAGATGGTTCCTGCCAGTTCAAGTCTGATCTGATCTCCAGTCCCCTATGACTTCTGTGAGAACCTCTTCCTTCTTTCAGCAATTCCCCTTTTTGTTAAAGACGATCAAAATTGATTTCTATGGTTTTCAACCATGCGTTCTGACCCACATAAGATGCAAAAACATTCAGATTAAAGTCCCCTCGGTAGGGGGAGAGGCATACAGCATGCAGGCACTCAGAAGTCCCTACCAGTGCTCTCTTTCCTGATCTGGGTGATTTGTACTTAGGTACATATTTTCTTGTTTTCTGTAACATGTATATGTATATGTTATTTAGATGTGGAAATTATTTCATAATAAATATAAGCATTACAACGATCACTGGAATGAACTGGAAAATCGAGTGCTACCTAACTCAGGTTCCCACACGCAACTCTAGTCGTATCTGGGGGAAAGTAAGCAGGTCCCGCTTTCATTGGTTTAGTGTTCTAGATCAGGAATAAAACACAGTCCTTGGCAGCACCAACTGGACCTAGTAAGTATGTCTGTGCCCTGGAAATGCAATCTGTTCGGTGCTGTGCTAGGTCAGGCTTCCAGCCTGACAGCCACACGGAGTCAGCGGGGATTCTGAAATCCATCAATAGCAGTGCTACCAATGAGGGGCGATCTGTCATCTGCATTTTCGATCCTTAAATTTGCCTTCCAGAAAGCAGCCCAAGTACTAAAATTGTGAAAGAAAACAGAAGAGAGAAGAAGAAAGACAGGAAAGTTGAAAACATTTTGCTGATAGAGTCAGAAAAAGAATTTTTAAGCACTTCTGGATGTTGTTTTGTCTCTAGAGGATTACAAACGATCTCTTTCCTTATTAAGTGTGGATGATGAAAGCTTTCCATGAGCACGTGGAGGAAATCCCTTATTAGAGCGTAAGGAATTATGTAATTTCTGTTTTTAATAACTAGAGCGTCTCTACTCCAACTAAACAGATTTAAGGGGGTCTCAGGTTATCATTAGCTGCCCAAGAACCCAAATATCTCCATCTGATTCTGGGAAGAGGTGCAGATTTGTCCATCTTTACATTCCCCGCAGCTCCTGGGTCCTGGTAAATAAGTGTTTACTTTGTGTGTGGTAAAATCACGTCCCGGGAAGAATCAATGGACAAAATCCTAGCCACCCTTACTAATTCCGCCACCAGATGGCAGCAAGTCACCTCTGATGGGATTGCCCTACGCCTAAGGACTGCTGCCAGGTTAGGGGCTAGGGGAGTAAATCGGGATGGAGAGGCCGTGGAAGGTATCGGGATGGAGAGGCCGTGGAAGGTGTAGGGATGGTGTTTTGATATAGAGAATCCTTTGTAGAAAAGGGAAAAACCTGCCAGAAGTATAACTCGGTTTTTCCCAGTTCACAGCTTCATAAAGCGCTGCGTATATTCAACTTTCTTACTGATTAACGCAGTTTAAGACTCTTTCTACATATCCACATTTCCTCTTGACATTTTATCCACAGTCATTCAGAAATAATATAAGCTTCTTTTCCTTTTATGGCCCGACTCCCCTTGCAAGCTTAGAGACTTCTAATTGGTTCACAAAAGGCACATAAGAATATGAAGTCTGCTTCCCTCCCCATTGGAGGAACACCTATGACTTATTGAGGACCTATTTTGTAGCAAGCGTTCTACATGGCATGTTCCTTTTCTTTCTCACAATAGCCTTGTGAAAGTTTCCATTAACCCCATTTTACAGATGAGAAAACTGAAGTATAGAGAGCAAAATAACTGGTCCCCTAAAAAGTCAGTAGCAGACTAAGCGTCTGAACCCTAAATCTGTTGGCCTCCACACTCATGCATGTGTCATAGGGGTTCTCAACATTGGCACTATTAACATTTTGGGCTGGATTATTCTTCGTTGGCAGGGGCGGGAGGGCCTTTGTTATCCTGTATGTTGCTGGAGTTCAGCAGCCTTGCTAGCCTCTACCCACTAGATGCCAGTAGCACCCCTCTACCCTACTTGTGAGAACCAAAAATGCCTCCAGACATTGCCAAATGACCCCCGTGAGGCAAATGCATCACCACAGAGAGCCGCTGATCTATGGGAAGCTTTGGCTGAGCTTTTGGTCGCCACAGACCAGTGCCGCCTTAGAGCAGGGAGACCGGGCTCTGCCAGGCGGGGGCTTTTTGAGAGCCCTGCTTTGCTGGCCCCTAGCTGCTGTCCTCTACACGGTGAGGAGTGCGCAGTCAAGGAAACAGGCCCACCCAGAGCAACCCCAACGTTCCGAACCGTAGTCCATTTTTCCAGGGCCTGAGTGGGTTTCCTGCCAGTTGTGCTAGCTGATGGAATGTACGAAGGGTGGTCCAGGGTTTCTACGGAGGTGGGAGGGAGGTGGGCAGAGCTGGCCAGGCCAACTAGGTTGTTTGGACACAAAGAACCTCTGGTGAAGGGTGATGGCGTTGGAGATGGGAGGAGAAGGGTGGTGGGCTGTGGGCCAGGGTCTCCGTTTGTATCTTTTTAATTTAATTTTATTTTTTTAAAGATTTCTTTATTTGACAGAGAGAGAGAGAGAGAGAGAACTGCAGAGGGAGAGGGAGAAGCAGACTCCCGCTGAGCAGGGAGCCTGATAAGGGACTTGATCCCAGGACCCCGGGATCATGATTTGAGCCAAAGGCAGATGCTTAATCGACTGAGCCACCCAGGTGCCCCTCCATTTGTATCTTGACTCAGTTTGCAAATACTAGGCCAGTCCTGCTCCAGACCCCAGCTGCTAGCATAGCTGGTGGCTGATGTGCTTGTAGGGCACACATTCTGACGTGTGTGTTTGCAGATCTTAGAATCGCCATATTTCAGGCTTTCTCCTGAATCATAGTTTCTGCAGGGAAATGTTCACTATACTTACATTTCACTTGGTGGTCATTTCCCACAAAGAAACAGTTACCATATTTCTCCTGGAAAAGCAGAAAGAAGTCAAACCAATAAAGACACCTGGAAAAGTGGGTGTATTCAGCTGTGCAGAGGAGTAGTCAAGACCCCGGGTCCTCCTACCCTCAAATGGAACAATCTTTACTATCTTCACATTGAAATGACCTCCAGGTATACATGGTCTCAAGTAATATAGGTGTGGAAATGTTTTAATTCATTTGCGTTCACTTAAAGCACAAAGTCCATCCATAATCTCTATTAACGGATATTTGAATGTTGTTTTCAGTTTTTTGAACATTATAAGTAACACATGTCCGTCAGCGGAGGGCCAGTTATTCATCTATAGTGTTTCCACGTGCTGGAATCCAAGGCAAAGATTCCAATGAGTAGCAAGTTTAAAAAGATGCGCCAAGATTAATTTCCTTATTTATTCGTGTAGCGAATATTTTCTGAGCACATAGTGGGTGTTGGTGCGGGGTTAGGCACTGGATAATAAAAATACATGTTTTGCCTTGCAAAGATGTCCATTATGGAACATCAGGCTTAAAAAACCAGCTTACAGTGTACAATACAATCATATACACGCTACCATGTATTTATATAAATGCAATAGTAACCATTTCCTGAATGCTGGGATTCACTATGCCCGAGAAATGAGGTTAAGCAAGAGAACTTCACTTAATCATTATGTCTGTGAGGTACGTATCGGCCTCTCTGTTTTGCAAGAGACCAGTGAGGTTTAAGGAGGTTACGTCATACACACACCTGTAAGCTGCACGGTTGGGACCGACTCTAAGGACAGAGCCTGAGATCTCTGTCATTGTGCATTATAGCTTTCCTAAAAATATGTACACACAAGGAAGAAGTGATCCGTGCTGTTTAGGATTATGGGCAAATCACAGAGATCATTCTTTCTATTTTCTGAATATTACATGAATTATGTAATCAATTTGTCAACTTCCAGAAAAAAATTTGTGGTTTCGATTAAGATTGTATTTAATTTAGAGAAGACTGTGGGTAGAATTACCATCTCTATAATTTTCAGAATTCCTGTCTAGGAATGTGGCAAATCTTCCCATGTATATTCAAGTTATTTCCGCCCTGCCCTTAAATTAAGTGTGGTAATTTTAAATGCATAGATTTCACACCTTTCTTCTTGAGTTTAATTTTAGTCTGGTTGCTACTTTAAAACGGACTTTCGCTCCAGTTTCTTTTTCTACTGGATATTTCGGTTCTCAGTCAGGGTAATTGATTCTTGGGCGTTCATTTTTATTCAGCCACTACATTGAGTCATCCTAACTTGTTTTTAAATTGAGGTAAAATTCCTATAACATTCAATTAACCATTTAAAAGTTAACAATTCTGGGGCGCCTGGGTGGCTCAGTCGTTAAGCGTCTGCCTTCGGCTCAGGGCGTGATCCTGGGGTCCTGGGATTGAGCCCCACATCGGGCTCCCTGCTCTGCTGGGAGCCTGCTTCTTCCTCTCCCACTCCCCCTGCTTGTGTTCCCTCTCTCGCTGGCTGTCTCTCTCTCTGTCAAATGAATAAATAAAATCGTAAAAAAATATATAAATAAAAGTTAACAATTCGGTGCTATGTAATACATTTATAATGTTGTGTAAGCACCCTGTCTAGTTCCTAAAACATCGAATCACCCTGAAATCAAACCTCTGTCCCTTAAGGTCTTGTTCTCCACAAACTGTCTTTTCTTTTTCTTTTTTTTTTTAATTGAATTTCAGAAGCCAGGGCTGTGAAGCCCATGCCTATCTTCAGGTCATGTGGCATTGCCACCAGCTGGAAGGTTGTGACGGGGCTGTGACAAAGCGGGCTATGGGTCTTCTTGTCTTCTCCGTTGTGGGAATCCCCACAGATAACGGGATGTTTCCGTTACACATTCTCACTCAGATTCCAACCTTCTCCGTTGCAGCTCGCCTTCCCCATGTCCATGATCAAGCTGAGGCTTCTTGCTCAGCTGGGTTAGCTCAGTCAGTTAGGACTAACTCCTCAAATTTCCGGGACTTTGCATGGAAAGCCCTGGATGGGTGCTTTGGGGTGACCCAGGTAGAGAAATGAAACGGATCTAAGGTTTCTCCGAAGTCTTTGACATCTCTACGCCCGTTCCACGCCTGCTTGAAAATAAATAGTTCGAGATATTCATGCTGAAATGACCCTCAGACCTCCTTTGGCCGGTCACAAGCCTGGGTCTTGCTGCCAAGGATAATTGGTGCTTCCGCACGGCTGGAGCCGAGCTACGTGCTGCCAGGGCTGGCCAAGAAGCCCTGGAGGCTTGGGGAAGGTGGCGGGCTGGGGGTGAGGGCAAACATGCAGGAGAGCCAGCTTGGTTTGTGATTGTCAACACTCGGGGACATTTGCATAATATATGCATATTATTTGTATAAATTGAAACGTATGCCCAATCCGATGTAGTTAAACTTCCCTCATTCTTGGAAAAAAAAAAAACAACTTAATAACACAAGTAACACATGAAAACCTTTGCAATGTTTTTGCTGTTATTTTAAATTTGTTTATTTTATTTCTCATGTCTGTCTCTGGGCCTGAGGTTGCTGTGTGTGCGTGTGCGTGTGTGTGTGTGTGTGTGTGTGTGTGTGTGTGTGTATTGATCTGGGTGCCATGACCGGTGCTCGGCATTGAAGACATTAGGACAATGTCTTTCAAGGCTTCAAAGAGCTCCTGTTAGGGAGGATTAGAAACTCAACTCCATTGGTCCTCCACCTCCATCCCATGTGGCTTCTTCTCTCTTTCCTCTCCTGCAGCCCCAGACGGGGTTGGAGCCCTGGGTCATTCACAGGTGGCAGAATGAAGTGTGGGGTGAAGTGGGCTCGCAGATGAAGAGCCGGCTCCCAGTGGGTCGCAGTGGGGTGGGAGGCTTGTGACTTCCGCCGAGTGTGTGGAAAGTGTGTGGAAACACTGCACCCCCCGAGCCCCTGCCTTGGGCTTTGGTATCTGTTCTAGACCGAATGCTTGTGTCCCCCCAAATTCCCATGTCGAAGCCCTACCGTCCAGAGTGATGGTGTTCAGAGGTTCATAAAAATGTCATGATCATCTATTGCTGTTCGTATTTTTCCTCGCAAAAGCTACAATTTCTCCTTTATGAAAGTGCTTGCTGTATATTAATGACTTTATAACTCCATGGTGAATTATAAGCTTTCTCATTATAAAATGCCCTTCTCTGTTTCTTTTGACATTGCTTGGGGAGGTGATCAGGATTAGATGAGGTCAAGAGGTTGGAGCCCCTAGGGTGGGATTAGTGCCCTTGGTCGGAGTCACAGGAGCGGCTGCTTGCCTGCTCTCTGCCGTGTGAGGAAGTCCGCACCCCAGAGATGCTCTCACTGGAACGCCCACGATCTTCGCCTTCCAGCCTCCAGAACTGTGAGAAATCAATTTCTGTTGTTTATAAGTCACCTATTTCTGTGATAATAGCCCAAATGGACCGAGATAGGATCTAATGCCAGGGTGCCAGGACCGTGGTACCGTGGGCTTGTATCTAAGCAGCAGTGGGTGAGGGCAGGAGACTGATCTGGAGAACATTCTAGATGATGCTGGACTGCCCAGTTCAGTTCTCCTTTCATCCCCTCCCCAAGCAACCTCAGAGTCCACGCTGCCGGCTCCTCCATCTGCTGGGGACACATTCCCACCCTACCTCTTGCCACCCCCTCGCTTGCTCTCTTTCTCAGTTGCGTGTTCTTCAGTGATCATTCAAATTAAAATTTCTGAAAGATTTAACAGGTTAATTAAGGATTTAACAGTTTGACAAAGATCTTGCTGCATTGTGGAAGTACACATCAGAGCGGCAGTGCTGGTCATAGAAAATAGAGCGCGGCAAGGTTTAGACTGGAATCACGCCTCAGGGAGCTGCCACGCGGGCAAGATGGTCCCTCCAGGTGGGGACGGGAACCCAGGACCCAGGTTGTGAGCTCTTAGACACGTTACCCCATCTTCATGTGATGTGTAGAGCATGACCTACATGTAAATCAACAGAAAAATTCTGGGAGTGTTTTTTTATTTTTAAAGGTTTTATTTATTTATATGACAGAGAGGGAGCACAAGCAGGGGGAGCAGCAGTGGGAGAGGGAGAAGCAGGCTCCGCTGAGCAAGGAGCCCCACGCGGGGCTCGATCCCAGGACCCCAGGATCATGACCTGAGTGAAGGCAGACGCTTAACTGACTGAGCCAGCCAGGCGCCCCCCCTGGGAACTTTTTGACCATGATTTTAACTGGACTAGATTAACCTGGTATCATAGAAATGCGGTTGTCAGGGATCTTGGTGGATCAGTGTTCTGTCCTTCCCCTCCATTTGTCTTCCTTTTTAAACTTTTATTTATTTATTTATTTTAAAGATTTTATTTATTTATTTGACAGAGATAGAGACAGCCAGTGAGAGAGGGAACACAAGCAGGGGGAGTGGGAGAGGAAGAAGCAGGCTCCCAGCAGAGGAGCCTGATGTGGGGCTCGATCCCGGAACGCCGGGGTCACGCCCTGAGCCGAAGGCAGACGCTTAACGACTGAGCCACCCAGGTGCCCCCCTTTTTAAACTTCTAAAATGAAGTTCCCACCAGCAGTTCCCTGCAGCCTCACCAACAGGGCAGGTGGTTGTGGCAGAGTGAGGTTTGCAGAGGCGGCTGCAACACCATTGCCCGCCCCACATGCTCTCCTGAAACCCACTCCTCCAGCAAGAGGTGAAGTCTGTCTCTGCTAGAAACGGTGTGGGCCTTTGTCGTTACCGTGGCTCAGAGAGTATGGTGCAAATGCTGTAATGACTTCTGAGATGTCATGATCTTCTATCGCTGTTCATATTTTTCCTTGCAAAAGCTACAGTTTCTCCTTTATGAACGTGCTTGCTGTATATTAATAACTTGATAGCTCCATGGTGAATTATAAACTTCCTCATTACAAAATGCCCCTCCTTGTTTCTTTTAATGTCACTTCTATTGTTTTTGGTTTTTTGTTTTTTTGTTTTTTGGATTTACATATTCGTGCTCCACCTTTGTGCATTTCAAGGTTGTTAACCTGTCTAAATCCCTGTTTAGGTATGTCTCTTACATACATAGCGTAGGTTTTCCATTTTGCTTTGTTGGCCAACCTAAACATTTCTACTTTTATTAGGTGAGGTAAGCATATTTACACAATTGGTATGATCAATGTTTGGCTCAGTTCTGTCATACGTTATATGCCATAAATCTGTTTTATTGTTCACATATTTTATCCTATATCTTTCACTGTGTGGACTTGCTCACCTCTCTCTCAATATACCTTTTGGTATTTAGGAAGGTTTTGCTTTTGTTCTAACAGCGGTGTTTATATTCATACCTTTCTATCATGCATCTAGTACCTTCTGTTCCTCGCCCTGGAGGTGGCCTATTGTCTTTTGGGGCCATAATAGGAATCACGTTAAAATTAGGTGGTAGCCTGCTCTCCCTATCCCCTCCTTTTCCACCGGTATTTGACCTAATATTCTTATCCCCAGATGATGCTTACGAAGGAGGCTGCACGCTGCTTCTACTTTCCCTATACACTCCCCATGCTGCCCTCATCGGTGATGTTTGCACTGGGTTTATCTACTTTGTCCGAGCAGAGAAGTACCACATCTTATCTCGTCTCATTTATGACCATCACTTCGTCTTAATTTTACGGACAAATTGATATTCAGTGTCCACCACCAGTGCTCAAGTAGATACTTTCCAGTCATTGTTTGTTTTCTAAAAACTAATTTTCTAGTAGAGTCCGCAGGAAGGGATTACAGGAAAAATATTCTTGAGTTCTTGCGTGTTATCAAAGTTTATCTACTGCCTTTCTACCTGAAGGTCAGTTTGGCTGGATGCAACAGCCACAGCTCACATTTTCTTTTCCTGAGTGTCTTAATAAATATGTTATTCCATTGCATTTTGGCAAACAAAAAAAAAATTGCTGTTGGGAGGTCCAATGACAACCTCATTTTCTTTCCCTTATAAGTGATTTGGTCTCTTTGCTTGGATGTTCAAATGATCCTTTTCTGTTCCTACTTTTTTAGGCAAGTGGAGTATTTTTGGAGAGAGGGTTGAGTCAGGAGAGTTTCTTCTTGGCTCTAGAGCTCCTTCCTCGGTTGTTTTTGCAAAATGATGAAAAAAAAAAGATGGTCTGCTGTTTTCTGACACTTGTTTCCTCTGACTCCCTCTCCTGTTTTGATGTTTTCTCTCCTTTAGAGCTCCTTGTATCCAGTCCTGTTCCATGGCTTTCTCTGGAGGGGGGTGTGGCTTGTTCGTTTGGGGAGGTTGTAGGACCCAGTGCCATCAGTCACTGCTGTGCCGTGGTGCCCCATCCTGGCCCATGAATTGGGTCCTCTCCATTTCAGCTACTTAGCTTAGATTACCTTGCTGCATTTCCAGTGGGTTTTGGGAACTTGGGGGGACCTCATGGTTTTTCGGGGTACCTCGTCTCGTACTTTTGCAGATGCTGTCTGTGGGTCCCTGACTCGGCTATCCTGGTTATTCCATATACTTTGGGGGGACTCACAGGAGTTTTGACAACTGTGCTACTCCCACCATTTTCTCAGAAGCCACTCTCTTACCCCCACTTTTCAACAGTCAACTTTATTCTTTAAGGAAGTTTCAGATTTACAGAAATATTGCAAAGAGAGTACAGAGCTCCCATATACTATGCACCCAGGTTTCTCTATTATCCACATCGTACATTTGTATGGTACATTCATTATCATTACGAAACCAGTATCAATATATCATTATTCATTGAAGTCAATATTTTATTCAGATTTCCTCAGTTTTTACCTGGCATCCTTTTCCTGTTCCAGGATCGCATCTAGGATACTCTATGACCTGCAGTCGTCACGTCTCCTTAGGCTTCCCTTGGCTGTGACACTGTCTCAGATTTCCCTTGTTTTTGAAGAGAACTGGTCAGGTAGTTTGTAGAATGTCCCTCGCTTGGGATTTGTCTGATGTTTTTCTTATGATTTGATTGCGTTTATGGGTTTTTGGGAGGAAGGCCATAGAAGTAAAGTGCCATTCTTCTCACATCATCTGAAGGGTACCTGCTCCCCGTTTCCTTATTCGTTCTGATTCCTCTGCCCAGC